>NC_141695.1:426728495-428133495 GCF_964263255.1 Lissotriton vulgaris | reverse complement strand
ACAGCGCTCCGGTTCGCGTACTTGAGCTGATTGGCTCTTCGGTGTCTGTCAAAATTCTAAACAGTCCGGAGCGGCCGCCATCTTGTCTCTCGGTAGGATCGAGAGACAAGAGGAGGCCAAAACAAAGGGGGAAACGACCATAAGGGGGCAAGGTAGATCCTCCCTGACCCCCTAGGTTTGATGTGGAGGCTTTAAAAGGGCCCCGTGGGGCAAAAAAAAAATCATTTTTTTTTTTTTTGCGTGGGAAGCTTCCGGTTCGCGAACCGAGAAGCGGCCCGGGGAGCATACTATGAGGAAAAAAGAATGATAGTCTTTTTAAATATTGTATGTAAGCAGCAGCGTTACGGGAGTCCACCATTTTGTGTTTCAGTCGAATTAAGATACAAGATGGAGGGCAAATAGTGTTCAGAATGGGTAGAAAGGGGCACGGTAGACGTATCTTGACTCCCTAGGTTTTCTGAGGGTGGTTGAGGAGGCCCATATGTGCGGGAAAAAAACATTTTTTTAAGAAATTTTGCGCGGTTAGCTTCCGGTTCGTGTACCGGGTAGCGCTCCGGGGAGCATAGTTTGTTGAAAATTAGTGAAAAAAGTTAGTGAAAAATAATAATTGTGAGTGATTAGATGTAGGGTAGCTCTGAGAAGAGCTTTTGGGTTTATGGTACATTTATGTACTTATAAGTAGGTACCAATGCACAGTCTTAAATTCAAAATGAAAATTATGTTGCCCTCATCTGAGAAGTGAACTCCATCTCCTCTGTAGATATCTTGCATGCAAAAACGCAAGTTATTGTTGTACATGGAGCCCATTCCATGGTCTCTCATGTAAGCTGAAACAGATTTGTTTACATGCTTCCTCGACTTCTCAATTTGTGGACAAAATTGGTTCGACCACCTCCATTTCTGTCTTTGGCATATATTTGAATATACCAAGGCAGTTTGAGGAAAAAGTGCCATTAATTGCTCAAAGGTGTCCTTTAAAAGCATTTCCAGACCTACCCCAGTCAAAGTGCCCAAATCATTACCTCCACAGTGCACAATTAACAGGTCAGGTTTTGGCAAATGCATAAAGGTTTTCACCAATGGTATCAATTGGTGACATTTTAATCCTCTGTGGCCAAACCACTTAATTTGCACATCTTGTAAATTGAGGTTAGGTAACTTTCTGTTCTCAGCATACCTTTGAGACCAGTAGATGTAACTATGTCCAACAATCCAGACAGTAAACATGGTGAGAGAAGTTTCTGCTGCAGTCAGATGAAGTGTGGTAATGAAATGGCAGATGAAACAGTAGGAGTTTGTAAAGAAAAAAAACTGTGGAGTTTCAGTGCTAATGATTCACTAGCAGTGATTGGTGGATTTCCATTTCTGAAAAGAGAAAGTTAGGGTGCATGGATGTGTTCTTTGAAAGATGTAATTTGAATGGTCAAGGAAAAAACATTTAATGAAATATTGCACTGGATACGCAGGTGCACTGAGAGTTCAGAGTTCAATTGAAACATTGTTGTGTGAACTTGCAAACATCAGAGGTCTTTCAGGAGGTGGTTGCTATGCAAAAAAGGCAGAGAGGGCAGAGGGGGGAAGAGTTTTGATTTGAAAAAAGTGAGGGAAGAGTTTTGATTGGCTAACATGAGAGATATGTGTGATGAATGTCAGCATTTCTGTGCTTTCTATAGCTGCAGCCTCTGGAGTGCATACTCTTTGTTCTGCTGAAGACAATTTGGTGTATTTCTGAGACTGTTTTGAAACTCATAAAGTATTTGCTAAGGTGAGAAAAGATTTATTTAATTTAGATAGAGAATAGTATGCTTTAAGGAGAAAATTATGAAGAAAGTTGTGTTTTTAAAATGTTGCTTTGTCTCAAGTGTTTTACAAATAGATTTTGTTTCTTTGAGAAATTGTAATTGGAGATAATGTGAAGTATTAGTACTGACAGGGTGTTTTTGTACATAGGAGCTGTGCAGTGTTTTCAAATTATGACTAGAAAATCGTTTTTGAGGAAAAGGAATGCTTTTAAAATTTATCACAAGGAAATAATGGTGTCTGCTTCTTTATAAGGCATTTGAGTGTCTCTGATGTTATTTTTCCCATTTTAATTTAAGAGCTTTCTCCGTGGGGCTTGTTCCTTGTAAATATGCTCCCACCTGTGCTTGGCAAATTTCGATTTTGATTCTTTGAGTTACATAGCCATGTTAAAAGTGACCCAAAAATGGTGCAAGGGCAATCAAAAAACGCTTTCATGTGTCTTAAGGACATTTTAAGTCATTTCCTCTTGAATGTAGGTATACAATTGATTTATATGTTGTGTTTAAAAACGTTTTTTGAAATCAATTACATTTCTGGATATGTACTGCTAGAGCTTCATAGGTTGTTTGGGGCATATTTATAAGGCATTTGAGTGTCTCTGATGTTATTTTTCCCATTTTAATTTAAGACCTTTCCCCGTGGTGCAAGTTCCTTGTAAAGAGGCGTCTCACGTGGCTACGTGATACGTCACGTAATAAAGAATATATTTTACAGCTATAGATATTAGCTTTTAAAAAACCAATGAAATTCACTGAAAAAACCATAGGTTATAGACCATATATAGTTAGGAATTTGCATTTACAAAACCTTGAAAATTCACTGAAAAAACCATAGGTTAGAGACCATATATAGTTAGCTGGACATTTTATTGATATAAAACCAATGAAATTCCATATATAGTTAGTTGCACTAACTATATATCGCGCACCCGCAATCCACTGCTGATGATGTCACATATTACATCATTCATGACATGGTGAGTGACATCACTGATGACATCACTGATGACAACTCAAATGACATCACTGACAACGTCACTGATAATATCATTCATGTGATAATACGATGAACCTCTTCAGACTCTAATATAACCTTAGATACAATCAGTGTCAACAGACACTCACAGACTGTCACTCATCCATGGAGTTACTCATACATCTACTCAGTCATGCAAAGAATCAATCACACCTCCATTTCCTCAACTATACAGTTATACACACCTTACTAATTCAAACATATTCTAACACATATTTAATTTCCTATACGATCCCTAATACAAGTTCACAATGATCCATACAGCCACTCACACATTCACTGGCTCTTATGCACGGTTATATATGTCAACTCTCACATGCACTGTGTTTTACATATGTACTTACTTTGACATGTTGCACTGAGATATCCATTCACTCACCAATACACTCATGCACACAGTCAACCGCCCATGCAGCTGTTTCCACATGCACTTTTGAACCCATACATCTAGTGAATCAACTGCTCACACATCTATGCACAGAGTCATACACCTCCCAGCCACCCACACACACACTCAGTCTCCCATACAAATACTTGGGCAACCAATGAATATCCCATATAGTTACTCATATAGCTACTGATTAACACATTCAGCAGTTTACAGAACAACAGACATAATGATGCACAAATTAAGACAGTTTAGGCACTAACCCATGCACTCAGTGAGACACATTTAATCACTCTCTCATACAGTCAGTCATGCACCTACTAAATTCTTCATCCAGACACTTATACATCCACTCATTCTTCAATATGTAAGACATATTTTAACTTTACAGAAACATACAGTCATTGGATAATGTCATCAGTGATGTCATTTGAGTTGTCATCAGTGATGTCATCAGTGATGTCACTGACCATGTCATGAATGATGTAATATGTGACATCATCAGCAGTGGATTGCGGGTGCGCGATATATAGTTAGTGCAACTAACTATATATGGAATATATATATATATATATATACATATATGTATATTACGGGTTACTGCGTTGGAAAGCAGGAAACATCCACAGACGGACACGGACCCAGGTTCAGTGCAAGATATTTTAATTCCTCTCTAATCGCCATTACGTGTTTTGGCTCGTCCGAGCCTTGATCACATGACAGTGGCAAGTTCAGAATGTGCAATATTTAAAGTGACAGTGCTTAATTACCATTTGTACCACGTGGTTTCGTCATCATAAACATAGAAAAAATACATATATATTCTGATATTTCAACCACTCATATCTGATCACGTTTTCTAAATGTTGCAAAGCACATCGTTATTGTTCTTGAATTCATTAACACTCAATACTTCTGCTGCTCTCAGTCTGACATACCTTAAAATACCAGTAAAATACATTGTATTGTCTGGCTTTCGAGCATACAATATATTCAGCATTTTTTTATATTCCGGGATCAATCCTAAAGCTTTGTCTCTTTGTTCATATGTTCATGTTATTTGACCTTATAGTATTAATACGTGGTACATAATCCCCAAGTGCTATTGTGCTATAAAGTGCATACGTGATATGTGTATTAAAAAACCTCAGATAATATTCTTCCAGAGTTAAATCAAATATTGTTTGAAAATTCTATGCCATATAGTACACGTTATTGGCGTTTTCCCTTTCTGGCACAGTTTGGAGAATCATACATCATGGCAAATTGATAACTTAATTTAAGGGATAGGAATGTTGTGCAAAATTATTATACTGATGTGTATAAATACATAATAGTGAAGAATAGATAAAACAAGCTGTTAAAACCATTAAATATCTGTTGCTCAATATATTTACAAATATTTAAATATAAACATACAAATTCCTATTTTCAATACCCTGGTATAAAAGCTTTCTAATATTAACATAGAATAAATAGATTCCTAAAAACTGTGAATCAAAAAGTTAAAACTTAAGAATTTGCTGTATAATGTTGCCTCTTATCCCATAGATCTGTAACAAACTGCCTCATGTCAAACAAGTGTGCAAATCCTCTGTGGCATTTAGCCTCCCAGGATGTTTAAAATCTAGCTGTAATATATATCTGGTTTCCAGCTTTCTTAGTTTATTTTCACTATCACCCCTTCTCCTACTGGGGGGGGACCACATCAATTACGTAATACTTCAGGTACAAAATGTTGGATTCATGTTTTTCCCTGAACTGAAATAGGCACTGCAATGGGAACTTCAAAGGCAATACCTGCACGGCATGGACTGCTCCAGTACATGCCATGTAGGTACTGGTATAAATGCACACGGGGCACATTTTGTGCCCCCCTGTCTGCATCCAGATGGCGTGAGGCACAAGGAGCCCTTAGGGCCCCATTTGTTTCCTCACCACCACACTTTTCATGGCGGTCACCCCGCCATGAAAAGTGTGGCGTGAGGAAACCTGTAATATGCTTGGCAAGGGCACAGCGGCCCCGCCAAGCATATTGCAGCCTCAGAAATGCTGTGCAACCGCCAGGGAACGGCGATTCTCTGGCGGTGTCAGCAGATGCAGTGGCCCCAAGGTGGCCCAACCACCCTAGTCATAGGATCAGAAGACGTCACCATGAGTCTGATTCATAATAATCCTCTTAGCCACATTATACATGTGTATACCAGACCATGTAAATATTTCTGCTTCTGTGTACTTATTAATGTACATATAGAGGGTCTTATGTCTGGTACTAAAACTTCACTAAGAACCTCATTACGATGCCAGTCCGATCGCAACTGATGGGCCGTCGGTTGCGCTACAGTCCGACCGTTGCATTAAAATGCACTGCAGTTGGAGGCAGGGCGGAGGGACCGACCAACGGTTCCGACAGGCTCAAGGACCCCGACCCAATGTTGGTCGGATTGTAATTACCTACAATGAAGGCGGTGCCTGTTCAGGCACGGCCATTGAAAGGCAGTCGGAAACGGACATTGAGTTAATATGGCCCCTGTCCATCAGCGGCCTCAGCAATGGAAACATACATTTTACCAATACGGCTTGTTCTACAACCGTTTTCCGACTAAAGCACAAGCCGCAATGGAAAAAAGGGTGTTTCAGACTGCCTCATGGGCAGTCATATCCTAATTTGTCAGATGGAAACACCGACTACTAGTCGGTCAGTTTACATTCCGACACGACCAGCATCGTAATAAGCCCCTAAGTGTTGGGTATATGTATGTATGCATATCTGTACATATTTAGATGTGTGGGTATTTCTCTATATGTGAATATGTTACTTTCAGTTATTTGTTAAAGGAAATTAAAAATAAAATACACTTTCTAAATTCCCTTCAACCCTTTTTCCACCCTCTTCTCTGTGACTCTTTGCAAACTTTTCTGTCTACAATTAACTCCCAAGCACTTTGTTCAAACCTCCCTTTTCTTTTTTTCCAATGCACCTAACAGGCACACATGCACACTACTCCTAATAACAACTCATAACTGATTTTTTCTAATCCACTTTCATTATTCTATCCTTACTCAAAATACTACTACAAGCAATACGCAAGTATAAAAGGAAAGAAGAACATACTACTAATCTACTAACTATTAAACTCTAATCTTGGGTTCTGGAGTAGCGTGCTACTCGCCGCAAAGCACTTCAATGCCTCATAAGGGGTATTAAGCGCCATATAAATACAATTTATAACTTAAGACATACAGCTGTTTTTGTGTCCGCTCCTGCTTCAATGGTTTTCTTGCCAGTCTCAGTTCTATGCTCCTGATTGAATAGCTTTCATCCCTAGTCTCATCTTTCCTCCGCCGAAGGAGCATTTCCATGTTACTGTGTTATTATAGAAAAGGCGCATAATGCCCATAGGGCTCAAGGGGCTACAGCCCCCCCCCATTGTGTGTGTCAGCCCAAGTTGAGACAGCTTCCCGGGCACACACACACAGACAGTTTTTTATCTGCTGTGGGCTGGCTGGGCTGGCGTCCATCTTATCCGAAAGAGACACGTTAGTGATAGGTTCCTTACCTTACCTTAGAATATCTCCAGGCGTCAGGCTGGATCCGGAAAGTTTTCGCTAGCAGTACCTGTGCACGTCAGTAGGTGGTGTTGTGCGGCTCCGTGTCCGTCGCTTGCATCGTAAGCGACAAGATGACGTCACGGAGACTACTTAGGCACCACCCATGCGCACTGACGTAAGTTCTTTCTTTTTCCGCGCCAGTTAGCGCAAATCCGATTAGAGAACGTACCTTAGTCACTTTTTGTCTATCTTTTTTGGGACTTTTGTCTCTTGTGTGTCTTCTCTGGTGCACCGAGGGATGCCTGGTTTTATGTCCTGCGGGGCCTGCCATCACAATATGTCGTGGCGGACCCCCACAACGTCGTCTCTACTGCCTGGAGCGCGACCACGACTCCCGGTCCTGTTTGGACTGTCGGGCCATGGCCCCGAAGGCCTTGAGGGAGTGGCGCCAGAAGTTGCTTGAGGTTTGGCACTCGTCCCAGCGCCGTACTCGGTCCAGGGGCCGTTCCAAAGAATGCTCACAGGGCCTCCATCATCGCTCCTCGGTAATGGTGGGCGTAAAATCCGTTTCGCTGGCGAATTTGCGGATTTTCCGCGATTTCGCGATCCGCGAATCTCGCGAAATCGCAGTAAAATCCGCGAATCAGCGGGGACAAATTTTCAGCCAAGCAAGGGTTACAGCAGCAGGTGCAAAAGTTGAACCTAATTTCTTTGTAACCTTTTACAAAAGGGTTACAAACAAATTAACTTCAACTTGGACACCTGCTGCTAATTGCTTCCTGGCGCCTCGTTGCCTACTTGAAACTATTCTCTGACCCTGCTCTGACCCTTGAAGCAGGGTCAGAGAATAGTTACAAGTAGGCAACGAGGCACCTGTCCAAGGAATTAAACCTCATCAGGAAGCACTTACAGATATAAAAAACAGGAAGAAGGGAGAGGATGGCAAATACACCCATTTTGAGTTGTCAGGAGGGGTTAAACTAAAAGAGACCTTTACAGCACAATTTTCATATGCATTTTGCTAAAAATAAAAAGCTGTATGTTCTGTAGGGGCAACTCAGGAATCTGGCCCTTCCGAGATCTGGACTCTCTTTCTTTCTCTCGTTCTCTCTCTCCCTCTCTCTTTCCCTCTCTTTCTCTCTCTTTCTATCTATCTATCTATCTATCTATCTATCTATCTATCTATCTATCTATCTATCTATCTCTCTCTCCCTCTCCCATAAACGACTGCATGGGTAACTTCGCTATGCAAGCGGCTCGCGAAGACGCAAAAAGCCCCACGAACCCACAAAAAACCCCGCGAACACGCAAAAAACCCCGCGAACACGCAAAAAAACAAAAATTCGCACAAATTCGTGAATTTTGCGGATCGCGAATTCACAAATCCGCAAATTCGCGGATCGCAAATTCGCAAAATTCGCCCATGCTTACTCCTCGGGCTCCAAGTCTTCGCCCTCGAATTCGGGTAAGCGACAACACAAAAAAGTTGAAGAAGCGTTGTCGCTCTCCGACTTCCCCCCGTCGGTCCCCAGATGCGGACGAGGGGGACAGGGGTTCTGCCCCTGCGGCTCCTTTGGAGCCTGGGAGTCCCATGGCCCACCTTACCCGGATCCGTCGACGACTCATGCATAGGTGCAAGAATTTCTTACTGCCATGGACCGCCTGTTTAGGCCTCGGCTCCCGCGGGTTGAGGTAATATAAATTTTATGATCGATTGTGTCCCCTATCTTAGACCCCACCGACTCCGTGTACACGCTACAAGTACATGTATGTTCCCTCCCATTCAAGCTATGAAGACGCAAATACATTTGCGTCCAACGTTAACGTGTCCTCTTTCAGATCCACCATGAATGGGTCAAATAGTCCGTTCCTAAATATGCCATGCCAACGTCTTTATGTAATGTACTCCACACGTTTTCTAGCTCTGGCGAAGTAGGCCCTGAAAATCTGCCTTCGATCCTTTTCCTGCCTCCTGACTCTGAATCTCAAACCTGGGCTTCGCATCTTTACCCGTGACCTCTGCCTCACTCCCTGTGCGGCTAACGGTGCTTGGCTCAGCCTGTTGCCTGCCAAGACTGTATTCAACCTTCGAATTATCTGCTCCACTCCTCGAAAATACATTCCTGTCTAGTAGATTCATGTCAACATCCTTCCAGCTGCAGAGCAAAGGGTTTGGCCTCACTGTCTCTATGCAAGTAATTCATGGCTCTGTTTCCATGGTAGGCCCATGCCCTCCCTCGCACCCCTCGCATCTCATGCAGACACGTAGACGCTCATACAAGCACTCACAGCCAGTATAGAATAGCCTTTTGTCCGAGAGACCTTTTTCCTTCCAGATAATACAGTTCCTTAAACATGAGATATTAGATACGATTTGGGATTAGGTTGATCTGACATCCAGACATCCGTCTCCACTTGAGGGCTAAATGTCAAGTCCCCCTTTCACCCCTCAAGTTACACGTACATTACACGTCATACTGCTGCGCGCGCATCCCTGCCATGTATTTTTGCTGACACTGCCGGATTCACTCATGGATCCGCCTACCTGTGACATCATGTTAAATGACGTTCTTGTTCACGCCTTCATGCACACCTATTGTAACGCCTTTTCGTATTACGTACATGCACTCTTATCTCTCTTCTCAGCTGTTACGCCTCCTGCATATGCCTTTACTGTAATGCATTGACTATATATATGAATGCCTGTCAATAATGTATTGTCGCATACTTGCATACCCGCATATTACCATTGACTCTGTCAGTCTGTCCCTTCCGGAACCCGCGTGGTGACGGAACGGTATGCCACCTTGGCTCGAGCCAATATGCTAATCACCCAATTCCTTTTACAGGAATAAAACCCTTTTTGAGAAACCTCAAATATCACGGATTTTGCCTCTTATTTATTATGAGTTATTCTTATTGACTTTACCGCATAGAAATTAAGATAGTAAATTAAATATTTACGACATTTTGGCGCCCGAATAGGGACTCCCCCCCCCTCTCACGCGCCGGAGGTGCTTTGCAGGCTTAGTCCCCTGCCACAGCCGGACGGAAACTACGCGTACCCGCAGGATTTCCTGTATCTCCCTCAGGCCAACGGAGGTGACTGAGGCCGCGATCGACACCCAGACGAGGCGGTGAGAAGTGCGGAGGATCCCGACCAGAGCCTAGCTGAGAGAGCAAGATCCGAGGTATACGGAGGCCCACCAGGTTCCGAAGTTCCGAAGTATCTGCGTCACGAGTTGAGTCCGAATCCAGTCCGAATCCAGTCCAGGGTTTCCGAGGCCTTCTGTTTCCGTGCTTCCCGGTGAGTACCGTTGCTGGGGACGCATCTAGACGCGCGCATTAGTTTGTGCCGGTCAAGACAGGTGTGGGTACACAGACCTGGTCTGCACTGTTTTAGACAGTGTATCTGTACTGTTTAGCAGTATATCCAGTCTGCACTGTTGAGCAGTGTATCCAGTATTATGCAGTTAGCTAGTTACATTCTAATTGTTATCATTCATGTCAAAATGTTTTAATGTGTCTCAAAATGTCGTGGTATGAGTGATTGTTCGATCGTCATTTTTGTGATTATTGTGTTCATTGTATTCATATCTGAGTAAGCACTAAGTAGCCAGACTTTCAAGATGCCGTTGTTCTCCAAATTAAGACAGATAAAGACTAGAAAAGGGGTACTCGAGGAAGCTGTTCCCATCCCACCTAGGGACACTCCAGGGTACTTTATGTATCACAAGCACGGCTTAGATGCCGTTTTATTTCTCGATTTATGGGTGGACTACACTAAAGATCTAGCAGAGAATCAGAGATGGCCCGCTGCAGGGACATGGGATTCAGAGTGTATCATAAGAGTAGAAGAAGCATTACGAAAAAAGAAAGCCAGACAGTCACAGAAAGATGCCATCGAATTATGGCGTAAAGAATCACATAGGCGTACAGAAAAAGCACTTAGAAAAGAAGAGAAAAGGAAAGAGGATCCAGAAAAGGCCCAAGAAAACGTATTAGTTGAGGAAGGTATCCGAGTAAAAATAGAACAAGTAGACAGACAACTGAACACCCTTAGGAATGGTATGTATCCTCTCCTGGCCGAAGGTTTACCTAAGGCCACTCCGGAAGTACCAAAAGATCTACCACCTCCCATACTCCCAACCAAAATGCATCCCAAAACAGCGAAGGACATTTTCCTTTCTTCCTATCTAGATGATGTGGCACCCGCATATGCTAATGCCGCACCGCCGCGTACACCCCCTGCTGGCGGTGCCCGACCCCGAGACAATCAGCTCCTACCCCCGCGACAAGCTACTACTCCACCTCTTCTTCCCGTCCCGAATGTCCCTCCTGGTCTTCCTCCTGTTCTTCCAGCTCTTCCCGCACCCATTCCTCCCACTTTACACCCGAACAACCCCTTCGGAGGCAGTGCCTCAGGGGGCGCGTCTGGAGGAGCGATAGGTTTCCAGACACCTCCACAGGTACATAGATTGACTTACAGGGATATAGCACAACAGCGTACACCTCGATCAGCCGATTTCGATATAATGAAAGACCGCCTCGGGGATTGTAGATATGATCCAGTACCCGGTAGAAATGATGAAAGATTAATACTAGCATCAGTACGACTAAGACGGGTCACCAACTTTTTGTTGACCCTACCCGGAATGGTTGAACATCTAGACAGAATATATCATTTTGTCCAAACCGGGCAGGGACCGGAAAGTATTAAGGAAGCCATGGCTCACCAGAAGGTTGACATTCAAGCCAAGATATTACGGTTTTTTATAAACTGCTTAATAAGAGAACAAGATAGGCCGGGGATGGACCCGGAGGAAATGAAAGCACTTCATAGATGGGGTCAGAATATAGCAGAAGGGAACCATGATAAACAGAATAGTATAAAAAACATGTACCACCAGAATAGAATTAGAGAAGAACAAGAACATGAACAAAGACGTATGAAAGACACGAAAATGAAAATGTTAGTTGCCCAGTCAGTCCCTGCTGATGGTCACAAAAAGGGTACGACCCAGCCTAGTAATTCGACGGCTCCTGTTAAAGGGACATGTAACTATTGTAAACAGCCAGGTCATTATGTAAACGATTGTGCAGTTCTGAAACACAATATCTCCACGGGTAAGACCAAGGAGAGACCGCGCGTACCTAGACAAGATCAGGCCCAGCAACAAGTACCACAGAATATACAACATATTCCGCCTATGCCAGCTTCATCACAAACTGTAGCAGTGCCACAGCAACAGCCTATTACTGCAACACAGAACACAACACAACAGATGTACCAGTACGCACAGAATGACTACCCTGATTATCAGCGGTACACATGAAACAGCCTAGAGAGGGAGTTTGGCTTGCCCCTTATTGAAGTTCCCGTAGATCAAGAGGGTCCTTATGTACACAGTCGAGTGTTAGGAAAAGACAGAAAGTTTTTAATTGACACAGGGGCAAGCAGGACCACAATCAGTCACAATGAGGTTCCAGGGGCACCCCTCTCAGGCTCACAGAATGTTTCCCTGGGATTTTCAGGAAAGCCTATTATTAATGAAGTATCACAGCCACTTCCCCTTGCAGTAGGTCCTTTGACACGGACTACAGATTTATTGCTCACAAAAGCATGTCCAGAAAACTTATTAGGAATAAAGACACTGAAAGCTCTAGGAGCTATAATATGCTGTTCTCCAGAAGGAGTACGCTTATTCTTGCGAGATTTTAAAGGCCATTATGTATTAAGAGACATGGATCCCCGGTTACAGAGTGTACCCGCACACTTGTGGGCGAAAGGCCCAACTGATGTAGGTTGTATGCACATTACACCATATCGAGTCACACTCAAAGCAGGAGTGGTATTACCACGAATTCGACAATACAAGTTACCTCCAGATGCTGTAGTGGCTTTACTGAGAATCATTGACGAGCTCATTGTACAAGGAGTGGTCGTGGAAACCGACTCCAATGTATGTAATTCTCCTATCATCCCAGTTCTTAAACGTACTGATCCAAATGCACCGCCTGTTTATCGATTAGTTATTGACCTGCGCGAATTGAATAAATGCATTGTACCACAGTATCCTGTGGTCCCAGATATCTCTTCATTACTGACGGCTATTGATTCAGAAGCGACGTTCTTTACTGTAATTGACCTCAAGAACGCCTTCTTTAGTGTCCCAATTGATCCAGAAAGCCAATACTTGTTCGGATTCAGTTTAAATGGACGAAGTTTCAAATTTTCACGCGCACCTCAAGGATTCACAGAAAGCCCCAGCATCTATAGCCAAGCACTGAAAAGACAACTCGACAGTATCCATATGCCTGTTAACACCGCCCTACTCCAGTATGTCGATGATCTGCTGATCACCGCACGAAGCGAACCCGAATGTGAAAAAGCATCACTGACGGTTTTAAATTTCCTGGCTGACAAGGGGCACAAGGTTTCCCCTTCAAAGCTACAATTCTGTGTTCAGCAAGTTGTGTACCTGGGTCACTTGCTGTCCAAAGTGGGGAGACAGCTCACTCCAGATCGCATCCAGTTAATTGTAAACATGTCACCACCGAAAACACAAAAGGAGGTGCGGGCTTTCATAGGCCTCACCTCGTACTGCAGACAATGGATTCCCCAATATGCATTTCTAGCAAAACCACTCATTCAGTTGACAACACAGGAGGCAGCGACATCGACTGTCCTCCCTTGGACTCAGGAACTTACACAAGCTTTTGAAGACTTAAAGAAAGCCTTATGCCAAGCACCAGTTTTAGCAACACCATGTTACAGTAAGCCCTTTACACTTTTTGTTACAGAACGTGAAGGTACTGCCTTATCAGTCCTCACTCAGGAACAAGCAGGTTCACACAAACCGTGTGCTTACTTTTCTAGCACATTAGATCCAGTAGCCCAAGCTTTACCTGCATGTTTGAAATCAGTCGCAGCGACAGCTTTAGCAATCAGACAGAGCGATTCCATAGTATTAGGACATCAATTAACAGTACAAGTTCCACATGCCGTGGAAGTTCTTTTAAACCGTACACAGACCCAGCACTTGACCATAGCAAGACTGACAGGTTATGAATTGACATTGTTTCAACCACACATAGAAATCAGACGCTGCAGCACATTAAATCCTGCCACACTGTTGCCATTAAATGGAGTAGATCCATTGGCACATGATTGTATTGAAGTCATTACTATTACAACAAAACCCAGACAAGACTTGACAGATGTTCCATTATCAGATCCAGACCTGACACTTTATGTGGACGGTTCATGTATGAGAACAGGTACAGGAGAATTAGTGGCAGCTTACGCAGTCACAACAGACACCGAAGTTATAGAAACAAATTGTATCGACACCCTGTCAGCTCAAGCAGCAGAGCTCATCGCTCTGACACAAGCCTGTATTCAAGCCAAAAATAAGAGAGTTAACATATACACTGATTCACGTTATGCATTCGGAGTCGTTCACGACTTTGGAGTCCTCTGGCGAGAGAGAGGTTACTTGACTTCTCACGGTGCCAACATCCAACACGGTCCCCTCATTCAAGCCTTGTTAGATGCAATACATCTACCTACTGCGATATCTATTATGAAGTGTAAGGCACATACGAAGGTTACCGACACGATCTCCCAGGGTAACGACCTGGCAGACCGAACAGCTAAGCAAACTGCTCAGAATCGAATGCATGCAACTGACTTGACAAAGACAATAGTTCCGACCCCATCACACTGCATGACAGTCAGGGATCCCGCCCATGATGTAATTGACATACAGACACATGCCACACCAGACGAAATCAAGAAGTGGACTGAACTAGGAGGGATCCAAACAGATCAGGGATGGATGACGAAGGGAAAATCTACATGGTTTCTCCCCGACTCTATGGTTCAAGTAATCATTAACACAGTACATAGTCCAGCACACCTAGGAGAGAAGGCAATGCTAGATAGCATTCAACACATATGGTACAATAAGAACTTACGAACAGCAGCGAAACAAAAAGTGCGTACTTGCATGATTTGTTGTCAGTTTAATCCAGGTAAAAGCATTCCTGTAGAGCAAGGTGGATTTCAGCCTCCCGAACACCCTTTTGAAGTCCTCCAGATGGATTATATCCAGATGGACCGCTGTCGAGGTTTCAAATATGTCCTCGTAGTCGTATGTGCTCTTTCCCGATGGACAGAAGCATACCCAGTCCCAGATTATACTGCTCCGACCACAGCCAAGCAACTGGTTCGCGAGTTCTTCCCACGGTATGGTTTGCCCCGTATCGTGTACTCAGATAACGGTCAGCCATTCTCATCCGAGCTGGTGAAACACATTACACTCCTGTTAGGCTATCAGTGGAAGTTCCACTGTGTCCGGCATCCCGAGGCAGCAGGTCTCGTGGAGCGCCATAATCAGACCCTAAAAATCCGACTTTCCAAAATCTGTAGAGAGAAGGGCGTTGACTGGATAGTTGCTTTGCCGGTTGCCCTCTTCTATATGAGGATGGTTGCACATTCTCGAACCGGGCTATCCCCGTATGAGGTGGTCTTTGGTAGGCCACCGAATATGTGGGGGACGCCTATTCCTCGTAAAATTACAGATGTTGACTGTATTATGCTGACAGATTACCTTGCCTCCTTGATGTCTGCACTACAATCTTGTCGTTCACAGGTAGCTGCAGCTTTTCCCGACAACACCGATGTGAAGCCCCACGAGGTGGTCCCGGGGGATTTTGTCTTCGTGCACAACTTCGATCGGAGAAGTCCGTTGGAGCCCCGCTGACAAACCCCGAAATTGGTTCTTCTAACAACGAGGACAGCTGTAAAGGTTGAGGGCAGGAAAGGGTGGCTGCATTCCAGCCACGTCAAGAAATTCCCCGGACTCCCTTCGGACTTGGACTCTAAGCCCTGCCCTCCTACACAAACTGACTCAAAACTCCCTTTGGTTGAGAAAACCGCCTCTGAAGAATATAGACTAAAGTTACGATCTAGCAAGTCAGACAGTTTAATTGTGTAAGTCCTCCCCTAGGTGAATCGGTTAAATTAGTTTCTGACATGTATCCCCTAGATCGAGATAGAGAGAGAGATAGACAGAGACAACTCAAGAAACGTGCATATTGTAAATCACTCCGTAGTCACTGTATAGTGACATTATTAATTATGTTTTTCCTAAGCCTTCTTGTTATTTCTGCAAGTATATTATTACACATCTACTACCCTATTTTCAAGCATGTACAATCTGCTTACAATGTCACTGCCGAACATTCTTTTAGCGAGTTACCTCCACATGAACTTTCCTACAGACTTGCGCTGCGCAACAACACATTCATTAGTATGTTACATCACTCCCATCAGACTAACAATGCTACAAACTGTTGGATATGTGGCCGACTCCCTCCCTACCAGAAATACAAGGGAGTTCTGCCCCTTTTTCCGTACCCGTTCACTCACAATGGCTCCTGTGGGGCATGGTTTAGATTGATTAA
This sequence comes from Lissotriton vulgaris, assembly GCF_964263255.1. Lineage (NCBI taxonomy): Eukaryota > Metazoa > Chordata > Amphibia > Caudata > Salamandridae > Lissotriton > Lissotriton vulgaris. The sequence goes on along the minus strand of NC_141695.1, from coordinate 428,117,246 downwards.
TTCCTTAGATTCTGACATTGCGGTTTACAATGGGAATTGGATTTGGGGAAACTTGAACTCAGTTCTACTTAAAGTCTGTTACCCTGACAAAAAGGGACTTCCCACTAGAACAGGAACTGATCTAGAAAATGAAGTATATGGACTAGGTAATTACACAATTAACCTCATGATTCTTACTGTTGAATCCGAAGCTGCACCAGTATTGCCTGCTATGTCAGTGTTACCAGTCAAAGGTGAATTATGTCTCAGAAAGAATGGTTCCATACACTTAGGTCATAGTAAATGTACTACTGTGATCGACTTCAGTGATCAAGGCAAATCCACGTTTAGAGCTACACGTCATTCCTACTTTGTTTGTGGCCATATCGCATACATACGTTTGCCTCCAGATTGGGATGGTACCTGTTACATTGCATTCCTTCTACCCCCTGTTTTCCTAGCTCCTCCTGATTATCATCGAAATACCAATCTAGTAAACAATAGACTCCGAAGAGACCTCCCGATTGTCGACTATACTGAAACGGCATGGGAGCAATATACAGACTTCAATAAAGGTTTCTTCCCCTACTTAGGTGCTGTTTTCAATAGTAAACTGATACGCAAATTAACTAGAACCCTTGAAGCAGTAGTGAACGAAACTACCTCCGCTTTAGGCAACTTAACAGAGGAGCAGTCCGCCATGCGGGTTGTTGTTCTTCAAAATCGTCTTGTTATTGACGTCATCCTAGCTGATAGGGGTGGAGCTTGTAAGGTCATCGGGTCAAGTTGCTGTGTTTTCATTCCAGAAAACGCGCCAACGGTATATAAAGCTATAACACGTCTCCATAAAATTTCAAGTCTGATACATCAGAACCCAGGCACCTGGACTTGGTCCGGTTGGTTCTGGACAACGTTGACCGCTTGGGGATGGAAGATTCTATCCTTCCTAGGCATTGGCCTTCTCATAGTTTTCAGTTGCTGCCTATGTTTACAATGTGGGCCGGCGATTTGCGGCTTGTGCGCCACATCATGTATTCCGCATCCGAATCCAAACCGTCAAAAGAAGAAAGAAGAGCAAATGATGTTACATGAACAGATCGATCGATTCATGCAGATCGATATATCATGAAGGGTCCGTAGGGGACAAGGAGGGAATGAGGTAATATAAATTTTATGATCGATTGTGTCCCCTATCTTAGACCCCACCGACTCCGTGTACACGCTACAAGTACATGTATGTTCCCTCCCATTCAAGCTATGAAGACGCAAATACATTTGCGTCCAACGTTAACGTGTCCTCTTTCAGATCCACCATGAATGGGTCAAATAGTCCGTTCCTAAATATGCCATGCCAACGTCTTTATGTAATGTACTCCACACGTTTTCTAGCTCTGGCGAAGTAGGCCCTGAAAATCTGCCTTCGATCCTTTTCCTGCCTCCTGACTCTGAATCTCAAACCTGGGCTTCGCATCTTTACCCGTGACCTCTGCCTCACTCCCTGTGCGGCTAACGGTGCTTGGCTCAGCCTGTTGCCTGCCAAGACTGTATTCAACCTTCGAATTATCTGCTCTACTCCTCGAAAATACATTCCTGTCTAGTAGATTCATGTCAACATCCTTCCAGCTGCAGAGCAAAGGGTTTGGCCTCACTGTCTCTATGCAAGTAATTCATGGCTCTGTTTCCATGGTAGGCCCATGCCCTCCCTCGCACCCCTCGCATCTCATGCAGACACGTAGACGCTCATACACGCACTCACAGCCAGTATAGAATAGCCTTTTGTCCGAGAGACCTTTTTCCTTCCAGATAATACAGTTCCTTAAACATGAGATATTAGATACGATTTGGGATTAGGTTGATCTGACATCCAGACATCCGTCTCCACTTGAGGGCTAAATGTCAAGTCCCCCTTTCACCCCTCAAGTTACACGTACATTACACGTCATACTGCTGCGCGCGCATCCCTGCCATGTATTTTTGCTGACACTGCCGGATTCACTCATGGATCCGCCTACCTGTGACATCATGTTAAATGACGTTCTTGTTCACGCCTTCATGCACGCCTATTGTAACGCCTTTTTGTATTACGTACATGCACTCTTATCTCTCTTCTCAGCTGTTACGCCTCCTGCATATGCCTTTACTGTAATGCATTGACTATATATATGAATGCCTGTCAATAATGTATTGTCGCATACTTGCATACCCGCGTATTACCATTGACTCTGTCAGTCTGTCCCTTCCCGAACCCGCGTGGTGACGGAACGGTATGCCACCCTGGCTCGAGCCAATATGCTAATCACCCAATTCCTTTTACAGGAATAAAACCCTTTTTGAGAAACCTCAAATATCACGGATTTTGCCTCTTATTTATTATGAGTTATTCTTATTGACTTTACCGCATAGAAATTAAGATAGTAAATTAAATATTTACGACAGGGTGCACCCTTGGGCCCCACGTTCCCGTGTCAGGATCCTGTCTGGCCAGCAGGTCCGGCGCCGCAGGATCCTGCGCCGCTGGCTCCAGCACCACCCTTGGCTCTGCCTCTGGCGCTGCAGTGGATACCATCGGTTCCGCCCCTGCCCCCGTTCCAGAACAATTTTGTCCCCACCCGGGATCTGAATTGGGACACGGCGCCGGTTTGGCCCCATCCGGCGCTGTTCGAGGAGCCGCTCCTGACGCTGTTTGTTCCTTCCCCGGTCCCTGCCCCGCCGCCGCGGTCTGCGCCACATATGGCGAGGTAGAGGACAACTGGGAGGGGTCCGAGGACTCTCTTGCCAATCAGTGTGAGTCTGAGCAGGATTGGGCGGATGACTTGAAGGAGGTCCGTGGCCTTGATGTCTCTCTCCCCCGCCCACCATGGAGTAGGGTGCTTCCTGCACAGTGGTACACCGTCGGGTGTTGGATTCCGACCAGCCCGAGCACTGCAGGAACGTAGCATGCACCAATCCCCTTCCCCTGCCCACTGGGCACTCACAGGACAACCACTATGAGTGCGCCAATGATCCTGAAAAGAGGGTGGTATTAATGAGGAGACACCAAGTCTGCCACCCTTGTGTAACCGTAGGACACAGCTCCCTCCTTCCTTTACGCTTCTGCACCTATGTACAACAGGGAAAGAAACAAACCCTTCCTGTATACATGTTCCACACAAATAAATCCCAACCCCAATACCCAATGACCATGCCTTGCCAAACAGACACAACCCCTCTTACCAGTGTGAAGCGCAGGCTTTGCTTCGTAAAGGTATAGAGTACAAAAATGTGGCACACTGGATTCTGCAGCAAAGTTTCTTATAGCAGGTAATCAGTTGGGAGTACTTTTGTCAGTGTCCGTATTAACGAAACAACGAGGGGAAAAAAGGACTTGCAATGAATAGTACAATTGCCTGAAAAAAACCCTTCGTTTATTAGCAGGTTTGACCAAGGGGCAGGGACAGGTAAATACAACTCGGGAATACAGGAAATCCCGGCGTTCAACAACAAAGCCTTCGCGGAGTGACCTAAAACGTCACTACCTCCTACAACGAAGCAAAGCGGTGTCTAAACAAAGACGCTCTGAAACGAAGCAATGCTTCGTTTACTCCTTGCGTTATCAAAAACACTCCTCATTACAAGGGCAGAAAGGTCTTCGAATATGACGGTGAACGGGAGCCCCCGAACACCCAGCACCAAGACAAACGCCGGGAAAAAGCAAACAAGGGAAGGAAAGGGAAACCCCGGGACCCGATACTCGCTAACTAAAGGGGGGGAAGGGGGCGGTCAAACCAGCAGGGACTAAAAAATACCCTTCTCATGAGCCCGTGAGAAAGGGCGAAAGCAAAAGGGATCCGAATAACAGGAATCGTCTTCAAGCAACAACCAACAGCCAGGATCCAGGAATCCGAACAAACGGCAATATCAAGCATTGAAGTAAAGGTAGGACCAAACATTTATCCTACTTGCCACAAGTCATGTGATGTCAAGGCATGGTCACTAAAAAGGGACTAACCCCAAACCCTAACATCGGGCAGCTGAGGTCCTCAACCTTGATCTCCCTACAGTGGCCCTAAAGACTAATCTCCTCACTGACGTGCACCAGTCAGCGTCCACTTCATCGGAGCCACTGCTGCCATTTAATGACGCCCTCACTGACGTCTTGCTGGGCACTTGGTCGCGGCCGGCCATAGGGTCCCCTGTGGATAAGAACGTCGCCAGACGTCATCGCCCGGTGACCCTGCCTTATTGACCATTCATCCTATGCCCGAGAGCCTGGTCATTCAAGGTTAGATGTCTCATGGTGGCTTTCCCATGGCTCTGCCGGATTAGGACTCTAAGAGGCTGGAGCAGTTTGGAAACCGGTTGGTCTCCTTGGCCAACATGGGGCTGCGGTCGGTGAACACTGCATGTCTATTGGGCCACTATTCCCACACAGTGTGGGATACCGTTGCTCAGGTGTTATCTCAGTGTCCTGAAGAGGTCCAGGCTGGGCTGTCCCAGGCTGTGACCGAGGGTAAGGATGTGGCTAAATTCGCCATTCGGTGTGGCTTAGACACCGCGGACTCCCTTGGTAGGGCAATTTCCACGACTGTGGCGCTTCGTCGCCATGCCTGGTTGAGATCTACCGGGTTCTCACCAGACGTCCAGAGCTTGCTCAGCGACATGCCCTTAAATTGCACTTGCCTTTTTGGTGATAAGGCTGACAGTGCGCTGGAGCGTTTTAAGGACTCTTGGGCTATGGCCAAGTCCTTGGGTCTTTCCACCGCGCGTCCGGCCACGTCTACTTTTTATTCCTTTCATGACCATGGAAGGGGCACCCCTGCCCGCTTGTTCTGTCAGAAGCCTGCGCAGAACAAAACTCAGCACAGCTGTGGGCGTGGAAGACGCCATGGCAGCTCTGGGGGACGACGTGAGGGTCAGTCCACCTCTGCACCCACAACATCTGCCTCGAAGCCTTCCTAGCCTGAGCTTTGGGATGCACCCTACGCCGGTGGGCTGCTGGATTCAACATCACCTTCCACATTGGCATTCTGTCACTTCCGACAGGTGGGTGCTGCAACTCGTCCCGAAGGGTTACTCCCTCCCCTTCGAGTCTACCCCGCCCAGCCATGCCACCTCAGTTCCACCGCATGTCGGGGGATCACTTTACTTTGCGCTTCTCCAACAGAAAGTTATGGCCCTCTTGGCCAAGGGGGCCATCAAGCGCGTTACTGGGCCAGAATTAGGACGTGGTTGTTATTCCCGGTACTTTCTGGTCCCCAAGAAGGACAAAGGGGGTTTGTGCCCCATCTTGGACCTCAGAAACGTCAATCACTTCCTCCAGAAGGAGAAGTTCAAGATGTTGACTCTGGCTCAGGTCTTGGCTGCCTTCGACCCTGGAGACGGGATGGTAGCATTGGACTTGCAGGATGCATAATTTGACATCTCCGTCCTGCAGGCCCACCGGCATTTCCTCCGGTTCACAGTAGGCCAGGAGCATTTTTAGTTTGCCATGCTCCCCTTCGACCTTACCAGCGCCCCTCTGGTATTCACAAAAGTGTTGGCGGTGGTCGGAGCTCACCTGCGCAGGTCAGGGGTGTCAATCTTCCCCTACCTTGACGACTGGTTGTTGAAGGCGGACTCGCCTTAGGCTGTTGTCTCCCACCTTCAGACTACGGCCGACCTCCTGCATTTGCTGAGGTTCTCCATCAACGTGCCGAAGTCTCACCTGAGTCCTGCTCAGAAGCTCCCCTTCATTGGAGCGGTTCTGGGCTCGATTCGGGTTTATCCTCCCGAGCTACGAGTCCAGGATATTCAGGCTATGATTCCGATCTTTCAGCCTCTATCCTGGGTTTCAGTCAGGATGACACTCCGGCTCCTGGGCCTGATGGCCTCCTGCATCCTGCCAGTGCAACATGCCAGATGGCATATGCGGGCTCTGCAGTGGGAACTGAAGTTCCAGTGGACCCAGCATCAGGGCAACCTGTCCGATCAAGTCCAGATCTCAGAGGGCACTGCACAGCAATTACAGTGGTGGCTCACGAATCGCGATTGGGTCAATGGCAGATCCCTCTCCCTTCCCCAACTGGAGCACGCCGTGGTGACGGATGCGTCCCTCCTGGGATGGGGAGGCCACTTGGGAGAGGCGGAGATCAGAGGCCTCTGGTCTCCGGCGGAGACCCAACTCCATATCAACCTTTTGAAGCTTCGGGCGATCCGACTTGCACTGAAGGCATTCCTTCCCTCTGTCAGGGGAAGTGTGGTTGCCATGTGGTATTGCAACAAACAGGGTGGGGTGGGGTCCTGGACCCTTTGTCAGGAGGCTCTGCCGCTCTGGACATGGCTGGAACGTCAAGGCATTACCTTGGTGATTCAACACCTGGCAGGTTCTCTGAACGCCAGGGCGGACAAACTCAGCTGCTGGTGCTTGATGGATCACAAATGGCGTCTGAACTCGGACATGGTGCAAGGACTCTTTCAGCAGTGGGGAGAGCCTTGGTTAGATCTATTCAACACCGAATATAACATGTAATATCATCAGTTCTGCGTGCTGGAATTTCCAAGGTGGCACTCACTCAGCGACGCTTTTCATCGCGAGTGGAGTTGCGGTCTCTTGTACACCTTTCCACCTATTTCACTTCTGCCCAGAGTGCTGAAGAAGATTCAGTGCGACCGGGCCCAAGTCATTCTGGTGGCTCCAATTGTGCACGAAGATACTGGTATCCTGAGCCACTCAACATGGCGATCGATCCCCGATCCGACTGCCTCTTCAGGAGGATATTCTGTCGCAACAGCAGGGGACGGTCCTCCACCTGAACCTGTCCAGCCTCCACCTCCATGCGTGGAGATTGAGCGGCGACAGTCGACAACTTTCGATCTTCCTCCCGAAGTCTGTGATGTCATTCTGGCAGCCAGGCGTCCCTCCACGAAAACGGTATACGCCTGCCGGTGGAACAAGCAAAATCTGTAGATCCCCTTTCTGCTCCTCTTTCTGAAGTTCTTCTGTTCCTTCTTTCTTTGGCACAGCAGGGCTCTGCTCTGGGCACTATCAAAGGTTATCTTTCTGCCATCTCTGCCTTTCTATGGCTTCCAGATCAGCCTTCTCTTTTTAAGTCCCCGGTTGTTAGCCGTTTTCTGAAAGGCATTACGCACACATTTCCTCCCGTGACGTTCATCATGCCTCAATGGGACTTTAACCTTGTCTTGACATATCTGATGTGCGCTCCCTGCGAGCTCCTTCATGACTTTCCTTTGCGTCTTTTTACTCTCAAGACAGCTTTCCTGGTAGCTATCACCTCAGCTAGAAAAGTGAGTGAGCTCCAGGCTCTTTCTTCCAAACCTCCTTTCTTTTCTGTTCATCCGGACAAGGTGGTTTTAAGGGCCCGTCCTTCTTTCTTGCCCAAGGTTGTCACGCCCTTCCACATCGGGCAGACCATTACTTTGCCCACCTTCTTTCCGCCACCGCCTCCTTAAAAAGAGGAAGAGAGGCTCCACCGTCTGGACCCAAAACGTGCGCTCTCGTTCTATCTGAAGCGCACACAACAGTTCCGGGTAGATGACCAGCTCTTTGTTGACTACTTGGGTGCCAAAAAAGGTTTATCGTGCAACACCGGACCATCTCTCGGTGGGTCGTTCTCTGCATCAAGGCCTGTTACTCGTTGGCTAAGGAGCCTCGTGTGGGGCATTCGTGCCCATTCAATCAGGGCGACGGCAGCCACTACTGCCTTGGGATGCAGCGTTCCCTTGCAGGACATTTGACAGGCAGCTACGTGGGCCTCGCTGCACACGTTTACCGAGCATTACTGCCTTGACAGTCAAGCCCGGAGAGACAGCTTCTTTGGTCATTCTGTTCTCCGTGACTTTCTGGTGTAATCTTCTTTGCAGACCCACCACCAGTGTTGGTATTGCTGGGGTATCTATTCTAAGGTACGGAATCTATCACTAACCTGTCTCTTTCAGATGCACAAGTTACTACTTGTGTAACGATATATCTGTAAGAGACATTAGTTAGTGATAGATTCCTTACCACCCCACCCATCCTCCCCGTTCTGCGACCTGATTGCTAGGGTTAAGGACATCCCTTTCAGGCCCCTAGTTTCTTGACACCAGTGGTCAGTTTCTTGCATGGCCTTGCATTCCTGGTGCTGAAAGTCGTGTGCAGAACTGACGTCAGCGTGCATGGGTGGTGCCTAAGTAGACTCCGTCTCTTACGACACCAGCGATGGAAACGGAGCCACACGACGCCACCTACTGACTTGCAGAGGTACTGCTAGCGAAAACTTTCCAGATCCAGTCTGACGCCTGGGGATATCCTAAGGTAAGGAATCTATCACTAACTAATGTCCCTTACAGATATATCGTTACACAAGTAGTAACTTGTGCATCGCAGCAGCACCCAAGTACTTCACAGGTCTTTGAAGGACCATTCACTTGTTAACAAGGCTTTGTTGTTTTTCATCCCTCCTTAGAGTCCCTGCATCTCCACTCTGCCTATTGCTGGAAGAATTAGCCCCCCCCCTGAAATTTTTATTAAACCCCCAACCTCCCACCCCCCCCCCCGATGTTTGGCTCTAGTTGCGCCTCTGTGATAGAATGAAGTACATCCTTTCACTGCTGACTGCAGGACCTTGCATATCAGTGTGTGAAGAACTATTTGCTCCTCACGTTTTTTTGTGTCTTCCTGCTCCCTCTCCTTTCCTGTCCCCGCTCTCTTTTTTTATCAAAAACCTACACCCAGCACCCTTTTGCCCACTGAACTTCCTTGATGTGTGCGACATGCTGCAGTTTCCACAAGTGGCTATCTGGGAATGGTTTTGAATACTGGTTATTTGTAAAACAAATACATGCCAGGGCTCTCATCAGCAGGCAGCTTGCACAAGCCCATTTCTCCTGTTAACCCCACCTAAAAGAGAACCGACTGCTAACTAGGAAAACTAGGAGAGGAGGTGGCATAATGGCAAGAGCGGCAGACTTCAGAGCTGGGGAATCCGGTTTGAGTGTCAGCATCGGCTCAACATCCTGTGATTCTGGACAAATCGCTTAATCTCCCGTAAATTAGTGTGTCCCCTGCAGTGCCGATAGGGAGCCCTGGCGCTAATTTAGCACTGGTTTTGAAACCGTTTCAGGATGGTCATCCTTGTGTGTGTGCTTAGCCACTCCTGCACAGTGGCAATCTTTGAATGCTTAGCTTTCACCTTAAAGAAAATCAATCCAAGATGGCTGCAACGCACCTTTAAGTATGCATGGTGCCCATCTTGGCATGCTTTTTAAAACAATAGCATTCAAACATAGTTGCCCTGCGTGAGAATGCATGGCAGCCAACTTCAAATGCTTTCTCCTTAGCTGTAGAAAACTATTCCAAGATAGCAGCCTATGCATCAACTACTCGTCTTGGCATCAAATTAACTTTTTGCCCATCGTGGACTTTCAGCTAAGCATGCTGTGTGTTGTGCAGTGGCCAGGGCAGCTAACTCTGGAGCACAGGGCTCCCAGTCCGATTCCCTGCGGGAGCTCAGCCCAGCCCCGTGTGACTCTGGGCAATATCTCGCTTAATCTTCCCGACGGCCCCCAGCGCCTTAAGACCCTTATCGGTGATGATTAGTTTGCTCTTTACAAATACCAGGTTATTATAGTGATATTATGAGAAGTACAACTACGTGCCATGGAATGATTAGAAGTGGCTTCTGAAAAAACAGTAATCGCGCAATAATCAGGTCACACTGATGTTTAAAGCGTAAAAAGCCATTTATTAGGACCAGGCTGCACAACACAAACAAGCCCCCAGAAAACATTCAACAACAAATCCCCCCAACATCAACTCCACCTTCATACACTCCGGACTCACCTTCCATTCCATTTCAAGACCAATTCCGTTCTTCATATCTCTCTTAGCATTCTGGCATTACACTCATGCCTCCCGTCCCCCCCATCATTCACTCTTCCCCCCACGAGAGGTGGGTGCGCCCGCTAGTGACTCCCCCACCCCTCCCAAGTACCGCCAAACCCCTGCAGCCCGTCCTAAACTTGCACGCTCAGCCAACCCTACCCCTAAACCCTAAAAACTGTAGGGGGGGTGGGAGGCCTCAATTAAACTTTCCCTCCCGACAATTCCAGAATGCAGGAAGAGGAAGTCACCTTCCTCTCCTGCATTCTTATAGCCAACCCCCCAAACCACACCCCCAACCACAGCCTGGCCCTCCCTGCGCGAATGACTCCGGGGGAAGACTAGACTGCGTCTTCACTTCCCCCGGGGCCCTGCATCACGCAATAATCAGGCCACATTGATGTTTAAAGCGTAAAAAGCTATTTATTAGGACCAGGGTGCACAACATAAACAACCCCCCAGAAAACATGAATCAACAGCAAATCCCCCCCAACATCAACTCCACCTTCATACACTCCGGACTCACCTTCCATTCCATTCCAAGACCCATTCCGTTCTTCATATCTCTCTTAGCATTCTGGCATTACACTCATGCCTCCCGTTCCCCCCCATCATTCACTCTTCCCCCCCAAGAGAGGTGGGTGCGCCCGCTAGTGACTCCCCCACCCCTCCCAAGTACTGCCAACCAGGGAACCCCCTTTAGGGCCGTTACCTGTCCCCCCGGGACCTTCTGTGCATCTTTCGCCCCCATTCCTTCAAGCATTCCTGGGACCCCATATCGCCTCATTCCACAGCTGGCTCACCACATCTCTCACTTCCATCATATAATAGGCATTCCCTAGTGTCGAAAGATGCACACCGTCGTCCCTAAAGAGCAGTCTTTCCTCCAGTCGTAGTCCAGGGTGCGCTATCACTTTAATGTGTCTGTCCTCGCAAAAAACCCTCATAGCTCTGTTCAACTTCCTTCGAGCTTTGTCTACTGCCCCATGTTTAATCGCCCCTCTCCAAATCCTTCAGGGGACAAATTCAGTCCATGCAATACAAGTCCCAGATAATTTCTGCTTCATCACTTCAAAGTCTCTTTGCATGAGCTGTAAGAGCGCCAAACCCGACAGCGGAATCAAGTAATTTTCCCCCAGATGAATAATCGAAAGATCCGGGCATCCCTTCTGTGGGACCATCTTCGTGAGCCAGGGTAATAGTGCCCCCTATCGCATCCTCCCTTTACCCCACCAATGCACCTCATGTTGTTGTCCTCAGAGTCCCAGGTTGTGGCCGTACACCTGTTGCTCTGCGTATTTGGAGGTCCAGTGCACAAACGAATGCCCCAGAATCCAAGTGACCGTCTTGGCCCCCGGGCTACCCACGCAACCTAAAAGAAGAAAAATTAGAACACATCCTGAAACACAACTCCCCCACACCCTTCAGTCCCACGTCACCCCAAAACCCAAACCAGGGTCTACTTCTGGACATAACGCTCACAACACCTAGACTTCCACCTGCCTATCCGCTGGATCCTATCCCATGACCAACCCAACCGTGCCGCTGCCGTCACCACCCCAATGTGGAACAAATGCGTTCCAAATCCCGCTGGGTTCAGCCCCATCCTGTTAACTGCCATACGCAAGACTGCCAGCAACTGTGCCGCCGTGACTCTAGCTCCAGACGCATGACAAAAGATCTCACCCAACTCAGCCGCCGAGGAGCCCAGAAACGCCCTCCACTCAGCCACCGGGCACACTCCCACCCCACCAGCCTCACACAGCCAAACCCACTTTCCTCTCCCCAACTGATCAGTTTTAGACTGACCCAACCAAATCCCCAAATGACCAGCATCCAACCTGATTTCATCATACCTCCTGCCGCCTCTGGCGCTAGTCCCCAACAGTTCAGAGACCCTAAAAGCCCTAAAAAACATCCACACCATGCACAAGCGGAAAATACAAACCTCAAAACTGTCATAACAACATAACGGAAAGACCTTAACCAACAAATCAACAGTAACAGCTTCCCTCAACGTGCCTTCTCCCTCTGCTCCCTACCCCAACCCCTGAGCATCCTACCTATAACCACATTTTTGGTAGGGTCAAAACCGAAAAACAAAGACCCATAAAATGACAACCCCGCCAACTTCCCTGCAATAGTCGCAGACGACAACCCCTTGTCCATACAATGCAATACAAACTGTAACACCCCTTGCTCCACAAATGCACGATCTCCACATGTCGCACCTTGCTGCCATCCCATAAAGGAGCTGAACTCTGCCCATGCCAGCCTGTAGGTCCGCCTCGTTGAGTCTGCCACAGATTTCTCCACCAGGCCTAGCACTCTCACTCCCCCAAGACCCAGACGCCGGCCGGCAGTCCGGTCTTGCACTGATCTGCTCCAGGCCCCAGTCTCCGGAACCGCTGCCACGGCGAACGAGACAGAGCATCCACAATGTCATTATTCGCTCCAGGGACATGCTTGGCTCGAAATACCACATTCAACCTCAGACATTTCAGCATGAAACTCCTCAACAAACACAGCACTCTCAGATCTCTTGCCCATTGCCGGTTGACCAACTCGACCCGATAAGACTAAGAAATACTAGAGAAAATTGACCATTGACATTTGCCTGTTCCCATGATGAGTCAAATTGCACGAACATTTTAATCAAGGACTCCCGTATTTAGTGATTTATTTATGTGTTACACTAAAAGCTTTTTATGTGTGTATTTTATGTGTGTATTTTGTATCTGTGCTTTTATGGTGTCTTTTTAAGAACCGAATAAAGATTATAAATGGAAACTCGACCACAGTCAAATTGTCCACATGGAAAAGCACCAACCTGTTCTGAAATTCCGCACCCCACACTTCCAAAGCCACCAACAAGGGAAAAAACTCCAAAAACGCAATGCTCCTCCCCTGCTTCACCCAATGAGCCGGCCACTCCTTAGCGCACCATCTGCCATCCCAAAAGAGGCAAAAAACAGCTGCCCAGGCTGCTTGGATTTGCCAGACCAACCTTTCCTCCACAAAGTCAAGTGACACCCCGTTGAAATCAGTGAGGGACGTCAGACATGTCCGTAAGTCAGCCCACACTCCCATGAAAATCCGGACCCTGTGATGTGGTAAGACTGCCCCCGACATGACCATGCCGTGCTGCCTGCAGAATGTCCGTCCAGCCCTCACCATCCGACACGCGAAGTTCAGGAAGCCCAAGAGTTGCTGTACTGCCCTCAATGCAATCCTCTTCTCACCAATCGCCCACAGCAAACACGCTCGTATCTCCTCCACCTTTGCCTGCTGGAGGCGAGCCATCCAGTGAATGGAATCCAGCTCAATATCCCACGAAAGTCAAGCAGCAGCTGGGCCCAGCTGTTTTTTCCGGCACCAAAGGGACTCCAAAACGCTGTGCCATCTCCTGAAACTGTGACAGGGCCCTGCCACAGTCCCCTGAGAGATCTTTCGCAAGGAAGTGAAAATCATCCAGATATTGCGTCACGTCACGGTGCCCGCTAATCTGTGTAAAAGCCCATTGTAAAAATGTGCTAAACATCTCGAAAAGCGCACAGGAAATGACACGCCCCATGGGCAAGAGCTTGTCCACGTAGATGGCCCCTGCAAACTGCATCCCCAGCAGAGAGAAATCCGCAGGGTGTATTGGCAAAAGGCGGAAAGCTGATTTGATATCACACTTGGCCATTTCCGCCCTTTGCCCACACACCTACAAGGCGGATCGCATCATCGACAGTCCCATAAAGGACCCGGGAGTCTACCTCAGCGATGAAATCGCTCACCGACTGTCCCTCGGGCCACGAGAGATGGTGGATCATGCGAAACTCAACCTCTTCCTTTTGTGGCACGACTCCCAACGGGAAACTCAAATGTTTGAGGGGCCAATCCACAAACGGCCCTTCACCCTGCCTTCCGCCACCTCCTTCTGCAATTTGGCCGCCACCACCCCCGGCAATTCTTTAGCCGACTTGAGATTGTCTGCCCACCTTCGCACCCTCGGCCCCTGATAGCCCACTCGAAAGCCCTCCATGAAACCCCACAGCAATTTCAAAGCCGCCTCCCTGTCCGGGTAACACGAGAGCCATGGGGCCATCGCCTCCACCTTAACCGGAGTAGGTGCCCTTCCGTCCAGGCTGCCCCCTACCCATTGAATTTGTCTTTCGCCACTGCTCCGAAGGCGTGACCAAGGTGAAGCATTGAGTAACAGCATGCCGACCCCCGCACTTGGAGCACTCATGCTTGAACTTGCAAGGGTAGCGCGAACAATATCCCTTGTTGTAGCTCCAGCATGCACCGGTAGTACTGATGCCTGGCTTAGCTGTTTGACTGGTAGTTCCTGCGTGTGCAGCTGCCCCTCCCACCCCAGGCTGGGCGGGCCGCGACGGAAAGGGCCGATAAAGGACCGGCAAACCGATGGTCTTATGCGTGGAGGCCGACGAGTGCGTCGATGCCATCCACATCATCCACAATTTTTGGTCTATTTCCCCCCAAGGCTTGTCAGGGTTCACGCTAACCTTGGCCCGAAATTCTTCATCATAACTCAACCAGGCAAACCCCCCGAACTGTAACTGGGCCTTCCTTATGATATCCATGTACTTCAAAAGGGGAATAGCTCTGTCTAAGTGTTTTTCGCAATATATACTTGCGTAAATAAGGAACGCAGACGTCCAGTTTTCCATATTCACTGGCACCCTCGGGCGCCTCGTCAACTCCCGCTCTTCCTCCTTAGAGCCTTCCTTCGCCTGCACCTACCTATGCAAGAGCTTGAACACGTCTACGTATTCATGCTTCCATATCCTACTCTTAATCTTGTCTGAATAGTGGGAACCAAGTGGCATAGCCAAACCCATATATGGCAGTTTCTTCTGGGGCTTGCCCTCCCCTTTTCCCTCCTTGTCCTCCTTCCCATCCGCCTTGTCAGTCTGTACCCCTGCCGTCACCACCGCCTTAACTGGCTCCATCTTAGACGTCCCCACCTCGGACACCGCGGCCGCTGACTCCCGTGTCCCTCACAGAGCCATCCCCTACCCCTACCGACCTACATGCCTTCTTCCTACCCCCTCTCGGGCCTTCGTCCCAAGCGGACCACCAAGACCCCTCACCTGACAAAGGGGGCTGCGTCTCTCCCGACCGTCCGCTGGAACTGCTGGCCTTGGGGGTGTCTGCTTTTGCCTTGCCCTTCTTCTTCTGAGGGGCCTGCAAAACATCAAGACCACTGTTGCTCTTCACCCCCCTCCGCCCTGTCAAAATCATCCCTCACCTCACCATCTTCCAACTCATCACTCTCCAAACCATAATCCAACTCCAAAACAGGCTCACTCTCCACAGGTTTCCACATAACTTCACATACCGCTCTCTTCACACCTTTCTGCACTTTTACACCACTCCCACTCTTGTGTTCCATACACGTCGCCGTTGCCCGCTCCCACGTTGGAGGGAAGGCCGCTGCAGACCCCCTGCTGCTTCAAGGCGGCATCCTGAGGCTATCATGCGCATCACCAGACCTCCCACCCCTCTGCTGACCTTCGCCAGTTGGGATCCCCCCTGCACCCCAGGTCGCTCCAACCTGGGCGGGCTCTGGCACTGCCGGGCCTCACCGCCATCCTGGCTGTCCCTGACTGCCCCTGCCGCCCCCCACTTCCCCCTGCCTGATCCCTTCTGACCCTGACCATTCTTTCCTCTTCCTCCTGCTCCATCCAACATTCCTCCTCGGAGGTGGGAGTGGGGGGTCCCACCGCCTCCTCATCCCAAACTGCCCCAGATCTGACCGCCTCCAGCTCCTCCCACCTCACCTCAGCCTCCTGGACTAGCAAGCGTTGCTCCCTAATCCTGTCCTCCACCTGCATTGCATCCCACCTGGGGAGCAGCGGGAGCAGTGCCTCCGGGGCCCCACACCCTGCATGTGGACCAAGGGGGTCCCCATATTCCTCTGAACTGCCGCTCCTTTCCCCCCAACCCCTGCCGCATGCTGCTCCCCCTGTGCGCCCCCTAGGCGCACTGTCTCCCAACTGCCTGCTCTGATTCAGCCCCCACAGAGGCAAAAACCGCAATCGGAGCCACCCCCGCGGCCCCCCTGCCCAGCTGCACGAGACCACTGGCCTCGGCGCGCTGAGGGAATGCTGTGCGCAGCCTCAATTACATGAGAGCCCCCCGCCGGCAGCTCACATTCCAGAAGGCGCAGCCGCAGGCTTTTACGCCGGCCGCCAAGCGCACCCGACCTCGCAACGCCACGCCCCCTGCCCGCCTCTCCCCTCCGGTGGTTGCTCGTCCATACACGCCACCACCGCAGCTGACACACTGGCTGAGGCAGCCCTCGGGGCACGGGTGAGCCCCACCCACGCCTCCGACAGCACCCAGGCTGGAGGAGATCCTTCCTGCCCTGTCTTCACTTCCCCGGGGCCCTGCATTGCTCAGTCATTGTCGTGACATGGGACATTTCACATTATGGCACATGTCGATAAAAGAGGTTGTAAATTGAAAAAATAAAGTCAGGAGGTTGTCTAACGAGTAAAGTCCTTTTATAAAAAGGCCACACGTGTATTTTTTTCTCGATCCACTAGTACTAGATAAATGGGCCCCGGGAATCGATCACTGGTATTTCTGCAAGGTTTATCGTGAGTAACCTCAACAGTGGTGTAACCAGTGCGCCATGAGCCATAATCCACAAAATGAAACAGGCTCCACCTCCGCCTCCCTTGATATGGTAGTAATAAAATCTGTAAATGTGGTGCAGGGCACCCCTCATATATCTCTGTTCTCAGGGGCAGTGAAAACGCTGTACTTTTTATAGCAACACTTCTGAACCAAAATATTAGGTTGGACCCTACACTCAATCTTGTCGTTTTAGTCAACAACACCGGACATGCTGGATATTTTAGCCCATTCAGTGCTAAAAGTGAATTTCAACCTGCTTTCAACTGAAATGTCAGAATTGACTTAAGGTCTCCCAAATCACCTTGATTGATTTACTGCTATGACTCAGTTACTGTGATCAGTGTGACCCACATTTTAGGGTCTGCTGCCATTAGAGGCAACAAAAAATATACATTTGAGTAAAAGTCACCTGTGGCATGAGGCCATTGATAGCTATACTTTATAGCCATGTGTGTTATTGAACTGACAGTCTCTCTTTTCCGTAGTCAAGTTTCCCAGCTACATTGTTCTATTGTATTCTGGGACTTGTAGTCCTAGTTTTATAATGGAAAAAATAATAGAATAAATAAGGCTGTAAGTCCCAGAATTCAACTGGGAAAAAAGATCATTGACTGGAGCAGCTCATCACTCACGGACCTGAGAAACATGTCAGGGCTGCACATATTTGTATGACCCAACCATGCATTAACAAGCTAACAGGTGTATTTGTAAAGTGCATGTTCACCACGAAGGGTATCTTGGCTCTGTATAACAGGTGTTTATTGTCACCCACCTCAATGGTACCCATTGTATCAACCTTAGAAGGATGAAAGGCTGCGTGGACTAACCAGGATTTGAACCTGCGACCATGAGGTCAAACACAGGTCAACACAGTGGGCACATTAGTCCACTGAGTCACCAGACCCAGCAAGTCACTGATTTATTCTACTCGCGGCTTGCTTCAGCATGGGGATCGGTTCAATATTTTTGTCAGAGATGATTTACGTTTCCAGCCCGGACCTGGATTTAAGTCATCTATTGATATTTCAACAACAGGGATGCCATTGTCTTTTGTAGCTTTAGTAGCTGGTTGCCAGTTTATTTTACCAATGCGTTATTAACAAACTGCAGACTCATGTTCCTATGAATAACCGTACAATACACAGTCATCGGGGTGAAAGGTCCTTTTACGTCACATCCTGTAATGTCATCGAGTTAGGAAACGGTGTAATGAGAGATAGTTTACCGCGCCTGCTATGATTTTGGTGAAATGACGTCACTGTGCAAGTCTGTCCACAGGAAAAGTAACCTCCTCCTGAAAGCAGCAGAGGATGGCTTTCACAGTTAGGAAACGCAGAAAATGAAACTCGCCTTGGAAACACAGGCCCCATTCTTAGCAACTAAAATGCAGGAGAGCAGTCGAGAGAGCGGTTGTTGGCAGGAGAGTGGAAAGTGTCAATTACTCCCACCCACCTCGAATGTTTTGCATGTAATAAAACTGCATTTTTTTTTATTCATGATACCACAAACAACACAGACACACTGACCTTACGTAGATCCACCGGAAATGTTATTTACATTTTGTTTTCAGTCCAGTCAACTGTGGAAACACAGTAAATGCTCAACTGCAGGGCAGATATAGTTACAGGCCACATTCTGGCACTCTAATTGCTGTATGCTGCCACACAAACTGAACTGCAATTATGCTGTAAGTAGCTCTAAACCATGACTTTTGCAGAAATTATGTGCTAATTGCACCAATCACACCGCAATTATCTACTGCTAAAATGCTCTGGGCTGACTGCTCTGTAGTTCTGCGGATGCGCAGTGCTGTGATTTACAGAAACGTTGGCACAATGCAGTTGGCGCACTAGTTGTTAAATTAACCTGTTCTTAACCTTCTGGTACCTTGGCACAAAAGTAGACAGGCTTAATTTAAAGGCACTATATAAAGTATTTATGCAGCACACAAACAGTACCAAAGTGAAACACAATACAAGAAAGATCCCAAACCCAATTTAGAAAAAAGAGTACATTTTAATAAATAAAATGAGACCAAAACGACAGAAATCCAATCAGTAGAACTTAAGATATTGAAATTCAAAGTATAGCATCTAAAAACACCAAGCACCAATCTCAGTCATTTGGTGTTGCTAGACCGGTGGACAGCCACAAGTTAAGGCCAAACCGGATGGAGCACTGGTTAGATACAGGCATCAGGTTAGACCCGCTGAAAAATGTTCCTTCTCAAAGTCTGGCGTGAAGAGTCCGGTTCGTGGTAGAGGAAGAAGAGCAGGAAGAGTGTCGAGGATGCTGGTATTTGTAGTGCGTAGATCCCGCCCAGCGTCACGGTCGGTCGAAGCTAGAGCTTTGTTTTGGCGTTCCCCATGGCCTGTCATTGCAGTAGCACAAAGTGCAGATCTTGCATTGCTGGTCGTCTCTGGTAGTTGCTGTAGTGCGAGGAGTCTGATTCCCCGGTGCTTCGTGTTGGCAACAGTCTTTACGCAAACGGGCCTGTTTGCAGTCAAGAAGAACCCAAAACTTAATGACCTCCTTTTTTTCTCGTAGGAGTGCACTCTGATGCAACCAAAGGTCCAGGACCTGAAGAGGCACATCATGGGGATTATGGACTCACTCTGGCAGAGGCCAGCCGGACACAGGTGGGTCCAGTTACAGCAGGTCAGCTGGTCATGTTCAGGGAGGCCTAAAGAGCTTGTTGTGCCACTATGGCTCAGAACAGGAAGTCAGATAAATAGCCCTTGGAGTCCCTCTGGTTCAAAGAGAAGGTCCAGGCTTCACTCTGGGGAACAAGGCAAGCCTCAGACAGCAGGGCAGTCCTCTGGGGAACAAGGCTGTCCATAAGCAGCAGTCCTTCCTCTGAAATGCCCACAGGTCAAGGAGAGTATTCAAGAGTGACTCTGAAGGTCCAATATTTAAAGCTGGTGCCAGACTTTAAAGTTGAGGGATTCCCTTTTTTTATTTTTTTTTATTGTACAGCTTGCAATATACAGCACCGTAAACACAAACAAACTAGGTATTAAATAAAATTATTAGAAACACAAATAACTCATTTGATTAAAGTCAACAAAAAAGAGGGGGAAAAAAGAAGACGAAAAAGGAGAAAAAGAAAAAACAAAAGAGGGGCAGAAAAAGGAACCAATAAATAAATAAATAACCATAAGATAGAGTTAGGCCAGGGAGTTAATGAACAAGTCTCTAAACCAGTCCACCAATGGAGCCCAAATCTTCTGCAAAAAACACAGTTGATGGACAGAATGCAGAACAATGTCTTACATGCACCCCAGTACAATGATCTGGGCCTAAATCCATCGTTTTTTTGCACTCCAGACCACTCTAGGTCAGGCAATGGCTATATGCAAATCAGCCTTGACCCAGTGCCTCATGGGAACAGTCCAGCCCGAACTACCAAGCCATGTCTTTCCTAGACCGGAATCAAGCATCCAAGGACCGGTTTCTGGCTATCAGCCTTCTTCAGCCTGGATAGCTTGACTCCAGTGATGTGGAGAGCCTGGGACTCACGTCTGAGCATACCCAGCCCACTCGGGGTGAAAATTGCAAAAAACACAGTTGATGGACAGAATGCAGAACAATGTCTTACATTCACCCCAGTACAAAGATCTGGGCCTAAATCCATCGTTTTTTGCACTCCACACCACCGTAGGTCAGACAATGGCTATATGCAAATCAGCCTTGACCCTGGGCCTCATGGGAACAGTCCAGCCCGAACTACCAAGCCATGTCTTTCCTAGACCGGAATCAATCAAGTTTCTGGCTATCAGCCTTCTTCAGCCTGGATAGCTTGACTCCAGTGATGTGGAGAGCCTGGGACTCACGTCTGAGCATACCCAGCCCACTCGGGGTGAAAATTGCAAAAAACACAGTTGATGGACAGAATGCAGAACAATGTCTTACATTCACCCCAGTACAAAGATCTGGGCCTAAATCCATCGTTTGTTTGCTCTCCACACCACCCTAGGTCAGACAATGGCTATATGCAAATCAGCCTTGACCCTGTGCTTCATGGGAACAGTCCATCCCGAACTACCAAGCCATGTCTTTCCTAGACCAGAATCAAGCATCCAAAGACCGGTTTCTGGCAATCTGCCTTCTTCAGCCTGGATAGCTTGACTCCAGTGATGTGGAGAGCCTGGGACTCACGTCTGAGCATACCCAGACCACTCGGGGTGAAAATTGCCAAAAACAGTTGGTGGACAGAATACAGAACAATGTCTTACATTCACCCCAGTACAAAGATCTGGGCCTAAATTCATCGTGTTTTTGCACTCCACACCACCCTAGGTCAGACAATGGCTATATGCAAATCAGCCTTGAACCTGTGCCTCATGGGAACAGTCCAGCCCGAACTACCAAGCCATGTCTTTCCTAGACCGGAATCAAGCATCCAAGGACCGGTTTCTGGCTATCAGCCTTCTTCAGCCCGGATAGCTTGACTCCAGTGATGTGGAGAGCCTGGGACTCACGTCTGAGCATACCCAGCCCACGCCGGGTGAAAATTGCAAAAAACACAGTTGATGGACAAAATGCAGAACAATGTCTTACATTCACCCCAGTACAAAGATCTGGGCCTAAATCCATCGTTTTTTGCACTCCACACCACCGTAGGTCAGACAATGGCTATATGCAAATCAGCCTTGACCCTGTGCCTCATGGGAACAGTCCAGCCCGAACTACCAAGCCATGTCTTTCCTAGACCGGAATCAATCAAGTTTCTGGCTATCAGCCTTCTTCAGCCTGGATAGCTTGACTCCAGTGATGTGGAGAGCCTGGGACTCACGTCTGAGCATACCCAGCCCACTCGGGGTGAAAATTGCAAAAAACACAGTTGATGGACAGAATGCAGAACAATGTCTTACATTCACCCCAGTACAAAGATCTGGGCCTAAATCCATCGTTTGTTTGCTCTCCACACCACCCTAGGTCAGACAATGGCTATATGCAAATCAGCCTTGACCCTGTGCTTCATGGGAACAGTCCATCCCGAACTACCAAGCCATGTCTTTCCTAGACCAGAATCAAGCATCCAAAGACCGGTTTCTGGCAATCTGCCTTCTTCAGCCTGGATAGCTTGACTCCAGTGATGTGGAGAGCCTGGGACTCACGTCTGAGCATACCCAGACCACTCGGGGTGAAAATTGCCAAAAACAGTTGGTGGACAGAATACAGAACAATGTCTTACATTCACCCCAGTACAAAGATCTGGGCCTAAATTCATCGTGTTTTTGCACTCCACACCACCCTAGGTCAGACAATGGCTATATGCAAATCAGCCTTGAACCTGTGCCTCATGGGAACAGTCCAGCCCGAACTACCAAGCCATGTCTTTCCTAGACCGGAATCAAGCATCCAAGGACCGGTTTCTGGCTATCAGCCTTCTTCAGCCCGGATAGCTTGACTCCAGTGATGTGGAGAGCCTGGGACTCACGTCTGAGCATACCCAGCCCACGCCGGGTGAAAATTGCAAAAAACACAGTTGATGGACAAAATGCAGAACAATGTCTTACATTCACCCCAGTACAAAGATCTGGGCCTAAATCCATCGTTTTATTGCACTCCACACCACCCTAGGTCAGACAATGGCTATATGCAAATCAGCCTTGACCCTGTGCCTCATGGGAACAGTCCAGCCCAAATCTTCTGGCCTAACTCCCGCCGCCTTCTTCCCCTCCTCTGAAAGACGACAGATTCTAAATTATAATGTGCCAAAATCCTTGCTCTCCAGTTTATAAAGGTAGGGGCATCCTGACTGATCCATTCTGATGTTATACAAAGCCACACTAATGCCATAGCTATAAATAAAAGGGCAGATGCATGGCTTGTTCTCTCGCACAAATCAGCATTTTCACAACCAAATATAACTAGTTCTGGTGACAATACAACCAAAATATTAAGACTAGAATTGATGAACAGTTCTACATCATGTTAAAATAACATAAGTTTAGGACAAGAAAAGAACATGTGAACATCGTTGGCAGCCGCCAAGCCACATCTGGGGCAGAAATTGCCCCCTCTACCTCCCCATTTAGAAATGTTGGCCGGAGTGTAATAAAGGTCAAATAGTGCCATATAACATTGGGTTCGTAAGCTACCTGATATTAACATATTGCTTGATAGTGCTAGGGTCCGAGAGATATTCAGCACGGTCTTACCCAGCTTTGTCTCCCACTTGGCATTCTGGGAAGAAAGGTCATCAGGAAGACCAGAAAGCAAGTGCTGATAGATTGCCCCTATCTTAGAGCACTACATAATCAGTTCCATTAACACATTCTTATTAAACAAAGTCATTGCTTGGACCTTCGATTTTTCTATATAGCTTTGAATCTGTAAGTATTTAAAGAACTCATGTGTATTAAGGGAAAACTTATCCTTTAAGAGTAGAAAAGAAGCCATTGTTCCTTCAAACCCTAGATCACCCAGAGTCTTTAAACTCTGCACCATCCACCTAAATGTAACCTGATCTTGAAAGACAGAAGGGAGAAGTCTGGCAGCCGAAAGAGGTGTATAATAGTTGATATTAGGAATCACCCATTTCCGGCGGATCTTGCCCCAGACTGAGAACATTGCTAGGGTAACCTTGAACTTAGTCTTCTTATAATAGCTAGGTTCAAGAACCTGCAGCAGAATCCCCTTGGCATCCTCCCCGAGTCCAATCTCAAAAATAGATGGTCTACAGCAAAGTGCCAAAACCGCTCTGTCCCCGAACAAAGGTAAAGCAAAGTAGTGGAGAAGAGCTGACCAAATTCGGCACAGACCAACCCCCTGCTCATACGGGAGGTGCATCCACTTGGCCGCTCTTCGCGGCTGATGATATCCCCAAAGAAACCTATGGCAGCACCTTTCCGCCCTGGCGAGACTATATTGGGAGAATTCCAACGGAATAGTTCTGAATAGGTATATGAACTTTGGCGAGACCAGCATTTTAAGGACATTCCCCCTGCCGTAGAAAGACAAATGTAAGTTATCTAGTCTTACCAAAGTAGGGTTAACAGAGTCAATGATGGGCAGGATGTTAAGATCAGCAATGTTATCAACTGCAGCAGTAATTTCGACCCCAAGGTATGTTGTACTGGACACGACTGGCGCTTCTGAGGGACCCATAGCGGTTGATTGAATAACCTGGGTCTTGGAAACATTAAGTTTATGGCCCGAGAGCTGGCCATATTGTTTTGCTAGATGTTCAATAGCTGGAAAAGCGGAGGCTACATTACTAGTCAAGACTAAAATGTCGTCAGCGTACGCCAACAGCTTATTCTCTATAGTATTGACCCTACTTGGAAGTATGTTCCCAGAGCTCCAAATTTTACTTAGAAAAGGGTCGATATATTGAGCAAACAGGAGGAGCGAGCAAGGGCAGCCCTGCCTGGTGCCCCTACCAATGCTAAGAGATCTAGATGATTGACCTGAGATCGAAAGGGTTGCCTCTGGGTTGATATAAAGTGATTGAATTGCCTGCAAAAATGCAGAGCTGAACCCCTTCCACTGAAGGACTGCCCATAGAAACCCCTAGGCGACCCTGTCGAACGCCTTTTCAGCGTCTAACAGGATCGCCCCAAGGGGAGATTTTGTGACTTGGGCCCAGTCCAAATGTGCGAATGAGCGGCGAACATGATCAGCCGTGTCTCGCCCTGGGATGAAGCCATGTTGTTGCAGTGCGACTAGGGGAGAGATCACCGAGGTCAGTCTAGTAGCTAAAATTTAGAGTAGATCTTGCTGTCTGTTTTATTTAAGGATATCGGACGAAACGATGAGGGGTCCAACTCTGGTTTTCCTCTCTTTTTAAAGAAGATAATTGTTGTTTGGTGCCAGGAATTCGGTATAAGACCATGCTGGGCGCCACATAGTACTTTTAGAAAATCAGGCCTAATCACAGATCGGAAACGGCTAAAGAATTCCAAAGGAATAAGGTCAGGGCCGGCAGCTTTACCGTTAGCCAATGAGTTGATCGCCAATTCAACCTCTTCCCATTCTGTAGGAGCAGAGAGAAGTTCGTTCTGTTGTCCGGTAACCTGGACAGTGTTGAGACCCTGAAGAAAGGTCCCGACTTCAAATCCGAAACCCGGGTCCCTCACTTTCTCTGTGTACAGAGAACTATAAAACTGATGAAAAACCTCCATGACCCCCTCCGATGTATCCTGAATACGGCCTTGGGAGTCTTTAATCTTAGTAATACCATTAGCTAGCCCTCGCTGTTGGAGACGCTTGGACAACACCCTACCTGATTTTTCCCCAAACTCGAACATCGTTGAGCGGAACTGCAAATACTTAGCGGCTAGGTCCTAGCCAAATAACTCAAACAAAGAGGCCCTAACTTTAGCCACCTGTAACTGGCTTTGAGAGATATTGTGGCCCTCCTTGATAGCACATACTAGTTGAACCTCTGCAGCTCCCAGTTCCTCAATCCGCCTATTAATTTGATCTCGAATAGATCGCTGCTGGAAGGATGAAAAACTTTTCGTTTCGCCGCCTTAAGCGTATCCCAAATAATGGAACAGGGGGCAGTGTCCCTATTAAAACCCAGGAATTCTAAAATCCAATTGTTCATATGATCAATATATGTTTGCTCTAATAGCAACTTTCTCACGAATGTCTAAACCCTGGGCGGTTTTACAGTACGTGGCAAGGGGCAGTCTATAATCAGCGGATTGTGGTCTGACAAAATCCTGGGCGGGGCTGAAATGGAAGTATCAACTACCAATTGATTAGACATAAAGCAATAGCTTAGGCAGACCATTTTATTGTGGGGGGCAGAAAAATAAGTGTAGCCATCTAGATGCTCATTATTGTGGAACCAAAGGTCTGGCAAACTATGCTCTTGGACCAGTGCTTGAAGTGCCCTAAAAACTCTAAGTTTCTTACCAACATAGATCTGGCCCCCAGCTAAGTTGAAATTAGCAGGCAAATTAATATTGAGGTCCCTACAAAAGCAGATAGGGTGAGGCCAAAGGGTCAACTCTACATTTAAATGATGCAGGACTGCTTGATCATCTAGATTAAAGGCATATACATTTCACATCGTTATGGCTCTACCATTGATTAACAGCTCAGAGATTACCCATCTCCCACCAGTATCTTGAATGGTTTTCCTACATAAGCCAATGCCTCGTCTTAATAAAATTGCAACCCCTCTGATCATGGAGGTCTGGGAAGAGCATCCAACAAGATCAAATCCAGGGATTTTCAAACAGCTGTGATTGCCCCATGGAACATGAGTTTCCTACAAACACAATACCTCCAAACTAAAGGCCTGAACGACCCTGAAAACAGTGCCCTTTTCTTACCATTGTTCAGCCCACAAATATTCCAGGAACCTATACGTATTTTACCCTGGGCCATTTGTATATAAAAAAAACCTAAGCCAAAAAATACATGATCTGATTAATACAGACTGAACAATTAGAAACAACGTCTCATCCCAAAAACCTGAGGGCATCCAGCTGATGACAATATTCATCAATAAATCGTGATTGCAGTGTATATTCAAGCTTTTTTTTAGTTTTTCTCCCTCAAACCCCAACCCATCCACACCCCCTTCCACCACCACCCCGCCCGAACCACCCTCCTGAACTGTGCCCACCCTGAACCCACCCCCCTGAGAGCCCCTCCTCCACCACCTCCTACATAGGGCACCAGGACCTGGGTCCTTGTGATGGAGGAGATGTCCCAAAGCGCATCTCCCCCGGTGACCTCACCACCATCATCATTCGGGAGGGTACGATCTTATTAGTTTGGCCTGGACGTCTCCTTAGTGTGAATGGGAAGCGATGGCCCTGCTGGATCTCAAGCTCCCTATCCCATTGTTTGACATCAGGGAACGCTTTCGTGAATAGTTCGACAATGAACTGTCTGACGTCCGAACCCTCAACCTCCTCCGGAACTCCTAGGACTCTTTAGTTGTTACAGCGGGCTCTGTTTTCAAGGTCCGTGAGCTTCCATATAATGTCTTCCCGTTGAACCTTAATTGAGTCGGTAATAGCCATATCATCTTCCAGAGAAGAAATCCTCTCTTCCGCCACCCCAATTCTAGATGCAATGTCTGAGCAGGTCTTGGCCACTCTCCGGATAGAATTCAGTACCCTACGGCATGCCCCTTGGGTGCCAGCACTCTCTTGCCGAGTCTCCTCATGATGGGCCATGATGGTCTGATAAATCACTGCAAGTGTCATTTCACCTGAGGGAGAATAAGGAAGATTGGCCCCATGTTCATTCCCTACATTGGTAGCAGTGACAGCATTGCTCTCCAGCCCAGGTTGGAGAGAAAATGAGTAATCCCAGGTCAATAACCATGCATCATGGCCAGGTGCTATGACCCCTTGGTCTTTACCTGCTTTTCGAACTGTACGAGGCCTAGAATGTGGGCTCAATGCATCATTAGTGTGCCAATTCCCCGTTTTACTGTCATCGTCAGACCAGTCCTTTTCCTCACCAAAATCTTCCTCGGAAGAGCCTGTGTGGTCTGAGAGAGAGTAATATCTATCACCCCCTGCCACATCCTCATTAGAGTTTGAGCCTGGCTTCTATAGAGCTTTAAAACCAGTTTCGTCCGAAGTTGCATCCAAGGTTAACTCATTTGGCAATGATGTGGGGTCTGGATCGATGGGTATTAATGGGATCGCTGCAGTACCCCCTGTAATCTGGGATAGGACTACAGGTCCCAAAGTTCCATTGGGCTGTGCACGATTGACCATATTTTCAGTAGAAGGTGTTAATAAAGGGATAATATTTGGCCCTCCTAAGTGCGGCACTACTGCAATGTCTGGTGTTAGAAACGGGATCCCTGGCTGGCCAGGGCTCGCGCCAAAGTCAGTCAGAGACCACCATTCCTAAGTCAGGGCAAGGGAGTTACACAACAAGATAACCCCTGCTCACCCTCTAGGTAACGTGACGCGAGCTGCAAGGCTAATCTCGGAGGCTATGTGTAAAGCGTTTGCGCGCGCACCCAGCAACAACACCCAAGGCCCACCACAAAGGAAACTCCACACAAGGTTATATAAAAATAGCCTTTGTATTATAGCAAGACACCTTAAATAAAAACACACACTTTACAATGTGCCAACAGGCACAGGCAGAATTTACAGGGGATTATGTACAGGACAGGGCCACCTGGACCCCTGTCAGGGTTATGCACTTTTAGAACTAGCACTTGTTGTAATTGGCACTTTGTAGGAATAATTATAATGGTAGGTATAAAGCTTAGCACTTAGAACCTATAATAACTGTAGCATCAAAATAGTGCATGTAGCACACAACCAGTAAATACTGGTAAAGGTAAGTACCTCCTACGCCACCATAACCACCTTAGGAAAATCACGCAGGGAACCAGGACCTTACTAGCAGGACCTATAGAAGGAAAAACAATCACCTAAGCATATAACTCATAGCAAAGGGAAAGAAGCAAAAACCATTATGCATAAAAACATTCAGAGGTGTAGGTAATAACAATTGCGCAGAAATCACATTAGCAAGTAAATCACAAATTGCACCAGGTGCACATGGCACAACATCAGAACTGTCCCTCAGGCCAACTGGCCTCGCAAGGGCTGAAATGCCCTTAGTCCAAAATGTCAGGGCAGGCTGCGCAGGCAGCCAAGAACACAAACCTAAATGTGGCAACTGCCCACTAAGTGCTGGGCAGCTGAAAGGCAATGATGGGGCCAATGTTGGAGCCTCGTGAGCTCAAGAACAACAATGGGGCCAAACACAGCGTGGGAGCCTCGGGGCTCTAACAACTTACTGGTGTCCCCCAAGAGCCTTGCTGGGCCCTAAATAAACAGAATGGCACTCACAAGCCTCTTCCAGGGCTCTAGAACAAATGTGGGCTGAGAGCCTCGGGGCTCTGCAACATAGAATGCCCCCAGAGCCTCCTGTGGGCTCGAAGAAATGTGGCCCTCAGGAGCCTCGCTCGGCTCTAAACAAATGACTGGCTCCTTGGATCGTCGAAGTCCCTCTCCGGGGACTCAATATCAAATGACTGCCCCCAAGAGCCTCTTGTGGCCCTAAAACAACAATGGCCGCCGTTGGAGTCCCTCCCTGGGGGACTTGATTTCACCGGATGCCCTCGTTGGTGGAGCCTCTCGGGCTCTAAAACGAAGCTATGCCCCTGAGCCTCTCCGGGCTCGATATGCAGCAAGGGCCCTGACACTGGAGAACCGGAGCAGCACTCACCGGCACTCCTGGGGCGGATGCTTCTCCTCGCGCTGCTCCTCTTCTGATGGCCGGGGGAGTCCAAGTGCCCGTGGGGCTTTCCTCGGGGGCTCCGGCCTTGCTGAACTCTCCTCAGGGGCCGCGAGCGGGGCTCCCCTCCTCCGGGGCCTCGCTTCACCCCGGGGCTCTCCTCTCGTCTCGGAGCCCCGGGGGAGGGAGGTTGCTTCCGGGTGTCCGGAGGTCCCGCCCCCGGCCTGCCTGACTTCCGGTTCGGGCGCCGGGCGACTGGGACAATCTCTGCACTTGCTCGGGCCCACAAGAACGGCACCAGGTCCCTGGCGGGGTGGGCACCTGCCAGGGGTACGAAATCGGCAAAAGTGGGCCAAATGCCGGGTGGGGACCGGCGAAGAACAAGTGAAGCGCCCTCGAGCGCTAGGGGGACCAGGAGGTTAAAAGAAAAGCGCTCCCAGGCGCTATAAGCGAAATAAAGCGCTATGAAGCGATAGGGACAAAATAAAGTGCTCCAGCAAAGTTCTTAGGCAGGCCCCCACTTAGCCCCACACCACAGCGTCCAATCTTAACCAACCCTGGCATGCCAAGGTACCGGCCCCCTGTCCCCCCTCCCCCCCAGGTCCTGGCCATTGACCACCAGAATGGGTACTGAGAATCGCTTTGAGAGACCCAGAAGATCAAAAGCCGCACTGTCCTCTCGGAATGCGGCAGACCTAGCCTCAACCTATGACTCTCCCTCCTATTCCTCCCCCAAATCTATGATCCAAGTGATTACGGGAATCGGAAGAGAACACCCTCTACCGAAAGACCCTAGACCCCCGGCTCATCTAACTTCTCTACCTAGGGCCCCTTCTATTAAGAATCTGAGCAATGAAGGGTCCCCCATCAACTGCATGCTCCTAAACTGCAGATCAGCCTCTAAACATGCAACCAAAATAGCAGAAGCCATCCTCTCTCATGATATAGACATAGCATTCATCACGGAGACCTGGCTCAACAATCTCTCTTACCCCAATGGACATGCTGGTGCCTCCTGGATTCCCAATGATCAACACAGATAGAACAGTTCAGAGAGGAGGGGGCTTCGCAATCATTCACAAGAATAAGATTTCCATAACGGAAACCGCCTCTTGCCTGTACAGCTCATTAGAATGGTCTCAGTAAACATCAAGACAAGTGATAATAGGCCATCACTCTGCCACCTCCTGTACCACACCTCAGGCAACTCTTCGGAATTTGGGGAACACCTCTCTGACCTGATTGCCCATTGCTCACTCAGAAACTCAAACAACATAATTCTTGGCGACCTCAATCTAAGATGGAATGAAACAAAAAACCTGCTTATCCAAACCCTAAACAACCTCCTACTAGAAAACAATCTGACCCAACACTGCTCAGAAGAAACTCACCACAGAGGAGCAACCCTCAACGCAATCATTGCCCAAAGCAATGCAATCACCATTGACCACTTCCTTCCCGTAGACTGGCCCGACCATCCCATCATCCTATTTCACATCAACCAATCGGTCCTAACTCAACACCCCATGCAGGACCCCCCCAAATGGATTAGAAACACAGCTCAGATCCTTCGAGCTGATCTAGAAGAAAGAATAAGCTTGCTCCTCCCCAACATCACTGATCACCTCCCAACTACCGAACTCACCTCTCTCTACAACTCAAATATGACTCTCACCCTGGACCAACTTGCACCTCTGAAACTAAATAACCCAGGAGCATTCCATCTAGATCATGGTTCATCATCAATGAAGAAAGAAGACATTTAAGAGCCTCAGAGAGAATCTGGAGGAACAACCCCACTGTCTTACATCACGATCAACTCCAAGTAGCCCACAGGAATTACAAAAATCACATTAAGAACAAAAAAAGTCTTTCTTCTGCTCCGCGCTAGACAACGCAAAAAACAGACCCAAAGAGCTCTTCAATATCATCAGAGTAACTCCTAAAATAAAAAATAAATAAAAATAATTCTCTTCCAGGGGTTCCTCATCAATAGTCATAAGCACTGAATATTCCCGCCCATGTGCGGGACCCCGGAAACAATATAAAAATACATATGTAAAAACACATATATCTAGCTCCACATATATGTACGTACATATATTATTTTTCTCATACCAATGCAGCCCCAAAAAGAGGCTAAATAAATGTAAAACCTTGTACATGTACTGCAATTATAAAGGAAAAAAAGAACACATTAAATCAAATATCCTTAGAATTTTGTGTTTTAATCAGTAAAACCACTCATAACTCCTGAAAATTGCTCATAAAAAGACATTATTAGCCTCAGGCTGCATTGAAAAGCAATACCATAGATAATTAAGCATTTTCAACAAAAAACTGGCACTGTGCCTTTGAGGCAGCCCTGACCCCAGGCTTCCCATCATGCCTCAGGGGTGACCGTTAGGTCAGTTGTTCTTTCCGGCTCCTTCTGTCAGGACCCTGGTTAACAGCTCCCACCTTTTTTTGACTTTCTGTCAGAATTACTTGGTGTTTTCTTCAATTTTTTGATCTTACTCGGCAGGTTTTTACCTTAGAGAGATAGTTCTACCTTTTTTGGGCTCAAAAAAGGTTAATTTTTTTGTCAAAATGCCTAAGGCTCTTTTTGACACCTGCCCTGCCTGTGGGCATAAAAAGGCTTGGTCAGATACACATCCAGTGTGTATTCGCTGTCTACCTGACTCTCATGAGATAGCATCTTGTGTCCACTGCCAGTCCTTGTCATCCAGAACTATGAAGGACAGAGAAAGAAGCAGGATTTCTGGACTTTCTGAGAGAGTTAGGTCTCTAAAGAGACTTAAGAATCAGTCGATGTCAGAAAAAGTCCCAACCTGCTCTCCTTCGGCGTCGGGATCGGCGTCGAGGTCTCCAACGACGAAGAAGGTGAAGTCTTCAGCGTCGAGAGTCAAGAAAACTCCGCTGTCGTCAACTGGACGACGTGCAGCGTCAAGAGAGAGGTCACCGTTGAAGCAGGGCGGCTCAACGTTGAGACCTCCGTCGTCGAAGGCTCAGGTAGAGTCTTCGACGTCGAAGCCTCCGCCGTCGCCTAGTCATCGGCGCTCGGCGTCGAGGCAGCCTCCGTCTACGTCTGGCGATCGACGCTCGATGTCGAGGCACCCTCCGTCGTCGCCAGGTCATCGGCGATCGACGTCGAAGCAACCTCCATCGTCGCCAGGTCATCGGCGATCGACGCCGAAGAAGCGATCGACCTCGAAGCATCCTCCGTTGTCGCCAGGTCATCGGCGATCAACGTTGAGGAATTCTCCGTCGATGACCCATCGACACTCGACGTCGAGGCATTCATCGTCGTCGAAGGACCATGGAAGTTAGACGTCGGATCTTCCTGCGTCAGCGTCACGCCATCGACGCTCGACGTCGAGGCATTCACAATCGCCGGCAGGACATCGACACTCGCCGTCGAGAGATGAACATCGTTCGAGGTTGGAAAAGCCTTTATGAACTTCACCTCCTCGGAAGTCGACGTCGAGGCATGGGACTCCAGTGGTTCAGCCTCAACCAGTGGCGCAGCAGTGTCTGAGGTCTTCTGGATCCGCTTCAGCTGCGGAGGATGACCAGGGCTCGCAAGTGAGTGACAGTCACGCTGCCAAGCGGAATAGGTCTCCAGAGCAGAGGGACTCTCACAGTCGCTCCAGGTCTGCGGCTGGCTCAGGTTCAGAGTCTGGCCCGGATTTAATTATTTATAAGTCGGGCAGCGAGGAATCCAGGCATTCGCAAAGGGATGCAACTCCTCCATCACACTCTCAAGTGAAAGATTCCGCTCCAAAGTTGCCTACTGTCAGGCTTTCACCGAGATGGTACAGGCCACTTCATCACTGGGCTAAGGACGAGGAAACAGCGTTTTGGATGCAGCAACCGCTCTCTAGGCCTAGAGAATGGTCACGCTCTCCGATGACACAAAGAGAAAGATCACGCTCTCCAGTTCGCCAGAGAGAAAGATCACGCTCCCCAGTTCGCCAGAGGGAAAGATCACGCTCCCCAGTTCGCCACAGGGAAAGATCACGCTCTCCAGTTTGCCAGAGGGCAAGATCACGCTCCCCAGTTCGCCAGAGGGAAAGATCATGCTCCCCAGTTCGCCAGAGGGAAAGATCAAGCTCCAGGGTGCGAACCAGCAGGCGTAGATCACGATCAAGGAGCACAAGGAGAGAGCGAAGAACTCCTTCTACTTCTTCTTCCTCGACCCGCTCTCACAGAGGCTACTCTCCTACCCTAACAGACTCTCCTCCATCAAGGGTATCTCCGATTGATGATATCTTCACTTTTCAGGACATACTTGGTAGGGGAGCTCTTAAGCTGGGAGTTACCTTAAAAGCTCCGCAGATCAAAACCTCAGTAATTTTTGAAACACTACAGCATAGGTCTGCACCCAAACCTCTTCTGCCTTTGGTGCCGGGGATTATAGAGCCAGTTATGGACGTCTTCTTAACCCCAGCGACAGTCAAGGCAGCTCCGGCAAGGATCCTTAAAAAGTACAAATCTCCAGAGGACGACCCGCTATTCCTCAGAGCTGATCCTCCCCCGGACTCAGTGATTATCGCAGCGGCGAAGAAGTCCAATGCAGTCACCTCATCCTCCACTGTGCCTCCGGATAAGGACAGTAAGATGCAAGACTCGTGGGGAAGGCGGGTCTGCAATACATCAGCGGCTTTTCTCAAAGTTGCCAATGCGGAAGCCCTGTTGGGGCGTTATAACCGATCCCTGTGGGATTCTCTGCAGCGTTTTGTGGAGAAACTCCCAGCAGAGGATCGTAAGGACTTTGAAGAAATCCTCCTGGAAGGCAGTCAAGTCTCCAACCAGGTGATAAGTGCCGCAGCGGATGGGGCTACCCTAGCAGCTCATGGGTATGCTCATGGGGTAACGGCAAGGAGGTCATCATGGTTGCGCCTAACGGCTTTGAAACCAGAAGCCCAAGCGCGCATATTGAACTTGCCTTATTCAGGTACTTCGTTGTTTGGCAAAAGTGAGGACGAAGAGATGCAGCGCATGAAGGCAGAGCTGGAAACTCTCAAGGCGGTGGGTCTTGAGAAGAAGAAGGAGTTCAAGAAGAAATTTCGCTCCTTTAACAAGGGCTCTACAAAGCAGCAGGTTCAAATCCCGAACTGGCAGAAGAGCCACAATCAGCAGGGGCAGCAAAAGTCCCAGTACAAAGGAAGGCGTAGTTACAAGGGAGGAGGTAATCAACGCCAAGGCAACAACACCGGCAAGACTCAATCCAAGCAATGAGTAGTTTCTTCCCCCAGCGCCGTGGATCACTCCAGTGGGGGAAAGCCTGGCAAATCATTTGAAAGAGTGGCAAAGCATCACAAAAGACAGATGGGTGTTGTCTACGCTTCAGAATGGGTAATGTCTTCGTTTCAATCATCTGCCTCCACCGGTTCCCCCGATGTCAACATCAAATCATCAGCTGCACCTACTGCAAAGAGAAGTCGCCACTCTACCCGAAAAGTCAGCTATCGAGGGAGTGCCGGTCTCTCAGAGGGGAAAAGGGGTGTACTCCCGTTATTTTCTGGTCAAGAAAAAAGGACAGAAGGCAGAATACAGACCCATTCTGGACTTGCGAACACTAAATCTGCACGTCAAAAAGGAAAGATTTTGCATGTTGGCGCTTCACCAAATATATCCACATCTCAGGAAGGGAGATTGGATCTGTTCGCTGGACCTTCAAGATGCTTATTTTCATGTTCCAATGCACCCCAGTCACAGAAGATTTCTTCGGTTCAGGGTGGGGACATCCCACTATCAGTGCAAAGTCCTACCGTTTGGGTTGAAGTCGGCCCCTCGGGGGGTTCACGAAGTGTGTTGCAGTGGTGGCAGCTGCTCTACGCTGCAGAGGGGTCTTCGTGTACCCATACTTGGACGATTGGCTGGTGAAAGGTCCTTCCCCAGTCAGCGTAAGAAATCAGTTCCAGACTTGTATACAGCTCTGCCAGAGACTAGGGCTACATGTCAACTTCGGAAAGTCAGTCATTCAGCCCACCCAGAGGATCCACTTCCTTGGAGCTCTGCTAGAGTCCGAAGCAGGAAAAGTGTTTCCTTCGGAGGAGAGACAATCATCAATCACCCAGAAATGTCAACTGATTCATCGCGGCAAGACTCAGAAAGTGCGCAGGATTGCCTCCCTGCTAGGGTCGATAGCGTCTTGCAACTTCCTGGTCCCGAATGCCAGACTTCGAATGCGTCCTCTTCAGCAGGATCTAGAGGACAAGTGGGATCAACAATCGGCTCGCTGGGACGATCACATCACCATCTCAGACGCAGCTCGAGCTTCTATTCCGTGGTGGACAAAAGCTCAGAATATGCAGGTGGGAGTCCTGTTCCACCAACCTCCCCCTGTGCAGACACTGATCACGGATGCTTCCCTTCTAAGCTGGGAAGCGCATATGGGCCCACTGCAGGTGCAAGGTCAGTGGTCACACAAAGAAATCACTTACCATATCAACATGCTGGAGCTGAGAGCAGTCCACCTAGCTCTCAAAGTGTTCCTCCCCTCAATCCAAGAGGCATCCGTGCTAGTACAGACGGACAACACCACCACGATGTACTACTTGAACAAGCAGGGGGGAACGCGCTCCCGGACGTTGTCGTTGGAAGCGCAGAGGATCTGGCATTGGCTTCTGGCTCGCAGGCTGTCTATCACGGCGGTCCATCTTCCAGGAGAGCAAAACGTGAGGGCAGACACTCTAAGCCGTCATTTCGATGACAAGGAAGACTGGGTCTTCACGACGAAGTGGTAGAGGAACTTTTTCAATCCTGGGGTCGTCCCACCATAGACCTGTTCCCGGACGACCAAAATGCCAAATGCCGAAGCTTCGCCTCGAGGTTCCACCGGCCAGGCTCGAGAGGGAATGCTCTTTTGATCGACTGGTCAAACAAATTTGTGTATGCCTTTCTACCTCTCCCGTTGATTCCGAAGGTGGTGAGCAAGCTAACACACTTGTGCACAACAATGATTCTGATTGCTCCCGATTGGCCGAGGCAGTGGTGGTACACGGACCTGCTTCACCTGTCAGTGACCTGTTGTCCAAGATGGACGGGAGGATCTACCATCCCAACCTTCCGTCACTGAGCTTGGCAGCATGGCTCCTGAGGTCATCCAATACGGCCATCTAGGTTTGCCAGAGGACTGCATGTTCATTCTGAAAGAGGCAAGGCGTCCTTCCACCAGACATTCGTATGCATGCAAGTGGAAGAGATTCTATATGCGGTGTATACAGAATAGTCATGATCCGATCAAATGCCAAGAAGAAGCAGTTCTTCCTTATTTGTTTTATCTGGCTAAAGCAGGTTTAAAATTTTATTCCATCAAGGTGCACCTAGCGGCCATACCGGCTTATAGGCGGGCACCTTCTCAAACCTCTTTTTTCCAGCTAACATCTGTCAAGGACTTCCTGCAAGGGTTGAAAAAAGTATACCCTCCAGTGCGTCCTCCTTCTCCACACTGGGAGTTGAACCTGGTGCTATCAAAGTTAATGGGTCCTCCTTTTGAACCCATTCACAAAGCTACTTTACAACATCTTTCATGGAAAGCGGCTTTTTTGGTGGCTATCACGTCAGCTCGCAGAGTGAGCGAGATTCAAGCCCTCTGTGCCTCAGAACCCTATACGGTGTTCCATTTGAATAGGGTGGTGCTGCGGACACATCCATTTTTTCTGCCTAAAGTGGTGTCAAATTTTCATGTAAATCAGACCATTTCTCTGCCCACTTTTTTCCCAACCCCTCTACTCCAGCTGAGACGGCTCTGCATTCTTTAGACATGGAAAGGGTTTTAAAATTCTATCTTGACAGGTCTAAAGTGATTCGTCATTCTGATCATCTTTTCGTTAACTATGGATCGATCAGGACAGGCCATGTTGCCTCAAAATGTTCCATTTCCAGGTGGATCGTTTCATGTATTAAACTTGCTTACCAGCTAGCGCAAAAGCCCCTGGGGTTTTCTCCCAAGGCACATTCCACCAGGGGAAGAGCTGTGACTGCGGCTTTTCTCAATAATGTGCCCATGTCTGAGATCTGTAAGGCGGCGACCTGGCGGTCCGTCCATACATTTACCAGACATTATTGTCTTGATTCTGACATGAGAGCAGATACCCAAGTAGGCCAAGCCTCCTTGCGGAATCTGTTTAACAGCCAGTCTGGGCTGTGATGTTGGGTCTTTTAAGGTAGAAGATGTACTTCTCATTTACCTGCAGGTGATTGGTGGGCTTGCTATTATATTCAGTGCTTATGACTATTGATGAGGATCCCCTGGAAGAGAAGGATAAGTTACTTACCTGTAATCCTAGTTCTCTTCCAGGGGTATCCTCATCAAAGTCATAAGCAACCCACCCCTCCCCAGGTAAATAAGAACTGTACATTTTTATATTTGTATTTAGCCCTGACATCAGGGTTATGCAAAGAACAACTGACCTAACTGTCACCCCTGAGGCATGATGGGAAGCCTGGGGTCAGGGCTGCCTTAAAGGCACAGTGCCAGTTTTGTTGAAAATGCTTCATTTTCTATGTTATTGCTTTCCAATGCAGCCTGAGGCTAACAATGTATTTTTATGAGAAATTTTCAGGAGTTATGAGTGGTTTTACTCATTAAAATACAAAATTCAAACAATATTTGATTTAATGTGTTCTTTGTTTCCTTTATAATTGCAGTACATGTACAAGGTTTTACATTGTGTTAGCCTCTTTTTGGGGCTGCATTGGTATGAGAAAAATAATATATGTACGTACATATATGTGGAGCTAGATATATGTGTTTTTACATATATATTTGTATATTGTTTCCGGGGTCCCGCACATGGGCGGGAATATTCAGTGCTTATGACTTTGATGAGGATACCCCTGGAAGAGAACTAGGATTACAGGTAAGTAACTTATCCATGTAGCACTTCCAAGATTTTAAAGGGTCCTAGAGAGCATCAGATTGTAGGCAGGAAATGAGATCGTGTGGATTCTTTGTTAAATCATGTTGGGAATTGTCAGGTCTTAACCATCCTTCTGAACTTTAAGTGGTTTTCAGTGGCTCTGACCTTTGCATGCAGGAAATTCCAAAGTGTTGAAACTTGAACAGAGAAAGTAGTGCCACCAATACTTGTCTTCCTATGTTCATGACTTATTAAGCATAGTGCCAATTTCGAACATATGTTACTGGGTTGGGAATATTTCGTGTTTTTGCTTGAGTGAATTTTGGGCCTTTGCTATTAATAGCTCTGTGAATATTGCATAAAAGGTTGAAAGAGGATCTTCTTAACATTGGGAGCCAGTGTAGAACCTTCAAAATTGGAGAACTATGAGCTTGTATATTTACATTTAGAAGTAGGCCTGGGAGTCAAATTCCGTTCTGCTTGCGAAAATTGCGATAATTTGACATTTTCGTGTTCCGTGAAGAGCGCAAACATTTCAACATTTCCACAATCTGCATTGTCCCGGAAATTTTTTTCTTGCCTGAATCCCCACGTTCGCCAACAAGTTTTCCCGATCAGGTCGCGTTCTCCACGAGATTTTGGATTGTTGGTAGCCATTTTAGCTATCTCGTGAGAGTTCGCGTCCTCGATCATGTCATTCATCTCGTGATCACGTCATTCGTCTTGTGATAATGCACCGTAAGAGTATGAGATCTCGAACACGTCATTCTCCACCGCGAGCGAGAGTGCGAGGACGCGGACACGTCATATCGAACGCGACAAGGAGCGAGAGAACTCGAACACGTCATATCCAACACGACAGGGAGCGAGAGAACGCGATCACATCATTTTGGACTCACCATCGACATCTTGCGGAAGTAATGGGAAGCTCAAGAACTCGAACTTTTTCAATTTGGAGTGGAATAACAGCTCTAGCAGCATGAAACCTTCTGAAAATGATGATTTGGATGAAAAAAAACTCCTCAGATTGACATTTGGCTGTCCTTTTTTGTGCAAGGAGTACTCTTTTAAAATGGTGGGGAGAGTGAGGAAGTGCCACAGAATCTCCAACTTCCTGTTCCTGTCCAGCAGGCTCCTCCCAGTGCTTTGCCCATCTCCTGATCATTCTGCCTTTGGATTTTGAGCTGGAAAGATCACTCTTTTTGTCTGCTGCATCATTGCAATTGGATTTGAGGATTTTTGAATTAGATATTTTACAAGTAAGTGGTTGTTGTGTCTGTTTGATTGGGGGCATTGAAGTTGCTGCAACTACAATTTAATTTTGGTAACTATCATTCCTTTTTTAAAAAATGTTGTGGGCAGTAGAATAGTAGTTAGTAGAACCGAGCTAGTCATGGCCCAGTGGGTGTGTGCATGATGAAGCAACTGTTCCTTTGGTGTTTTTTTATGTATTTAATTTTCAAGCATCATTTAGGGCCTGGATGGCATTGGATTGAGTTGGGAAATGTGTTTTTTTGGGGTGGGCTTTCTGTTGTTGGGCCTGGCCTTGTGGCTGGTGGCCATTTAGAAGCCTAGGCCTGCAAGTTTGTCTGGCCTTGTCTGCCAACAGGCCTGCTTCCATCCAGTAGGCTCATAGCACGTAGCCACAGCTTTATTAATCAAGTGTTTCTGAGTGGTCTGTTGAATTTAGACATCATTTAGGGCATGGATGGCAATGGATTGAGTTGGGAAGTGTGTTTTTTTTGGGGTGGGCTTTCTGATGTTGTTGGGCCTGGCCATGTGGCTGGTGGCCATTTTGAAGCCTAGGCCTGCAGCTTGTCTGGCCTTGTTGTCTGCCAAGAGGCCTGCTTTCATCCAGTAGGCTCAGAGCAGGTTGCCCCACCTTTATTAATCAAGTGTTTATGTGTGGTTTGTTGAATTTAGACATCATTTAGGGCATGGATGGCATTGGATTGAGTTGGGAAGTGTGTTTGTTTGGGGTTGGTTTTCTGATGTTGTTAGGCCTGGCCATGTGGCTGGTGGCCATTTTGAAGCCTAGGCCTGCAAGCTTGTTTGGCCTCGTCTCCCAAGAAGCCTGCTTTCATCCAGTAGGCTCAGAGCAGGTAGCCACAGCTTTATTAATCAAGTGTTTCTGTGTGGTCTGTTGAATAGACATCATTAGGGCATGGATGGCATTGGATTGAGTTGGGAAGTGTGTTTTTTTGGGGTGGGCTTTCTGATGTTGGGCATCTTAAAGACATGCCTTTCTTGTGTGTGTCTGGTCTGGTGTGTGTTGGTGTGCAATGCATGCGCACCCTGCAGACCTTTTTGGGGCCTGTGAATGTGTGTATTTGCATTTTGTTGCATTACAAAGGCAGAGCAGTGTGCTTTAGCATGCATCCTTTGCCTGGCTTTTATACGCCTTTTGTCAGCTCCTGGTGTTTCCCAGGCCTCTGCTTGTTGCTTGTGATTTGTGAGTGTCCATGTGGTTGGTGGCCTTTTTTTGTGTTGGGAGTTATTAGTGTCCTGATTTTGCCATATAGGCCTGCATGGTTTTCCTATTGGCTTACTGCTTCCATCCATCCACCCCCTTTGCCAGCAGCAGCTCCTTGAATGATGTGATGCTCAAATAATTTAATGGCAAATAGGGTCCACCCCACTTCCATTACATTTTTATTTTGGTGGTTCTTATTCTCTTTCCTGAGAGTGTAGTGTGTGTACACAGTAGTATAGCATAGCCCTTGTTGACAAAGTCTCAGAAATGGCTAGACTATATCTTTTGTTTGCACTAGTACAGTAATTAATTGAAGCACAACAATAAATGCAACATTTCACTGATGTTCTTCTCTTGGCTTATTTACTTTTAGGTGCACAAAGACAGAGTAGGAGGTGTCATCATCATCACCCGTTGTACTGCCAGACAGAAGTCCTGTTGCTCACCACATCACGTCCACGTGTGACCCCAGACATCTCTGCAACTTGTGCACCTGCGTCCTGCCTGACATCTGAAGAAGATGGTCCCAAAGAAAGGTACCAGGTCCAGTACCAAGAAAGTTGCCAGTGAGAAGAAGGAACAGAAAAAGGAAGTGCCATTAACCACGACTGGTGTGCCGGCCTATGTTTTTTTTGGGTCCAAAAACGTTACGCCTGTAGCAGCATTGTCCGAGAACCAAGCTGGGAGCAGCCCCTCCGCACCAGCGGTCCAACCCCACCAACCTAGGCCCAAGCCCTTGAGTGACGCTGAGGTAGCCAGTATACTAACGAACAGCGATGTTGAAATGTCATTATCGCAAAGTAGTACACAATCAACGCAGGCGGAAACTCAGCAGATAAGTGTGCAGCCGCAACAACAGCAGCAGCCACAAGAACAGCAGCAGCAGTCACAAGAACAGCAGCAGCAGCCACAAGAACAGCAGCAGCAGCCGCAAGAACAGCAGCAGCAGCCGCAAGAACAAAAGCAGCAGCAGCAGCCGCAAGAACAGCAGCAGCAGCCGCAAGAACAGCAGCAGCAGCAGCCGCAAGGACAGCAGCAGCAGCCACAAGGACAGCAGCAGCAGCCACAAGAACAGCCCACAATAGTAGTTGTTTCCCCTGAAGTAGGGGCATTTCAGGAAATCGAGCTTCCTCCAGACAAAGTGGAGCAAACCACTGTTTCTGAAGATCTATTTCCTTCCAGACCACCAGCAAGGAAAAGGAGGCTTAGTCCATCATCTTCTTCTTCAAACCCCGCTTCTGATGATCATGATGCCACTTGGCAGCCACCAGCTCAGTCTGAGAGTGATGCACGCCACAAGACAATGCTTCTGAAAACGAAGGTTCCAGAAAAACTTAGAGTTATGGAGGTAGATGTAGAAGAGGGGGATGATGTTGATGAAGACGAGCCAGTCATCACGCACATCACTCCAGCCCCAAAGGGGATGGAGACCGACATTCTCACCCTATCCAGAAAGGCTGCTACTGAGCGGGATGTAGCACGAATACCACCAACACAGGTTACACCACCACAACCTCCAGCTGTCATATTTTCCAAGGTCCGGCAGGGACCTTCATCCAGCTCAACCATCTCAGTAGGAAGTGGGAGTAAAAGTCACAGTGTAGCTGCACAGATTCACATTCCAAGCACACCCTCCAGTTCATCTGGTATTGAAAGTGGCACATCCAGCAGTGCCAGAAAGTTCTCCTCCCCTGTTTGGGACTTCTTTTCTGTTAGCACCAAGGAGGAGAACATTGCTATATGCTCAATTTGTCACACAGATGTTCGGCGCAGTGAGCTTGGTAAAAAACTATGGTACCAGAGGCCAAGCAAGTCATCTCAGAATACACCACACTATCGTGTGGGAGAATCACCTACTTCACTTAAAACAAAGTAAAAAAAACAATTGAAGTTGGTCAGGAAGAATCAGGGGACGATATTATTGCG
Source organism: Lissotriton vulgaris (assembly GCF_964263255.1). Classification (NCBI taxonomy): domain Eukaryota; kingdom Metazoa; phylum Chordata; class Amphibia; order Caudata; family Salamandridae; genus Lissotriton; species Lissotriton vulgaris. The sequence goes on along the minus strand of NC_141695.1, from coordinate 428,075,317 downwards.
GTGTAAGGTGAAAAAGAGGGAGGCATTTCTAGCCTTGTCCCCAGTAGTGTAGTGATACCGCCCACATCCTCCTCAGTAACATCTGAGTGGCACCACAGTAAGAGCCATACTCAGAGTCAGGCTGAGACACCAAGGCGACCGAGTACCGGAATGAGACAAACTGCGCCGTTGAGCCTAAGTGGGTTAATGAAAACAACAGCACCAATAATGAAAGTAATCCAGTCTACCATTGAGAGCGTGCTTAGGTTGGAGGGGAAGTTCCAACGCAACCACCCAACAGCACGGTTGTACAATGCAAAGCTGGCTAAAATGTTAGCACTGGACCTTCTTCCTTTTTCATTTGTGGAAAGGGTGGGTTTCCTTGAATTTGTGTAAGCCATCTGCCCTAAATGGAAGGTTCCCAGCCGTTCCTATTTCGCAATAATTGCTGTTCCAGCACTACATCATGATGTGCTGGAATTGGTTGGACAAGCTTTGCAGCAGAGTGCTGTTCACAATATCCACCTGACAACAGACATGTGGACCAGTTGCCAAGCCACAGATTACATGTGCATCACTGCACTTCTTTTGTGGGGGTTAAAGATAAGCTATCTGAACGAGGTGCTGTTTACACAGCTGAGATTTTTAACGCTACTCGGAAACATGCAACTGTAGCCATGTTCGCCATGGAGAAATCTCATACTACTGTAAACATTTTGCAAGAGTTTCGCAGCATGGTTTTTGAGTGGCTGCGCCCAAGAGGGCTTAGTATTGGTTTTGTTGCCACAGATAATGGCAGTAATGTACTTAAGGCCATGGACCTTGGTTCCTATTTCAGAGTTCCGTGTTTGGCGCACTGCATAAACATTATAGTTCAAGACTTTCTGAAAAAAGAACCCATAGTCAGCAACTTACTGACCATCTGCCAAAGAATATGCACTCATTTCAGCCATTCTTTTAAAGCTCGGAAGCAGCTGAGGATCATTCAACGTGAATATAAGATGCCAGTCAAAGCACTCATCCAGGAGGTGGCAACACATTGGAACCCAACGTATTACATGCTTGATCGTCTGTTTGAGCAGTACAGGTCACTCAATCAATATGTCATGCAAAGACTGGATGCTACTACGAAAGGCATGAATCTTCATGACCTAAAAAAGAAGGCCAAGCGTATGGAGTCACACGCTTTCTTCATGTGTGAATATTTGAAATCAGGAGTTATCCCAACAGGGCTTAGAGTGAGAAACATGCCTGCTTTGTTTGTCGAGGTGCGAACATTTCTTGAGCGGTGGGCGCTTATAGCTAACCGCTGCTCAAGAGATTGGATGCTCTTGATCATAGAAACCGTATGAGAGATGGTGGTTATACTCCATAAGGAAATCTTAGAGCTGGAAAAAAAACTTAAAGCCAGCCCAGCAGTAGAAGAAGCCAAAAAAACGCTACAAGAGATAAATGAAGAGATAGTAGAATTTGATAACTATCTGATAAAAAAGAAAACAGATAAGCTAAAAAAAGATATGAGATGGTTTATAACAGATTTTTTCCAAGAAGGGCAAAGTGACCAGACACATGTTGATGCCAGGTCCAATGACCAAAATGTACACAACGAAGGTTTTGGATCCTACAACTGACCAGCCTGGACCTCAACAATTGCAAAACAGAACAAAGTGGCTAGCCAGGATTGTTTGAAGGGAAATTCGGACCCACACAGCCCGTGTATGCTGCGTGACCCAACAATTTGTTTAACAAAACATTTATTTTCATTTATAATCAAGCTTCAAGAATTCATACAAACATGTCTTCAAAGGAAAAACCTGTCAAAACAGTCGAGTCAAAAACATACAATTGTGTGCACAATAGATACAGGTGTACAAACATTTATAATGAATACTCAAAATTACATGACAGCAAAATAAGACTTAGTACACAGTACATACATTCCAAATCAATTGCGATCATAAAACATTACACAAAACATAAAGGGAGAAACCAGTCCTTTAACTAAAATACCAGTGGACAGGCGGAACTAGAGGTGGAATAAGACTGCCTGCCTATCTCACAGAACCTGTGGTGGAGTATTTTATAAGATTGCAAACAAGGGCCCACAATAGTGGAAATAATTGATCCCTAGCTGCACCCTTCTTTCTTGTCACAGGCTGGGGGTCAACGCGTTTCGAACCATAAGAATTGTAGGTTCTCCTCAGGACAGGGTATGAACTTCACTGCACAACGAGCAAAGGGGTTGCAGGAGTGGAGGTAGACTGTGAATCAAGAGATGATGTCTGTGAGGAGTTGCGAAGGTGTCAAAGCACAGGGCGCCCGTGAGGCGGTACGCAGTCAGGTCGTGGCTTGGCTCACATTCTTTGATCAACTGCACGCCGTTTGACATGTAAGACGGCTGCACCTAGGACGAGTCCGGGGGATGTGGCGGGTATTACTCAACCGCGTTTAGCCGGTGCAAAAGATGGATTCAATCCTTTCCGGTGCCGCGTACGTGAAGAGTGTACCTAACGCGGGCCAGCACAATATAACCCAAGGGCTCACAGAAGAGGGAAGATTCTTAACTTTTCTGAAACCAATTCCTCGGACTCAGATTATGAGGGGCAAGAAGCAGGAGAGGAATCTGAGTATGGTTATCAAGATAGGAACTCAAGAAACCACTTTTCAGGTAGATTTACCAGAGCACAAAATCAACAGCCTTTTTTATTGAGAGGCAGAGGCAGGGGCAGACCTTGCTTCCCTCGCACGAATACCAACTACTATCCCCAACCAGACCCTCCACATCCTCAGCCTTACATGCGAACCAGGATCCAACAGTACTGGAGACAATAAGACTAGGAGACACATCAACAATTCCCATTTGTAACTTATCGAAACATACTTTATCAACAGATGAAGTAAAGGTGCTAAGTAAAGGCCTCTCTTTTGTCCGTAGCTCCTTGGCCAACCGTTTCAAAATAACCCAAGATATCTTCTCTTTCTTTCGGAAAATTAGACTAAAAAAGTTTTTTGACGGCACAGAAACTAGAGAAGAAGAAGTCAATATTTCTGGCTGCAAACCTCCATCTAATTTTACGTCGACCCTAGATATGCTAGGCCCAGAAGTGAGTATCTTTGAGAAAAATGTTGTTAAGGAATTTGAGAAAATTTTGAAATACATACCTGCACCATTTGCAAACCTGGAAGCAACAGAGAGACAAGCCCCTAAAACACTACAGGACAATGCTAACATAACGATCAAACCCTGCGATAAAGCAGGAGGGATAGTGATAATGGACACCATCCATTACTCTAATAAAATCATAGAGATGCTATCCATAAAAGAACATTATAAGAAGACTAATAGGAGAACTCTAACCAATCTCAAGATTCAGATAGAGGGTAATGTAAACAAAGCTTTTATAGAAGGCTATATTTGTCAAAAATAAATGGATTTTCTAATTAAATCCAATCCAGTAACTCCTGCGCTATATGGTGTCCCTAAGACACATAAGAATGTAGCAGATCCTCCTTTAAGACCTATAGTGGCATCTATAAATTCAAGCACAGAACCACTTTCCAAATATCTTGATACTTTCCTATGTCCCCTCACCACAACATATGAATAGTACATATAGAACACAGGCCATATAATTTCTATTTTGGAACATACAGTTTTCAATGACACCACACAAATTTTAGTAACGTGTGATATAGAATCACTTTACACCAATATTCCCCAGGATCTAGCCATGGATGCGGTGGCAGCGCTCCTAGCTAGGACGCCGGGTGAGAGGCCTGACAGTTTTCTCTTAGAATGTCCCGAGATTGTCCTTCATAACAACTTCTTTGAATTCCAACAAGACCTTTACCAGCAAATTAAAGGAGAAAGCATGGGGGCATCTTGTGCCCTGAGCATTGTTAATATTTACATGGGTGAATTTGAAATAAAACATGTATTTAACGAACTAGCCCCATTCTATGAAAACCTCACCAGCTGGCATAGGTTTATAGACAACATATTTTTTATATGGTCAGGGACTGCAGAAGAACTTAATGAATTTATGGAATGGCTGAACCTAGCAGATAAAAATCTTAAATTCACTTGCAATTTTTCCCCAAATCAAGTTGAGTTTTTGGATATTTGGATACATAGCAAAGAGGGTGAGTTAACTGTAAGTCAAAAAATACTATATTAGAACACAACAGTTACCACCCAGCATGCCAAAAAGATTTGATCCCCTTTGGGGAATTCCTCAGGATAAGGAGGAACTGTATGAGTAGGAAGGATTTCATGCTCCATGCATCTAAATTACAAGATTGCCTGCTGGCACGAGGATATCCAAAAAGATTGGTTCGCCAGTCTCTAAAAAGAGCTAAATATTACAACAGAGACACATTGATACACACCATCCCTAAACAAGAGAACCAACAATTAGTCTGTGTAGTGAATCACTCTAGCTTAAATGATAAGATTAGACAAGTGATTCATAAAAATTGGAAAATCCTGAACACTAATGAAGAGACCCCAGCACTAAGAAAACCATTAGTTGCCTTTAGAAGAAACCCTAATCTTAGGGACAAATTGGTCCACGCAGAATGAGAACCAATGGGAATCCGCGACAAACAACTATAGATGGACAGCCACTCCCAAGAGGAAACCACTAATGCGGCACATGCCACACATGTGACCTGGCCATCACGAGCCAAATGTGGGCGTATGGCAATAAGTCTGGACAGCTTAGAGAGATGATTAACTGCAAAAGTTCCAATAGTGTCTACCTCATACTATGTCCTTGCCACATAGGCTATGTGGGTGAGACAGCAAGAGAATTTCGGGTCAGATTCTCTGAGCACAAATCTGCTATAAGAACGGGGAAAGTAAATGCACTGATGGTTGCACACTATCAGCAATACCAACACACAGAGAAAGGCATGCAATGGCTCATTCTAGAGCGCATCCATTCTACCCCAGGTAAGGACATTACAAAAGTCAGAAAGCAGCGAGAAACATATTGGATATACACTTTGGACACTGTCCGTCATGGAAATAATGAGGAAATAACACGGATAGTAACTATTTAATATGGGACTATCCTATTATTCATTGATTTCCCTCCGATCAATATATTCATGTTTTCTCAGATCAGATATGTTTCTGGCTTTGGTTATAGCGTTTCGATGTTTCTGACTTTGGTTATAGTATTTTGACAGACCTAAGCAGTCACACAACCGCAATGAGGGTATGTTAATGCTATCAATATGAGAAATATGAGCGCCATGTTGGATGAGTGTACAACCGGAGCCGTTTAGTCCCCTCTTTATGTCGCTATAGCATTGAATAGGTGATATGATCAGTAGCAACAGTCCGCTAACTATGTCGACGAAGTTCGTCCAGGCATGTGATTGTTAAGTGGCACCACCAGAGCAATGGCGCCACTGGGTGGTATAAATACCGGCAATGATACCTGCATATACGGCTATGGAAACCCGGGGTGCAGGACACACAGATGTTAGAACAGCACAAGATATTTCACAGGTACGTGATCGACAGACAATAGATAAAGATTTTCCGAAGGGATTTTTAACGTGGCTTTAGTTGTAAGGCAAGACCGAATATACTTTATTACCTGGCCGAAACTCTGTTTTGCCACACCCGTAATTGACAGAAACATCGATAATAACAAACTAGCCTTAATATGCGGTTTCTCGCTTATAGCATTTGGGCTAGCCAGCCACTTATCCGTTGGTAGAGCTTATCGTTAAAATTATTTGAATAACAGTAATATCGCGTTACCCAGACACATTAGATTGCTAAACAACTATCTAATTTTAACTTTATGATATGCCGGTTAAATAGGTAAAAATATCACGCTGGTCTTTCTTATAACAGGCTTATACTGCCACCGTAGAAGCGGAGACTACATAAAGAGTGTCCGGAAAGTAGAAATAAGAACAAAATACATAACGTAATCCATTATGGAAAAGTTGGTAAGATGAGACTTTTTGCCTGCTCGTAAAATCGTAAAGGGGAAAGATAGACATCAAAATAGTCCTCAGTCTCGTAGCTGCTTAGTTATTATTTTCTTTTGTATTAGTTCATTTGACAACATATCGACTACAAAGCTCCACAGCACTGTATTCAGTCCAGCTGGGAGTACGCAAAATGAATAAAGGAATACTTTGCCAGATCGGCATATATTAGAAGGTATAAAAACTAGATCATTTACTTGTAGAACAAGAGAGCACAACTATGCTTATGTCTAATATACATGATTATCCTTCTATGTAGGACTCGGACCAAATATAATTGATAGTGCACAACTGAGAACCGTTTTAAAAGAAGTTGCCGTTTTCATCTCTGATGTTAGAAGTTGTCTCTTCATTACTGATGTAGGTATACATTTATAAGACAAGACTAGGTGGAGGGTCTGATCACTTCGAATATATAAATAATAAGACGATACGCTAGGGTTAACTCTTTGGCTCTTTCCCTTTTTCTTATTAACTACACGTATTTCCTATTAACTACACATTTTCTTTTCATCTGTTGCATGTACTGAAACCATGTGATTCGCCTTACAGGTCTCCACAACTACTAATTCACAATAGTCTCTATTAACAAGCACGTCTATATTAACAGGTAGCACACCGCAGTAGCACTATGTAAATGATAAGATGTACGTTATTGACATCGTAAAATAGGATGCAACAGAAATAGTTAAATCAAATTAAATATTCTATATGTCACATTTTTAATTTCAGATGAGAAGAACCCCCTGATTTTAAACATGTCCAAGTACTTGTCTTTGTCTATGTTGGCCCTGATGAAGGTGATTTAAATTATGAATTCACCGAAACGTACGTAGGCTCTATACACCTGAGATCCACGGATAAGAAAGAAAAAAGAATAAAAGGAATTAGCAACCTACAAACTTTGTACAATCAAAACAAAGCGATGTCAATATATAGCTGTATAGATATTTTGAGATTCTCAGCTGTATTACCTATTTATGTTGTTCTGCCATTATCTTTTTGTCACTAGTATGAGTATGTATGTATTTGTGAGAGTGATGTAGAATGAATGATTGTGAGGCTGTTAGCACTTTTTTATTCTATATGTGGGGTTCATACTAAGTTTTTCACTATACTTAATGAATTTCTAGCACTGAAATATTAAAATTGTACTGTAAAAAATGTTAAAAAATGTCATATATATAAAAAATGTTTGCTTACTTAGAGTCAAGAAAGTGAAAATAAATAGAAAAAATTGATGAATAATATGTCTGTTTGAATATTTTTCTTACATGTTGCATCCTTAGAAAAATGTAGATTAGCTCACTTTTGGAAAGTAAATAGGTCAGATTAGAGGTATATTTTCTTGCAGTTTTTGTCTTTTCTCCCTCCTCTAGACCTAAAATTAAATCTGGAAGATCCCTTGTTAAGCTTATATGACCCTTCAGATGGACCAATGGTGCCTAGTTAAATGCCTGACTGAGGTGCTTCATTCTTCTGAGGTCTTCACACGTGAAGTCAGCAAGGAGGACTGTACAATGGGCCAAGCTATCCCATTATTGCAAATCCTAGAGTATCAGCTGAAGAAGGTGTCTGAATCATACAAAGGTATATAGGACAAAAAGGAAGCCCATGACTTGGTGGAGAGCTTAGCCCGCCGCTTAGCTGAAAATACAAGGATGCAAAATAAGATTTTGTCAGAAGAACATTACATTTCTGCCACAATTCTGGATCCACGGGCAAAATTGGAACTGAAGAGATGGATGTTGCCCGCTACAAAACTTGGATAGCTGAGGCAGCGAGTAAGTTGGAAAATGAACGGCTGCTAATTAAAAGCCCGCAAGATCAACCCACAAGAAGTACTGCAGCAGGGCATGCCGCATCAAGTGCAACTTCGGAGGCTGAGGGCAGTGCGCTTGGCTCACAACACTCACCATCACTATCGACAACAGCAACAATAACTAGATAATTAGGCCCAGTAGAATCATTACACGATTGGTATTTACAGTTAGGCATTAAGAAACACAGTGCTGATGCACAGAGAAAAGAGCCCGAAAGGTTAGCAGCAGCATCCCTGAACATTGAGCGGATGGTCCAGGCCTATCTGGACGACCCAACAGAGGTGTACATTGATCAAAACGCATTGCAGTATTGGTATAGGAAAAGGGATGAATGGCCACTGCTCAGCAGGCTGGCGATAAGCTATCTGTCTTGCCCTGGCGCAAGTGTCTCTTCCGAACGTGTTTTCAGTGCTGCTGGTTCCATTGTAACAGTGAGAAGGACCAGTCTCTCGCAGAAAAACGTAGAGAGGTTAACAATGATCAAAATGAATCTGCACTTCATACCACCGAATTGCACAATACATGAAGCAAGCAAGGAAGATGGGAACAGCGGCTCAGGTGACGGAAGTAGTGTGTCACATCATGATTACCTACTACTGGCTGAACCCCCAGAGTTTGAGGACGAGCTATACTTCCCTGACAATTAGGCTTGCACTTACTGTCTTCCTCCATTTTTTCCTTTATTTGTGTGTCTGTCGTTCCAGTTACAAACTTTGAATCACAACAAATCCATTACCACCGTCTTCTACTCTTCTTATTTCAATATACAAGTTTCAGGTGTCTTTATTTGACAGTACAGTCCTCCGAATCCAGCTCCTCCGCTCCGTCATACTGAATCTCCCGCCTAAATCCATTGCCCTCATGAAGATTGGATGATGGAAAATAGAAGAAAAAATAAAAACTTTCCTAGTCCCGCCAAAAGAAGTGGAACATGATGACTACTATAGCTATCCTCCTTTCAGAGCTGAGAGGATGCCCATTAACTGAAAAGGAAATGGAATAGGTAATGATTTATGCCATGCATTGGACGCAGAGTCGCAGACTGAGTGATTTTGTTGTGGTTTGTTATGCATGAAGTTATGTCATTGTGCACTAATCATCTTTCTACAGTACACACTAAACGTAACTCAAGGCAATTTTCCCCTTCTTGCAAATAAGAAATGTTTCTACTGCAGCTTGATACATTTCTTTTGATTGAATACAGGGAGGTGACTCAATCTGCACACTGAGTATGACAACAGTACCGTCCATGATGATGATGGCGAAAAAGACGGCCCGTTAACTTAAGATGAGAAGGAACAGGTAATGAAAATGAATGGCATGCATTGGACACCTGACTCTGAGCGATTGGTGTTTGTGTTTTTGTTGTTTGTTTGTTGTGCAAGAAGTGAAGTCAAAGTGTACTAGTAGTCTTACTGTACACACTAAAGAGTGACTCAAGTCAATAATATTTCTACTGTAATAACAACATTTTACTTCTACTGCAGGCCAATCTTCGCAGTCAGTCAGTACAAGTATCGGAGGTGATTGATGGAAAAATAACAAGTCAGGAGGACGTTTCATGAGTGGCAAAAAAAAGCCTAAAGGTAAACACGCCAACAACAACCACAGCAGACCCAAATGTCTGTGAAGAAGTGGAGTCGAGTGTAGCGGTGGGATGACTGCGGTGCATTGATTTACTAACTTAAATTGTACAATGCTATGTTTGAAATGGATATGTGCTTTGTCCAACTCTTTAAAAAAAACTCTAAGCGGAGGATGTGCTAAGCAACGTGCCGTCACTGTGGGCCTGCTCTGTCCTGTTATTGTTGAAGGTCAAAGCTGGAAACAGACTAGAGTAGAGATGTTGCATACATGCCGCCTCGGAAAGTGTTCTTGTTACACTACACCATAACTTGTGCATTTGTTTCAACTTTGTTTCTCGATATCCCCTTTGTTTTTTCATCTACAATTACAGGCCGGGCCTCGCCCTATACTTGGGAAAACATTACAATGCACACTTACCGTACCAATAAATCTAAATTTTTTTCCAGGCAGGCAGTGGCGACTGGCGAGTGGCAACACCCAAAATTGATGGATGAGAGGACCAAGTGGAATGCCGAGATGCAAATCCAGTCCACATTTCTGACCAGGATAACACAGTAACAGTATCAACTTTCATCTTCTTTTAAATAATTTGATTAATTTTTTTGTCTACAATCTTTACAACAGTGTGTTGTTCTTGTTGTTGTTATTATCATCAGGTTTGCTCTCTGTTTATGATTCATCCCTACCAATATTTGAAAATTGTATTTGCTATCTGTAAAATGTAAGCCCGGAACAACTGAACAAGAAGTGTATGTAATCCGGGTCTCCTTATCAATCATCATCATGCATGCATTTCCTTTTTCTCCCTTAACATATTGATATGGATATGGTAGTCTACAAAGATTGTCATTTGTTGTTTGTCCATGCATACTGTTTTTCACTGTCAAACCTTTCCCCAAACCCTCTTCCCATCCATTCAACAAACCCTAACCCTCTTCTCCCGGGCTGTGTGACTTATTGAGGTGTGACTAAATTAAAAGTACACCAATAATTAATCACACACTTGTTGGGGCGGATGTGGCGAAAGCAACAGTACTTCAGTTTCAAGGCAGAGCAATGAACTTCTTCTGCTTGCCCACCCATGAGCAGTATATGTTAGGGGTGATTTTTAACAAAGGAGCATATACCTCAGCATTAATTGCCGGCATTGATTGGATTTGTTGTCATCCTCATACACAGCGCTAACTGTTACGCTGTAGGCCTAGTCAAGTGACTCGACACAACTATAGTTTGTAACTCTGTCTAGTAGACTATCCCCACCAGCATTATGTTTTGTTATACACTATTTTTGCATATTATTGTTGCTCGGTAAGTTCTGTACTGTACTTCATTCTACTACTCCTCGAACAGTCTCTCAAAGGTGACTGACCGTCTCATTTTCTTTTTTTGCAAATGCTGCTGCCCTGTCTGTGTCTAATACTACTACTACTACCACCACAATCATGGGATGTTAGAAAAAGGAAACCATTATGCAGCCATCGCTGTGCCTAAGTTAAACATTAAGCAAAGGTAAGAGAAGTTTGGGGGAGGCATAATTAATAATGGACATGTTTTCAATCAATTCACACACCCCTTTGAGTCCAGATAAAGAATGCATAGACTAGAAGAGAGTGACTGACAGTACTAGTAGGACAACTCAATCAGTGAGGGGTGTCGCATCTATCTGTTTGTGTCTTACACAGTCAGCCAATTATTTAAATCAAACACTGGCTATGGTGGACCTGCACTAGCAAGGAAACAGTGTGATGTAAAACAGTAACCCCACCTACAAAACATTAACATCATTGTATGTAAAGTAGAAATATATAGATTTAATAATATAACCCTAACAAAAATAAATTATGTAAAAAAAAAACACAAAAGCTGACCCACCCCCTCCCTAACCCCAACCAATGTCCGTAACCGTAATGAGAGTCCAAATGTCCAAACCCCAATGCCCAATTCCCACCCACGAAAACAAGAATTAAAAAAGAGGCAATAGACAAGGTCTATGTGTGACGGGATTGTCTCTGGAGGACATGTCGCATTTCCTCTTCTAGTTTGGCGACGCAGCGCTTTAGAGCGCGGCAGTTGCAGCCACAGTGGGGGGGCACCAGAGATGTTAAGGCGGCTGGAGGCGGCCACCAGACGGTGGCGCCGTACCTCTGGAGCGCGGTGGCTGGGACCCGGGGCACTGGAGGAGGCTTCAAGGGCTGCAGTCTCCTCCTCCTCCTCTTCCGAGACCACCAACCGTTGATATTCCTGCTGGATTGCCTCCAGCTTGCGGCGTCGTGCCTTGGCGGCCAACTCCTTCCGATCAGGTTTGAAAGGAGTTGCTGTGTATCAAAAAGAAAAAACCAAGACAATTGTAAAATATACTCTTAGAAAAACAATAAGACAAGTTAATTATACACATAGTGGCATGGTAGCACAATAAAGCACAGTACATAACATTTGTGGTATGTATCTATCCTCCCACTTGCTTGGGCTTTAACATTTGCAGGATTTCTTTCAGGCATTCAACCAACCATGCATCAGATTCTTTACTCTCAGCCACCTTTGCAATTTGCATGCTTGCATCACACGTATCCTTCCCTCTGTCGATCATAAATATTAAATCTCGCCCGTCCTTCTTCCTTCCACCCGTCTTTCACTTTTTAGTTCAACACCAGGTGATCTGATCTGACTTGTAGTCTTCTCCATAAAACTTTCAAAGCGGAGTTGAAATTACAGATAGATGAGGCCATCGGTTACTCAATATTCCCGCCCTTAATGCCTTTACTAAGGGTGTCTTTCTACACTCTTCAAATGTTCACAACAACTCTTACTTACTTAGGGCATCAGTAGGATGGCGGGCGGACTTTGTCCGCTCGCCATCCTCATGCTAAATGGTACTGCCCCCCATAAGGGAGGAGGTCCCGTGGGGGCAATTAGGATGCACCCGCCAAAGTGGCGGGAGCATCCTGTATTTTTAACATTGTGGCAGGCGTGCTAAAAGCACCGCCCGCTGCAATGCTAAAAATACATGTTGTGCTTTTTCAAGCACAACATGACAAGCCCTGCGCGGAGCCTGCCACGTTGTGCTTTGAAAGGCAGGGTGGTACCATAGGTACCCTCCATGGGGGCCGCAATGTGCCCCCGCGCATACTCCGCATGCCTTTCAGTGGCAAAGGCATTCCAAAATGCAGATTATAATTTATATGGCTGGCGGTGTGTTTCAGACACCACCACCATATTGCACCCTTTTCCGCCCGGTCGACATGTCGACTGTGCGAAAAATCAACGAACGGTTTCTATCCATCACGGACCTCCCAGCCAATGTAATATGGCTGGGGGTCTTTTCAACAGGGATGGCGGGAGGTTTGCCCCTGCCGGGCCGGCGGTAGTCACCACCGCCCACCATCCTAATAGGGCCCTAAGTCTCAGTACAGTATACATACAGTACACCCTTGCAGTGAGTGTAATGTCAATAGTTAAGGATTATGAATCTAGCTTACCACCGCCCGCCACTGGTGCTGGCACTCCCCCTACTGCTCCATCGGCATCGGCAACTGCAGCATCCTCTCCCCTCGCGTCACCTTCAACGCTGTCCCCCGCAATGGTGGTCGGTAGTGCACCTAGAAAACATTACACATTTTTTAGGCGTCATATACACCTCCCCCCAGTTAATAGTATACAACATACATCACTAGTCCAAATCAGGTAGTAGTAGAGTAGACACTAGTAGTTATCTTTGGTTCCTAGGGTCATTCTAGCCTTTGCTTAGTTAGCCCGAGCCATGCAAACATTTTACCTTTGTGTCTTTTATTTTTGCACATGTGACGTTACCTTGCAGCTTGTTGTATAAGACACCTTTGAGCCCACATGACCTCATACTGCTACTGTCTAAGTGCTGCGTACAAGTGGTCAACCAAAACATTAACAAGCCACTTTTTTATGAAGTTCTGGTGTACTGTTAGTCCATATTGCTTATCCATAAATGCAAACTTTTTGGCACGGCTGAGAAATGCTTGCAACCTGCAATATACTAACGTGCACCATTTTATTTTTCTCATTACAGATGGAAGATTCCCTTCTATGAGCCAGAGATTTGCAGTGCTTATGATGCAACAACTACCAGTACTAGGTTCCTTTAAAGTGAGGGGTCCCCAGAATTCACTCAGAGATCTTCATTTATAAATTTATATAAACTATATTCCTACCTAGGGGATGGTGGTGCTTCCACCACTGTTCAGTTATCATGATTTATTTCCCAACTGTAAGTAATTGTAACAATGTTTATTGTTTTAATGTTATTCATGTTCCTGTTGGTGCCGCATTATAGAACAACATACAGAGCTTGTCAATTCAAAATAAAAAATTTGAACTTACATAGACTCAGTGGTATTTGGCGTGGAATTACACAAGTGAGCGAGCGAAAGGAAGGGTGTGCATGTGCATTGCTTCCACGACTGAGAGGTTGGGTGTGCTATGTTCTGGGTTGTCTACTTGTTGGGTATCTTGGGGGGAGGGTTCGGAGAGCTAATAGTTATGACAATCTCCCATCACCAACATCCTATTTTCTTGTGCAAAGTTCTGTATGTGCAAAATCCCTACAACAGTAGTAGTATGTACTATCATATCAAAATAGAAATAAATCTAGTTGGGCATTTATTGGTGTGCATTGTCAAAGCCTCAAGATTAACGAAGACTCAAGATCAATAAGACTAGAAGTAGTACAAGAGGACGACCCAAAGGACTGGACTCAATGGCTAGAGCTACTGGTGAATCTGAGTTTTATTTAAAACCTTTAAAATAAAGAGTGGCCAACTGGGTAAGCTTAGCTACTACTGTACAGACAGACTAATAGTAGTAGTAGTACAGAGAGTCATCATAGCAGAGGCAGGGATAACAAGATTTTCGAAACAGTACATATCGAAGGATAATTGTTGGTAAAAAATAGCATTAGGAAACGGAAACAATAGTTTGGGAAAAATATGGTGCAGTAAAAGTTATGGAATAAGAATTATTATTAAAAACAAGAAGACTTACTAGGGCCAGCAGAAGAGCCCGCGTTGGTGTCCTCCTCTTCATGTGAAGTGAAGTAGTGTGGCTCACTGGTTAGAGGCGGCAGACCCGAGAGCAGAGGACGGCCCGGGACCAGGGTTCGATTCCCGGTGCCGCAGGTTTCTGGACCAGGGTCAGCGGACTTGATAATTCTCTCGCCTCGGTGCCCACTCTGATCAGCGATCACACTCGGCAACTCTGGGCATTAGCTTGCCTCATCTTCACTAACGGCCCCACCAGACCGCCGGGGATGCCTGGTCTCACCCTGGAGATACCCATTAAGGGACCATCTCTCAGGTAAGCCAGGAAGGGTTTCGCAGCGGTCGAAGCGCCTTGGGACCCTACGGGTAAGTAGTGCGCTATATAAATGCCAATACAATACAATACACATGTTGGTATGGGTATCCCGCCAACTGTGCCCCTGTCTGCCTGCCCCTGGGTGCTGAACAGGAAAGATATAAGAAAGAGACAAACATTGATGGATGGTGGATGGTGTCAAACAAATACAATATTTTTAAAGAATGGTCAAAAAACACTTATGTACACAACAATTGCAATAACTAAATTGACCGATCTCATCTGGTCAACAAGTAGTATCGGGGGCTTCACGGATCGACTACTTACTATTTATCAACACTAATCCAGTCTTCCATTCTGATTCCAGAATACTAAGCCTAAGTACGACGTACCACCTGACCTAGTCCACCTATTCCAGGCGTGCCAATTGTACCAATTGTACATCATGTATGAATTTCCACTTATTTTAGTCCTCAACAATGCATATGGTCAAATGTAGGACACATGACTACATTTTTGTATACACCAAATTTTTAGTTGATTGATTGATGCTGATGTTCTGCTAGTGCTAAGCCTATTACCACTCATTGAACAAACTAGAAAAGGTTCTAATAAGATTAGAGTACTAGCAGCAGGTGACGTAACAGGGGGCATCACGCATACCACGAAAAAATTACAAACTCCTACAAAGTAACTAAACCTAAGTATCAATCCGCCCCTATCTCCTAGTGACAGGACAAAGTGGGACTAGAGTCACTATAGCATTACGTAACTTAATTTCTCTAAAATAAACTCTTACATAATCAGACTAAGCGAGCTCAAACGCAAAGTTGTAAACAATTAAGATTAATAGTAGCGCAGAAGAGCACCTGTGTCATAACAATCACAGAAGACTTTTAAACGTAATAATTAACCTGTAACAGCAGCATTCTAGCTAGTTGGGAAAAAAAAGATATTCGCAATATAATTATATAACACAGAGCAGAAGTACAGACACAAAGTAGTAATAATTAAATAGTTACTCACCAAGACCCAGGACCTCCACTCCTAGCAGGTCCAGCAGGTCCTGCTCCCGGTCCAGGATGTCGGACCACCGGTGCGTCAGCTGGGCCTGGGTGCACCGAACCCCAGAGCAGCAGATTACTGCCGGGCGCACCTTCCCCCACCCCTGCCGACGCTCCCGGAGCCCGTACCCAGACCTAGGCCTGCCACCTGCTGAGAGCGTTAGGGGGAGGTGGCGCTGCACAAAGAAAATGAGTGCAGCCAACTCCACCTCCCCAAATAAGGCCCGTGCTTTCACCCCTTGTGGGCGCCGCCTTCCACAAGGAAGGCAGTCGCGGCTCTGGCTGCGGCGAGCCCTGCCCTTGGACATGGTTCTGGGGAGAGTGGGGCAGGAAAGACAAGGTAATAAAATTAAAAAAGTAAGTAAAAGAAATGAAAATAGCAGGCACTAGAAAAAGAGTGAAAAAGTAGCTAAAAACACAAAAAGTAGACAAAAACAAAAAATATAGAATAAGGAAATTAGTCTGAATAATACTAAAAATATTAAAAAAAAAGTTTCTTAAAACAAAGGATTGAATATATAGAGGGAGGATTCAAAAGCAGGCCCCAGAACAATATCATAGAGTGAAAAACAAGATGGCAAAAAGCGGCGCGAACACGTAAAAGCGTTCCCGAACAGGAAATACGTAATGCGAACGGGCGCGAGCATGCATTGCGCGACCCGGAACAGGAAGTAAGCAGCGTGAGCGGGTGGGATAAGTGAAAACAAGATAGCCGCGCCCATGAGCGACCACATGGGTAAGTTAGCAAGACATTTTCAACGCGATCACACAGAAAATACCGCGAACGGGCAGGAAAAAAACTTCGCAATATTTCCACGTGATCGCAGAGTTTTTTAACATTTTCGCGATAGTTTGCAAAATTGAATTTCGCAAATTCCGCCCACCCCTATTTAGAAGTAGTCTTGTTGCTGGGTTTTAGATTCTTTGTAGGCTTATGATGGTTGAGGTTGGAGTGCTGTATTATTGTTATTTAGTATAAACAAGTTTTGAGAGGATGAATGATGTTGCCTAACGTCTAGGGTGGTCGACCTTGAAGCTGGGGAACCAGGTTCGAGTCTCGGCGGGGAAACTCAACATCCTGTGATTCCAGGCAAATTACTTAGCCTCCCAGCGCCTAACCAAAAAATAAAATTGTGTCCATCTATAACGCAACTGGTGCTCATGTAAAGCCCTTTGATACCTTTGGGTCTAGTTCGCTCAATATAAAACTCTCCCCCCCTCACCCCCCACCCCAATAAATGATGCTGTTGCTTGTACTTTTTTGCAGAACTCCAAGATTTGGTAAGATGCGTCTAAGTGTTTTTATTGTGTAGCTGGTTGATTGCGATAGCCTGTCTAGTTGAGGGTAATGCCATCTGTACCTATTTCTTTCAGTCAAAGATAAAGTGTGTCATGGTGTGGTTTGTTAAATGCTGCGTAAAGATCCAGGAGTAGTAATGCAGCAACACCATTTTTGTGGACAATGTTTTTTAGCTCACCTCAAATTGTAATTGGGTAGATTCGGCTCCTCTCCCTGGGCAAAATCATGTTTGCCAGCCTGTGAGTAGTTGGTTTTCATCCAAGAATTCGGAGATCTGTTTAAAGGCTTTTCTTTTCAATAAATTTGCTAAGAAAAGGCACATTGGCAATTGGCCTGTAGCTGTTGGGGCCATGAGGGTCCAAGTTTTCTTCTTAACTAATGGCCATATGTATGCCGTCTTTATTATCTCAAGTAAAATTCCTGTTTTTAAGGAGTTGTTGATATTTTTGACACTGATAGATGTCAATGTTGATGGAAGGATCTTTTTGAAAATGAGTGGCTGGCTGGGATATTAAGGGCAACTAGCTGGGCTGCTAACTTTTAATAGGTCTTCAAATTCTGAGATTGTAATTTCGTGGAAGTCTGGTATAAATGATAGTTAAGTATACGTGCTGTGATTGTTGTTGGCTGCAGTTGTTTCTGTTAGTTAGATAAGAATTCAGTGTGTCTGCTTTGTTTAGATAGTGTGTTGCTAGTTTAATGCCGAAGTCTTTTGAAAAAAGGGTTGGGTTAAGTAATGGATTTTTTTGGCCTTTATATATGATTTGTACTTCTATTGTGTCTGTGTAGACACATTTTGACTGGCAAGTTGTTGGACTTCAGCCATCTGCGTTGAGAGATATCCTTTTTTGCTCTTCATTAATCGAAGGAGTCATGTTTCTTACTTTTTTTTTTCTAATTGATTTTTTCCCCAAAAAAGTTCATAAATTAGTTTTGTCACAGTGAGTACATATTCATTAACACTTCAAATATATACTTCAAACTTTGACATTAGGGGGCCCATTAGGATCTCGTCCTCCCAAGATCCGACCCCGTCCGCCACCCATTTCCCCCGCCATATTACTATGAGGGGGGGACCACGGCGGACGGAAAGACAATCCGCTGCTTTTCCTGCCCGGTCGACAAGTCGACCAGCCAGAAAAGAGTTTAATATGGTGGCGGTGTCTGTTAGACACCACCAGCCATATTACTATGGGGGTGGAAACATGCCTTTCCGTGGTGGCATTGCCGCCACGGAAAGGCATTGTGGGAATTGCTTGCAGGGGCCCGTTGCGGGCCCCAGGGACTCTGGGGGGTGGGGGTGCACATGGGGGATACTTATGGTATCCCCCTGCAGTTCCATGCACAACAGTGGCAGGCACCGCGCGGTGCCTGCCATGTTCTGCATGGAAGTGCACGACATCCCTTCCTGGCATTGTGGTGGGCGGTGCTGAGTGCAGCGCCCTCCACAATGTCAGGAATGCAGGATGCACCCGCAACTGTGGGGGCCGCATCCTAATGGCCCCCACGGGAACCCCGCCCTTATGGCGTACGGTCCCATTTCACGATAGGATGGCGGGCGGACAAAGTCCGCCCGCCATCCTAATGACCCCCATAGTACTATCTAGACAATTCATTATTAAACATCCAGCACAGCAGTTCATTATTAGATATCTAAAAGCAGAAAGGGAAAAAGGGAAATAAGAACTGGAGAACAAGGTAATACACAAGAGCAAGAGAGGCAAAAGAGAAAAATGTTATATAGACGTACTAGACAGTCTTTTCTAACCATCTGGTGATAGGAGCCCAAATCTTTTGACCCCACTTTTGCCTCCTTTGCCCTCGTATTCAGTAGGCCAAAATTTTGATACTATATACTGCCAATATCCTGGAACGCCAATTAATAAAAGTTGGGGAATCCGGGCTAGTCCATTGAGATGTTGTACATAACCTTAAGATGGCCATTGCTGCAAATATAAAACCAGTCTCAGATTTTCTACGAAAGTGTCCCTCCTCAATCCGTTCTACCCCCAAAATGATCAAATCAGATGTGAGTGTTATGGGAGAATCAAGGATTGAATAAAAGAAAATTCCATATCTCTTAGAAAAGGTGCTGAAGCGGGGCAGGTATAAAACATGTGTACGGTGTCTGCAGCCCATAGCCCACATTTACTGCATGAGCTACCTTGTGAGCCAGCCCATTTCGATGTCTTTGCAGGGGTATAATATAAGTCGAAAGCAGACATAAAAACAGAGTCTTCAGGCTACCAGATATTAGCACCTGATTAGCTAATTCCAGCGATACCTCCAAATGTATCTCTTCTATTCCTAACTTTCTCTCCCAAATAGCATTTTGGGTAACTAAATCATCGGGTAACACATCCAATAGTGCCAGATACTTTCCCTATCCGTGATTGTTTCCGAATTATTTCTATCAAGCCAATTTCATTCAAATTAGCATTCGTTCCTTGCAAACTTGCATCTAAAAAGCTCTGAATCTGTAAGAACTTAAAAAAAGTCTGTCTTAAGTAAACCAAACTTTTCTTGCAGAAACGAAAATGAGGCCGATTGACCGTCAGCACACATATCCCCTAAAACCTTGATGCCTCTGTTACCCCACCTATATGTAACATTATCCTGAAATATATTTGGTAAAAGGCCACAAGCAGAGAAGGGGATATATGCATTAATATTGGTTACCCTGAATTTGCGATGTATCATTCTCCAAATCATATACGCTGAATAAACAATTTCAAAATGTAGTCTTTTTATAATAGCTTTGCTCCAAAATTGACTAAACATTGCCAAGCTTGATCCCCAAGCAGCATCTCATATATAGCGGGGATCGTGGCATCCGGGATTACAGCCCCATCTCAACAAGTACTCCCATATGTTGCAGTAGCGCTGCCCAATGATATAATAACAGACTGGGTACCACCCATCGACCCATAAGTCGAGGAAGAGTCATCCACTTGATTGCCCTCCTAGAATGGCGATATCCCCATAGAAATCGAAAGCAAACCCTTTCAGACTTTGTAATAAGAAATGTCTAAAATACCAGAGGGATGGTCCAAAAAAATATACAAATCTTGGGAAAACTGACATTTTAATAAAATTACAGCGTCCATGTAATGATAACTGTAAGTGATCTAGTCTCTCTAAGGTCTTATTAACTGAGTGGATCACCGGTAAAATGTTAAGTTCCACTAAACGTTCCACTGCTGCAGTAATCTTGACCCCCAAATAAATGGCCTCAGACACAGTTGGGATATCCACGGGAGGTGAACTACCTGAATGTAGACATTGAGTCTTATAAATGTTGAATTTGTATCCTGATACTGCACCAAATTGTTTCACCAGATCTTCCATTGTTGAGAAAGCTAGCCTTAGATTATTTGTGAGGATTGCAATGTCATCGGGGTACGCCGATGCCTTATAGCAGGTATTGGTAACTTTAACTGGTTTGATGTTCAAATCTACCTACAATTTACTAAGGAAGGGATCTATATATACTGAGAATAACAGTGGAGAACAAGGGCACCCCTGTCTTGTCCCCCTGCTAATACTAAATGTTTGTGATTCTTGCCCAGATATGCGGATGTACGCTTCTCTTATATAGAGTGCTTGTACTGCTTGAAGGAATTCATTACCAAATCCCTTCCATTGTAAAATTGACCAAAGAAACTGCCAGGAGACCCTGTCAAAGGCTTTCTCTGTGTCTAACAGGATCACCCTGAGCAGTGACTTAGTGGCCTGCGCCCAGTCAAAAATAGCAATAATCCGTTTAACATGATCCATTGTGTCCCGGCCAGGAATAAACCTGTGTTGACGGATAGAGACAAATGGGGTTATAATTGCACCAAACCTGGACGCAATTATTTTTTAATAGACCTTGCTATCTACGGTAATAGGTGAAATGGGACTATATGATGCCGGATGGAGTTCAGATTTGTCTTTTTTTTTAAACACTACAATAGCAGTCTTCTGCCAAGATTTAGGGATCCGACCTGTTTGAGATAGACGAAATAGTGATAAAAACTCAGGTTTAAGTATTTGCCGGAATGTTCTAAAAAATTCTAAAGGGATACTATCGGGCCCCACAGCCTTACCAGAAGCTAGAGAGACTATTGCTTTCTTGATCTCCTCCCATGAGATCGGGGCAGCAAGGATCTCATTCTGTTCTAATGTGACTTTCACAGTAGGTTGTTCATTTAAGAATTCCCTGATTCTCTCTGAGGTCGCCTCGTCTTCTGCCGCATATAGTCATTTATAAAATGTTTTAAATACGTCTAGAATTCCCAACTGAGCCTCTTATATCTGACCGGATTGATCTAAAATTCTGCTTATTCTATTTGCGATCCCCCTCTGCTGTATGCATTTGGCAAGTAATTTCCCATTGTTTTCCCCAAGTTAATAAATGTCGGCCTTATACGTATATATTTAGCGGCTAACTCGTTCGCAAAATATTGATGTATTTTAGCTTTAATAGCCGCTATAAGCTGTTGACAATCATCTAACTCTTGAGCAGTATTAATTTTCCTTATGAGCTCCATCTCAGCTAGCCGTAACTCATTCGTCCATACGCTAATTTTAGCTTTAACCTTCTTTTGAAGAACAAAGAAAAGCTAAGGGTCTCGCCCCGTAGGGTGGCTTTGAACGCATCCCAGACTATAATTTCAGAAGCGGAGCCTCTATTTATTAAAAATTCAGTGCTCCATTTAGCCATATGTGTCCAATATCCTTGGTCCAATAACAGTTTCCTATCAAAAGTCCATGTCGGGAGGGCTCTAGAATATCCACTGAGCGAAAGCTCCACTATTAGTGGATTGTGATCTGATATTATTCTTGGAGGAAGTTCAATGCAGACATTATCAGCAGTTTGACATGTAATAAAAAAATAGTCCAGCCTGACTCATTTTTTTATGGGGAGCCGAGAAAAAAAGAAAACCCGGATCCCCAGATTTATGCCTTTGCCACACATCCGCAAGCCCATATTCCCTAACTAGCACCTGTAGTGCTCTAAACGTCCTGCCCTTTCTACCTTGAAACAGAAGATACCCTGCAAGATTAAAACTGCTCTGTAAATGAATGTTAAAGTCGCCACAAAGAATTAACGGAGAGTTCCAGCCATCTACTCCTATACTCGGATAGTTCAGTACCTCAGGGTCGTCCAAGTTTGATCCACTTAAGGAACAAACTGAGAAGGAAGTGCCATTAACAACCGCTTCCAAAATTACACATCTACCCAATTTGTCTTCCTTCTTGCGTTTACATACTATAAATCTGTGTTTTGCTAAAATGGCCAGCCCTGTGTACTGGTGCCCTGGCATGTACTAGCCAATAAGTCCAAACCCAAATCCTTAAGCCAATCTCGTTTGCTCGAAGGTATGTGAGTTTCTTGTACACACAGCACCTCAATTTGCATATGCCGAATAAGTTTAGCAAGTAAATTCCTTTTTTTGCGATCATTAAGGCCACAACTATTTAAAGAGCAAATAGGTATTTTATCCCTTTAATCCATTTTCCCTGTCAAGTGCCATTTATTTTCCTAAACTCAAAAAAAGTACAGCGCTTCCCAACAGCCTTTAAAGAATAGAGTGTAGGAAGTTTTCATTATAACATGAAGATGTTCACACTGATTCAACAAACTAGACAGCAATTGTGTACCTCCCCCTACACTCACAAACCCCAAATTATTAAGGCAGATTAAGATAGCACATGGTTTTTCAGCAGCTAAACCAGTCTGTTTTTTGAGGATTGAAAGGGAATCTGTGAGACATTTGAATTTCAGTTTTCCAGTCTCAATGCTTCAGAGCCGGCAATGCTTCAGTGAAAAGCTCAACTACAAATTGGCGAACATCAGTGCCCTCCTTTCCTTCTGGGATGCCCAATACCCGCAGATTATTTCTTCTTGATCGATTCTCAAGGTCCGTTAACTTCCATAGTGTATCCATCTTCTGGGCTTCCAAGGAGTGAGTAAAAGATTTTTGTGCGACAAGCTTGTCTTCGAATGTGAATATTCTAGCTTCTGCTTCTCCAATTCTGGTGGCAAAGTCAGAGCAGGTCTTAGCAACCCTACGTATTGAATTCTGAAGCTTACAGTAGGCCCCGTGGGTACATGAGCTCTCAGAGTGAGTCTCCTCTCTATGAGCCGCTATGCTTTGGTAGATAGAAGTAAGAGTTGTTTCACTAGGGACAGCTTGATTTGAATTTACCAGTCCGACAGTTGTAGCTTCATCTAGTAAACCATTTCCATCCAGTTTAGGAGAGAAAGAGTAATCCCAAACCATCGAGCCTGTGGAGCCGGAGGCTTGATCTGTAGCAGAGATGCCAAATTCCCTTTTACGAACTGTATCAGAGATATGAGGAGAATTCTCATCAAGCTCTCCCTCAGCCAAGCAGAGATTACTCACGTCATTCTCAGCCCCCGCCCAATCCCTCCCAAGGCTTTCATCACCTGAAGATAGAGAGGGGTCTGACATGGAGAGAAATATATCCCCGGAGTCTACATCCTTCACGGGGACTACAGTGCAGATTTCAGCATCTTGAAGGTCAGATAGGAATTTTGTGGCCCTTAGGTCTGAGCTAAGTGTTCTCTGCTCAATCCTCATGTCCCCGCCAGGAGAAACTACATTACCCATAGGGCACTGTTCTGGCAGCATGATCCTTTTTACACAGCCTGATTTCATATTTTTAGCCGGGTCACCTGATTGCCTTCACTATCACGTTCAGCAAGTTCAGCGCCATTTAGAGCATCTTGCCCCCCATACATCCTATACCATTCCTAACTGGGTCATTATTATCATACAGGGAGTCTGTCCCAAAGGGGGATTGAGGTCACAGTACCTGGATTCAGTGCCTTATCCATAGGATCGGGAGCTTCAGGTTCCACTGATACAGTAGGGGAACCCACTCAATTCGCAGAGGTTTTAGCCACATCTTCTGGTTTTTTTCTCTGGCTTTGGGCTTTGAACATGGAGGTGACCGTTTAACGTGCGCGGGGGAGTGGTGCCTCTACCGCCCGTTTGGCCAGCGGCCCGGTCTGCAGCTCCCTTCGCTCCCGGCCAACGAGTGACTGCGCCGGCAGTCAGGCGGCATGTCTCATTGTCTCCCTCAGCCACGCTAGAAGCAGCTCTCCTAGGGCTTCCGGTCCCAGCTGGAGTTCCGCGCATCTTGGCTCCTTTTCCTGTCTTCGGTGCCATCGAGGTTGTCAGGCAAGTACGAGTTATAGAAACCACTGCCCAGAAGAGAGGACTTGCAGAGACCAGACACGATTGTGCAGGTAAGTCCAGGCACCACAACTACGAGTGCCAAATCATGCCCAGGAGCAGAGTAATTCCCTTACTGATTCCCTTTCTTTCAGCGCTACACAGCTACGCCGACTCGAACCATGTAAAACAGGGGGGTGGTGATTCTCAGGAGAGCATCGGAAGTCAGCTCACTCGGCCAGCGTTGCAGCCGACATCTTGCCCCCCGGAGTCATATTTTTCCTTGTGCTTTTTTCGAAGTTGTTTTCTGGGATTAATGTTGAAGGCTGAGGACATCCATTCAAAGAGTTTTTCCACAAAATGTATTGTCTCCAGTTGTGCATTTATTGTTAGGTGTGATTCCAACTCTTGCATGTTTAGTTTGTTTCACTGTCTCAAGGATGTAGTGGGTTGGTGGGCTTTAGTAGATATTGTATCTGTGATCTTGAATGAGAAGTTGATGGTGTGATGAATGGTCCAAGTAATAGGTGAAGTTTATTGAATAGTATTTGTTTTCGAAGTAGAGAAAACTACATCCAATGTATGACCTGCTATGTGGGTGGGTACAGAGACGATCTGTTGTAAGTTATGTGAATTTCGACCTGATATAATAGCATATGGCTGAGGCATATTTGGTTTATCAAACCAGATGTTAAGATGTCTACGTATAGATATTCTGGACAGCGTTGGTGATAGGTCTGAGACTGTGTCCAAGAAAGCATCAGTAAAAGCTTTGTTGTGAAGTGGAAGTCTGTAGAGCAGAGGAAGTGACAGGTGAAAGAGGGTGTGGGTTGGAATCTACCAAAAAATGCTTTTCAACCTTGTATAGCTACCTTTTCCAACTTGGTGATTGTTACGATGTCTATAAATCTAAAGGCTAGTCCTCCTCCGTTTTTACACTAACAGCAATGTGAAAGGACTTGATATTGTGGGCAGGGGTCAGTGGGTATCAGCTTCGTGCAATTTTGGGCACATATCTTTTCTGAATCAGTTTGAAGTGATGAATAGTATGCCTTGTTCATATATGCCAGTACGTTCAAGAAGTTCTGTTTATTTTTTCCCAACTGAATTGGTATGCCTCAGCAAACAATTTAAATGTTATAATTTTATTTTGTTGAAGGGAGGGTATGTGTGTGGGTTATTTTGGGTCTTATGCCTTGTGCTCCTTCTAGTTATGTGATTATTATTGTTTGAGGTGTGTTCTTTATGTATAAGGGAAGGTGAGGAGGTAAGAAACAGCACTGGTGCTGCAAATATGGCATTTCATTTCTTCGCTGTCCTGCTTAAGTAGGTGTATTAGAGATTTGCTGGTATTTTATGGGAGGGAGAGTGTAAGACAATTTGTGTTTGGGAGGTAGTTGTTGGTGTAGGATAATGTTTCAGTTATCTGTTAAAGCATAATTGATGTGATGTAGAATGGGTTATGCTTTGTTTGTGATTGGTGGTGTGAAAATTATTACTTGCAATAGTGAAATATTCCATTTATGTTGCTCTACTCCAGTACCCATCAGACACAGGTAAAACAAATTCACATTTCTGAAATAAGCTTTCTCCACACCGAGAATAATAAATAGGATTATACTTTACTGTAAATAAATCTGTTCTCAGCCCTTCCCGGCCTGGAAGCAATTAATTCAAAGAACATTGGACCTGATTTCGAGTTTGGTGCAGCGGAGCAAGTGCAACACCGTCTACGTTAAACCCGTGAAAGACCACCCAATGGCCGCCAACCGTATTACGAGTTGGAAATGCAAAACTTGTAATACGGTCGGCGGTTCTTTGCTGTTCCCATGGCAGTGCCTGGAAAACAGGCACTGCAATGGGAACAGCAAAAAAGTTCCAGTACAGCATGGACATGGACATCCATGCTGTCCTGGAACTTTCTGGGGGTAGAGACAGGGGGGCACTGAGTGCATCCCAATGGCGGGGGGCCATGGGGGCCCTGTAGGGACCCCTTTGTTCCTGCACCGACAGTCTTTTCATGGTGGAGCTCCACCACGAAATGGGTGCGGCCCAGTAAATCGTAATATGCTGAGCAGGGCTGCGCCAGTCCCCGCTCAGCATATTGTGCTGTGGCACTCAAGCGCCACCGCCAGGGAACGACTGTTCCCTGGCGCAGCCGACGGTCCACCGCCGCATCGACGTAAGAAGTCGAAATGCATTGGAGGGTGGACCTCCACTGCTGCGACACCACGAGTCTAGAGGTCAGAAGACCACCAGACTTGTAATCAGGCCCATTGAATCAGTCACCTCACCTTCCTTCCCCGAGATAGAGGGGAACTAAACAAACTCTCAGAGGTTATTGTTTCCAGTGTCAAAACCAGTTCAGGTCTTGACGCCGACCCTAGATATGCTAGGCCCAGAAGTGAGTATCTTTGAGAAAAATGTTGTTAAGGAATTTGAGAAAATTTTGAAATACATACCTGCACCATTTGCAAACCTGGAAGCAACAGAGAGACAAGCCCCTAAAACACTACAGGACAATGCTAACATAACGATCAAACCCTGCGATAAAGCAGGAGGGATAGTGATAATGGACACCATCCATTACTCTAATAAAATCATAGAGATGCTATCCATAAAAGAACATTATAAGAAGACTAATAGGAGAACTCTAACCAATCTCAAGATTCAGATAGAGGGTAATGTAAACAAAGCTTTTATAGAAGGCTATATTTGTCAAAAATAAATGGATTTTCTAGTTAAATCCAATCCAGTAACTCCTGCGCTATATGGTGTCCCTAAGACACATAAGAATGTAGCAGATCCTCCTTTAAGACCTATAGTGGCATCTATAAATTCAAGCACAGAACCACTTTCCAAATATCTTGATACTTTCCTATGTCCCCTCACCACAACATATGAATAGTACATAAAGAACACAGGCCATATAATTTCTATTTTGGAACATACAGTTTTCAATGACACCACACAAATTTTAGTAACGTGTGATATAGAATCACTTTACACCAATATTCCCCAGGACCTAGCCATGGATGCGGTGGCAGCGCTCCTAGCTAGGACGCCGGGTGAGAGGCCTGACAGTTTTCTCTTAGAATGTCTAGAGATTGTCCTTCATAACAACTTCTTTGAATTCCAACAAGACCTTTACCAGCAAATTAAAGGAGAAAGCATGGGGGCATCTTGTGCCCCGAGCATTGTTAATATTTACATGGGTGAATTTGAAATAAAACATGTATTTAACGAACTAGCCCCATTCTATGAAAACCTCACCAGCTGGCATAGGTTTATAGACAACATATTTTTTATATGGTCAGGGACTGCAGAAGAACTTAATGAATTTATGGAATGGCTGAACCTAGCAGATAAAAATCTTAAATTCACTTGCAATTTTTCCCCAAATCAAGTTGAGTTTTTGGATATTTGGATACATAGCAAAGAGGGTGAGTTAACTGTAAGTCAAAAAATACTATATTAGAACACAACAGTTACCACCCAGCATGCCAAAAAGATTTGATCCCCTTTGGGGAATTCCTCAGGATAAGGAGGAACTGTATGAGTAGGAAGGATTTCATGCTCCATGCATCTAAATTACAAGATCGCCTGCTGGCATGAGGATATCCAAAAAGATTGGTTCGCCAGTCTCTAAAAAGAGCTAAATATTACAACAGAGACACATTGATACACACCATCCCTAAACAAGAGAACCAACAATTAGTCTGTGTAGTGAATCACTCTAGCTTAAATGATAAGATTAGACAAGTGATTCATAAAAATTGGAAAATCCTGAACACTAATGAAGAGACCCCAGCACTAAGAAAACCATTAGTTGCCTTTAGAAGAAACCCTAATCTTAGGGACAAATTGGTCCATGCAGAATGAGAACCAATGGGAATCCGCGACAAACAACTATAGATGGACAGCCACTCCCAAGAGGAAACCACAAATGCGGCACATGCCACACATGTGACCTGGCCATCACGAGCCAAATGTGGGCGTATGGCAATAAGTCTGGACAGCTTAGAGAGATGATTAACTGCAAAAGTTCCAATAGTGTCTACCTCATACTATGTCCTTGCCACATAGGCTATGTGGGTGAGACAGCAAGAGAATTTCGGGTCAGATTCTCTGAGCACAAATCTGCTATAAGAACGGGGAAAGTAAATGCACTGATGGTTGCACACTATCAGCAATACCAACACACAGAGAAAGACATGCAATGGCTCATTCTAGAGCGCATCCATTTTACCCCAGGTAAGGACATTACAAAAGTCAGAAAGCAGCGAGAAACATATTGGATATACACTTTGGACACTGTCCGCCATGGAAATAATGAGGAAATAACACGGATAGTAACTATTTAATATGGGACTATCCTATTATTCATTGATTTCCCTCCGATCAATATATTCATGTTTTCTCAGATCAGATATGTTTCTGGCTTTGGTTATAGCGTTTCGATGTTTCTGACTTTGGTTATAGTATTTTGACAGACCTAAGCAGTCACACAACCGCAATGAGGGTATGTTAATGCTATCAATATGAGAAATATGAGCGCCATGTTGGATGAGTGTACAACCGGAGCCGTTTAGTCCCCTCTTTATGTCGCTATAGCATTGAATAGGTGATATGATCAGTAGCAACAGTCCGCTAACTATGTCGACGAAGTTCGTCCAGGCATGTGATTGTTAAGTGGCACCACCAGAGCAATGGCGCCACTGGGTGGTATAAATACCGGCAATGATACCTGCATATACGGCTATGGAAACCCGGGGTGCAGGACACACAGATGTTAGAACAGCACAAGATATTTCACAGGTACGTGATCGACAGACAATAGATAAAGATTTTCCGAAGGGATTTTTAACGTGGCTTTAGTTGTAAGGCAAGACCGAATATACTTTATTACCTGGCCGAAACTCTGTTTTGCCACACCCGTAATTGACAGAAACATCGATAATAACAAACTAGCCTTAATATGCGGTTTCTCGCTTATAGCATTTGGGCTAGCCAGCCACTTATCCGTTGGTAGAGCTTATCGTTAAAATTATTTGAATAACAGTAATATCGCGTTACCCAGACACATTAGATTGCTAAACAACTATCTAATTTTAACTTTATGATATGCCGGTTAAATAGGTAAAAATATCACGCTGGTCTTTCTTATAACAGGCTTATACTGCCACCGTAGAAGCGGAGACTACATAAAGAGTGTCCGGAAAGTAGAAATAAGAACAAAATACATAACGTAATCCATTATGGAAAAGTTGGTAAGATGAGACTTTTTGCCTGCTCGTAAAATCGTAAAGGGGAAAGATAGACATCAAAATAGTCCTCAGTCTCGTAGCTGCTTAGTTATTATTTTCTTTTGTATTAGTTCATTTGACAACATATCGACTACAAAGCTCCACAGCACTGTATTCAGTCCAGCTGGGAGTACGCAAAATGAATAAAGGAATACTTTGCCAGATCGGCATATATTAGAAGGTATAAAAACTAGATCATTTACTTGTAGAACAAGAGAGCACAACTATGCTTATGTCTAATATACATGATTATCCTTCTATGTAGGACTCGGACCAAATATAATTGATAGTGCACAACTGAGAACCGTTTTAAAAGAAGTTGCCGTTTTCATCTCTGATGTTAGAAGTTGTCTCTTCATTACTGATGTAGGTATACATTTATAAGACAAGACTAGGTGGAGGGTCTGATCACTTCGAATATATAAATAATAAGACGATACGCTAGGGTTAACTCTTTGGCTCTTTCCCTTTTTCTTATTAACTACACGTATTTCCTATTAACTACACATTTTCTTTTCATCTGTTGCATGTACTGAAACCATGTGATTCGCCTTACAGGTCTCCACAACTACTAATTCACAATAGTCTCTATTAACAAGCACGTCTATATTAACAGGTAGCACACCGCAGTAGCACTATGTAAATGATAAGATGTACGTTATTGACATCGTAAAATAGGATGCAACAGAAATAGTTAAATCAAATTAAATATTCTATATGTCACATTTTTAATTTCAGATGAGAAGAACCCCCTGATTTTAAACATGTCCAAGTACTTGTCTTTGTCTATGTTGGCCCTGATGAAGGTGATTTAAATTATGAATTCACCGAAACGTACGTAGGCTCTATACACCTGAGATCCACGGATAAGAAAGAAAAAAGAATAAAAGGAATTAGCAACCTACAAACTTTGTACAATCAAAACAAAGCGATGTCAATATATAGCTGTATAGATATTTTGAGATTCTCAGCTGTATTACCTATTTATGTTGTTCTGCCATTATCTTTTTGTCACTAGTATGAGTATGTATGTATTTGTGAGAGTGATGTAGAATGAATGATTGTGAGGCTGTTAGCACTTTTTTATTCTATATGTGGGGTTCATACTAAGTTTTTCACTATACTTAATGAATTTCTAGCACTGAAATATTAAAATTGTACTGTAAAAAATGTTAAAAAATGTCATATATATAAAAAATGTTTGCTTACTTAGAGTCAAGAAAGTGAAAATAAATAGAAAAAATTGATGAATAATATGTCTGTTTGAATATTTTTCTTACATGTTGCATCCTTAGAAAAATGTAGATTAGCTCACTTTTGGAAAGTAAATAGGTCAGATTAGAGGTATATTTTCTTGCAGTTTTTGTCTTTTCTCCCTCCTCTAGACCTAAAATTAAATCTGGAAGATCCCTTGTTAAGCTTATATGACCCTTCAGATGGACCAATGGTGCCTAGTTAAATGCCTGACTGAGGTGCTTCATTCTTCTGAGGTCTTCACACGTGAAGTCAGCAAGGAGGACTGTACAATGGGCCAAGCTATCCCATTATTGCAAATCCTAGAGTATCAGCTGAAGAAGGTGTCTGAATCATACAAAGGTATATAGGACAAAAAGGAAGCCCATGACTTGGTGGAGAGCTTAGCCCGCCGCTTAGCTGAAAATACAAGGATGCAAAATAAGATTTTGTCAGAAGAACATTACATTTCTGCCACAATTCTGGATCCACGGGCAAAATTGGAACTGAAGAGATGGATGTTGCCCGCTACAAAACTTGGATAGCTGAGGCAGCGAGTAAGTTGGAAAATGAACGGCTGCTAATTAAAAGCCCGCAAGATCAACCCACAAGAAGTACTGCAGCAGGGCATGCCGCATCAAGTGCAACTTCGGAGGCTGAGGGCAGTGCGCTTGGCTCACAACACTCACCATCACTATCGACAACAGCAACAATAACTAGATAATTAGGCCCAGTAGAATCATTACACGATTGGTATTTACAGTTAGGCATTAAGAAACACAGTGCTGATGCACAGAGAAAAGAGCCCGAAAGGTTAGCAGCAGCATCCCTGAACATTGAGCGGATGGTCCAGGCCTATCTGGACGACCCAACAGAGGTGTACATTGATCAAAACGCATTGCAGTATTGGTATAGGAAAAGGGATGAATGGCCACTGCTCAGCAGGCTGGCGATAAGCTATCTGTCTTGCCCTGGCGCAAGTGTCTCTTCCGAACGTGTTTTCAGTGCTGCTGGTTCCATTGTAACAGTGAGAAGGACCAGTCTCTCGCAGAAAAACGTAGAGAGGTTAACAATGATCAAAATGAATCTGCACTTCATACCACCGAATTGCACAATACATGAAGCAAGCAAGGAAGATGGGAACAGCGGCTCAGGTGACGGAAGTAGTGTGTCACATCATGATTACCTACTACTGGCTGAACCCCCAGAGTTTGAGGACGAGCTATACTTCCCTGACAATTAGGCTTGCACTTACTGTCTTCCTCCATTTTTTCCTTTATTTGTGTGTCTGTCGTTCCAGTTACAAACTTTGAATCACAACAAATCCATTACCACCGTCTTCTACTCTTCTTATTTCAATATACAAGTTTCAGGTGTCTTTATTTGACAGTACAGTCCTCCGAATCCAGCTCCTCCGCTCCGTCATACTGAATCTCCCGCCTAAATCCATTGCCCTCATGAAGATTGGATGATGGAAAATAGAAGAAAAAATATAAACTTTCCTAGTCCCGCCAAAAGAAGTGGAACATGATGACTACTATAGCTATCCTCCTTTCAGAGCTGAGAGGATGCCCATTAACTGAAAAGGAAATGGAATAGGTAATGATTTATGCCATGCATTGGACGCAGAGTCGCAGACTGAGTGATTTTGTTGTTGTTTGTTATGCATGAAGTTATGTCATTGTGCACTAATCATCTTTCTACAGTACACACTAAACGTAACTCAAGGCAATTTTCCCCTTCTTGCAAATAAGAAATGTTTCTACTGCAGCTTGATACATTTCTTTTGATTGAATACAGGGAGGTGACTCAATCTGCTCACTGAGTATGACAACAGTACCGTCCATGATGATGATGGCGAAAAAGACGGCCCGTTAACTTAAGATGAGAAGGAACAGGTAATGAAAATGAATGGCATGCATTGGACACCTGACTCTGAGCGATTGGTGATTGTGTTTTTGTTGTTTGTTTGTTGTGCAAGAAGTGAAGTCAAAGTGTACTAGTAGTCTTACTGTACACACTAAAGAGTGACTCAAGTCAATAATATTTCTACTGTAATAACAACATTTTACTTCTACTGCAGGCCAATCTTCGCAGTCAGTCAGTACAAGTATCGGAGGTGATTGATGGAAAAATAACAAGTCAGGAGGACGTTTCATGAGTGGCAAAAAAAAGCCTAAAGGTAAACACGCCAACAACAACCACAGCAGACCCAAATGTCTGTGAAGAAGTGGAGTCGAGTGTAGCGGTGGGATGACTGCGGTGCATTGATTTACTAACTTAAATTGTACAATGCTATGTTTGAAATGGATATGTGCTTTGTCCAACTCTTTAAAAAACCTCTAAGCGGAGGATGTGCTAAGCAACGTGCCGTCACTGTGGGCCTGCTCTGTCCTGTTATTGTTGAAGGTCAAAGCTGGAAACAGACTAGAGTAGAGATGTTGCATACATGCCGCCTCGGAAAGTGTTCTTGTTACACTACACCATAACTTGTGCATTTGTTTCAACTTTGTTTCTCAATATCCCCTTTGTTTTTTCATCTACAATTACAGGCCGGGCCTCGCCCTATACTTGGGAAAACATTACAATGCACACTTACCGTACCAATAAATCTACATTTTTTTCCAGGCAGGCAGTGGCGACTGGCGAGTGGCAACACCCAAAATTGATGGATGAGAGGACCAAGTGGAATGCCGAGATGCAAATCCAGTCCACATTTCTGACCAGGATAACACAGTAACAGTATCAACTTTCATCTTCTTTTAAATAATTTGATTAATTTTTTTGTCTACAATCTTTACAACAGTGTGTTGTTCTTGTTGTTGTTATTATCAGGTTTGCTCTCTGTTTATGATTCATCCCTACCAATATTTGAAAATTGTATTTGCTATCTGTAAAATGTAAGCCCAGAACAACTGAACAAGAAGTGTATGTAATCCGGGTCTCCTTATCAATCATCATCATGCATGCATTTCCTTTTTCTCCCTTAACATATTGATATGGATATGGTAGTCTACAAAGATTGTCGTTTGTTGTTTGTCCATGCATACTGTTTTTCACTGTCAAACCTTTCCCCAAACCCTCTTCCCATCCATTCAACAAACCCTAACCCTCTTCTCCCGGGCGGTGTGACTTATTGAGGTGTGACTAAATTAAAAGTACACCAATAATTAATCACACACTTGTTTGGGGCGGATGTGGCGAAAGCAACAGTACTTCAATTTCAAGGCAGAGCAATGAACTTCTTCTGCTTGCCCACCCATGAGCAGTATATGTTAGGGGTGATTTTTAACAAAGGAGCATATACCTCAGCATTAATTGCCGGCATTTATTGGATTTGTTGTCATCCTCATACACAGCGCTAACTGTTACGCTGTAGGCCTAGTCAAGTGACTCAACACAACTATAGTTTGTAACTCTGTCTAGTAGACTATCCCCACCAGCATTATGTTTTGTTATACACTATTTTTGCATATTATTGTTGCTCGGTAAGTTCTGTACTGTACTTCATTCTACTACTCCTCGAACAGTCTCTCAAAGGTGACTGACCGTCTCATTTTCTTTTTTTGCAAATGCTGCTGCCCTGTCTGTGTCTAATACTACTACTACTACCACCACAATCATGGGATGTTAGAAAAAGGAAACCATTATGCAGCCATCGCTGTGCCTAAGTTAAACATCAAGCAAAGGTAAGAGAAGTTTGGGGGAGCCATAATTAATAATGGCCATGTTTTCAATCAATTCACACACCCCTTTGAGTCCAGATAAAGAATGCATAGACTAGAAGAGAGTGACTGACAGTACTAGTAGGACAACTCAATCAGTGAGGGGTGTCGCATCTATCTGTTTGTGTCTTACACAGTCAGCCAATTATTTAAATCAAACACTGGCTATGGTGGACCTGCACTAGCAAGGAAACAGTGTGATGTAAAACAGTAACCCCACCTACAAAACATTAACATCATTGTATGTAAAGTAGAAATATATAGATTTAATAATATAACCCTAACAAAAATAAATTATGTAAAAAAAAACCACAAAAGCTGACCCACCCCCTCCCTAACCCCAACCAATGTCTGTAACCGTAATGAGAGTCCAAATGTCCAAACCCCAATGCCCAATTCCCACCCACGAAAACAAGAATTAAAAAAGAGGCAATAGACAAGGTCTATGTGTGGCGGGATTGTCTCTGGAGGACATGTCGCATTTCCTCTTCTAGTTTGGCGACGCAGCGCTTTAGAGCGCGGCAGTTGCAGCCACAGTGGGGGGGCACCAGAGATGTTAAGGCGGCTGGAGGCGGCCACCAGACGGTGGCGCCGTACCTCTGGAGCGCGGTGGCTGGGACTGGGGGCACTGGAGGAGGCTTCAAGGGCTGCAGTCTCCTCCTCCTCCTCTTCCAAGACCACCAACCGTTGATATTCCTGCTGGATTGCCTCCAGCTTGCGGCGTCGTGCCTTGGCGGCCAACTCCTTCCGATCAGGTTTGAAAGGAGTTGCTGTGTATCAAAAAGAAAAAACCAAGACAATTGTAAAATATACTCTTAGAAAAACAATAAGACAAGTTAATTATACACATAGTGGCATGGTAGCACAATAAAGCACAGTACATAACATTTGTGGTATGTATCTATCCTCCCACTTGCTTGGGCTTTAACATTTGCAGGATTTCTTTCAGGCATTCAACCAACCATGCATCAGATTCTTTACTCTCAGCCACCTTTGCAATTTGCATGCTTGCATCACACGTATCCTTCCCTCTGTCGATCATAAATATTAAATCTCGCCCGTCCTTCTTCCTTCCACCCGTCTTTCACTTTTTAGTTCAACACCAGGTGATCTGATCTGACTTGTAGTCTTCTCCATAAAACTTTCAAAGCGGAGTTGAAATTACAGATAGATGAGGCCATCGGTTACTCAATATTCCCGCCCTTAATGCCTTTACTAATGCCAATTAAAGGGTGTCTTTCTACACTCTTCAAATGTTCACAACAACTCTTACTTACTTAGGGCATCAGTAGGATGGCGGGCAGACTTTGTCCGCTCGCCATCCTCATGCTAAATGGTACTGCCCCCCATAAGGGAGGAGGTCCCGTGGGGGCAATTAGGATGCACCCGCCACAGTGGCGGGAGCATCCTGTATTTTTAACATTGTGGCAGGCGTGCTAAAAGCACCGCCCGCTGCAATGCTAAAAATACATGTTGTGCTTTTTCAAGCACAACATGACAAGCCCTGCGCGGAGCCTGCCACGTTGTGCTTTGAAAGGCATTGTGGTACCATAGGTACCCTCCATGGGGGGCGCAATGTGCCCCCGCGCATACTCCGCATGCCTTTCAGTGGCAAAGGCATTCCAAAATGCAGATTATAATTTATATGGCTGGCGGTGTGTTTCAGACACCACCACCATATTGCACCCTTTTCCGCCCGGTCGACATGTCGACTGTGCGAAAAATCAATGGACGGTTTCTATCCGTCACGGACCCCCCAGCCAATGTAATATGGCTGGGGGTCTTTTCTACAGGGATGGCGGGAGGTTTGCCCCTGCCGGGCCGGTGGTGACTACCGCCGGCCCGGCGGGGGCAATCCGCCCACCATCCTAATAGGGCCCTAAGTCTCAGTACAGTATACATACAGTACACCCTTGCAGTGAGTGTAATGTCAATAGTTAAGGATTATGAATCTAGCTTACCACCGCCCGCCACTGGTGCTGGCACTCCCCCTACTGCTCCATCGGCATCGGCAACTGCAGCATCCTCTCCCCTCGCGTCACCTTCAACGCTGTCCCCCGCAATGGTGGTCGGTAGTGCACCTAGAAAACATTACACATTTTTTAGGCGTCATATACACCTCCCCCCAGTTAATAGTATACAACATACATCACTAGTCCAAATCAGGTAGTAGTAGAGTAGACACTAGTAGTTATCTTTGGTTCCTAGGGTCATTCTAGCCTTTGCTTAGTTAGCCCGAGCCATGCAAACATTTTACCTTTGTGTCTTTTATTTTTGCACATGTGACGTTACCTTGCAGCTTGTTGTATAAGACACCTTTGAGCCCACATGACCTCATACTGCTACTGTCTAAGTGCTGCGTACAAGTGGTCAACCAAAACATTAACAAGCCACTTTTTTATGAAGTTCTGGTGTACTGTTAGTCCATATTGCTTATCCATAAATGCTACATTTTTTGGCACGGCTGAGAAATGCTTGCAAGCTGCAATATACTAACGTGCACCATTTTATTTTTCTCATTACAGATGGAAGATTCCCTTCTATGAGCCAGGGATTTGCAGTGCTTATGATGCAACAACTACCAGTACTAGGTTCCTTTAAAGTGAGGGGTCCCCAGAATTCACTCAGAGATCTTCATTTATAAATTTATATAAACTATATTCCTACCTAGGGGATGGTGGTGCTTCCACCACTGTTCAGTTATCATGATTTATTTCCCAACTGTAAGTAATTGTAACAATGTTTATTGTTTTAATGTTATTCATGTTCCTGTTGGTGCCGCATTATAGAACAACATACAGAGCTTGTCAATTCAAAATAAAAAATTTGAACTTACATAGACGGGGTTTCGCAGCGGTTAAAGCGCCTTGGGACCCTACGGGTAAGTAGTGCGCTATATAAATGCCAATACAATACAATACACATGTTGGTATGGGTATCCCGCCAACTGTGCCCCTGTCTGCCTGCCCCTGGGTGCTGAACAGGAAAGATATAAGAAAGAGACAAACATTGATGGATGGTGGATGGTGTCAAACAAATACAATATTTTTAAAGAATGGTCAAAAACACTTATGTACACAACAATTGCAATAACTAAATTGACCGATCTCATCTGGTCAACAAGTAGTATCGGGGGCTTCACGGATCGACTACTTACTATTTATCAACATTAATACAGTCTTCCATTCTGATTCCAGAATACTAAGCCTAAGTACGACGTACCACCTGACCTAGTCCACCTATTCCAGGCGTGCCAATTGTACCAATTGTACATCATGTATGAATTTCCACTTATTTTAGTCCTCAACAATGCATATGGTCAAATGTAGGACACATGACTACATTTTTGTATACACCAAATTTTTAGTTGATTGATTGATGCTGATGTTCTGCTAGTGCTAAGCCTATTACCACTCATTGAACAAACTAGAAAAGGTTCTAATAAGTTTAGAGTACTAGCAGCAGGTGACGTAACAGGGGGCATCACGCATACCACGAAAAAATTACAAACTCCTACAAAGTAACTAAACCTAAGTATCAATCCGCCCCTATCTCCTAGTGACAGGACAAAGTGGGACTAGAGTCACTATAGCATTACGTAACTTAATTTCTCTAAAATAAACTCTTACATAATCAGGCTAAGCGAGCTCAAACGCAAAGTTGCAAACAATTAAGATTAGTAGTAGCGCAGAAGAGCACCTGTGTCATAACAATCACAGAAGACTTTTAAACGTAATAATTAACCTGTAACAGCAGCATTCTAGCTAGTTGGGAAAAAAAAGATATTCGCAATATAATTATATAACACAGAGCAGAAGTACAGACACAAAGTAGTAATAATTAAATAGTTACTCACCAAGACCCAGGACCTCCACTCCTAGCAGGTCCAGCAGGTCCTGCTCCCGGTCCAGGATGTCGGACCACCGGTGCGTCAGCTGGGCCTGGGTGCACCGAACCCCAGAGCAGCAGATTACTGCCGGGCGCACCTTCCCCCACCCCTGCCGACGCTCCCGGAGCCCGTACCCAGACCCAGGCCTGCCACCTGCTGAGAGCGTTAGGGGGAGGTAGCGCTGCACAAAGAAAATGAGTGCAGCCAACTCCACCTCCCCAAATAAGGCCCGTGCTTTCACCCCTTGTGGGCGCCGCCTTCCACAAGGAAGGCAGTCGCGGCTCTGGCTGCGGCGAGCCCTGCCCTTGGACATGGTTCTGGGGAGAGTGGGGCAGGAAAGACAAGGTAATAAAATTAAAAAAGTAAGTAAAAGAAATGAAAATAGCAGGCACTAGAAAAAGAGTGAAAAAGTAGCTAAAAACACAAAAAGTAGACAAAAACTAAAAATATAGAACAAGGAAATTAGTCTGAATAATACTAAAAAGATTAAAAAAAAAGTTTCTTAAAACAAAGGATTGAATATATAGAGGGAGGATTCAAAAGCAGGCCCCAGAACAATATCATAGAGTGAAAAACAAGATGGCAAAAAGCGGCGCGAACACGTAAAAGCGTTCCCGAACAGGAAATACGTAATGCGAACGGGCGCGAGCATGCATTGCGCGACCCGGAACAGGAAGTAAGCAGCGTGAGCGGGCGGGATAAGTGAAAACAAGATAGCCGCGCCCATGAGCGACCACATGGGTAAGTTAGCAAGACATTTTCAACGCGATCACACAGAAAATACCGCGAACGGGCAGGAAAAAAACTTCGCAATATTTCCACGTGATCGCAGAGTTTTTTAACATTTTCGCGATAGTTTGCAAAATTGAATTTCGCAAATTCCGCCCACCCCTATTTAGAAGTAGTCTTGTTGCTGGGTTTTAGATTCTTTGTAGGCTTATGATGGTTGAGGTTGGAGTGCTGTATTATTGTTATTTAGTATAAACAAGTTTTGAGAGGATGAATGATGTTGCCTAACGTCTAGGGTGGTCGACCTTGAAGCTGGGGAACCAGGTTTGAGTCTCGGCTGGGGAAACTCAACATCCTGTGATTCCAGGCAAATTACTTAGCCTCCCAGCGCCTAACCAAAAAATAAAATTGTGTTCATCTATAACGCAACTGGTGCTCATGTAAAGCCCTTTGATACCTTTGGGTCTAGTTCGCTCAATATAAAACTCTCCCCCCCCTCACCCCCCACCCCAATAAATGATGCTGTTGCTTGTACTTTTTTGCAGAACTCCAAGATTTGGTAAGATGCGTCTAAGTGTTTTTATTGTGTAGCTGGTTGATTGCGATAGCCTGTCTAGTTGAGGGTAATGCCATCTGTACCTATTTCTTTCAGTCAAAGATAAAGTGTGTCATGGTGTGGTTTGTTAAATGCTGCGTAAAGATCCAGGAGTAGTAATGCAGCAACACCATTTTTGTGGACAATGTTTTTTAGCTCACCCCAAATTGTAATTGGGTAGATTCGGCTCCTCTCCTTGGGCAAAATCATGTTTGCCAGCCTGTGAGTAGTTGGTTTTCATCCAAGAATTCAGAGATCTGTTTAAAGGCTTTTCTTTTCAATAAATTTGCTAAGAAAAGGCACATTGGCAATTGGCCTGTAGCTGTTGGGGCCATGAGGGTCCAAGTTTTCTTCTTAACTAATGGCCATATGTATGCCTTCTTTATTATCTCAAGTAAAATTCCTGTTTTTAAGGAGTTGTTGATATTTTTGACACTGATAGATGTCAATGTTGATGGAAGGATCTTTTTGAAAATGAGTGGCTGGCTGGGATATTAAGGGCAACTAGCTGGGCTGCTAACTTTTAATAGGTCTTCAAATTCTGAGATTGTAATTTCGTGGAAGTCTGGTATAAATGATAGTTAAGTATACGTGCTGTGATTGTTGTTGGCTGCAGTTGTTTCTGTTAGTTAGATAAGAATTCAGTGTGTCTGCTTTGTTTAGATAGTGTGTTGCTAGTTTAATGCCGAAGTCTTTTGAAAAAAGGGTTGGGTTAAGTAATGGATTTGTTTGGCCTTTATATATGATTTGTACTTCTATTGTGTCTGTGTAGACACATTTTGACTGGCAAGTTGTTGGACTTCAGCCATCTGCGTTGAGAGATATCCTTTTTTGCTCTTCATTAATCGAAGGAGTCATGTTTCTTACTTTTTTTTTTCTAATTGATTTTTTCCCCAAAAAAGTTCGTAAATTAGTTTTGTCACAGTGAGTACATATTCATTAACACTTCAAATATATACTTCAAACTTTGACATTAGGGGGCCCATTAGGATCTCGTCCTCCCAAGATCCGACCCCGTCTGCCACCCATTTCCCCCGCCATATTACTATGAGGGGGGGACCACGGCGGACGGAAAGACAATCCGCTGCTTTTCCTGCCCGGTCGACAAGTCGACCAGCCAGAAAAGAGTTTAATATGGTGGCGGTGTCTGTTAGACACCACCAGCCATATTACTATGGGGGTGGAAACATGCCTTTCCGTGGTGGCATTGCCGCCACGGAAAGGCATTGTGGGAATTGCTTGCAGGGGCCCGTTGCGGGCCCCAGGGACTCTGGGGGATGGGGGTGCACATGGGGGATACTTATGGTATCCCCCTGCAGTTCCATGCACAACAGTGGCAGGCACCGCGCGGTGCCTGCCATGTTCTGCATGGAAGTGCACGACATCCCTTCCTGGCATTGTGGTGGGCGGTGCTGAGTGCAGCGCCCTCCACAATGTCAGGAATGCAGGATGCACCCGCAACTGTGGGGGCCGCATCCTAATGGCCCCCACGGGAACCCCGCCCTTATGGCGGACGGTCCCATTTCACGATAGGATGGCGGGCGGACAAAGTCCGCCCGCCATCCTAATGACCCCCATAGTACTATCTAGACAATTCATTATTAAACATCCAGCACAGCAGTTCATTATTAGATATCTAAAAGCAGAAAGGGAAAAAGGGAAATAAGAACTGGAGAACAAGGTAATACACAAGAGCAAGAGAGGCAAAAGAGAAAAATGTTATCTAGACGTACTAGACAGTCTTTTCTAACCATCTGGTGATAGGAGCCCAAATCTTTTGACCCCACTTTTGCCTCCTTTGCCCTCGTATTCAGTAGGCCAAAATTTTGATACTATATACTGCCAATATCCTGGAACGCCAATTAATAAAAGTTGGGGAATCCGGGCTAGTCCATTGAGATGTTGTACATAACCTTAAGATGGCCATTGCTGCAAATATAAAACCAGTCTCAGATTTTCTACGAAAGTGTCCCTCCTCAATCCGTTCTACCCCCAAAATGATCAAATCAGATGTGAGTGTTATGGGAGAATCAAGGATTGAATAAAAAAAATTTCCATATCTCTTAGAAAAGGTGCTGAAGCGGGGCAGGTATAAAACATGTGTACGGTGTCTGCAGCCCATAGCCCACATTTACTGCATGAGCTACCTTGTGAGCCAGCCCATTTCGATGTCTTTGCAGGGGTATAATATAAGTCGAAAGCAGACATAAAAACAGAGTCTTCAGGCTACCAGATATTAGCACCTGATTAGCTAATTCCAGCGATACCTCCAAATGTATCTCTTCTATTCCTAACTTTCTCTCCCAAATAGCATTTTGGGTAACTAAATCATCGGGTAACACATCCAATAGTGCCAGATACTTTCCCTATCCGTGATTGTTTCCGAATTATTTCTATCAAGCCAATTTCATTCAAATTAGCATTCGTTCCTTGCAAACTTGCATCTAAAAAGCTCTGAATCTGTAAGAACTTTAAAAAAGTCTGTCTTAAGTAAACCAAACTTTTCTTGCAGAAACGAAAATGAGGCCGATTGACCGTCAGCACACATATCCCCTAAAACCTTGATGCCGCTGTTACCCCACCTATATGTAACATTATCCTGAAATATATTTGGTAAAAGGCCACAAGCAGAGAAGGGGATATATGCATTAATATTGGTTACCCTGAATTTGCGATGTATCATTCTCCAAATCATATACGCTGAATAAACAATTTCAAAATGTAGTCTTTTTATAATAGCTTTGCTCCAAAATTGAATAAACATTGCCAAGCTTGATCCCCAAGCAGCATCTCATATATAGCGGGGATCGTGGCATCCGGGATTACAGCCCCATCTCAACAAGTACTCCCATATGTTGCAGTAGCGCTGCCCAATGATATAATAACAGACTGGGTACCACCCATCCACCCATAAGTCGAGGAAGAGTCATCCACTTGATTGCCCTCCTAGAATGGCGATATCCCCATAGAAATCGAAAGCAAACCCTTTCAGACTTTGTAATAAGAAATGTCTAAAATACCAGAGGGATGGTCCAAAAAAAATATACAAATCTTGGGAAAACTGACATTTTAATAAAATTACAGCGTCCATGTAATGATAACTGTAAGTGATCTAGTCTCTCTAAGGTCTTATTAACTGAGTGGATCACCGGTAAAATGTTAAGTTCCACTAAACGTTCCACTGCTGCAGTAATCTTGACCCCCAAATAAATGGCCTCAGACACAGTTGGGATATCCACGGGAGGTGAACTACCTGAATGTAGACATTGAGTCTTATAAATGTTGAATTTGTATCCTGATACTGCACCAAATTGTTTCACCAGATCTTCCATTGTTGAGAAAGCTAGCCTTAGATTATTTGTGAGGATTGCAATGTCATCGGGGTACGCCGATGCCTTATAGCTGGTATTGGTAACTTTAACTGGTTTGATGTTCAAATCTACCTACAATTTACTAAGGAAGGGATCTATATATAGTGAGAATAACAGTGGAGAACAAGGGCACCCCTGTCTTGTCCCCCTGCTAATACTAAATGTTTGTGATTCTTGCCCAGATATGCGGATGTACGCTTCTCTTATATAGAGTGCTTGTACTGCTTGAAGGAATTCATTACCAAATCCCTTCCATTGTAAAATTGACCAAAGAAACTGCCAGGAGACCCTGTCAAAGGCTTTCTCTGTGTCTAACAGGATCACCCTGAGCAGTGACTTAGTGGCCTGCGCCCAGTCAAAAATAGCAATAATCCGTTTAACATGATCCATTGTGTCCCGGCCAGGAATAAACCTGTGTTGACGGATAGAGACAAATGGGGTTATAATTGCACCAAACCTGGACGCAATTATTTTTTAATAGACCTTGCTATCTACGGTAATAGGTGAAATGGGACTATATGATGCCGGATGGAGTTCAGATTTGTCTTTTTTTTTAAACACTACAATAGCAGTCTTCTGCCAAGATTTAGGGATCCGACCTGTTTGAGATAGACGAAATAGTGATAAAAACTCAGGTTTAAGTATTTGCCGGAATGTTCTAAAAAATTCTAAAGGGATACTATCGGGCCCCACAGCCTTACCAGAAGCTAGAGAGACTATTGCTTTCTTGATCTCCTCCCATGAGATCGGGACAGCAAGGATCTCATTCTGTTCTAATGTGACTTTCACAGTAGGTTGTTCATTTAAGAATTCCCTGATTCTCTCTGAGGTCGCCTCGTCTTCTGCCGCATATAGTCATTTATAAAATGTTTTAAATACGTCTAGAATTCCCAACTGAGCCTCTTCTGACCGGATTGATCTAAAATTCTGCTTATTCTATTTGCGATCCCCCTCTGCTGTATGCATTTGGCAAGTAATTTCCCATTGTTTTCCCCAAGTTAATAAATGTCGGCCCTATACGTATATATTTAGCGGCTAACTCGTTCGCAAAATATTGATGTATTTTAGCTTTAATAGCCGCTATAAGCTGTTGACAATCATCTAACTCTTGAGCAGTATTAATTTTCCTTATGAGCTCCATCTCAGCTAGCCGTAACTCATTCGTCCATACGCTAATTTTAGCTT
The DNA here is from genome assembly GCF_964263255.1 of Lissotriton vulgaris. NCBI lineage: Eukaryota > Metazoa > Chordata > Amphibia > Caudata > Salamandridae > Lissotriton > Lissotriton vulgaris. The sequence continues at coordinate 428,031,010 of NC_141695.1, read as the reverse complement.
TAACCTTCTTTTGAAGAACAAAGAAAAGCTAAGGGTCTCGCCCCGTAGGGTGGCTTTGAACGCATCCCAGACTATAATTTCAGAAGCGGAGCCTCTATTTATTAAAAATTCAGTGCTCCATTTAGCCATATGTGTCCAATATCCTTGGTCCAATAACAGTTTCCTATCAAAAGTCCATGTCGGGAGGGCTCTAGAATATCCACTGAGCGAAAGCTCCACTATTAGTGGATTGTGATCTGATATTATTCTTGGAGGAAGTTCAATGCAGACATTATCAGCAGTTTGACATGTAATAAAAAAATAGTCCAGCCTGACTCATTTTTTTATGGGGAGCCGAGAAAAAAAGAAAACCCGGAATCTCCAGATTTATGCCTTTGCCACACATCCGCAAGCCCATATTCCCTAACTAGCACCTGTAGTGCTCTAAACGTCCTGCCCTTTCTACCTTGAAACAGAAGATACCCTGCAAGATTAAAACTGCTCTGTAAATGAATGTTAAAGTCGCCACAAAGAATTAACGGAGAGTTCCAGCCATCTACTCCTATACTCGGATAGTTCAGTACCTCAGGGTCGTCCAAGTTTGATCCACTTAAGGAACAAACTGAGAAGGAAGTGCCATTAACAACCGCTTCCAAAATTACACATCTACCCAATTTGTCTTCCTTCTTGCGTTTACATACTATAAATCAATGTTTTGCTAAAATGGCCAGCCCTGTGTACTGGTGCCCTGGCATGTACTAGCCAATAAGTCCAAACCCAAATCCTTAAGCCAATCTTGTTTGCTCGAAGGTATGTGAGTTTCTTGTACACACAGCACCTCAATTTGCATATGCCGAATAAGTTTAGCAAGTAAATTCCTTTTTTTGCGATCATTAAGGCCACAACTATTTAAAGAGCAAATAGGTATTTTATCCCTTTTATCCATTTTCCCTGTCAAGTGCCATTTATTTTCCTAAATTCAAAAAAAGTACAGCGCTTCCCAACAGCCTTTAAAGAATAGAGTGTAGGAAGTTTTCATTATAACATGAAGATGTTCACACTGATTCAACAAACTAGACAGCAATTGTGTACCTCCCCCTACACTCACAAACCCCAAATTATTAAGGCAGATTAAGATAGCACATGGTTTTTCAGCAGCTAAACCAGTCTGTTTTTTGAGGATTGAAAGGGAATCTGTGAGCCATTTGAATTTCAGTTTTCCAGTCTCAATGCTTCAGAGCCGGAAATGCTTCAGTGAAAAGCTCAACTACAAATTGGCGAACATCAGTGCCCTCCTTTCCTTCTGGGATGCCCAATACCCGCAGATTATTTCTTCTTGATCGATTCTCAAGGTCCGTTAACTTCCATACTGTATCCATCTTCTGGGCTTCCAAGGAGTGAGTAAAAGATTTTTGTGCGACAAGCTTGTCTTCGAATGTGAATATTCTAGCTTCTGCTTCTCCAATTCTGGTGGCAAAGTCAGAGCAGGTCTTAGCAACCCTACGTATTGAATTCTGAAGCTTACAGTAGGCCCCGTGGGTACATGAGCTCTCAGAGTGAGTCTCCTCTCTATGAGCCGCTATGCTTTGGTAGATAGTAGTAAGAGTTGTTTCACTAGGGACAGCTTGATTTGAATTTACCAGTCCGACAGTTGTAGCTTCATCTAGTAAACCATTTCCATCCAGTTTAGGAGAGAAAGAGTAATCCCAAACCATCGAGCCTGTGGAGCCGGAGGCTTGATCTGTAGCAGAGATGCCAAATTCCCTTTTACGAACTGTATCAGAGATATGAGGAGAATTCTCATCAAGCTCTCCCTCAGCCAAGCAGAGATTACTCACGTCATTCTCAGCCCCCGCCCAATCCCTCCCAAGGCTTTCATCACCTGAAGATAGAGAGGGGTCTGACATGGAGTGAAATATATCCCCGGAGTCTACATCCTTCACGGGGACTACAGTGCAGATTTCAGCATCTTGAAGGTCAGATAGGAATTTTGTGGCCCTTAGGTCTGAGCTAAGTGTTCTCTGCTCAATCCTCATGTCCCCGCCAGGAGAAACTACATTACCCATAGGGCACTGTTCTGGCAGCATGATCCTTTTTACACAGCCTGATTTCATATTTTTAGCCGGGTCACCTGATTGCCTTCACTATCACGTTCAGCAAGTTCAGCGCCATTTAGAGCATCTTGCCCCCCATACATCCTATACCATTCCTAACTGGGTCATTATTATCATACAGGGAGTCTGTCCCAAAGGGGGATTGAGGTCACAGTACCTGGATTCAGTGCCTTATCCATAGGATCGGGAGCTTCAGGTTCCACTGATACAGTAGGGGAACCCACTCAATTCGCAGAGGTTTTAGCCACATCTTCTGTTTTTTTTCTCTGGCTTTGGGCTTTGAACATGGAGGTGACCGTTTAACGTGCGCGGGGGAGTGGTGCCTCTACCGCCCGTTTGGCCAGCGGCCCGGTCTGCAGCTCCCTTCGCTCCCGGCCAACGAGTGACGGCGCCGGCACGCTAGAAGCAGCTCTCCTAGGGCTTCCGGTCCCAGCTGGAGTTCCGCGCATCTTGGCTCCTTTTCCTGTCTTCGGTGCCATCGAGGTTATCAGGCAAGTACGAGTTATTGAAACCACTGCCCAGAAGAGAGGACTTGCAGAGACCAGACACGATTGTGCAGGTAAGTCCAGGCACCACAACTACGAGTGCCAAATCATGCCCAGGAGCAGAGTAATTCCCTTACTGATTCCCTTTCTTTCAGCGCTACACAGCTACGCCGACTCGAACCATGTAAAACAGAGGGGTGGTGATTCTCAGGAGAGCATCGGAAGTCAGCTCACTCGGCCAGCGTTGCAGCCGACATCTTGCCCCCCGGAGTCATATTTTTCCTTGTGCTTTTTTCGAAGTTGTTTTCTGGGATTAATGTTGAAGGCTGAGGACATCCATTCAAAGAGTTTTTCCACAAAATGTATTGTCTCCAGTTGTGCATTTATTGTTAGGTATGATTCCAACTCTTGCATGTTTAGTTTGTTTCACTGTCTCCAGGATGTAGTGGGTTGGTGGGCTTTAGTAGATATTGTATCTGTGATCTTGAATGAGAAGTTGATGGTGTGATGAATGGTCCAAGTAATAGGTGAAGTTTATTGAATAGTATTTGTTTTCGGAGTAGAGAAAACTACATCCAATGTATGACCTGCTATGTGGGTGGGTACAGAGACGATCTGTTGTAAGTTATGTGAATTTTGACCTGATATAATAGCATATGGCTGAGGCATATTTGGTTTATCAAACCAGATGTTAAGATGTCTACGTATAGATATTCTGGACAGCGTTGGTGATAGGTCTGAGACTGTGTCCAAGAAAGCATCAGTAAAAGCTTTGTTGTCAGGTGGAAGTCTGTAGAGCAGAGGAAGTGACAGGTGAAAGAGGGTGTGGGTTGGAATCTACCAAAAAATGCTTTTCAACCTTGTATAGCTACCTTTTTCCAACTTGGTGATTGTTACGATGTCTATAAATCTAAAGGCTAGTCCTCCTCCGTTTTTACACTAACAGCAATGTGAAATGACTTGATATTGTGGGCAGGGGTCAGTGGGTATCAGCTTCGTGCAATTTTGGGCACATATCTTTTCTGAATCAGTTTGAAGTGATGAATAGTATGCCTTGTTCGTATATGCCAGTACGTTCAAGAAGTTCTGTTTATTTTTTCCCAACTGAATTGGTATGCCTCAGCAAACAATTTAAATGTTATAATTTTATTTTGTTGAAGGGAGGGTATGTGTGTGGGTTATTTTCGGTCTTATGCCTTGTGCTCCTTCTAGTTATGTGATTATTATTGTTTGAGGTGTGTTCTTTATGTATAAGGGAAGGTGAGGAGGTAAGAAACAGCACTGGTGCTGCAAATATGGCATTTCATTTCTTCGCTGTCCTGCTTAAGTAGGTGTATTAGAGATTTGCTGGTATTTTATGGGAGGGAGAGTGTTAGACAATTTGTGTTTGGGAGGTAGTTGTTGGTGTAGGATAATGTTTCAGTTATCTGTTAAAGCATAATTGATGTGATGTAGAATGGGTTATGCTTTGTTTGTGATTGGTGGTGTGAAAATTATTACTTGCAATAGTGAAATATTCCATTTATGTTGCTCTACTCCAGTACCCATCAGACACAGGTAAAACAAATTCACATTTCTGAAATAAGCTTTCTCCACACCGAGAATAATAAATAGGATTATACTTTACTGTAAATAAATCTGTTCTCAGCCCTTCCCGGCCTGGAAGCAATTAATTCAAATAACATTGGACCTGATTTCGAGTTTGGTGCAGCGGAGCAAGTGCAACACCGTCTACGTTAAACCCGTGAAAGACCACCCAATGGCCGCCAACCGTATTACGAGTTGGAAATGCAAAACTTGTAATAAGGTCGGCGGTTCTTTGCTATTCCCATGGCAGTGCCTGGAAAACAGGCACTGCAATGGGAACAGCAAAAAAGTTCCAGTACAGCATGGACATGGACATCCATGCTGTCCTGGAACTTTCTGGGGGTAGAGACAGGGGGGCACTGAGTGCATCCCAATGGCGGGGGGCCATGGGGGCCCTGTAGGGACCCCTTTGTTCCTGCACCGACAGTCTTTTCATGGTGGAGCTCCACCACGAAATGGGTGCGGCCCAGTAAATCGTAATATGCTGAGCAGGACTGCGCCAGTCCCCGCTCAGCATATTGTGCTGTGGCACTGCTGCGCCACCGCCAGGGAACGACTGTTCCCTGGCGGTGGTGGTGAAGTAGTGTGGTTCACTGGTTAGAGGCGGCAGACCCGAGAGCAGAGGACGGCCCGGGACCAGGGTTCGATTCCCGGCGCGGCAGGTTTCTGGACCAGGGTCAGCGGACTCGATAATTCTCTCGCCTCGGTGCCCACTCTGATCAGCGATCACACTCGGCAACTCTGGGCATTAGCTTGCCTCATCTTCACTAACGGCCCCACCAGACCGCCGGGGATGCCTGGTCTCACCCTGGAGATACCCATCAAGGGACCATCTCTCAGGGAAGCCAGGAAGGGTTTCGCAGCGGTCGAAGCGCCTTGGGACCCTACGGGTAAGTAGTGCGCTATATAAATGCCAGTACATTTACATTTACATTTACATTTACATTTACATTTACTGTTCCCTGGCGCAGCCGACGGTCCACCGCCGCATCGACGTAAGAAGTCGAAATGCATTGGAGGGTGGACCTCCACTGCTGCGACAGCACGAGTCTAGAGGTCAGAAGACCACCAGACTTGTAATCAGGCCCATTGAATCAGTCACCTCACCTTCCTTCCCCAAGATAGAGGGGAACTAAACAAACTCTCAGAGGTTATTGTTTCCAGTGTCAAAACCAGTTCAGGTCTTGAAGGAAAACCAAGAACACTTGGACCATTGGGGAATAAAAATCAGAAACCCCATTGAGCCGTTATACAGAGTTATATTTAGGACCAAGAGCATGCAACCCGAGGGAGCAACCATGAATGAATTCGAAGCCGTAAGAAACAACCGAAACTTCAGGAATTCATGTTGTTTGGAGGAAAAAAGTACGGCCCTACCTTCAAAGGTGAGCTTGGGTGAGATAATGATCATAAGCAGTGCCTCTGGGGAACGACCGAACATTTCTATTCCATTAATCGAGCAGCACAGACTGGACATGGCCATCTCGTGCCCTAACAGTGTGGCCCTAATGAACGAAGAAGCAAGCAATCAGCTACCTTCACCGTGCGTAAATGGAATGCTAGGGGGCTCACAGAATCAAATGGCAAAAAGAAATCAATCACATTTCTAAGTTCGACTGACATAGCTCCTGTGCAAGAAAAGTGGGCCCTGGACTCAGCCACCTGACAAGATTTCTCGGTGTTTGAACTCCAGGAAAAGGCATCTACAGCAGGGGCGTCACGCATTAGGGGCAGTCTATATTTATGAGAAGACTGGCCTAGTGGCAGCAGCATCCATTTCTGCAAGAGGTAAGGGTGATTACATCATCATTTGTTTAACTCATTTCTCCTAAACCAGTCCAGACAGGGGTCCGTCAGTGCTCATAGGTAGCATCTATCTACATCCAGCGAATCCCAAACATGAGAAAACATTAGTTAGGGGATTACTCAAGCAAGGCAGCAGGGGACCAAACTATTGAGGATCCATTGAGCATATGGGCCACATTTCTTCAAGTGCCCAAAGCGATCAGCAAGATTTAAGAAAGAGCACGGGGCAGCAAGCTGGGCCGAATAAATCTCAATTAATGAATTTTAAGACGGAAACAAGTAACATAACGCTGCAACTAAACAAAGCTCTCAGAGATCAATGCCAGAGTAATAATGATAATAAACATGCCAAAAGGCAAGTTAATGGGAGAAGACGGTCATACGGGAAAATGCTACATTTGAAGAAGCAAATAAATGGGTGCAAGCCCATGAGATCATAAGATCAAAAAAGCCCGATTTATTCTGGGCTTGGATAAATGGCATGGAGCAAACAACATTCCACGCAGACGTTTCTAAAATCCCACCAGCACAATGGGAAACTTATATAACGATCCAGCACCAATCACCTTCCAGCTCACAAATGTCAACAAGGAGGCAACTGAGCAAACGCTAAAAATAACCAAAAGCCAAGTGGAGAAGGTGATTACCTGCATGCGAGTAAATCGGGCCCCGAGACCCAATGGCATTCCAGCAGCCATATCTAAATGGACATCCCAAAAAATAAGCAAAGATAATATCTCCTATCTTTCAATCTTACGTACCCGGAACATCAATTCCGGAAAATTGGAGAGATTCAATCTTAGTGCCAATTCATTAAAAAGGAGATCGCACAAGCCCGGAGAGCATTAGGACGATCGCCTTATTATTAGACATAGGAAAAATGGTATATAAACATTCTAAATATGGAACTGGAAAAATGGGCAGGCGAATAAACCTGATTCTGCCATGGTTTCAGAAAAGACGGCCAATTAGAGGGTAACCTGCTCTGTATTACCCAATTGATAGAAGAAGCATTGCAGATAAAAAACACATTTTCAGCACCCTCAATACCTAGATAAATGTATAAATATACGTATGTGAGAAAAGTCAAGCTAGTTAACCTCAAGCATTTGCTAATAAGCCTCTTGAGAATTATGAGGATGGACCAAAAGGGGGGATTCGATCAGGATAACTCAAAAGGTGTTGTATGGGAATATTTGAGAAGGCGACAAGGCTATGGGTAAGATACTTTCCTCCTACCATGGTTTATTCTTCTCAGGACACAACATTTCATATGATCATATACGCTTACAAAATGCAAGGTAAATGTTTCTTTTTCTGAAGCACATCCTGCATTTAAAGAAAAAAAAATGCTTTATTTTAACGCAATCACAGACATGGTGGTATGTGGACCCCAGCATGCAACCATCCTTTAGATGGCTATCACAAATGGGTCAAAACAGCGACCTGCCTCATTAATATTCATGAGCGTGTCAGCTTTCGACACAGTCAATCACCAGATTTTGCTCAGGAGGCTAGAGAAATCTGGGATTAAGGAGTAGCCTTACGGTGGGTGACTAGCTTTCTTTCTGATCGCTCCCAGGCAGTTAACCTAGGACCTTACGGGTCTAAGGCTATGAAGCTAACCAAGGGAGTACCTCTGGGAACTTGTATAAGCCCTACTCTGTTTAATATCTATGTTACTCCCTTGGCCGATATTCTGAGGACATATGGGTTTGTGCCAATAGCATACGCGGACCATAGCAAGCTCACCTTCTCTTTTGACAAATCCTCCACTACAGCTTAGACAATTTTCTCTTCCGGTATGTTAGCAGTATCTCTGTGGATGTGTAACAACTTTCTCCAACTAAATGCCGGGACGATAGAGATTATACTTTTTGGAGAGGCTGCATTGTTGTGGACACCAGAGTGGTGGCCAGGGGAGCTAGGTGTCTCTCCCGCCCCAAAAACATCAGTAAAGAACCTAGGGGTTTTCATTGAGCAGAGTCTGAACATAAAGGAGCAGCTGACCCATACGGTGAGGTCATGTTTCCATGTGTTGAGTCTGCTGAGTATTTCCTTTCCTCCTAGACCATACAAGGAAGACTCCTATTCAGACGCTAGCTCTGAGTCGCCTCGACTACTGTAATGCTTTATTAATCTCAGATAACGAGGCTTTGTTAGACCGCTTACAGGTGGTCCAAAATGCAGTGGCACGGTTGGTACTGAACACCCCCTACAGATCATCTTCGATCCCACTGTTGCAACAGCTTCATTGGCTTCCAGTGCAAAAACGAATAGCATTCAAGGTTTACTGCATTGTCCACAATTTGGAGTATGGCAATGGTCCAGCATATCTCGCGGAGAAATTTAGCCAATATACTTTCCTTTGAGATCTTCGATCTAGCTCTAAATCCCTTCTTAAAATTCCCCGGATTACAAGTCTAGGACAGGGGGGAAGGCTTTCTTGTATCTCGTCCCTCGGATCTGGAATTCGCTCCCTATTACACTGAGGCAGTGCCCGGATCACCTTTACTTTAGAAAGTCCCTGAAAACATTCTTGTTCTAGACGTCTCACATAGTAACAGCACCTTTATGCCTGTTCACAAGCGCAAAGATACACCTTCGGGGGTGATTCAGGCGCTATATAAATAAATAAATAAAATGAGGTAGGTCAATTTACAAGCCACTAGAAATTTGCAATTAAAAAACAAAAGCTTTAGGAATAGTGATTTCCACATTGCGATTCAGATTAAATCGCAATTTGGAAATCACTCTTCCCAATTTTAGTATATCTAGCACTCAATTTTCTGTATGCATCTATATTTGTGCATGCTTGTATAACACTGTAGAGAGATAAACAATATCGAATTTAACTAAAGAAAACTGTGCCAAAAGCAACACTAAACAGACCTGCAATGAAAAATTCTGCAATTAAAACAATGTAAGGAAAATATCCAGAACATAAGTTAAAATGTGCACCTGCAGCGTAAAAATGTTAAAATTAATATGACATCGCCTGTTTTTTCTTTTTTTAATCTATGTATTCTATACTCTAAAACCGACACCATTCCCTTCATATTACTGAAATAGAAGTCAGAAATATTTTACAGGACCTAAAATTGCCCAGCATGAGCTCACAGTTGCTAATTGGACTGATGCTTAAAACCCTGATATCAAACATTTCTTGACCAAAAAAAGGCCCTGACATGCTAATCCTAAAAAGATTCATTCCCAGAACTCATAAAACTACCAGAGGAATCCCAGTAGCACATTAAATGTATGAAGGTATATACACACCTCAATACTTTCTAATCACACATAAAAAGACAGCTTTATACTATATACCAATCACAATAATGATAAAAAATAATTATTTATGCTACCAATAACAATTTACTAACCATAACTCAATGTAGCACATGGATGATAGATAGTACTTTTAAGTGATGCTCTCTATTCAGTAAGATTTGCACAGCACATGGTGAATACGTAAACACAAATGTCCCATTAGTGTATGCACTTTTACCTAACAAAGCACAACTTACAAATAACACATATAAAACAACAAACTCACAACTATAATCCACAAAAAATGTTCATATATTTTGAACAGACAACTGTTTTTTCCATACTTAAAATCTATCCACACACTGCAATCCAGATGTGCTACTATTACTTTAACAAGAGCATTTGGAGGTACACACAAAAATCGACCTGTACATAGAATATGCAACTAACCTAGAATTTGCTCACAGAATAAATAAACTATGTACCTTTTTGCATAAGTCCCTGTAAAAGAAGTTACTAAACATTATGACATGGTAATTAAACCTACACCCATTCCAACAACATTAAACAAAATAACTTCCACTAATCAATTTTTTTGAGGTTACTTCAGTGAGTCACCTGCACCGATCAGGTTACAGGCACCAACCCAAGTATCATATTCCATGGTGGAACATTTATGACAGGGCCATGTCCCAAGAAGCAAATACAAAAATTACGTGATGGTAGAGTGGCACCATTCCTTCCAAGGAGTACTTGGAAGAAGCCACCCTACTCTACCAATTCCTAGCAATACTTAAACAAGTACAAAACTACCAGAAGCAAAGAATGGAACAATCCCTAACCCAACTCACTAAAAGTCTCCAAACAAACTGAACAAATGCATGAACTTCTAGCATTCGAAGTTAGACTCTTTACTAACAACCCAGGCCTACAATATCTAGACTCAATAGCAAGACAATACTTATAAAACACATTTAGCGCGGTCTGACTGCTGCAAGCTCGGTGGTCTGACCGCCGTAGTGTGAGTTGTGCAGATTGTTTTTGCAGAGACAGCAGCTGAACTGTTGAGACTTCCATCAGATAGGTGGGTTTGTAGTCAGAGAAAGGCAGCTACCTTAGGTGGTACATGGGAGTCGCACTGAGTCCGTATTACGAGTTGCCTTTTCAGCAAGCTGACCGCAGCAGTCTGACCTGCAGTTACAATTCAGCAGAAACAAAAGATTTGGAGTGCGTACTCACCCTTTTCTTGTTCTTCCAGGAAGAGTTCAAAGTGGACATCTTTCTTAAGGTCTCCTCTCCTCACAGCAGCATCCTCACCCCAAGGAATGCACCCCGTGTGTGGCGAACTACTGGTGAGTACATTTTGAACCGAATACCCATTGCCAGGACTGCCCACATATGGGCCCGACACCGGCAAAGGATAGGTGGTATTTTTCCACATGAATATGTGTACATTCCACACATGTGCAGCCAAAATGTACACACAGGCATTGATAGATATGGAATAGCAATTGTCATCCACTGCAAAATCTCTGCAGCCACAATGCGGCCACCGTGGTTAACTCGTAATATAGCGGTCTGTGGCACTGTGATCTTCTCGTGGACACAGTCTTTGGGCGGTTGGGCCACCAAACTCATGACTTAAAACTGGAGGTCGGACTGTCACGGTCCGGAATACGGACCGCAGTGTGACTCCTCTGTACCGCCTATGGCAGCTGCCTTTCCCCGAACGTGAACCCTGCGATCAGTTGGTGGTCTTGGCGGTTTAGCCTCAGTCTTCGTAAAGTCAATCTGTACAACTCGTAATACAGCAGTCAGACCGTTGAGCTTGTGGCGGTTGGACCGTGGGTACCCACGATCCATGGCCCACCAAACGAGTAATAAGCACCTAAATATCAACATTTAGCCTTCCTAAAAGAAAAAACACTCATACAATATTAATTTGTAAATGTTAAGTAAATTTCAAAAGCCAGTCTGAATAAAAATAGTTACAAATACAAAACTTTAGATTGATAATTAAAATTTACTATAATAAACATTTATAGATATATAAATATACTATGCAAAATACCCAACATTATTTTAACACCTTGGCTGTGCAGGCTATTCCTCTGCTGTGCTGGACCATAATGATAATGGGTGTGGTCATGACGAGCTTAGCTCGTCATGAGCACACGAGCACTGTGCCTCATGGCGAGCTGAGCTCGTCATGAGCACCGAAGGGGCTAACTGAACAAACACTTTTTTCTCACTTATATAATAATAAACAATAAACAAATATAAGATAAAAAATATATATTGCCCACCCAATAACATAAGTAAATACAATAATATGATTTCATAGCTGAAGCCCTGGACATTGAAATGACTATCCAAAAAATACAAAACCACAAAGAAATTGATAAAAAAGAGCCTCCACAAAAAGTAGCAAAAGGAAACCTGACAAAAATAGAGCATCCAATATGAGTCCAATAATCCAAGGTGTCCATTCAACCATCCAAAAATTTGAAAAAATAAATAAACTCTCTAGGAAACAAGCATTGAAAATGCAATAGGTCTCGCCTTTAATTAAGTTAAAGCCATTTGCTATGCTAATGGTATTGTATAGCAAAGCAAATGGCTTTAACTTAATAAAAGGCGAGACCTATTGCATTTTCAATGCTTGTTTAAACAATGATGACTCAAAGCACTGATCACTTTGCCGACCTAATTGTCCATTGAACCAGCCAGGAGGGGGTGCTGCCATGGAAGCAGCAGGGTGACGCTGACGAGCGCGTGCACATCACCCCAGAAAGCCCTGCACCAGCGATTAGCACTCTCTGCACATACTTAAATTCAAGTTTTTTAATGTTTAACTTATGTAGAGAAATTGCACTACTTATGTTTACATTTGAATGCACTGTCGCGTTAAACAGAAGATCCTCGCAGCTTTCACTGGGCCATAGATACGTCCCGGGACAACATATACTGGCCCCAGTAAGCATTGAAACAAGTATAAGCCAGAACCTACCAGCTAATAACCCTTTGCTTCTGAATGGAATCTGATTGGTGTAGTACTCCGCAGGAAAACTGCCTTCTTAAATGATTTATTTTTGCCCTAAATTAACATTTGTGTCTGAAATGAAAAGTTTAACTACAAAAGTGTCATTATTTCAGGGAAGGTACACATATAACGAAGTCAGTCGGCTGGATCATCCGGTCACATTGATAACAAGGCCAGTAGGCCTAACCTTTGCAACAATACATTTTTTCTAAGCATATGAAATAAAAATCAAAATATTAAAGAAAAGGTAAAAAATACTGCTCAGGGGGGCATATGCTTTCAGAAAAAAAAACAGAAATAAACAAAAGCGGGGTTTGGGCCACAATCAACTCTCCGTTGAATTTGCACTTATGATTGGGCAGAATAAAGTCACTCAAAGTGCAATAGAGCAAATGCCTCAAGTGGACTGATCAACTTGCCCATGTGTTAAGCTGTTTTTAAGAAAGTAAGATATGAACGACACTAAGACTCACGGGTGAAGAGGGCTAACCTAAAGCCCCTCTAGGTAGGTATATTTAATGGTTACGTAGTATTAATAAAAATAAAAAAATCACGAGGTTAGAACTAAACTAAAGCTATCTCTAAGCCAGCCCAAAAACTGTTGTATAACATAAGTTATAACAGATTAGAACGCTAGACTGAAGACCATGTGGAAGATCCACCACTGACAAACAGCCCTCGTGAAATAGGTGGTTCCAAATGCCATTAAACCATTTAATTTTCCGAAATCTGCAGAAATATCTGTAACATTGACAACAAACATGACAAACTAATCAAACAAATTTCCCTCGTGTTTATATATCATCTGGAGAAAAATCACATGAATGAGCGTGCATAACTTCACAGCACCATACTTTCTACGTAAAATATCACGTAACAAAACGGGTAAAGTCCTACAAAGTTAAAAGCTACGTGAACTGCCTTTCCCGCCACACTTCACAACGAACGATTACAGTTTAAAGTACGTAATTAAACTTACTTATTAAAACAAACTCAATGGCATAAAAAGGTGTGTTACAGAAGATGTGGCTCTGTAGACGAAGAAAGATTGTTCGATTGTAGGTGCTAACGATAAGCAAAACTAGCAAAATGAAGATGGGGCGAGGAAGTCATTTTAAGAAACAATCCTCCCTCTTCTCAATCCCTCCTACCGCGGTTTTGACAACGTCACCACTTCCAAACCCAGGTCAGTTCAAACTTCTAATAACTTTTTAATACGCGCACTTGTTAGTGTGCAGCCATTTGGAAGTCAACCTATTATACAAAGTGTCTGCATTGCCCAGGAAAGAAGAATGTCGACTTTTGAAAGGGATTTGTAAGGGTATGAGAAATGCAGATCGCTCCCGGTGATTCTCTCCAGCTGGGATTTCAATCTGAGGGCTTGTTGAGGGATGGTGGTGTTAGTGCCCCTAGTGGTGAGGAACAGAAGGTTTATCTTAAAAGCCCAGTCATTTTACATTAAACTTTGTATGTGCATTTAACAAGCATTAATTCTGCAGACGAACCTTGGCACACAGGAGTCGCGATGATCATTTCTCTATGGTCAGAAAATGCGAAAAAGGGAAGAGCCGTCTCCCGGTCACAATCGGAATTGTAGCCACATCTAGACCTCAACAAGTCGGCCTGGAGCGCAGAACAGCCATGAAAGAGACGCGGAGGGAGGGCAGGAGCATGACGGCGTGAGCGTGCACGTTGGCGTTCCCTGCGGCTCGTGCCAGTGGCGGCGCCTGCAGTCTTCGCCCGTTTCTGGGAAGCGTGTCTTAGAAGCGGGTTCACAGACCAGGAGTCTGCTCATGCACCGGTTTGTTCCACTTGTTGAGGCAACACAACCACAATAAGGCTCGCTGGGGACAGCGCTTCGCGCTGCAACACCAGGTGAGACCTAAAAAGAAAAGTGAAGGAAAAGGTAAAGGTAAAAAAAAAAAAATTTGCCTAGAGAAAACCAAGCCTTTTCCTTGAAATAAAATCACATGCAAGTTAAAAGTAGAATCTGAGGTCCAAAAATAACCACCTGTAATGGAAAAAATATATATAAATCCCCCCAAGAACACATAAACCGTAGCAGAAAACAAAGCAGGGTAAAAAAATAAAATAAATAAAAAGGCACAAAAGCGAAGTGAAACACTTAGAACACATGATAAAATATAACTAAATATTATATGTTCAAAATAAGGCCTACTGCAATACCGTAAACTAACACATACTATACGAAAAATAAAAATGCACTAAAACAACATCCGATTACAAAGTCTAGCCTAAAGGCCTTATTGACTTTTGTGGTGCGGGAGGGAGCTGACATGCCAGTGCCCCGCTACCGCACAGCTAAAGCCATATTTAGACCGCCTGACGGAATCCGACTGGAATTCAAGTTGGCGTACCTGCTGTGGCTGGCCCCTAGCTGTGCCTGTTTAAAGGCTCATAGTAGAGCTTTAATAGGCTCCGCAATGGGAGCGCCAATGCAGGTTCCTTCAGTTCATGGATTGTCAAGTCCATGCCCTGCAGGAAGTGGGGGCTCAGGCAAACAGAGGGGCACAACATGTGCCCCCCTGCATGCATCCCTTGACCCAGGAGCCCCGCCAAGCATATTGCGGCCTCAAGACCACCACAACATCACCAGTGAACTCTTATCCCTGGCAGTTGCAGTGGTGCCAATGAAGTCTGGCTGCTAAAGTCGCAATGGGGGGGTTGGACCGTAGTGCGCACACCACCACCGTGGCGGTCCAATGAACTGCTGTTGCATAATAAAGCCCTTAGTTTAAACACCTTCACCCTACCACTAAAGTTTAAAATAGTCTTACCTGAACAAGAGACCAGCAGTGGGAAACCATAACTGCAAGCTCCAGGAAGTGCCCAAAATAACAAAGAAAGAAACAAAAAAAAATAGAAATTAAATGGCTTAAATATAAAATTCAAAATATTTTTTATCATAGAAAGTATTGTTAAAAATTAATTGTATTTATTAATGTCTATAAAATAAGAAACTTAAAAAATAAACTGTTAATATGTTTAAAAAATGTAACGAATTTGTCCATGTATAAATATATATTAAAAATACTGATAAAAATAATTAACCATATTTTATGCACTTTTTATATTAGCATGTTTAGAAAATGTAAATATTTACATGTTTGTTAAACATTACTGTACAAAATGTTAAAAAATATTCTGAGGTAAACATTTTTTTCTTGGAAATAAAAAATGTTCCAAACAATGTGGTGTAAATATTGTAAAATAATGCACTGTGAAAAAATTATATATTTAAGGGGATTATTTAGAAAATGTATGTGAAAATAAACTACAAATATTGTTTTATAAATGCCACATCAAAAGCAAACATACACTTCATATTTTAAATCACTTCCAATTTTTAATGTACAAATAAAAATTACAAAGAAATGCTAACAATTTATTGATATTCACATGTGCTGTTTCCAATAGCATATTAGCCACATTGGAGAAAGTGTTATAATTTGTGGAAAGTCTTATTTACTATTCCCACTCAGAACTGGACCATACAGGGGCAGTGTTGGATATTGTAGAGTTCCAATTTACTCTTCCCACTCCAAACCTAACCACATTGCAGAAAATGTTGGATTTTGGACAGTTCAAATTTACTATTCCAACTCCACATTTGTCTATATTAGAGAAAGTGTTGGACACCAAACCACACTTTTTGGACTTTAAAATGTTGATATTTAGGGCCCCATTAGGATGTCGGGCAGATCGCCAACGCCCGAATGGCGGTGGCGATCCGCCCAACATCCCGCCCGCCACCCATTTCCGGTGGGGGGGACCACGGCGGACTGACGGATGGACAGTTTAATATGGTGGCGGTGTCTGTTAGACACCGCCAACCATATTATGATGGGGTGGACACATGCTTTTCGGAAAGGCATACTGGAATCACTTGCGGGGGCTCATTGCGGGCCCCCAGAGATTCTGGGAATGTGGGGGGTCCACATGCGGGGGTACCTATGGCACACCCCTGCATTTCAATATACAAAGTGTCAGACACCGCGCAGTGCCTGCCAAGTTGTACATTGAACTGCTTGACGTGCATTTTTAGCATTGCGGCAGGCGGTGCTTTCAGCACCGCTCGCCGCAATGTTACAAATGCAGGATGCGCCCACCACTGTGGCGTGCGCATCCTAATGGCCCAAACGGGACCCCCGCCCTTATGGTGGGTGGTCCGTTTTTGCGTCAGGATCGAGGCCGGACAAAGTCCGACCGCCATCCTAATGTGCCCCATAGTATCCCAATTAAACACTTAACCAAATTGGAAAGAGTGCTGGACCTTATGGGGTTCAGATTTATTATCCCCGTTTAAAAACTAACCACACTGGAGAAAGTATTGGACTTTGGGGGGCATGTCAGATTTACTATTAAAACATTGGGGAAAGTGTTGGACTTTGCAGGGTGCAAAGTTACAATTACCACAGTAGAGAAAGTGTTGTACTTTGTGAGGTTCAGATTGACTATTTCCACTTTAAACTTCAACACATTCGGAAAAGTGTTGTACTTTGGGTGGTTCAGATTTAGTATTCCTGCTCCAAACTTAACCACACTGGGGAAAGTGTAGGACTTCAGTGCATGGAGTGGTAGTAGTCAAATGTACTAGTCCCACTCCAAACTTCAACACATTAAGGTAAAAAACTGTACTCATGAATTTCAAAATGAAATAATACCACAGATTTATAATATACATTGCACTTTAAAGATTACATTATAGATATAGATTTAAAACACAACACACCATAAAAAAGTAAATTGAGAGAACTACAAAAACATTATAACAAACTATTTACTGTAACTTTCAAATTAACTATAGCTAATTAAAAAAGTTTACAAAATAAACATTTTGAATATAAATGACAAACTTCCAGTTCCAAAAAACAATTTGAAGAAATTTCAATCTAAAATAAGTATATTAAAATTAATTAAATTCACACATGTAAATGAATTTTAAAAAAATAGTTTAAGGAACCTAAAATGTTCGATCAGATTATTGGCAAAATAATTATTATATATTTAAAAAATAACAATATTAAAAATAAACTTAAAAAATATTTAACAAACAATGTATTACAAACATAATGAAAAATTAACATTACAACAATTTTAAACATAAAGTATTAAACATTTTAAATTACTCCACCCTGTTCCCCATATGCTCAAATATAATACCAAAAATGCAAGCAATTGTAAAACAAACACATTTTTTTCAAATAAAAAAGTTCACAAAATACACTTAAAAACAATACAAATTGTTATAATATTTCACACAATATTTTTAACAACAATATTAAAAAAATATTTGAAAAAAAGATAATCTTATCTGTAATGTTCTGACCCAGGATATTTTTGACATCATGCTACTGAAGACAGGATATATGTGTCCCACATTATTCTGTCCATGGTATTTTGTCAGAAAACCTTTTTACATTACAGAGAACCTAATTGTTAGTATGTACCTAAACGGCAAGAACTAATGACTTGTCATTCATGGTAAGGCACTCATACATGGTCACTTTCTCGGTTTACATTTTGCCCTGGAAGGAGTGTGGAAGACATGACCAGAAATTAAACTGACCACCTACTCGAAGTTGTGTGAAGTAACACTCTACCTCCATCCTATAGCGGTTGTAGCCCCAAAACTGCTACTGAGGGGCCTATTCCGATGTCGGACGGACCTGAATCCGTCCAACATCGTCAGGAGCCATAACCCACCGACCTGCTTTGGTCAGTTACGGCCCTGCTAGGTTCGGTCGCATTCGTATGGTTCACAATGCAAGCATGCATTCCAACCGGAAAGCATGCTTGCATTGTGAAATGCAGGGGTGTAGTTCATCCCTACACCCTGTGGCCGGCACCACAAGCGATCAACGGAGGGGCACCATTCGGCGGCCTCACACCCATGTCTCATTTTCAAGACACCATGACTTTTATAAGCGAGTGGATGAATGAAAATCAATTGAAGCTCTACCCCGATAAAACTGAGCTGATCCTCACTAGTGGACTTGCTAACCCATGGAACGCCAACTTTTGGCCATCTACCTTAGGCAACCCTCCCCTCCCGGCTAGCTCAGCCAAGAGTTTTGGTATAGTGGTAATCAATGATCTATCAATGAAAGCTCAGATCAGCTTGGTGGTTCCTGCTGGGTTTTTTGAACTATGCAGATTTAAGAAGATTAGCAGATTTCTGTTTCAGGCAGCTCTGACCTTAGTGATCCTGGCCTTGGTCATCTCCTGACTGGACTAACTCTCTCTATGTAGGCATCATGGCTTACCAACTTAGACACCTTCAGCTAGTCCAGAATCAGGCTGCAAGACTGATCTTTCATCAATCTAAATGGCACCGTATCCGGCCCCTAATGAAAAGCCTTCACTGGCTCCCTGTGGCAATGCGTGGGATGTACGACTTTTAAAGCTCTCTATGGTACAAGTCCAGCTTTTATTTCGTCCAAGATCTTATGTTATGTCCCCACTTGTAATTCAGATCTTCCCACTTGAATCTGCTAGTTACCCCCATCTCTAAACGCAAGAAACATGGAGGTTCCCGATTTGCAGTTCTAGCCCCTCTGTTTTGAAACTTGCGCCCGATGGAGCTAAGGACGATCTCCTCCTATGCACTGTTCAGGAAACAGCTGAAGACATGGCTGTTCCATCAGGCATACGATAACTAGGTCTCCTTCCTTTATTGCTGCTTCACGTCTCCCTCAGCACAAGAAGCCGTTGGTGAATGAGCGCTTGATAAGTTCTTTTTAACATAACATAACATGGGGGCCCTGCTGGGGGCCCTCAGAGACAGTTTCCGACTTCCTTTTCGTGCCCGACACACCGGCACGAAAAGACATTGAAAAACTGCCATCGTACACCCTCAGTCATAAAGAGGCGACCGGGGGAGTACTGGAGGGTTTCCGAATGGCAGACGGGCTAGGCCATCCGGAAATCCGAGTCGGATTCCTGTTTGACCAAGCCCATCGGAATGGCTCGGTCGGAAAGGAATCAGGCCGACACGTACCGATTCAGTCGGAAAAGGCTCCGACCATGGTTCGGAGCCCTCGCGACCCTAATCATAGATATGAGGGAAGTTATGATCTCAGAGATAAAGCAACATATATTCATCAAGAGTGGGAGTGGGAGTGGGAGCATCTTGAAGAAGACTACACTATAAGCCACACCTCGCACACACAGGCATATCTTAAGGATTTTGTGGGCCTTGGGCAAAAAGTATGTTGGGGACCCCTGTTTGGAAACATTTTGAATTTATGATCCAGTTTCAGCTCATTCATGCCCTACTTGGCCACATCACTGACAGTGCACAGGCATACTAGCCCAAATTCTCAATATGTTTACAGCTAATATTTAGGGATAGTGCATGTATATTATTATACAGCAGCAGTTCACTAATAGTATTGCAAGTCTTCTTTGTGTACCCCCTCCATTTTTCATATATGAGGTCCTCTTTTGATCTAAAAGAAACTTTGTTTATTAATATTGTATGGTGATGAAATACATTTCTCTGCACAATGTCTTTTATAGACTCCCATACATCACCCAGATTCAAAATAAACTTAAGGAAAACTGTCTTTAAAACGATCTTTTCAAGAATTATTCATGAGAACAGAGATGGCTCTATCAGATGGCCCCCTGACAGGCTGGGGCTCTGCAACATCTCTGCGAATACAGGCCACTTACTGCCTAGAACTTATCTACAAGTCAAGTAATTTCATTCAGTGAAAACGCCATTACTTAGCCCAGAAAAGTTATAATTAATATAGCGGCCATGATAACATTGTGTGTTATCACATATGTCTACATATCTGTATTTATGTCTCTGTCTATCTATCTATCTATCTATCTATCTATCTATCTATCTATCTATCTATCTATCTATCTATTTATTTATTTATTTATTTAGGCGATTTGTTAAGCGCTAAATTACCCGTGGGTGTCTCGGCGCTGAGAGAGAGAACTGGTCCATGAGGAGTTATTGCGTGAACAGCCAGGATTTTATCTGCTTGCGGAAAGAGAGAAGAGATGTGGAGGCTTTGATGTAATGTGGAAGACTGTTCCATAGTTTAGAAGTGGTAACTATGAAGGATCTGTCTCCCCAGGAGACTTTCTTAGTCCTGAGAACCTGCATGAGTCCAGCGGTTGAGGATCTTAGGGATCTGGCAGGTTTGTAAGGACAGAAGGAATCTTTCAAATACGCTGGACCTTGACCATGAATTGCTTTATAGGCAATACAGAGGGCCTTGAACTTAGTTCTCTTCTTTACAGGCAGCCAGTGAAGCTCTCGGAGTGTCCCAGAAATGGAGGCATACTTAGGACATCCCGTAATCAATCTGGCCGCCGCATTTTGCACCAGTTGTAATTTCTTTAGAACACCTTCTTGAGCATTGACTAGCAGACCATTACAATAGTCAATGCGGGCCATGATGAGTGCGCTGATCAACGTTTTTGTCATATTCATGGGAAGATAAGGTAGGAGTTTTTTTATCATTCTCAAGGTATAGAATGAGGAGGATACTACAGCGTTGACGTGGTGCATGAAGGTAAGTTTGGTGTCCAGTATAACTCCGAGATTTCTTGCCTTGGTCACAAGGGAAGGGGGGGGTCCCAGGGCATCAGGCCACCATGTGGGAGACCAAGCAGGGGAGAGATTGCCAAACAGCATCACCTCCATTTTATCGGAGTTTAATTTCAGGCAGTTTCTTGCCATCCAATTACTTATTGCCAGCATTCCCAGATTAAAGTTGGCGGCCACTTCATCTCCGTTTTTGTTTATGGCTAGGACAATCTGGGTGTCGTCGGCGTAGGATGTAACTGCCAGGTGATGGATTTTTATGGTCCTCGCTAAGTCTGACACATAGATGTTGAATAATGTGGGACTTAGCGAGGACCCCTGGGGAACACCACAAGGAAGAGTGAAGGGAGGTGAGTTGAAGTTGCCGAAGGCAACGGATTGAACTCGATCGGTGAGGAATGAGGCAATGAATTCTTTCGCTGCACCCGTGATGCCTGCCGTTTCGACACGGTCGATCAAAGTGGAGTGATCGACCGTGTCGAAGGCCGCAGACAGGTCCAGCAGAATGAGCACTGCTGATCCTCCACTATCCAGAGACTTCCTGATTTCCTCTGTGGCTTTAATAAGCGCAGTTTCCGTCCCGTGTCCCTTCCGGAAGCCAAATTGTGTTTCGTCCAGGCAGTTGTTTTGATCTATAAAATCTGAAATTTGTGTATTCATTATTTTTTCCACAATTTTGGCAGGGAGTGGGAGGCAGGCGATAGGATGATAATTGGCAACTATCGTCGGATCAAGTGAGCTTTTTTTGATAAGAGGTTTGACAATGGCTTTTTTCCAGATGGAAGGAAAAGTAGTGGACAGGAACATTGTATTAAAAATATCGGTGAGTTTAGGGCTTATAATTTCGGGGAAGTTTTTGAGAATGGCGGGGGGACATGGGTCTTCCGGAGATCTGGAATTCGTGGTGCGTAAGAGATGAGACACCAATTCAGAGGAGATCTGAGAAAATTCCTGGAAGGAACTGGGAGGGTTTGTTCGAGGGGGGTTGGTAGAGTTCATGTCCGACGGAGTTTGGTCATTAGAGGCGGAGTGAGGGTGTCCAGTACCATTGGCATGCGCTTTAAATTGGGAGAAGATGTCCGTGACTTTTTTTTGGAAATGGTTTGCCAGAGAGTTACATAATTCTTGGGTATATGTAATAGGGGTGGATGCTGTTTGTCCAGAGAGACGCGTCACTACCTGGAAGAGTTGTTTGGTTGAGTCTTGAGCAAGATTAATTTGACTGCTATAGTACTTACTTTTCTCCTTGATGATTAGTTGTTTGTAGTTAAGCAGCATGATCTATCTATCTATCTATCTGTCTATCTATCCATCTATCTATCATTTGAGATGTCATCAGTAATGTTACTGATGAAATATGTGACATCATCAGCAGTGGACTGCGGGCACGCAAGATATAGTTAGCGAAATACCATCAATTACATTTTTTTGGGGGGGGCCGATTTATTCACCATTATGTTGTCATCTGCTGGCATTCTCAGCACTCAATTTTGAGACTGACAAAATTCCCCCTTTCTTTCTCAGATTTATAGGACTGTGTGCCAATCCGATCCAGGCAAATTTAACTCATTTGGATCCTAGGGTGAGTACTTCCACTGCCCACCCCATTAGGCAAATTATTCAGCCTTTTATTTTGAACCCCCTCTGATACACCCTGTTCATTATTTACAGACTGTCGTATCATGTACATATTGTCTTGAAAAAGACCCACCGTGACCTTAGATACTGGCGCCGAAGGATCGAAACGTCAACATTTCTTCACAGGCCCAACAATTCCAGAATTCTAGTGAATTGAAAGAAATATATAGGATTCTGTAAAATCGTAGTAGTGGATGGCCTTCAGGAAATAAATTTGTATATATTTGTATATATTGATTATATTGGAATACATCATTATTGTACATACTGTGTTTTTTATCACAAGATCACAATTCACTATTGTCACTTTTTTGCACTTGAATAATTGTGTTGACAGTCATCGTATTAATTGTATAGAGTATTTTTTTGAATGAATATATGACAATACAACAAATTAAGTACAGGTCTTCTTTTCGTCTATTGCAAGAACCTAATTTTATTTTTGCCTTTGTCAGAGGTTGGGTTCCTTTCGTGTTGTAAAGTGCATTGAATAGTATTTGCAAATCATTTGTGTTGTTACCCGACAGAACCATTTTTATTTAACCATTGATTACCCAGGTTCTGAGGGACACAGGGTCACCCCCGTTTTCTTAAACATTGTATTAGCAGGTGTTGACCTGCGAGGGTTTACCTTCATTTGTTTGTATCACCTGAATATTGACAAAGAATAACGTGCCTTTCAACTGTTGTTTGCAATTACTATCAAGCATATTGTATGTCACCCAGAATAGAGCACTCCTGATATGGCAGAGAAAGAAACTCTGTCTTATAGTGAAGATTATATCGCCAAACTTATACAGGATCAGGGGGCTTCAAATTTCTTGCTGGGAGCGAATCACACCTCAGTAGATTCCACACTAAAAGAAAAATTGTTAAAAATAGAACGATTGGAAAAGAAATTGGTAAGGGCTCTGCTTCATGTTCATGTTCTCACAAAATATCTCTCAGCGAACATAATTCCCAAAGGCCTGCAAGTCAAAAACGAACCTGCCATTTTCAATGAGGTGCCAAAATTCAGAGAAGGCTTAAGCTTTGTGGCAAACAATTGCTCAAGGCACTGGATGGTGCTAGGTTTGGAAACTGCAATAGACTACGTCAAGAAGCTCACGCAAGAGATAGCGGACCTTAAAAAAGAAATTCTAGAGGATAGTGCATTAACCAACGCTAAAGAAGCACTAGAAAGGGCGGATAAAGCGCTTTCAGAATTTAATACCATCACTCTCAATAGAAAGCTAGATAAACTTGCAAAAGACATTAAGAACTACGACAAAAATTGACATATCCGTACTGTTAGACCTGACATCATTGGCTTGAGTCTCTCCTCCATTTTTTCTGTTTGCCTCCTATGTTTACGATGTTTTTGCTGGTATATCGCTCTTGGCACTGTGCCACTGCTGATCAGTGCCGCGGTGCAAGTGCTCCCTATGTTAAATTACTGTATCGATTGAATTCCACGATTGACTTATTTGGTTTAATGTCAGTTCCTAGTCTAGTGCAAGCGGAGTGCCGGGGCTTGTGAATACAAATGCCACTAGTGGGCTTGCAGCACGTGTTGTGCCACCCACACGAGCGGCCTAGTAAAAGTATGTCTACAGGTCTGTCATTGCTAGACCTACGTGCAGTCTTGTACTGTCACGCAGACTGTGCAAGTACCCCTACTTGCCAGTCCTCCAAACCTTCCCTTAACTTCATATTAGTCACCCCTATGGTAGACCCGAGGGCAGGGTGCATTGTAAGTATAAAGTAGGACAAGCCTGACGAAGTTGGCATGTCCTAATAGTGAACTACCGCCATATTCGTACTTCACTATCGTAAGGTCGCCTGCTCTCCATTAGTTAGAATGGGCTGCTGGGATTATTAATGGTATGATCCTAGCTGGCTCGGGGAGCATGGTGCAATGTCGAGTTTGGTATCCCTGAACTCGGGTTTTGATACCGCATCCGTTTGGGTGGATGGTTTTTGGACTCTGGGTTTGAAAATAGCACTTTTAGAAAGTGACTATTTTCTTGTCTAACTATTTCTGGTTTCTGCTGGTTTTGTGTATGTGACCGGGGCTGGGTGGCTCCAGAGTTCTGAATGAGTCAGTGTGGGGTGAGTGGTACATCTGCATTGAGAGTAGGAGAAGAGTAGCTCTTGATAGCCGGCCCTGCCCGATACAATGCTGGCTCCACCTCCTGCCGAGCGACGGATAGCTCTGCTCCTGCCAGTGACAATACTGGCTCCACCTCCTGCTGGGCGTCTGAGGACCCAGCCCTGCACCGTGAATCGGCCAGGTGTCTCTGCCTGGCTACACCCACAACAGACCCGGAATGAGGGGGAGTTCCCCTGCATGGACAAAGGGATCAAAGCCGAAAAGGGGTATAAGAGAAGGACCCCTGAACCAAGACTTTATATCAATTCTGACAAGGAACCCTGAACCAAGGACAAGAAGCCTGCTGATCCAAGGACTTGCCTACCCCTTCTGCCAGAGTGCTGTTTGCTGGGGGGAATCCTGCAGTCACTTCTTTATTTTTGCCAAGGAACCAGGAGAGAGGAACTGAGTGTGTACTCTCGAACTTTGCCAAGGAAATCTCCAAGGGCTGGAAGAGTGCCAGCCTCCTGTTGAAGTCACAGGGCTAAAGGACTTCACCGTTTGCGAAAAGTGCTTGTTGCTGGAGCATGAGAATCCAGCACCTCTGAAAGAATACAGCAATCTCGACGCCGACGGACGCCGCAGAATCCAGCTCAACATCGTGAGTAACGGCTCCAGTGTCCCGCTTCCTCGACGCCGGCCGTCGGGCCCGATCGACGCTAATAGCGAAGCCGCTGCCGACGCCTCGATCCCGAGCCCTCTCGACGCCGTGAGCGCTGCTCACTCTTGCAACATCATCATCGACATCGACGACGACTGAGGCCTGATTGACACCAAAGACGTGACGCCGGACAACTCGACGCCGCTGATCATCGTGTGCTTCACTTTTCCAAGGTACTGTGTTGTTGGGGGTCCGTTTGACTCCGGGCTCGACGTAGCGCTCCTCGCGGTCGACGCCGAACCTTGGGATTAACTTTGCCTCGACGTTGTGTGACTCCCGTGTGGGTTACATTGTTGCCAAGAACTGTGATCTAAAGAAGAAGACTGGCCTTTTGATACTAAAGACTTTGTGCTAAGAAGAAACTACGCTTGAACTATGTTTTTCCTTCCAAGAGTATTTATTAAGATTGTGGTATATTTTTGTCGTTATTTGGTCTTGTGCTAAGCCTTATATAAACCTTCGTATTTTTACAATACTACTGTGTCGTGTCCATGTGTAGTGTCTTCACTTTATTACTGTATGTGGTCGTAAATGCTTAACGCACTGCCTCTGAGATAAGGCTATCTGCTTTGCCAAGCTACCGAGGGGGTGAGCAGGGGTTGTCTAAGTGTGTGATCCCGTTGCCCTGACTAGAGGAGGTGAGTCCCTATTTGTCAGAAGTGTATACCTCTGCCACCTAGGGACCGCCGAGTCTAACATTGGAGGGTCAGCGGTGAGGATTTGAACTTTGCGTTTACGACCCATGTGCAGTGATTAGTGTACGCTACATTGTGAAAGCAGACCATAGCGCAGCCACAATCTATTTTTGGATAGGATATTCTATTTTTGTTCTCCGCTTTTCTGAAGCTTGTTCGAACACTGCCAGTTTTGACCATGAGTGATGCCGGAAGCACTACCCCTATTGTTGTGGAGGAATTTGATAGAAGTAAGATCGGAGATTACCGCCGAAAGCAATTGGACTATTATTGCAAGCAGTTGAAAGTTCCTACCAAAAGTTGCAGAAACAAAGGGGAAGTTATCAAATCTCTGGAGGCCTGGTTAGCGGCCCGAGATCCCTCTGATGCGGTGGTGGTACCGCCAGGGGAAGGGGGGGAGGAGGAGGTGCCAGTGAATGGGCCCGTGTCTCCTCCCAGTAGCAGTGTTTCCTCTAAAGGTATTTCCCCTGAAGAAAGAGAAGAAAGGGCGAAGGAACAAGCCTACAACATGGAAATTGTGAAACTTAAGATAGATGGGCAGTTGGAGATAGAGAATGCAAGAGGAAGGAGAGAAGCTGAGATGGAGATCAAAAGATTGGAGTTCGAAAGAGAAAAGTTAGCTTTTGAACGTGAGAAAATGGTGAGGGAGATTGAGCTCCAAGCGAAGAGTTTAGAGTTGAATCCCTCTGGTGGCAGCATCCCATCTGTGCCTGCAGAAAGTAGGTTTTATTTTCCCAAAAATGTGATCAAAGATTATCATAAGAATGAAGATATTGGCCAATGGTTTAAAGCGTATGAGTTAGCATTGTTGGCCCACCGGGTCCCTGAGAAGGATTGGGGAGCGGGGTTGTGGGGTCGCTTTGTGAATGAGGGGAGAGATACCCTGTTGGACATGCCTGTTGAGGATAGGATGTCTTATGCTCATATGAAAGATGCTTTAATGTTGAGGTATGGCCTAACCCCAGAAAAGTACAGACAAGCCTTTAGAGAATGTAAGAAATTGCCTGGTACGACGTGGTTTGAGTATGTGTCATATTTTTGCGGAGCCATGGATGGTTGGGTAAAGGGCAGCAAAGTGGAAAGTCACGAAGCTCTTTATGATTTGTTTGCTTGGGAGCACTTGTCGAATAACTGTTTTCCAGAGCTGCGCCAGCACCTTATTAATAGCAAGATGTCTAACCCTAGAAAACTTGCTGAGGAGACGGACCACTGGGTCAGTACCAGTGGGAGACTCAGCCAAAGGTGGGCAGGGTGCCCAGCAGAAGAGTGGGGGGGACATGGGTAAACAGAAGGAGTCCCAGAAAGGGTCCCAAAGTAATCCCCAAGGGAACCAAGGGAAGGGTTCCGAGCCTCCCCCTGTGAAGAAGTCAGGGGCCCGACAGGTAAACCTGTTCATAGGGGCCCAATGACCTGCTACGTCTGTAAGCAGGTGGGACATCGTTTTTACGATCCCCAGTGTCCCATGAGGGACTCGAATGCACCGCCGCGTGCACCACCGTCAGTTGGCGAGTGTAGCCCTGGGAGGGGAGGAGATGGTTGCCCCTGGTAGGAGGGGTCCCGCAGAGATGTCCCTGGTCTCGCTCGGAGACATGGAAATGGTCCCTCCACCCCCTCTGCCTAGTAACACTAATAAATATAGGCAGTGGGTGACCATTAATGGCCATAGAGTGGAAGCTCTCAGAGACACCGGAGCGAGTGTGACAGCTGTCAAGTGTCACTTGGTGTCCAAAGAGCAGGTGGTTCCCCACGCATTCTACCCCGTGATAGCTGCCGACAACTCCCAGAAAGAGTGTGAGGTAGCCCAGGTTTCCTTTGAATGAGGGGGAGTTTCAGGTACTCTTCAGGTTGCTGTGAGGCCTGCCATGCCTGTTGATTGTCTCCTGGGCAATGATTTGGAAGATTCCCCTTTGGCTAAGGTGGAGCGAGCAGTGCATTTGAAAATGTTGGGTGTGCCAGAGTGGGTGTATGCGACCACTCGATCGATGACAGCGAGTAAGGGTGTTGATGGGTCCCGGAGCCTGAAAGTATGGCCCAGGACTCAGCTGTGAAGAGAAGAGGCAGGGGGCGCGGGAAACCAGCCCCCACCGTTCCCGTGGTCCAGGAGGAGGTAGACCACGAGGGGGATGCCCTGGAGCCCACAGGGGAACAAGTTGCTGAACTGGGAGACCTGCCCGAGCTAACCCATTGGCAGCAGGATGGTGGTCCCTCCAGGAAAGAATTTTGTGCAGAACAGAAAGTGTGCCCTTCTCTTGTGGGTATGAGGCAGCAGGACTAAGCCCAGACCGCAGGTGATCAGTCAGGATCGCATTTTGTCTACTGGGAGAACGACCTCCTGTATAGCGAGCCTAAGGCTGCTGAGCCTGGGTCAGCCCGCGTGCTGGTGGTACCCCAGCACTTCAGAGCCTTCCTACTGGGTTTGGCTCATGACGTTCCGTTAGCTGGACATCTGGGGCAGGACAAGACCTATGACAGGCTTGTCAGCCATTTTTATTGGCCTCAGATGAGAAGGGATTTAGACATCCATTGTAAAGCCTGTCACACTTGCCAGGCAAGTGGGAAAAGCGGAAGGAAGCAGAAGGCTCCCCTCCAACCTTTTCCAGTCGTCAGTACCCCCTTTGACCGGGTGGAGATTGGCATTGTTGGTCCCCTGGACCCCAAGACAGCCCTGGGCAACAGGTTCATCCTGGTCTTGGTGGACCATGCCACACGGTACCCGGAAGCCATCCATCTCCGAACAGTGATGGCCCGCGTGGTGGGACGGGCGCTGATGGGTGTTTTCTCCCACATGGGGTTCCCCAGAGAGGTGGTGTCAGACCGGGGCACCAACTTCATTTCCAATTATATGAAGTCTCTGTGGAAGGAGTGTGGGGTAACCTACAAGTTCACCACTCCTTACCACCCTCAAGGTAATGGGCTGGTTGAGAGATTCAACCGGACCCTTAAAGGCATGATCATGGGTCTTGAAGAACCAATGAGGCGTAAATGGGACGTCCTCTTGCCATGCCTGCTGTTTGCTTACCGAGAGGTGCCGCAGAAGTCTCTAGGGTTCAGCCCCTTTGAGCTTTTGTATGGTCACCCGGTAAGAGGAACTTTAAGTCTGGTCAAAGAAGGCTGGGCGCAATCTCCCAGGAAACCTCCCCAGGATGTATACAGTTACATGCTGGCCTTTAGGAACCAGACTTGGCGCTTCAGAGATCTTGCTCAGGCAAATCTGGAGGCCAGCCAGGAAGAGATGAAGCGGTGGTACGACCGGAATGCCACTCTGGTCGAACTTCAGCCTGGTCAAGAGGTTTGGGTCATTTCCACTGTGGAACCTTGTGCGCTCAAGGACAGGTGGACTGGACCGTTTAAGGTTGTGGAGAAGAAGAGCGATGTCACCTACTTGGTGGACTTGAAATCTCCCAGGAACCCCTTGACTGCATGTCAACCGGTTAAAGCCCCACTTAGAAAGGTCCAAAGTGGGCATGCTCCTAGCTAGAGATGCTGGAACGTAGGAGGAGAGCGAGCCTCTTCCTGACCTCCTGTATGCGAAAGAGCAAGACGGGTCAGTGGATGGTGTTCTCTCTGACACACTGACCCTTGAGCAGCAGCAAGATTGTCGCCAACTGTTTGGACAATTCCCTGATCTGTTCTCCTTGATTACTGGTGTCACTCACTGGTGTGTCCATGACGTGGACACCGGGGACAGCCCTCCTGTGAAGCACAAGGCTTACAGGGTGACTGACAAGGTTAGAGCATACATTAAGGAGGAGGTCTCCAAAATGTTTGCCTTAGGGGTGGTTGAGTCCTCGAGCAGTCCTTGGGCCAGCCCAGTGGTTTTGGTCCCAAAGGCTGCGGCGCCTGGTGCTTCACCCGAACTTCGGTTCTGCGTGGATTACCGAGGACTCAATTCGGTCACCAAGACCGACGCGCACCCCATCCCCAGAGCTGATGAGCTCGTAGATCGGTTGGGGGCTGCCCGGTACCTTAGTACGTTTGATCTGACGTCTGGGTACTGGCAGATCGCCTTGACTGATGGGGCAAAGGAGAGGTCCGCATTCTCCACACCAGATGGGCTCTACCAGTTCCGAGTTATGCCCTTTGGGATGAAGAATGCCCCTGCCACCTTCCAGAGGTTGGTCAACCAGGTATTGGCTGGACTGGAGGACTTCAGTGCCGCCTACCTGGACGGCATCGCAGTGTTCAGCGCCAGCTGGGAGGAACACTTGCGCCACCTCCAGGAAGTGTTGTTGGC
This sequence comes from Lissotriton vulgaris, assembly GCF_964263255.1. Taxonomy (NCBI): domain Eukaryota; kingdom Metazoa; phylum Chordata; class Amphibia; order Caudata; family Salamandridae; genus Lissotriton; species Lissotriton vulgaris. The sequence goes on along the minus strand of NC_141695.1, from coordinate 428,000,777 downwards.
CCTGCACAGAGCAGGCCTCACAATCAAAGCCATTAAGTGCCAGATTGGGCAGGGCTCAGTGGTGTACTTGGGGCACCAAGTAGGGAGCGGCAAGGTGGCCCCCCTGCAACCCAAGATAGATACCATCCTGGCTTGGGCACCGCTTAAAACCCAAACGCAGGTGAGAGCCTTCTTAGGACTCACGGGTTACTACAGGAGGTTCGTCAAGGATTATGGTAACATTGTGCACTCCTTGACGTCGCTGACTTCCAGGAAGCAGCCACGAAATGTGATTTGGACTGACGCCTGTCAAACGGCCTTTGACACCCTGAAAACTGCAATGTGTACGGCACCCATACTCCAGGCACCCGACTTTTCTAAAGAATTTATTGTCCAGACGGATGCTTCAGAGCATGGCGTGGGGGCTGTTCTAGCTCAGGTGAATAAAGAGGGCCGAGACTTACCCGTAGCCGTGGGTTACTTGCCTGGGAACAAAGGTGGAGTGTGATAGAGCGAGAAGCATTTGCTGTGGTCTGGGCGCTGAAGAAGCTAAGACCCTACCTGTTTGGGACTCACTTCTGGGTTCAGACAGACCACAGGCCCCTCAGATGGTTAATGCAGATGAGGGGTGAGAATCCGAAACTGTTGAGGTGGTCCATTTCCCTACAGGGGATGGACTTCACGGTGGAACACCGCCCTGGTACAGATCACACCAATGCTGATGGTCTGTCTAGATTTTTCCGCCTTAGTGATGAGGACTCCCTAGGTCAAGGGTAGTTCTCCCCACATTTCAGCTGGAGGGGACACGTGTTAGACCTGACATCATTGGCTTGAGTCTTTCCTCCATTTTTTCTGTTTGCCTCCTATGTTTATGATGTTTTTGCTGGTATATCGCTCTGGGCACTGTGCCACTGCTGATCAGTGCCGCGGTGCAAGTGCTCCCTATGTTAAATTACTGTATCGATTGAATTCCACGATTGGCTTATTTGGTTTACTGTCAGTCCCTAGTCTAGTGCACGCGGAGTGCCGGGGCTTGTGAATACAAATGCCGCTTGTGGGCTTGCAGCACGTGTTGTGCCACCCACACGAGCGGCCTAGTAAAAGTATGTCTACAAGTCTGTCATTGCTAGACCTACGTGCAGTCTTGTACTGTCACGCGGACTGCGCAAGTACGCCTACTTGCCAGTCCTCCAAACCTTCCCTTAACTTCATATTAGTCACCCCTGTGGTAGGCCCGAGGGCAGGGTGCATTGTAAGTATAAGGTAGGAGAAGCCTGACGAAGTTCGCATGTCCTAATAGTGAACTACCGCCATATTCGTACTTCACTATCGTAAGGTCCCCTGCTCTCCATTAGTTAGAATGGGCTGCCGGGATTATTAATGGTATGATCCTAGCTGGCTCGGGGAGCATGGTGCAATGTCGAGTTTGGTATCCCTGAACTCGGGGTTTGATAACGCATCCGTTTGGGTGGATGGTTTTTGGACTCTAGGTTTGCAAATAGCACTTTTAGAAAGTGACTATATTCTTGTCTAACTATTTCTGGTTTCTGCTGCTTTGGTGTGTGTGTGTGACCGGGGCTGGGTGGCTCCAGAGTTCTGAATGAGTCAGTGTGGGGTGAGTGGTACATCTGCATTGAGAGTAGGGGAAGAGTAGCTCTTGATAGCCGGCCCTGCCCGATACAATGCTGGCTCCACCTCCTGCCGAGCGACGGATAGCTCTGCTCCTGCAAGTGACAATACTGGCTCCACCTCCTGCTGGGCTTCTGAGGACCCAGCCCTGCACTGTGAATCGGCCAGGTGTCTCTGCCTGGCTACACCCACAACAGACCCGGAATGAGGGGGAGTTCCCCTGCATGGACAAAGGGATCAAAGCTGAAAAGGGGTATAAGCGAAGGACCCCTGAACCAAGACTTTATATCAATTCTGACAAGGAACCCTGAACCAAGGACAAGAAGCCTGCTGATCCAAGGACTTGCCTACCCCTTCTGCCAGAGTGCTGTTTGCTGGGGGGAATCCTGCAGTCACTTCTTTATTTTTGCCAAGGAACCAGGAGAGAGGAACTGAGTGTGTACTCTCAAACTTTGCCAAGGAAATCTCCAAGGGCTGGAAGAGTGCCAGCCTCCTGTTGAAGTCACAGGGCTAAAGGACTTCACCGTTTGCTAAACGTGCTTGTTGCTGGAGCATGAGAATCCAGCACCTCTGAAAGAATCCATCAATCTTGACGCCGACGGACGCCGCCGAATCCAGCTCGACATCGTGAGTATCGGCTCCAGTGTCCCGCTTCCTCGACGTCAGCCGCCGGGTCCGATCGACGCTAGTAGCGAAGCCGCTACCGACGCCTCGACCCCGAGCCCTCTCGACGCCGTGAGCGCTGCTCACTCTTGCAACATCATCATCGACATCGACAACGACTGAGGGCTGATCGACACCGAAGACGCAACGCCGGACAGCTCGACGCTGCTGATCATCGTGTGCTTCACTTTTCCAAGGTACTGTGTTTTTGGGGGTCGGTGTGACTCCGGGCTCGACGTAGCGCTCCTCGCGGTGGACGCCGAACCTTGGGATTAACTTTGCCTCGACGTTGTGTGACTCCCGTGTGGGTTACATTGTTGCCAAGAACTGTGATCTAAAGAAGAAGACTGGCCTTTTGATACTAAAGACTTTGTGCTAAGAAGAAACTACGCTTGAACTATATTTTTCCTTCCAAGAGTATTTATTAAGATTGTGGTATATTTTTGTCGTTATTTGGTCTTGTGCTAAGCCTTATATAAACCTTCGTATTTTTATAATACTACTGTGTCGTGTCCATTTGTAGTGTCTTCACTTTATTACTGTATGTGGTCGTAAATGCTTAACGCACTGCCTCTGAGATAAGCTTATTTGCTTTGCCAAGCTACCGAGGGGGTGAGCAGGGGTTATCTAAGTGTGTGATCCCCTTGCCCTGACTAGAGGAGGTGAGTCCCTATTTGTCAGAAGTGTATACCTCTGCCAACTAGGGACCGCCGAGTCTAACACGTACCTAGCAGACGAATACTATCAACAAGATCACCAAGGGCTCTTTACCAACAGGAAAAGACAAGGACCGAGACGTTTCTACACTTTTTTGCACTCTTCAGCTGGAAGCGGATCAGATTCAAAATTCGACGGTCCATCCACAAGCAAACAATCATTCCAACCCCCCCAACAGCAACAGCATTTTTTAGATCAAGGCTACCGCCAACCCAGCTGGGTTGGTTCGGCCCACCAAGGCTGGGGTGCTCAAAGGAGATGGAATCGAGGAGGAGGATCCAAGAGAGGTGCGACATGAGTGAGATTCTTCCCCTCAGAAGCACATGGGGAGATCTCTACACGAAAAAAAACATACCGATGGTAATGGATATTCAGGTATCAGATTCAGAAAATAACCAGACGGATCAAAGTATTATTGAGATACCCTTAATAACTACAACACTGGTTACAACACCGATTGCCATGGACATAACACAAAATACGAATATACAGCAACTAGAGATAAATGGACAACCGTCACCTAATTTAAACCTAGCGGATCCTATCATTAACCTCTCTGATCATACTATCACAACAGCGGAAAGAGAAGTGCTTAGCAAAGGACTATCTTTTGTGCCCACTTGTAGACCAGACTCATTCACGACCAAACTGGAGTTACAAAAGTTCTTCCGTAAAGTGAGGTTGAAATATCACTTTAGTAGTAATATATACACACCAAAACTTACGGCTACACCATTCAAGCCACCTTCTACATTTACACTGAATGCATACTATATGAGTCAACGGATCCTGACTTTTGAACAAATCGTTATGCAAGAAGTGATGGACACCTTGAATGAGAAACAATACATCAAACATAATGTAACCAAAGAAGAAAGATTGGCTATAACTGAACTACGGGAAAATCACTCAATCGTAGTAAAGGCTGCAGACAAGGGGGGTGCGATTGTATTACAAAACACCAGAGACTATACAAGCGAGATTGAACAGCAACTCGGAGTACGGGACAGTTACCAAACTACTGCCAGAGACCCAACCAACAGCATCAAGTCTCCCATCGAAACTTTGGCAGAGGAAGGTGTGAAGGAAGGATTCCTCAGTCAACCAGAGAAAGAATTCCTGATTGAAAAGGAACCTCGTATACCCACGATATACACCTTGCCGAAGGTGCATAATTGTTTGGACAAACCCCCGGGAAGACCAATCATATTGGGATGCGGATCAGTACTGGAACCAATTAATCAATTCATAGACCACATTCTGCAACCCCTTGTTCAACAAACCAAGTCCTATGTACGTGACACTACACACATCATCCAGTTACTGGAAAATCAGCCATTTGATTGTAATACACAGTTCATGGTAACACTGGATGTGTGTTCGCTCTATACATCGATACCTCAGAACAAAGCCATAGATGTTATCAAGGATACATTGAATAAATGCCTTGCACCACACTGGGTGCCCACTAGCTTTCTAGTGGACCTATTGGAGATCGCCATGAAGAGAAACTATTTTGTATTCAAACAGCAGTTTTACTTCCAGTGCAAGGGAGTAGCAATGGGAGCTACATATGCTCCAAGTCTGGCTAACATCTATATGGACAGCTATGAAGAAGAACATCTGTATTCACATAACAATCCGTACATCGATTCCATAGCTGTCTGGAAAAGTTATACAGATGATGTCATCATGATCTGGTCAGGCTCCGAATCCCATCTACTAAATTTCTTCATTTGGCTGAACCAAAGAAGTCAAGATATCCAATTCACTACCAGGTAGATTCATGCGAATCTGGCCCTTTGCGAGCACAATTTTTGCATTTGGGATTCATCATCCCAAATGCAAAAATCGGTAAATGCGAAATCGCATATTTGCGAGGAATTGTATTTTAAGAAATATCACATTTTAAAGATATCGATATTTGTGAATTCTGACATGTGATTGGCTGAGGGGTTACAAGCACAAGGGTGCGGCTCATTGAAATGTTGAAACTAGGAAGTATTGGGAGCCATTTCATGATTTACTCCGTTAGCTCGCATGTCTCCGTGTAGAAGCCATCGGGTCAGCAGTTTTACCCCCTGCGAGGCAACACTGGCATCTGTGTGAGATATGCCTTTCACACTGCCTCTCCTCATATCACTAGGTTGTGTCTATGGCTTTCGAAGCCTGTTCGTCGGCTCCCACCTCTCTACGTTTGCAAGCTAGTACGTTGCTATGGGCCCAGGTGTCCCTTTGCAAGACTGGGTGTGAATTGTTGATAAGTCACAATATATGTGCATTGAAAAGCCATCTTGTGATTGAGTCCGTCAGCTCGCATCTGTCCGAGGCAACTCTGAAAACACACCGGAGCTATGTCTGTGGTAGATACCCCTTTCACGCTGCTTCTCCCCACATCAGTAGGTTACGCACCCTGTTCCCATATCACCAGCATACTCCAACAACCTTATTGGGCCCGCAAGTCTGCCTCTACGAACTAGTGGTGGGCTCGCAGCTGTTCCGTCGGACTTTTTGGGGCTGCAGTTGTATCTGTGAAGTCATGACTGGAAGTATACCGCAGGTCTCTCTCTGTGAGATACCCTCTTCACTCTCCCTCTGCCCAACATCACCACTTTGCAGCTATGCTTTTAGAAGCCAGTGTGTCGGCTCGCAACTCTCTACCTTTGCAAGCTAGTATGCTGCTGTGCCTGTACCTCTGTGAGCTACTTTGCTGCTGTTCCTTTGGGAGTGGATGGCTCGTAGTTCTGCATCTGTGAGTCGAGCAGATGGGCCGCAGTTGTCCCGCAGCGAGCCTGGGTGCGAACTGTTCATAAGTCACACTACTACATAAGCATTGAAAAGCCATTTTGTGATTCAGTCAGTCAGCTGGCATCTGTCTGAGGCATTTCTGAGAACATACCGGAGTTCTTTCTGTGAGAGATACCTCTTTCACGCTGTCTCTCGACCACATCAGAATGTAACGCACCCTCTTCCCACATTACCAATATACCCCCAAAAACCTTCTTGGGCCTGGAAGTGTCCCTGTGCGGTTGGACAAACAAGAATCTTAGTCATGTATAGATTTACATATAAAACATTTTATTTAAACAAAACATCAACAAAGAAATATGTACAGCTGTGGCGTGTCATCACTGGTCCATTTGTGATTCACAGCCTGCAAGACAAAAAGAAAGATAAGATGGTGCGTCATGCTTGCAGCAAAGAAGAAAGAGAGAGAGAGGGATAGAAAAAGAGTGAGAGAGAGAGGGAGAGGAAGAGAGAACGAGTGAGAGAGAGAGAAAGATAGAGAAAGAGTGAGAGAGAACAAGATAAAGAGTAAGATACAAAGAAGAGAGGAAGAGAAACAGTGTGAAAGAGAGGAACACAGAGAGAGAAAGAGTGAAAGAGCAGAAGCGAGAAAGAGTGAGCTACAAGGAAGAGAGAAACAGTGTGAGAGAGAGGAAGATAGAGAAAGAGAGAAAGAATGAGATACGAGAAAGAAAGAAAGAGAGAATCAGTGTGAGAGAGAGGAAGAGAGAGAAAGAGTGAGAGAGAGGTAGAGAGATAAAGAGTGAGAGAGGAAGAGAGAAAGATTGAGAAAGAGGAAGCCAGCCAAAGAGAAAAAGAGTGAGACAGAGCGGAAGACAACGAGAAAATCAGTGCAAGAGACAGGAAGAGAGAGAGATAAAGAGAGAAACAGTGTGAGGGAGAAAAAGAGAGAGAAATAAAGAGTGAGAAAGAGGAAAAGAGAAAGAAAGAATGAGACAGAGAAAAAGAGAAAGTGTGAGAGAGAGAGAAAGGAACAGATGGAGAGGGAGTGTTAAGACTGGAAAAATCTTTGCATCTCACCTTTGTGCCACCAGTGTGTCTCCGTGCCGGGAGGTAGTGCAGACCTCAAATATAGTGATCTGAAAGATAAATAGAGAAAGAGTGAGAGCTAGAAAGAGTAAGATACAAGGAAGAGAGAGAGAGGAAGACAGAGAGCGACAGAGTGAGAGAGCGGAAGAGAGTAAGAGTGAGCTACAAGGAAGAGAGAAACAGTGTGAGACAGAGGAAGACAGGGAAAGAGTGAGATATGAGGAACAGAGGGAGAGAGAGAAAGAGTGAGAGAGAGGAAGAGAGAGGGAAAGAGTGAGAGAAAGGAAGAGAGAGAGAAAGAGTGAGATAGAGGAAGAGAGAGAGAAACAGTGAGAGAAGAGAGAAAGAGTGAGATAGAGAAAAAGAGAGAGAGAGAGAAAGAGTGAGCAGGGCCGGACTGGGAACCACAACCGGCCCTGGCAAAGTGCTCGACTGCCCCCCCCCCCCACTCGGAAGGTTGGAGGTGCCGACAAGCTCTTTGCCGGGGCCTGTTTTCGGGCGATTTTGGTTCAGGGCCAATTTTGCAGCTATGCTGCAAAAACGGCCCTGTAACAAAAACCGCCCCTAGTGGCCCAAAACCGCCCCCCACCCGTGCAGCGCACCAGGGGATTGCCCGATGCCCACTATGGCCAGTCCAGCCCTGAGAGTGAGAGAAGAGAGAGAGTGAGAGAGTAAGAGAGAAAGAGTGAGGGAGAGGAAGCCAGCCAAAGAGAGAAAAAGTGAGACAGAGAGGAAGACAACAAGAGAAACAGTGTGAGAGACAGGAAGAGAGAGATAAAGAGATAAACAGAGTGAGAAAGAGGAAGAGAGAGAGATAAAATGTGAGAGAGAGGAAGAGAGAAAGAAAGAATGAGACAGAGAAAAAGAGAACGTGTGAGAGAGAGAAAGGAAGAGATGGAGAGGGAGTATTGAGGCTGGAGAAAAACTTTGCAGCTCACTTTGTGCCACTGATGTGTCTCCAACCACGTGCCGGGAGATAGTGCAGCCCTCAGGTTTAGTGATCTGAAAGATAGTATAGAATTAGTAATTGCAGAGTACATACAACTGCACACGCGTAATTCTAATTTTCGGTAATGCGTGATAAGGGTGGTGCTTATTGCACTCCCACTGCTTGGAGGTGTCTGTGCGCTCTTGTGCGCACAGACTATCCACTCCCACCGCCCAGAGGTGACAGTCCGCTACTGCGGAAAGAAGTCTCTCTGCTCACCTTCCGCCACCGGCGTATGTGTAAGAGGGTCCACCACGTGCCGAAGCAACCTCCTCAGCCATCTACTGTGCCGATGATGCGTCGTCCGGGCAGGCCGTACTGATTACAATGTCTGTTGTCTACTGGACTGCGTCATCTGCAATCGCGAGTCGCTCTGAATTGTGAGCCCTACTCACCGCAGTGGAGGCAGGAGGCACCGGGAAGGAAGGGCCCACAGGCACATGGCGTTGAGTTGAGCAATGTCTATTGCCTACTGGACTGCGTCATCTTGAATCACGACTCGATCTGCATTGTGAGCCCTACTCACCGTAGTGTATGCCGGAGGCAGTGGTTAGGAAGGACCCACAGCCACGTGTTGTTGACTTGAGCGATGTCTGTTGCCTACTGGACTGTGTAAGCTGCAATCGCGATTTGATCTGAATTGTGACCCTTGCTGTCCGCAGTGTATATCAAAGGCAGTAGTTTGTACAGACATAAGTCCGCTGTGCTATGCCGCTGGGGGCCTTTTGGCAGAAGCCAGCGATCGGCTGAGGAGGCTGACGGTCACGATGGCGGCCTTGTGGCAGGGTGAGGGGCACCGCCCTGGCAGACACTTTGGCCTTCCCTCGAGGGAACCACGTGCAGAGCTCCGGCCTATTTATTCACACTCCCATGCTGAAGTGGCGTACGTCGGACCAGCCCACTCCGGTTACGCTGTTGCTTACAGGGAGGGACGACACAGCTGCATGACTGAGATCTTCCCTAGTGTTTGATATAACATGGTTGGGCCCACTGTCCATAACACTACAGGCACCAGTATTATTTGTGCACATGGAGAGGTGTGTGTTCTGCATACTGAGATGTGTCCATCACATCACCGCTACACTTTGCATTGTGTGCATTGTTATTCATGGGTGAATTGCTTCCTTCACATATAGTTTGTTCACACCTGTCCCAATATTCAGATATTGTGTGGCTTGAAGGGCCATGCTGTTTTCGGAAAGTTGTCTGTCTAATTCTGCGCTGCCTTGGTGGGAGGGTGCGAGGAGGGTCCGGGGGTGGTGGTGGGTGTTGTGGCGTTCTTGGGTGTCAGAGCTGCTTGATGTAGGTCTATGACATGTGCAGGTCTTCAGATGTGGCTCTGGGCTGGGCTCCCTTTCATACTGTATGTAGTTGTTTAATATTTAAAAAACAAGAAGATATTATATAGTTTAAATAACAAATAAAAAAATTTAAAAAACTATTTTTAGGATATTAAAGTTACAAAATATCACTTTTTGTTTTCAAAATTACTGAGAAAAACATAGGCTTTATGAACATTATAATTAGAAATTTGTATTTAAATAACCTTTGAAATTCACAAAAAAACATAGGTCTCAGGAAAATTAAAGTTAGAAATTAGTATTTAAAAAAAAACATTCAAATTTACTGAGAAAACGTTTGCCACATTTCCCAACATTGAGCTATTATATGGCTGAGGGACCATGCCGTTTTTGGAGGGTTTGCTGTCCTGTTCTGCACTGCCTTGCTGGTAGGGAGAGGGGTGCTATGGGGGGAGGTCCTGAGGGTTGTACCAATGGGTATTGCTTCTTTCTTGGGTGTGTGAAAAAACTATAGGTTAAATTAACATTATAATTAGAAGTTAGCATTAAAAAAAACATTGAAATTCACTAAAAAAGCCATAGGTGTCAGGCACGTTATAGAAAGAAATTAGCATTTAAAAAACCTTTGAAATTCACTGAAAAACCATAGGTTTCAGGCACGTTATAGTTAGAATTTAGCATTTAAAAAACCTTTGAAATTCACTGAAAAAAACATAGGTTTCAGGCATGTTATAGATCGAAATTAGCATTTAAAAAACCTTTGAAATTCACTGAAAAAACCATAGGTTTCAGGCATAGTATGTTAAAAATTTGCATTTAAAAAAACCTTAAAAATTCACCAAAAAAAGCATGGGTTTCTGACATGTTAGAGTTAGTTGGACATTTCACTCATACAAAACCATAGAAATTCCTGTAATAGTTAGTTCAGCTAACTATAACTTGCGCGCCCGCAATGCACTGCTGATGACGTCACATATTACATCATTCATGACATGGTCAGTGACATCACTGATGACATCACTGATGACATCATCCACTTGAAAATCTGATGCTCCTCCTCACACATCCACTCTAAAATATAGAGTATCATTTTCAAAACCATCGACACACCAATACCAGTTACTACATACGCACTCACTGATTCCTAGGTCTAGACACACATCCACTCATTCTCCCATACAGTCCCTCATACATGCAGTCATAATTACAACACTATCATATGCACTCATACACCTATACAGACACTCACACACCGCCAATCATTCATGGAGTTACTCACACACCTAGTCAGTCATGCAAAGAATCAATCACACTACCATTTACTGACCTATAGAGTTATACACACCAGATCACTTATTCAAACAGAAACAAACACATAATTACTCTCTTATAGAATCACTGATACAAGTAAACATTCATCTATACAGCCACTCTCACAACCACTGACTCTCACATAGAGTCATTTATATACTCCAAATCACACATACACTGCCTTTTACATATGTAGTTACTTGGACATGTACCACTGAGACAGCCATTCACTCAGTAACACATGCATACACACACTGATCCACCCATGCAGCTGTTTCCACATGCACTCTTGAACCCGTCACACAGTGAATCAACCACTCAAACATTTATGCACAGACTCACACACCTCCCACACACCCACACACACACCCAGGCACCCATACAGATACTCAGACAACCAATCAATCACCCATATAGATCCTCTTTTAGCTACTCACCAACCCATGCAACCGCTTATACACCAACTGACAAACTAAACTGTGTGAATGTCTGTATCAGTTACTAACCCGTGCATTCAGTAAGACACATGTAATCACTCACTTAAACAGTCAGTCACACACCTACTAAATCCTCCATCCAGACACTTATACACCCACTCATTCTTCAATACACATGCAGTACGCGGGATTGTTTGGCTGGCCATTTGGGGCCCGCCAAACAGTCATGCACACTTTGCATGTTACTTCATGGTTGGAGAACATGCCCAGGCTCCCACTCCCTCTCTGAGCGCTAAACCACGGTGCTCAGACCAATCACGACGCTGCTATCAGCTGCATCTTGATTGGCTAGGGGAATCTGGAAGCCTGGGTGATTCTTGTTCCTGGTTCCTGCGAAGAGAGGTGGCAGCTGGCAACAGCGACACCGACCAGCAGGTAAGCTTACGTTTTTATTTCCTTTCTACCCCCCTTGCCCCGCCCCGCCACCATTCCCTACCAGCTTTAACTGCTGAGTATCATACTATTTTTAGCTCTTATGTCATTATATGGATGTAAATACCCAAGATCACTAAGATTATAATGTAGATGCGTGTGGGGGTGAACCTGTAACACAAGAAGATAGTTACTAAATAAAAGAAGCAATGTCCAGCTTACCTACATTGTAATGCCACAGTCAATTCAGTGAATTACTTGAGTAAAGGCTCAATTTGGGGCATCCTATGAACTCCATGTATTGTTACATTTATATGGTGCCTACTACCTCAGGTGGGGCACTGAAATGCTTTCCTGCATGGGTATCACTAGCTGCAATGACAGCGGTGATTTAGACATTTACAAGGATTGCATTTCTAGGAAAATACTGACTTTAATAGCTTTTTAGTTGGTACTGACCACTGATATCAACTGGACTACCCTGTTCTTTGAATTATTTGAAAAGACCTTAACAACCTAGTTGTTTAATGTTACCTCATCATATAGTTATTACAGATTGCCTGGAAACAACACTCTCCTGCAAAAACAGCTTATATAACTTGTCAAGTCTGGGGCACAGTAGGAGGCTGGCTTAATATATGGTGCACACTTATATAAGTGAAACACCTTGCACTAATCCAGTCAACCCTTATGGCAATTTTAGTGGTCTTTGAAAACCTTTGAAATTCTCAAAGTGGTAGCTGTGGAGAGCAGCCTTCAGGCTTATCTTGAATGAGTGTTAAGCTGCTTGTTTTACCTGTGTAATAATGTGTGTAGGTTAAATGAAAAAGAACCACACAGTGTATATATAAAAATATGTCTATTTATTACTCAACACTCACTAACACATGGGTATATCTCCTACCCGAAGATATAAACATCAATACACAATAATACTTCAATTGGAAATAGGTAAGTAAGCTCCAGGGGGAGACCAAACCATATACTAAAAATGCAAACTTTGACCAAAGTCTAGACTTGGACTGGGAGAATCAGAGGAGCTGGGGACACAAGGAACCATCCAAGGTAAGTAACCAGGAACCCCACGGAGGCTGTGTTCAGGGTGGAAACACAGTTATGTGACCAATAGAAGTAAACGAGGAAGTCACGGTTGCGGTTTTGAAGAGAAGGACCCTTCCCAGTGGACCCTGAAGAAACTCTGTGGAAGACAGAAAGTTGGGCCGGGTGCATAGGTGCAAAGTGACGTCGGCCACTACCATAGACCACAATCGGGGACTTCAGGAAAGATTATGCTGGAACAGACTGTGCAAGAGTCCAGTGGAATCTAAGGATGTATTTTTAAAGCAAAGAACCTGTAAGCAGAGGAGACAGTGTCAATGCCACCCGGAGGTGGCCAGGAGGCAATGCCCACCAATGACGGATGGTTCAGACATGGTGACTTTGACCTTGTTGCTGCAGCTGTGGGGACCAGGCAATGCTGACGAAGACCAGGAGCTGCACAAGAGCTGTCCAACATCGGAAGTTGAGAACCAGGGGGTTGGTGACCTGTGGGAGCACCAACAAGCCTTGGCAGCTGCAACAGGCATGGAAAGCAAAGAAAGAGCAACGTTGGGACCAGCAAGTTCCAATGGACTCACCATAAGCAGGGGAGTCAGAGCAGGCCCCAAGTAAGCAAGGTAGTCCACTGAAGCAGAAGAAGACCCTCACGAGGACCCACAGGTCAAAGGCATAGGAGTCGCAAGAGGACCTCAAGCTGCTCACCAAGAAGGAAGGCCCACAGTGCAGATGATGTGGTGAGAATGCTGTACTTGGCAGGAAGAGATACTGAAGGCTGACACTTCTTGTAGCCTGAAGATCTCTGGAGTACAGAGCCAACAAGCCTTGGCAATGGCAAGTCAACGCAGTTTACAGGGGTGTGGTCCCAGCGGTTCCGACGACAGATACTGGCCTCAAAGTTGCAGAGAGGTCAGGTCAGGCTTTGAGGTATTTGCATAACCACAACCTGTGTTGCTGAGCCTTTCTAAGTCTGTGGAATGTCAAGAGCAGCAGACCAGTCAGCTTTGTTGCAGTGCCTGCAGATGCAGAGGAGTGACTCCTTCACTCCAAGGGAGAATACTTCAGGAGTCCTTTATGGCCACAGGTCTGGTGAACATCCTGGATGAAGACCAGGCACAGACAACAACAAAAACTTGCAGAACAGTGAGACCAGAAGCAGTAGGAATTTTCCTTGATGCTGTCTCGGTTCCAGGCAAAGTCCAGCGAAGTCAGAGTGTCCAGAAGGTCGAACAGGGACGTGGTTTCAGGCTTGAGTCTTGTCCTATGACGAATTTGAAGAGCTACACACAGGTAAGCCCTTAACTACCTAGGGAAAGGATTGAAACGACCCAGGGGTCCCTCCCAGAGGAGGGGCCGGAAAGAGGGCACGATACTTGCATGTCTTTTGTCCAGTTTCACACCAGAGCAGGAGCCAAGGGCTCCCAGAAATGGTTCCAACTGGAGTACGCAAGGAGGGCACCAAATGTGACATTCAAAGCTGACTGGTGGCGCTGGCAGGCACCCCACCCCAGCCCAATACACTAAGTCCTGTCTGAGAGGTAATGACACCTCCCTGTAACAGGAAACGTATTGTTCTACCATCCCCTGCTTGAGCTTGGTACAGCAGCAGGGGGGGCAGAATTGTGTCTGTGGTCGACAGCAGCACTAGCTTGCTGTCAAACTCTGAAAGGCTGTAACCGGGAGTATAGGGGGTACCCTAAGGGAGGACCCCAGTACATGGGATCATACTTCCAACACAGGAATCCGTGTTGGGGTGTGATTCCAACATGTTTGATACCAAACATGACTCAGTTCAGTCCAGTCACTATATAGTTAGACATCTCATAATGCCTGATGCCCACTATATGTATTAAAATGGCTGACCACACTTACAAAGCCTGGGGAATCGACTCCGGGGTTTGTAGGGGTGTCCTGCGCATGCAGGGGCACTCTCACATTTATTACCAAGCACCCTGCTTTCAGGACAGGAAGGCTTGCCAGAGGGGTGACTTGTAGGTTTTAAGTGTAGTTATCTCAGATTTAAGGAAACGTATATCCGTTGTGAAGGGTGCTAGAACTAACTCCCATAGGCTGCAATGGCAGGCCTGTAGTTACAGTTTCAGTGGTCTCTCGTGGGTGGCACAATACATGCTGCTGCCCATGGGAGACCCTTGGTGTACCTATGCTCTGGGAACCTTAGTAGAATATACTAGGGACTTACAAGGGTACAACAATAGCCAATTGTGGATGTACAACAATGCTTACCATGGTCAATTTAGGGAGGAAGCACAGTGACTGGGTTCCTTATTAGCAGGATCCCAGTCAGATTATTCAAAAAAACATACTGACAGCAGCAAACAGTTAAGGAAACCATGAAAGCAGATCCTACTTTCCTACAGGCACGGCAAACAGTATTCTTCATAATTGATGTTGAATACAGTAGCTCCACGTTTTTACCAATTTGACCCACTCCTGTGTAGAGCACTCTGTTTCTTTTCCATGCTATTGAAACGAAATACATTTTCATTCATTTCTTTTTTCTGTCCTGCCCTTTGCATATTTCTCCCTCTCCATCATATTTTCTTGTGCCTCTTCACTCCATCCCCTGTATCTAGTTGATGCTGACCATTTTTTGGTTGAAGCCTACCAGAAGTGCTGTCATGTTTGATAAAGACATCTTGGGTTCATTTAGAAAGCTTCCCTGGAAACTTATTTAGCCCATTGTTTACCATTGCCTTTGTGGGTTGAAACTCACATTTGCTTGCTTTTTATTTACTGGCTTTATTTTTTTTAGGCTTTCCATCATGTCTTAGTCACTCGCATGGAGCAAAGCCTATATACTGTATTCTTCTATGAGTGTTTGCTTTCTATAAACAGATGTTTACATTTTATTCCTATCTTCTTATATTTGCTGTGTATTCAAAGACAGAGGTCAAATGTCTGGCTCTTTCTTCTGAAGGTGTTTACTTTTCTTTCTCTGACTTCAAAGTGAGAGGCTTTATCTGACAATCTGAGGTAGTGAAAGAGGTGGGTTTTTCCTTTTGATTCTGTATAGATTGTTCTTATCTGTTTCATTTGCTGTCCCTACCTCTGTTGCTGCTTCTTGGCTTCGCTAACGCCGTGACATCTTTAGATACTGTGTGCTCTACACCTTATGTGACTTGCTTACTAAAAACTTTTTTTCTAGCACACACAACAAAATGTAAATGTCTGTTAATAAACTGTGCAAATATTTCAGAATATATAAGAATTAGGAGAACACTAATGCAGCCCATTTTTGTGTAGTTTTGAAGTGCGCTGGAAACAAATATTTGAATATGATCAAAACAAATCAATACACAATGTGATACCAAGTCCATTCATTACTGTGTGTGTGCTGCATAGTTTTATCAGTAAAAATTTATTTCAGTGTAATGGTCTTTTTAACTGAAAATGTGTTATCTGTAATAGCATGATATCTACAATCTAAAATACACAATGCCACTCTACACCTCTTCAATCTATGCCCCTCCACTCTATGCCACTCTACTCTACTCTTTTCCATTCTGCTCTACTCCAATCTACACCACTCTACTCCACGCCACTGTTTGCCACTCCAATCTACTCTATGCTGCTACATCCTACGACCTTCTACTATACTCCACTCTATGGCACTTCAGTCAACAACACTCTTCTCCACTTCATGCTACTACACTCTAATCCACTCTAGGCCGCTCTATTCTACTATACGCCACCCTATCCCACTCCACTCTATCCACTCCACTCTATGTCAGTCTACTCCACACATACTATGCCACTTCTTTCTGTGCCACTATACTTTACGACACTCTACACCCCTTCACTGTAGGCCACTCTACCTCTGTCTACAACACTCCACTACTTAACACTCTATATTACTACACTCTACACCACTTTATTCCACTCTGTGCCTTTCCACACTACACCACACCACTCCATTCAGTGACACTTTATGCCACTCTACTCCACTACACTCTATGGCACTGGTATCAATGACATTTCATTTGACAACACTCTACGACACTCCATGCCACTTACTCTAAGCTACTGTAGGCCACTCTACTCCACTAAATGGCACGCCACCCTATCCCACTCCACTTTACGTCACTCTACTCCACTCTCCTCTATGTGAGTCTATTTCACACGTGCTTTACCACTCCAATCTGTCCCACTATACTTTATGGCACTCTGCTCCTTTCTACAACTCTCCTGTCTACAACACCACTCTATTCCGTGACACTTTACGCCTCTCTACCACACTCCACGGCACTCGACTCTATGACAATTTACTCCACTCTAAGACATTTCTTACATTCTAGAATAAGTGACTCTACGCCACTCCACTGTACGCCCCTCCACTCTACGTCACTCCACTCTATGACACTTTTCTCCACTGTATGGCACTTTGCTCCTCTCTAAGCCAATTAACTATTAGTCAACTTTACTCCACTCTACAACTCTACTCCGCTTTATGGCACTCCACTCTACAGCACCCCACTCTAGGACACTCTATGCCACTACACCCTTCCTCGCCACTCAACAACAATACACTATACAACACTTTACTCCACTCTGAGCCCCTCCACTCGACAACACTCCACTGTACGACACTTTGTTCCACTCTATGACACTCTGCGCACCTCCACTCTATGACACTTTACTGCATTCCACTCTATCACCCTCCACTCTATGATACTCCATGCCACACTACAATACTCCACAACATCTTGTGCCACTCGCCACTCTACTTACTCTACTCTATGTTAGTCTACTCTACTGTACTCCACTCTACTCTACGCTACTTCATGCTACTCCACTTTATCCAGCTCCATGCCACTCCACTGTATGGCACTCCACTCCATGCTACTCCAGTCCCCTCTATGACACTGTACTCCATACTCTGCTACTCCACTCTACGCCATTTTATACAAATCCACATCACTCTGATTTGAATTTTGAATTTGAATTTAAAGGTATTTGTTGAGCGCTCGTTCACCAGGCGGTTTCATGGCGCTGTTGAGGAAAGTAGTTCCTGAGTTGGATGGGGAGAAGGTTTAGATTTTAAAGGCCTGTGGAAACAGAAAGGTTTTTAGGGTGCTATGGAACTCCAAGTAGGATGTTATTAGTTCTCATGTGGAGAGGGAGAGAGTTCCAAAATTGTGGAGCAAGGACGGAGAAATTGGTGCCTCCCATTCTGCTCTTCTTGAACCTGGGTACCACCAGGAGGGACAGAGAAGAAGAGCGCAGTTGTCTGTTGGGGATATAAGGTTTGATTTTAGACTTGATGAACGCTGGAGCTGTTCCTGCGAGAGCTTGGAAGGTAATGCATCCTATCTTGAAAAGGGCCCTTTCTCTGATAGGGAGCCAATGGAGGGATTTTAGGAGAAGAGTGGTGTGGTTTAATTTGGGTAAGCCATAGGCCAGGCGGGCAGCTTGGTTTTGCACTAGTTGGAGCCGTCGGATGGCGTACGCAGGGGCACCATTGTACAGGACATTCCCGTAGTCTAAACCGGACAGGACCATAGCCATCAGGATCAATTTAAGAGCAGAGAAAGAGAAAAACCGTGAGATCTTCCGGATAGTGCGCAAAGTGAAAAAACAGGAGGAAACCACCGTGCTGATCTGAGAGTGTAAGGTGAGTTGTTGGTTGAGGGTGATTCCCAGTGTCTTAACAGAGGAAGAGGGAGGAGGGGAGGAACCAAAAGAGGGGGGCCAGAAAACTCTACAACGCTCCAATCTGCACCACTCTATTCTCTCTACACCACTCTGCTCTACGATACTCCACTCTACTGCACGCCACGCCACAGCACTCTACTCTATTCCACTCCATGCCTCTCCAGTCTGCGACACTCTACTCTACTCCACCGCGCTACTCCACTCTGTGCCAAAACACTCTATGACAATCTGCACCCCTCCACTCTACGCCCGCCACTCTATTGCCCTACATCCTATAACCCTCCACTCTATGACCCTACACTCTATGACACTCCTCTCTACTCCACTCTACTCTATACCACTCTACTCAATTCTATGCCACCCTACTCTGCCCCACTCAATTCCACTCTACTCCATGACACTCTACAACCCTCCACTCTATGACCCTACACTCTATTACACTCCACTCTGACACACATTACTCTGCACCATGACACTCCACTTTACGGCATTCTACGCCACTCCACTCTTCAACATTCTACTACACTCTACATCTCTCTATTCTACAACACTCTATGCCACACCGCTCTATGCCACTTTAATCCATTCTACGCTACTCTACTCTACTCCACTCCACTCTACAACATACTCCTCCACTCCACTCTACGTCACTATATGCAACTTGAGTCTATGACACTCTACTGAGTAGAGTGTCATAGACTCAAGTTGCATATAGTGACGTAGAGTGGAGTGGAGGAGTATGTTGTAGTATGTTCTACTCCATACTCTGCTCCTTCACCCTACACCACTCTACGCCACTCCACTTTACACCACAACACTCTATTCTACTTTATACCACTCTACACCACTCTGCACCACAACACTTCACTCTAGTTCATGACACTCCACTCTATTTCAACGACACGCCATTGTACTCCATAACACTCCACTCTGCCACACTCCACTCCACTTTACTTCATGACACTGCACTCTATGACACTGTACACCACACCTCTCCACTCTATGCCATTCCACAACTCTCCACTCCACTCTATGCCACTCCACTCTGTGGCACTCCAATCTATAACACTCTTTTCAACTCTATGCTATTCAACTCTACGCCACTCCATGCCACTCTCCTGTACGGTGCTAACTTTTAGCCATTCTGAGCACCAGCCATGCTAGTGTATAGCATGGCTAAAACAGACTGTCAATTCGAATAGTTCCTGCATAGGCAAGACCATTTGGCTTTGCCAATACTTATTTTCTTTCTCTTCCCTCTCTCGTTCTCTCGTTTACCTCTTCCTCCAACCCTTACTTGTTGCTCTCCACTCTCATTTCCTCCCACTGGTGGCTCTCAAATTTACTTCTCTCCCCCTCCTGTGTATATCTGGGTTGTCCTCCCTACCTCTTATTGCTCCTCCTCCTGTCCTCTCCTCCCTGCATCTCTCTCTGACCCTCGTCTCTCCGCACTCCTCTCTTAAACATCTCCTTCTTCAGACCTCTCTTTTCTCCACACCATTCTTTCTGATCTCCGCTCTCGGCAACTATCTCTCTGGCCTCTTCTTTCCCTCCCATCCCTTTCTAGTCTCCTCTCTTTGATCCTCTCTCTCTGGCCTATTTTCTCCTTTCCCCACACTCCTCTCTATAGCCCTTCCCCACTCTCTGGTCTTCTCTCCACATCTTTCCGCATCTCTCTCTCTGGTCTCCTCTCTCTCCCGTTTTCAGCCTCCTCTCGCTGGTCTCTTCTCTCCCTCTCTCTAGCGTCCTCTCACTGCAGCCTTCTCTCTTGCCTCCCCTCTCCCTCTTCGCACTCTCTCCACTCACCTCTTTTTCTAGACTCCTGACTCCACACCTCCCCTCCTCTGGCCTCTTCTCTCCATCTCCCTTCCGTCCCCTCTGCGGCCTCCTCTCTCTACACACCCTCTCTCTTGCCTCCTCTGTCACTCTCTTCCTATACCTCTCTCGTGCCTCTTCTATCTCTCTCTTCTGCCCCCACTCTAGCCTCCTCTCTCGGATCTCCTCTGTCACCCTCTTCCTATCCCTCCCTCATGCCTCTTCTCTCTCCTTCCCCCTCTCTAGCCTCCTCTCTCTGATCTCCTCTCCCTTCCTCTTCTGCCGCTGCCCGTCCTCCAGTGAGAGGAATTTCTGATGGAGTGTTTGCTTTAACTTGCTGGAGTTACTATGGAAAGGTGGTTTATGGTCCAGTGAAATAGAAGCACACACTAGGGCTATTCACACAGCGGCCGTGGCTGTGCGGTGCACTCACTCTCTGCTTTACTTGTTTTTCCACTCAAAGAAAAAAGAGAACATGTGGTTAATTTCCTTACACAGCACGCACTTAAGATAAACTTTTCAGGAATTCTTACTCTTGATTTGAACCACTGTAATCTTGGCTTCTACCTGCAGGGGTCAGTGTGAAGGATTCCAGATGCGTTGGCTGGGGGCTGTAAGTACTTGTCCCACGAATTCCTGTAGGAACATTCTTCCGGGATAAGACAGGTTTGGTGTGATTTCGGGTCCGGCCATATTATATTCTAACCCTTTTGTAAGCTTGTCTCCCTTGGTGCAATGTTATCCACAAAGCGTAAACCATACATTGTAACTTTTCCCGCAAACCTCGGATACTAGAAGAAGGGTCATTCCTAAATTCACAGTGTCAGTTTGTCTTAGAACAACGTCCTCAAAAAGTGCTTATAGCTTAAGGACAGGGCTACAACGATTGCAGATTGGTACAAAGCCATATATTTGTTCTTTGTGACACTAACGTAGAGGCTCTGATGTGTTTTGTCAGAATGACTCATCCCTGCACACTGATACACAACTCACCACATTTGGAAAAAATGGAGCAAAGACCCAGTCTGAAGATGGCGGGGTGAAGACGTAAATGTAGGATGTTCAACAGAATAAAGGGGTGTTGGCCTTCTGCCGGGCCTTTGGAAAAATGTGATTGCGCAATATTTTTCGCATAAATACGAACATGCCACTCCCATGGCATTATCCATTATCTGCTATATATGTAGCAGGTTTTAATAAAAAAAATGTTCATAGCTCAGATTAAAACTTCTTAACAATTGTCAGCTCACAGCGTGCAGAGTTGCTGTGTTGTTCACTTTATGTAACGTAGCTGGTCACTGTCAACTTCTGTTTATTATAATTACCCATTTAAAGAAGTGACAGTGTTGCCCTGGTAATGTAAACGTCCTCATTTGTTTGGCTTATGTCTACAACAGGAAACAGTATGAATGCTGATAATAGGTAAATGAATAAAATATATAGCATAATTGCTAATGATATTACGAACATTATACAAGGTATGGAACAGACACCGAATTGTACAATTTAATTAAAAAACAGCTTAGAATCACCTTCCAAAATATTATACCCAGTCCACCAAGTGTTTCCTTCCTGTCTTTTATTTTACAAGTATCAGTCTCATTCCACATCAAGAGACACACCCATCGCCCTCGGTTATACAGGGACACCTCAATCCATCTCTGGTTAGACAGCAGGCCTTGGCTCTGTTCTGATCACTTGCAACTTGTTCTGACGAAGGAAACCTTCCCAAGCTTGAATGGGCAAATATGTAGGTATTCTGGCCGGAGAGCCACACGTTGAGTATTCTCCTTGGGCACAGTACCAAAAAATACGGTATTCCTTTCGATTGGAATTATCATTTTCCCCTTACAGACCACTGACATGAAAGTCCTATGCAGGGCTTGAAAAAGCTGTGCCGCCATGCTCTATACTTTTTTGGGTCGTGCCTAATGCTTTTCCTCCAGTGAACTAGACAATCTGCGAGTATAATGGGGGTGACACGTTGTTTTGATGAACCACGAACCCCCAGCCTTTACCCCCTAACCTCAGGCTATTTGGAAAGTGCTGGCAGCATTATTCTAGTCCAGGTGCACCGGCCTTATATCTGTTCCCTAATAGCAACATTTTCTATTGGTTCTCTCCGGTAAAAGTCTGGTTAGTCCCACACAACGTTTGTACTTTTCAAGAATGGCAGTGAGCATTGGTACTCCGTGTGCGTCAGTGCACAAGATGAAGCTCTCTACTATGGGATGTATGCATAATCGACATGACAGCTTGCACATCCTTGTGTTTAGGGACTCTCCTTGAAACCTGTCACCCCTCCTGTGTCAGGGAGGCTTCCTATCCCCTTAAGTGTAGGTTTCCTATGCTCTGGTGAAACGCGACCATCTTCCCTCTTCTTCTTTTGCTGGTTGTCTTCAGACAATAGCGGCCTTCTGTTGTGCTCTTGGTAATAGCAAGCCCACAGTCACATGTTTCGACAGTTACATCTGATCTGTCCTTAAAATCTCTGCTCTGAAAGCCCATGAAATTCAAGAGACAAGCAGCAAGGTGCACTTCTCCAGAATCTGAGGATATAAACATTTACAAGAGGCAGCACACCTGTTGGCTCTGGCTTCGCTTTAGGGGCCCAAAGTGGTGTAAATACTGTGTATCTTAAGCCAGTATTTGAACATTATTTGTGCATTCAACGTTCTCAGTTCAGAAGCCGGCAATACATACACAACCAGGAACTCATCCAGTGCAGGGTGCGAGTTCTACCTTTGGAAAAATCCTTGCTTCTGCAACCTATGAAGAGGGACTGTAACTACCCCTAAGACACAGTCCCCTCAGCCCGGCTGCCTAGAAGAGCAAAGATAAACAAGCATTTACAATGCAACGGTCTCGCCTTTGCCAAAGTTAGAGCTATTGACATTGTAAATGACAACATTTTTATTCAGGTGTTGGTTTTGAAAACAGATAAATAAATGGCATTGTCATTTACAATGTCAATAGCTTAATCTCTCGCAAATGCGAGACCTATTGCATTTGCACCCACACACACACAGAGAGCCAAACACACAGAGCCACACACACAGAGCCCCCCCCACACAGAGCCCCCCCCCCACACACAGCCCCCCACACACAGAGCCCCCCATACACACAGAGCCCCCCACACACACAGAGCCCCCCCACACACACACAGATCCCCCCCACACACAGAGTCCACCCACACACACAGAGCCCCCCCACACACACAGATCTCCTTCACACACACACAGAGCCCACCCCCACACACACAGCACACAGAGCCCACCCACACACACAGAGCCCCCCCATACACACAGAATGCCCACACACACAGAGCCCCCAACACACAGAGCCCCCCACACACACAGCCACCCCCACACACACAGCCACCCCCACACACACAACCCCCTACACACACACAGAGAGCCCCCCACACACACAGAGAGCCCCCCCCCCCACACACAGAGCCCCCCCCACACACAGAGCCCCCCCACACAAACACACTGTTTATCTCTGATTCAGTTCGTACCATCCTAAAATCCGCAAATAGTGACACCACTGTCAAGGGAGGAGGTCTGAAGAGGCAGTTAGGTACACCACTAGTGGTGACTGATGAGAAAGAAACACAAGATGGTTTTCAAAAGGAAAAATACATGAAGGTTGGCTGACGAGAAACATGTTTAAAGAGGTTTCAGATTTAAAATATAGTGTAAATGGAGGTTAACAAATGAGGATGTAAGCAGCGAAGTAAAACCAAACAGAATGGTGGGTGGAATGGACAATAACATCCATAACCTACGTCAACATAATAGATTTACATTATGATACAGGAGTGGTCAAAGCCCGGGATTTGAAGGGGGACTAGCAACCATAATGTTTGTCAGGACTGAGGTACAGAAAGAGGCAGAGAGCACAAGGGGGAGGGGGCAGGTCGGAACGTGCACCCTTTCCTGCCCGGAAGTCAATCTCGCTCCCAGCTCACCTGATCGGGGGTATCCTTCTCGCTCACGGTGGCCAGCAGAGTACTAGGAGACGTCATGTTTGCTGTGGACCCTGAGCAGGTCTCCGGTGCAGGGGTTGCAATACGGGCCCTGATTCAGTCCCTCATGGAGGTGCCACCTCCATCTCACCGCGGCCATCACTGCCGGCCTCTGAGCACCGCCCTCCACCGCTGGCGCGCGACCATGCTCGTGCACTGCTTCGCAGCTCGAGCACACGCTCCTGTTGGTACCACGGCCACCTCCCAGCTTTCCCAACATGGCCGCACCCCCCCACACACACACACTTCTGCAACTTTCGAGACCTCGGCCCAATTAGTCTATTTCCGGCACATGTCGGTTACTGAGTCTTTTCGATTCTTTCCGGTTAAGTTTGGGTCGCTCTTAAAAAGTGAAAAAGATTTCTGCAATTTACGGCACAACTTGAGAACAGAAAAAAACAACAAGCTTGGGTGACATCACCCCTCAACGCTCCTCACAGACTCCGAGTTATGGTAAAGACTCTTGACATTCATCATTACAGATACAAGGGCGCAAATATGAAGTCATCTCCAGACAGAGCGGCGCTTCTGCCCGCAATGACGGGAGCCTCTGCTCCCCATAGCTGTGCGCCCCACGCGGCCCTCCACCCCTCAGCTCGCCCTACCTCGGTATTTACCTGCACACTATGATCAGGTTCTTCTGCTCCCCGTCGCATTCCTGCTAATGCTCTTGTTACGGGAGAAGTTGAGGCTCAGGGCAGCCATCTCGGACCACAGGGCGTGCTCAGCCCCGCAGCCCCTCCATGCACAGGTACTCGCCTGCTGTGCCTACGATGTGTGCATGTGTTACCTCAGCGCTGAGAGGCAATGGCTAGCATGAGGCAGGGGTCGAGTGGGTCCCTGGCATTTGCGAGGGGAGGCACGGACAGTGGGCGGGCGGGAGGGAGGAGGCACGGACAGTGGGCGGGTGGGAGGGAGAAGGCACGGACAACGGGAGGGAGGGCGGGGGATAAACAAGGCACAACAATGGGAAGGGGAGGATAGAGAACATGGACAACAGGGAGGAGGCAGGAACAAATGGATCGCTGACAACGGGAGGAGGGCGGGAGGATGGAAAATGCAGACAATGAGGGGTGTTACTCCTCTGCGAGAGGGAGGGTGTGGGGGGCGGGACTTAAAAAAAGAGACAGAAACGCCCACGAATCGCGTCGTGACGGGGGACAGAGTGATTGACAACCATCTCTTCCAATGGCTAGCCTCCATTTATGGAGCTAGCCAATGGAAGAAGGGGCGGGTTCAAGTCCCCAATACTGTACTAACATAAAATCTCGGCCTGCGTCAACACTTCTGCGCTGTGTACACGAGACCTAAAAACGGCCTGGATCATGAAGCTACAAGGACACTTGTTTTTCAAGCGAATTATTATCTCCTGCCCGCACACTTCTCCTGCCCCAGAGAAACTAGGGGGCTTGCAGTCACAACCCCATTATTGTATCTAGTACCAATGGTTGCAATAATCATCTTATTTACAGAGCCACTCAAAATATCTCTCAAGCCCGCACAGCTCACCGTATTCATGGTTAATACTTATCCCTGAAGTCCAGTTCCTACTGGTTAATGGAGAAGTTTTATGGTACAGTTCATAGTACAGTACATGCCCTCAGTCTTGTGGAAGTCCTGCTGCTGGATAATTTGAACCATTAGGTAGAGGCCCTAAAAGTAGGATTTCATACTGGGCACTAAACCACTATTAAATGTGACCCGTTGCTACCAATATAAACACATTGCAACTTTAAAACTGAAAATACTTAGGGCCAGATGTATCAAAGGGTTTTGCCCATTCTGTGTCTATGGGGAAATATGTTGATACATATGCCCTTAAACTAATCCTGAACTGGATCATTGAATACCTTGGTGGAATTTTTGTTGGTTCACTGGTGGGTTTTGTGTTCGATTAGATTGAATATTTTGTAACAGGAAATACAGCAACTAGGACTTCAGCCCACTGAGTTGTCCTGCTTTGGTTGCAATCTTGTGCCTTTTATGTTTGGCACCCCTCCACTGACTGGAGAATGCAAGGTGATTTAATAAACATAATAGTAAATGTGACTGAGCACGCTAGAATGTCAGCCAGCGAATCGTATCTATGTACATTCTGATAGAGACTTCTAGCCGCAGATTCCTTACCTTAGAATTACCCCCAGGTGTCTAATGGGATCTGGAACTTTTTTAGTGAGCAGTACTCCA
This sequence comes from Lissotriton vulgaris, assembly GCF_964263255.1. Classification (NCBI taxonomy): domain Eukaryota; kingdom Metazoa; phylum Chordata; class Amphibia; order Caudata; family Salamandridae; genus Lissotriton; species Lissotriton vulgaris. The sequence goes on along the minus strand of NC_141695.1, from coordinate 427,974,722 downwards.
GCGAGCCAGTAGGTGGCGTTGTTTGGCTCCGCGTTGCGTCGTCAGTGTTTTTTTTTAAATTTTATTTATTTATTTATTTATTTATTCTTTTGTGTCCTCATAAATGCCACCAGATAATGTCAACTCTAGATACGCTCTCTCCAGGCCACTGACACAGACCAGTTGTTTCCGCCCTGGGGTCTATGGATAGCCAATGGAGATCACCCAGAGGTAGGTTGTTTCCTGAGCCATCTCCCATTCACGATGTAACTTGCCACTTTGGGAGGACAGGACCACTAACCTCTGGCCTAATCATTCGACTCATTGGATGTTATCGCTCCGTCCATGCATTCAGGGCACACCAGATCTTATTAGCGCTTTCTCCACCACACAGCATATCTAAACGACTAACCGCCATGATGTTTCTTAGACAGTCTGCAAATCTGGGGGGTTTACAGACTTCCACTCCCTACAAATCTCTCTCCTAGCAATAACAATAACATAGAAAATGAACTGTAAAGTACAATTTCGAATATCATAATCTTGGGGTAGACCAAAAAGAATCAATCTAGGGCTGATAACAATTGGGGATGATACCACTTCTTCTAAGAATTCACACACCTCACTCCAGTAGCTCATAATGGCCGGGCAATCGACAAACATATGTCTGTCATCCACAGCTGGAGACTTACATCTTGGACAGAAGTATACTTCTACTGACAACTTACATAGTTTCGCTGGTGTCCAATAGACCCTATATAGTGTGAATAGGTGGTTTCTTCTGAGATTGGATGGTTTTATAATTTTTTGGGAGAGTGTAAAAGAGTCTGTCCAAACCTTCAGTACCTCCCCGGCATTAAGGTCTGGAAAGTTATCCCATAGCTTGATGGTTTCAGCTCCTAGATTGTCTTTAGCCCCCACAAATGTATTGTACCAATGCGCAACCTCACCTTTCCATCCCCTGCCCCTATCAATAGATTCCAATAGAGGTATTTCCTTATCATTGGCCCAGCGCTGCCTCCCCCACCAGGAGGTCCCCCCATTTTGTAATACCTGCCGCTCTCAATGGTAGGGCCAGTTGGTCTAATAGGCATTCTGGTGTACCTGGGGAGTCCCAAATTGGGGCTTGGGAATGGTAATAGGGTATATCAAGTGTTATGCGTATTGATTGCCAGATGTTAAGTGCTGTTTTTAAGAGCTTCAGTCGAACCTTTTTAAAAAACTTCTGATCCCCGAATTTGTAGAGCAAAAAGTCTAAACCGTGTGGCAAATCTAAAAGCATAGCCTGAAAAAGTCTACCATGAGATGAAGAGTCTAGTTTATTTGCTAAGAGTCTAAAGTTCTTGAACTGAAAGGCATAACAATAAAGAAGTACATCAGGAAGAGCCAACCCACCTAGTTTCAGTCCCCTTCTCAATTTCCTCCAGGCGATCCATGGGGATTTAGTTGCCCAAATGAAGGAGCCAATCCTTCCTTGGAGGTTCGCAGTGTCCTTTTTATTGAAATTGAGGGGGATGGAATTAAATAGAAAGGTAATTTTAGGCAAGATAATCATTTTGACCAGATTAACTCTACCATAGATGTTAAGCGGTAGGGTATTCCATCTGGTCAATAATTTCCTCACTTCCTTTACCACCATCTCCCAACTTACTTTCGAAACGTTGTCCAGGTTGTGAGTAACATAAATTCCTAGGTATCTGATTTTTGGTTTAGCTTCTGGTATCTGGGTTGGGTTGTTCCAGCTCATAATGTCTGTTTTGTCTTTGTTGATTCTATATCCAGACATAGTACCAAAGTCCTCAGCCAGATCGAACAACCTAGGAATAGCCTCGGCCGGGTTAGATGTGTATAGGAGGAGGTCGTCAGCATATAATGCTGTCTTAAGCGCCAGACCCCCTATTTTAAATGGTAAGATCTGATCTTAAGGAACAGACAAAGGGCTCAATATAAATATCAAAGAGGAGGGGAGATAGGGGACAACCCTGCCTCGTTCCCCTTGAGATGTTAAAGCAGTCTGTAAGGCAACCGTTGACCAAGACTTTGGTCCGAGGACTCCTATATAATGTTACAATGCCTTCGATGAAGATATCCGGAAACCCAAACTTCGCCATAGTTTTCCATAGAAATAACCAATTCACTTGATCGAAGGCTTTTGCTGCATCGATCGCAACGATGGCAAGTGGCAGTCCCCTGTCTGTTGCTATATCTATTGCTCCTAAAACTTGGAACGTAAGTTCATTTAGTTGACGGCCAGGTATAAACCCCCTCTGGTCCGGATTAATTATAGATTTAATTATTCTTGCCAACCTAGATGCGAGTATGCCGGAGTATATTTTAAGATCAGAGTTGAGTAGGGAAATAGGTCTATATGACTCTATTTTATTTGGATCTTTGTTGGGCTTTGCTATCAAGGTAATGGTAGCCTCTGACCAAGAAGGTGGAGTTTGCTCCCCTAACAGGAAAATTTTGTTAAAAAGCGTCAATAAGGGTGTTAAGACTTCTTACAAATTATCTTTATACACCTCAGTTGGCAATCCATCCGGACCAGAGGCCTTATTCCTAGACATCTTTTTTATCTGGGTCCGTATTTCCCCTTCAGTAATCTCTGTACCTAGGAAAGCTATATCGGTTTCACTCAGCTGGGGTAGCTCTCTCAGATCCCACCACTTTTCAAGCTCCTCCGACCCACGTCTATTTTCTTCGTGATAAAGCTCCTCCATGAATCCTCTAGCCTCTCTCCTGATTTCGACACCCTTTGTTAGAGGCATCCCAGAATCTCTCTGGATTAGCGAGCTGATGTTATTCCTGGTCCTCTCGGTCCTAGCCTTCCATGCCAAGAGTGAGCCGCACTTCACTCCATATTCAAAATTGCGAAGCTTGCTTACTTCCCACTTATCCTTGTTTACCTTATCAGCTCGTGCCTTGAAGCCTGTCTGTAGCTGCAAAAGCTCTTTTTCAAGTAACGGAATCCTGTCCCTTTCTTCTATAACAGCTAACTGCAACTGTGATTCCTTTTTTTAATTAAATCAAGGACCTTGGTATTATCTTCTTTCCTAAGTTTTCTTTTTAGTGCCATGTATGAACCAAGAATACCCCTCAGATAAGATTTAAGAGTGTCCCAGACTATTTGTTCTGAGGCAGTCCCAACATTAAATGAAATAAACTCTAAGAGACTAGCTCTAGTTTTGGTTTTAATCTCATAGTCGAGAAGAATAGTTCTGTCCAGGGTCCACTTATACTCTGAGGGGCTAACCTTAAAGTTGATATTTAACTCAACAACATAGTGATCAGACAGTCCTGTAGGAATATATAAGACTGAAATAATGTCAGGCAGAAAGGCTCGATCCAGAAGAAAGAGATCTATTCTGGAGTATTGTTTATACTTCTTACTATAGAAGGAGTACTCCCTAAGGTTACCATGTTTTACTCTCCAAGCATCTAGTAAGGAAAAATCCTTCATGATATTCCTCAGGGCTAAAAGGGATTTGTTTGGGGAATTATATTTGGCGTTTGAGGTACGGTCTAGCTGTGTGTCTAATAAAAGGTTGAAGTCACCTCCTAAAATGACTGGAGCTGGGTGCTGAATAATATACTCCTCTAACTTTCGAAGAAAGCCTGGATTGTCTTCATTAGTACCATAGTAGACAGCACACTGAAAAGTAAAACTTCCAATGGAGAGGACTGCCACCAGCCATCGACCAGATCGATCGGTTTCCCAATTCTGGACCCTAATCCCCCTATTTGCGCGCACTACTATAGCTACTCCTCTAGTGGAACCCCTCTGTTTGGAGCAGAGAACTTCCTGTACCCAACTAAGTTTTCCAAATATCTGGCCACACACCTCCGCCTCAAGATGAGTCTCTTGTAAGAAGTATACATGTGCCTCGGTATTTTTTAGAAATTCACATATTCTATGTAGTTTCCTCAGGCTTCTTATACCATTCAAATGCCTAGACTGGAATTTATTACTGGATACCGTGCTAGGAGCCATCGCATAGTGTAACCAGACCTGAAGCTAATGGAGACCTCTGTTTATATTCTGTCTTACAAAGAAAAACTTATGTCATATAAGGACATTTTTATGTTTTTTTTCCCACTTCCCTGTACCCCCACCTAACCCTCCCCCCGAGGAACCCTCCCCTTTTTACCGGCGTGATCACGCCTTAAGGGACCCCACACCCTTGAGACACCAACAATATTTAGAACAGTTTACCCATTTATTCAGTGCTAAATCTGACCCTTATCTGTGTTTTTTTCCCCCCATTTTTCTGATTCCCCTTTTTATATTACATATAGCCATTTGTTGTTGTTTTATTAAGTAAAAACATTTCTGTGTATTTTTTTTTTTAAGGAGATAAGTCAGTCCCATTCTATTATAATAACACTGGTAATAAGTATGATTTACCTCTTAAGTGTGCCTTACGGAAACAATCCATAACAAGCCACAGACCCCCTGGGCAAATAAAACGTGTATGTGACCTACGTGTGCATATTGACTTGCATTTTAGCTTCCCATGTTAAGTGAAATTACAAAGGCTATAATGTTTTAATAAATTCTCATTTACCCTAGTACGGAAGATTGATTGGACCCGGAAAATAACTATTTTCTCATTTTTAAAAGTAATTCATCTACTTCCTCAAGGTGGTTGCAATTAAACATCTTATTGTTCCACATTATCTTGAGTAAAGCAGGGAACTTCATTTGGATCTGAGCTCCCAACGAACAAAGTTCTGGCATCCTGGAGCCCAACTCCCACTGCCTGTGGGCCGTCTTCCCCCCTATATCTGATCTAATTTGGTAGGGGTTGGCACGATAATGGAGGGTGGAGCGTGCAAGACATCTATTCAGAATTAGCTCCTTAACACTATATGTTTGAAAGTAGACTAAGATTTTTCTTGGAGCTTTACGATCAGGGTGCAACCTAAAAGGATCTCTGTGCACACGCTGGATCTCAGCCTCTAGATCGATGTCTAGCCGGTCCTTTAGTATGTCTTCTCGTAATAATCTGCAAACAAATCCCTCGATATCTTCAACCTCTGCTCCCTCTGGTATCTTAAGAATTCTTAGATTGTTCCGCCGACTCGCAATTTCCAATCTCTCCATGTCCATAGTAAGAGTTCGATTTTGTGCCTTAATAGCATCAATGTCCTTGGAATTTCCTGTCGATACTTCTACCAATGAGTTGACTTTACTCTCCAACATGCTTGTTCGAGTTGCTAGTCCCTCCAGTTTGGCCTCCAAAGCATCAAATCTGTTGTGCAACCCTTTTTGATTGCTCTCTGATATTTCAAATTTCCCAAGCAGGTCTCCTCTCAATGTCTGGAATAGTAGACCCAATCTATCTCCTACAATCTCTGCCTCAACTGGCTCAGCTGGCAAACTACCAGACTGCTGGACAAAGACTTGTTTATCGGAGGTTGAAAGAGGAAAAGACTGGGATTGGAACGCAGTGCAAACTGTTTCGGGGTGAAGAGACATATTATGAGACTCTGTGCCCAGCGGATCCTGAGCCAAAGGCAGTACAGAGATTAAGCTCTCCAAGGCTGTAGCAGTATTCGAAACATGAGATCTCTGAGCTTCTAGTGGTAGTGAGAGACTAGGACTAGGAGTAGAGCTATATGCTGAATCGGGATGTGGATGTGTTAAAGCCTCTAAACCCTCCCCATTGGGAGGCTCGAGCACTACGTACCTATTCCTCAGAGGTACTGATGGGGAGGTGAACGTGTTGTCTGGGTAGGGGGCCCCCACTTCTACTTCTACTTCAGCTGATACCCCCCTCCTACTCCCGTATCACCTGAACTGATAGCTTCTACTCCTAGCACTGCACCTGATTTAGCCCCAGAGCTTTCCTTTGCTTTTGCTGCCTGCTCCATTATCTTAAAGTAACTGTTGAGTGAGGGGGTGCCTTTATATGCCTGGGACTGCTTAACAACTTTTGCAGCCACCCCCTTCCTTGTACCACCCTTCCTCTTCTGTTTGTAGGGGGATAGGGGGATCAGACCTCCTCTCTCAGCTAGCTCTGTTGGGTCCCAGACCGCCTGCCTAGACCTGAGCTGATATCTATTCCTGATCGGGGCCTCAGGGTTTTTGAGGACGCAATGGGACCCCTCCTTACTAGGTGACACCCCCTCTCTTTCTCTTTCACTCTCGCCGATTGTCCCACTGAGCGCACTGACCGGACACAGTTAGCACTGCCCTCGGGAGTGCTGCCTCCATACAGGCCCTCCCCTTCGGAACCTCCTTACCGCAAGCCTTCACAGCCCGAGCTGTAAGAAAACTCCAGCACACCGGTCCTCTGGCGCGAAGGATAAGTGCACCTCTGGAACGGCACCAAAGACTCCTCCGGCTGTCTCCTTGTCTCTGCCTGTCCACCTTGAGCTCCAATCGTCCTGCAACAGCCTTCCTCGATTCGTAGATCGGCTCATCCGACTCCCACTTCCTGGCAGAGCGGCTGACCGGCTCGAGCATCCCGCGGGGGTCCTAATACCCGTCAGACCTCCAAAACAAAGAAAAACACCGAAAGCAACTTAACGCAGGTCAGAGGGAATCAGCGAAAAGCGTCCTCATATTCTCACCGCAAAGTTCTTATCAGCAAACCGGGTCATTTTCACACGGGTAATTTGCTATAATATGCTGTGGCGCTCTTCAGCCTGCCGCCGCCATGTTCCTCGCAATTGTGGCGTCGTCAGTGCTGGAAGTGATGTGCACGGTGCCTATATAGGCGGCACCCCAGTGTGCTGACATCAGTTCTTTTCTTTCCACGCCAGTCAATGCAGATCTGGAGAGAGGTACCCACTGTCATTTTTCGACTGACCCTTTTTTTACTTTTGTCGAAGTCTTTTGAGATCTTTCTCCTGGTGTGGCAGGGATGTCCACAAGAAAAGCTTCAAGCCCTGTGGCTCCTTTTACCGACATGTGTTTAGTTTAGTTTAGTTTAGTTTATGGGCTTATAGAGCGCATGAATCACCCCAGAAGGGTATCTCAGTGCTTGTGGATTTGCAGAAGAAGTAGTTGCCGAGGGTGGATCTAAGAGAGTGCTGTTTTCAGGGCCTTTCTGAATTTCCGATGGTCTGAACATTGTCTTAAGACCATTGGAAGTTGGTTCCTCAAGATAGGTGCCTGATATGAAAAAGCTTTAACTCCTGAGCGTGCTTTTTTGATCCTGGGGATTTTAAGCAAAGATTTTGAGCTTGATCCCAAGTCCCTTTGGGGGTATACTGATGAAGCTTCTCCACTAAATAGGAGGGTCCATTTCCACCGGAGTTCCTTGTTTGTCAGGCAGCAGATCTTCAACTTCACATGTTTCTGCACAGGTAACCAGTGAAGCTGGTGTAGAATGTGGATTGAAGCTGATCTGTGGGGGCGTTTAATACTGACGTGCAGCAGTATTTTGTACCATCTGAAGGCGGTTTAGGGAGGCCTTGTTAGCCTCGATCAGTAAGGAGTTACAATATTCAAATTTACTCAGCACCAGGGTTTGGATCAGGGTCTTTCGCAAGAGATCAGGAAGATAGGGAAAAACAACATGCCCAACAGATGGAAGCATGAACCTACTATGTGCATTCCATGCTCTTTCATTGTTGGGGCCTGTTCGAGACACACCCCTAAGTTCTTTGCCATTGTTTTAGGCAACTGGGCGGTTCCCAGTTCTTTAGGCCCCCAATCTGGAGCCCATAGTAGTGGGGCTTCTCCGAAGAGCATACCTTCAGTTTTTCCTGCATTCAGCTGTAAGAAGTTGTTCCTCATCCATTGCGAGATGGCCAGCATGCCGGAAGAGAAAGTGGATTGGGCCATCTGGGATGTCTAGTTGAAGGAGAAGGGAAGTTGGGTATCGTCTGCATATGGGCCCAAGTTAATAGTCTGGGTACGAGTGAAGAGGAAACGAGTCATCCATTGCAGTGCCAGTTCCCCTATCCCAGTTTCCCTTAATCTCATGAGCAAAGTCTGGTGGTCGACCGTATCGAATGCGGCGGAAAGATCTAACAACACCAGGAGGGTGGGTTGGCTCTGATCTAGTGCAATCCTGATGTTGTCAGTAATGGCTACCAGGGCAGGTTTCCATGCTATGCTTAGGTCGGAAACCCGATTGAGATGGATCCAGATAGCCAGCCGCTTCGATATGGTCAGATAGGTGTTTATTAACATGCTTTTCTAGAACTTTTCATCAGATATGGTAAGAGGGAGATTGGGCGGAGGTTTGAGAGGTCTTCCATGGAAGCTTTGGCGTTTTTCCGAATTGGAATGATCTTCCATGATGGGAATAGGTGGCCTTCCATCAGGGATTGGTTTAATAAAGAACAGATGGGATTTGATAGTGATTTAGCAAGAGAGGTATGTTCGGGATTAGCCTCATTGGGTTGTTGTTCCCAATGTTGCTGGTTACGGCCTCCCTGCTCCTTTCTTTCTGGCAGCCTGTCCTTGTTTCCTCCGCACGGCGTTCAATGGAACAACAACCCGATGAGGCTAATCCCGAACATATTGATCGTGTTTCTGACATATGCTGACCTAATTGAAAGAGGTTTTGGATCTCAGCAACCGTGCACCCGGCTCCTATAAGAGAATATTGCCGACAACCTACATAAAACGGTGGCTCCTTCTGGCAGCGTAACACGGCAGGATCACAGCCTATATAAAGGTACAGAAAGTGGAAATCAAGTCCCTTATGATATATATAAATAAAGTAATCAAAACCTAGAGGAAATTGATTTTACCCCTCTGGTACAAGAGACAGCGCAACTTTGCACATAATTACTAGCAATTTGCGATCTACCAACTGTCCGCATTCAAAAAGGACTCTTCGTTGAACGAACGATTTCCTTCCACATGGGCAATAATTCCATCTGGAATAACAAGAATCAGTCCTGATGAAGGTGTACTAAAGAAAGCCGAAACGCCGCGTCGACCTTTTTGATTCTTTGCTTGCATATATATTTTTTATCAAAAACTATTGTGATGATCATGTCTATTGCTAAATGTTTTTAAATGTTGTTTTTAACATAAATTGTGAATTGATAAAGTGTAATAAAATGTAAATATCGTTACCAAAGCCATGTGGTGATAAGCCTTAATTTGTAATACTTGTTGAAAAGTCGTAATTAAATTTGTAATACTTGTTGAAGGTATCTGAAGTAATTGCGTAGAATCTGTCATTACCCGTGTCTATTCCAGAGACTATAGTGCGTAATTTCTGTATATGGATAACTAATCACACAATTTTGTACCTTTGCCTTTCCCGCGGAATTGACGCCCGTTCCATTTGACCAAATTTTTAATTTTAAATTTAACATTTTTCTCCTACATTACCATGCCCATATGACCAACACTAAAATAGGACACAATCCTCTCTGTCCACCGACTTGGGACTTTTGCTAATTTTGAATTCTGTTTTCCCCACGGTCCTTTATAACTCTGTGTGGGGTCCTCCTTATTTTTTCCCAAAATGTAGATCTGTCAATTCTTGCCTAGGGACTTGCTCTGGGCCAGTTGGAAAGGCAATCTCATTAAAAATTAATCTTATTAGCTCACTGAGCAATAGTGGCCTCGGGACAACTAATGTTAAAGTTGCAGTTATGTCTCTTCCTGGGCACAAAATGGTTAATTGTATCCTGGACCGTTGTCCGCAGGCTTGTATTGACACAGATCGAAGTCTGTCTGTCCGGAGCATTTGCATTTAGCCAGCAGTCCGTTAATTATTAATCAACTTGTTCATGTTTCTGTTTGCTGGAGGAGAGAAGGTTATATCCTCGGCCAAGCTCCGCTGCTGGTATCTGAATTGGTGGGATCCGTTCTCCGTCCCCGGGGGTCATTTTTTTCGTGTGGGATGCGTGGATCCACGAAGTTAGACCATCACATTTCACTGCTGTAGCCGTGGTAAGAATGACCTGCATTGGCCCCCTCCATCTGGGCTGCAAACAATTCCTCCGTGTGTGGGCCTGTACCCAAATCCAGTCCCAGGGGCTGGAGATCGTGGGCTGGTGGCGTTGCGCCTCTGGAAGGGACTTCAGCACCTGACAATGGAGGTAACGTAAAATATCGGTTAACTTCTTACAGTGACACAATAATAAGTCATCCGTTACTGACAGGGGGGCTGTTGACATATGTCCAGGTATGTTCATTGGCCTTCCAAATACTATGTCATGTGGGCTCAGCTTTGTTACTCTGTCTGGTGTACATCTCATTGCTACAAGCGCTAAAGGCAGCGCATCTACCCATGAGAGGTCTGTCGACGCACACATTTTCGCTATCTTATTTTTCAAAACTCCATTCTTCCTTTCGACAGCGTCTGCTGCGTCTGCTGCTGGTGGGTGGTAAGCACAATGCAACTTTTGTTTTATGGCCAATCCCTTGCATAGTCCCTTTATGACATTGGAAATGAATGCAGGCCCATTGTCGGATGCCAGGAGGGTGGGTACCCCAAACCTTGGCAGTAGCTCCTTCAGTAGACACTTGGCCACGCTCTGTGCATCACAATGTTTGGTGGGGTAGGTCTCTGTCCATTTGCTAAACATACAGACAATGACCAAAACATATTTATATGACTGGGTGGGGGGCATGGCTATAAAATCAAGCTGAAGGCTTTCAAATGGCCCATGGGGAGGTGGGAAGTGGCCAGGCGCAGTTGGGGTACCTTTTCCAGTGTTATACTGGGCAAAGACAGAACACTGCTTGCACAGCCTCTGCTATCTGGCGGAATTTTGAGTTATACCAACACTGGGAAAACAATCTGATCATGCCATCACGTCCTACATGTGAGGGCCCATGGAACAATCAGCTCATTGAAGGGAGCATGGTAGAAGGCAAGCATATCCTGTCATTAGGCCCTACCCAAAGTCCGTCCTTTGTTTGTGTGCACCCCTGTTGCTCCCACTACTCTTTTTCATTGTTAGCTGTATTCCTCTGAATATGTATTGGGTCAAAATGTAGTGAACCACTATCCTCTTTTGTGTCTGTCCTGTTGTCTACTAATTGTATCACAGCTCGCTGGCAGCCTGTAATTGCTATTCTCTTCGCCTCTTGGTCAATGAAAGCATTGCCTCTGGAAATGGGGTCTTTTGATGAGGTGTGGGCAGCACATTTTATAATAGCCACTTTGAAAGGTAGTAGCAGAGCTTGGAGGAGGTCATAAATCAATTGTGCATGATGTAAGGAACCCCCTCATTGCCCATAGCTGGCCAAAGTCGTGGACCACCCCAAAGGCATACTGGCTGTCCGTGTATATATTCACTTTCTTTCCTTCAGCCCACGCACATGCCCGTGTAAGTGCCACGAGTTCGGCTGCCTGTGCACTCTTTGCTGCTGTCAGCCTTCCCCCCTCCAATAATTTAGTAGCTGTGCCCACCGCATAAGATGCTTGTAATACTCCTGTGTCATCCCTTAAGCATGACCCATCTACAAATAAATCTCCTTGAACATCTGGGAGTGGTGTATCTTTAAGGTCTGGGCGTATCTTAGTATGCCTATTTATGGCCAAGGCACAATCATGAAATGAATCATCTGAATCAAAATCCTCCAGCTCATGTTCAGTTGGTAGCAAGCATGCAGGGTTCAAAGTGGTACATCTCTTGATGATAATGTGTGGTGTCAAGAGTACCAACTCATACCTCGTGAGGCGTGCATTGGTGAGGTGCTGTGTCTTAGTGGATGTGAGATCTTAGTGGATGTGAGAAGTGTGTCCACGGCATGTGGCACATGTGGGACTAGTGTGTGTCCTAACACTAAGTTGTCTGACTGTTCCACGGCAAGTGCTGCAGCTGCCACTGCTTTCAGACACGGTGGGAGCCCTGCAGCCACTGGGTCTAGCGTGGCAGAGTAATATGCCACGGGGCGGTAGAAAGCTCCATGTTTCTGAGCCAAGACCCCCATTGAACACCCACCCTTCTCGTGGCAAACAAGTGAAAATCTTTGCTATAATCTGGTATGCCTAGCGCTGGTGCTTCCTTCAATCCTCTTTTCAGTTCATTGAAGGCTGTCTCACATTCTTGTGACCAGGGTACAGTGTCAGGTATGCCTTTGTGTGTCAGTGCCTGTAGGGGTTTCGCAATGAGAGAGAAATTTGGTATCCAGTGACGACAATATCCTGCAACCCCCTAGGAACGCCCTAACTTCCTTCTAAGTGCGGGGTCTTGGAAAATGTGTTATTGTCGAGATTCTGTCTGGCAACAGTTTTCTTGTTCCTTCTGTCAACTCATGGCCTAAGTATTTCACAGAGGTGAGGCAAAACTGTAACTTCTTTGGGGAGACTTTGTATCCCTTTAGTGCTAAGTGGCATAGGACGGCGATGGTGTCCTTTACACATGCCTCCTTTGAAGGCGAGGCCAATAGCAAATCGTCAATATACTGGATAAGTGTGGACCCCTCCTTCAGTACCAGGGAGTCTAAATCTGTTTTTAAGGCATGTGTGAAAATGGATGGTGACTCTGTATAGCCCTGCACCAGCCTTGTCCAATAAAACCTCTTCTGTCTAAAACTAAAGGAGAAGAAATGTTGGCTGTCAGGGTGCAAGGGGATGGTAAAGAAGGCGGAGCTAAGATCCATCACTGTGAAGGTGGTAGCTGACACAGGTATATTAGATAATATTGTTGCTGGGTTTGGGACCACTGGAAAAGATGGCAACACTATTTTGTTCAATTCTCTCAGGTCTTGGGTGAATCTGTAGACAGGGTCCCCGTTCAGGCCCTTGGAGGCTTTCTTCACTGGGAGAATCGGGGTGTTACATTGACTGTATTGAATCTCTCAAAATTCCTTGCTTCAGGAGGTCTTGTATCACTGGTGCGATGCCTTCCTCCCCCTCTTTGGAGATCTTGTATTGTGGCACTCTTGGGAGAATTGCCCCTGGCTTCAGTTTTATCTGTACCGGTGGGTAGTTCAATACCCGCCCTACGTCATTGGCACTTGTTGCCCAGACCTCAGGCGGCACACAATGGCGTAGTTCAGGTGGTATTTTGGGTTCTGTGCATTTCATGAGTCTTGTACCATCAGGCCATTTGCCTTGCTCTCCAGAAGGACTCCTGCCGGTGAACAGTGTATGGTACATTGCAATTTGCATAACAAATCTCTCCCTAGCAAATTCATGGGGCAAAACCTGCTAAAAATAAACTGGTGGTGCACTGTTATTGTGCCTACTACAAACTGTAGTGGCTCAGTAAGGTATTCTGTAATAGGTTGGCCAGTCATGCCTACTGCGGTTATCGTAGTCCTATAAAGTGGAGCTTCAGGCGTTGTTAGTGCCTTCAGCATTGATCTTTGAGCCCCTGTGTCAATTAGAAATGGAACAACCCTGCCCAATATCTCTCCCTCTACATATGGTCCAGATTGATATACTGCTATTGCTGGTGCTATCACGCAGTTTCCCACTTTCAGGCATCCCTAGAATGATGCTGGGGGTGGGGGTGGGGGCCAGTCAGTCATTACGGGTGTCCATCCTTCCCCCCTGCCCATTGCTGCTGGGACTCATTTTCCTGTTGCGGGTTGTCTCGGTACCCTGTGTGCCGAGTGTGGTTGGCGTGCTGGTGTCTGCCCTCTTGCCTGCTGTTCTGTTTGTACCTACTGTCCTCATTTCTTTTCTTTAATATTGGACAATCTGCTTTCCAATGATTGGGGTCCTTACAACAGAAGCATGCTGTTCCTTGTGGTGGCAGGGAGGTTGATCTGCGGGGTAAGGAAGGTGTCCTACCGGCCTGCTGTTTTCCTATGCCTCGCGCCCCCCTCTGCTCCTTTCCCTACCCCTGTTATTACTGTAAAACCGTTCTTGTGCTACCATTAACCTCACTTTTTCTTTCTTTAATTTTTTCTGTCTCCATCGCCTGCGCACTAGACTGGAAATCTGAGCAGTACTTGGCCGCCGAAAGCACCTTCTCTATCGGCTCTTGTTGCCAGCAGACAAAAGAAGTCTGCAAGTGTGTTCTGATGGGTGGTGTGAGGCCTTGTACAAATGTAGTTACCAGGGCTGGCATCGCATCTCCCATAGGATTTTCAATCCACTGTTCTGCCTATATACTTGCAGGAGGTGGTCAAAGTATGTATTCACACTTTCATCTTTCTCCTGTTTGGTACTTGTAATTTTGCTCCAATCAACCCTATCTTCAGGTACCTTTTCCATCAAGTGTTCCACCACTTTTTTGTATAACTCCTCTACTTCTGGGCCTGGCGTCCCTCCTTTGCCCCTCCTTGGTTCCACATCTGGCCAATCAACCTTTCTTTTACAATCTTCCCAAAGGTCCTTTGGGATGATTATATTGAATAACGTGTCGAGGTCTCTCCATAGTAAACCTCCTAACGCTGCCATTCTACTAAGCTCTTCATACCATTTTCGCGGTTCTTCTCTTAGCCTGGGATAGTCTCTGCTGAAACTGCTAATGTCCTGCCTTGACCATGGGACATAAACATATGCTAAATCATTTGGCGCGCTGCCAGGTGGTGGCGGTATCTCTCGTAGGGGCATGATAAGTGATGGGACTTCTGTTGCCTGCTGTGTTGGCTGTGGTGATGGAGTGGGCAAGAGAGTGAGCCACGTCAATTACTGCACATGTGTGTATTAGCTGCTTCCATTGTTGTAATTTATCTATAGCATATTTAAGCGTGTCCTGTAACTTAGACTCCTCCCATGTTATTAAATCTGAGTCTGTGAATCCGAACTTCCCTACTTCCCAATCATATTTTTCTGGTAATTGGGCACGACTACCTGTGGTTGTCTGGGTGTCGGCTTGCTTAGCATATGCTAAATGGGCCTGGGGTGCTTTGTTCATTAACTCTGCTCGTGTTAAGGACAGTGTTTTCTCTAAGTACCTCCTATTCTGTGATTGTATAAAGGAGTCCACTGTTAGTGAGCCCTCCACGAGCGCTTGACAATTTAAAGAATCGCTCTTTAACATCAATTTTGGTGAGTTTGGATTGGGCGCAGAAGCTCCTCCCACCATTCCCCCCAAACTGCCTCTTCTTTTGCTCTCTGGAGCTGACTCTGTTTCTGCCAAACACTGCTCTAGTGTTGAAATGTTGTGTTCTGTGTGATGGACATATGTAAATGCATCCCATATTAGTGAGTGCCACTGTTGCTGGGTGAATGAGTCATCCTGTGATTCATCCTCAAATAATTGCTGCCACGGTCTGTCTATTAGTTTAGGTGTTTTAACCTGTTTCTTAACACATTCTTTGAGAATACTGTGTTTCTTCTCGTTGTAGTCTGAAGCGGCTTTGGCCGCTGTTTCTCTCATTAGTTTCAGAGTACCCAGGTCTTCGATAGACTCCAATTCCGGTCTTGCAACCTTATCTTTCAATGCTCTGCGTACAAAGGTTATGGCTGCCTCTCGTTCCCCGGTAGTTAGCTCAGTGGCTCAGGTACATGCAGCGGTGAATCACCACCCAGGCATCCCAAGAGAATATCTTCTAAGAGTTGGTCTTCCACCCCTGCCCCACCTTCTACCTTCTCTTCTTCTTTAACTTGGACGCATGGGAATGCGCCTACTGTGTCTAGCTGATCTTTTCTCCATCTGCCCTCCAGTTTTGCCTGTAATACTTTATTTTTAATTTCCATAAGTTCACTGTGGACCTTTGATTTGACTGCGCTTGTTGAACGCATCTCGCTCAACACAAAGTCCCAATTATGGAAAGCCTCCCATTCCAAACTTCTAATCTATTTTCCCTTTAAATTTAACATCTGGCGCAGGTATGACAATTTTGCCATGTCATATGTGCCATTACATGGGAACTGGAGATCCGGGTTTTTAGATGTGAGATCATGCCACTTATGTGTGTACATAATTGAGCTTAGGCCTCTTTTTATAGCCACATTATATGCAGGTGAGTTCTTGGGTGGGGCTGGCTGAGCCGTATCTAAACTCTTTTTACTACTGCTGTTTCCCATGGTTGAATTGTGTGTAGCAGCTAGTCCTAAACGCCTTACAAATAACTGTTCAAGTATACCAGACAGATGGGTTGCAGGGTAGACTTTAACACGGTAACATGTGACACAATAGGTTGACAGAAATACTTCACATATATATTTCAGCCGCACAGTATTTGCAAGAGGGCAACAAGAAAGCCATACATCGGGGGAGGAGCCAAGATGGCGACCGGAGCGGACCTGTAGGCTCCCGGCTCCTCCAGCCTTTCTCCGCCGCACTGATATCCTGGCATATATCCTGGTGTAATTTAATATCGGATTGAGTGCGGCGCGGCGCTGATTCCAGCGGTGTGTTTCCGGTCTCTCGACCTGCCCGGCGGCCGGAGATAGCTGCGGTACTGCTCGCAGCCCTGGACCCCGCCTGCACATTCGCTCTCTGCCGTGCCCCGGAGACCTGATGGCGGCCAGAATACTTGATCGGCGCTGAAGACCCGAGCACCGGTGGGGACCTCGCGAAGCACTGTCCGTGCTGCGCCGCTTGCGAGGACTTGAAGCTGGCGGCGAGAAGTGAGCGCTTGCTGCGCTGCGGCACCCTACCGAAACGGATCCTTTGTTTGGGGCAGATGCTATGCGGGGAGTGTCGCTTGGCCATGTTTACTTGCCTACGTTCGTCTGGCCCGCGCCTCACTACCCTGCTCTGTTACGGGGCGCCTCTCCGTGATGTATGCCTCACTGGCGCTGTACTTGGTGATATTGCAGCCCTGCAAGGACGCTCTCCTGTGCCGCACTTATCCTGGCGATTGCCCCGGAATTTCGCCATAATGGCTTTGTTTGGTGCTCCGTGGTGTGGGGGAGAGCGCCCGTCCCTGCCAGTGGCCTGTGTTGCCCCGCCTGAGATGGGGTCCGATTTTCAAGCACCTTCCTTGGGAAGTGAGGGGCAGGGGCTTCAGCCTGCACTTTCTCTCGATATCATCCTGACTGCCCTGCGCGACTTCCGTGCTGATATGCACCAGGGCTACCAAGTACTGCGAAGGAAGCTGGACGACATGGCGTCGGCGCTGCGGCAGGGATGCAACGTTCTGACCCCGCAAAGCCTACACTCATCTCCGTTTGCGATCCATGGGGATACAGTGCTTCCTTCTGCCCGCTGGACAGAAGTGCCCGCTTCCAAATCTATTGGCGCCCGAGACCGTCCGCCTGATCCCTCTATCTGGGATACTTTGTTTCCCCTTTCACCGGAGAGTGCAACATTGTTGGATTTCTCATCGCGAGTGCCCTGGGACCTATCCACGACATTGCCGACCTTATCACCGGCTCCTGGGTTATGCCCTCCGACTTTGCTCTCGAAGAACTCATACATTCTGCAGGTCTCTGAGGATCTCACTATTACAGTCGGTGGATTTACTGGTGACTCTCGACGGCCATTTTGTGTTCCTAAGACACTCTCACTCTTTCTGTGGCCATATTGTCTCTTTGTTTTGCTGTGGCTATGCCTAGTGGGCTTCCGACTTTCGGGACAGGGCTGATGATTCTTCCCTCGCTGGCACTGACTGTCTGCCTGGTTGTGACCCCGGACTGAAACACTTGTTGCTGCATTGATTACGCATTATGTGCGACTATCACCCATTTCAGATTGTATTCCCTGCTCTGCGCGCTGGCCTCTTCCCCATTCAAGCCGCAATTATTGTGTTTTACCATTTTCGTTTCTTCTTTGTGGGGCGACTGTGTTTTTTGCGGGCTGGTGGTTCAGGGACAGATGTTGCGGACCTTGTATTTGATTAGCCGGGGGGGATCCGGACCGGAACACTAAAACGGCGTAGAGGTTGCAGACGGCTGGGAGTCCGGGAGCTCTGTTATTGTGAGGGCTCCTCCCCACCTCCTTCTTTTTGGGAGTGGTAGATCAGCTTGTTCTTTTCTTCCTCCCTATATTCAAGTGTTGAAATTCTTCGTTTATTATCATTTTCTTTCTCCTTCTTTCTACATTTTCTTGCTTTCTCTCGCCTTTTTTCTTCTTCTTCTCTTCTCTTGCTGTATTTCGGGTTTATGGGGCGACAGACACTCTGCTAGGGGGGGGTAGGCCATAGCCTCTGCATGTGTGTAGGGTGGGGGGTTATATTTCATTTTTTGTTAGTTTCTATGGGACCTATTTTTGCTTCTTTTATAATTTTTCCTTTCTCTTGGTCCGTGTTCAGGCATACTGGGCGAGGGGTGGCGGCGGAGATACGAGTGGGATGTTGAGATTGCTACCCTGTAGCGTGGATATTGTGTGGCCATCCTGCCTGGTCGGGACTTGCTTGTCGAGATGTGGATTGAACCGAAACTGTAGCTACTGTCATGTCCCACCTGCATGGTCCTTGCTCTTATTTTATTATTTTATGAGTACGGAACAATACGACCTGAACTTAATAGTTGCACAAAAAACTTAAAAACTTAACCTTAATCACTCCTGTGTCATGGTCTTGCGGCGTCCTCCAGTCTGATTTCTGCTTAATAACCGATGTGCTGCTGTATTACTATGTCACCGTATTGCATGCTCTAGTGCTACATGAGAGTTCGTGGCCGGCCGGATGGTTGTGGGCCCATATTTGTTCTTTATTTCGTGCACAATAAAGGTTTTCAAAAAATAAAAAAAAAATAAAAAAGAAAGCCATACATCAATCACCCCAACAGGTCATGTAGTGCCAATTCACTAAAGCTGTTTCACAAGGAAGAAAGAAGCCAGATCCTGGTTGTATGTTTGAGCCTTGATGGCCTGTGAAATGAGTAAGATAGGAAACCAGACCCTGTCTGTGCTTGTGCCACAGGGTGCTGACATTCAACAATAGAGCCAGAGTGGTGAATTGCTTCGTGCAGTTCACATAAAACATCTAGGACAGATACTGGGGATCCTACGCGGCAGCGCCGTAGAAAAAACCTTCTGTGCGGAGAATGTGAGTGGGTCGGCTGTACTTAAACCCAAAGGAGTGAGGGGAATAACAGAAATTCTATTAAGTTTTGATTTTTAGAGAGGTGTACTTTAATCGGTCTTTCCAGCCAGTCCCTTTCAGAGGCCAGAGGGTATTATGGGCGGGAGTACTTATTTGGCAACGTTGGTAACTGGGTGTGTGAGGTGAAGGTTTTTATCAGATCTCCGTCGAGTAACGTTCTAATACCCAAATTAAATGAATAAGATGGCAAAGGTAACCTAGAACCTAGCACCAAGCAAAAATACCCCACATGCCTAGCAATATTTGGCCACTACATAGGCCAAGCACATCACAAGTACACAATAAAAAAATGAAACCTATAATGATGGAGAAAAGAAACACTGGTGTACCAAGCGTCACACCCCCCTCTTCGTGCCGAGGAGAACCCCTAGGCACGAACCTAGAACCACTCTTGCCCCTAGGTGGACGTCTCCAGGGGGAGGGTGGAGGCGGAACCCAGGCAGGGCGACGGGCGCCAGCCAAAGAGGCAGGAGCGCCGGGGGTGTTCCTCATAAATGCCCAAATATTTGGCCAGCGGCGCGTTGGCGATGGTGCTGCACCCAGATCAGAGCTCATGGGGACCAAACAAAGTACAATTGATAAATACACAATAGACAAGAAAACCTGCCCGCTAATCTGGCCACCCGTATCGCGACACCTAACAGGCACATACACTAGGTGCCAATCTGGGGAGCAAAACTGCCACGTCCTAAAACGGCGTGATTACCTGCTACCATCCACAGGGGGGCAAAAACTGCCACAGCTCAACAATGAGGGGCCAACTGCTACAACCCAACAACGGAGGATGAAAATCCCCCCCCCACCCCCTCCCCCCCCCAGTGTACTCACCGGGCTTCGTCCAGTCTGTTAGAGCATATCGACGTCCGCTGCACCCAATGGGAATGGTCTGGCGAGGGTATCCCGCATCCCAGCGGCCGGTGACTCTCTGCGGCGGGGGGAGGGGTGCAGACCTTCGCCCTCAATGGCTGGCCAAGGGCCTACTGATACCAAAATCACCAAAGAGTTACTGCCGGCCAGGAATACTGCAGAAGCTCGCCGTCACCAGCCAGCCAGGGAACGCAGGGGACCAAGGCCAGACTCTATGGAATTAAAAAATGTATGTGAGAAAAGGCAGCAGACTTCAGGTAGCAATGACAGAGGCGAACACACGCCCGTGGCACAGAAACTAAGAAAGGTCAACAGCACAGAGAGCGAGAGTAAAAGAGAGAGAGCTAGACAGGAGTCACCTCCTGGGCCGTGTGGTGACAAAAACAAAAATAAACCATCAGAGCCAAGAACAGTAGAATGAAGAAAACGATCAGAAAAGGAACCACGAAAGACATGGAGTCCGAACAAGCCGTGTAAATATCCCCAGGACACAGGCACACTTGGTCAGACATAGAGAGTCAAAAATAAGAAGAGGCAGAAGAGGCAGAAGCATAACACAAGCGTGCCAAGAGTGAAAAGAGCAGGATTACACCAAAGACAACAGAGAGGCCACAAACAGACCATCCACCGGATCCGACCCCCTCCAGCAACCAACGAGACCGGGGAGAGATAAACAAACAGAACGTTATCACCTCAAATCCCCGCCCTCAGAAGGGTGCCAAAGGGTCCGATCACCAGTGTCCGCTCCGTCGATGTAGCCAGTCAGTTGTAATGGGTCCGCATTCTCTCCACCAAATGTAGAAGCTCAGTATTTAACTGTGAAAATAAAAAGGTCAATGACAACACTGAAATAAACAATTCGCTCTCAGCACATTTGTTTGCAAGGTTTATTGGGAACCCAATCAGAATGCAATCATATATACGTGCACACGGAGACCTCAGCAAAGCTCACTAAGTGCCCAATTGGTATGACAGTGCAGAGACATTTTATAGGTATAAGCCCCCACAGGATGGGCATCATAGCATACGTAATCTGGATCAGACTATGTCCTGCTGGACCAATCAGTGCAGTGCAAATGTGGTGTGATAACCTTTTAAGACTCGAAATATGTCTATACCCTGGTGTTGCTGCCCACGTGTCATCTACAAGAGCAGATTTGGGTTTTCCCCTAAAGGTGAAATCTGTGCCTCTGGTATACGTGGACTTGGCACGTACTTGACCGGCCAGGCCTGCAGGTCATGTCGACATGATTTACTGAAAGTGTGAGGTTTTGCAATAGCTAGCTAGAAGCTGGCATGTTTATTCTCGGAAAAGCCTTGCGTTGCTTGCACATTGCAGCTGACTGACACACAAAATGGAGCGTGCGACCATTTTGTGGAATTCTGCTGGTGTCTTTCTTTAGTAGCTCAAAGAAGACTATAGGCCTGAAAACATATGTATTTGGTATCATAGAAATGTTCGCTTCGTCCCTTTTCCTTATCATCTTTGACGTAGGTACGGCGCCATCTTCTTTCAAGGTTTTTGCAGCAGCTTTTTTCCTTGTGAAGTTCTGGGGAGAACCACGCTGCCTGGGTTTGTTTGGGTTTGTTTGAGCCTGTTTTCAGTGGGGCTATCAGTTCAATAGCAGCTACGGCTGATTTATTGAAGTGGGCTAAGCTCTCTTCTATATTACTGTATGGTAAGTCCATGGGGGGTGTGAAGGCAGTTGAGAAGGTTTTTGGGTTGATTTTATACCATTGTCTGTAAGGAGATTGATTACGTGGGGTGGGCCACTGTGGTTCTCTACATCACTGTAATTGAAAGTCAATAAGTGCAGAGTCCGACCAGTTTACTGACTTTGGGGCTTCAAATATGAGAAGAGCTGAGTTGAAGAAGACAATGTCTAAAGTGTGTCCTGCTGTGTGAATTGGACCATCATTGATTTTTTAAAGATTTATTGTGGCTAGGTCTGCCATGAAGGCCGAAGTTTCAGCTTTATCTAGACATTCGCTGCGGATATTGAAGTCTCTCAGCAGCATAAAGTTGTTAGAAGAGATCACATAAGTGGCTATCAACTCCATCAGTTGGAGAGAGAATTCAGCCAAGGGGCCCGGTGGGCGGTATACCAATACCCCTTTCCAGTTTTTTTGTGGTGAGAGATCCATCCTGAAGATCTGGATTTCGTTCTGCTCATTACTACGCTGTTCTAAAATTGTAATTTTTGCTCTATCTTTATGAATGATGGCGATCCCTCCTCCAATTTTGGTCTGCCTGTCGAGTCTTAGAATCCTTTACCCTTCTGGATGCAATGGCAATTGCAGGGGTGCTAGTCGGTTTTAGCCATGTCTCAGTTATAGGGTGTGTTAGAGTGTAGCAGGTCCCATATCTCAATAGCATGTTTGGGGAGGGATCTTACATTTCCCAGGAAGCCTTTCCAGCTTTGCCTGGGGGTTGTATGTTTATACTTGGGGTTCAGCTCTGGGTCTACTCCTTTCATAGCTTTTAGTTGGTCAGCATTGGAGATAGGCATTTTGGGGCCATTTGGCCACATATTTGCTGAGGCTGAATTTGTGCTGCAATATAGGCAGGAGAAGAAACCCTCTAAGTTTTTGAGGTGTTACTTTCTATCATTATGACAGTGGTGGAATGGGTGGCGGAAGCTTTCCCTCATAAGCAAAAGCTCTGTCTTTGAGTATCCCTGAATATGGCGCGCACCTGGGTCTGAATGTAAATGGGCAGAGACCCTGGTGCCTGGCTGCCGTCTGGCTTGGGTGGGAGCAGATGGGTTTGCCTTTGGTGCACCTTCAACCCGCACCTGGCGCACAAGCTGCGGGCGATTATGGACCTGCAATTTGTTTGCCTCTGGCTCCTGGCGTTTGAACACAACGCAAAGACCTGGGTTGACTGCTGTGCCATGCACCTCAAGGACATGAGGGAGCATTATCTCAAACTCCTTGCTGCTCGACATACAACAACATGACGGTTTTGATCCTGGTCAAGAGGAAGCTCCTGGGATCAGTCGCGGAGCCATTGATCTTTGTTGCAGTCGAAGTTGTCAGGGCGTTCGGGTGAATCCCACAAAAAGAACAAAAGTAAGAAGTCGAAGGAGGTCTTTGACTTCACCCTGTCCGTCGGAGTAATCCGACGGGACAAAGGAGAGACGTCATTCAAGGACTGGCTCTGCGGTTGAACCTGTGCTACCCCGAATTTCCGGGAGCCGGAGCAACACCCGCCCAACTCTGCAAATCTTTTGAGGCCATTCACTTCATATTTGGGTGCCTAGTCCCTGCTGGTGTCCCTTCAGGCCCCCAGGTTCGCAAGGGACCTTACTGGTTCCCTGACAGCGGTTGTGCCCCTGTCATCAGTCAAGCCCTTGGATCCTCAGATGGATCCGGACCGGTGCCAGTCATAGCATCTCGACCTTCCCCAACAGTGGTCCAGATGTCGATGCGCCCGGTGGACCCGTCCCATTCTCCTTCCGACTCTGTCACAGAGATGAAGGGGTATCGTAAGACATCGACTCTGGAGCCGAATGGGGACTTGGCTTCCAGACTGGAGCCTGAGCCTTATTCTTACAGGGTAGGACTTGGAGAGGAATGGGGAGCCACTGGACCCTGAGGAATACCAGCCAATAGATCCCAGAATGGACTGGTGTGTGGAAGTAGCAGACGCCAGTGGCCTGGACATCTCTCCAGATACTGGCATGGTCTCTCCTCCTACTGCAGCTAGAGAGGACGGAGCTTCTTTTGTTTTGGTGGTGAGAAGGGCGGTCAAGGTCCTGAACCTTAGCCTGCCCTCCGTGGCAGTCAAGACTAACATATTGAAGGAGGTGCTTCAAGCAGGAGTGACCCCCCTGGGAACCCCTTCTCTCTTTTTAATGAAGCCCTTATAGAAGTCCTTCATGAGACCTGGTCCAAGCCCAGCAAAGGGGCTCCTATAAATGTTACAATTGCCTGCCGCCATCGTCCCACCCCAGGATACCCTAATTTCCTCATGCAACAACCTGCCCTGGAGAGAATGGTGGTTCAAGCTTCCACTTCCTGCATAAACCCTGGTGCATTCCCTACCACTCCACTGGATAGAGAATCCAAGAGGCTGTACACCATAGACAAGAAAAGGTTTTCTTCCACCAGCCTGGTACTGTGGTCGTAAACACTTCATGCCTTTAGGACCGTTACACCAGTGCACAGCGGGATTTGGTTGTGCTGGTACTTTCCATGGAGGCCTGGGCCATACTCTCTCAAGCTATGGCAGATAGGAGAAATGAACCCAAGTTCACTATCCAATGTGGGCTGGATACGACCGACTCTCTAGGCAGAGTGATTTCTTCAGCGGTTGCCTTACGGCGCCACGCCAGGCTGAGAACAATTGGGTTTTCATTGAATGTCTAAGCCTTGCTTATGGACATGCCCTTTGATGGCTCCCGTCTTTTCGGAGACAAGGCAGACTCAGCATTAGAGCACTTCAAGGAAAGCAGGGCTAGGGCACAGGTCCTTGGGCATTTCCATGACACCCGCCAACCTCAGTCTGCCTTTCACTTTTCTCACATAAGGAGCTTCCATCGGCGTGTTTACCCACCCAGCCACCATGGCACCCAAGGTCCCCAGCCCCTGCCTGCCCACAGATGTGGTGCATATCAGACCCTCTGGGTCTGGCGGCCAGTGGTCAAGCTATTCCACCCCCCAGGCAGCCACAGCCTCCAACCCTTTTTAGTTTGCCATCCAACCAACATGGGCAACCAGTGGGAAGCATGGTACGCCATCACTTGCACCACTGGAGGTGGATAACATCAGACTGCTGAGTTCTTCATATTGTCCAAAGGGGCTACTTCCTCCCCTTCATGACTACCCCTCTCCCCTGCCAACCACATTGTGGCAGGCTGATGGAGGGCCATCTATCCTTACTCCACAAGGAAGTGGTGGCTCTCCTGGCCAAGGGAAGCATAGACAGGATGCCAATGCCAGAAAGAAGTTGTGGTTGTTATTCCCACTATTTTCTGGTGCCCAAAAAGAACAGAGACCTTCATCCTATCCTAGACCTGTGCCCTCTCACCTGCTTCCTCAGAAAGGAGAAATTCAAATTGTTCATGCACGTTTAGGTCCTGTCTGCCCTGGACCAGGGATACCGGATTTGTGGCATTAGACTTACTTGATGCATATTTCCACATTCCCGTCTTGCTTGCTCAAAGACATTACCCGTGGTTCATAGTGGCCCATGAGCACTTTCAGTGTGCTATGCTCCTCTTTGGCCTTACCAGCACCCCACGGATGTTCACCCAGGTGATGGTGGTGTTTGCAGTTCAGCTGTGGAGATCAGGGGTCCCGTCTTGCCCTATCTCTACAACTGACTATTGAAGGACGGCTCTCCCCAGGCAGTCATCTCCTACCTCAAGACTATGGCAGACCTCCTGCACTCACTGGGGTTCACTATCAATGTGCCGAAGTCACACCTGACTCAGTGCAGGTTTAGGCTTATCCTCCCAAATACTGAGTCCAGGATATTCAGGCTATTATACCGGTGTTTCAGCCTCTATTCTGGGTTTCAGTGAGACTGACTCTGAGGCTGCTGGTACCTCATGGCCTCCTGCATTATGCTTGTGACACATGCCATTCAGCATATGCGGGCTCAGCAGTGGGACCTGAATTTCCAGTGGGCACCGCATCAGGGGAATCTCTATGACAGGGTCCAGATCAGAGAGGGAACTGCAAAAGATCTGCAGTGGTGGTTCACAAATTGTGATCAGTGGCAGACCACTCTATGTTTCCTGACCAGATTTGATAGTGGTGATAGATGCATCACTCCTAGGACAGGTGGAGATCAGAGGCCTCTAGTCTCTGGCGGAATCTGAATTCCACATCAACCTACTGGAGCTCCAACTGGCATTGACAGCCTTTCCACCTACCATTAAGGAAAGTCTAGTACAGTTGTCCACAGACAACTCCACCTCCATTTGGTACAGCAACAAACAGGGCAAGGTGGGTTTGTGTACCCTTTGTGAAGATGCCTTGCATCTCTGGCCACGGCTGAAAAATCAGGGCATTATCCTGGTGGTTCAATACCTGGCTGGCTCTTTGAATGCCAGGGTGGCCGAACTCTGCCAAAGATGCCTAGCCAATCACAAATGGTGTCTCCATCTAGAGGTGGTGTAAGTTCTCTTTCAGTAGTGGAGAAAGCCTTGGTAGATCTGATCACCACCGCTGAGAATGTGCAATGTCAGCACTTCCGTATGCTGTAGTTTCCAAGGCAGCTCTCACTCAGAAAATCCTTTCCTCCCGAGTGAAGCTCAGGCCTCTTATATCCCTTTTTGCCAATACCGCTCCTGCTCAGAGTTCTCAATAATATCAGGAACGACCGGGCCCAAGTCATTCGTTTGGCTCCAGACTGGGCTCGGAGAGTTTGGTATCCTGAGCTGTTGAGCATGGCCATCAGTGTGTAGATCAGGCTGCCCTTTTGGTTGTAGCTGCAGCAGCAGGGGAGGGTTCTCCAACCGAACCTGTCAACACTCAACCTTCATGCATGGAGATTGAGCAGTGACAAGTGAAAAGATTTTTTAAATGTATCTTGGCAGCCAAGCGTCCCTCCACCAAGACAATATGCGCCTGCCGTTGGAGGAAGTTTGTGGTATGGTGTGCAGAAAAGCAAGTTTACGCTCTTTCTGCCCCTTTCTCAGGCTCTTCTGTTTATTCCTTCTCTTGCCCAGCAGTGCTCTGCATTGGGCATCTTAAAGGCTATCTTTCTGCCATCTCAGCCTTCCTATAGTTGCCAGATTAGCCATCCCTCTTCAAATCTCCTGTTGTAAATTGTTTTTTGAAAGGTCTCCAAAACATGTTTTCACCTTCACCCTTTATCATGCCTCTGTGGGACCTCAATCTTGTACTTGTATTCCTAATATGTGCTCCCTTTGAGCTGCTGCATAACTGTCCTTTCAGGCTTTTTAACATCAAGATGGCTTTCCTAGTAGCGATAACATCGGCCCAGAGGGTCAGTGAGCTCCAAGCCTTGTCATCTAAGCCTCCATACCTAACCATCCTCCGAGACAAGCTGGTCCTTTACACTAGAGCTTCCTTTCTACCAAAAGTTGTCACTTTCACGTAGGCAAATTAATCACCCTGACTACCTTCATGCTATGCGGCACCCCTCTAAGAAAGAGGAGCGACCACACCGGCTGGACCCAAAAAGAGTGTTGTCATTCTACCTTGATCGCAAGGAAAATTTCTGGGTGGATGACCAACTCTTCGTGGAGTATGTTGGAGTCAAGAAGGGGAAGGCTGTGCAGAAACAGACCATCTCCCAATGGAACATGCTCTACATTAAAATCTACTACACACTGGCAAAGAAGCAACCGCCTGAGGACGTGCATGATCTTTCCACCAGAGACAAGAATGCGATCACTGAACTAGCACCTGGAGATCCAGTCCTGGACATCTTCCAGGCAGCAAAATAGTAATCTCTGCACATGTTTACCAAGCACTACTGCCTGGACAGTAAGGTTCGTAAGGATGGGCTCTTTGCCCATTCGGTCCAGCAGAACTTTTTAGTATGAAATTGCTTTACAGCCCCACCTCCGGGGAGGTATTGCTTGGTTATCTAGTCTAAGGTAAGGATTCTGTGGATAGAAATCTCTCTCAGATGCACGTTACCTTTGATAAAGCCTTATATAGTAGACACTCTATTTAGCTGCAGATTTCTGATCGAAACACCCATTCTCTGCACTCTGCAAACAGATTTCTAGGGTCAAGTTGTTCCCCTTTCAGGGATCTAGCTTTCAACACCAGTGGTCGGAGTTCTTCATGGCTTCCCGCTCCTGCCATGGAAAGTCATGAAAAAAACGACGTTGTGAGGGGGTGGCACGATGATGCCGCATGGACCCTGATGACACCACCAACCAGCATGCAGTGGTACTGCTCACTAACAAAATTCTGTATCCAGTCTGATGCCTGGGGATAATTCGAAGGGGGGCCTGTACCCCCAAGAGTGAGGGGGTATTCGCTGCATTTAGAGTCCGATAGTCGATGGAAAAACAGCGAGGGCAGCAGTGGCCGCCTCAGAGTGCAGCCATTCCAGGCGGCTGCTGGCCACGCCCCCCTCATTTGAACATTTAATGCCAAACAATACTCGAGATATTTTCCACACGGGGCACTACCAAGTGAGGTTTAAACTGATAATGGAATTCCCTTTCATGGGACACGTTTTAGTATTACTTATAGGGTCTAACCATAAAGCACTGAAAAATGGTTCCAGATCAATAGAGAAGTCGAACAGTTCATGAAAACCCTCAAAAAGGTGATGCGTATTTCGCTGAGCAATTGCAAACAGAATGGACCATAAGCAACTTCATAGGCACCTAAAGAAACATCCCTTATTGCACTACCAGTTGCACCCCACAACTGTGATTTTTTGCGTCATCAGTGAAAGACATCATACCAAAATGTATTAGGAGGTCCCCAAATCACTTCAACAGCAGAAGAGAGTGAATCTTTCGGGCACCAGAACGGTACACTTCAGTACCAAGTAATGAGTTCGACCTTCCCCAATTAGAGCAGATTTTGTACTGGTCAGGTATCACCACCAAAGTGGGAAATGCTGTCTTCTTTATGAAATATCCCCATTGACTGTGATTGTAAGGAAATGGACAGTGACAACTATAGCAATAGAACATAAACAGGTGACAAAGAATGTTTCATTCATGTTTCACTAAAATACCAGTCGCAAAGTACTGTGTTTTTCATTTCTCTATCATCATCACCACCAGGTTCCCCAGTGATACGAGAGATGGAACATTATTAACGATCTGATGTTTCTGGCTGTACAGAAGACAACCTGGACCCTTCCTCCATCATGGCCATAACTCAATTCAATTCAAGTACTTTATTCGATTTTCACCAAGTAAAAAAATCATAAAAGCAGTACATAGTAAACAAATTACACATTATAGATATACACAATAAATAGTTATAAAAACAGCATTAAATCCAAGTGTGGTGACAAATCGATAATTAATAAATTCATGATAAATTCCGTGATTTTACGACACTTTTTAAAAACATCAACATAGAACTAATACATAGGGGGTTTCCTAATTGTTGGAGATGTAAATAAGCTGGCCTACATTGCCTCCACGCCCCATCTCTAAGATAAGATATCAGCCATCTCGCCCGCTCTTTTTTATACCGTTTGCAAAATAGTACCAAATGGAAAGTAGACTGGATAGATATGTTGTCGCATGGGCATGGGGCAAGAGTTCTATTCCAGTCATTTTTCTCCGGGTATGAAACCAGGCGATGAAATATGTTGAACCTGAATCTGGTCAGGACAAAACGCTCAAAACCCAAAGTGATCAGAGTTAGGTAGGGTTGCATTTTGAGGGTAATCAGCAGCGGCTGATGTTCGAAAACAGTTCTTTTGCTGACTTCATTCCCAAGCCTTAAGGTGTTAAAATGTTCCATACACAGGTTTTTTAAGACTTTTTTAGGAATTTTCCCAATTGATTCGGGTTTATCATACCATTCTGGCTTGTCAATGTCCGTCAGGGCTTTCCTCACATACTCAAGCCATTTGATTCTTTTTACATTGGCTAATTTTTTAACATCCAGGATAATTTCTTGATTGAGAGCCAGTTCTTGCGTTGCCCAAATTCTCCTCCAGAGTAAGATTGGCTGGATTTTAATCAGATCTGTCAAATAGTCCATGCCTAGTTCTACATGGCAATTATAATTTGACATACTTGCCGGAAGGGACAAAAGGTAGCGAAAAAAATTATTTTCAATAATCTGGAGCACCGTCACATCCTGATATCCCCATATCCCTGCCCCATACAGGGCGATGCTTCTACATTTGGCCACATATATGTTAAGCATTATATCAGGTTGTTTTCTGCCCAATTTGCTGGCGAAATGCGTTATCGCCGCAACTGAGCGTTTAAATGCTAACGCTCTGTTTTTTACCTCGGGGCCCCATCCCCCTGTTGCCTCGATTGTGACCCCTAGATATGGGAATGTTTTTGTAGCTTGTAATAGGGTGCCTGCCGCCTTAAGTTGTTTACATCTGGCTCCTCCTTTACCAGAAGCCATCACATAGGACTTTTTTGCATTCAGGTTTAGGCCCCTCTCTTCCATATATGTTATATATCTAAGCAATACCTTTTGCGCGCCGACCTTTGTTCTTGCCATCAACACAGCGTCGTCCGCATACAAGAGGGAGCTGATCTGCGTATCCCCGGCCTTAGGAGAGTCAATGTTGCTGGCACCCAATTCCCTCTCCAAGCTATTAGTGTAAAGAGAGAAAAGGAATGGGGCCAGCACACACCCTTGCCTCACCCCCTTCTGTATGCGGAAAGACCCTGTGCATTCACCCCCCAGCCCATACCTTACTCTGGCAGAGGCATTTGAATATAATTGTCTTAGGAAGAGGACTATCGAAGAATCCACTTTCATCTCTTCTAATGTCAACCACAATTTATCATGTATAACACAATCAAACGCCGACGAAAGGTCGACGAAGATTGCGTAGAAACACCCCTCTTTTGCACAGGTATATTTCCCCTGCAAAAGAACAAAGTTTAGCACTTGTTCCACGGTACCCATCCCTAGTCGGAAACCATATTGTACTGGGGTCAAGATATTTTGATCTTCAGCCCAGTCCTGGAGCCTAGTCAAGATTACTCTTCCTGCAATTTTTACTATTGAATCCAGTAGTGATATTGGTCTATAATTTGATGGGCTTTCCCTATCCCCCTTTTTATATATCGGGATAATCAGTGATTCTGCCCACGTTTTAATGAAGCCAATATCACAACATGCCCCCATTACACGTAAACATATAGGTGCCCAAAGATCTATGTTCTTTTTGTAAAGATCACTTGGGATCCCATCTGGGCCAGGGGCTTTATTGTTTTGAGAAGATTTAATCGCAACCTTGACCTCCTCTAATTCGAACTCTAGTGGGATCGGGTGATGCTTACTTGGTAATTGTGGCTCGGTTAGGGTATCACTATACAATTTAGAGAAAAACTCTACCCATGCATTTTCATCGATAGCTATATCTATTTTAGCTGTTGCCTTGTTATTAAGAAATGGTGAGTTAACTACCTGCCAAAATAGCTTAGGGTCTCCACTTTCCGCTGCCTCCAATAAATCTTGCCAAGCCTTCTCCTTGATTGCTTTCTTCCTTTGGCCTCTTGTTACCTTATATGCTTTCCTTAATACTCTGATGGTCTCAGGATCCCTTACTGGGTCTTTTAGGGCCTTTTTTAGCGCATTGTGTGCCTTAGTGCATTCAGTGTTAAACCACCCCTTTGGAGTGTTTTGCTTTTTTAGGCACTTTCTAGTCAGAACACCCTTTATAGTTTCTGTTATGTTAGAAAAGGCCTCCAGTATTTCTCCACTTGTGGGATTATCCTCTAAACATACAAGTAGCGATGGGAGAGCCTCGTGGACTATTCTTTGCATAATTTTTTCCGGGTCTGCCATGCTCCATTTTAAAGCAATACCATTTCGTCGTGCTACCTCTAAGTTCTGAGTCCATGTCAAAGTCTCAGTTAGTGTATTTATTTTAACATCCTGTATGTTAAGTACCATTTTTAACGGCAAGTGATCGCTCAGACCCATAGCAAGGGTTTCAACATTCATAACACTACTGCCAAACCTATTTGGTAGAATTATGAAATCAATAGTTGACTGTAGTCCTCTTGCCATAAAGGTTGAAGTGAAGTCCACCTTAGGGTAACATAGCCTATTTGCAAACCCTAGATCAAGCTTGGCCATAATATCATTTAGGATTTCCCCTTTAGAGTGATGAGCAAAATGACTACTATCCCCTTGTACCCCCACCCCATATTCTGCCAAACCACATGTATCACTAGTACATATATTTACGTTAAAATCACCAGTCCAAATCCAGATTAATTCCTTCCCTTTCAAGGGTTTTATCTCCCTCATTTCTTTGTACACTTCCATTAGTACTTCCCTGAAGTGTGCATTTTCGATGTTGTTATAGAAATTAATAACTATCAGCACACTTCTACCATTTAAATCAATCGTGACAAGTTGAAAGTAGGGTGACGTGGATCTACCTATACTAGTACTAGTGTTTAAACGATTGGACATGTAGACACATAGACCCCCTTTATTCCTGCCATGGTTGGAAATTACTGCGGGAACATAGAGAGTTTTAAAACCCTCTATATGCACCTCCTTTGAAGCCCAGGTTTCCTGGACACAGAGTATGTCAATGCTGGTTACAAACTCACCCCAAAGAGTATCTGTCACTTTGTTGGCAATCCCACACACATTCCACGTTACTACATTTATTAGCTTGTCCTTTGTTCTAGTTATCAGATTTGCCTCTCCCCCAGCATTCTTCCTAACTTCCTTCTCTGTTGAGATTTCATTGCCCTTATCCTTTGTACAACTTGCCTTTTTAGTTTTATTCATCATCCTTATTTCACTGTCTAGGGTCGTGTTTCTTTTACTTCCTGTACCTTTATCAGATGTTGAGCTCTTATGTATAGTTTCCTTATCCCTCACCTTATTTCCTTTTGTTTTGGGTTTGGATTTAGAAAGTCAATCATTTGAATCTAGGCCCGAAAGTGGTTCAAAGAGATTATGAAGAGGAATATTCCAATAAGAATTTGGGTTTGTGTGGTGATATTTATTACCTAAACCATACTCAAACTCATTGGAATGATAAGGCAAGAGGATGGGTGGGAGGTCATGGTACCTGTAATGGTTATTACCTGGGCCATACTCAAACGTGTTGGGATATTGCGACAAGGGGGTAGGTGGCGGATCGTAGTACCTGTCCCTACTTAGGCTGTGTCCAAGTCTATTGGGGTGATGTGGCAAAAAGCCAGGTGGCGGCTCATAGTACCCATGCCTATCTAGGCTGGGTTGTTGTCTATAGTTAGCTGGTGCTCGGGAGTTATGGTGACTCCGTTTTGGAGGATGAGTACGGGGCTTCATCATACCTTGAGGATAAAAATAACTCAAATTCCGGGTGGCTACAGAGCCATCCTGCCTTCCCGAGAACCAATCAGAGATATGGTTAACTACCCTGTGATCCCTGAAATTTATGATGATTACGTCACCTTCAATTTCTTTTGGTCTCACGCCCACCCAGTCACAGCGTCTAACGGATATAATCTCCCCATTTAAATGTGGTGGGAGTGGTCTGTTAGCCCTCAGCCAGTGGTTTACTTTGTTTTTTAGGGATGTGTCAGGCTCTATACTACCCTCTGTTAACTTGGGGACCCCAGTCAATATAATGACATAGTTTAGTGACTCAGGGGGTAGATCTACATTTTTGGTATGTTTTGTTTTGTTTTGTATAGAGTTTGAGGTGGTTTAGTTGTTTCCCTTGTCTCTACCACTGCGGGGACCTTTTTTGCCATAGTCATAGCTTTTCCCACCTGAGGTACCAGAGTTCCCGTCGGTGTCACACTTTTGTCATTCTGAGTTAAGGTTGTTTGTGGCTGAGCCTTAGTGTGAGTCACTGTGTTCTGTGTTAAGTGCGTGTCTACTTGACCATTTTCTCCCCCTTTTCTCTGTCCCCTTGCTTGGTTGTTTGGATCTCCAGTATACGATCCACGGTTTTACCCAGCATTTTTACCCTCTCCAAGATAGGGAGCATAAAGGATCTAAGAAGATGTTCAATGTCCTCTATAAGGCCTCCGTGCGTCTTACTAAATGGAGGCGCACTCTCCCCTGTTTGTGGCTTACTTGGTACTTCTTTCACAGTGGCCTTGGGAGTTTTATTATTGGAGTTCTTTGGAGGCAGTGGCGTTTTTATAGATTCAGGCCTTTTTCTGTTCCCAGCCTTTCGCGCCTTTTTCCTTGGCGGGGAATGACATACTTCGCGACTTCTCTTACACTGTATAGTTCCAGCTGCTGGTTTATCTGTGTGTTTATTCCCTTGTTTCCCATCTTCAGAAGGGGATGTGGCTACAGGCAAGGTGTGACATGTCGCATCTGCATCCAGATCTATTATTGAATGCGATACAATAACCTCGGCTGAAGTCTGTAAATTTTGGGTGATAATAATTGTGTTGACATGCTCCTTTTGTGTTATTTCAGGTGGACCTTCTTTAAAGATTAGAGGGATGTCATTTGTATTGAATAGGTCTAAATCTGTCTCACCCACTATAGAGTTATTTGGCGTTGAAGTAACCTCAGTTGCAGCGGATTGTAAGGGTGTCTGTTTAAGTAGTTCGATAGAAAGGCGTCGCTCTGCTCTCCGCTCAGCCAACTCTAGCTCTCTATCTATATCCCTTTTTGTCCGTGCAAAAAACTTATCAAGAGGGCCCAATATACTTGTTCCTAGGGTAGCAGGTAGCGATGAGTTCAATAAATTACCAGCCATTGTACCACTCCTATATGAGTGTTTTAAAGTAAGGTGACTTCTAATACCCTTGTCCACCAAGTTAATCCAGTGTGCAGCCCGTGTGGCTAAGCAGTCAGTATTCGATTACCGGGGCTGTGAATAAATACCTGTAGGCAATGTTCAGGTCCAACGTAAGAGGGAGGGCCCAGCCCTGCCTCCTCCTGCCCCGGACGGCCACAGACGGCCCGCCCTTTGCCCGGGCTTAGCCCGGCGACCGCCCGCGCGCGTCCCGCGCTGCGGGGCTCCGTCGGGTGCTTTAAAGCCCAGGCGCCGCCTGCTGTCGTTGGTACCAGGCGCCTGGGTTAGGACTTCTGGGGGATGTGGTTTGCTGGACACCGATGGCCGTTCCCCTCACGGCGTCTGTGAAATGCCGAGGGCTGTTTCCCTCACGGCTGCGTGATTGCAAAATAAACACCCTCTGCGCGAAGGTAGAGGCCATAACTCACCGAGTAGATGAACAGGAAACCCTGACGGGGATGCAAGTGAGGCCTGAGGGAGTCAAGGAAGCTTTAGAATTATCCCACCTCCTCAGCTCTCACAGAGGCTAAAGGACAATTCACCTTATGCAGAGTTTGGCTGATGGGATACTCCATCACAAACGGGGCGGAAGTTACATCCTCCATAATTCAAGTGCATTATCCCTTCAGTTGCCCCGGATATCCTCCATGTTTTGAAGTATACACTCTGCCAAACATCATGAACTTGATTAAACAGATTTATATGGAAACATTTTCTTCATACACTCATATTTCTGAAAAACAATGCATGTGCTCTTTTATTTCTTTTTGATGAGCAATGTCCACATATTATACTGAAAATTATTCGGATGCATTCTTCACCTGTCGCTTGTGATGTACCTGGCCTGCTCTTACTAAGCTAGCTCAACTTGCCTGTCTGAGGCTGTTTCGATTCCTCTTCTAGGGCTCCCTCATGTTCCTTCTCAAATTGAAAGCGTCTTGTCAGATATTATTTTGTCTTCCGTGGGCTCAGCGCCCAGTCTCTTTGCCAGAACTTCCAGCTGCCTCCAACCCGGCTGGTCACGAGGGATGATCTCAGCTTTGGTGCTGTTTGTTCCCTGTAAACAATGCAGGCAATATCTTGTCTACCTCGGTGATGTCTTCCTGGGCCACTTCCCAGCAGGCATGAAGGGCTATGTTTGTGCGCCGAGTTGAGCCCAGTGTTACTACTTTGGGCCTGTGGGCGCTGATATTACGTGGCCGTGGTGACTGAGTCATGTTCCCCTATCACTGTGTCCTAGTGATAGCAGAAAGGGACAGCCAGCGGACAGACAAATGCCCGTAACATGGAGCAGATATAGAGAAAGTGAAAGTGTCCAATTCAGAGTTGGTTGCAAAATACAGAGCTGTGGAAACTCAATATAAATTAATTTGTTGGGGTGATTGAACGCATAGTCCGAGTGGAAGCTAAGTTGTGCAGGTTAAGAGAGAAAGGGATTTTCTGGAAACAACAATTTGAGGGTGGAGACAGTTACCTCTCAGGAGCCGTTTCCTTTTTTTTTTGAGATTGTAGGATGTTAAAGTGATGTTCCTCTTCTCTGGAGTGCCAACATCTTTTTAGGTGGTACTGTAAGGGAAAGATGTGCCCATTTTACTTGGAATGCTCTAAAACTTCATTAGGTCTCGCCTACCCGGCAGCTTTTACTTATTTGTGAAAGACCTCTTATGGACCATACCAAAAACGTACAATGGGCTTAGAGCCCACCCATTGCTTACCATTGGTCATCTTTAATGCTACTCTATTGTGCTTGCGTCTGACTTACCTTCCTCTTCCTGTGTTTGTCCCTGCCCTGAAACATAGCCTATTTACCCTCCTTTTGATTGGCTTACTTGTATTCTACCACTGAGCACATTTAGAGAGCTATGGGCTTCATTTATGAGGTTTTCCATAGGGCAGTGCCTCAGGATTTCCTGCTGCTCTGCCCTATCGCAAATCAAAATTGCAGTAATGCGCCATATCTACCAGTACAGCGCATTCCTTTCCTTTTCCTCTGCACCAGTGCACAATAGACTGCTGTGCGCCAACTCAGGCACCTTTGCACCATGGTGCAAGGGTGCTTGCATTACGGGGAGGATTATTTTAGTGCATGAAGGCAAATCTTCCTGCACAAAAACAATCCCATGTCTTTTTCCTCTTTCTATGTGTGCTGCAGAATACAGCACACAGAAAAAGGAAAAACAAGGAGAAATGAAGATATTTCTCCTTGTTCTGCCTCCAGCCACGGCCAGCATGACTCGCTGGTGGGGGCAGAAGTCATGCGCAGAGGGGGGTCGCGCGTAGGGGGGTTTAATTTAATTTTAAACAAAATTAAACTTATCTGCCCACAGGCCTGGCTCCAACCAGTCACGTGCACTCAGGAGTGGGCGCACCACTCCTCCCCTGCCTCGCCCTGCTTGCAGAGCAGCCCCACTCACCTGCACGCCCACAATCAAACTCTTCTGCTTTCTTGCAGTGCGAGAAGCAGAAATATAAAATGGTAGTTATTACTATTTTATGTTTCAGCTTCTCACACTGCGAGAAAGCAGTGGAGCGATGCTGCTCTGCCCTAGTGGAGGAGCCACCTTGGTGTGTCTCCCTTACGCGTCCCCTGGTGAGGCGTAGGTTTTTGGTGCTGCCTCAGATTTATGATTTCAAGTAAATCTGGGGCAGTGTCAAAAAATCATTGATGTTGCTGGAAACGCCCCCAGCAATACCCATTGCATGCCCCTTTAACGCAGAAAAGTGCATTACAGGGAACAATATTTACGAGGCAGCATTAAGCTCATAAATGCGGCCTCATAAATGAGGCCTTCTGGTTTTCTTTTTTTAAGCATTCCAAAAGAGTGCCTACGTTTTCTTGCTATCCCACTTGTGTGATGCTTACCACCCACTCCGGCCTCACCCTCGTTGCTTCCCCGCCACCTGGCCTTCATTCACTCGTCCCTTGTTCCTGCACCCCTTGCAGTCATTGGCATATATTTTCCCCTCATTTTTATTTTTGGAAGGCCTGGCAGCTGTAATTTTTTTGCCAATGTTGCACAGAATTTTGTATTTTGCCAATGTTGCAAAGCAATGGATAAAAGTTTTGGCAAAGCCAATAGGTAAGCAAAGTGAGCCCTATTCTTTTTGGAGAGCTGTCTTTAAAAATGGCTGCAGCCAGTCTTCACCGAGGACTTTGAAAACGTATTTTTACTCTGTTTGAGTCAAAATACCAAATTTAAGTGGCAGAAGCTGAACTCCAAAGAAAAGACAAATGCTTAAATAAATGCTCAGTGCTGGAAAGAATTTAGTGGCTTAATTTCTTCCACTTGACAATGACTGTGGTGAAGGAAATTTTCTATTGTCATCTTATATGTATTCAGCATGCCATTCAGAAAATGGGGCATATTCTTTTACCAACTTGAAATCAGGCCATAAATATTTGTGAATTGGACATTTCACTCGTACAAAACCATTGAAATTCCCCCGTTATAGTTAGTTCAGCTAACTATAACTTGCGCGCCCGCAATGCACTGCTGATGATGTCATATATGACATCACTCATGAAATGGTCAGTGACATCACTGATGACATCTCAAATGACATCATTAATGACATCACTGATGACATCATCCAGTGAATGTGTGTTTTTCTGAAAATTAAATATGTTTTATATATGTATATCTCAATGTCAATGGAAGAATAAATGGGTATTTAAGTGTCTAAATGGATGATTTATTTTGTAAAATTTATTGTATAAGTGACTGATTAAGTGTATTTTAGTGAATGCATGGGTTAGTGAGTAATGTTTAAATACGTAAATATCTGTATCAGTCTCTCATTTTTTGTATAAGTGGCTGCATGGGTTGGTGAGTAGCTACATGAGTGTCTATATGGGTTATTAGTTGGTATTTTGAGTATCAGTATGATTGTCTGTATGGTTCGGTGGGGGGTATTACTTAGTGCATAGATGCATACATGAGTGACTCACTGTTTGTAAGCATTGAAGACAGCATGTGTGCAGGACTGTATAGGTGGATGAGTGTGTATATGGGTGTGTTAGTGAGTGAATGACTGTCTCAATAGTGTCTTTATGAGTAACTACATATGTTTTAAACTAGTATATGTGAGTATTGGTGTATATAAGTGAGTATATGTGAGAGTGAGAGATTGGAAGAGTTCCTTTACAAATAAGTAGGCGTTTCTATAAGTGATTGTTTAAGAGAGTAAGTATGTGTAAGTTTCTGTAGAAGTAAGTGTGGTAGTGTCTGTATAACTGTATATGCACGTAAATGGATGTTTGATACTTTGTATGCATGTGTGACTATGTGTGTGAGTAACTCTATGGTTGAGTGGCGGTGTGTAACAGGATGTATAGGCATATGAGTACATATGATGAGTGAGTACATGTATGAGTGACAGTATAGGGACTGTTGGTGAATGAGTGGATGTATGTGTAGATCTTGGAATTACTAAATAGGTGCGTTGTAAGTGGTATTGGTATGTCCATTGTTTTGAAAATGTTAGTTTCTATTTTTGATTATGTGTATCAAAGGTTATATTAGGGCGAGAGGAGTTCTGCCACTCTATCACAAGGATTATGTCATCAGTGATGTCATTTGAGATGTCATCAGTGATGTCATGAGTGATGTCACTGACCATGTCATGAGTGATGTAATATGTGACATCATCAGCAGTGCATTGCAGGCGCGCAAGTTATAGTTAGCTGAACTATAACGGGGGAATTTCAATGAGTGAAATGTCCAGCTAACTATAACGCCCCTGAAACCTATGGTTTTTTCAGTGAATTTTTAAGGTTTTTTAAATGCTAATTCCTAACTATAACGTGCCTGAAACCTATGTTTTTTTTGTGAATTTCACTGTTTTTTTTAATGCTAATTTCTAACTTCAACGTGACTGAAACCTATGGGTTTTAAAATGAATTTCAAAGGTTTTTTTAAATGCTAGTTTCTAACTATGCCTACAGAGGTAGGACATGTGAAGGAAGAAGAAAAAACGCACAGAAAGAAAAACAAGAAATGCAGAAAGAAGCAACAGGAGTCCTCAAAGACGAAGAAAAGTGTAGGAAGAAGGAAGACATGCAGAACGAACAAAAAGAGGAGCAGAAAGAGGCCTTGTTGCAAAATCATCCTGTACCCTCAACTTTTTCAGATGAGTACTTTGGTAACTGACTCTGACTAACCAGTCCTAGAGCCAGTGCTATGCTAAAAGACACTTAGAATACAGTTAAAACACCTACATACACTAGGGAACACTATCCGTTGGGGTACCACTGTTAATATCATGACCTCCTCTGTAAGCCCCTAGTATATAATAGGGCAGATGGATTAAAACTACCTCTTAAAACGCGCCACAGGGCGCGTTTGCACACTGGTGAAGGGAGCGGGGGGCTGAGCTGACGTGTGCAAACAAGCCCTGTGGCCGTTTTAATTCGGTAGATAAAGTCCCCTTGAACCCTGAGTGTCCCTTGGGTACAACTAGCACACCAGGTATCTCCAGTTAGCGCCACAGAGCGGCGTTGCAGAGGTTTAAAATTGGGCACGGCCTTGACCATCTCTCTGCAACGCAGCGCAATGGTGCTTAATGGAAGCACCTGGTGGTCTAGTTGGCCCCCATGGGCCCTCAGGATTGAAGGGGAATTATTTTCCCAACTTAAAACGCATCACAGGGCATGTTTGCACACGTCACATCATGCCCGTCCCCTCCCTTCACCATTGTGTAAACACCTCCTGTGGCCGTTTTACGATGGGAGATTAAGTTCATTTGAATCCTGAGGGTCCCTAGGGTCCAACTAGCCCACTAGGTACCTCAGTAAGAACCACAGAGCTGCGTTGCAGAGAAGTGTAAATAGTGGCACGGCCTGGACCACCTCTCTGCTACGCAGCGCAGTGGCATCTACCGGAAGCACCTGGTGGGCTAGTTAGCACCCAGGGGCCCTCAGGATTGAAGGGGAATCATTTCCCCAACTTAAAACACGTAACAGAGCGTGTTTGCACACGTCACCTTAGGCCCCTTCCCCACTGTGTAAACACACCCTGTGGTCGTTTTAAGTTGGGAGATTGAGTCCACTTGAATCCTGAGGGGCCCTAGGGGCAAATTAGCCCACTAGGTACCTCCAGTAAGCGCCATTGCAGAGAGGTGTAAAAAGAGGCACGGCCTGCACCACCTCTCTGCAACGCAGCGCAGTGGCGCTTACTGGAAGCACCTGGTGGGATAGTTGGCCCCCAGGGTCCCTCAGGATTGAAGGGGAATTATTTCCCCAACTTAAAACGCGCCACAGGGAGTGTTTGCACATGTCACCTCAGGCCCGTCCCCTCCCCCTCACTACTGTGTAAACGCAACCTGTGGCTGTTCTAAGTTGAGAGATTAAGTCTCCTTGAATCCTAAGGGTCCCTAGGCTCAAACTAGCCCACTAGGTACTTCCAGTAAGCGCCACAGAGCTGCGATGCAGAGAGGTGTAAAAAGGGGTGTGGCCTCTGAACACCTCTATGCAACGCAGCTCCCTGGCGCATACTGGAGATACCTGTTAGGCTAGTTGGCCCTCAGGCACCATCAGTATTGAAAGATAATTAATTCCTCAACTTACAACTCGCCACGGTGCGCGTTTGCACAATGGTGAAGGAAGGGGGCGTGGCCTGAGGTAACATGTCAGCAAACGCGCCCTATGGCGTGTTTTAAGTTGGATAATTAATTCCTCCTTAATCCTTTGGGTCCCTGGGGGCCAACTAGCTCACCAGGTACCTCCACTATGCACCAGAGAGCTGCGTTTCAGAGAGGTGTTCAGAGGTAACGCCCCTTTTTACAACACTCTCCATCGCAGCTCTGTGGCACTTAATGGAGGTACCCGGTGGGCTAGTTGGCCCCCAGGAACCCTCAGGATTGAAGAGGTATTAATTCCTCAACGTAAAAAGTGCCACAGGGCGTGTTTGCACACATGTCACCTCAGGCCCCTGCCCCCTCCCCCTCCCTTCACCACTGTGCAAACGCGGCAGTGGCGCGTTTTAATTTGGGGGATTAACTCCCCTTGAATCCTGAGGGTCCCTGGGGTGCAACTAGCCCACCAGCTGCCTCCATTAAGTGCCACGGAGCTGCGTTGTAGTGAGGTGTAAAAAGGGGCGTGGCTTCAGAACACCTCTCTGCAACGCAGCCCACTGGCGCATACTGGAGGTTCCTGGTGGGCTAGTTGGCCCCTAGGGACCCCCAGTAGTCAAGGGGAGTTTGTTCCCCATCTGCAAACTCGCCAGGGGGCGGGTTTGTTATTATTATTGTTAATTTTAGTTTATAGAGCGCTTAATACCAGCAGGACTCTAAGCGCTGCGAGTGGATCTACGGCATTTCCAGGGAGAGTTGTATCGCAAAGGGCAATAATATGCCCATGCTTCTGTGAATAAAAGAGTCTTTAATTTCTTCCTGAATGGCAGGAGGCAGCTTTCAGAGCGAAGCTGACCTGGCAGCCTGTTCCAGAGTTGCGGCATGAGGGCTGAGAAGGTTCGACCCCCTTTCGAAGTGTAGTGGAATCGTGGACATTTTAGAAGGCCCTCCGTGGAGGACCTTAGTGAGCGACAGGGGGTATATTTCTCCAGGCATTCCTTGATGTAATTGGGCACTTGCCCAAACAAGGCCTTATGCGTAATGCAGAGGCCTTTAAATTTGGCCCTCTGCTTAATGGGTAACCAATGCCGTTGTTGCAGTAGGGGTGATACCCGAGTGCGCCTGGGTAGTTTGAAAATCAGCCTGGCCGCATCGTTCATCACCACCTGGAATTTGTGCAGCAGTGAGTCCGGTAGTCCGATATAGAGTGAATTCCCGTACTCAAGCCGGGCCAGGATCAAGGCGGCCACCACTGTCCTCATCGTGGAAAAGGAGAGGATGGGGGAAAGTGTCCTCAGCTGCCTAAGTAGGCTCGCACAGGTTCCGAAAACGGCGGTGATTTGATTGGCAAGATAGAGTTTGACATCTATCTTGATTCCCAAACTTTTCACCACCAAAGCTGGGGCTGGGGTATCACCCATTTCGTCAGGGCAAAATGGGAATTCCAGGGGCTGCTGCCATAAATGACAGCTAACACCTCTGTTTTATCTGGGTTAATTTTGAGTGAGTTGGCAGTCATCCAGCTGACCACAAATCGCAGAATGTCTTTTACCCGAGAGTGGGCTTGAGGGGTGTTATCTATTTGGCCAATAATTTGCGTATTGTCCGCTTTGTTGAATACCTGGCAATTCATCAAGGCAAGATCCTTTATCAGAGGTCTGAGGTATATGTTGAACTGGAGGGGGGAGAGTGTCGATCCTTGAGGAACTCCACAGGGGATAAAGCCCCTCTATGACACCCAGTCCCCGATCTGAATTTCTTGGGTACGATCTGTCAGAAATGACTTGATCCATTGGAGGATTGACCCTCCAATGCAGATGTCTTCTATTCTGTACTTGAGTTGTGAATGGTTGACCGTGTCGAACGCTGCTGACAGGTCTAGGAGGACTAGGACATATGGCTTCTTGTTGTCTGCTTTGACCCTAATTTCATCAAGTACAGATAGCATCACTAGCTCCGTACTATGGTGAGCCAGGAAGCCAGCCTGCTTATCTCCAAGTAGTTGATGGTCCTCCATGAACATGGAGACGGTTTGAAGGACATGTTCCTCCATGATTTTGGCCAGGAAAGGGAGCTGGACATGGGTCTGTAATTCTTCATATTAGAAGTGTCAGCTCCTGTCTTTTTAAGAAGGGGGATTACTCTAGAGTCTTTGAAGTGCCTGGGGACCTTCCCAGTTTCCAGCGAGAGGTTCATCAAGGCGAGGATTTCTTCGGCCTTTGTTTTTTTTTTTAAATAACATTTTGGGAGGGGGGCTGTTTGCCCCCCCCCCCCTGGCAACTTGCAGCCCCGGAGACCTCATCTCCCGGGGCTGGCCCTCTCCGTTGTGGACCGTGGGGGGGTCCCCAATCCCCCCACGGTCCCGCCGGCTCCCCGCGTCCCTTGGGACCCGGCATGGCTTTTCCATATGGAGAGCTGCTAAGATGCAGCTCCCCGTGTGGAAAAGCAATTTGGTTTGCATTTTGGTTTGCTTTCAAAATCCAAGCCAAGTTTGCTATGGCAGGGCGGGAGTCTTCGATGCGCCTGCCCTGCCATAGCAAACTACAGTGTCCCGGGGGTGGGCACCCCGGGGGGGTGGCGGTCCCCAGGGCCATCAAGAGCTCCAGGAGGGGGGCCGCGCGGCCCCCCTCCCAACATTTCAAACGC
The DNA here is from genome assembly GCF_964263255.1 of Lissotriton vulgaris. Taxonomy (NCBI): domain Eukaryota; kingdom Metazoa; phylum Chordata; class Amphibia; order Caudata; family Salamandridae; genus Lissotriton; species Lissotriton vulgaris. The sequence continues at coordinate 427,931,460 of NC_141695.1, read as the reverse complement.
CCCGGAGAGGTGGTGGTCCTAGTGGCTGGGGGGGTCCGTCACGGACCCCCCCAATTATAATATTTAGAGATCTGGGGAAAGGGCGGTCCCCGGGGCGTGTGGGTGGCTTGAACTCCCCCACACAGGTTTTATTTTAATTTTAAAAGCAGCAGAAGCCCCAGCGGGTGGCGGTTCCTGGGGCTTGGGGGGGCCTTTGAGCCCCCCACCCATATTTTTTTGAAGCCCTGGGGGGTGGTGGTTGTGAGCCCCCCGCACAAATTATATTAAGCACCGGGGGTGACATGTCAATATTGCCCCCGGGACTTGCAACCTGGGGCCTAATTAGCAACGAAGAACGGGAGCCCACGCTTTGCTTTTTTTTCTCGGCAGAATCTGCGCACCCAGAGTGGATTTAGCCAATTTAAAAAAAAATTATACATATTTGGGCCCTAGTGGTCCTTGAGGGACCCCCTAAGCAGGCCTACGGGGTCAGGGCATTTCTACCCTGCCCCTTTTATGCGTTTTGCACCTTTGTTTCAGTGATTTCTTGTGCCTCGGTTCTACCGGGGCACAAGATGGCTGCCAACACCTGGTTTGGAGTGTTGACAGCCAATTAGCATAAAGCTCGTGTTCGGGAGGGTGTGCGGAGGGTGCGCGGATCATCCTCCGCCATAGACATCATATATATTCATTAATTTCTCAAAAACAACTGAATAGATTTACACCATTTTTAAAAAGTTCGCTTTCTGAGCCAAGCAGTACCTTTTTGCCAAATTTGGTGTAATTCCGTTCAGCAGTTTTTCCTATAACAGTGTCTAAAGGTTCCTAAGGGAAAATTATTTTTTTCACCACTATTTTTTGAATTTCTCAGGAACTACTGAACGGAATTACACCATTTAAAAAAAGGGTGCGTTCTGAACCAAGGGCTACCTTTTTGAAAAATTTGGTGTAATTCCGTTTAGCAGTTCGGGATGTAGCCGTGTCTAAAATTTCCTATGGAAAATAACATGGGGAAAACACGTTTTGGGACCCCCTTTTTCTCGGCCCCCGCTTGACGAATCACCCCCAAACTTTCAGGATACGAGCGGACCAGAACTGACCATAAGTTTTCAAAATTTCGCGAAGATTTGTCAACCGACGCCAAGGTTATTGCAATAGAATGTTGCGGATTTCCTTTGGTCCTAACTATAACTACCTACTGACGACCGCCAGTAGCTAATATATATATATATATATATATATATATATATATATATATATATATATATATATATATATCGAATGCAAGATGCCCCTGAGCAACGGGACGGCACTCGGCAGCGTGCTCCTTAAGTAAACACCTCAATGCAGCTCGCTTGCCTTGTTCCCAATTAAAAGTTCATTGAGCCGACGCGTTTCGACGTCGGATGCCTCTTCTTCTTGGGCTGACAAAGAACACACTGCGCGTTCACCGTTCTCTTGCTTTTATTAACACTTATTGCACTTGGGTGGGCGTAGTTTCACTAGTCAATTGATGTGCTGGAACTTGTAGTCCTGAAACGGTGAGAAATTTGTTTCCCTTAGTAGGTACAGTATGTTCATTATCTCATTGTGGCCATATTCATTCCTGTTGTAGGATGGGGTTGAGACAAACGAGCTACTTTGCTGCATGAGGACGCCGTGCTTCGTGAAATGGAATCATTCCATCTCACAGCCTTTTCGTCAATGCTGAGAAAATGGTGCTCCGTCCCCACGGCAAGGGCTGCCGTGTCAGTTTATCGAAAGCAAGATGCCCCTGAGCAACGGGACGGCACTCGGCGGCATGCTCCTTAAGTAACCACCTCGTTGCAGCTCGCTTGCCTTGTTCCCAATTATAAGTTCATTGAGCCGACGCGTTTCGAGGTCTGACGCCTCTTCTTCTTGGGCTGACAAAGAACACACTGCGCGCTCACCGTTCTCTTGCCTTTATTAACATTTATCACACTTGGGTGGGCGTAGTTTCATTAGCCAATTGATGTGCTGGAACTTGTAGTCCTGAAACGGTGAGAAATTTGTTTCCCTTATTAGGTACAGTATGTTCGTTGTCTCATTGTGGCCATATTAATTCCTGTAGTAGGATGGGGTTGAGACAAGCGAGCTTTTTTGCTGCATGATGACGCCGCGCTTCGTGAAATTGAATCGTTCCATCTCACAGCCTTTTCGTCAATGCTGAGAAAATGGTGCTCCGTCCCCACTGCAAGGGCTGCTGTGTCAGTTTATCGAATGCAAGATGCCCCTGAGCAACGGGACGGCACTCGGGGGCGGAATAATGGGTGTTTACCCTCTCCCGGTAAGTACATTGGTGGCACGGCGGCCCACATCTCCAGCAACATACTCATATTTTTTCACCACCCATTTGAAAAATGCACAGGTCTCTTTCATTGATGGCCAGCACGGACATACACTTTTAGACACACATCCCGTCACAAGTTCTAGAATTGCGAACTTTAGAGCTGGGGAGCTCCTTTCGAATCTCGGCATCAGCTCAACATCCTGTGATTCCAGGCAAATCGCTTTGTCTCCCTGTGCCTGCCACAAATGAATGTGTTCTTCTGTAATGTAAATTGTGCTCATGCCATGTAGTCGAGTTCGCGCTATATAATATTGCAAGGAAAAATAAAGTAGGGAAACTTGAGTTCACACACTACTGAACGCGCACTCTTAAGTGCATCAGCAGTGCACTGTGAATCAGAGCGTTTCACAGGCCTGTCACAGATAAGAAATGCTATGAAAACGAAATCCTACAAAACAATATACTACTGGCCGGCAGACAATTCATACCCGGACAACGTCGGGACGGGCTGCTAGTATATATATATATATATATATATATATATATATATATATATATATATATATATATATATATATATATATATATACAATGTTGCTCGCTTCAGCCACCAGAAAAGAAAACGAGGCAGACCTATCTCGGTGCAGTTTAGTTTATTTCACCAGTCCTCATGACGCGTTTCGGCAGATCCCTGCCTTGATCACATGACCATATATATATCACCAGTAGGTAGATATAGTTAGGATTATTTTCAATGCAAAATCTCAACATTCTATTGTGAATAACTTTGGCGCCGGTTGAGGAATCTGCCTGAAAATGTCCTCAAATTTGCCTTGCGACGCTCCGGTCCACCCTTGAAAGTTTTGGGGGGATTCGTGAAGCGGGGGCCGAGATAAAAGGGGGGTCCCAAAACGTGTTTTCCCCCATGTTAATTTCTATAGGGCGGTCGACCTCATTTTTAGCCCGAACGGCTGAATGGATTTTCACCAAACTTGGCAAAATTGTAGGGACTGGTAGCCCGATGTGCCTTTGCTATGTCTCAAGATATGTGCTCCAGTGAATTTTGAGTGATTTAGGATCAAAAAAAAATATATATATATGGCCGCGCCCCGGTACGCGCACCGGGGAGCGCAGCGGGAGCGCCTCGCGCACTGATTGGCTCTCGGGTGTCTGTAAACATTTGAAACAGTCCGGACCGGCCGCCATCTTGTGTCTCGGTAGGATTGAGACACTAGAGGTGGCAAAAACAAAGGGGGAAATGACCATAAGGGGGCAGGGTAGACCCCCCCTGACCCCCTAGGTTTGATGTGGGGGCTATAAAAGGGACAAGCGGTGCTTTTTTGATTTGCGCCGTGGGAGCACCCGGTACGCGCACCGGGGAGCGGACCGGGGAGCGTACCATGGGGAAAAAAGAATGACAGAGTTTTTAAAAAATGTAGCCTTTTTTTATAAATTGGAGGTAGTTCTAAAAAGAACTGATTTTTTTTCTTCTTTTTGTTGTTTTAGATTTTTTTTGTGTTTTTTGAACATTTTGTACTTTTTTTGGCTTTTATGAACTATTGTATATTTTTTTGTAATTTTTATGGGGAGAAACAAAAAACAGGGAATTGAAAATGGCTTAACTGGAGCAAAAAAAAAAAAGGAAAAAATTAGGGTTTTTTGGGGCACTTGTGGGTGTCACCAGCAAAGACGATGAGCTTTATGCTCTGTTCACCATAGGAGATGGTCTTACCACAATAAGTACAAGTAATTCGGAAATCCCCAAACCGTGGTTGAATGCAAGGGATCGTCTCGTTTGTCTCCGGTCCCGATGGAGTTGGTTGCTTTCTTTTGGAGGTGGTGCTTGAAGATTGGGTAGGGTTACTGGCCAGTTCCCTCATCTCTGCAGCAGAATAGTTGTATGGATGCTTCCACTGCATGTGTCTAATCATGGTATTATTACCAAAAGAATATTTTTTGTTAGGGTTCCCCCTTGAAAGTTCCATGTCACAGATTAGGCAAGTCATCTTGGCCGCATTGACTTTCTTCTTGCCCTCTGGGATAGAAAAAAACTCCCATACAATGTGTGGCCTTGGCTTGTATGGGGTATTGTCTTCTTGCAGCCATCTTCTCCCCTCCTCCTCTTCCTCTTCCTCCTCCTCCTCTTCTTGACCACCAATGTAATGTTGTGATGGTCCTCTTGGTGGTGGTGGTGGTGGTGCAGATGCTCCAGCTGCTGCTGCTACTGTAGCCATTTTAAAGTACAAAATATTCCTCTAAGTTGTTCAAACAGGTCTTCCTCAGTCAAAGGACAAAGTCAGAATAAGGAAAAAAGGTGGGGTCTTTCATCCTTTGGAAAAAAAAAACTGTCCTGAACCAATGAAAAGTGTTATTTTCAGGTCACATGACCCGGGCTTTCATCATTTGGAAACCAAAACTATCCTGAACCAATAAAAAGTGTTATTTTCAGGTCACATGACCTGACGCGCTTACGCGACGCGCCCCCGGGCGCGCCCCGGGTCGCGTCGCGTAAGCGCGTCGGATGTTTACGTTCCGCGATTGTATTCGCTCGAGTGCTTCCGGGTGCGCTTACGCCGTGCGTATCACGCGGACGCGGCTACGCGATACGTCACGATGATGTTTTCGTTCGGGACCCTCACCGGTGCGCGCCCCGGGGCGCGACGAAAAACTACGCTTTCAGGTGCGCACACCGGGGCGCGCACAGGGAGCGCTCCAGGGCAAAATATATATATATATATATATATATATAAATATATAATATAGGATTCATTATAAAAAATATTACATTTCAGAGGTTAGAGGCCATATATATGGTTAGGAATTAGCATTTAAAAAAACCTATGAAATTCACTGAAAAAACCATAGGTTTCACACCAGTTATAGTTAGGAATTAGCATTTAAAAAACCTTTGAAATTCACTGAAAAAACCATAGGTTTCACACCAGTTATAGTTAGGAATTAGCATTTTAAAAACCTATTAAATTCACTGAAAAAACCATAGGTTTGACACCAGTTATAGTTAGCTGGAAATTTTACTGACATAAAACCATTGAAATTCCCACGTTATAGTTAGTTGGACTCACTATAACTTGCGCGCCTGCAATGCACTGCTGATGACGTCACATATTACATCACTCATGACATGGTCAGTGACATCACTCATGACATCACTGATGACACCGTCCTTGTGACAGAGTGACAGACCTCCTTTCAGTGTAATGTAACCCTTGAAACACATATTCAAAAATAGAAACTAAAATTTTCAAAAAAATGGATATACCCATACCAGTTACAATAACCAATTCAGTAATTCCACCATCTATATACACATCCACTCATTCACCAACAGTTCTATATAGTCACTCATACATATACTCACTCATCATATGTAGTGATACACCTATGCATCCTGTTACACACAGACAGTCATCCAAAAGTTACTCACACACATACTCACACATGCAAATAAACTATTGAACATCCATTTATTTGCATATACAACTATACACACACTACCACCTTACTTCTAAGGAAACTTACACATATTTACTCTCTTAAACAATCACTTATAGAAACACATACTTATTTAAACAGGAACTCTTACAATCTCTCACTCTCACATATACTCACTTATATCGCATCCTTAAGAAAGTAGCCCCTACCATCGTCCCTCCACTTACCCATCTCATTAATGCTTCACTGCTACAGGGAATAGTTCCCTCTAGCTGGAAGGCGGCCGTCGTCAAGGCGCTACTAAAAAAACCCTCCCTGGACCCCTTGGATTTGGGCAACTACAGGCCAATCTCCCTTCTCCCCGGAACCAGTAAAATTGCTGAACAGCTAGTAAACAAAAAACTCTCGCAGTATCTGGAAACCAACAATCTGCTTAGATGCTCGCAGACCGGATTCCGCCCAGGGCAGGGCACTGACATCGCCCTTCTTGCAGCGGTGGAGGAGGCCAGAGCACTTTTGGACGCGGGAGGATCAGTGGCAGTGACTTAAGAACATCGGTGTGGTGGGCACTGCGCTGACCTGGCTCACTTCCTTCCTTGGCCAGTCCTCCTTTCAGTTCTGGGAGAATGACACCCGTTCCCCCGAAACCCCCCTCCAATGCGGCGTGCCTCAGGGTTCATTCCTGAGCCCGACATTATTCAATGTCTACATGTCCCCATTGGAGGAGGTTGTCAACCCGTTCGGAGTGAGTATCATCAGCTACGCTGATGATACTCAATTAGTGGTGTCCTTATCTCACCCAAACCAAGAACCATCGGATCTATACAACTGTCTGGCAGAAATACAAGGATGGATGAATAGCTCGTCTTTGAAACTTAATGGCTCAAAGATAGATATTCTCCTCCTTGGCCAGAAGGGGCTTTCCCTCTCGCAGAACATCTGGCCCCTCTGCTTGGGTGAACCCCCTGCTCCTAAGTCTGAGATTAAAAGCCTGGGAATTTGGCTTGAAAAAGATCTGTCTTTCAAGACGCAAGCCAAAAAAATCGTGGGGACTTGTTTTGGGCTCCTCAAATCGATCAGGAAGATTCTGCCCCTACTTCCTCGTGCCTCCCAGAAACTGTTAATCCAAGGCCTTATTTTATCAAGGCTGGATTACAGTAACACCATCTACCTAGGCCCGTGGTTCCCAAAGTGTGCGCCGCGGCGCCCTGGTGCGCCGTGATTAGAAGCCAGGGGCGCCGCAGCGCAATTCCTCACCCTCCTTTGTGCTGCCAGGTCACGCGATCCTCGCACTCTGCATCTCAATGAGTGCTTGATGGAGAAAGCCTTTAATTTTCACACATGCCAGACATTGCCCCAGGGCACGCATCTCACGGTCTTTTTTCGGTCGAGGACCGGAAATGCTGGCTTGCCAGCTTCCGGGAGGAGATCGTATGTTGTGTAGTAGACAGTTTAGTCCCGCCTCTCAGCTCCGTTCGCTTCCATTGGCTGGCTTCCTAAACAGAGGCCAGCCATTGGAAGAGAAGTGAGTCACTCCAAACAAGCCCCGTCTTTTTCGGATTCGGGGGCGTAGGTTTTGCTGTTCTTTAGCTCGTGACATCGTCTGTCACTCAGGACAGCAAAACACGCCCCCGAATTCGAAAAATTCAGGAAGCTTGAGGCTGCCATTTCTGCCCGACCGCCAGACGAGACAGACCCTCCGTTGTCCCGATGCTGCATCCTGCCTCGGTTTCCTTCCTTCCGCCTTTCCTCTCTCAGCCTCCTCCTCTCCCTGCGCTCTTTCCTCCGCCAGACCCACATAACTTCCTCCGCTTATGCCCACCCAGACCAGTCCCGCAGCTCTGCGCCTCTCCAGGCACGAGAGACCCTTTAGCACAGCCCATGACCCGTGTGGGTCAAGGCGCTCTTTGTGCAGTGGCTCCGTGAACCGGCTCTTCAGCCGTGTCTTTTTCCTGCCCCCCGCTGGAAGTGGAGTCCGGGGAGCAAGCACTGTTCAGTGACAGTCCGGTCACTTGCATGCAGCGGTCTAACTGGGGTTCCGAAAACACATTCCAGGTAAGGGGACTGGGGCTGTGTTTTGAGACATCGCACCCAAAGGAAAGATCCGCTTGTATGAGACACCAGACTGCTTTGTGAGGGAGCGCCCCCTTTCCTCTGCCCGCAGCTCTCCTTAGTCACGCCTCGCCCCCCCCTTCCTCTGCCCGCAGCCCTCCTCCGTCCCGCTCTCGTTTAGGACTTATTATTTCTGCCTCACAATGTCATCGTTGCTGTTTCGCCACTTGCTTTGCCATCCCCTCGCTCTTCTCCTGTGTTGTTGCTCGCCTTTTATTGCCCCGTCCCCCACGTCGTCGCTCAGCAGTTGTTGTTCGTTCCCTGTCCTCCTCCCACATAGTTGCTTGCTTGTTTTAATTGCCCCGTCCCTACTGTAGCAAAGCTTGACCTTCCTGGCTGGATTAACTGAGCATGATTTTATTTAAGGCAGTCCGTGAAAGATTCAAACAAGAACAACCAGATGCACTTTTGATTTTTTCCCACTAATCGCTTTACTGCTGCCCTTACTATAAGGTGCTGTTTAGGATTCTCTGCATTTTTAAAAGAGCTGTGTGGAAAGTAAAAACGATATCTCTCTTTGGCACATCTCAAACATAACACGAAGATCAATCCCATTCCTGTATAAAGCCTGCTAGCTGGTAACACACATGCACTGCCTCCATGCACTAAAAGAAACCAACAACATTGCTACCTCATAAATTTCACAAGTACCTTAAGAAGAAAAGATAGAAGGGCCATATTCAACTGAAGGATAAAACGTCTAAGATTAGTTGTGCAGATGCCAACAGCACATATGGAAACTTCATATACATGTTTTGCCCCCATACAGCATAGTGTGAGGTTCCCACCACAACCAGTTACATTTACAGGCAGAAAACGGACTAAAGCAGGGCCACTTCATCCGATGACATCCTAAATGATGAGACGTTCAGAGCGAGCGTTGCGAGGGCTTGAACAACATTTCAAACAAGGGGTTCATTTCCAGCTTTTCAAGCCCCTGGCTACAAAGGGTTAGAACAATTTTATTTCTGGGCAAAATTGAAGGTTAGGTCCACATAATCGAGCGTAATCTCTAGGATAAAGAAGAACCTGGATTATTTTTTCACTCAATTTTACAACTCATTTTTTTTTCATGTATGCATGTTTTTACTTCTTTGGTTATTAGTTAGGGATTTGTCATGCTCAAACGTTTTGCGAGCACAAAAATCTACTAAACCTTCGAGTTTTACAGCAATGGTATGACTGAAAAGCCAGAAGCTGGCAGCAGTGACTGGGGATTGGAAAACACTAAAACTGTGGTAAAGCCAATAGGTCTCAACTAAGCGAGAGTTATTGACTTTGTCAAAGTTTTGTTTAGCCATGTTGTACAGCGGTGCACCTGCTGTGCACCATGACTGAAGGTAAAGGAAAAGAAAGTGCTGTGGTGCAACCAGCGCTAACTGCCTCATACTAATTGTTTTACTGATGTAAGAAGGCTCTCACCCCTTCACTAAGCGAAGCTAGATTTTTTTTTTAATTCATGTACTATTTACTGTAAAATTATGCAAAGTATTACCTAATGCCTACATAACTTTACAATTCTGGGTTCAAAACATTAAACGCCTCTTAGATTACAGATTAATACTTCAGTAGGCATATAATAAGGGAGTCACCCTTCCCGGCCGTATTTATTTAAAATATGAAACAAAATTAAAACATTAAAATAACAGTTTCATATTATGTACAATTTCATTTCCACATTACGATGTTTGGCTAACCTTAACAGATCTCTAATACAAAGGTTCTCCTAGCCGAACTAACATCCTACAAAACATTTGACTTGAAATTGTACATCCTAACGTTAAGGGCCAACGGCAAGGTCGTAACCGGTGTCAGATCCCTAAACCAGAAATACCCCCCTCACTTGTGAGAGGAGTGACCGCACAGAGGCGTACCTCAAGTGCATCTACCAATTTCCCTTTGTACTTGACGGGGGCCCCAATAAACTCGACGCCATTTAACGGTCGTTCGAGGACTCGTGTGAGGTGTCTAAAAGGTAGCGTAAACCCCCTCCCGCACCCCACACAACTTACCCATCTGCCGTCGCAGATGTCCTGGCCCCGGGAAATTCCCCAGGAGGGGCCGTAGCCCCTCCTATCCAGGAAGGGGCCTTGACCACCTTTCCTTTCCTTCCGGCGGCCTCTCCTTAGACAGGACCGCCTCCCCGTTGAGGGGCCAATTGGCCACCTCCCCCGCGCGCTCCCATCCGTAATGGGTGACGCCCCCTCATAGGGATCTTCGAATTACTGCTCACCGATCATGACCTTACCGCCCGACCAAAATAAATACGACAAGTCTAACTAAGTTACTGAGATTACAAAGCAAACATCACTTATTACCAAGCGTGAATACTGTTCAAACCTTGCTCCAAAACTTTATTTGCAAAATATACTGAAAATAACCAATCTTTATTGCATATTAAGAAATTTCACGATATCATCACAACCTGCAAGAAAACAGAGAAAACAAAAAGATACTATATCAACTGTATTCACAACGAATCGCTGTCCTCAGGGGCTGGTGGGTGGGTCAAAATTGGCTCTTCGTTCCGTCTCGAGCTCACGTGCAGCGGGGAGGTGCAGCTTCAGAGCACAGGAACAAGAGGATGCTTTCTTGGCTTCCGCTCCTTTTATCCATCTTCAGGGTGGGCGTGAACCCGCCCCCGCCTGCCTCCGAGGGCGTGGCCGGCCGCGTCGGTGTCTAGGCCAGCCCACTCTAGGGCGGGAAAAAGGCGCGCCCCGGCTACGCCGCTTCGGGCATACCAGCCGAGACTCGCCTCCCGCCCAAGATGGCTTCCCGGGGGGATCGAGGTACTCCACCATACGTTCGGGGGGACCGAATGGTCGCCCCTTTTCATATGGCTGAGATACCCGCCACCCCCTCTCAACACAATCCTCAAGAATTGGGAAACCGGAAACCGTTCTTGAACTTTTGGAAGGCGGGAAGGGAGTCACCCTTCCCGGCCGTATTTATTTAAAATATGAAACAAAATTAAAACATTAAAATAACAGTTTCATATTATGTACAATTTCATTTCCACATTACGATGTTTGGCTAACCTTAACAGATCTCTAATACAAAGGTTCTCCTAGCCGAACTAACATCCTACAAAACATTTGACTTGAAATTGTACATCCTAACGTTAAGGGCCAATGGCAAGGTCGTAACCGGTGTCAGATCCCTAAACCAGAAATACCCCCCTCACTTGTGAGAGGAGTGACCGCACAGAGGCGTACCTCAAGTGCATCTACCAATTTCCCTTTGTACTTGACGGGGGCCCCAATAAACTCGACGCCATTTAACGGTCGTTCGAGGACTCGTGTGAGGTGTCTAAAAGGTAGCGTAAACCCCCTCCCGCACCCCACACAACTTACCCATCTGCCGTCGCAGATGTCCTGGCCCCGGGAAATTCCCCAGGAGGGGCCGTATCCCCTCCTATCCAGGAAGGGGCCTTGACCACCTTTCCTTTCCTTCCGGCGGCCTCTCCTTAGACAGGACCGCCTCCCCGTTGAGGGGCCAATTGGCCACCTCCCCCGCGCGCTCCCATCCGTAATGGGTGACGCCCCCTCATAGGGATCTTCGAATTACTGCTCACCGATCATGACCTTACCGCCACAGGCCGGATAGTTGACCGGCTATCCGGACCCCCCACAACACTCCTGCCTAAAGGTCATGTCATAAAGTCTTTAGCCAGGCTATCAGGTCTCCTATGAGTAACTCGTTCCCCATCCGGGACAAATGAACACCATCCCCCAAATACATACTGTCCCCTTTAATACAACTATGCGAAATAGAATGCAGTGTACTTGAACGGAACAATCTACTCACTTTATTATTAATTTTCCTTACTGAATGATTCAGAGCAGAAATAGAAATAGCCCCCCGCCACACTTTTCGTGGGATCATATGGGACCATGCAATTGTGCACCCTGGAACTCTTCTCGCCAACCAACTTACCGTGGAAAGCATCGCCTCAAGAAGAAGTCGTCTACCAGTGGTCACCAAATCATTGCCCCCAAGATGTACTATGACTACAGACGGCAGTGACCTCGTCCGCCCTAACAAACCCTCGAAAAATGATCGAAACTGGTCAATACAGAGCCCGCCCTTTCCGTAGAAGGACACACTGTACCCGTATTCCCCAGCCACGTGAATCATGTCACCTGCTTTGAATACGTCCGCGGCACGCCTCACGTATGAGTGGCCCACGACCCACACCTCCTTTTTCACAGCCGGTAATGTCTGACCGCTGGCCCCCCGGTGTCGGGTCGACTGCACAGTCCGCCCCGCCTCGTAGGCTTGCGCAACTGAAAATCAAACAAAAACAAGAAGCGTGAGTACATCATTACAGCTTCACAACATGTGCAACCGCACATACCTCTTATAACAGTTCGAGGACCAACGCCCCACACGTTTTACTTGTTCAACATTCAGACCCCTGGCTGTAGCCTCCGTAGCAGCCCCTATCCGAAAGGAATGGGTCCCAAAGTCGCCGGGGTTCAAGCCCGCGGCCGAAATCGACATCGCAAGCACCCGCTGAAACTGAAACCTCGTCAGTGGGGTGGCGTCAGCGTGTCTTAACAAGGTCCCCCCCCATGCTGCCACCCTCTGCGCTAAATATTCCTCTACGCACACAACAGGGCACATGGAAGACCCGGGGATCCTCTGGATGATTACGCAGTCCCCGATTGCACCCTGATCGGATTTGGACCTGACAAACGAGACCGTCATTGTCTCCTCCCTGACCTGAATGTGTTCCCGGCACAGTCCCCCCATCGTATCCTGCTTGTTCTTTGCCACTAATTCGCTTACCCGCATAGCCCCATGGAATGCTAATGCAAATGCGGCTCGGAACAACACTGCTTCGTACTGGGATGAACATGTTACCGGTAGCACGGACAATAACAGGGCCAACCTATCCAGACCTATCGGGTGCCTATCGTCTACTCTGCGACCCTCAAGGCGTTGCCACCCACGTAGCGCTTTCTGCACAACGAAAGACGCTGTCGGGTCCTGGATCCCATGAGCCCTTGCCATAAAGGAAATGGCGGCCCGATGCCTCTGGACCGTAGCTACTGACTTGCCTGCCTGATGTAAAGAGAGCAGGAATCTCACGACAAACTCTTCCTGACCCCAAAGCTCCCCCCCGGCAGTACCCAAAAAGGCCCAATAGGAACGGAACGCCCCTTCATATGCCTTCCTCGTCCTGGGTGCTAAACTCTCTCCCACGAGGTCTTGTAGTTCGGGGCACCGAGAGACCAGAGAGCTTCGGGAAAGGGTGCCGCCACCGGGTCCGCTGTGGGAAGAAAACCCCAGAAGGCCTGCATACGGAAACGAGAAAGCGCATCAGCCGCTTGGTTCATCACCCCCGGCACGTGTCGCGCCCTAAACAGTACATTCAGTTGCATGCACAACAACACAATTTCCTTGAGCAGTCTCAGAATCAATTTGCATCGTGCTGCCTGACTATTGATACACTCAACCACGGTCATGTTATCAGACCAGAACACCACAGAGTGATCCCTAAACCCTTCTGGCCATGTTTTCAAAGCCACCAGAATAGGGAACAGTTCGAGAAAAGCAATGTTACTCGTCAACCCGCACTCATGCCACCATGACGGCCATTTTTGAGCCGACCATTGTGTACCCAATATGGCGCCAAAACCCATACTCCCCGCCGAGTCTGTCCAAAGCCCCAACTCCTCGGAAGACACCGCTGGTTTGTTCCAGACAATTCGACCATTGAAATCCGCCAGGAATGCAATCCAAATGCGCATGTCCTGGCAAACCTCTGCCGAGAGTCTCGTGCGATGATGTCCTTCTTTCAAGCCGACCATGGATTGTGCAATCGAGCGGGAAAAAGGGCGCGCCATCGGCATTACTCTTAGGGCAAAATTCAACTGACCCACCACCTGTTGCAATTGATGCAGGTTTACTTTCGTTGCACGAATACATGTCTCAAGGGATAACCTGAATTTTAACACTTTTTCCTTGGGTAATCGAAAACAACCTTCCACCGAGTCGAGCTCGATCCCCAGAAACTCGATCAAGGTCGAGGGACCCACAGTCTTACCTGGCGCCAATGGCACACCAAATTGATTCATTAGGACACAAAATTCATGTAAAGCCTGTCCACACTCAGAATCCCCGGCTGCCCCCAAAAACAGAAAGTCATAGAGATAGTGCATAACATGTTGAAAACCTGTCTTCCTCGTGAATACCCACTGCAGAAAACAACTGAACTTCTCGAAATAGGCACATGAAATCGAGCATCCCATTGGCATACATCTATCCATGTAATAGCGACCCTGAAACTGAAAACCAAGGAGACGCTGATCGTCTGGGTGTACCGGGAGCAACCGGAACGCTGACTCGATGTCCGATTTGGCCATCAGCGTCCCGGGCCCTAGGCGATTCAACATGGCAACGGCCTCATCGAAAGATGCGTACCGCACCGAACATACTTCCGGGTCTATCGCGTCATTCACGGAAAGACCACGTGGGGCTGACAAATTATGTATCAGCCGAAACTCACCCGGGTCCTTCTTGGGGACCACCCCTAGAGGAGAACACACAAAGTTAGCAACCGGTGGCAAATCGAATGGACCGGCGACACGACCTCGAGTCACCTCTTTCCCAATCTTTACCTGCACCACCGCCGTGTGCTGTAAGACCGACATTTGATTCTTACAGTTTGGTACCCCCTGAAAATCCCCCACTGGGATGCGGAAACCATATGAAAACCCGTTCCGTAACACCCCAGCGGAAGCATGATCCGGGTATTCGCTGAGCCAAGGAATCATTGCCATGGTATCAATCGGGGTCGGTAAAGGCGCCCCTCGGACTATATTAGACCTGTTTGGCGCCTCCCTTACCACCGTTATCACCCGTTTTGGCTCTGCACATGGACTCAGGATGGGATGGCTGCCCGCACCCCCCACACTCATGTCTGAATTTGCATGACCCCTGGGGCCTGGTACATTTGCCTCTGTTAAAATTCCAACAGATCCCCCTTTTACCTGTGTTGCCACTCGGCTTCGAGTGGTACTCGTTACCTGCACCCGTCCGAAAGGGTGTCCCAGAGTTTTGGCGGGAGGATTCCCCCCCGTTACTCCCTACCAATGGCACCTTCAACATCCCTGTACTCTCCATTTTTTGCCAAGACACGGAGTCGTAACAATCCCAAGACAACAATGGGTTGTGTTCTTTAGCTTTTCTAAACAGATTATCATAGCAGAACCACTGATTGCCCCCATATGCCACAGAATACTCCATAATACGCGACTGATAAATGGGTAACTCGGTCAACAACTCAGGCCTGCGCTCACCCATGATGGAAGTAAAAATGCCCCACGCTCTGCCCCAAGTACCAATGGTCTCGTCGACCTTAAAGGCGGCCATTTTTGCGCGCCAAACACTCGGATGCATGAGCTCCTTTTGACTCTTCACATGCTCGATCTCGTAATGGTCGGTAAGCAATGAAAACATGTTTACATATTTATCCGCCCAAATCAATTCCTTGATTTCTTGTGGGACGTGCTGGGCAATCTTCTCCTTTCGAGAAGGTACAGACCCCTCCCCCGCAATCGGCAATGGCCGCTTACCTGAAGTAGACCCCACGCTTGTCGCCGAACTTGGGCCTGCTGTACTTCCAGCCGCCGGACCCTGTGGGGGAACAGAAGATGGCGCCTTCGCAGCCTCCCTAGATTCCCGCAGTTGCCTCATTACTGCCCGGGCGTCGTCAGCCGTGGCGCCCTCGCTATCGTTTCCCAACCACGCTGCCAATTGTGCCGCTAACTCGGGGGGCATATCCTCCCTGTTCACGGGGGTGACCACCACAGGGATTGGATTCCCCTCTTTCGGCACCGGGGTTGGCTCCTCTCGTAGGGTTTCGGGAACCGGGGTCTCTCCCCCAAGTGCTCCCCTTCTGGGCCTCTTGCTTTTTCCACCGGGGATTGTTCCCTGTAAAGGCCGTTTCGGTCCTCCCTCCCCGTCCTTAGCCTCAACCTTTTTCTTCAGATCGGCTATCTCCTTCATGAGTATGCGGAGCATCTCCTCGGTACCGACCCGCTTTCCGACTTTCTTGGGCATTCTCAGACGGGATATCTGTAAGACAAAAGAGAGATTACAATGCTCAAAATTGGCTCTTCGTTCCGTCTCGAGCTCACGTGCAGCGGGGAGGTGCAGCTTCAGAGCACAGGAACAAGAGGATGCTTTCTTGGCTTCCGCTCCTTTTATCCGTCTTCAGGGTGGGCGTGAACCCGCCCCCGCCTGCCTCCGAGGGCGTGGCCGGCCGCGTCGGTGTCTAGGCCAGCCCACTCTAGGGCGGGAAAAAGGCGCGCCCCGGCTACGCCGCTTCGGGCATACCAGCCGAGACTCGCCTCCCGCCCAAGATGGCTTCCCGGGGGGATCGAGGTACTCCACCATACGTTCGGGGGGACCGAATGGTCGCCCCTTTCCAATACTTCAGTAGGCATATAATGAGCTATTAGTCACTTTGTAATTTGCGTGTGAATAGTTTTCAAAATGTGCTGACGGGTCACCTTCGCATTCGACTTTTATACAGCTGCACCAAGCAACCTAGAAGTCAAGCATATATGGACTGGAATTATTTGGAAAATACAATTGATTGTCAGAGATAACCATCTATTTCAGAGAAAATACTTCTTGTAAAACATAATAAATCGATGTTTGTTTCATTTTATATTGCTCTTCTGGTCTTTACAAGTTGTGTAAATAATTGGTGTTCGTATCACCAAATATGATGGTACCAATTTAGTAATTCGGAAATTGAACTCCTGATTTACAGATCACAGAATATAACAGCGATGAGCATTTAATTCAGAGACCAACAAAATAATATGTAAACTACATCATAGCATATTCCTGTGTAAACAGCAGAGTAGTACAAAATGATTGAGCCACAATCTTCGAAATTTAGTGAGGGGCCACCAAAATTTCATTTCGCGTAGTTGCTTCACCTGTACACAAGTCTTGAGCCAAGTGTGGGGCCTCTGATTGTAGGCACTGCTTGTGTTATGCTCATGTTTGTAAGGTTAAGTAGGTCCAGTTCGAAGTATTTTAATTTTTTGAGAAGCATTACCTGAAACTTGAGGACATGTTTACTCCTCATGGACATTAAATCTACAAATAGTGTAATCTTTTTCAGCAATTTCTCACAAATACTGCATCATTTAAATGCTGTATGGGCCAAAATCATAGAATCGATGATTGCAGCATAGCCTTCAAGGTGTGTTTCCAACCCCAAACTGAACGTCGAACAATTTTAGTAGCATCTTGATCTGGCATGGCATTTTCAGCTCTACATAGCACTCAATCCTATGCAAATGTAAGTCATTGATTTACATGGTACAAAATCAGTGTAAACCCTAGGGATCTGGCATCGGTGGTAGTTTTTATCCTTTAAGCTCCTTAGTAACAAGTCAGTCTCGGGACTAGGGCTACTGTTAGGGCTGTTTGGTAAAGTTCAAAGTTTGGATACAGGTTTGTTATAAGAATACACACTTTGAAATGCCATGTCCCTTTACATACTAGATACAGGCATAATTTATATATTTGGTCACAATTATATACACGTTCCTCTATACACAAAATGAAACCGTAATTGTAACAGTCCTGCACCCTGTAGAACTTCCAAAGCGGATTGCCGCATTTAAACCACAGAAAAACTGCTTTTCTATCAACACCAGTTTTAGAGGATAATATTTATTACCTATGGTCGCTGCACCCCGGCTCAGCCAGCACTGTATTATGGTTCTACACAGGGACCTCTAGTAACATACTGCGATTCTGCACCCTATTCACATTGCGCAGGAGCCTGGCTCTGTATATGCGAAAGCTGAGAATGATCAGCTGCTGAGCACACAAGTGGCTATTGTCTCTTACTAGCTATCGAGGCTTAGGTTTGATTAAGCGTTTCGAAAACACAGGGGGCCATATTATCAAGGGGGTTTATCTCCGCTTTTTTGGCTTTAAAAGCCAAGAAAGCGGAGATAAAATTATCTCCCTATTACCAAGCTGTCGCTAACACCAGTTAGTGACAGCTAATAGGAGATAGCGACCATCTTGGGCCCCGCTTTGCATGTCAGTGATATTTATCACTAATGAGATGCAAAGTGGGCGTGCCAAGATGTTAGCGACTGGAAACAGTCCCTAACATCGCTATCTCCTATTACCAACTTTTGGAGATATTCGCACTAAGCGCGAATATCTCCAAAAGCTAACACCTGCCCTGAGCAGTTCTTAGCCATGTTATCCAATGGGAGGTGGATAACATGGCTAAGAGCATTTGCTCGATAATGCATGAATATCGCTGACTTTTCAGCGATATTCATGCATTGCGGCCGTTTTTTATCGCATTTGCGATAAACCTTGCTAATAGCAAGGTTTATCTGCGATAAAAATCGGCGATGTGCGGCGATAATTTTTGTCTCTAAACAAGTTAGAGACAAAAATTATCGCTAGTTGTTGGTAATATGCCCCAGGGTGTCTCTTTCACACGATTTAAAGCCAGCAATTAAGCCACGATATAACGTGCCGTATGTCAAAGTCGTTTTAAAGCGTTACAAATGTGCAAGCACTATGCATACAACTAGGCTACGGGTGCATCAGGTAACAACAACATAACATCGCATGCTTTAAAAGTAGCAAACTAAAGTGCACTTAACCTACGCCTAATGTTACGTATTTAGAAATGATTATGCGGGATACTACTACTACAAAGCACTGCAATAGTCTGCGATATTTTGCCTAATGGAACTGACTGCTACACTGCACATTTGTCAACGCAGCGCTAGAGCACGGCTCTACATGGACCTCTAGTCACCGACTGCGACACTGCACCCCGGTTCAGCCAGCGCTAGAGAACGGCTCTAGAGGGACTTCTAGTAACAGACTGCGATTGTGTGGTTGTGTGTGTGGCTCTGTGTGGATAGCTTTTTTTTGTAGGTGGCTCTATGTGTGGGTGGCTCTGTGTGAGGCTGGATCTGTGTGTGTGGGTGGCTCTATGTGAATGACTGTGTGGGTGGCTCTGTATGTGTGTGTGTGAGGCTCTGTGTGGGTGTAAATGCAATAGGTCATGCATAGGCGAGCAATTAAGCTATTGGCGTTGTAAATAACAATGCCATTTATTTAACGATTAAGCTATTGGCAATGTAAATGACAATGCTATTTATTTATGATTTTAAAAAAAAATGTCATGAGCAATGCCAATAGCTCTACCTTTAATAATGCCGAGACCATTGCATTGTAAATGCTTGTTTCTCGCTCTTATCTGGTGATTGTTTACAAAGTCAGAACTGGATGGTGTGCGAATAATGACTTGGAGTCAGGTGGTCATCCTAACTGGCAAGGGCACACAACCCGTGGGAGAAGGTAACATGGTGTGCAAAAATCGTTTCTGGTGCAAACACGTGGGGTAAAGTACACACATGGTGGGAACAGAAGGCAAAGGCCCTTAGTAGAAAACAAGAGGGTGTACACGGGGGGGGGGGGGACACTACAAGATGAAAAACTATAAATAAACACACTAAAACAGTGGCGGTGGGCAATCTGCTTCCTTCGTGGTGAAGTGACACTGCTCTACCCCATACACACGCACAATAGAGTATGTAAGAGGAAACTTTACATGAAAGGCAGCAATGCAGCACAACAGACAGGGGTGGTAAAAAGAAAAGGCCAGATGCAGTTCCTATCCCGTGCTGCTGCAATCTGCATGTCGCCTCCGTGTACGGCCTGGATGACACACAATCAACAAGTCCAGTTCAAAGGTCTTCCAATGTAACCTTGATCAAAAATCTTTATCAGCTACCTATTTTTGGTCTTAGTGAATCTCAAGCTGTGACTGAAGCAAAAAAGGCATGTGTACAACGCGGTATGGCTTGTGCAGCAAGATACCAGTTACTCAGCAAATTGATCACATTCAGTGATAGTTCAATGTCCTATGAAGTGGTGGGGCAGCAATTCCTACGGTTCCCGTCCACACCAGATTCAGGTGCCATCATTGCGATAGACAAGAACAAACTGACCACGGATGGCTGGTCAGATGTAGAGGACACACAAGCTTGTGGTGGGTCTGATATGCCCATCGCTGTCCAGCTCAGGGGGATGAAGCGATGAGGCAATGAAGAATCATGTGCCGATTCTACAAATCCCATCAGTATGTATGTGCAGTATACCTGGATTGTAAGTGAATGTATTTCCAAGAAGCAAACTTACGCTGTTAACCACCTCAAGACGCTGTGTATTCCCACCCATAGAAGCTCAGAATTGGAGGCAAACAAACAGATGGCATTTGAATAAGCATTGAAAATGACTGGTGGCTATCTTCCAAGATGCCGGAGTAGTCTCCGCAAACTCCACCAGAAGGCATCAGAGCGCTTTACATTAGCACCAGTTGCGTTACAACGGGGAGGGGGAGAAGGGTGCAAGGCAGAGGGGAGAAGGGTGCAAGGCAGAGGGGAGAAGGGTGCAAGGTAGAGAAGGGTGCAAGGCGGATGGGAGAAGGGTGCACAGTAGAGGGGAGAAGGGTGCAACGGGGAGGGGGAGAAGGGAGCAAGACAGAGGGGGGAAGGGTGCAAGGCAGAAGGGTGCAAGGCAGAGTGGAGAAGGGTGCAAGGCAGAGGGGAGAAGGGTGCAATCCAGAGGGGAGAAGGGTGCAAGGCAGAGGGGAGAAGGGTGCACAGTGGAGAAGGGTGCAAGGCAGGGAGGAGAAGGGTGCAAGGCAGAGAGGAGAAGGGTGCAAGGCAGAGAGGAGAAGGGTGTAAGGCCGTGGGGAGAAGGGTACAAGCCAGAGAGGAGAAGGGTGCAAGGCAGAGAACAGAAGGGTGCAAGGCAGAGAGGAGAAGGGTGCAAGGCAGAGGGGAGATGGGTGCAAGGCAGAGGGGAGAAGGGTGCAAGGCAGAGAGGAGAAGGGTGTAAGGCCGAGGGGAGAAGGGTGTAAGGCCGAGGGGAGAAGGGTAAAAGCCAGAGAGGAGAAGGGTGCAAGGCAGAGAAAAGAAGGGTGCAAGGCAGAGAGAAGGGTGCAAGGCAGAGAGGAGAAGGGTGTAAGGCCGAGGGGAGAAGGGTACAAGCCAGAGAGGAGAAGGGTGCAAGGCAGAGAACAGAAGGGTGCAAGGCAGAGGGGAGATGGGTGCAAGGCAGAGGGGCGATGAGTTCAAGGCAGAGGGGAGATGGGTGCAAGGCAGAGGGGAGAAGGGTGCAAGGCAGAGAGGAGAAGGGTGTAAGGCCGAGGGGAGAAGGGTGTAAGGCCGAGGGGAGAAGGGTAAAAGCCAGAGAGGAGAAGGGTGCAACGCAGAGAAAAGAAGGGTGCAAGGCAGAGAGAAGGGTGCAAGGCAGAGAGGAGAAGGGTGTAAGGCCGAGGGGAGAAGGGTACAAGCCAGAGAGGAGAAGGGTGTAAGGCCGAGGGGAGAAGGGTACAAGCCAGAGAGGAGAAGGGTGCAAGGCAGAGAACAGTAGGGTGCAAGGCAGAGAGGAGAAGGGTGCAAGGCAGAGGGGAGATGGGTGCAAGGCAGAGGGGAGAAGGGTGCAAGGCAGAGAAAAGAAGGGTGCAAGGCAGAGAGAAGGGTGCAAGGCAGAGAGGAGAAGGGTGTAAGGCCGAGGGGAGAAGGGTACAAGCCAGAGAGGAGAAGGGTGCAAGGCAGAGAACAGAAGGGTGCAAGGCAGAGGGGAGATGGGTGCAAGGCAGAGGGGAGATGGGTGCAAGGCAGAGGGGAGAAGGGTGCAAGGCAGAGAGGAGAAGGGTGTAAGGCCGAGGGGAGAAGGGTGTAAGGCCGAGGGGAGAAGGGTAAAAGCCAGAGAGGGGAAGGGTGCAAGGCAGAGAAAAGAAGGGTGCAAGGCAGAGAGGAGAAGGGTGCAAGGCAGAGAGGAGAAGGGTGTAAGGCCGAGGGGAGAAGGGTACAAGCCAGAGAGGAGAAGGGTGCAAGGCAGAGAACAGAAGGGTGCAAGGCAGAGAACAGAAGGGTGCAAGGCAGAGGGGAGATGGGTGCAAGGCAGAGGGGAGAAGGGTGCAAGGCAGAGAGGAGAAGGGTGTAAGGCCGAGGGGAGAAGGGTGTAAGGCCGAGGGGAGAAGGGTAAAAGCCAGAGAGGAGAAGGGTGCAAGGCAGAGAGGAGAAGGGTGCAAGGCAGAGGGGAGAAGGGTGCAAGGCAGAGGGGAGAAGGGTGCAAGGCAGAGGGGAGAATTGTGCAAGGCAGAGGGGAGAAGGGTGCAAGGGGGTTGGTGATGAAGTTAAAAATGTCCCCCCCCCCCACCCCGGAAACATTTCTGCGGACGCCCATGATCAGAGACCACCCCATGTAAACTTCTTGTAACGCCACAGAGCTCCGTGAGCCTTTCTCTAGCCTGGATACTTTCAGTGGGAGTGCTTTATACAACTCTATGTATGCATTGAGATGTACTTTATAAGATCATTGTGATTGGAAATAAAGTTTAATGACAGTGATGGCTACTCTCTGAATCCTTCATCAGGTCTAGGCTTGATTCTTCATGTAGACCAGTGGTTCCCAAAGGGTGCGCCGCGGCAGCCCGGTGCGTGGGTATAAAAATGGTGGGGAGCCACGGCGAGCTGCCAATTAGGTCAAGGGAGCCACGGGTCAAAAAAGTTTGGGAACCACTGACCTAGGCGCTCCCGAGGCAACCCTTAACAAATTACAAAGGATCCAGAATGCCGCGGCTCGGATCCTTACCAATACCCCGGCCAGATCTTTGGCCAAACCAGCCCTGAAACTCCTCCACTGGCTTCCAGTGAGAGAGCGAGTGAAGTTCAAGGCTCTCTGTCTGTCTCACAGACTTCTACAAGACAAAGGCCCCCCTATTTTAAGAAAATTCATCAGGCCCTACAAAGCCCCAAGATCCCTCCGATCCGATCAGGAATACCTTATCACCATCCCCAGAGTTAAGAAGGTGCGCACGGGTGGACGGCGCTTTTCTGTTAACACTGCCCGTCTTTGGAATTCACTACTCCGCGACCTTAGGACGGAACCAGACTATCTCCGATTCAGGAAGCGGCTGAAAACGAACCTTTTCCCCTGATCTGACTTCCCCCTCCGCCCCAGTGACCCTCAGATGTTTGGATCTTAGCGCTGGGATACTTACGGGTGACTACGCGCTTTATAAAATCTAATAATAATAATAATAATATACATCAATACTCACATATACTAGATTAAAACATGTGTCGTTACTGATAAAGACACTAGTGAGACAATCATTCACTCACTAACACACACATATACACACTCATCCACCCATACAGTCCTGCACATATGCTGTCCTCAAAACACATACAAACAGTGAGTCAGTCATTGATGCATCTATGTGCTAAGTAATACCCCCACCAAACCATACAGACACTCATACTGATACTAAAAAAACATCTAATAACCCATATACACACACATGTAGCTACTCACCAACCCATGCAGCCACTTATACACAAAGTGAAACACTGATACATATATTTAAATATTTAAACATTACTCGCTAATATATGTATTCACTAAGATACACTTAATAAGCCAGTTAACCAATCAATTTTTTTTAAAAAACATCCATTTAGACACTTATTTAAACATTTATTCTTCCATCAACCTTTACATATACATATATAAAACATATTTATTTTTCAGAAAGACACACATTCACTGGATGGTGTCATCAGTGATGTCATGAGTGATGTCACTGACCATGTCATGAGTGATGTAATATGTGTCATCATCAGCAGTGCATTGAAGGTGCGCAACTTATAGTGAGTCCAACTAACTATAACGTGGGAATTTCAATGGTTTTATGTCAGTAAAATTTCCAGCTAACTATAACTGTTGTCAAACCTATGTTTTTTTAAGTGAATATATATATATACATCAGAGACTCTCTCCTGTGCCTGAAAGCTATCGTGCACGCTGCTGTGAATAAAGCACTGACCTGGTAACCCCCGTGAGTGTGGTGCGTTCTTTGAACGAGGAGCCTTCATATTTTAACGGACCCACCGCCGTTTTCACCGCACCCGCTCTGAAGAGTGCAGAAGGCGCTTTGGTGGACCTAGGAGCCTAGCAGCAGCACTGCATACGCCCAGCACCGCCATTGAGACACCCTGACACGGAGCTGTGAAACGGCAGCCATTCAGACTGTTAAGATTGCGCGAATAGTCCGCTCCTTACTCCGATCAACAGGATGCCGCGTGGTTGGCGAGGGGGTGCCCTGTGAGTGTTTGAAGACAGCGGCTTAGGGCATCAACGGACGACACCACATGCAAATTGATTGCTGGACTACAACTTCCATGAGACACTGCGGCATAAGCCTAGCCTGCCATGAGGCGTGTCATATAAAATGGACTTGTTTGCTTCACTTAAAGTATTGCTCGTCTTTTCCCTGAAGAAGAAGGCAAGACCTTTGAAACGCGTCGGACTGCCTATGAGACGAACTTTGGTCCCTGAATACATCAGAGACTCTCTCCTGTGCCTGAAAGCTATCGTGCACACTGCTGTGAATAAAGCACTGACCTGGTAACCCCCGTGAGTGTGGTGCGTTCTTTGAACGAGGAGCCTTTATATTTTAACGGACCCACCGCCGTTTTCACCGCACCCGCCCTGAAGAGTGCAGAAGGCGCTTTGGTGGACCTAGGAGCCTAGCAGCAGCACCTCATACGCCCAGCACCGCCATTGAGACACCCTGACACGGAGCCGTGAAACGGCAGCCATTCAGACTGTTAAGATTGCGCGAATAGTCCGCTCCTTACTCCGATCAACAGGATGCCGCGTGGTTGGCGAGGGGGTGCCCTGTGAGTGTTTGCAGACAGCGGCTTAGGGCATCAACGGGAGACACCACATGCAAATTGATTGCTGGACTACAACTTCCATGAGACACTGCGGCATAAGCCTAGCCTGCCATGAGGCGTGTCATATAAAATGGACTTGTTTGCTTCACTTAAAGTATTGCTTGTCTTTTCCCTGAAGAAGAAGGCAAGACCTTCGAAACGCGTCGGACTGCATACGAGACAAACTTTGCTCCCTGAATACATCAGAGACTCTCTCCTGTGCCTGAAAGCTATCGTGCACGCTGCTGTGAATAAAGCACTGACCTGGTAACCCCCGTGAGTGTGGTGCGTTCTTTGAACGAGGAGCCTTCATATATATATATATATATATCTATATATAAGCTCCCAGTATCCTTCCAAAATGCAGTAAATTCAGCCGCCGAGAAAGAAGAAAGCACTCACGAGGGGGAGGTTTCCAATATGTTATTGAAACCTTCAAGCACCAGCAAGACGCGTATCAGCACTTAGCCTTTCTCTATTGCACCACATAACGCACCGCGGCCATTGTTTAAATATTACTCAAGCTGTCTGCGTCATCAGTGTTTTGTGAACATAGAAGAGGGACATGCTACTCAACACAGTCCCGCCATCTTTGAACGTATAATTACAATGAACATTCAAAACGAAATCGAGTGAATGTTTCCAAACATCATTATTACATTACATCACTTGAGTTAGAGGATGAAACAAATACATATTAATCCTTGAATTATATAGCCCTGAATGGGCTCAATGATAGTGTTTTACATTCGCAAAACTGATCACAATCTTGCCCGTAGATGGGCTTGTATCACAAACTCCAGATGACCATAAATGACAGCTTGTAAGTCCTTAAAAATTAATTGCATGTGTACATTCACTCAGAAACAACCCATCAAATACATTTAAGCATTTCATTTTAACAAATATCAGATGTTATATATTGCAGAACAAGAGAACAATTTAAATTAGCCCAAGTGTGATGCTAATTCTTCATGATTATTAAGACCAAATGGACTCTTGGTTTGAAGATCAATAATATACCGAGACTCTAAATGTCTCAACTTCTGTAAGCGATCTCCCCCCCCCTAGGATGTATGGGTATATGGTCCAGACAGAAATAGGCCAATAGGTCCCTATTGTGCCCATGAACTTTATTAAAATGTCTGGCGGCAGGGTACGCTTCATCAATGTTATTGATTGCACGCATATGTTCTAATATGCGAAGTTTAACTGGATTTATCGTGCTGCCAATGTATTGCAGCCCACATGGACATATTAGACAATAGATCACATATGGTGTTGAGCAGGTTATACATTTGTTAATTTTTCTAGGTTTCTGAATGCCTGTGATTTTATAACTCAAAGTTTGTTTACTCATTTTGCAGGCGTTGCACCTGCCACAGGGATAAAACCCCTTTAATGGTTGTAATGATTTAGGTTTTATGACATCTGTGGCATGATGACTATGCACCAAATGATCTTTTAAAGCTCTAGCTTTCCGAAAAGTTATTTGCGGATTAGTCTGCAAATCTTCTTTGATGCTGTTGTCAGTTAATAGGATACTCCAATGTTTTTTAAGGATCCTTTTCAAATCGCCTGCATGATCAGAGAAAGTAGTTATGAGTCTAAAACTCGTATTCTCTGAAATTATTTTAGGTTTAGTTTTCAATAGATCTTTACGTTTCAAGTTATCAACTCTATTTAAGGCTTGTTGCAGAACCCCTTCACTATATCCACGAGTTCTAAAACGATCCATGCTGCATTTGGCTGACATGTGAAATTCTTTAGTGTCAGAGTTGTTTCTTTTGAGTCTTAATAACTCTCCAAATGGAATATTATTGATCAGTTTTTTGGGATGGTTACTTGTGGCAAATAATGTCGAATTCCCTGCTGTTGTTTTTCGAAACAATTTAGTCTGTATCTGTCCTTCCTCGATGTATACAGTTAAGTCCAAATAATTCACACTTGACTTGCTAATTTCTCCACTGAACCTCAAGTTCACCTCATTGTCATTCAACATTTCTACATAGACTTCAGCTTCTTCAATAGATCCCTCAAAAATAATAAAAAGATCAAATATATATATATTAGCTACTGGTGGTCGCCAGTAGATAGTTATAGTTAGGACCTAGTTTTCATAGGAAAAGCGTTTTTTCTTTTCCCAATAACTTTGGCGCCGGTTGATGAATTTTCAAAACTAGTTGGGCGCTCTGGTCTGTTCCTGTCCTGAAAGTTTTGGGGTGATTCGCCAAGCTGGGGCCAAGAAAAAACGGGGGCCCCAAAACGTATTTTCTCCATGTTATTTTCCATAGGAAACTTCAGACTCGGCTACGAACTGCTGAACGGAATTACACCAAGTTTGGCAAAAAGGTAGCCCTTGGTTCAGAAAGACCACTTTTTGTTAAATGGTTTAAATCCAATCAGTAGTTCCTGAGAAAATAAAAAAATTAACATTTCTAAATCAAGAGGCGTGGTGGATCCGCGGGCCCTCCCGACCACAAGCTTTATTCTAACTGGCTGTCAACACTCCAAACCAGGAAGTGTTGGCAGCCATCTTGTGACTCTGTAGAACTGAGTCACAAGAAAACAGAAAAACAAATGCGTAAAACAAGAAAAGGGGGCAGGGTAGAAACACACTGACCCCTAGGCCTGCTCAGGGGTTCCCAAAATAGCATTAAAAAAAAAAAAACAGCCGAATTTGCGCTGGGTGCATGACTCCGGCCGAGAAAAAAAAAACGAAGCATGGGCTTCCGCGCTTCGTTGTATTGAAGCCCTCCAGGCGGGCCAGGTCCCGGGGGCACTGAAAGAAATGTGTGAGGGACCCCAATTCCCCCCCACACTACCCCGGGGACCGCCACCTCCCCAGGGCTTGATTTATAAGTTGCGGGGGGCCGCATCCCCCCGCAGCCCCAGGGACCGCCAACACCCGGGGCTAATTTTTAAATGTGTGGGGGGCCTCCAAGGCCCCCAGTTTTGTATTTACATCTGCACACCTTGGCCATAGATGGAAGAATGTCAAGTCGATGCCTGGGCCGGCAGGTGTGGGGCTGCTGGTGGGCATGGAGACATTCCTGACACCTCCCATGCGGCGGAATCCTCGCCCAAAAGCCATTATGAAATGGTTTGACATCCGACAGCCAAACATTAACCCTGAAGGAGGCTTAAAAGCTGCACTTAGAAGCATTACATGGGAAGGAGCACTCCTTTCTCACTGCTCGCTAATTGCATGCTTAGAGCATGCCTCGCGACGCTTGGGTGGGGAGTGGGGGGGATTAGAAATGCAAGACAAGCACGCACACCAAGCTGCCCCACCCCAGCTGCTTCACAGGCAGATCTGTCTCAGTGATGCTTTTCATGGTATACAGACATATTATCGACAACAAAAATATTGAGGTAGTTAAATATCGAGTTTAAAATATCGAGTAGACAGAATATAAATAAGACAGAATATAGACTACAAAAATATTGAATAGAAGGACAATAATATCGAATCAAAAATATAGAATAGCCAGAATATCGAATGGAAAGAATATAGACAACAGAAATATCGAGGGACAGAATATAGACAACAAAAATGTCGAGGGACAGAATATAGACAACAAAATTATAGATGGATAGAATATAGACAACAAAAATATCGAATTTTAGGTAAGTAACTAAGTCAATATATGGTATTTAATTTTTGCGTAATATAATTCTGGAGCGGGTTGTGGGCTTATAGGGGAATAGGGTGGGAAGTAATTTAATTATAATTAATTAAACATTTTAATTTATTGGTATTTATGTACAACTAGCAGCCCGCCCCAGCGTTACCCGGGCAGAAGGGGGCTGGGGGCAGCATTTCAGGCTTGCGTGCACCTCGCCCGCCACGACATTTCCACTCCTCCCCGCGCTTCACTCAGCCGTACACGTTCCGCCTCCTCCCAGCACTTCACTGAGCCGCACACGCTCCGCCTCCTCCCAGCACTCCCGCCCTTCACGTACCTCAGCCCGACTTCACCGCTCCTCGTTCCTCCTCCTCACATCAGCCCGACTTCACCGCTCCTCGTTCCGCCTCCTCCCATTAGCCCGACTTCACCGCTCCTCCTTCTGCCTCCTCCCATCAGCCCGACTTCACCGCTCCTCGTTCCGCCTCCTCCCATCGCTTCTCTAAGCCGCACACGTTCCGCTCCTCCCCGCGCTTAATGTATCTCAGCCTGACTTTACCGCTGCTGTCCGCCGCTCCTCCCTGCGCTAGATGATGTCAGCACGCACGTCCACGTTGTTAGAACACACGGCCGGCGCTACTTCTTAGGGACTACTTTTTTTTTATTGTTTATTTTTTTAAACGTTTTTTTTTTATAGCCTATGTCCATCTACAGGACCCCCCCCTTTCCAACGCTGTATTGGGTGTTGCGATTGGTGGTGTACTTTTCGAGTTTACCTGGCTCAAAGGACACAGTTCTCTCTTTATAATAGTAGTATAGATTCATTGTTAATTAATTATTAATTGGCAATTAATTAAAATATAATTGGTAATTAATTTTATTAATTGATTAATTGATAATTATGTGAATTTTATTTATTCATTTTCTGGAGCGGGTTGTGGGTTTATAGGGGCATAGGGTGGAAAGTAATTTAATTATAATGAATTAAATATTTTAAATTATTGGTATTTATGTACAATTAATTGTTAATTAATTATTGATTTGAAATTAATTAAAATATAATTGGTAATTAATTTTTATTAATTGATTAATTGATAAATATGTGAATTTTTTTTTTTTTCTGGAGCGGGTTGTGGGTTTATAGGGGAATAGGGTGGGAAGTAATTTAATTATCATTAAATAAATATAATACTTTATTTGTATTTATTTACAATTCATTGTTTATTATTTTTTAATTGCCAATTAATTAAAATCTAATTGGTAATTAATTATTATTAATTGATAATTATGTTAATTTTATTCATCTATTTTCTGGAGTGGGTTGTGGGTTTATAGGGGAATAGGGTGGGAAGTAATTTAATTATAAATAATTAAATAAAACTATTTTATTGGTATTTATTTAGATTTAATTGTAATTTAATTTGTAATTGGTAGTTATTTAATTTTAATTGGTAATTAATTTGTATTAATTGATTAATTGATAATTATGTTAATTTTATGTACTTAATTTTTGTAGTGGGTTGTGGGTTTATAGGGGAATTGGGGGAAGTCATTTAATTGTAATTAATTACATTTATTATTATATACATTGGTATTTATTTTGAATTAATTGTTAATTATTTTTAAATGTTTTAATAATTTATTGTTATTTGTAAATATTTTGTATTAATAGGTAATTATTTTTTAGTAATTACAATATTTTTTTATTTCAAATTGATTAATTATTATAATATCTTAAATTGGGAATTAATTGTAATTAATTTGTAATTGGTATTAATATTTAATTTATTTTCAAATATATATGAAGTATTTACTTTCCCTACTGTTGCACTCACTGGAGTGGGAATAGTATTTTTTTCCCCTACACCATCCAACGCTTACCCTACTGTTGCACTCTCTGGAGTGGGAATAGTAATTTTTACTCATACGCTATCCAACGCTTTCTCTACTGTTGCACTCTCTGGAGTGGGAATAGTAATTTTTACCCCTAGGCTATCCAACGCTTTCAATACTGTTGCACTCACTGGAGTGGGAATAGTAATTTTAATTTCTATGCTATCCAACGCTTTCCCTACTGTTGCACTCTCTGGAGTGGGAATAGTAATTTTTACCCTCCCACTATCCAACGCTTTCCCTACTGTTGCACTCTCTGGAGTGGGAATAGTAATTTTTACCCTCCCATTATCCAACGCTTTCCCTACTGTTGCACTCTCTGGAGTTGGAATAGTAATTTTTACCCCTCCGCTATCCAACGTTTTCCCTACTGTTGCACTCACTGGAGTGGGAATAGTAATTTTTACCCCTACGCTATCCAATGTTTTCCCTACTGTTGCACTCTCTGGAGTGGGATTAGTAATTTGTACCCCTACGCTATCCAACGTTTTCCCTACTGTTGCACTCACTGGAGTGGAAATAGTAATTTTTACCCCTACGCTATCCAAGGCTTTCCCTACTGTCGCTCTCACTGGAGTGGGAATAGAAATTTTTACCCCTACGCTATCCAACGGTTTCCCTACTGTTGCACTCTCTGGAGCGGGAATAGTAATTTTTACCCCTACGCTATCCAACGTTTTCCCTACTGTTGCACTCACTGGAGTGGGAATAGTAATTTTTACCCCTACGCTATCCAACGCTTTCCCTACTGTTGCACTCACTGGAGTGGGAATAGTAATTTTTACCCCTACGCTATCCAACGTTTCCCTGCTGTTGCACTCTCTGGAGTGGGAGTAGTAATTTTTACCCTCCCACTATCCAACGCTTTCCCTACTGTTGCACTCTCTGGAGTGGGAATTGTAATTTTTAACGTCCCACTATCCAACACTTTCTCTACTGTTGCACTCTCTGGAATGGGAATAGTAATTTTTACCCCTACGCTATCCAACGGTTTCCCTACTGTTGCACTCTCTGGAGTGGGAATAGTAATTTTTACCCTCCCACTATCCAACGCTTTCCCTACTGTTGCACTCTCTGGAGTGGGAATAGTAATTTTTACCCCTACACTCTCCAACGCTTTCCATACTGTTGCGCTGTCTGGAGTGGGAATAGTAATTTTTACTCCTATGCTGTCCAACGATTTTCTTACTGTTGCGCTCTTTGGAGTGGGAATAGTTATTTTTACCCTCCCACTATCCAATGCTTTCCCTACTGTTGCACTCTCTGGAGTGGGAATTGTAATTTTTAACCTCCCACTATCCAACTCTTTCTCTACTGTTGCACTCTCTGGAGTGGGAATAGTAATTTTTACCCCTACGCTATCCAACGCTTTCCCTACTGTTGCACTCACTGGAGTGGGAATAGTAATTTTTACGCCTATAGCATCTAACGCTTTCCCTACTGTTGCACTCACTGGAGTGGGAATAGTAATTTTTACCCCTACGCTATCCAACGCTTTCCCTACTGTTGCACTATTTGGCGTGGAAATAGTAATTTTTACCCCTACGCTATCCAACGTTTTCCCTACTGTTGTGCTCTTTGGAGTGGGAATAGTTATTTTTACTCTCCCACTATCCAACGCTTTCCCTACTGTTGCACTCCCTGGAGTTGGAATAGTAATTTTTACCCCTACGCTATCCAACACTTTCCCTACTGTGGTACTCACTGGAGTGGGAATAGTAATTTTTACCCCTACGCTATCCAACGTTTTCCCTACTGTTGCACTCTCTGGAGTGGGAATAGTAATTTTAACCCCTACGCTATCCAACACTTTCCCTGCTGTTGCACTCTCTGGAGTGGGAATAGTAATTTTTACCCTCCCACTATCCAACGCTTTCCCTAATGTTGCACTCCCTGGAGTGGGAATAGTAATGTTTACCCCTACGCTATCCAACGCTTTCCCTACTGTTGCGCTCTCTGGAGTCGGAATAGTAATTTTTACCCTCCCACCATCCAACGCTTTCCCTACTGTTGCACTCTCTGGAGTTGGAATAGTAATTTTTACCCCTACGCTATCCAACGCTTTCCCTACTGTTGCACTGAGTGGAGTGGGAATAATAATTTTTACGCCTACGATATCTAACGCTTTCCCTACTGTTGCACTGACTGGAGTGGGAATAGTAATTTTTACCCCTATGCTATCCAACGCTTTCCCTACTGTTGCACTCTTTGGAGTGGGAATAGTAAGTTTTACCCCTACGCTATCCAACGTTTTTCCTACTGTTGCGCTGAGTGGAGTGGGAATAGTAATTTTTACGCCTACGATATCTAACGCTTTCCCTACTGTTGCACTCACTGGAGTGGGAATAGTAATTTTTACCCCTATGCTATTCAACGCTTTCCCTACTGTTGCGCTCTCTGGAGTCGGAATAGTAATTTTTACCCTCCCACTATCCAACGCTTTCCCTACTGTTGCACTCTCTGGAGTTGGAATAGTAATTTTTACCCCTACGCTATCCAACGCTTTCCCTACTGTTGCACTGAGTGGAGTGGGAATAGTAATTTTTACGCCTACGATATCTAACGCTTTCCCTACTGTTGCACTCACTGGAGTGGGAATAGTAATTTTTACCCCTATGCTATCCAACGCTTTCCCTACTGTTGCACTCTTTGGAGTGGCAATAGTAAGTTTTACCCCTACGCTATCCAACGCTTTCCCTACTGTTGCACTGAGTGGAGTGGGAATAGTAATTTTTACGCCTACGATATCTAACGCTTTCCCTACTGTTGCACTCACTGGAGTGGGAATAGTAATTTTTACCCCTATGCTATCCAACGCTTTCCCTACTGTTGCACTCTTTGGAGTGGGAAAAGTAAGTTTTACCCCTACGCTATCCAACGTTTTCCCTACTGTTGCGCTTTTTGGAGTTGGAATAGTCATTTTTACCTCTACGCTATCCAATGTTTTCCCTACTGTTGCACTCACTGGAGTGGTTATATTAAATTTAACCCTCTCGCTATCCTACAGTAAAAATATTGTATATGTTTTGTTAATAATATGTATATATATCATTTTTTTTTCTTCCATAGTTTGCTTCAAAGCACAAAGGGGAACTCAGGAACTTACAGCAAAAGAATTTATTCTCAGTTGCACGCTACGCGTTTCGGCACTACTTGTCCCTTGATCACACGTTAACCATACTGACTTGTCGGGCATGTTAAATACAAAAGTAAACATAAATGAGGTAGTGGATCAGGTCATATGACATAGTATGAACAAAATTCTGCCATCTTGGAACGGAGTAATTGATTGTTGGTTACATGTAGTTTTAAACGTTTTTCTTTTTAAACATACAACTGTATATTGCCAGACAACAATATCGTGTTATTTACATGTCCTGTGGGGCCACCTTGAGTGTTTTCGGGCACTTGCCGAGATTAATACCCAAGAAGCCTTTGCTGGTAATTAGTCTGGGTATATAGTCCTGAGGGCTAAAACATTAGATTAAGCTCTTTTTGCAGTAGCCCTACAAGATTTTTAAATGATCTTTCCGACCCCCGGTGCACTAACTAGTATATAATACCGGGGACTAGATATATTTTCCAAAAACATAGGTCCAAAAGCCGTTGCACCTCAGCGCCACGGGTGCTTGCTCAGCGCACGGTGGAGTGTGCGATTTATTCCGCAACGCAAGTCCTTACTTTCACAGAACTTCTCCAATAGAGCACACTGTGAGCCATATACGATTTTCAAGCATAAATTAATTTATTTAGTCGTTTCTGCATGAAAAAAGTTAACAAACGTGTTTCGGCATTGCCGCCTTCGTCAGTGTCAACTTGATATTTCATTTCATGTGTTTTAAATAAAGTTGTGCTATACAGTTCATCGACATAGAAAGTAACTTGTGTTTTAAACAGAATACAAACAGTGATCCTTTTCACAGCGGCCATTTTTTCATGGTCTGACTCTCGGGACTTTACTTGTGTTGTTTACTGCCATGATCAAATTATATGCATCATTGTCAGTGTTTCACCATAATTACGAGGCAGTTCCCCATGTAGCAATTCATGTTCTGGAATTCAATATAATTCCATATGTTTTGAAAGGGGTATCTCCTACGGAAATTAATTCTGTGTTAAGGATTAAAGTCCCCATCGTTCTCGACATTCATAGAGCCGCTGTATTCTTATTGCGCCCTGAATGGGCTCAATGTGCAGCACAGCTTATTCAACGTTCTTATATTTTCATTAATACATTACATTGTCATTTGAAAATATCACTACTCCAATGGCAGATCTATCTAAAAATAAAGCCCTGTATGGGCTTTTATCAATGCTGTCCAAAAATGTTAATGCACAATTCTAAAAACATTAATGATTCATCACTTCTCATCATTCCAGATCTCATGTCATGGTAACAGTGGCCATTGCAACTGATGATATAACTATCAGATAATGATACTTCTCTGTATATTGATCTCTTTTACTCAGGAACTTATTACTTTCAGTGTTACTATCCCTGGATTCTACTGGATTAGCCTATGTGAACCAACATTTCTTCATTATTTAGCCCTTTAGACATTTTGGATTTTAGCTTAATAATGTATTTGGATTCAAGTATATGTCATTTTCTCACTTGATCTCCTCCCCTCTCAGATTTGATTACTTGATCTAGACAGAAGAAGGGGGAAGGCTGCTATTGCTGTCGTGTTCATTCTCGAAATGACAAGCCACAGGATAGTTGTGGTCCCTGGTATTGATCGCCCTAAGATGTTCAAGGACTCTCTTTTTGGTGTGATAAATAGTACTTCCAACGTACTGTTTTCCACAGGGACATACTAAACAATAGACTGTATAGTCTGAGTTGCAATTCAAAAGTTTAGAGATAGGGGTTCTTGCTTTCTTCCCTGGTATCAGATAATCTTTTACTTATTGGCTGTTTCTACACGCCTTGCACTTCATGCATCTGTAGAATCCCTTAATGGGCACTGATTTCTTTTTTTGAGATTCATAATGGCTTTTCACCAGATGGTCTTTTAACAAATTGCCTCTCCTGTATGTCACTAGGGGGTTCTCTGGTAGCAGTTGACCCACCACACTGTCAGAATTCAATTTCTTCCAATTCCTTTTAAGAATTTGGAACCACTCTGACGATTTCTCCATGAAATTGGTGATAACCCTGATGTTCTTATCTTGATTTTTGTCTTTATCAGTGAGAAGTTGACTCCTTAGTGTAGCATTACATCTTACTTCAGCTTCGCTCAAGATGCCTCTGCAGTAGCCTCTTTTCTCAAATCTAACTTTGGCCTGTGCGATAGCTTTGTCACATTCTGAGGGAGTGGAACAATTGCGCTTCATCCTAAGAAATTCACCCAATGGAATGTTATTCACCACGCTTCTAGGATGACAACTGCCGGCGTGCAGGATTGCATTTCCTGCCGTCGGCTTTCGGTAAAGCGCTGTTTCTATGTTGTTCTTTTCAATGTACACCCTCAGATCTAAGTAAACAACCTCTTTATCACTGATACATCTGGCGAATTGAAGGTTGAGATTGTTTACATTGAGGGCTCTAATGAACTCTTCTACCTCGCACTGCGGACCACGCCACAAGATGAACAAAGCAACAAATCATCAATGTACCGTGTCCCAAGAGCCACTCTATCTATCTATTTGTCATTGCCGCCCGCCCAGGCCACGTGCTTCTCCCACCAGCCCACGAACAAGTTTACGTAACTGGGGGCGAAGCACGTGCCCATTGCGATACCCTGCCTTTGTAAGTACAACTGCCGTCAAAAAAGTAGGTTGCCAGTAGGTAGTTATAGTTAGGACCAAGTTTCCATTGGAAGAACATTTTTTGTTTTGCTTATAACTTTGGTGTTGTTTGATGAATCTTCATGACATTTTCCAAACAAACTCTTTGTTCATATCAGTTGCTATGTTGAAAGTTTGGGGTGTTTCGTCAAGGGGTGTCGAGATAAAAGGGGGTCCCAAAATGTGTTTTCTCCATGTTAATTTCCATAGGAAACTTTAGACAAGGCCACAGGTCGAACGGGTGAACGGAAGTACCCCAAATTTGGCAGGGAGAAGGGTCTTGGTCTAGAAAGCACACTTTTGTTCATTTGGTGTCAATTAGTTCAGTAGTTTTGGAGAAATATCAAAATTTACAGATATCGATATTTGGGAATTCTGTCATCTGATTGGCTGAGGCGTTATGAACACAAGCTTGCTGCTTATTGGCTGCAAACGGTTGCAACTAGGAAGTGTTGGCCGCCATTTTGTGTTTCCTTTGGAGCGAGTAAGGGGAAAAAAGGGCAAAAAAAGTAGGAAAGCGGAGGGTAGGAGCACTGTAACGTCTGTGGGTTGTTTAGGGAGGGCTATACAGGGAGTGTGGAGTGAAGTATTTACCCCTACCTAGGTAAAAGTTCTGTTTTGCCTACAGTGAGATGGTGGTGAGGTGCTGGTACACTCAGGGATGAAAGTGTGCGTGTAAACTGTGAGTTGAGTGCTGTAAACTAATGTGCTCTGGGCGTTGTAGCATACTGGCCGAAGCAAAGTATTTACTGGTACCAATGTCAAAGTGTTGTTTTGCCCACTGTGAGATGGTGCTGAGGTGAGGGGCCGGTACACTCGGGAAAGAAAGCGTGCACCTAAACCGTGAGCTGAGTGCTGTAAACTGATGTGCTCTGGGCACTGTAGCATACTGGGCGCTGTAGCATAGGTGTGCAGGTGGTGTTAGTATGCGTTTAGAGTATAGCAGGAGTGGGAAGCAAACTACTCACTTCTACCGGTCTGAAGACTCGGGGATGAAACCGTGAGCCTAAGCCGTGAGCTGATTGCTGTAAAGTGATGTGCTGTGGGCGCAGTAGGATACTGGCTGCTGTAGCATACCTGTGTAAGTAGTGTTAGTATGCGTTTTTTACTATACAGGGAGTGGGAAGCGAACTACTCTCCACTACCGGTCTGAAGATTCAAATGCAGTGTTTTAGCAAGCAGGAATAAAGAAATAATCATGAAGAATATAATGCAGAATGTTGCAATGCCACAGAAGACAAATGGTGAAATCAGGTGTGCCTAAGAAAGTGGCTGTGTGTAATAAGAGATGGATTTTCAAAGTTATATAAAAAGTGTCTTTATTTAAGTGACATAAATGGACCCACTGGTGCAAGAGCTAAGGCATCCAGCTGAGGCAAACTCCAACCTGTTCTGCTGGATTCAAACGTAAGCTCCTGTATCAGTGAATTCCACATTACATGTTACAGTTCCATGTGACATAAACAATACCTATTAGACTTGAATGACTCTATAAGGAAAATAAAGGTAGGATACCACATGTATCCTTTAAGAAAACAAAAAAAAAAAATTGCAAAATGTAATCATCAAACTTTTTAGGTACCCTGGGACTGCTTTTTTGTAACACAAAATTATCAACAGTAGAACAGTCAGCAATCTATTGTACAGTAGATTTAATCTGGTGCGTGTCAGAATTGGTAATAGTTCTACCCACATTGGAACTTTGAGGAGGAATACAAACATTGCGCTTCTGAGAAGCACATTCAGTACCCTTCTGGTTAAACCATACATTATTGTCTTCAGCTGTTTAAAAAAAACATTCTTGTGCAGAGAGCTAAGGCATCGAGCTGAGGCAAAGTCCAACCCCTTCGTCTGTATTCAAACCGAAGCTCCTGCATCAGTGAATTCCACATTACATGTTACAGTTCCATGTGACATGAACAATAGCTATTAGACATGAATGACTAAATTGTCTAATGAAAATAAAGGTAGGATACGATTACCACACTGTGGCGACCAGTTCCTAAACAATGTCGTGTTTTTTTATCTTGATCGCCAGCTAGTTAGCACAGGTTGAAGAACAGTAAATATGTGTGAAAGGGCTTCGTAAATAACAGGCAGGCAGAGAGACATGTGCACAAAGAATCAAAATTTGCCTAGCTTACGTAATGGTAAGTTTCAATTCTATTAAGGACACGGAGGCGAGGGTTATGCTTTTCTTTCTCCGCTATTTATTGACAATGCAAAACACAGCAGCCTCGGAAAAGCTTCCACCAAAAAATGCTTATACACCAATAGATAGTAAAGCATTCCACATAAACGTTATCCAAAAAATGTCTTTGGCAAACAACAACTCCCATCATTCCATTGTGACCGGTCCCAAGATTAGTCCTTCCATAGTGTCCATAGCCATTAGATAGGGAGTCCCTTCTCTCTGTTCCTCCTCTTTCTTTGCGCGAATTACGCTCCCATCTTACTGGTCTTGCTTGGAACCGTCATTTCCTAGCAGAAAACAGAACAGCGTAAGCATTGTACAGGGATACAACACATGCTTTCAACCAAAAGTTAAACAACAACATTGTCCATTTCCGACCACAAGCATTAAACCATTAAAACGTAACTACTTACGGACATACGTGTGGGATGTCACTCGTAGACGTCCTGGGCGGGATAATCCTCGCCTCCCTGTTCTTAATAGAATTGAAACTTACCCTTACGTAAGCTAGGCAAGTTTCGATTCTATGGCAGGACTGAGTCTAAGAATATGCTAGTTCAAATCTTACTCACCACCAAATGAGCCATATCCACCACTGGCTTGAAGTAAAACTTCTTAAAGGTGGAATCCGAGGACCAGTCTGCGGCCCGCATTAGATCCTCCAAATTAGCTCCTACAGAGAAAGCCTTAGAGGCCATGGCCCCACTGGCGGAGTGAGCTCCGAAATGCTTGGTATCTATACCTGCCTCTTGCATGACCCAGCGCACCCACCTGGCTATGGTGGGGGAGGAGACTGCATGATGTGGTTTTCGAAAAGGCAATCAACAATTGACGCTCGCCCGGCGGGCGAAGATCCAAAGTCATATCCTCATAAGCTCTTAGACATTGAACAACACACAATTCCGGCACATCCACAAAAGCCGGGTACGAAATTGTTCTAGAAGCCGACTTTGTGCGGCGGCCAATCATAAAAGTGACCCCGTCCGGCGAAAACACTTGTGCTGAGACATCCAAAGCACGCACATCCGACACTCTTCGACAAGATACCAAACATAAAAGCATAGCCAACTTGGCCGAGAGTTCCTTCAAAGACCGGTACCTATTAGGTTGCCAGGATAGAAAAAGGTTCAACCTCACATTGACGTCCCAAAGGACGGAATACCGAGGTTCCGGAGGCAATAACAACCGGATACCCCGTAGAAGTCTGCACACAAAAGGGTGTTCTCCAACCGGTGAACCGTCAACCGGAATATGTGTCGCCGAAATTGCTGAACGCATGGCGGTAATTGTGCGGTACGCAAACCCATCCATGGCCAACTCCGCCAAGAAATTCAAGATGGGAACAACTCCTGCGACCAAGGGATCCAAGTCCCGTCGAAGACACCAACATACCCACTTAGTCCAAACGGATTTGTAGCGCTTCGACGTACTGATTGCCCTGGCCTTGGACAAAAGCCCTTCAGCCGATTGCGAAAGGCCCGGGAGCGACCAGCGTCTCCTGAAAACCTCCATGCCATGAGGTGAAGAGAACCCTGAACGATGAGATGATGCTGCTCCCAATCCGGATTGAGAAGCAGGTGAGGAATCCGGGGGAGTAGGATTGGAGAATCCCAAGAAAGTTCCAGAAGAACTGGAAACCAAACTTGGTACCTCCAGAGCGGTGTCACCAATACCAGCTCTAACATCTGCCGGCGAATCTGGGCTGCCGTCCGCACCACCATCGAAAAGGGGGGAAACGCAAAGGTTCTCTCCTGACTCCTGTCCTGGAGGAATACGTCCGTGGCTTCCGCCAGCGGATACGGCCTCCAACTGAAGACCCTTGGAAGTTGATGGTCCAAGCGCGACGCAAACAGGTCTACCGAGAAAGGACCCCACAGATCGTTCAGCCAGCGAAAGACCTGAACATCCAACATCCACTGACTGAAGTCCCGCAGATGTCTGGAGTGCCAGTCCGCTACCTGATTGGCCTGGCCCGGCAAGTACTCCGCCGTCATAGAAACATGATGGTCCAGACAATAATCCCAGAACTCCTTCGCCAAATTCGACAGAGCACGGGACCGCGGGCCCCCCAGATGATTCACGTAACGTACTGCTGACACATTGTCCATCTTCAACAGTACACACGACTGCACTGAATCTCTAGTCCAGCAGCGTTCTGCGAAAGAACCCACCAGAAGCTCCAGACAGTTGATGTGTAACTTCTGTTCTTCTGATGACCAGGTGCCTGCCGCCTGTGGAAAAATCTCCACAGCGCGCCCCCCAGCCGACCCTGCTGGCGTCGGACTCAATAATGAGATCCGGGACTGATCCGAAAATCGCCCCACCATTCCAGGCTTCCATGTGCGACAGCCACCACGTCATTTCTTCCTTCACCTCCTCCGAGAGAGGAACCATCTGCTCGTAAGACATGCCCTTGCGAAGATGGTGAGCTTTGAGGCATTGAAGGGCCCTGTAATGAAGAGGGCCCGGGAAGATAGCCTGGATAGAAGACAACCCCGGCGACCTGCCGTAAGGACGTGTGGAACCTTACCACCGTCTGCCGCAAGACATGTCTGATTTTGGACAATTTCTGCGATGGAAAGCTGAGAGAGGCTTCGACGGAGTCTATGACGAACCCCAAGAACTCTACCCTCTGAGAAGGAACGAGGACCGACTTGTCCCCATTGATGATAAAACCTAGCCCCTGCAGCAGAGACACTGTCAGGCACAGCTGAGAGTTCAATCTCTGAGGACATTGTGCCATCAGCAATATGTCGTCCTAATAGACGATCAGCCGTATACCCTGTCCCCGCAGGAACTCCACCACGGGGTGCAACACTTTCGTGAAGCACCACGGGGCCGAGGACAGCCCGAATGGCAGGGGGTGAATTCGAACACCTGGTCCCTCTAGAGAAACTGCAGGAAGAGGCAATGCGGTGGATGAATAGGAACCACAAGGTAGACGTCCTTGAGGTCCAGCCGCACCAACCAGTCCAGTGAAAGGAGGACATCCCGAAGGAGATGGATCCCCTCCATTTTGAAATGTCGATAAACCAACCACCCGTTGAATTCCTTGAGGTTGATTACTGGCCGACGACCGCCGCCGAGTTTGTCCACCAAAAACAGATTGCTGAGGAAACCTGAGGGGTGCCGAGTTGATTGATGAATGGCCCCTTTGCGAAGCAGCTCAGCGACCTCGTCGGCTATCAACTGCGCAACTGACAC
This sequence comes from Lissotriton vulgaris, assembly GCF_964263255.1. NCBI lineage: Eukaryota > Metazoa > Chordata > Amphibia > Caudata > Salamandridae > Lissotriton > Lissotriton vulgaris. Next base: position 427,890,084 of record NC_141695.1, on the reverse strand, counting down.
CGAGAAGACTATAGGACAGCCCTGACTGGGCTGGTCGTAGAATTCGATATGGAACCCGGGAACGGTTTGCGTCCGCTGTAAGCTCTGCCCACGCCACCTGAAAGGCCGCTAGCCGACCGCCAATCTGTACCTGCTCTGAAGGAATAACACTCACCGTTTGAGTTGTTAGCTCCAGCGTTCTTTCTGTAACCTCAACCTCCGAAGCTTTGCCCTCTTATGGGGTAGAAGTTGGTGAAAGTGGCTGATGTGTTATACTGCCCTCGCCCGGAGCCTTGCCCTCTATTGTTGGCATTCTGCCCGCCACGGCCGGTCGCCCGGCCCCTATCGTGACCGGACCCCTGGGAGAAACCTTGCTGGAAAACACGTTTGATACTGGATTGGGCTTTATCCAGTGAAGTAAAGGTTGACACAAATTTGCCCAACTCCTTAATAAAGGGTTCCTCAAAGAGGCCTCCTTGGGCAACTGCCCCTGCCTCCGAGGAGGCTAGGTCCCCCAGCTTCGGGTCACGTTTAATCAAGAAAGATCTCCGGCGTTCGGTCGAAAGGGCACAGTTGGCGTTTCCTAAAAATATAATCACCCTCTGCTCCCAATTCGACAGGACGTCGGGACAAATGGTGGCTCCCGTGACCTTGGCTTCCTCCGCCATATCAAGGATTTTGGTAATGGGCCCTACCGCGTCTAACAACTTATCTTGGCATGACCGCCAAGAGCGGTCAATGCCTTTACGCGGGTCTTTCATGACTTTTGCCAGAAAATTCGCCATCTTGGCATCCAAGTCCGGCGTCATGGCCACTTTGCCTTCCAACGTGGGCCTAGGGCACTCCCCACGTAGACACCCCCTGGCCTCCTTCTCCAGAGGCATGCGCAGCGGGCTCGCCACAAACTTTGCCACCTTGTCGCCCGGGGCCCAGGCAGCAGATTGTGGATGGATGATCTCATCCGAATCCAGCATGCCTGAGCTGTCCCGAGGCAACTCGGTGGCCGAGCTCGAAGGCCGCCAGGAGCGTACCGATTCCCCATCGTCATCCGAATCCGGGGAATCCCCACCCGGGGATGAAGGGGCTGTCTCAGAAGCCACCGTAGGAGTGGGGGCCGAGGGCTGCTCCGGCGGGGGCGCGGTCGCCTTTGCTAAGAAAGCGTCATGCAGACGCTCAAAGGCGCCCTTGTCCACCCCCTGGGCACCCTCAGGCAACCCCTCCCTGCAGGGCTTCTTGGGGGCCCTCCCCTGAGGGACCTGGGAAGGAAAACGGTGTTCCCGTTTGGACTTGTGCTAGTTTGGCGCACTCTTCTACGATGCGCGCCGAGTGGCGCTCCTCCATGGGGCCCACTACGTCAGTAACACAGCGGTAAATGGAGCTATCCACTGCCTGATAGAACTCCTCGTCGTTTAAATAGGACTGTGACTCTTCCTCATAGTACTCGCCCTTCATACTGCCAAGAACCAGCCCTGAGGATCCCCTACTCACTGCGCAACCAGCGTGGGAGTCAAAAATATTCGGGCAGATCTAAGGACTGCAACGCGTTTTGAAAGCCAAGCAACTGGCAGCATATAGGGCGCACTCCACCCCCACAGCGCGCCGACCCATCTCAGAGGGACCAGGTCTGCCCCCCTCACAGCACGCTACCACACCAGACTAACAGGGAGTGCAGGTCCTGCCAACCGGCGCCCAACGCGGTACAACCGCTATACAGACCCCCACAGGGTCGTTCAGAAGGATTTCTGGGGGCTACAGACCCGGGAAACCGGGCGTTCAGTGAGGGGACTCGAGGGCAAAGCTCCGCGGCAGTTGATCTCCTCAGCGCTGCTCCTCTGTGAGGAAAAAAACGCGCTGGGGATCATTGAGACGCGGCAGTGCCCTCTACTGGGTGGTTGCGCACCGCACTATACCTTGGGAATAAGAGACACGAGAGAAGCGAAACTGCGCTTCCGCGACTCCGCCGGGGCTCTGTGGAAGCAAAACAGCATCAGAGCCCCCCAAATCCCCAATACAATTACATAAAAATCCTCCCCCAAGCAGTATTACACAACACTGGGAGAATAGGAAAAAACACTTAACTGGCTGCGTGAGCAGCGAAGAAAGACACTATGGAAGGACTAATCTTGGGACCAGTTCCGAATCAACAAAAGAGTGACTAAAAAGGTACAGGTATAGTCAATGGCTACCACCAAGTAGAGAAATTCATTCCAAACAAAGAACAGTCAAACAGAGGAGATTGCAAGCAGAGTGCCACAAGAAGAACCCTCAGGCACCAACAAGACAGTTGGTTGCCATTTATCTTCATTGGGTCCTTTTCGGAAGATAGTGATTGGAAAATTTAAAAGAAGTATGGACTACTCACCAAAAATGAATATTTTATTAAGGAGGTAGCTCTAACTTCGTTAAAATTCTTAGTGATAAAAAGAAAGAAAAAGTGGACAGGAAAGTGGCTAAGTTAATTTGAACCACCCAGTCCAAAACACAAAATAATATAGGTCGACATGTTTCTGCTAATACGAGCCCAAACTCGGCTCAGCATTCATCAGGACCAAAAGTAACTATTTCATGTGGGGGAAGCACGCTAAGACTTCACTGCCACCTGAGATAGACAAGTATCTAAAAATGATTACGACCTTTCGTGTAACCAGGACACTGGAACTTCCAGGTGTTCCTCCTCCTATATGTGAGGGATATTAGTATGCATGTGGATTCAACAGCGCCCATGGACCTGGCACTAAACAGGTTTACCTGCGGGGAGTCGCCGGGTGCTAAATCCCCGAGCGTGAAGATTTGTCCCCCAGCCACGAGCCCATGTAGCGCTGTTGAATCCACATGCATACTAATATCCCTCACATATAGGAGGAGGAACACCTGGAAGTTCCTCCTCCTATATGGGTCAGACTGATTTGCATATGGCCATGTCTGAACTGGGGTGGCTGAGTGAGCTAAAGAATGGTGATGGATTAAACCCAGATCAGTTGACTGGGGGTGAGTGTTTGATTTGCTCTAACGCTCCGTCCATCATCCCCTTTTGTATCGCTTTGTTTGCCCTAAGTTGGCAGGGTATGCTCAGACGTGAGTCCCTTGCTCACTTGGCCACTGGATTCAAGATAGCCTGGCTGATGAGAATTATGAATCCGAAACCGGTCCCAGGATGCTTGTTTCCGGTCCAGGGAATGTCATATAGTAACTGCTTTTTCTATATACTGTGTTAAGTTAGCATGAGTTTATTAAATGTTTAAACAACATATTTTCCTTCGGCTTCAGTTTGCACACGACACATAATTGTTATTGTAGCTTTCAACCTAGACGAAAGATGTGATTTATTTGAGAATAATATGTTATTGCTCTGATATCAGTTGTGCTTGGTACACTTGGTACACTGTCTGCACACTGAGAGCTGAACCCTCTAAGAATAACCTAACACAATGTTGCTGGGAGGCCTGATCCTCGCACCACATTAGACATAACACAAATAAAGTTGCTGCCAACATTGGGCTCTAAGCGGGTTTAAGATAGAGTTACTGAGAATGCACAAACACACTTGATGGTGCTTTGCATGCAGAGAGCTGGTAGCTGATGATGTGATCATCTACTACTGACATTTAGAGGTATATGCCCGCCCTGCTAAAACCCAAATGAGACCTTCTTAGATATAATATAGTATGCTAAATAGGGTGCGCGAAATATAGGTGATACAGATTTCTATAGATTTTTGCATTATAATATGCTAACATCATTCGCTTACTATGGATTAGTGACTATGCTGATAACTCTGATTTTTATAATATGTATTCTGGTATTATAAAAGATACTGCGTTTAAGAACCTTGCATTGAAAAATAAATATTTCAAACTTGCACGTGTCTTCTTTTACTCCCTGTTCTGGTTTGAAATGATTATAGAGCGAAAGAGTGTTCATGTGTTCCACAATACCTGAGGTAACCTAAGTTCATGTTCTGGTTTGTCTAAGTCATTGGGAGTTTGTTATGACCAATGAGACACTGTAGCTAGTTCAGTAAGGGGATTTTGGATACTAAGGTGGGTTTTGGGTCACCCTAATTCACCGAGGTTCTAGATCTCTATGCACAGTTCTGTGGGAGAACGGAAACCCTGCTACATGGCGCCCATACGTTGTTGGCCTTATATCATGACTCTCGAGTAGTATATCGTTTAAAACCTTAACCCCTGCATTCCCGTTTCCGGAAAACGGTGGTGTCGGAAAAACCTACCTATTTTTGAAATAGGTCTTTTCAAGCTTGAATCTATCTAAAACGGTTTCCTTGAATTACTACCCAGTTGTGCTACAAAGTATTCTTTGTTTTTTCATATTCCTGTGCTGTCATGGCACAAGCCGTGGACATCCCGCTGCATAGTCGCATTGCGGTGCGTGATCATTTGCAGGCTTATGATGTTCCTGTTGAAGGCTTGGCTGTGGTTCTGGTGGTGAGTGAGGAACATGCTTACCCATACGAACTGTTTTATTCGTGGGTGACATTTCCGCCGGTGGACGCTAATTCTGGTGTGTTCCACTCGTACACTGCGTCAGCTGTACCTGCTGTATATGCTCCGTACAGAGCACAGGAAATACCTATTGATGTTTGGCAGCATGGAGTTTGGTTTGGTGGCGCCCTACCCCACTCTTTAACCGCTCCGAGGTTAGGCCCTTTGTCCATTCCGGGCACTAATTGGCCTGCTTTGGCTGGGTTTACTCCTCACCCTCTTCACTGCAATTGTTCCTTGGCGGAACTAAGGCGACTTCATGTTGTCGCTATTGCCGTGATTAAAGCGCTTGTACATTACACAAGTCGTAATGTTCATGGTGCAGCCCCTAGAGGTGCGCACCTTGCGGCAGGACAGGCTAATTTGAAGATCAGTCCTGTCATGGTGAATTCCGTGATGTGCAAAAAGCCCCAGGATAAAGATGATTTTCCTTTCTGGCTTGCTGAGAAATTTGACCAGCTGGAAGCTGTGTTTCCTGATACGTCTCCCGGTGAAAAACACCGGATTCTTACGCTTAGTTTGCCGAAAGATTTGGCCCCTGAGCTTTGTGACTGTGAATCTTGGGGTAAGACTTTTGCAGCGGTCTATTCGAGGTGCTATGGCACCCCGTCTATGTCCACTCTGTCTGCGGTCCTTAAACGTGTTCAAGATGACCACGGACAGGAGTCTGCGGTTCAATTGGGTATGCGGCTGTGTGGTACCTTTGATGTGGTTTGCGATCTGATCCTTCCGAATGTCAAGGGGGATGCAGTGAACTTTCAGGTTGCTAAAGCGTTAAAGGCGGTTCCCGAACCCGAGTAACCCCGACAGTTAGCGAGGATAATTGTGGCGGCTTATAAAATGGTTGGCCGCAATGCCAAGGGTCTTAAGCCTTTTTCTGATAAAAAGAAGAAGCAGCCCCAGGGACAGACTTCGGCAGCGGCGGTTCAGCCCAATACCAATAAAAAACAAAATTGGCCTAAAAAACAGAATCAGGGTAAGCAACAGCAACAACAGGCTTAAACATCTCGCCCTGCATCTCCCTTGCCTGCGCAGTCGGAACGTGTTTATGATTTGCGCGACCGCGCGATGATTAAATCTCCTGATCGGTTTCAGGCTTCTGACCAACGCTCTCCTCGTTCCTTTCAGGACTCATCGGCTCTGTCAACCGGTGGTGGAGGGGGCGGCAGGGGCCGGGGTGGTCAGCAAGGACGTGGTCAGCCCCGCCCGCACAACGGTGCAGACAAACAGGAAGGCTCTACGCCTCAGAGACCGCAGTTTGCCAAGAAAAAAGTCGCTGCCTTAACGGCGCATCGGTATGCCCCAGATTGTGAGAACGCGGCTTCGGAATCTGACTTGGGCTCTGACCTTGCTGGACAGCGCGGCGGAGATTACCATAGTGAGAGAGGCCCTCCGTCCACTACTGAAGGTGACAGCGACTGACACTTATGTTGTGATTGAAACAGCTTGTACAAGAGTTGCTGATTGAAGGTGACATACAGCGTACCATAAAAGGGGTATTTTGGGAAAATCTTTCATCTACGTATGACATTTTGCTTTCGGAGGCTGACTGGTCCCCACCTTTTGTGCTCGCAGCTCCGAGAGGGGAGGAGGTAATCCTCCCCAGTTTCGCGAACACTGTTTCGAGAGTGGAAGCGCTGCACTTTGCAGAAGAGTGGGTTCTGGCGCTTGCACCGGCTGTGTACCGCAATCAGTGTGGCTGGGATAAATTGTCCCCAAGCCACGAGATTCCTTTACGGTCTCAGCCGCAGCCTCAACCTCAATATCCCATACGACGTGAAGCCAAAGCCTCGGTCGCAGCGATCCTTGAACAATTGGAATATCAAGGTGTAATTGAAACGTGTGTCACCGATGAATAACCCCCTTTTTACTGTAAACAAGTCGGACGGCTCTTACCGTTTGGTTTTGGATTACCGGCATTTAAACTCGCATTGCCGTAACTGTGCAGTACAGAATACTCACGGCTCTGCACTTGTAAATAGTCTTGTGCGTAAGCGGTTCAAAACCACGCTTGACATTTCCAATGGTTTTTATGCCCATTCATTGGACAGTCTAAGTTCCCAATGGACTTCTTCCACATGCGGCGGTGTCAAAAAAATGTTTTGGCGTCTCCCAATGGGCTATAAGAATAGTCCTGAAGTATTTTCCGCCCGCATTGTCTCTCTGTTGGAGAGGGTCGACCCAGATGCTTGTTCTTATGTGGATGATATCTATCTCACAGACGACGAACTTTGGGAGCATCTGTGTCGAGTGAACAGTATTATTTGCAACTTTGCAGACATGGGTTACAAGTTTAACTTTGCAAAATCGCACATTGCAGAGTACACAGTGTTGTTTCTAGGCTATGAACTGAACAATGAAGGAAAAGGCTTGGCTCCTCACTTCCTGGAGAAATGCGCACAGTTGCGCGCTCCGACAACACTGAAAAAATTACAATCTTTACTGGGCTTTTTGAATTTCGGGAGAACATGCATTCTGGAATATGCCCAGCGTATCAAGCCTTTGTATGCTTTGATACAACCATCTTTTTCCAAATCATGCTGGCTGCCTGAGCATTCAGCTATTCTGCAGTCTTTGCAAGCTGATTTGCTCGCTTCTGAATATTTACAGACTCGTGATAACCAGACCAACCTGGTGATAAGAATTGTCCCTGGGACGGTGGGTTTCACATACCTTACTTTTAATGAAGGAGATACAGTACCTATGGCTTACAAGTCACACTTGTACACTTCGGCTGAAATGCGCTTTTCCACTGTGGAGAAAGTTTTGACAGCTGTGCAGATGGCGATTCTCAAGGAACGTGCCCTGTCACAGGGAAAACGCATGTTGGTTGTTACCCCGTGTCCTGCCTTGGAGGCAGTTACGAAAGCCAGTGTACCAAATTCCAAAGCTTTGCACCCTAGGTGGATTCAATGGGCTGCATCCTTGACATCCCAGGATGTCACTTTTATTTTTGACGCCACTTTACGGTCGCAGGAGTATTTACAGTATGAATTTGTTCATCCTGCTCCTTTAGCAATGCGGCCGTTGGAGGATTTTCATTGCATCATTTACACTGATGGTTCGGCGCAGGTTGCGCATGGCTCTAAACATGCCTACGTTTCTGCTTGCGCCATTGTGGTCGGTGCCATGGTGAACGATGAGTTCAAGTCCAGTGTCGTGCACATGCAGACGCTTGGGGACTGCACTGCACAATTAGCAGAGCTTCGTGCTCTGATGCTTGCATTGGAGTACACAGATCCTAGTATGACGACTTTGATCGTAAGTGACTCTTACTACTGTGTCCAGTCTTACAATGAAAACTTGTTCTTTTGGATTCAGAATGAATTTCGTGATTCCAAAGGTAGCCCAATAAAACATAAAATGATCTGGGTCCGAGTGGCGGAACTTAAAGAAAAGTTGCCACTCATGTTTGTGATTCATACTCTTGGCCATCAGCGCGTGGGAGTCCACGCTGTCGGTAATTCGCTTGCTGATGAAGCAGTGAAGTCAGCAGTATCAAAATACTTAGTTGCAGCAGTCACGCGGTCCAAAAGTAAGATAGATGATGACATCTTGGCAGCTGTTGCTGCCACTGAGAAGGGAGGTAAATATCCTGCGGGGTTCCCTTCAAAGTACACATACCACTTAAATCCCGATATGGTTCCTTATGTGAAAATTCCTGATGTTGGCGAACGTTTAATTCCCAACTCGGATCGCAGGGCTACTTTGATTACAGCGGCTCATGAAGGTGTGGCGTCTGCGCATGCGGGCGTCTCAGCCACTGTAACACAGCTACAACAGAGTTTCTGGTGGCGGGGACTGTACAAACAGACGCGTGATTATGTCCTTCAATGTGACATTTGCCAGCAGATTAAGCCTTCAACTGCTGCACGTCCGCCTCAGACACAGTTGTACATTTCTAATAGACCACTGGGGTGCGTTTATTTAGATCACTGCGGTCCTTTTTCCTCTGATACTGCGTATAAGTACATCTTAGTAGCAGTTGATTCATGCACACGCTTTGTGTGGGTCTGGCCCCATCGGAGCGCTGATTCACGGACTGTCATTAAGGATTTGCGAATCTTTGTAGGGATTTTTGCCTGTGGTACCTTCCATTCGGATCATGGTCCGGGTTTCACCTCTTAGGCGTATAAGGATGCTATGGTTTCGTTGGGGGTCCAAGTCAAATTTTCGTCTCCGTACAGACCTGAGGGTAACAGTGTAGTGGAACGAATGAACCGTGACTTAAAGCAATCTTTGACAGCTCGAGTTATAGGCACTGGCAGAAACTGGTTGGCCAATCTCAATGGCGTGCAGCGTGCGCTTAATAATCTCCCTAGAAGGTCTCTGGGTGGGCGGACCCCATACGAAATACTCTTTGGTATCAAGATGTATGTCCCTGATCTCGAGGGTCTAGACTGCAAGGCCTAGGCCGCGGCCTTTGATGTAGATGAACATTGCAATGTTTTACAGGATCTACAAAAGACCAGAGACAGTCTAGCAAAGGAACATTTGCCCTCCACATCGGATGATGCGTTGCAGATCCCGGTAGTTGGCTGGCCACCCAAAGTTGGAGAACTGGTTCGAGAGAAGATCGATAACAAGAAAGAGTTTGGTCCCTCATATCGTGCACCGGTTCGGGTTCTTGGAGTGAAGGGCACGAGAACAGTCATATTACCACCACTTCCAGGTCGTAAGGAAAACAGATTTATCTCAATTGACAATGTCAAGACACACAGGGTGGCAGATTCTTCATAGCATGACACCGGCTGTATCCTGTCCTTCCATGGTGAGGCATTCTGTGCTGGCTATTACTTCTGGTGCAGAACCGGAGGTGTCCCTCGAGATGCCTGCTATTTCCAGTCCTTTATTAAATACTATTCCTGTTACTAACATTGATGAGCTGAACTACACCTATCCTACTGATTTATCCATGCCAGATTTGCAGACTCGTTTGGCCGACCAGTCCAGATTCTCTTTTGACTCTGTTTCGGAACTTTCAAAGAAACCCTCAACTATTGCAAAATATGCCACTTTATTTAAAAAACATTTTTTAATTCCCCCTTGGACATACATTTGGTTGATTCTATTTTCATTTTACCTTTTTATGTCAATTGGTTTTGTGTTTTATTTTTTCCGCCTGATCGATGGCCACTATGTCAAAGAAAGAACAGGAATTCGGTACCTTAATGGAACATTGGCCCCTCTTTCCTCTTCGCATTCAGCACACAGACTGAAACGAGACTTGAATACAGTCAACATTACTGCTTGGCCTGTCCTTGATGGGATTGTGTGGGATGCGGTTAGATTTCAGATACATGGGCCCACTGAAGTGATTAATGTTCCGAATGTGCTTAGAGTAAACATGGGGGATGTGATTAAACAAAATATACGTTCTTATGATTGGGATATTCAGGCCGTAGAAGCATTATTCTCTGATTTGAAATATTTTGCTGCTTTTGATGCTGAGGATTTATACTTAGATTCTGTTAACTATGGTGATTTGTTTTGCTTCCAACATTATGGTAATCATTTTCTGCATAAGACAAATTCCAGGAGGGTTGCTGTAAATTACACGCAGTGGGAACATTGCCCAGCTCCATTGGGAGGCAGCTCAAATACATTTCTGAAAAAATGCACTTATTTTACAGACTTTAATCAATCAAATCCTGAGTCATTTTATTTCAAAATGACACAAAAGTCCATGTCCAAAGTTAGACTTACCGATACAAAATTGCTGTATTCGAAGTCCTTTATAGACAAGTTAGCTGTAGATGGCTACGAGTTATGGAAAGGAACAATTGACCTTAAATCGGTTTGGGGTACCAAAGAGTGGCAGGTACAAGGCACTGAGGCTTTGCACCGTGCATGTCTCATCCCGAATCACATGTTGTTTTTAAATTCTACTATTTCCCAAACAACATGCTTTGGATTGGCGACTTCTAAAAAATTAAATACACCCATCATCCCCGAATTGGAAGAATATTCAGGATGGGGTAATTATACTGAATTGTCCATTCGTGAGTTGCAAACTCTGTTGCACAATTCATCCTTTAATGTGTCCAGTTTGGATCCGAAGGGTTGGCTGATGTGGCATAGAAGTGCTGATTCTTGCCAACGTCGTTTTTTGGGTTTGGCGGAAGGGTTCACACAAGTCAGACCTGATCCCCGTTTTGAAACTGATTATACTGTCACTACTTACTCTGTGGGGAAACTGTGTCAGACTTAGTTACAACATTCCACGTTAGCTGCAGTTAAACTACATCTGTCTCAGTTAAATGATAATGTGGACTTAAATGATTTTATAAAAGGCCCGGCTAAGGGTAGGTCTAAACGATGGATTTATGCAGTTTACAATGAAATTTGGAAATTTTCGCAAATTGAGGCTGCTAAGCGCCTAAGGGCGATTGACCAAGCAAATTTGGAAAAAGTGCTTGCAGTTGTCGATAACAGTATTAGCATGCTTTCTTCCCGAATTTACACATTGAACAATATTGTCTCTTCTGTAGTTGACATTGTGAATGATGAGGTGTCTGTATTGTACCATGGTCAAAATCAATTGCGTTCTGTAATGCAGTTTGCATGGACACTACAGACTCTTAAGGCGGGTCGCGTGCCCTGGAGTTACATGAACGTGTCCTCCCTATTTGCCCCATTTAATTTGACTGACAAGCAGCGCATGCTTTCCATGCGAGATGCATCATTTTCTATGTTACACATTGAAAAGTTAGAATCTTTGCCCTTTTCTGTAGCTGAGGCAGCTGCTGCAACATGGCTTAACCATGGAGTTATTACGTTACCATTTGCTTTGTACAAATTTACTAATTGTATGGGGTATATTGCAATAGGGCGATATGAACCACTAGGCAGTGCTTTCCTCCATGAGGCATGGTCTTTACAATACACGTGCAGATGCCTAAAGGATGGAAAGGAAGTAAATATGAATGGTGAAGAATGCACACAGTCGCCTGACCGTTCACTGATATGCAGACACATCCAGTTGCATGGTTCTTGTAATCAGGACCGGCCTAATTTAGCCTGTGTTTTAAAAGGCACGCCAGTTCCAGCAATAGTTCCCACATTTACTTTATTGAAAAAGGGTAGTTATTTACTTTTGAATAACGAGGAGTGTTGTGGGTTAATGGTCGGTATCGCCTATGTGGTTACTGTATCAGAACTTGTGGTGTGTTGCAAGAACGTGTTATATCCACTCACGCATGGGAATTCAGATGTTTCCATCTGGCCGCGCATCCCAACCTTGAAAGCGGAGTTCAATGGTATGAGCAGAATAAGGGCTCTTTTGTCTCAAAAGGAAGTGGCCCTGAGCTTGGCCCGTGAAACTTATGTCCTTCACATAGCTAACACACGCACAGAGGTGCAGGCACTTTTAAATACTGACTTGCCGTTTCATTTCTGCGAATTAGTTCATCAAATCTTTAATGCCTCCTCCACGTCGGGCTTAGCTAATTTTTTTTAATTGGTTAGCAGTGGTCTCGTGACTACATTTGAAAAGATTTTTGGTGTCAACCCCGCTTTCTTCCATTCAATATTTTCCAGTTTGTTTGGCGGATTCCCTGTTTTGCTCGCTTTAGCTGCAGTATTGATATTATTCTGCTTCCTAAAACATGGATGCCCATCCTGCGCAAGAAGCCGCTCAGCCCCTTCTGACACTGTTTCGCAACCAGATGCTTGATTACTATGGCACCCTGCCGCTTGCGACTTTAAGCACGGCATTTGGATTATCGTTTCGATTTTCCTATTTCACATGTGTCCAGCCTGTGTTTCATTGCCTGAGCTGCGATTTTGACTGGGCCATTGATTTGTGTCTCTGCTTGCCGTTATCTCCTGAAGTTGATTTTAATCACCTGATGGGTCCCGTAGTTGCTCACGAGTTGGTTTGTTCTGGCGAAAGGATTATGGCCTTGGCAGTGATGCATGGACTAATGGGTCAGTGGGACATACCCGCAGCGGCGCATGAGTTTCTGGCACATAGCATTCTTGAGAACCCACCGAGTTGTCCTCTGATGTTGCTAGAGGGTCCGGTGCTGGAGGAGCACGTATGTTCTTTCCCATTGCTTAATTGGATGGCTGAACTGTTTTCGGATGATGACAGTGATTTCATGTTGGAAGCTGTTGCTACCTATTTTGCATATTCTATCTACCCATGAGTGGCTTTGGAGACTTTCATTATAATGGCACTTGACTGTTTAGTAATTCTGAATGGTGCCTTTTTTCTTACGGACATTAGACTTTATATGTTCTAGGCCTATGATTTTATATTTGGCCTCAGGTTCAAGAATTTTATTATATTTTGTTTGGCCACTATAGGCATTCTTACATATTGTTATATAATTATTTTTTACATACATTTAGCTTGGCTCAATATTGTTGAACTCTGCTTTCATGTTATGCCTTTATTATATTATTGGCTTGTTTTTTTTTTTGACCGTCCTCGGATCATTGGGGGGGTGTCATATAGTTACTGCTTTTTCTATATACTGTGTTAAGTTAGCATGAGTTTATTAAATGTTTAAACTACATATTTTCCTTCGGCTTCAGTTTGCACACGACACATAATTGTTATTGTAGCTTTCAACCTAGACGAAAGATGTGATTTATTTGAGAATAATATGTTATTGCTCTGATATCAGTTGTGCTTGGTACACTTGGTACACTGTCTGCACACTGAGAGCTGAACCCTCTAAGAATAACCTAACACAAGGTTGCTGGGAGGCCTGATCCTCGCACCACATTAGACATAACACGAATAAAGTTGCTGCCAACATTGGGTTTTAAGCGGGTTTAAGATAGAGTTACTGAGAATGCACAAACACACTTGATGGTGCTTCGCATGCAGAGAGCTGGTAGCTGATGATGTGATCTTCTACTACTGACATTTAGAGGTATGGGCCCACCCTGCTAAAACCCAAATGAGACCTTCTTAGATATAATATAGTATGCTAAATAGGGTGCGCGAAATATAGGTGATACAGATTTCTATAGATTTTTGCATTATAATATGCTATCACCGTTCGCTTACTATGGATTAGTGACTATGCTGATAACTCTGATTTTTATAATATGTATTCTGGTATTATATAAGATACTGCGTTTAAGAACCTTGCATTGAAAAATAAATATTTCAAACTTGCACGTGTCTTCTTTTACTCCCTGTTCTGGTTTGAAATGATTATAGAGCGAAAGAGTGTTCATGTGTTCCACGATACCTGAGGTAACCTAAGTTCATGTTCTGGTTTGTCTAAGTCATTGGGAGTTTGTTATGACCAATGAGACACTGTTGCTAGTTCAGTAAGGGGATTTTGGATACTAAGGTGGGTTTTGGGTCACCCTAATTCACCGAGGTTCTAGATCTCTATGCACAGTTCTGTGGGAGAACGGAAACCCTGCTACAGGAAGACATGGCTTGGCAGTTCAGGCTGGACTGTTCCCATGAGGCACAGGGTCAGACTGATTCGCATCTGGCCATGTCTGAACTGGGGTGGCTGAGTTAGCTAAAGAATGGTGATAGATTAAACCCAGATCAGTTGACTGGGAGTGAGTGTTTGATTTGCTCAAACGCTCCATCCATCATCCCCTTTTGTATCGCTTTGTTCGCCCTAAGTTGGCAGGGTATGCTCAGACGTGAGTCCCTTGCTCACTTGGCCACTGGATTCAAGATAGCCTGGCTGATGAGGATTGTGAATCTGAAACCGGTCCCAGGATGCTTGTTTCCGGTCTAGGGAAGACATGGCCTGGCAGTTCGGGCTGGACTGTTCCCATGAGGCACAGGGGCAGACTGATTTGCATATGGCCATGTCTGAACTGGGGTGGCTGAGTGAGCTAAAGAATGGTGATGGATTATTCCCAGATCAGTTGACTGGGGGTGAGTGTTTGATTTTCTCAAATGCTCCGTCCATCATCCCCTTTTGTATCGCTTAATTTTCCAAGAGGTCATTGTTGTCATCGTGTGAGAAAAGCGAAGCGATTCAATTCATATCCTCAAAGGGACAGTAATGTTCCTCGTATGTTGGAGCGGCAATTTGAATTGGCAGACAATCTGCGATGTTGTCAATGGTCGCACGTTGCAGGAGATCTTTCGCGGCTGCGCAGAAATCCCGTTCCGCCACAATACTTTTTCGCGTTGCATCCACCATTTCTCCAGTGCCCGAACAATCAAGTTCATGGTTTTCAAGATACTCCATTACCTGCTGGATATTGGGAGCGATTGTTGAGATGTTGGAAAGGCATAGATCCATTCGCCAGTCGAATGGGCAGGTTTTGCAATAAAAAGAAGGTTGCACGCAGATTGCATATGTGTAAATAAATGTCATGTTGTGGCTGGCTCCGATAATAGTTAGATAGGCATGTTCCTATGAAAAGAATAAAGAATAGAAGGAAACCCTCAGCCCCCTAGTTTAGCGAGGAGCTGAAACTAATGCGGAATACACGCCGACAAGCTCTAGAGGAGGTGGCGAAGGTCTTATCTAGAATCAGATAGGAAACAACTGAACCTAGTGCAGGCTCAATATAAGGAGACCATCGCCAAGTCTAAAGCACTTTTTTAGCCAGCTCAATCCTACAAGCACCTAACAGTACAAAAGCCCTTTATAATATTATAAGAGATCTCTCCAGTCCCGCTTGTATGGGCAACAAAGTGGTTGCATCTCTGAAACTCTGCGATGAAATCGCCGTCTTCTTTGATGAGAAGATGGCCAAAATTGTTGGAGGCTTTGATCCACATAATATTAGCAGCCAGGAGACACTATCCTAGATATTGGCTGAGGAATCCTGGGCAGAAACATCAATGGAGTGCTTTCAACCGCTCACTAAAGAGCTTTTTAACAGTCTCGCTCAAAGTGTTTCCTCTGGGTCTCCCCTAGATCGGCTCCCCCATCCAAGATCTGGAAGGAGTTTGGGCCAGAAGTATTCCCTTGGATGCGACAGATCTGCTGTCAATCCTTGGGAGAAGGTGTGGTCCCGGAAGCATGGAAGCAGGCAGCGGTCACTCCCCTGCTCAAGAAGCCCTCTCTGGACCCAACAAATCCAGCAAACTTCAGGCCTATATCCCTCCTGCCTTTTCCTATAAAAATTCTGGAAAAGGCTGTTA
Organism: Lissotriton vulgaris; assembly: GCF_964263255.1. Taxonomy (NCBI): domain Eukaryota; kingdom Metazoa; phylum Chordata; class Amphibia; order Caudata; family Salamandridae; genus Lissotriton; species Lissotriton vulgaris. The sequence continues at coordinate 427,874,514 of NC_141695.1, read as the reverse complement.
GCAAGTCTCTATTGAGCTACCTTGAAGATAATCACCTATTGGATAGGGATCAGTTCGGTTTCAGCCCAGGTCATGGGACAGAAACAGCTCTGGTAACTGTATTGGACAATCTGCGAATGCAAGCCGACAATGGTAACTCATCTGTGTTAGTGTTGCTGGATATGTCGGCCGCATTCGACACGGTAAGCCATGCAGTGCTGATAGGAAGGCTAGAGAGACTGGGTGTGAAAGGTCGTGCCCTGAAATGACTGCAATCGTACTTATCAGATAGACAACAGGTTGTAACCATGACACCGTTTGCCTCATCCAAGTCTTCGGTGCGTCATGGAGTGCCTCGGGGTTCGGCAATAAGCCCCATTCACTTTAATATATACCTATGCCCCTTGATCCCTATTATAAAATCATATGGGATAGATCTGGTCAACTATGCCGATGACAAGAGAAAAGATAACAAGCCACTTAAGCACTCCACTTAATATTCAATTAGTATGTAACATAGAAAAACATCGGGCTATGTTCAGAGTTCAAACCTGTTGTACTATCTAGCATTAGTCCATAATCATAGTTCATATAATGTCCAGTATTTGTACAACTCCAAATTCAGAGATCCAAGTCAGGTTATGTTCCTCCAAAGAATCTTTTATTAAATATCAAATTGTTTTATAACAACTTCACAGCTCACACCGCCGACATGTGTTTCGTCTCACAGAGACTTTTTCAAGGCTGGAAGCATTAAACAAAACAGCAATGAATACTAAATCTAACATTCAATACCTATTATAGACATCTAAAATACAATTCATATTTATTTCATTAAAAACGGAAAAACCACACGCAAACATTATTATATACAAATTTAAAAACAGCACACAAACACAAAGTCATTTTATTATTGGATATCCTATATGTTTACCCATTGATTTATGAGGACCCTAGGATCACAAAATTTTTAGTGCACACATTATTATTACAAACTAAGGTCCACGACAAACATTGTAAACAGTAATAAAATTGTTATTGAGCTTATGATGCTGGGAGAGGCATCATCTGTTGAGCATTTAAGTGACTCGGTAGATAACAGTGACTAAAGTAATGGAGAGATAAGTAATACAAACGAAAACAAATAACCTGTACCTACCAAAAAGGAGAGATATGTGGACGACTATTGGATTGCTATATACTTCAGAGCATCATATTTATATGTGAAATACTAATGCTGCACTTCCAGTATCAGTGCATCTATCAGTGCATCTATCGTCCTCTAATACACCTAATATAACCTCCTAACCACCGCGCCATTCCCGCTGGCCATAAAGGGCTATGAACATTCTTACTGGCTTGTATATTGTGTTGAGAACTGCCACATTCATATTATGAAGCACGTATCTATTAATCACATATTGGAACTATTTCCAATGGATATCAATATTCAGTAACATGATAAGCACAGATCCCCTAAATTTAGAAGGATAAATCAATCATAAATAATGGAAGATGTTATCCTAAGAGGTGAATGCATGAGCAGAATCAAATTTTAACAATAAGTTATCTCATTCTCAACGTCATATTAACTTACCAAGATTTAGTGTAAAGAGTGTATTCTGTACCTAACCGCCAGTCTTACTCAAAATATATGAGCCCGTATCTACAGATAAAATAAAGTAAAGAGGCACATATTCAAAATAGTCATTAACTTTCCTTCTCAACAATAAATCGCCTCTAACACAAGCAATATAATAAATCCTTATCCACTCACTTGTAGTGCAGAAAAGCAAAACTTAGCGGGTAGTCTCTCCTGGTATTTACAATGAATTTGTGGTGATCAAGACCATGATAAGTCTACAAAGTGACCAACAAAACGGAAAAGATTTTGTTAATTAGATGCCCTTAATAGTGGAGAGTCACGTATACATTGACATCATGAACGTTGCAAGATCACATCCACTACATACTTAGCCTGAACACTAGTCCCTTCACAATCTACTAATCTAGTGAGCTATCTGATATTTTAAGTACTCTAGTTCTTAGATGTCAAGACGTGCAAGCAAATAAAATATAGCCTGAACATTGGTCTCCTCATGATACATACATCTGGTGTATTACCCGCTTGCCTCTTGTGAGTCGAAAGTCTGCCGACCCCGTAACCGTTACCAAAACGCCAAACGTTCAGCCATATTTCCCGCGTGTATTTAAAGGAATAGTTAGTAAACGCCCATTACGTGCGCAGTCTCCGCCCATGAATAACGTCCACTTTGCCTTCCAACGTGGGCCTAGGGCACTCCCCACGTAGACACCCCCTGGCCTCCTTCTCCAGAGGCTTGCGCAGCCGACTCACCACAAACTTTGCCACCTTGTCGCCCGGGGCCCAGGCAGCAGATCGCGGATGGATGATCTCATCCGAATCCAGCATGCCTGAGCTGTCCCGAGGCAACTCGGTGGCTGAGCTCGAAGGCCGCCAGGAGCGCACCGATTCCCCATCGTCATCCGAATCCAGGGAATCCCCACCCGGGGATGAAGGGGCTGTCTCAGAAGCCACCGTAGGAGTGGGGGCCGAGGGCTGCTCCGGCGGGGGCGCGGTCGCCTTTGCCAAGAAAGCGTCACGCAGACGCTCAAAGGTGCCCTTGTCCACCCACTGGGCACCCTCAGGCAACCCCTTCCTGCAGGGCTTCTTGGGGGTAGGGGGGCCACCCCTGAGGGACCTGGGAGGGAAAATGGTGTTCCCGTTTGGACTTGTGCTAGTTTGGCGCACTCTTCTACGATGCGCGCCGAGAGGCGCTCCTCCATGGGGCCCACTACGTCAGTAACACAGCGGTAAATGGAGCTATCCACTGCCTGATAGAACTCCTCGTCGTTTAAATAGGACTGTGACTCTTCCTCATAGTACTCGCCCTCCATACTGCCAAGAACCAGCCCCGAGGATCCCCTACTCACTGCCCAACCAGCGTGGGAGTCAAAAAAATTCAGGCAGACCTAAGGACTGCAACGCCTTTTGAAAGCCAAGCAACTGGCAGCATATAGGGCGCACTCCACCCCCACAGCGCGCCGACCCACCTCAGAGGGGCCAGGTCTGCCCCCCTCACAGCACGCTACCACACCAGACTAACAGGGAGTGCAGGTCCTGCCAACCGGCGCCCAACGCGGTACAACCCCTATACAGACCCCCACAGGGTCGTTCAGAAGGATTTCTGGGGGCTACAGACCCGGGAAACCGGGCGTTCAGTGAGGGGACTCGAGGGCAAAGCTCCGCGGCAGTTGATCTCCTCAGCGCGGCTCCTCTGTGAGGAAAAAAACGCGCTGGGGATCATTGAGACGCGGCAGCGCCCTCTACTGGGTGGTTGCGCACCGCACTATACCATGGGAATAAGAGACGCGAGAAAAGCGAAACAGCGCTTCCGCGACTCCGCCGGAGCTCTGTGGAAGCAAAACAGCATCAGAGCCGCCCAAATCCCCAATACAATTACATAAAAATCCTCCCCCAAGCAGTATTACACAACACTGGGAGAATAGGAAAAAACACTTAACTGGCTGCGTGAGCAGCGAAGAAAGAGGAGGAACAGAGAGAAGGGACTCCCTATCTAATGGCTATGGACACTATGGAAGGACTAATCTTGGGACCAGTCACAATGGAATGAAGGGAGTTGTTGTTTGTCAAAGACATTTTTTGGATAACGTTTATGTGGAATGCTTTACTATCTATTGGTGTATAAGCATTTTTTGGTGGAAGCTTTTCTGAGGCTGCTGTGTTTTGCATTGTTAATAAATAGCCGAGAAAGAAAAGCATAATCTGAGCCTCCGGTCCTGCCATAGAATTCATGGTTTCAAAATGTCAGGTATAGGCTTATTTAGCAAGTAAATAGCGTATTTGCGTAGGCCATACATCACCCAACCCTAGTTAGAGTGGAGGCATAAGGGGCAATAATGAAAACAGAGTTGAAATGCGTGAGCATACTTAGAAAGTTATCATATGATAATACAATTGAAGTTTATTAAAACAATTTATGGAAAAAGTCAAATAAAAATAGATCCAAGAATAACGCGTGTTTCTTACATGTCTTGGAGATTGCAGGCCGACAGTTCTTCAGCGGCTTGAGATGCATAATTTTCCAAGAGATACAAAAGGGGGTGATGGACGGAGCGTTTGAGCAAATCATACACTCACCCCCAGTCAACTGATCTGGGTTTAATCCATCACCATTCTTTAGCTCACGAGCTAAAGAATGGTGATGGATTAAACCCAGATCAGTTGACTGGGGGTGAGTGTTTGATTTGCTCAAACGCTCCATCCATCATCCCCTTTTGTATCGCTTTTTTTGCCCTAAGTTGGCAGGGTATGCTCAGACGTGAGTCCCTTGCTCACTTGGCCACTGAATTCAAGATAGCCTAGCTGATGAGGATTGTGAATCTGAAACCGGTCCCAGGATGCTTGTTTCCGGTCTAGGGAAGACCTGGCCTGGCAGTTCGGGCTGGACTATTCCCATGAGGCACAGGGTCAGACTGATTTGCATATGGCCATGTCTGAACTGGGGTGGCTGAATGAGCTAAAGAATGGTGATGGATTAATCCCAGATCAGTTGACTGGGGGTGAGTGTTTGATTTTCTCAAACGCTCCGTCCATCATCCCCTTTTGTATCGCTTAATTTTCCAAGAGGTCATTGTTTTCATCGTGTGAGAAAAGCGAAGCGATTCAATTCATGTCCTCAAAGGGACAGTAATGTTCCTCGAATGTTGGAGCGGCAATTTGAATTGGCAGACAATCTGCGATGTTGTCAATGGTCGCACGTTGCAGGAGATCTTTCGCGGCTGCGCAGAAATACCGTTCCGCCACAAAACCTTTTCGCGTTGCATCCGCCAATTCTCCAGTGCCCGAACAATCAAGTTCATGGTTTTCAAGATACTCCATTACCTGCTGGATATTGGGAGCGATTGTTGAGATGTTGGAAAGGCATAGACCCATTCGCCAGTCAAATGGGCAAGTTTTGCAATAAAAAGAAGGTTGCACGCAGATTGCATATGTTTAAATAAATGTCATGTTGTAGCTGGCTCCGATAATAGTTAGATAGGCATGTTCCTATGAAAAGAATAAAGAATAGAAGGAAACCCTCAGCCCCCTGGTTTAGCGAGGAGCTGAAACTAATGCGGAATACACGCCGACAGGCTGAGAGGAGGTGGCGAAGATCTTATCTAGGATCAGATAGGAAACAGCTGAACCTAGTGCAGGCTCAATATAAGGAGACCATCGCCAAGTCTAAAGCACTTTTTTATGCCAGCTCAATCCTACAAACACCTAACAGTACAAAAGCCCTTTATAATATTAAAAGAGATCTCTCCAGTCCCGCTTGTACGGGGAACAAAGTGGTTGCATCTCAGGAACTCTGCGATGAAATCGCCGTCTTCTTTGATGAGAAGATGGCCAAAATTGTTGGAGGCTTTGATCCAGATAATATTAGCAGCCAGGAGACACTATCCTAGATATTGGCTGAGGAATCCTGGGCAGAAACATCAATGGAGTGCTTTCAACCGCTCACTAAAGAGCTTTTTAACAGTCTCGCTCAAAGTGTTTCCTCTGGGTCTCCCCTAGATCGGCTCCCCCATCCAAGATCTGGAAGGAGTTTGGGCCAGAAGTATTCCCTTGGATGCGACAGATCTGCTGTCAATCCTTGGGAGAAGGTGTGGTCCCGGAGGCATGGAAGCAGGCAGCGGTCACTCCCCTGCTCAAGAAGCCCTCTCTGGACCCAACAAATCCAGCTAACTTCAGCCTATATCCCTCCTGCCTTATCCTATAAAAATTCTGGAAAAGGCTGTTAGCAAGTCTCTATCGAGCTACCTTGAAGATAATCACCTATTGGATAGGGATCAGTTCGGTTTCCGCCCATGTCATGGGACGGAAACAGCTCTGGTAACTGTATTGGACAATCTGCGAATGCAAGCCGACAATGGTAACTCATCTGTGTTAGTGTTGCTGAATATGTCGGCCGCATTCGACACGGTAAGCCATGCAGTGCTGATAGGAAGGCTAGAGAGACTGGGTGTGAAAGGTCGTGCCCTGAAATGGCTGCAATCGTAATTATCAGAAAGACAACAGGTTGTAACCATGACACCGTTTGCCTCATCCAAGTCTTCGGTGCGTCATGGAGTGCCACGGGGTTCGGCAATAAGCACCATTCGCTTTAATATATACCTATGCCCCTTGATCCCTATTATAAAATGATATGGGATAGATCTGGTCAACTATGCCGATGACAAGAGAAAAGATAACAAGCCACTTAAGCACTCCACTTAATATTCAATTAGTATGTAACATAGAAAAACATCGGGCTATGTTCAGAGTTCAAACCCGTTGTACTATCTAGCATTAGTCCATAATCATAGTTCATATAATGTCCAGTATTTGTACAACTCCAAATTCAGAGATCCAAGTCAGGTTATGTTCCTCCAAAGAATCTTTTATTAAATATCAAATTGTTTTATAACGACTTCACAGCTCACACCGCCGACACGTGTTTCGTCTCACAGAGACTTTTTCAAGGCTGGAAGCATTAAACAAAACAGCAATGAATACTAAATCTAACATTCAATACCTATTATATACATCTAAAATACAATTCATATTTATTTCATTAAAAACGGAAAAACCACACGCAAACATTATTATATACAAATTTAAAAACAGCACACAAACACAAAGTCATTTTATTATTGGATATCCTATATGTATACCCATTGATTTATGAGGAGCCTAGGATCACAACATTTTTAGTGCACACATTATTATTACAAACTAAGGTCCACGACAAACATTGTAAACAGTAATAAAATTGTTATTGAGCTTATGATGCTGGGAGAGGCATCATCTGTTGAGCATTTAAGTGACTGGGTAGATAACAGTGACTAAAGTAATGGAGAGATAAGTAATACAAACGAAAACAAATAACCTGTACCTACCAAAAAGGAGAGATATGTGGACGACTATTGTATGGCGACCACGGTATTGCAGCGAGATAGTATCACCCAGAAGTGTCTCCTCAATATTGGTAGGGGGTAGGTTAAGGAAACCTTCCTTCCTATAAATAAATGGAAGAGATACTACGATTACTACTAATTGGGTTTCGTATTCCTATAAGTTGATCATAGCCATAAATGTCCTAAAGTATATTATCCACATACGAATAGGACAAAAATCTAAAGACTAGCCTAGTTGATATCATTCAGAATAGATTGTCTGGTACATCGTGATATAACTGAACAACCCCTGGGTGGTAGCCTACATAGGACTACTATGGAGATAACCTAGATGGTATCATTCAGAATAGATTATCTGGTACGTCATGATATAACTGATCATACCCCTGGGTGGTAGCCTGAATTGGACTACTATGGAGATAAACAGATACTGTCAACAAGACTCACCTATCCGTATATATTTGGCTGGATGTCAGTTCTTCTAATATTCAATAAAGTTGCCGTTGGCGCAAAAGATCTAAAGGTAGACAGCACAGCGCAATAGATGATTTAATGACATCATATTTATATATGAAATAATATACTTCAGAGCATCATATTTATATGTGAAATAATAATGCTGCACTTCCAGTATCAGTGCATCTATCGTCCTCTAATACACCTAATATAACCGCCTAACCACTGCGTCATTCCCACTGGCCATAAAGGGCTATGAACATTCTTACTGGCTTGTATATTGTGTTGAGAAGCGCCACATTCATATAATTAAGCATGTACCTATTAATCACATATTGGAACTATTTCCAATGGATATCAATATTCAGTAACATGATAAGCACAGATCCCCTAAATTTAGAAGGATAAATCAATCATAAATAATGGAAGATGTTATCCTAAGAGGTGTATGCATGAGCACAATCAAATTTTAATAATAAGTTATCTCATTCTCAACGTCATATTAACTTACCAAGATTCAGTGTAAAGAGTGTATTCTGTACCTAACCGCCAGTCTTACTCAAAATATATGAGCCTGTATCTACAGATAAAATAAAGTAAAGAGGCACATATTCAAAATAGTCATTAACTTTCCTTCTCAACAATAAATTGCCTCTAACACAAGCAATATAATAAATCCTTATCCACTCACTTGTAGTGCAGAAAAGCAAAACTTAGCGGGTAGTCTCTCCTGGTATTTACAATGAATTTGTGGTGATCAAGACCATGATAAGTCTACAAAGTGACCAACAAAACGGAAAAGATTTTGTTAATTAGATGCCCTTAATAGTGGAGTAGTCACGTATACATTGACATCATGAACGTTGCAAGATCACATCCACTACATACTTAGCCTGAACACTAGTCCCTTCACAATCTACTAATCTAGTGAGCTATCTGATAGTTTAAGTACTCTAGTTCTTATATGTCAAGACGTGCAAGCAAATAAAATATAGCCTGAACATTGGTCTCCTCATGATACATTCATCTGGTATATTACCCGCTTGCCTCTTGCGAGTCGAAAGTCTGCCGACCCCGTAACCGTTACCAAAACGCCAAACGTTCCGCCATATTTCCCGCGTGTATTTAAAGGAATAGTTAGTAAACGCCATTATGTGCGCAGTCTCCGCCCATGAATAACGTCCAACCTTGTTGAAATACAATGTAGCCATCTTGAAGTGGTTTTCGACTACACGGATTACATAAAACATTGCGTATTATAAACATGCCAATACTATGTAGCCATCTTAAAGTGGTTAACGACTACACGGACTACATAAAGGATTGTGTATTGTAAATATGTCAATGCCACGTTCGTCCCTTTACTCTGATCATTCATAACGATAAATTAATGCAGTGTGTATATATAAAATGTAACAAACTGTATCCCACGCGCGCAACAACGAGTAGAGTACAAGCTACTGGTTGAGTATATGTTGTTACGATCACTAGCGAGATCTTGGTATAAGGTTCCCTGTATGATAGTGAAACACGGAATAATCAGGGCAAGAAAGTAAGTTACCACAAACAAAATTCGTATATATCAAACGTGCATTACATTGGGCGGGTACATATTAATAGTAAAGTATGCATTTGTGTATTCACCGTTAGAATCTTAATATCGGGTATAGTATATACTCAACGAACAAGTTGTCATCAAGGCAGCAAACTGCGCCACCAGAATGGCAAACCTCATGACAAATCAACATTTATCTCATTTTGAATTATACGTCTTAATTACACTGTGAAGAATATTACCTTATGTGCGGACATTTTCTCTCTTGTTAGGGAAACACTACCACCATTTCTTCTGCTTGTAACTATGCTGATGACACCCAATTGGTGTTCTCCCTGGAAGGGAAGCATGCGGTGTCAATGGACACCTTCCAGGAATGTAAGCGTCAAGCATCACGCCTCTGGAATGAGCTACCTCAGAGCATCAGACAAGCTATCCTGAAGACCTGGCTATTTCCCAAAAATGAGAGCACCCCCCGCCCCCACTAACAATCAGGTCTGTCTCTGTTGATTCCATCTGTTTAGGTTACAGCGCCAGGATACCCGTAAGGTAACAGTTCGCGCTATATAAGAACGAAATACGATACAATACAATACAGGCAGCCAAAAAGTAGTTCAATTTTTTCACGGTTTGATGTAGCTTTGCTAAGAGGCGTATTTCTGTTGGACATGGTTGTTACCATAGGGAGCGCAGCCATTTTTTACAAGCAAAATTAGTAGTAGGATGCCCTAAACAGAGCAAGAATTATGGGCACTGTTCCTGTTATTCCAGAGATGATCGAATGAATGAAGTCTGGTATTATAGCAAAAACAGTTTGAACGGCTGTTAGAAGGCTGGAGGATACCATGTTAAAAAAGTTTGCCAGGCCTTAAGTGTGAGATGTGTTGAAAATTGTGTAACAATTCACAATCTGTAATGGGAGGTTCATATGCAAAATGGACTGTATTTTACTTGACGTTTGTGCTATCTGCAATCGATAAATTTGTTTTGCAGACGTGAGGGACACTTCTATTCTGAACAAAAACACTTTCCGTTTGGTTAGTTTTATGAAATCTGTTTTCAAAGTAGGGATTGAAGGCCAAGTTGAAGTTTGGGAGTTACTTTGTGTGGGTGGGAATAGACATTGCTACAGGAAGTTACTCGGTTTGAAAGAGTAAGGACATACAGTATGCCAGCTCACATTCCGCGGGAGTGCATGTTATTGAGGAGCAGATAGCTGTGTGAATGTTGGTCTAATTGTGGGAGTTGGCGAGCTTTTAAGAAAGCACGCAAGATTGGGGGCTGTAAACTTAGAAGCGTCGTGCAGTTGGACATTCTGGGATAGTAATGAATGACTGCCATTGTGGTCGCAGTTTTCACCTGTGAGAAAAAACGTCTGTTTGCTCTTTCAGACAGCGAGATGTAAATGCGAGAAACCACTGCTCGCTTATAAACGTGCTAGCTTGTACAATCACATACAACATGACAAAGAACATGTACACCTAGAAGACAAAACAACACTACGTACTGTGGGAACCGTGGCTAGCCGTGTACACAAACCAAACATGGCATGGCACCTCTGTTACACAATGCAGAATGCGGGGAGAGATGGGAGGAAAGTATGTGCGAAGGTGGCAAGTGATTCTCGGTTATAAAACTATACAAGGCAAAGTGTTGAGGGGATGTCCGGAGAGACTTGAGTATGCAGAGCACAGACATGTACATGTCAACATACACTGATGGTGTATTGAATGAAGTGGAGAGTGGACGCTACCATGATAATACAGTCAGTAGGGAAGATTACGGAAACTTAGTGTGTACATGCCCCTTCCCCCCCAAAAAAATGTTTAGCATAGTGGGCTGGCTCAGTGTATGCAAGCCTAGCATAGGGCTATGAATAAAAGGCACGTTTCTCAGGGTGCGATTCTTACGGAATGGCAAACGTGTCTGCCAGGTCTGCGCAGCTTACACTACCATGAGGTTGCCCACGTGAGCGAGGGTGGCTGCATGAATGATGCTCTCAGCGTGCTGGTACTCGGAAACCGTCATGGACGCTGTGACGCATATATGCAGCACAGTTCACCTTTTGACACCGCTGTATGTGAAAGAGGGCAAACCACGGGCAGGCAGAAACTCGTGGCCCGAGGTCTGTGAGCTTGGATGGCTTCTGAGATCAATGCTGGCTACCGCAACACCGGCACACAGCGCCCAGACTGAGGGCCAGCAGCGTGGAGTAGTCTATATACTACTTACACAGTAGTCAAACAGGTACCAACAATGGAACGGTGTCTTGATCCCACAATGGACAATGTTAGAACTTCATCTGAGAGTGGAGATGAAGGTTCTCCCTTCGACCAGGTGCAACCAACTCTAGGTCCCAACAGTGGAACGGTGTCTTGATCCCACAATGGACGATGTCCAATATTACCTGTTGCTTGGTTTTCACAGAACTCCCTCCGTTGAGGTGCATCAGACTCTGTGCTTCTGTAGCTAACTGCACTACATGATTATTGGGCTTGGTTTACGGTACTCGCTGGACTACACCGCAGTACAGCAGGTCCCAACAGTGAAATGGGGTCTTGATTCTATGATTGAGGATGTTAGAAGTTAAAGTCTGTGAGGAGTTCTTTGTACCCCCTCTGACCAGGTGCAACCAACTCTAGGTCCCAACAGTGGAACGGTGTCTTGATCCACAATGGACGATGTCTGATATTACCTGCTGCTTGCTTTTCACAGAACTCCCTCCATTGAGGTGCATCAGACTCTGTGCTTCCATAGCTAACTACTGTACAGAATTATTTGGCTTGGTTGACGGTACCCGCTGGACTACACCGCGGTACAGCAGGTCCAAACAGTGAAACGGGGTCTTGATTCTATGATTGAGAATGTTAGAAGTTAAAGTCTGTGATAATTTTTGTGTTCTTCCTTCGACCAGGTGCAACTAACTCTAGGTCCCAACAGTGGAACGGTGTCTTGATCCCACAATGGACGATGTCCGATAATACCTGCTGCTTGGTTTTCACAGAACTCCCTCCGTTGAGGTGCATCGGACTCTGTGCTTCTGTAGCTAACTGCTTTACAGAATTATTGTGCTTGGTTGACACCAGTCGGTGGAGTACATCGCGGTACAGTAGGTCCGAAGAGTGAAACGGGGTCTTGATTCTATGATTGATGATGTCAGAAGTTAAAGTCTGTGATGATTTCTGTGTACCACCTCCGATCAGGTGCAACCAACTCTAGGGCCCAACAGTGGAACGGTGTCTTGATTCCACAATAGAAGATGTCCGATATGACTTGCTGCTTGGTTTTACTAGAACTCCCTCCGTTGAGGTGCATCAGACTCTGTGCTTGCGTAGCTAACTGTTGCACAGGAGTATTGTGCTTGGTTGACACCAGTTGGTGGAGTACACCGCAGTACACTGCGGTACAGCAGGTCCGAACAGTGAAACAGGGTCTTGATTCTATGATTGAGGATGTGAGAAGTTAAAGTCTGTGATTATTTCTGTGTACCCCCTTCGATATGGTGCAACCAACTCCATGCTTTCGAATTCAATGGTACTTTGCTGTGAGGCGTTAATGAATACTGCCTCTGGCCTACAGTGCGGTCAGCCGGGCTCACAATTTAGATCGAGTGGTGATTGTTCAATTATAGAATCCAGTAGTCAAGTAACTAGAACGTCTATTGAAATATACACACTATCATTTTAGTATACTTGCTTGAAGAATTTTTTTTAGATGACTTATAGGTTTAACTACAATGATCAAATTCATCTTGCAAGTCCAAAGGGACACTGAATAGTCTACACTGTGGAGAGCAGAAATCGCAATTCGAACTGTTTTGATTTATTTATTGCAGACTTTTCTGTAATTTATGTTGTATTTTGTGAAGAGGAAGTGAGAAAAAGTATTAATGGTTGTCTGTGTGAGTACTGCCTTCAATTAACACTGCAGACAGCAGTGTTCACAATTCAGATTGAGTTGCTATTTTAGATGACGCAGTCCTGTAGGAAAAGACATTGCTCCAGTGCGCACTGTCTGCACCATGCATACGTATCATTACAGGCTCCACACACACTTTTTTTGCTTCGCTTATGACAAACTGGGCAGCTCAAGTCCACGTTACGTAGCTGTGGGCCCTTGCTGACCGCTCTCTATGGCCTACACTGAAGACAGAATGTTCGCAATTCAGATCGAGTGGTGATTGTTTAATTACAGAATCCAGTAGTCAAGTAACTAGAACGTCTATTGAAATATACACAATATCCTTTTAGTATACTTGCTTGAAGGCATGTTTTTTAGATGACTTATAGATTTACTACAATTACCAAATTTATTTTGCAAGTGCAAAGGAACACTGAATAGTCTACATTGTGTACAGCAGAAATCGCAATTCGAATTGTTTTGATTTATTTATTGCAGAGTTTTCTGTAATTTATGTTGTATTTTGTGAAGAGGAAGTGAGAAAAAGTATTCATGGTTGTCTGTGTGAGTACTGCCTTTAATTAACACTGCAGACAGCAATGTTCACAATTCCTGATCGAGTCAGTATTGTAGATGAGGTAGTCCTGTAGGAAAAGACATTGCTGCAATGCGCTCTGTCCGCACCACGCATACGCATCATCGCAGGCTCCGCACACGCTTTTTGTTGCTTTGCGTAAGACAAACTGGGCAGCTCAAGTCCACGTTACGTAGCTGTGGGCCCTTGATGCCCGCTCTCTCTAGCCTCCAATGCAGACAGCAGTGTTCACAATTCATATTAAGTCGTTATTGCAGATGATGCCGTGTTAATGGCAACAGATATTGCTCCTAGTACGGCCCGCCAGCAGCATGCATCATCGCTGGTTGTGCACATGCTGAATGCTTTTGATGTGGCTATCTGAGTGCACTAGAACTGATGGACCCTTTATGATACAATCTTTTTGTGTATTATTTCAGATCTATTGATTGTGTCTCAATATGCCACAAGTTGTGGTTCTTTTACGATAGAATATTTTTCTGTATTATTTCACATCTACTGTCCCTACCTTACTACAGCACAAACTATTGATTCTTTTATTGTTGAATGTCTATGTGTGTGATCCAGTGATTACTGTTGTAGTTGATGATAGCAGCAACCATTCCCTGAGGGCTGGTTTACACTCACTCCACACGCATCCACCACAGACGTCACTGGATATGTGACCCTGGTAATAAAAAGGTGTTGAGCGCACATGCCTGTACCCACTTCCACTATCTATCTGTGTCCGTGTGTTCATTACCTATGCATGATACTGCCCCTGGGCCGTACTACATTACATTGTGCTGTGGATAGCATATGCAACCATGTTGCCTCTGGTAGTGGGTAAAACTTTGGTTATGTAACTTTTAGGTGTATGGCTATCACAAGTGGAAGGTTACTTTACAGACCATGAATATTGATGAAGATGATGGTTGCATGTTGTGTGTAGTGTAAGATATGTGTAGATAGCAAAAAGTTTCAAAAAATCTCTCTAAGCAGAAGAGGTGTGTCTCATCAAATGCTATACAGAGAATTACTAAAATGGGTGGCGTTCTCCAACTGCTACAGTGGGAAATGTTATGAACTAATCAAATGCTTTTTTTTTTTAAGGTCACATGGCAATCGCGCACTAAGCGCGCAAGGAGACCGCACCCAACGCGATTTTGGGACAATATATTTACTACTATAAGTTTATTACAGTTAGAAATATATAAATGTTTAAAATATTTTAGATTATTGCTTGCTCTCATATACACTTTTGGTGATTTAAATATAGTTTTGAGACATAAAAAGAAACGAAGGAATTCATGTCCGACCCCCCCCACGTAACCCCAAGTTAAAGATTTCGCACTCCTGTGCTTACCAGTTGCGTGAACACACACCGTCACACAGCGGCGGTTAAGCGCCAATGACTGGACACTCGGCAAGGAACGCAGGAATGGGTGCCACCCACCGAACATGCAACAGGGGCGACACTTGTGTCTGCCACGCACGCCGTACACTGAACCGACGAACGGGGGGATGCCACCGCCCACCGACCCTGTCCCACACCAGCTTCACAGCTATTCACACACGCGGGCTATAGACCCCACATTTCACTGCTGCGCCGCCGGCGCATGTCCAACATGTTGATGGGACGTTGGTGCCGTGCGCACGGATGATATGTGGCACGGCACTGGCAACACAGACACGCTGGGACATACTGATATGATCATCCCTGTTTTATGTTGAAAAGTTACTGGTTGAATTATAGAAAAATGTAAAATGAGACGTCAATTATGGAACAGATTGTGTGCGAAATGTGAAGCGTATACATAATCCACCAGTGAAGAAGCACGCCAGACAAAGAATGAGATGATGCATAATGCCTTCCTCTGTAACCCTATGCCTATACAATTCACGGATTTCTTGCAGCCGGCCCACAGGGTTGTAGGCTCTGCTATATGTACTGCACTTTTTCTTTTACAATAATAAACGTCTTAAAAAAAAAAAAAAAATAAATAAATAAATAAAAAGAAACGAAGGAAAGGCATACCCGGCGCGACACCATACGTCTATGACGTTAGACAGGGCCTGGCAGCGTGCACTCGTCGCATACGCAAAGCACAGTGGGCGTGACCCCATACATACATGATGTAATGCGCGGCTTGGTACTGCGTACCCGTCGCATACCAAAGTAGCAGCTAGCGTGACCTCGTATGTATATGTTGTTACTCGAGACGCGGTGCCACGAACCCGTCGGATACGAAATGCGCATCATTTCAATATGGTGGATAGGTTTCGCGTGCTTATGGAGCTTGGTAGACTACCCGTACGGGACTTTAGTTTTCTCAGAAAAAAAGAAAAAAATGATATACATATATTTTGGGGAAGATATAAAATGTTACATAATTTTAAAAGTTAAAGAAAGGATAATAGAGTTCCAAAATATTGTAAAAAAAAAAAATAGAAAAAATATAGGTTTTATTAAAATTAAAATATGAATTAACATTTAAAAAACCTTCTGAATTCACTGAAAAAACATAGGTTTTACAGACTTTATAGTTAGAAATTAGCATTTAAAAAACCTCAGAAATTTACAGAAAAAAACATAGGTTTTACAGACGTTATAGTTAGGAATTAGCATTTAAAAAACCTGTGAAATTCACTGAAAAAAACATAGGTTTCAGGGACGTTATAGTTAGTTGGACATTTCAATCATACAAAACGATAGAAATTCCCCTGTTATAGTTAGTTTAGCTAACTATAACTCGCGCCCCGCAATGCACTGCTGATAATGTCACATGTTACATCATTCATGACATGGTCAGTGACATCACTGATGACATCTCAAATGACATCTCAAATGACATCACTGATGACATTATCCATGTGACAATCTGATGCACCTCATCAGTCTCTAATATTACACTTGATACACCCACTGTAAAATACAGACTATAATTTTTGAAACCATGAACATACCAATACCAGTTAGTACATATCCACTGACTAATTCCTATGTCTACACACACATCAATTCATTCACCCATACAGTCACTCATACATACAGTCAGCCATCAATACAGCATTATCATATCCAGTCACATATCTATACAGACACTCACACACCGCCTCTCATTGAAAGAGTTATTCAGTTATTCACACACCTAGTCAGTAATGGAAATAATGAATCACACTTTTATTTACTCACCTTTACAGTTATACACATACCACCTCACTTATTTAAACATATACTAACACATAGTTTCACTCTAAAACAATAACTATTACAAGCACACACTGGTCCATACAGGTACTCTCACAATCACTCACTCTCACATATAGTAATTTATACAGTCCAACACTCACATATACTGCCTTTGACATATGCAGTTACTCACACATGTACCACTGAGGCATCCATTCACTCACTAAGACATCCATATACAAACTCACCCAACCGTTCACAGATACAGACTTGAACACATATACGCAGTGAATTATCCATTTACACATTTATGCACAGAGTCACACCCCACACCCATGCACACAGACACTCAGGGCCCCATACAGATACTCAGACAAGCAATCAATAGCCCATATAGCTCCTCATTTAGCTGCTACCCTAACCATGCAACCACTTACACACCATCTGACAACCTTAACTGTGTGAATGTCTGTATCAATCGCTAACACATGCATTAAGCAAGACTCAATTAATCACTCACTTACACAGTCAGTCACACACCTACTTAATCATCCATCCTGACTTGTATACACCCATTCATTCCTCAATACACCTTGATATATATATATATATATATATATATATATATATATATATATATATATATATATATATATATATATATATATATATATATATATATATATATACATATATATATATATATATATATATACATATATATATATTCCACAACTCCCTTCTTCCAAGGGAATAAGTCAGCACTCACGAAAAACCTTTTCCAATCCTTTTTTTTCATTGTTATTACTCCAGCAATACAAAGTACAAACCAACGCGTTTCGCAACCAACTGTTGCTTGTTCACGGTCAGTGCAGCGATGTTCATGCCCCTCCTATATTTCGAAGGACCCGCCAGAACTTCTCTATGACTGATCTCACTAGTGAAGTAGTGTGGCTCACTGGTTAGAGGCGGCAGACCCGAGAGCAGAGGACGGCCCGGAACCAGGGTTCGATTCCCGGCGCGGCAGGTTTCTGGACCAGGGTCAGCGGACTCGATAATTCTCTCGCCTCGGTGCCCACTCTGATCAGCGATCACACTCGGCAACTCTGGGCATTAGCTTGCCTCATCTTCACTAACGGCCCCACCAGACCGCTGGGGATGCCTGGTCTCACCCTGGAGATACCCATTAAGGGACCATCTCTCAGGGAAGCCAGGAAGGGTTTCGCAGCGGTCGAAGCGCCTTGGGACCCTATGGGTAAGTAGTGCGCTATATAAATGCCAATACATTTACATTTACATTTACATCACTTCCTGTTAACTTACAGGAAGTTAGATGGGAAATGTAGTTTTTACAAACAATTTTTTTTTTATATATACATTTTTTAACACAAAGTTACCATTATGTCAGGCGGCAAATACATTTATGCGGAGTTAATTCATGTGTCTTAAGCCCTCAATTTCACTACGATGGTCCGACATTTACCTGTGAATTACTCATCATTAGCATCACATTATTGTGGTAATAAGCGGTATTGCCCTCCAGTGGGCAAGTTAAAAACTACATTTCCCATCTAACTTCCTGTAAGTTAACAGGAAGTGAGATCAGTAATAGAGAAGTTCTGGCGGGTCCTTCGAAATATAGGAGGGGCATGAACATCATTGCACTGACCGTGAACAAGCGACAGTTGGTTGCGAAACGCGTTGGTTTGTACTTTGTATTGCTGGAGTAATAACAATGAAATAAAAGGATTGGGAAAGGATTTTCGTGAGTGCTGACTTATTCCCTTGGACGAAGGGAGTTGTGGAATATATTGAAGTGGGGCTCTGCTTGGAAGTCAAAGCACCGGTGGAAAGAGCGCCATTGGACCGCATATTTGAGCCAAGGCTGGGGATATATATATATATAAATATATATATATATATATATATATATATATATATATATATATATATATATATATATATATATATAATATATATATAATATATATATATATATATATATATATATCCGTTTCACTTCCTCCAACGAAACCGGGACACATTGACTGCGGTGCACAGCAGGGTCAGAGGGTTTCCTGCCAATGATACTCAGTTTCACAAAACGCTTCAAAGAAGCGTAGAATGCACTCTTTCTCCAGTCTCAAACACCACTTTTTCAGACCAAACGATCGTATTTCGTATTCCTCATATTTTTATTCCAGCATAACAACAGTGCATGGAACCAACCCAACGCGTTTCACCGAACACTCGGCTTGATCACGGGTGAATTGTGTTCCTCAAACCATAGTTAAATAAAGTTACACACATCACTTCCCAAAGTGAGCATAAACATAGGACTGTGATTCGTGTCAAAAAAGGAGCAGCCATATTGGAACAGTGTCACATTTAGCGAAATTGATAGCATTTCGTATAACTCCTTGTTAACAAAAGAGATAATGGACATTTTCTAAATATACCCATCCGGGTTCTATGAATTTAAAACTTGCATTGGTCAACTGTCGATCCCTCCCCCGTCATGCCAATGAAATTTGGTCGACCCTTACTACTGACAGTTGGGATATACTATTCCTTACGGAATCATGGACAAAAGATACCTCAAATCCTGATATCTTTTTGGCCACCCCCCCAGGCTATCGCTTTTTAGGCGCTAACCGGCAGGGAAAGACAGGAGGTGGCTTGGCCATCCTGTTTAAAACCCACCTGAATATGACTATCAAGAAAATTTCTAATATTGGTCTGATTGAAGCCATTTATTTCTCTGTTGCTGACTCTGCCGCAGTCTACCTTACTGGCATCCTAGTTTACAACCCCCCTAAAGCCTCTCCCTCTGCCTTATTACAACTGGTGCACGTCATCACGGACTTATCTCTTAAGCACCCACACTTTATAGTGTTGGGTGATTTTAACCTCCACGTCGATGACCCCACCTGTACCCAAGCTACACGCTTTCTCGACTCTCTCCAGAGCCTGAGTCTGACGCAACTCATCCATGGCCCGACGCATGTAGCGGGCCACACACTAGATCTCCTTTTCTCCAGCCTTTCAGGGATAATTACGCATCCTCCCCTCCCCCTCACATGGTCCGATCACTTTTTGCTTGCGTTTGATATCCATATCCCTCAGGCACCTATCCCGGTGGAATTAGGTTCAGGCTATGCTAGAAAATGGCATAAGGTCACCTGTACTACCATAGAGCCATTATTTAGCTGCTCCTTGGAGTCGCACTTAGGTAATATTGATGACTGTGTTACTAAGTTTAACACGACCCTATCGGCAGCAATCGATGAAATTGCCCCTTGTACATCTATATCATCTGCAAGATCTCGCCCATCTGCTCCTTGGTTCTCAGACGCCCTACGTAAAGAAAAAAGCCACTGTAAAAAACTCGAACGTAAATGGAGACTTACGTATGATTCTGAGGCTAAATCTATTTACAGAATGGCCCTTAGGAAATTCACTAAATCAAAAAAATTGGCCATGAAAGAGTTTTTTGCCTCCCAAATTAAAGACGCAGACAATTCGGCAAAAACACTATTTAAAATTGTCAAGGATTTTGTTAAACCCCCTGCTATGACACCTAATAATCTTGCTAGTCAGTCTCTTTGTAATGGACTATCTGACTTCTTTCAAGAAAAAATTGACAAAATTGCATCTTCCTTCCCTCCTGCTGGAGCCCTTGACCTTCCCTTTTCCCCGGTTTTAACTAACCAGGACACTGCTCCTACATTAGTCGCCTTTAAGGATCTCACCCCTGATCTTGCACGTAAACTACTATTACTGTGCAAATCTGGTTCCCCTCTGGACCCGGTTCCCTCAAAAATTATGAGTGAGTTGTCTACCTTACTGTTAGAGCCTCTTACGTCCATCTGGAACGCCTCTCTACAGTTAGGCCAATTCCCCTCAGCCTGGAAGGAAGCTCTGCTTGTACCCATCTTAAAGAAATCCGATGCCGACCCTACTCAGTTCAATAATTATCGGCCTATTTCTCTCCTTCCGAAGCCCGCGAAGGTTTTGGAAAAGGCAGTCCAACTTCAACTAGCAGAATATCTAGAGACCAATTCTCTTTTGCATGATTCCCAGTCCGGTTTCCGTGCTGGTTTCAGCACTGAGACCGCACTGTTAGAAGTTGCAGAGACTGTACGAGAGTGTGTGGACAAGGGCGAGGAGGCCATGCTGGTCCTCCTCGACCTGTCCGCCGCTTTCGATACGGTGTCACATAAAATCCTTCTTGACCGTATGATGCAGATTGGAGTGAGCGGTGTTGCCTTAGCGTGGCTACGCTCCTTCCTCCAAGGACGATCACAGAGGGTTCTTCTTAGACCTTTTGAATCAGAATGCAAACCTTTGGCGCGCGGAGTTCCACAGGGCTCAGCGTTAAGCCCCTTGTTCTTCAATGTTTACCTAGCCCCTCTGGCCAAGGTAGTAGAGGCATGCGGAGTCAGAGTGATCTCTTATGCTGATGATACTCAGCTCATATTCTCCTTTAGCGATCACTCTGACTCCAGCCTCTCCAGTTTCCGCCACTGTCTTGGCGAAATCTGTTCCTGGATGTCCACTAACCATTTGCGATTGAATACCGATAAGACGGAGGTGTTGTTTTTCAATCAAAAAATGGCCATTCCACCTTCTTTTTGGTGGCCAACGATACTTAACCCTCCCCCTACCCCGGTCCACTCTGCCCGTAACCTGGGGTTTATATTTGAGGATACACTCTCCTGCAGCCCTCAAATCAATAAGGTCACGTCGATTTGCTATGGTAAATGCGGCTGCGAGATTGATAAAACACGTGCCTTTTAAACATCATATCTCTCCGCATCTTCACGAGCTGCACTGGCTTCCAGTGACAAGCAGAGTAAAATTCAAGGCGCTCACCCTAGCTTACAGAGCACAAAAAGGGACTTGTCCCAATTATCTGAAACTCCGACTCCCCCGCTACCATCAAGAGAGACACCTGAGATCAAACTCGCAGACCCTACTGGCTGTACCTCGAGCGAGAAGAGCGAGACTCGGAGGTAGATCTTTCTCAGTAGGCACTGCGAAGCTTTGGAACTCCCTCCCCCCTGCCATCCAATCTGCCCCGTCAGAAGCCATCTTTAGGAAACTCCTAAAGACTTGGCTCTTTGGACAGAAAGCCTAGTACCTCTCCCTGCATCCCTCTCTGCTGCTGCGGTTTCTTTTCAGCGCCGGGACACCTCCTCGCGAGGTAGCTGTTCGCGCTTTACAAGAATCAGTATTATTATTATTATTATTATTAAATTAAAAATGATGAGGAAGATCTTTCCATTTTTACCAATGGAGGCACGCAGAACTGTCACCCAGGCCTTAATTACTGCCCACCTGGATTATGCTAACAGTTTATATGCGGGGGCCCCTCTATACCAAATTGAACGTCTCCAGGTGGTGCAGAACGCCGCCGCAAGACTGATTGGCAATATTCCTTACAGACATCCTATTTCAGCGTTTCGTAAAGAGCTTCATTGGCTGCCTATCGCCAATCGCATCAAGTTTAAAACGCTCATCCTCGCCTTTCGAGCTTTGAATGGAACTGGCCCAGATTATCTAAGAAAAAGACTGAGATTGTCCTACTCGGTCAGGGATCTCCGTTCCAACAATCTGCGCCTCATGGTTGTGCCAAGATTCCGTCGCACAAGAATGGGGGGTAGAGCTTTTGCTGTCCTTGCAGCTAAATATTGGAACAGTTTACCAATTGATCTTAGATTTGCTCCTTCTGAAGTGCTATTCCGCAGACGCCTCAAGACTTGGCTATTTTCATCTGTTTAGATTACTTCCTTTTCTCCTGCTGACAGTTTTTTAGCGCCGGGACACCCCCGTTGGGGGTAGCCGTGCGCTTTACAAAATCCGTAAATAAATAAATAAAATAAATATGAATTGTCCTTTACAGTCATTGTTGGAACAGTTCATTGCTGAAAAAATTCAAAGTAGTAAAGCCCAAGTGGGAATTTCGTTAGACTCCAAAATAATACCCAAGTGGGTTAATGGTCTCCGTGTACCATGCTCATTTATACATTCCATCTTCATCAGCACAATACCTGTATAAAAAGAAACAAGCTCTTCAATTCTCTATTCGCTACACATCCTTCATGATATGAATCAAAACAGTGCAACATTGATAATAAAATGTGTAAAAAGTGATAAACCTAAATGTGAATTAAAACCATAAGGAGCACCTGCAGGTGACTGCATAGCACAACTACACAATTACAGCTTAGATCTTACTAGTACTAGTTCACTCGCCCAAGTGCCATTTCAATTCCTCCTCAGAGTTCAGCCGCCCAGGTATACAGGTGTCTAAATACAGAATGTATTTGCTCTCTAGTTGTCGCAACCTGCGTATTTTGTCGCCACCTCTTTTCATGGAAGGTATTTTATCAATCACAAAAAACTTGAGTAAATTGCGATTGCTGCGATGTAATTCCTCAAAATGCCTGGCAACAGGTGAGTTCTGATCCTTGTTTTCAATTGCCCGCATGTGTTCCAAAATACGTTTCTTAGCAGGAAACATCGTGCTTCCAACGTATTTATATTTATGATAAAGTCCCTGCTATCCTTAAGATATGATGGTATAGCTTCCACAAAGGGACGAAGAAAAAAGTCGATGTATTTGGACGTGTTCTCCAACAAAGAACCCATGGAGGAGACTATTGGCCTACCCGGTGGATTTTCAGCGTTCTTGTGGAGTTTAGGTAGTAGGTACAGCTTCATTCGAGATCTAAATAGAAATGATTTGAACTTGGGGTTAGAAGGCAAGATTAACAGCCAATACATGGAGTTTTTAGATCTCAAAGTGACAGTTGCTGGGAACAAACTAGTAACCAAGTTATTCCGCAAAAGCGCGGCTGGTAACACACTGCTTCATGCGGAAAGTAGCCACCCAAAATCTCTAATACGCAGTATTCCCTTTGGCGAATTCCTCCGGGCCCGGAGGAATTGCAGTAAAGATGAGGACTTTCTGTTAGAGGGAGAGTGTATGAAGGAACGATTCAAGGAACGTGGGTATTGCCCACAAGTAATTGAAGAAGCCTTTCGGAAGGCAACAGAGTTCAGCCATGATACACTTTTGATCCCCAAAGAACAGAAAGAGAGTGAGACACAGGAGGTGGTTAGATATATCTCCACCTATCATGCCAAATCCTGGCAAGTACAGAGCAGCCTAAAAAAACATTGGAATGTTTTAAAAACAGAACCTACGATAACAAGTGTGTTGAGTTGTAATCCAAGCATCACATACAGAAAGGCAAACTCTCTAAAAGCTAGACTAAGTAAAAACGAAGTAACTACCAAACAAGGTAAAACATCTGATATACAGGGCTTTTTTACTTGCATGTCATGCAAGGCGTGCAAGTTTAGCCAAAATGTTAAAACAGTATATTACCCCATTGAAGGTAGGGAGAAGTCTATCAAACAACACCTAGATAGCAACAACTAGAGAGCAAGTACATTCTGGATTTAGACACCCGTATATCTGGGGGGCTGAACTCTGAGGAGGAATTGAAATGGCACTTGGCGAGTGAACTAGTACTAATAAGATCTAAGCTGTAATTGTGTAGTTGTGCTATGCAGTCACCTGCAGGTGCTCCTTATGGTTTTAATTCACATTTAGGTTTATCACTTTTTACACGTTTTATTATCAATGTTGCACTGTTTTGATTCATATCATGAAGGATGTGTAGCGAATAGAGAATTGAAGAGCTTATTTCTTTTTATACAGGTATTGTGCTGATGAAGATGGAATGTATAAATGAGCATGGTACACGGAGACCATTAACCCACTTGGGTATTATTTTGGAGTCTAACGAAATTCCCACTTGGGATTTACTACTTTGAATTTTTTCAGCAATTAACTGTTCCAACAATGACTGTAAAGGTCAATTCATAGAACCCGGATGGGTATATTTAGAAAATGTCCATTATCTCTTTTGTTAACAAGGAGTTATACGAAATGCTATCAATTTCGCTAAATGTGACACTGTTCCAATATGGCCGCTCCTTTTGTGACACGAATCACAGTCCTATGTTTATGTTCACTTTGGGAAGTGATGTGTGTAACTTTATTTAACTATGGTTTGAGGAACACAATTCACCCGTGATCAAGCCGAGTGTTCGGTGAAACGCGTTGGTTTGGTTCCATGCACTGTTGTTATGCTGGAATAAAAATATGAGGAATACGAAATACGATCGTTTGGTCTGAAAAAGTGGTGTTTGAGACTGGAGAAAGAGTGCATTCTACGCTTCTTTGCAGCGTTTTGTGAAACTGAATAAATATATATATATATATATATGCGAAGGATTCCCTGTCAGAGTTGTATCACCACAGGAAAGATGAGACTCGCACTCTATGCTGCTGAGTAATAAAGTTAGTTTATTTTGGCTGACGCGTTTCGAGCGAAAGCGCTTTGTTACAATATATATATAAAACATTTACATTTTATAGAAACACATAGTCACTGGATGATGTTATTGGTGATGTCATCAGTGATGTCATTTGAGATGTCATTAGTGATGTCATCAGTGACGTCACTGACCATGTCATGAATGATGTAATATGTGACGTCATCAGCAGTGGTATCTTCGAGAGTGGATATATACTGTTCTGTTTCCAAGATGCAGCCATCGTGTTTTTCCACTTTTTGCACGAGGAAGTCCATGCGGAAATTCATAGAATCCATCTTGGATTCGATGGAGGTTAAACTTTGACGGATCAAGAGGAGCAGGGCTTTAAGTGGGCCGGGTCTCAAGGGGTCTGAGCACCAGCAGTTTTTTTCAGGGGGCCTCGAAACAGGTCTCTATCGGGCTCTGTTTTGAGCCCTGACACAGGAAGCCCGTTTTTTTTCCCGGACTGCAATGACCGCTGTTTGCTGTCACTGCAGTCCGGAAAAAAGTGCCAGGGTGCAAAACAAAGCTTGATAGAGCCCCGTTTCGAGACAGCACCAGGCGCATGGATGTTGCCTGCTCACACTGCTCATTTCTCAGTAGTAGAGAAGTTACAGCATGACGTCATGCCAGGGAAGTGTTGTGGGGGAAGGGAAATCCTTTAAGAGTCATTTTCTTTCTGGATGTCCCTTCTCTTTCTGAAACTCAGGAGCAGCAACATTGTGGAAGGGTCATCAAGGATTTAATTGGAAGCTTTGTCAATATTATATACAAGTTATAGTTGCAGCTTATTTATCTTCTGCAAGTAATAACCATTGACAAAGCCAATATCCCTTGCTTAATGTAGGTATGATGTTACTTGTATCAAATATCTGGATGCAATGACGGAAACAGCAAATTACAAGTCGGGCGGCACGCTATGCTAAGCACAGATTTTTAGCGTAAGTGATTTAAAGCCACGCCCCTAATTACACTGGCCACGCCCCTTTGAGAGACCCCCCCCCCCAGTTTTTTCATCCCACTTAAAGCCCTGAAGAGGAGGATAGCTTTGAAGTCCTCATCTTGCGTTTGGGCCGGGGGCAGTAAATCATCATCTTGTTGCAACTCTGCATCCTCACTAGGGGCTTGCTTCCGCGAGGAGAATTGCAGCTTCGCCTGCTTGCCCTCGGTGCGGCCCATTTTGCGCCTCTCTCCTGCTGGCTTGTTCCGGATCTGGCGTAGCACACACAAAGCGCCTTCCGCAGTAGCGAGTTCAAGATTGTAAGGAATCGCGGGAGAGCTGTAAAGGATCGTGGCTGCTCAGTGCATCCGGGTTTTTGTCACGCTGCCCTAACCCTCTCCTCTATTAGTCATGGGGTTCCTGTCAGGCCTGGGGTCGCAAAGCATTCACTGTGGCGCAAGTGTGTCCTAGGGTGCCTCCGTGTAGTGTGCTCCACGTTCGAACTCTCGGACATAAAGGGGGCAGAAAGCATGGGTTTCTGTATTCAGATAAATGAGGATAACACCTTTGCTGGTGCTCTAATTTATCGACCACCAGGACCACAGAATGGTTTCCTAGAAAGCTTTGAGGAGGCACTCAGCAATTTAACTCTTAAATTCGCCAATTTCACAGTAGTAGGCGACCTAAATTTCCACCTTGATAAAATTAACGACCCTAATGCAATATGGCTCAGAGACCTAACTAATGTCCTGGGACTGAAAATACTGACCAAAGTACCCACACACAAAGCAGGCCATATCTTAGACTACATCTGTACCAATATCAAAACCCTAGCAGTTGAATCCCCCTGATTCAAACTTGGACTGACCATTGGTTGGTCCCTTTCAATCTGACTACAAATAAGAAAAGGTCCAAAACAGCCAACATGAAAATCGACGTTCAGATAAAGAGAGACTGGAAAAAACTTACAGACTCTCCCAATCTGCATCTTATTGCTGAGGATACTAAACCGCCCCTGACTGGAAACACTGAAACAGACTACAACAACTTCTGCAAATGGGTCACAGATTTCTGTGGACCAGCAAACTCGGAAAAAGTAAGAAAAAAGCAGAACAAAAAGTCCGCCCCTTGGTTCTCCCCCCCCTCTAAAAGAAAAACACAAAGAGGTCAGAACCCTGGAAAAGAAATGGCACCGTACCTATGAAACAATTGAACTCATTGCCTATAAAACTGCTAGGAAACAATATCACACAATGATAAAAAATGCTAAAAAAGATCACTTTCTAGAAGTCATCAACTTGTCTAACAACAAACAGAAAGAAATCTTCAAAATAGTTGATGATTTCATGAATCCTAGATTCCTCAGACAAGAAATCCCGCCTTCACTTTCACTATGCAACTCCATAGCAAATTATTTTGAACAGAAAATACTTAATCTCACCAAAGACTTCCCAGACCCTCCAGGATCCCTCTCCGCTGAAAACATACAACCAATTAATAGTAAATTTCAGCTAAATAATTTTTCCCCTGTCAGTCTTGAAGAAACCCGTCAGGCTATCCTCTCCAGCAAGTCAGGTTCCCCTTTTGATCCGTGCCCCCCTCTGCTGCTTCACGCTTTAGTGGACACTGTAAATCCAAGCATCAATGCCATCATTAACTCCTCTCTGGCCACTGCCACCATCCCACCTGAATGGAAACTAGCTGCTGTAAAACCTTTCCAAAAAAAAACCCTAGCCGACCCCACCACGCTCTCTAACCTCCGTCCTATTTCACTGCTCCCACTGCTTTTCAAACTCACAGAAGCAGCGGTAAACAAACAACTGACCAGGTACCTGGAGGAAAATGACATCCTACACCCCAACCAAGCAGGTTTTAGAGCTAAACACTCCACGGAGTCAGCACTACTACATACGGTGGAGACGCTCAAGATTGCAATGGATCAAGGTAAAAAGGCCGTCCTGGTTCTGCTAGATCTATCGGCGGCCTTTGATACGGTCTCACACCCCGTATTAATTGGCTGCCTAGCAGAATCAGGAATAGCAGGAACTGCTCTCAAATGGCTGAAAAACTTTCTCAGCCACAGGAAACAAGTTACATACTAGGAAGCCACTGCTCAGACGAAAAAGCATTAAAAACAGGGGTACCACAGGGCTCCAGCCTGAGTCCAATTCTTTTTAACCTTTACATGACCCCTTTGATCGAGCTCATTACATCTTTCCACATCAGCACGATATCTTATGCTGATGATACTCAGCTCATCCTCGTCCTGGACAATAACACGACTATGGCAGAGGAAAATCTGAGAGACTGTCTCGCCGCAACATTTGAATGGATGAGAAACCACCATCTCAAATGTAACTCAGGCAAGACTGAAATCCTCCCTTTTGGCCAACGAAACCTTTTTCCCCCTAAAACCTGGTGGCCTCAAGACGCCGAAGTCCCCCCGTACACTATCACGACGGCCCGTAACCTTGGGATACGGTTTGATGAAGCCCTATCTTTTAAACAACAAGCAGGCACTGTGGCGGGGTCCTGTTTCAACATAATCAAGGGCCTCAGAAGGTTCTTTGACCTCCTCCCTCTGACAGCCAGAAAGACGGTAGCGGTGGCCCTCATTACATCTCGTCTGGATTACTGCAACAGCCTTTATGCAGGTTCCAACAAAGCTGTACTGCATAAATTGCAGATGGAGAAGAACGCCGCCGCCCGTCTGGTGCTGAGATGGCCCAGGAAGTCATCTGCATCAGAAGCACTTAAGATCTTGCACTGGCTGCCAATCCACAAGAGAGTGCTATTTAAAATCCTATTAATCACCTTCAGGGCCTACCACCAGTTGGGCCCCACCTACCTGTCAAGAAGGTTCGGAAGATACGCACCCTCTCACTCACTCAGATCCTCCAACCTAAACCTACTTGTGATCCCTAAATTTAGACTCGCTACAAAAGGAGGAAAATCCCTCGGAGTGTTGGGAGCCAGAGCCTGGAATAAGCTCCCACTCCAGCTGCGTCTGATCCCGTCAGAGAACCTGTTTCGAAAGGCTCTTAAAACCTGGATTTTCAATATCACTGACACTTCCTGTTTAGCGTTAATTTAAATTTTTCACCCTCAGACACACCAAACTTTCTCCTACTGAGTCCTTATATGGCTCACCTGCTTTTTCCTCTGTGACACGTATGACTAGCGCCAAGATGCTCCGTGGAGTGTAAGTCGCGCTTTATAAAAACAATATCATATCATATCAGAAGGTCAGCGTGACTTCTTTGCACTTCAGGCTCTCTCCCCAGCTTCAGGGTAGCTATGTGGCTGGTGGAGGTTCAATCGTGTATTTATTGTGGACCCCACAGGCGTTCACAGCCATCCACCACTGCAGGTCCAGGGTCGTTTCAGCCACCTCTACCAGTGCATATTTGGCCAGCAGCCCCGGGTGCCACACACATCTTCTGCGCTCTACATGCAGCGTGGTCTCAAAGTGCCGAGAGAGCCCAAGCGTCAGCTGCAGGAGCACTGTTCCTCCCAGGCACCACGTTTTGCTCCTCAGGTGTCTGGAGCCGTTTGTCAGCGCATAAATGATCTAACCGCCCGCGCTGCAAGTTAGGAATGGCACAGCACCGTCGCTTCAGTTCACTCGCGGGCAGACACAGCTAGCGCTTGGAATCTCAAAGCGCCTCACAGGCTGACGAGTCCCCTCACCTCATCGTCAAATCGCCACCGCGGTGTTGGCCCCCGGTCGCCTGTCTCCGCAGCTTCAGACACAGGAGCGGGGCATCACAGGAGCGGACCATCACAGTCGCAGGCTCCTGTTTACACCTCAGGCCGCCGAAAGCAGAGCGCTGACGTCACAGACCTCTTGGCGAGGTCCCGAGCAGTCATTGTTATGTTATATTATGTTAAAATAGTTTTATAATGCGCACAGTTACCCAAAAACGGTTTTCAAGCCTGCTTCCCCGTCAGGCCACAGTGGGATATCACAGATGCACTGGGTGCCGCCGCAGTCTCCCACAGCGGGCTTTGGTATTGGACGGACACGGCTGACTTCTATTAATTGCTTACGGCCGCGATACAAAGCCGCTCGGAGTTTCAGACCGCTCCTCATCGGCTTCTGGGCGCCGATATTTTGCAGTCCGCCTTGCGGTCCAGGCCGGGGTAGGAGCAGGCTGTAGGATCAGCAATAACCAGCATCACAGAGGTCACAAGGTGATTTTTCTGTTTCTCGCGTGTTCACGGATAATGCTGCATAGTTTAAATTGAGTGGGCTCCCAGTAGACGCAGGGTGATGCAGGATGTTGCTCCCGGCCCGACAGAGCCTCCCTAAGGTGCGGCCATCTTGTCCGCTGGCTCTCTAACACCCCCCATTTACCTGTATACTTAAGTTAACAAAATTGCAACGTATAGAAGTACCATATTGCATTTTACAAATAAATTGCAAGTCCTAGCTTAAGTGATGGGGTCATTAGGGTTGCATCCCATCTTTGTGAGGAAACTGAAGGGTTTGAGAACTGCAGACGAGGGGCCACAGGTAACAATAGTGGAAATAGAAATTACCTAATTGCGATTTTCTGCAAATCTCAATTAGGTAATCGCTATTCCTAATGTATCAAATGCCATGAGTTTGATACATTCGGAATAGCGATTACCGCGGGTAGCAAATAATCTACCTCATGAATATTAAAGAGGTAGGTTGAAATTTGTGACCCATTGGGAATCGCTAAAATCACGGGGATGGTGGCCTGCTGGGGTCTGCAGACCACCATGTCCATGATTGTAAATAAAAATAGCTTTTTTTAAAAATACAGCCCATTTTCCTTTAATGAATATGGGTTGCGTTTAAAAAAGAAAAATGTAATGTTCTTTTTATTTTCTAAGAGTAGGCAGCGGTCCGTGGGACCACTGCCTGCTGGTCCGTGGGACCACTGCCTGCCCTGAAAACACGTTTTTGGTACCATTCCCAAAGGGGAATGGGTACTTGCGGGACCCCTTCCTATTTGTGAATAGGTTACCACCTTCTTCAAGTAGGTGCTAAAATGCTAATGTTTGGTGACCGCATTTTGGCCACAAAACTTTCTTACATACTGCTGCGATTCATTATTAGGAAGGGACACCCCAAACACGCCCCTTCCCAATACTGAATCGGTATGTATTCGCAGTTCCAAATTACTGAATCGCACATTGGAATGAATACATACCAAAATGCATTTTACCAGTCGCACGTTTGTGAAAGGTAAAAAGCATAATATATGTGACTTGAGATTTGTTAATTGTTTACAAAGTGAAAGCTCAACACGATGAATGGCTTTTAATGTGCACGCGTCGCTGCCAGCATCAGGTAGTGCGGAAATGAGTCTCCTGGATCTCTGCATCCTCGTCCCATTCTCCTTTTGAAATGTCCCACTTTTAATAGCATTGAGACTCCTCACCCTCTAAGGACAGGGTCACCAGGTCTCACTGGGGAAGCGAATGCAGAGACAGAGGCCTGCTGTCCCTTCGGGGCTTCCGTCCATTTCCTGGTTCTGTGATGTGCACCGCAGTGCCAATTATCGCCTAATATTACAGAGATGGGCGGTGTGTGCCTCGTTGTGCACTGCCCGTTGCAGAATTCGTCTGGGCGCAGGGCAAAGGAAGGCCTGACCTTCGTGTATTGCTACTGGAAGCACAGTTATCACAGAGCTGGGAGGTAGCCAACAGATACACACGGCCCTGCGTCTGAGTGTACGTCTGTGTGTCTGAGTACATTTGGACATAACCGAAACATTTCCTCCTTTCTAGGAAACAATAAAAGGCCACGTGACAGTAACCAATCCAGCTACAATGGAGGATCGTGGGGGGTCAGGGTAGAACTCGGGACATCAAAGCTCTTGTCTTTGTGGTTGCCAGATTCTGGAAGCTCTCAGCTGAATAAGCAGCGAGGCCGTGAAAATGTTAATGACTTCCTCGCTGTCATCCACTGACATGTACTGACTCGGCAGTTCACAGACACGTACAGTAATGATCATGAGTAAAACAGTTTCCCCAGTGTGTTCATCATGAAGATCTACACATCGTAAAAAGGCGAAGCTACAGCAAGCGCTGATGGGACTTCAGGCGCTAGAAATGAGAAATGCTATTTAGTTGCATACAGTTAAGCCAAGTTACGTTTTTTGCAGAGTGCACAGTCAGGAAAGATTTCATAGCGACTTCAGGAAAACTCTGCTATTTTACCTTATGTTATGTTCTGCTATGTTGGTTTGTTTTCCACAGCTAATATGCCAATCTAATGTCACTTCATGGAACCGAGAAGCGGCATTAGAGAAAATGAGCAAGAATAGGGTCATGAAATCCTTGCAGAACATCAGGAGGCTCTTTTTAGTGTGGGCTCCATGCCACAAGGGGCTTCAAACCTAAGAGGCTCAAACTGCAATAGACCTATCCATCTCCTGCACTACAGTTGTACTCTGTGAACTACATTGGCACCAAACCATTGCTTTATCACTGCAAATGTGATAGATCTCGACATGGTTCGACTGCGACCTAAACTAGTCTTCTTCACGAACAGAACGTTTTACTTGCCTCGCAATATTAAATTGCTGCAAAGTGACCTTAATTAACATGTGGTGCAGGCAGTTGGAAGTCATCCTAACTGAATGCTATACCATGTAAATGCAGCAAATCATGGCAGCAGCTGAAATTGCCTGTGGTGACGACACCGAACGACAGTTTACAAGTAACGAAAGTCCTTTTAGCATCTTTCACAGTCGTTTTCACTTATCTAGGGGCCTCTCTGTTGTTATGTTGTGTGTATCTGGAAATATCGATATGTCGGCTAGTGCGTGCGTAAATGAATACAAACATATAGGCATGTTTATGGTAATGAGTAGTTAGGACTGTGTTTTATTGAAAAAAGCGCCATCATATTAAATTGTATATGTTGTTGTACATAAGTTGTTAATGGCACATTAAATAAAGCAACGCATGTCATTCATTCTGCAAGATATCTGCTGTGGAGGAAAGTAGGAAAACTAAAATATACAATGGGAACTCCTCATGTCCTATCAGACTTCTAGAGACACAGAAATCTTGAGTATGTGCAGGGCCCTGTAACTGAAGAAAAATAAGTACAAAACAGCAAGGGGTTGTGCACTTGTTGGAAAACGAGACAGTATCTGTGAGGCCTGCACAAAAAATATGTCACATTTGTCCTTTACTGGGAACCAAACACCCTAGTGTAGCACCGTCCTCTCAGAGGGTAGTGTTGCAGAGCCGTCTAAGGCTTACTCAAGGGAGGTGGTGTGGGCTAGTAATCGCAATTACAAGTATGCAGAAATAACACTCAATAATTGATTATCCAGTCTGTTCTTTGCTTTATAAAAGTAAGAGTACATTTATTAAACACACACACTACTCAATACTATGCACCAATTTACAAACATACATAAGCTGTTGGAATTACTTTGTGACATTGCATAACATCTCCACCCCTCCCGCAGTTGGGGGGGGTTTGGGGTTTAGCACCACCACTTCCATGTATGCACATCATCTTGCCGCCTAATGCAGTGGGTTGACATAACCTGGAGCGAGGGCCTTGCCAACAGGCACTATCCCAGTGGCGACCCACCCCATCATCTCAACAAGCATTAAAAATAGGTACACCTGCCCTGGAGACACATAACCCTGACTGAGCATCTCATACTGTCCATACAGTATACATACCTACATTTTAGTGTCTAACAGTCTGGGTTGTTCTTCCCCTCACGCAGTAGCAAGAATACATGTTTGGGCGTCACTTTAAATGAGGTACTTTTCACAGCTGATAACAGTTGAAATGCATTGCAATCACAGCCTCTAAAAGGCATCACAGGTAAAATCACAGAATTAAGCATTTACAGCCAGGCACCCTAGCAGGACTGTCTGTCAACAGAACCCCTCTTTGCTTATGTCTCCACTTTACACAGGAACTTCACATAACACATGGGACTTTCAGTCCATCTAAAAAGAAATAACATTAGGAAATGCATTTCTGGTGCAATTACACCTCTTCACCTCCACGGGATGCCCTTTTCCGGACATCCCCACTCAGACCTTCATACCTTGGTGCAGTTCGTTAACATCCCCTCAGCTGCAGAACAAAAAATCCAGCCTCAGAATGCTTGGATTGCTGGCTGAGCCCTTGAGGGGTTTTTCTTTCTAAGTCCCCAGAGACTTAGTGGGGGGACTGTCATCTTCGTGCTGGGGGAGACTGCGTTACTCCTGCAGCTCCGCACCTTTTCATGCATTTGGCGGTGACCCCCTCCTTCTGGGGCCACCACACACCACCAACAAGCCGATTTCTTTCGCAGGCCTTCTTGGGCCCTGCAGGGCTGCCGCGGGAGCCAGCGCCTCTCTTCTGGTCTGCCTGCTCTGGTGGGCAGACGCGGGGAATCCGGCCTGTCCTCCCGGACATCGGGGAAGTGTCAAGGCACTCCCCCGCCTTTTCTTTCAGGTTGGGTCCCGGAAATGGGGTCCCGGGCCCTTAGGCCAGCTTCACGGGGAGCGTGACGGAGCTCCCCGGCTTTGCTTCACCCGCGGGGGGCTGAGGGTTGCGCGACGGTGCGCCCCCCTCTCCATCAGCGCCATCACCGGGGTCTGGAGTTCGGGGTCCCGGCCCCCAAGCTTTACTTCGATGGGGGCGCGGCGGCAGTCCCCCTCCCCGGCTGTCACTGGGGGCCATGGTGGGCTCCTGGCACCCCTTATGGGCACGTTCACGGGAAGCGTGACAGCGCTCCCCGGCTTTACTTCTACTGGGGGCAGCCCCCGGGACCCGACCCACCCCAGGGGCACAGCTAAGACCGGCGGCGGAGCCCCACATGCTTCGTCGACGGTCCCAGTAGAGGTCAAAGGTTGCCTACCTTCTGGGGGACATATCTCAGCCCCCAGGGTACCGATCTGCACCATTTTCACCTCTTCTTTCTCCTGGTGGCGCTCCCCAGCCACTGGGAGCACATTCCTTCACCCTCCAGGTCTCACGGAGGGTGGATTCAGCAGGGAGCTGTCTTCACTGGCTCCGTCCGCCAGCCTTCGCCTTGCTCTATTCCTGGGCCTCTCTTCTCCTTGCGCTGAGGCCCAGGCTTCTGGTCATTTGTCCTAATCTCCCCTTGTGGTGCAAGTCAGGGTCCAGGGCCAGTCTGGAGGTTCTTCCTTCCAGCTGCCCATGGTGCCAGGCTCCAGCACCAGTCGTCCTCCGCAGACCACACCTCAGAGAGAGCTCCTCTTCCTGTGCAAACTCTTTTAAAGAATTGGGGAGGGGGTTGTCAGGAAGTGTCTGTTTGCCCTATCTCACAGCAGCACATCACTTCTCTGCCCCTGCTCCCTCCTTTCTGCCCAGGCCTCTGGGTTTATTCATAATGGCAATGTCTAGGGGTCTAATGCCACATGATCTCTGAGAGCCCCTTCCCTCCTCCCTGCCTTCTCTCCAGAGCAGCTTGGTGCCTGGCACTAGATGACAGCTGCTGATGGATGAACCTGTAGCTCAACCCATCTTCTCCTCTTGGAGTGGAGGCCTTCGCCCTTAGAATGCTTGTTGTGCAGGGCTGGGCCTCTGATGCTACAGCTTGGGGAGGAAGGTAATTAATTCACCCTGGCAGAGTCAGCCGCAGCCAGGCCCTGGTTGTGAGCTGACTCAGAGAAATATGCCATTTTGGATGACCCAAAAGCAGAACAAATATGACTTTGAACTCTGCAGAATACTTCTTCTCACATAAGTTACAGTGGTGCGTGAATGGAATTTGTAGGCCCTGGGAAATAATAATAATAATAATAATCCTGTATTTGTCAAGCGCACAGCTACCCGTAGTAGGTTTCCCAGCGCTGGGGGCCGTCAGGAAGATTAGGCAAGCTATTGCCCAGAGTCACATGGTGCTGGGCAGACCCCTGCCGCCGTTGCCAGGGATCGAACCGTGATCCCCAGCATCCAGCGTCTGTCGCCCTAGCTGCTGCGCCACACCTCTTCCAAAGTAAAACTAGCCCATGTGCTCCCCATCCTCATAGGAGAATAACGGAATAAAAACAGTAAAGCACACTGACTTTCCCTCAAATGTTTCTTCCCGTTCAAGAAAGCCTATTCCACCTTGTTCTGAATAAGACCTGCCACACCATTCAATTTGTAGCTGCTCCTGGGCTGCGCACGCCAGGAATCTCCCCTGCGCAGCCCTTACACTTGTGCACATGTATGTGCATACGTGTCTGCATGTAACCAGCCTGGTGCCCTTTACTCTGGCTGCAGCACCGGTACATTACACAGGCAGTCCCTTTCAACATGAGTTCACGGTGGGTGAGTCCCAACTTATGAGGCTCTCCCACAGTAAAAGCTCAACAAATAGGTGTTCTAAAAGCAAAAAATCTGGGCGGCTCAGATGGTCTGAACAACCGTCTAACAGCACTGTATAACCAAACACAACCAGGCTGCAGCAGAAACCTTCTCGAAAGTAAGCCAATACTCCGGATCCGAGCCCATTTAAATGGAAATCAGGAAGCATCCAGATTACTGGATAGAGTATGGCAAGTGTTGTCTACCCTGCACAACTGTTACCAGTGGAGCCAGATGCTGAGCAGAGAAACATGAGCGGCATAAATGTGGGTTCTGCAAAAAGGGTAGAACTCCGATGAATCACTGGAGGGGAAGGTAATAAGGAAGTTAGCTTAGCCAAGATGTGGAAAAAATAGGCTCAGCAAGACAAGATACTCAGCAGAGACCTACAGAAAAAGAAAGTTTAACATTCAATGTGGAATGGAGGTAATTGACTTATGTGTACAACTAGTTAAGCTCATTATATTTAAAAATGCCACTCTCCACCACATGATACTCACTTGCAAATGTGTGACATCTCAGCAACAAGATCAGAGTGTCTCTCAAGATCTCATAAACAATACCTACACTGTTGAATGCTGCCAAGGGATGTAAAATGATGACACTGATCTCTTTATTATTGACTCCTTTTTTTATTGAATATCTGCCTATTTTCAACAGTTACTGCTGGTAGTACAGACTTTCTTCCATACCCAGCCTGAATGCGGACTAGGAAGGTGATTACCCCTTCCAGCAACATTGCCTGGTAGTGAAGGTTGGGAATGGACCAGAAATCACTGTGCTCCTTGGGGTTTTAAGATGTTTTTTCCCAAAGTGGATTCATTGTGGCATGGTCTGGAAGGGACTTATGCCTAGATGCATCATTCAAAATTGCATTCGCAAACGGTGCGAATCGCAAAATTCATCCTTTTGCGAATGCAATTAATGCTTTTGGAATGCATCATTTCTTTTATTTTTTCGCATTTTTAGGAATCGAAATATGAATTACGATTTCTTGAAAAAATCGCAAAAACTGCGAATCTGATGAAAATTGCGAAAAAATGCAATGCATCAAACATCGCAATTTGCGATTTTTTAGGAAATCGCAAATTGGAATCCTTAAATTTAGAAGAAGTTCAACCTGGTGCTAATTTTACTAACTACTTGCACTGCAGCTGTCAATCATCTGTGCTGGATATAAGGACCTCATAGACCTTGAATTAGCCTTTCAGGATGGCAGCACTTTTCTTTTTGGCTCGCAGGCAGAGGCTGAGAGTAGCTGCAGGATGGAGGAGAAGGCTCATACAAGAGAGAATCTTTAGAGTGCGCATAACCTTACTGGGCCAGACTGAAGCAGAGATATTTTCTAAGTATAGGCTGAATGGTACTTTAATATTAGATTTAATTCAAGAATTGGACCCAATTTTGCAGAGGCAAACACGCAGGACACAAGCCATACCAACCCATGTGCAGGTAGAGTGTTCATTGCACCACCTTGCTTCTGGGTCATTTCAGGGGGTAACAGCCATTGCTGATGGTGTCTCCCAGAGTTCACTTTCCAGATTTTTTAATGCCTTTCTAAATGCCATGTTACAAAGAATAAGGTATCATATAAAATGTCCTACCACACAACAGGAGTTAATGAAGACCAAGCTGGATTTCTAAAACATGGCTCAATTTCCGCATGTCATTGGCTGTGTAGATGGCACACATGTTCCCATTTGCCCACCCTCAGAAAATTAGTATATTTTTCGCAACAGAAAATGCTTCCATTCCCTTAATATTCAAGCAGTCTGTAATTCAAAAACCATTATTACAGACTTAGTTGCAAGTTACCCAGGAAGTGCCCATGACTCCTATATTTTTAGGCATGGTGTCATTCATGCTAGACTGCTTGCTGGTCAATTTGGAGATGGATTCCTGCTAGGTAAATGTCTCATTCTAGTAAACAAAGTTTCCCTTTATCTTCACACATTTGTTTTTAACAACTTACATTTTACATTGTTTTCCATTGCAGGAGATAGTGCCTATGCAGTAAGGTCTTATATCTTAACACCATACCTAAATCCAACTACAAGGAAAGAGCAGCACTACAACCAGGCTCACATATCAACCAGGAATGTGATAGAGAGGACCTTTGGTGTGATGAAATCACGCTTTAGAATACTTCATAAAACTGGTGGAGCATTGCAATATCAACCTGACTTTTGCTGTAAAATAGTAGCAGCATGTGCAATGCTGCACAATCTAGCAACTGAGAGAGGCATAGAACTTGATGAGGAAGATGTTTTACCTCCAAATGACAATCAGCCTCCTCAACCACAAGCAAGAGCACATGGACCAGAGGCAGCAGAGGGGAGAAGGAGAAGGGCAGAGATCACACAGCATTACTTCTAAGTGAGGTAAGAAAGACTCTGAAAATGTCTTGTTGTTGCAAGCAATGTAAATTTTAATTCAAAATGAAACTGAAATGCATTTACTTCATGGTGTTTCACTGTATCCAAAACTCAATTGTGGTCTTTAAATCAGACATGTACAAATTATAAGTATTGAACCTTGAACAACTTTGACCTTATGAATACCATTCAAGAGGCATCACAGACAATATCATTTCTTATGGCCACGCACTCCTAATGCCTTCCCTGTACTTTTCCCACTGAGCATGGTGACATTACTGGCATCATTCAGCTTCCCATTACTTCGCCGTGTGCCACTTAAGCAATGCTCTGATGTGCCACTCACAGCACTGCCGGTACCACTCTCCCCCAATGGTATTTGCTTTTCTGGGGATGCATTAGACTGTGAAATTCCTGATGGCTCAAAGGTAGTCCCCACTCCCTTTTGAATATGTTGAAATGTTTTCATCAGGAGTACCTGGGTTGAAAGGGTCTGTTTGCAGAGGCTACGTGTACAATTTGAAAGGCGAGTCATTTCCCTGTTATGAGCCTGCATGTTGGTCAGTAGTCGTACCTGCCTTTTTCCACTTATATTTTGCTGTTTTTGCATCATTGTGCACATGGTCTCCAAAGAATTGGCAATGCGGTCAAGCTTCAATGCAGATGTTTCATGGCCTGTCTTCATTACATTGATCATTTTATTCATACTGGTAGATAATGTACCCATTTGTTTGCTGATATGTCCTAGTTTCCCTTTAATAATTCGAATGTCTTTGCCTTGCAGGCGCTGTACCTTTAGTATTTTGTCCTCAACAAGATTGCCAGTGATGGGACCCTCTCCAACATGACCACTTTCTCTCACATTCCCTCGGCGCAAAGAAAACTGCTGAAGTCTCCTTCGCCTACTCAGCCTTGTATTTGTGACTGTAGGAGTGCTTTGAGGTAGACTTTCTGGTAGATTGTCATTCTGCTCAGTTTCTGAATCTGTTTGGAGCAGTTGTCGCACTCTCTGTCTTTCCCCTGGTTGTGAATTGGCTGCTGATGTACTGGGAGCATTTCCCAACTGTGTTTCTTGAACTTCTTGGTTATGGAAATCCCTCAAATCCTGCTCAATTATGTCTTGCAGTGCCTCTGTGGTTTAAAAATGCAAACATGATGTTAATTAAAGTTTGCACTTTCCTTTCAGTATGTAATAAAATGTTATAATGTTCTGAATCAAATGATCCTAGTCTCATTCATAATAGTTCATCATAGCAATGAAGTTACAATTAGAATTTATTGTTTGTGTGCATGATGGTCTCCTAAAAACTACAACTCCCATAATGCACTGCTTTCATTTACCTAACATTACATGGCTGTTGCTGGTAACACACACAGATCATTTCATAGACAACATAATTACAATGCTGATAATCCTTCAACTTTCACAACAGTCTTTACATTAATGGGCTCCATTCACACATTCAAAAGCACATACAATTTACTTACCTTCAGAAGGAGTTGGAATCTCTGATGTATCAATCTATTACTCCGATTACAGCTTCAGTCAACAGTGTGCCTTCCACCATGTCTTCCAGGGGAGTGTTGGGTTTATCCCTGGGTGTTCCACCTCCAGTAAGGTTTGCTGATTTTATCCTCTTTGCTAGCTTCTCTTTTGCACGGCTGCGAAGGTCATACCATCTTTTTTGTAAATTGTTTATGTTGCGATGTGCCACTCCAACTGCATTGACCTTTGCTTGTATGGCAATCCATAGGTTCCTTTTCACAGCCTCAGGGACCTTCAGAGAAAGCTTACCAAAAAGCTGCTCCTGTCTTGCAGTCACCTCCTCAATGAGGATTTCCAACTCTTGATCAGAAAACTTTATTTTCCTTTTCCTGGCAGGCCCCTCTTCAACGGGATCCTCATTTTCAATTTTTCAGACAAATTGTCAGGCACAGACTGCAGCAGCAACCTCCAGGGAAAGCTCACTCAGCAAACTGCCACACCACACCTTCAAAAAAGGGAGCAGCTGCGCCTAATTGCTGTACTGGCTTTCAGGCAGTTGAATCAATGAGATTCATCATGTGTGTAAATTCGCAAATTGCGATTTCGCAATATGCGAATTCACAATGTGCGAATTCGCATTTTTACTGCGATTCGGTAAAAATTACGATTTTTACCGAATTGCAATAAAATTGCGAAATTAATGATGCATTGCCATTTGCGATTCCTTATTTTTCGCAAATAAGGAATCGCAAATGAAAACGTTGATGCATCTACCCATTAGAAGCATATATATAAAGCCCTTTTCCCGGTCGCAAACGGTCTGGTTCTCAGAATCGGCTCGGTTGCGAACGGTAAAAGATCTTTTGGGATGCATCATCCCAAAAGGGCATCGCAAATTAGAGAATCGCAAAATTTGTGATTCTCTATTTTGCAATTGCATTTAAGGAATCGCAAATTGCGATTCCTTAAATGGAATGTATGAAGCACAGAAAAAGTGCGATTCGGACTTAGGGAATCGCAAATTACCACCAACTTGAAGTTGGTGATAATTTGCGATTTCTTTGAAAAATGCACTTTTTTGCATTTTCCAAAGTGCCACGTGGGCACATATACATATTTCAGGGGTGCAACAGGGTGTCCTTTTGACACCCTGGCACCCTTGTAATTGCGTTCTCAATTTACGATTCTCTAATTGCGAATCGCAAATTGAGAATATCTTCCCATTCATTCCGATGGGCCTCCTAGCCCATAGGAATGAATGGGAAGGTATTCCTTAATTGTGATTCGCAATTTGCGAATCGCGGAATCTCAAATATTTTTCTTACATCCCGTTTTGCGATTCTCAAATAGCGATTCTCTAAAAATCGCTATTTGAGAATCGCAATAACGGTATTTGATACATATGCCCCATAGTTCTTCTAGCATGCACAATGATTCATTAATGATATACCTCAGCAAGGGGATAACAGTATAAGCAATTCGTTTCACAATTTTAACCGGCAAATATTTTTTGATAAAGCAGTTCGACTCTTAATGTTCATCGGGTCAGCTGTATCCTCGTGGTAGATTGTAACTGCTGTATAGTAGGGTGATGTACAAACAGACTATGAACACAAGATCATATCCGCAAGTTCTTGACAGGGACACATCAAGCACCTGCTGACAGCAGAAGCTGCAAAATGTTTAAAAGAAAATGTCAATACCTCTTTAGACATATTAGTGACACTTCTAGTCTTAGTAGCAAATAATGATTTTTTATCTGCAGAAATCTGTCTTAAACTATTTAAGTTTACCTGATGTTGCTCAAAAGTCGTCTGGGCAGTAAGCATGACCATCAGGAAGGGACAGGTCTAACTACGCTTGTCATGCACTGTGGGTTGAGCCTATTTAGGGTCTTTACCTTTCTGGAGTTCGTTTGGCCAAAGAGGGATTGGGTTTTAGGCAGTCGCTGTTTGTTTATATATTTATTTTTCTAATTTCTTTGAAGAGTGTTGGCTTGTGACAGGGTTAGTTTTAGACTAGTGAGGAATGGATGCTCTTGAGAAACATGAAACCCACCACCTAAAAAACGTTTCTCTGGAGTGTCAGTGTAATCTGCAGGTTGATCACTTTCAGTCTTCCACAGTGATTGTCTTTACCCTCTTGAGGACCACATCCCTTAAGTAGAGCCGAGTAATGGCAGACAAATCAAGTGGGGATGGAAGAGCCTCTTTGAACAGTCCTTTTCAGCTTTTTTTCATGTCTGGTACAAATTCCTTAAATCCGTGGGTAACAAGTTAAAGTTAAGCACCCAGCACCCTGAATGAATCGTCTTCCATGCTTCTTCCGTTCGAACGTAGTGTGTGCGAGCAGGGCTGCTTTGCTTGATCACTGGTTTTGACTCAGTGTACTATGTGCAGAAATAACCAATAGACAAATCGAGCCAAGGCCTTTTCTTCTTCTAAGGCAATTAAGAGCATCTTGAAATGTACTGGATGTGCTCCCGGGTGCCCCCTGAATGGCTATGAGGGCCTGAGACATGTGGAGTGATCTCATTAACATGAGGCAAAGTCTAGCTTCTGGATCTTACAACCTCAGCTTTTGATGATTTGTTTTTCAGGGCTTCTGGTCTGTGCAATATGCAGCAGTTGAGTCTCAACAACACCAAGGCTCGGGCCCATTCAGGGCTGTGAGGTTACCCGGTCAGTGGAAAGTTCTTCTCTGTAGCAAGAGACATTCTAGAAATGACTTAGTAGGTCCTTTCAGAGAAACTTCTTGAAGTAAAAGTAGTCACTTGGTAGGTGCTCTTTGTTCCAGTGGCTTAAATAGAATTAAATGTTCTTTCTCTGATTAACATGAAAGTCTCGCCTGGTGATTTATTTGAACCATGGAAATACCACACAAAGTTCTCTGTCTTCGGGGTACCATGCTCCATTGTCATTCGGTTTGGCCATATTTTACCAAAGATTAGTTTTTATACTGTCTGCTCATAAAAGCTCTCCAGTATTTGAATTGCTTAAGCATAATTAGCTAAAAAGGAAGAGCTCGATCAATTTGTGTGCATAGTATTTTCCTCCATTTTTTGCACAAATGTATTTCCCTTTTTGTGCTTTGGAACTTGTAGTCTCGATTTTTTCTATCTCAGACAACGACTAGAGATGACTGTTGAGGGTGTTGTGTGTTTTGGGAATTTCGAATGACAGAATGCACTTTCCCTCTGGAAGATAATCTACCGCAAAAACCACCCAAAAGCATAGCTGGACAGCATGCTCTGCAACAAATATAGGCAGGGTGGAACGTCCCAGCCATTCCTCAGACTCTCTGCCCAACAGTCCTTTGCCTAGGCCTTACCATGGTGGCTCCCTCTTCCTGGCTTCGTGTGTTCTAATGGAATCTGAGACTTCTTATTGCCCACAATTGCCAGTCATTGGCTATCCTTAATCACTATTTTCCTATGCACCCTATACATATTTCTACAAATATTAGAGACAGATATATGGATAGAAGCTGCAAGCAGTTTCTGTAGAATGTTTTATGAAACTAAAAACAAGCCCCCCATAGTTTTACAGATCACTTAAGAGTAGCTAATAACAGGCGTCATAGCTAGCTAATAATGGTCAGTTATTACTCTCACCTTATGTACATATGCATATGACTTTTATGATGCTATTCATATAACAATCCTCATGAAGTAGAGAAGTGGAACTACTTATATATTGACAGCTTACCATGCATGACCAACAATACTGGGCCCACATGCAAGTTGACACTAAGAGATGTTACTTTTAAAAACACACTTAAGAGATCCATGTGAACATTCTAATAGAATGGGGGGGGGAGTTGGGGGGGGGTGACAGAGGGGAGACGAGGTTCTGGAGAGGAAAGGGAACTGGAGTTGGTGATTACAACACACTTTTTAGCGACATTTTATCCGTTTCTGCTGCAAACAAAAATGTTTTGTTGATATCCTCAAATTATTCATCGGAGGGTGAAATATGTTGCTAGTGTAGTAAATCGATAACTGCACAGAAAGTGCTCTGGCTACGCAATCACGTTTTCCCGTGGCCCTTCTTATATAGCTACAATATAACAACAAAGTCATATAGAGCCAATGGGGTTTTACGGTGGGTAGGAGCATAAAAAGTGGTAAAGTACAAGGCACTATGGTTTTCAGGACGGAGTGGAAGATAACCTGGCACCCCCATAAGATTTATAACCCTTGCAGTACTTCACTTTTTTTCAAACATAGGGGAGTTATTTTAATTTAACAGTGAAAAAAACGATGCTTAACAGGTTGTAACCGAAGTGTCGTAAATTTGTTACGATCATGTGCTCTCCCCGTTAAATTCCTAGATGTTCTCACGTGTCCCCCTGTGATATTAAGCAGCA
Source organism: Lissotriton vulgaris (assembly GCF_964263255.1). NCBI lineage: Eukaryota > Metazoa > Chordata > Amphibia > Caudata > Salamandridae > Lissotriton > Lissotriton vulgaris. The sequence goes on along the minus strand of NC_141695.1, from coordinate 427,829,998 downwards.
AAACAAGCCAGGAAAAGGATGGCCAATTAGCAGATTCCTGTGGTTGGGAATGAAAACAAGAAAGAGCTTAACTTGTCTGCAGAGATCAAGGACACACAGAGGGAGTCTGACCCCCCTTTCTAACCAGAGGAATTAGGCAATCAAACCTAATGTTGAACATCCCTGGCTGGGTGAGAGTGTGGGAGAATAGGAAACACTTTTTCCTTTATAAAGTGAGAAAAAACCTATGACTGTCCCTGTTAGATAGTCAACCAGTGTAGGAATCATCAGGAAAACAAAGCATAATTTGGTATACAGTGTCTGCTGGCTGTGTGAGGTGGATAACATATGCGAAACTCGTTGTAAATTGTAATTGCATTTATATAGTGCCTACTACACCTGATGAGGCGTCAAAGTGCCACTCTACAACCCAAAAAGGATTAATGGTGAATTGGTGAACGGAAATATGAAATTAATTTGAGCGGTGGGCATGTGAGTTTGTTATTTGGATTTATAAATGATAGTGGAAGGATAGAAGAGGAAAGGGTTTGCATTTATGTAGAGCTCGCTTCACCCCTGATGAGGGGTTGAAGTGCTTTTTGGCAATGGCAAGTAGCATTCTACTCTGGAACCTAAAAGGATTAGCGGTAAATTAGTATAAGTGAATATGAAATTAATTTGAGTAGTGGACAAGTGAGTATGTTATTTGGATTGAAAAAGGATAAGGGAGGTATAGAAGAGGGAAGGGTTTGCATTTATATAGCGCTTTTTACCACTGATGAGGCGTTGAAGCTTTTTTTGCCGAGAAGCACCCTAATGTGGAACTATTATACACATTTATACAGAGGAATACACATATCTGGGTACACATATATATTCCAATTAAATGTTTTAATACACAGGGATATGCTGTATAGTCATGTTTGAGTATGGTGGTTATATGGGGAAGAGCCAAGTCTTGAGTAGTCTTTTGAAGATAAGTGGATCTTACGTTCGGGGGTAAAGAGTACCATGGTTTGGCTACTTGAACAGAGAAGAATGGGACACCTATGGTTTTATTCTTGTATGGTGGGATTTTGAGGCGAGTTGAATCTGAAGGGGGGCACTAACCTCAATTGGTGCGCTGTGTTTAGCAATATCTTATGATTTATAAGCACCTGCTGCAGAGTCTCTTGTGCATTCAGCGTTCATGAAGTAATACAAATGTCAAAATAATTCTTGTGACTAATGTTCCTGCCAAACCAAGATATCAGACTTTTGTCTATTGGCTGTTTTGACCTACCATAAAGCAGCACAAATGGTCTATATGCCCGCTGCAAGAAATAGATAGATGTGGATAGCTGAGTGGAACAGTAAAGCTAGCCTTTAAAACAAATGAAATGTATGTGAGAGAGGGGTTATGGAGCGATGTGGGGCACTTTTGCTGGGTGGAAGTGAGAGAATCCGGGCAGGAGGTCATGGTTGGGGGGCGGGGTAGGCACCAAAAAACATTGTCGCACAAGGCACCACCAGTTCTAAAGCCGGCCCTGTTCCCACTAGTGTAGTCTGGCCAGTGTTGGACTGGCTTTAGGGCAGTCAGTCAGTGTCTGACAGGCTGGTCTGAAAGGTCGGTGTGTGGGACTTTTTCTGGGCAGTCTGAGGGCCTGTTTTATAGTCTGCTGTGCCAATTTTTACTATTGATTTTCCTGATTCGAAAACAAATATTGCCTGCAGCAAGCTAAAAGTCATGCACCTCCCATGCCTTACAAAACAGCTATACAGTGTGTCTTTGAAAGATCAAAACTGTTATGATTTCCAAATGTGGGTCACTTTCTGATTCGCTAATGGGGGCCACTTTTATTTTGGTGACCTGGCCTATTTTCTGTCCCAATCCAACTCTGAGTGTGGCATGGAATGAGCTTTTAGTGCTTTTGACAGCACACCAGGTCACCTGGCTGGCTGTTCTGAGGAGACCATTGGTGTTTAGTGACCCTGAACAGTGGAGGGGCATAGAGAGGACGGAGGGCCAAACGCGCCAAACGCAATTACACATGTTGTTGTAAATCACAATGCCTTTAGGCTCAAAGGCCAAAGCTCTCAATCATGCTTCTTAACACCTTCACTGCTAAGGCATTATTAGGCTTCTCATATAATTTCCATTGAAATCAATGGAAAGTCCATGACGAGTTACCCTTGTCATTAGCAGCCAAGAGGTTAACAGATTTAAAACGGGCCGTGACTGAGAGCTCTGGAGTTGAGGCTCAAGGCAATGCACGTTTTCAGAGTGCCTGTCAGTGGGCCAAAGAGATAAGAAAATAAATTTTTTACTTAACTACCATTCTTTCTCCTCTTGTTTTCTTCTTGAATATATCATGGAGCCTCAGCCAACCTCCCTTCTGCAAATCCTGATGCTGCCCTCATGCTGCAGATGAGCAGAATGAGAGCAGTGCAAGGACTGGTTTAAGCGGGCTACCTCTATGCTCCTGCAGGCACTGGGTACCTGTGGCTGCTCTCCATCCAGTTTTATAAAGCAGCTAGGAAAAGAGGGTAACACTGCGCATGTCAGGCTGGCCATGGTAAGATAGCCGGCCAAATGACTTGCACAGTGTAAACTGGTGGATTGAGCACCACTCCACTGCTGTCAGTCAGCAGGAATGGCCCACCCACAAACACTGCTTGGGCTGGAAGCAGTGAAAAATAAAATGGTAATTAATTTTATTACCATTTTATTTTTGACCTCTGCTGCACTGGCAGCAGGGGAGTGACGCTCCTCTGCTCTAATGGAGGGGGAGGGGGCGCTGGATAAAGCACTGGTTCATAGGAAGTGCTGGAACTCACATTTGGGATGAGTTTGTGACCCAAGCAATGTTTTGCATGGAGCTTAGAGCACAAAGACAGGTGCCTTCTGACTGACGCTAGATTACATGAACCAAGATACGATAGAGTGGAGGCCTGTCATTCTGAACAGGACACTGCACAATGAAATTGTAGGTGAAAGAAAATACATTGATTTGACCCGAATCACACATTTTTGTTGTGGTTATGTTATTCTGAGTATACAAAACGACTTACTTGGCATCCTAGTGCAGATGCAGACATTGAGTCTTTTCTGTAATATTTGATTTTCACTGTTACTGTAATATATAATGCTTACTTCCATTAACACAACAGAACGATCACTGCCCTTTGAGACCTTCATTCTCGTTAAGCCAAGTTTATTTTCCTCAACTCATAAAATGTCGCTTACAAAGAGAAAGACTGGTTTTACAATAAAAACATTTCCCCCCCCCCACAATAAATGCCCATAACTGAGGGATGCGAAACATGCTAGCTGATTTTTCTTAGGCCCTGTTTGATGGCCATTCCCTCAACTCCTCACCAACCCCTTATACCTAATTGATACCAGTGTCTTGTAAATATGTACAGCAGGACCTTCTGTAGAAGAGTGGCTATTAGAAATTGGGTCTTTAGTTGCCAGAGGTTTACACCCTGTCCAAGTAGGGACCACAATCTTAGTCAGGGTAAGTCAGACAACCTAAATTATCCTGTGCTCACCCTTTGGTAGCTAGGCACAGAGCAGTCAGGCTTAACGTAAGAGAAAACGTGTAAAGTATTTGTGCAACACTTAAATTACAGTAACTGAATGAAAACACCACAAGAAGACTCCACACAGGTTTAGAAAAATAGGAAATATTTATCTGAATAAGAGTTGACCAAAGCGACAAACATCCAATAGGTAGAACTTGAGACATACATTTTTTTAAATAAACTGCAATATAGGGTTTTAAAGTTATTAGCGCTCAGGGGTTACTTGCGGTCGCTCAAAACCAGGGTAAATCCAAAGTTCAGGCCGACCGCGATGGAGGGAAGGTTGGCTACATGATCCACGCAGGGCCCACTGAAAAAATACTTTGGATGGAGCAAGCGTCGGTGTTGAAGACTCAATGCATCAGTTCCATTTCACGCTGTCAGGTCGATGTGTTGAAGTCGAGCCTGGAAGTCGGGTCCTGCGTCGTGATCGAACCCTTACAATGCAGGCACTGCATCATTGTTGAGCCTTGCAGTCGGGATCTCAGATCAGCATTGCATTGTGGTCGCATCTCGCAGTCGGGTCCCACGTTGTTGTGAAGCCTCAAGTCGGTACTCGGTTCAGCACTGCGTTGTCGTCGAACCTCACAATCAGGTATCACGTCGTCATCGAGCCGTGAATTGTTGACTTTGGATCAGCACTGCATTGATATTGAAGAGCATTGCATTGATTCCGATCAATGCAAAGTCGAAATTGCCTCGATTTTTGCAGGAAAACAGCTGCAGAACCCACATTCAAGACCCAGGACTGGATTGGCACCTCTTGGCAGGGCAGGACTCACTGTTGGCGGAGTTTAGCAGCTGAAGAGGAGTATAAAGAAGTCTTTGATTGCTCTGACACTTCAAGCCAGCAAGCCCTTGAAGAAACTTGAGTTCAAGGATGTAGAAAGCAGGTCCAGTCCTTCTCTCTCCCAGGCAAGAAGCGGCAGGCCAACACACCAAAGCAGGTAGCAAAGCAGCAGTCCATCCATCAGCACAGCAATTAACAGGCAGCAGGCCAACATAGCAAGTCAATTAGCATAGTGGCTGTCCCTCCTACAGCACAGCAGCTCTTCATCCTGGCAGAATGGCCTTGGTTGCAACTAAGTTCTGATTTGGTGGTGTCAGGAGTCCAATACTTATACCCAGTTGTGCCTTTGAAGTTGGGAAGTCTTCAAAGAGTCATTTGAAGGTCACAATGTTCCTGCCTTTCCTGCCCTTGCCCAAGACTCACTACTGCAAGGAATGCAGCTCTTTGTGTGAGGACAGGCACAGCTCTATACAGGTGCCAGTGTCAGCTCTTGCCTCCCAATCTACCTGAGGAAAGCCATTCAGTCTGGTGATGGGCCATCAGGATGTGAATGTCACACCCCAGCTCCCTTTGTGGGCGACTGTCTAGAGGGAACTGCACAAAGCCACGCTGTCCTCCAACCCAGAGGTGTATTCAGAGGCACAGAATGATTAAAGTAAGAAAATGGCAACTTTCCAAAAGTGGCATTTTCAGACTTACAATTTAAAATCTGACTTCACCATGAGTTGTGAATTTAAATTGTGAGTCCAGAGACACCAAACTCCAAATTGCTACCTTTTCCCAATTGGATATTACACTTCAAATATGTTTTAAGACAATCCTAATGTTTACCAATGGGAAAGATATACTTTACATTAGTGAAAAATGAATTTAATCGTTTTTCACTACCTGGACAGGTAAAACTCAAAATACATCCCCTACCTTTTAAATACATGGCACCCTGCCCATAGGGCTACCTGGAGCCTACCTTAAGGTTGACGTATATGTAAGAAAAGGGAAGTGTTGGGCCTGGCAAGGAGGTTGACTTGACAGGTCGAAATGGCAGTTTAAAACTGCACTTACAGGCACTGCAGTGGCAGGCCTGAGGAGTGTTTAAGGGCTACTTAAGGGTGGCACATTATTGCTGCAGGCCCACCAGTAGCATTACATTTTCAGGCCTTGGGCATACACTGTGCACTTTACTAGGGACTTATAAGTAAATTAAGTATGCTAACTGTGGATATGCCAATGTTACCATGTTTAGAGTACAAAGCATGTGCACTTTAGTAAGTCAAGGGAAACTATGCCAGGGATGCCAGGTCTAACAATGACATATTTGTTTGGTTGTGTCTGGGTGTGGATAATAAAGTTTGTGACGCAATGCATACAGTTAGTTAATGATTGCACCCTGAAGAATAAAGATGTGCAGTACAGAGCATGCCATTGGGCTGGGCAGAAAGCTACAACTGGCAACAAGTTAAGGAATCTACAACCTGAAGTAACAAGAGTGCGCTCCCTGAAAGTTTGCAGAGATCCAGCAAACTACTTGTGCATGCCTCCGTCGAGGTGAAGCAGTAGACAGTAGGCATATGTGGAGTCAAAGTGCCACTCCAGCCAGTTTAAGGCTTTTGATGAAGGTGAAGGCCCCTTGGAAAGTTCAGACACATTTGTCCCAGAACCTGCTGGTAAGGCTAAACGAGGAGGTAATGTGCCACAACACAACAAAGAGTCAGCATACATACAGTACGATAGCACAAAAAGGCAGGGACCACCAAGTACAGAAGGCTGTAATAGCCAGGTGCAAAAGCATGCCAATAGCAGAAGCATCCAGGGGTAAAAAACTCTAAAGGCAGAGAAAACCAGGTACGATGATGAAAGTTTAGAACTGTGATGGCCATGCACATGAGAAAAAGCAGTCACTCACCGTCAAAGATGAAAAAGAGGATTTATGACATCAGATCGGCCGCGATGACACTGATGCAAGCCTTCAACGTGGGCTAAGAGATGGTATGAATAGAGCATGTCCAAGCGGACAGCTGGCAGTGCCAGAGCAATCCCAGCTCTCGACAGCAAGAAGTTCTACAGGTGGTTACAATGCAATCATGTTGTTGAAACTGCTGCTTCCATTCGATACTGCCAAAAAACAGAATATGGGTGCAAGGTGGACTGCATGGATCGATAAATGTTATGAATTCATTGATGTGCTAGAAGAAACAAAAGGCAAAAAGATCATCAAATATTTAAAGAACTTCGCCTGTGTTGGAGTGAAAGAAGGGATAAAGAAAATATCCCAAACATCTTCTCGTCAGATTAAGACGGCATTAGGAACCGAGGTCAATCCAATGCCGAAAGTCGACTATGAAAGGTACATCTTCAACCAAGCCAGACAGCAAGCTGGAGATACTGTGGATGAGTTTGCTAAAAAACTGGAAGCCGTAATCAAGCTTTGCAAGTTTAATGAATTCAAGGATGAAAAAGCCATCCTTCTCAGAGTTGCCTTTCCAACTCGTTCAGACAATGAAAGTGCTCATGGCTGCGAGAGGAGAACAATGTGCAGATCAGCAAGCTGCTCATATAGGAGCAGGAGTATCCCAGAGTGAATCATCATTGAACATGAAAAATAAACTGAGACACAAGGTTGAGGACCATAAAGAGATGTCACAGAGAAAATAGAAATCATATTACCGAAGCAGTTTCCCCTTTTTACATTAAGGTAAATGTCCCACCATTGGACAAACATGCAAAGGGTGCAGTAAAGAACCCCATTTTGTAACGGATTGCAAAGCAAAAAAGAAAACAACTGCATCATGTTGAGAAAAGAAAATGGACGCCAGAAATGTCAGGAAGTCTTCTAGCCACGATCAGAAGACCAAGCGGCGACATCAACTGAGGCAAGTGGAAACTAAACAAGGCCAATCGTCATCAAATTCATCTTCCAAAGGCACTTCAACATCATTGTAGAGCGATAGTGAAGTAGATGGCTGTGCGATGATGGTGTCAACTGGTAAATGACGTAAGCACATGGGGTTGACTTAGTGTAGAATCCAAGCCCAAGTGAGATTGCCATGTGAAACAACCACACTCTTTTGGACATTGCCCCGATATCACATTAAGGTGAATGGTTGGTCCATACCTTTTATCATCAATTGTGGTGCATCGATAAACATCATGCCAGCAGAGAAGTACAATGAACTGTCACCGGAGCCCCGTCGCGCACCTTCGAAGACAAATATGTACACGGGGGCTGCAACCACGCCATTGCAACGTCAAGAATCATTTGTAGCAATCGTGTAACACAAAAAGACAAAAGTACAGGCACCTATTCATGTTCTTAAAGGAAGTTCGTAAAGTGCATGTTTACTGAGATTCAGCACTGCTGCAGGCATGGGTTTGATTTCCATTAACTATAACATAAATGCACATGCAGACATAGTAAATCAGTTACCGTCATTGTTTCATTGAGTAGGAAAGCTTTAGACCATGAAAGTGCAACTTCATGTTAATGAGGACATTTATTCTGTTGCTCAATGACATCGTCACATTGCTTTTTACTTGCAGGAAGCTGTTGAGAAAAACCTGGAAACACTATTAAAACATTATATCATTGAACACTCTCAGGGTCTGACACCATTGGTTTGACCCATATTGGTAGTGCCCAAAAACAACAGTGATGGTGCAGTTCACATCTGTGTTGACATACGCCAAGATAACATGGCAATTGACAGATAACGACATCCCGGTCTTCTCATTGCAGATATGACTACACAGCTGAATGGTGCCAAAGATTTTTCTCGTCGTGCTCTGTAGAAGGGGTATCACCAACTCAAACTCGAGGAAAACTGCAGGTACATTACCACCTTTTTGACCCAGATTGGTTTGTTTGGGGTGTCATCAGCTGCAGAACTTTTTCATTATGTAGTTCGCTACATAATTAAGCCTGTCATACATTCTTTTAATTATAGTGATGATATACTAGTATTTGGGGCCACTCGAAAAAAACATGACAAAGACCTTACACAAGTATACCACTTGCTGGCTGATGTCGGTCTCACTTTGAACGCAGAAAAAGTGTGAGTTTCACAAAATGAAACTCAAATTCTTCTGGCATATTTTCTCTGAAATGGGGATGAAACCATATCTGGCTAAAGTACAAACCTTATTGTCCACTACTCCACCACAAGATGTGACCATGCTGTGATCCTTCCTTGGCATGGCCAGTTACTGTTCCGGGTATATTTGTGATTTTGCCACAGTCAGTGCCCCATTGAGAGACTTGACAAAAAGAACTCTGTGTTCAAGTGGTCACCTGAGGTCGACCAAGGCTTTAAGAAAATCAAACATGCAATTGAGAGTGCTACTGAAATGGCCTATTTTGACCCAAAACTTCAGTTGGGTTGGGTGCAATCCTTGCCCAGCACAGTGGACACAACAACACACAAAGGCACATGGTGGCTTATCGGAGCCGGAGTCTGTCCCGCATCGAACGTGCTTATTCCAAAACTAAGAAAGAAAGTCTAGATGTGGTGTGGGCTTGTGAACACTTCCATATTTCTATAGGGAAAATACTTCACCCTTGTCACTGACCACCAAGCTTTACTTACTATTTTTGGGAATCCAAAAGCTAAGATGCCCCCTCACATCAAGAGGTGGGGATTGGAATTGCAAGACTATGATTACACTATTGTGCATAGGCCAGGGACAGATAAAAAAACAGCTGACTACTTTTCACGAATGCCAGTACAGTGTCACAGTACAAAGTCTAAAGCAGCCGAGGTCTATGTTAGCTTTATAGTCAAGTCAAGCATACCTGCAGCTCTTTCAGTAGAGCAAGTTCTTGCTGCTACATATTTAGGTGGAGTTCTGTATGATCTCAAAAACATATTTGCCCAGCAATCCTAGAAAATACACACACGATCTCTTACAGAAGGCTTTAAATACTAAAAGTTAAAAAATGTGAGCGAGGAACTCTGTCACACGAGAAGGCATTATAATATGGGGTTCTAGAATTGTCATTATCGCCACCAAGAGAGCTCTTCCATACCAAGTGTGGTTTCTATGCCTTGATGAAACAGGTGAAAGAGAATTGCGATTCTCCTATTAACATGCCTAGAGAATTTAGATTTCATTAAAGACACGGAGGCTCACATTATGCAATGACTTTTAATTGCAGTTCCAAGCAGCTGCATGAGTCATAATACAAAGGTTCCAAAAGAACACTGAGATAAACTAAGAGACATAACATAGCAACCATCTGCCTCTTTTAAATCAGGCGAAGAGAAGATCCAGTAGAACGGAGAAAATTCGAAATGAAATCTAAAGGAGAGCTGAAGAAGGCAACCAGCCAATGAGAAATCCGGCAACGTAGCTCAGGTAGAAGGATTATCTGAAAAGAAAGAAGGCAATGAAAAATGTGTCCAAAGGGACAAAGTAATCACAAAAACATGACAAAAGAAGCGAATTGAACAATATTAAATAACATGTCAATGCAAATGTATTCGAAAAAACAATGAGAAAAACATGAACAGTCAGGTTATAAGTGAGAATAATAATGAGATACCAAATACCAAACAGGGAATGGGATGGGCGGGATAATGTGAGCCTTTAATGAAATCTAGATTCTCTAGGCATGTTAATAGGAGAATCGCAATTTGATTACAAGAACGGAGGCTACATTATGCATGTTGGTAGCCTTGTAGAACTACATTAGACATGTATTCAATTGGTTTACAATAGTGTCTTGCGAAGGTACTAGCATTAGACCAGTCGGCAGCTTTAAGAATATCATCCAACTTACCTCTGGACCAAAGTGACTTACTCGCCATAGCACCTCTGAGAGAATGAGCTTGAAACTTGGTTATATCGATACCTGCTAGAGACATAGAGGATTTAACCCATCTAGCAATTGAAGTGAAGGAAATGGCCTTATGAGGCTTAACGAAGGAAATAAGAAGCTGATTCTCATCAATAGGTCGCAGGTTAGACATTGTCTGATCATAAGCTGTCATACATTCAACTACATAAAGTTTCGGATAAGGGTCGAAGCGAGGATAAAAGATTTAGTCAGACATGGTCTTGGTTCTTCTGTAAACCGCAAATTTGACTCCAAACAAATGATAGGACCTGTTAGAGATCTCCAGAGCTTTAACGTCAGAAACTCTACTACAAGAGATAAGGCAAAGAAGAGTGGCGAGTTTAATAGAGAGAAATATTCTATTCAAAAGAAAATTATCGGGCCAAGAAGTGAAAAGATCAGCACTAGGATGGGAAGGGGTGCTCACACTGGCTACCCCTCTGTGGGCGACACGCAAGCTGGGCCCCTTGGCTAACATGAAAGGGTTCAAGCAATGGGACCTAATAGGCATCACTAACATCGGCGATTTATGGGTGAGAGGGGAAATGATACAGTTTCCGGCACTCCAAGAAAAATACGGACTGGCAGACACAGAGCTCTACCGTTACATTCAAATCAGACACGCACTCACAAGCGCTATCCCTTTGGGTACTAAACTAGCTGACACATCGCCCCTAGAAGGCAGGCTCCTCACAGACCACATGGGCAAAAAAGCCATCTCGCAGACATATCGTAAAATACTGAATAATATCCCAGACCCCACGGTGATGCTCCACAGCAAGTGGGAGGCAGAACTAGGGGACATAGACGACTCAGACTGGCTAGATGCGCTGGCATCAGCCAGGAAGGCGGAAATCCCGTCTCGCCTGAAGCTAGTGCAACTTAAAGTGCTCCATCGTATATATTACCCTCGTACCACATTACACAAACTGGGACACATACCTGATCCACTTTGCCTGAAAGGATGTGGGCAAACAGGACGTACTTTCACATACTATGGGACTGCCCAAAGATACGGACCTACTGGGAGCAGGTGACACTTGAGATCGCAGAAGTGGGTGGTGTAGAGATCACTACTGAACCAAAATGGTGTCTCCTAAATATATGGCAACCTTCAGACCTGAACACAGCAATGAAAGCCTGGGCAACGCTGGGGATGGCGGCAGTAAAGCGTAATATAGCTAGGAACTGGGAAACAGATATGGACACAGCTATGGTATCAGAGAAAGCAGTATACACTCATCGGGGTTGCCCTAAAAAATGTACAAGAATTTGGGGGAAATGGAATGAATTCCGGGGCAATATCTGTGAACCACCATGTGAGGCAATGACCCCTGAGAGTAGTCCATGAATATGGGGATACATGCAAATGTTCTGTGCCCGGAGTTAGTAAGGAGATGAGGGGAGGAGACGACGCAGTGGGGGGGGGTTGGATTCATGGGACTGAAGCAAAATTGGGTAACCTTGTGCTAGACGCGGTGTCTACCGAATGTATTCACACAAACTGTATTATGTTTAACCTTGCAATGGAGATGACTGTAGTTAACGGATGTCTGTAAACTCCTGAACGTGAAATGAAAATAAGACAAAGTTTAAAAAAAAAAGAAGTGAAAAGATCTAGAATTAAATTCACATCCCAGAGTGTATCATATTTCGGCTTCGGGGGTCTTTTGAGACGAATACTCTTCATGACCCTACAAACAATGAAGTTTTTAGCGATCGTCTTTCCATTAACAAGAAAATGACCCGCAGAGATAGCGGATCTATAACAATTGATAGATCTATAACTCAAACCTTTGGCAAAAAGTTCAGCCAGAAAGTTCACTACATCAACGATAGGTGCCTGTATGGGATCCAAATCTCTCTCCAGGCACCAACGAAACCAAGATTTCCAGATATTATTGTATCTGTAGTGAGTTCCCGGCGCCCATGACTCTCTGAGGAGAGTAGAAGCTGATGTCGAAAGTCCTGAGACTTCGTTGGATCTCCTGACACTCTCCAAGCAGGAAGGTTCAAACTCCTGGATAGGGTCATGAGGTGAGGATCTCCGTTTGCGTCTGTAAGGAGATCTTCTAGAGAAGGTATCAGAAAGGGAAGCTCGTAAGTTAGCTATAGAACTGTGGGGAACCATGCGTGTGATGGCCAGAAGGGAGTTATCAGGACTAGAGAGCATCGGTCTTGCCTCACTTTCTGCAAGACTCTCTTGATCATTGCAAATGGGGGAAAGGCATATGCTCTGATCCCTGACCAGAGTTGTAGGAATGTGTTCACTGCTAGAGCACCGCGATCTGGCATCCAGCTGAAGTAATGGTCTAGTTGAGAAGTGAGACGGCTCGCAAACAGGTCTGTTTCGAAGGGATCCCAGCAAGAATTCAACGAGTCGAAGACAGCGACGTTGAGTTTTCAGTCGCTGAAGTCCGAAAGGAATCTGGATTTTCAATCGGCAGAAACGTTCAATTTCCCTGGGTAGTATTCCGCTTTGAGGCCAATTTTGTGTTCTAAGCAGAACATCCAGAGTCTCTTGGCCAGGTTGGAAAGGTCGGCAGATTTCGTACCTCCCAACCTATTGATGTAGGTCACTGCGGAAACATTGTCCATCTTCAGAACGACCAACCTCCCCTTTAGGGAGTGCTTGAAACTCATAAGGGCGTACAGGCCAGCAGTAAGTTCGAGGACATTTATGTGCTGAGATGACTCCTCCCGAGACCATACCCCTCCCGTATTCTGGCCCAGGAAGCATGCACCCAACCATGAAGGGAAGCGTCCGATTCCAACACAAAATCTGGTTCTGAACCAAAAATTTCTTTCCCATTCCAAGCCTCCAGGTTTTCCAACCACCAATCTAGTTCTGCTTTGGCCTCCAAATCTAGGGTGATTCGGTCCTCGTACCATAGACCGGACCTTAAGGCCCTTCCTTTTATCCTTTGCAAGGCCCGGTAATTCAGAGGGCCTGGAAAGATCGCTTGGATGGAGGAAGATAAGAGACCTAGTAGTCTTGCCAGCTCCCTTAAGGGGATATCCTCTTGTCTCAAGACATGTCGAATCTCTTTCCTGATCTTCGAGATCTTCGAAGGAGGTAAGAGGAGAAGACACTTGGAAGTGTCCAGAGTGAAACCCAGAAACTCCAGGGATTTTGAGGGGGTTAGGATGGACTTCTCTTTGTTGATAATGAATCCTAGACTTTCTAGCAGCTTCATAACCGTTTCCAGATCTAGGAGAATTTGATGGAGGTCTTGAGACATTATCAAGATGTCGTCGAGGTAAATAATAAGGCAAATGCCTCGTTCCCTCAGGAAGGAGGCAACTGCTCTCATAACCTTGGTAAAGCACCAAGGAGCGGAACAAAGCCCGAAGGGGAGAGCCTGGAATTGGTAAAGGTGATTTTTCCATAGAAAGTACAGGAATGACGGTACAATCATCTCTTGCTTGTGCAATGCAATCAAGAAGGGTTCTATTGCTAAAGCAAATAAAAGAGGAGACAGAGGACACCCTTGTCGTGTGCCACGTTCAATTGGAAAGATAGGTGAGCATTGTCCTGAGTAGCATACTTTACCCCTTGGTTGATCATACAGGGATTTAACCCATTTCAAGTACTGACCTTTTATGCCGAATGCAACCAAAGCTGCCCAGAGGAAGTCCCACCCCACGCGATCGAATGCCTTTTCCGCATCTAAAAGGATCATACCGAGTGGGGTTGGACACGTCCTAGCAACATCAAATGCCGCTATAGCAGTATTAATGTGAGCGGTAGTATCCCGTTTGGGGATAAACCCGTGTTGAAATGGTGAAACCATCTGTGGCATTAGTAACGCAAGCCTTGTTGCTAGTGTTTTTGCAAATATCTTTGCGTCAGCATTAATTAATGATATAGGTCTATAAGACCCTCTCTCTTGTGGGGGTGGCCTTAAAGCACTAAAAATAACTGCTTATGCAGATGATGTAGCGGTTTTCTCTACAAATGTCCCTGAAGCGATATCAGGCATAGGTATCGAAGCAGATAAATATGGTATGGCATCAGGGTATAGGTTAAATATCAGCAAAACGCAAATAATTACAAATTTTACTTCACTAACACCAATGGATGGAGTATGTAATGTGGCAACATACCTCGGGGTAAAAATCTCTTCTAATCTTGATTCAATAATTGCACTTAACTATGAACCTTTATTAAAAGAAACTTCTCTTCTTCTTAAGAAATGGCATAAACTTCCAATGGGGATCTTGGGGCGAATTAACTTAATCAAAATGAAGATCTTACCTAGATTTTGTATATCTTTTCCGGTCTATACCCTTAAGAGTATGTAATACTTATTTTAGCAGACTGGAGGGTATCATTAGCAGCTTCATATGGGGGTATAAGAAAGCACGACGGGCGATATCTCTGCTTAAACTCCCCTATGACCAAGGTGGACTTGGGTTACCAGACTTTAAATTATATTATTGGGCTGCTTTTTTAACTCGTTTTCGCAGTCTACTTATTTCCGACAAATGTCTTTATTTTCATAAATTCATATTAGGGGAGGAGGCTATTATGTTTTTGTACAGACTCAATGACCCCAACTACTTTAAACGAGTACGGTTCAAGACGATTCGAGACACAGTAAATATCTGGCGATCTATCCTTGATAGGAATAATATCTCCCTATTTCATGCCAAAACACCACTCTGGTATAATCCAGGGTTACCAGGTGTTTTTCACGATCCAGATAGTTTTATGTTCTCGGATAATGGCATAAATAATCTGGGAGATCTGTATGACCATACTGAATTTTCTACTTTTGAAAAGCTAGAAAGTACAGGAATGGCTGATGCATAACCGCCATTGGAATCATGAAGTAGGCATCCTTCTAATCTAGTTTGACCAACCAGTCCTCTTTTTGGAGAAGATCTCTCAGGAGATGTATTCCTTCCATTTTGAAATGCCTGTAAACGAGAAATTTGTTGAGTCCCTTCAGATTTATGACCGGTCTCCAACCTTTTCCTTTTTTCTCCACGAGGAACAGTGTACTTACAAAAGTTGAAGAATCCAAAGGAACTTCTATTATCGCCCCTTTTTGAAGCATAGAGGAGATCTCCTCCTCTACAATTTTCTCTTTTTCTAGGGAAACAGGGATGTCCCTTGGTAAGGAAGTTTGAGACGGAGTCTGAACAAAATCTATCATAAAGCCTTTTACTGTGGATAGAACCCAAGGACCCCGGGTTATCTCTTCCCATCTTTTCGAAAAAAGCCTGAGTCTGCCTCCCACCTTTAAGGGGATAGAAGGAGAAAGTAAGGGCGCAGGACTTACTTGGAGGATTCGAGGTGAATGAAGCTTGAGATCTTGCCCCTCTGGTTCGGTTTCCTCTTCCGTGGTTGTAGACGTAAGGGGTGTTGTAGTTATATTGTTGATAGCCTCTTCCGGGGCGTGATCTCTGGTAGGGCCTCTGGTTAAATCGGACGGACGAAAGGCCCCTTCTTCCGGCCCTCCCAAAAATATTATTGTTAAACACTCTCCTGATGTTATGTTGGGCCTTATTAAGTGCTGTGAAAGCAGACACATACTTTCCAAGCGATTTTATAAGCTCTTCCCCAAAAAGAAGGCCTTTCGGGTTTGACGATGGCTCCTTTTCCGCCATGTCAGAAAGTTTAGGATCGAGCTTGTAAAGAATCAGTCTACGCCTTTCGGCGTTAATACTCGCATTGGCGTTGCCTAGAAGAACGAGGGCTCTTTGACTCCATCCCCTAATCAAATCTGTATTGAGGGGGGTACCGTGAAGGTAGCACTCTTCGGCGGATCAAGTGTCCTGGTAAGGGTCCCGAGGACATCTAGTAGGCGGTCTTGGCACCCTTTGAACGATTTTTCTAGGCCTTTCCTGGGCTCGCGCCCAAACCTGAAGAGGAACTTAATAAGCTCCTGATCTAGATTAGGAGTATCGCATGCCTTTTCATCAATAGAGGGCCTAGAACACTACGCTCTTAGTATATTCCTCGTCTCCCTTTCAAGAGGGAATCGTATCCATTTCTTAATGAATTTCGAGACATGCTATTGCGGAGACCATTGTGATGAACGGGGTTGTTTTAAATTCAGGGGGGAGAACATCTCTTCCCCTAAGGGATCTAGAACATTGTCTTTGGAGGAAGAAGGGAGTCCATCCTCCATGTCGAATAGCGAACATCCTCATCATCTAGGTCCAGAACATACTTGTCTGGGTCATCAGAATTGTCATCATTCGAGTCCCCGGTATAATGTTGAGCACCATGAGATATAGAGCCGCTAAGGGCATCCGAGATATTTGGGCCGTGAAGGGCACCCAAAGGTAACGTGTCGCTAGGGACAGCCTTTTTACTTGAGGAGCGAAGACCTCCCAATTGCTTTGAGGTGCTAAGACCACCAATATCGCTAGAGGTGCTAGGACCCCCTGTGCTCGCTGGGACATGAGGAGTGGTATAATTAGACTTCTTGGTGCGTTTGCCGCTCACAGGTAAGCCATCGCAGGGAGCCTCATCTGAGACATCCTCCTGAGAGGGAAGGGGTCTTTTATAAGGTGCAACCTGGGCAAGGGTCTCCAACATTCAAGACTTCATCTCTCTTTGGATTAGAAGTCGAAACCCTTCTCTATCAAAATTAGGGAGCGCAGTATTATTCAATTCCGACTCAGAGTCAGATACATTTTCCATGTTAATATTCTTTCTTTTTTTTTTAAATATTAAGTAATAATTATTCACCCCTTTTTTCTTAATTATATAAATTATATCTGGCTTATCAAAGGTAAGGTCTCAATTTTTCAATGCATATATGGCTCATTTAAAACCAGGAGTTCTACTTGCTAATATAGCCAATATAGCCAATATATATAGCTTATCTAAAGGCAAGATCTTTACTTGCCAACATAAATGGTTAATTGAAGGAAAGATCCCTATTTGGTCTTGAGGGGTTAATAAAAATTGTCAAATCAAGGAGTCTTCATTAAAGATTCACCGTAAAAAGGTCGAGCAGCTGATTTCCCAACTGTCAGTGTTAAAGGAGGAAAGTCCCTTGGCGAGACACGCACAAAATGTGCCTCCTGCCAGGGATCTTTCCTCTAATGTGCGTCTTCGTGAAATGGGTCCGCCGCGGTGAACATTTCCAAATCACCGCGGGTGTGCTGGCGAATTAAGGGGAATGAAGGAGGAGAGCAGAGGCAATGCGTGCAGCGCTCATCCTTAAATACCGGCGAAAGTGTTGAAATTGCTCAGCTCACTCGAGCGCTAAAAGCAGGTGAGGCACACGATTTGGCATAAGCATTAGAGATATTGAACATTACAGCGAGCGAGGGAGAGGTTAGAACCGCTCTGACCACGCTCGCGGGGGGGAAACGTGACGATTTAAAAATGCATAAAAGCAGAGCAAATTATTAAACAAACCACAAAATGGTAGAAAACCTGAAAGGGAAAGGTTAGATAGAAAACCTGAAAGGAAAGGTTAGATTAAACAGCACGTAGGGACAAGGGAGAAGGGAGAGGATGATCTCCATAAATTGCAGACCATAGGGAGTGGAGGGGGAAGGGAGGAGGTGGGGATAAAGCCACCCTATCGCGCAAACCCCCCAATACCATTCTGAATTGACAAAAAAGACAATATTTGTGAAAATAAACAGAGAAGGTAGTAAGCTACTTATCTGCTTGGAGCTGCATTTAAAAGAGGCAGATGGTTGCTATGTTATGTCTCTTAGTTTATCTCAGTGTTCTTTTGGAACCTTTGTATTATGACTGATGCGGCTGCTTGGAACTACAATTAAAAGTCATTGTATAATGTAGCCTCCGTTCTTGTGATGAAATTAAAGGCCTGCTATTTGTACAACTGCCTGTCTCCCAAAACAATACATCATCCATTAGTTATGTCTAATCTCCCGAAGCAGGTGTGGGAGAGGATTACAGTTGATTTCTTTGGAGATCTTAACAATGGTCATAATCTAACCGTAGTTGTTGATAGGTACTCTTGATTTCCCCTGGTGGAGGACCTGTCATCAACCGTGACAAAATCATTGGGACATTAAATGAGCATTTTGCAACATGGGGTGTCCCCTCTATTCTTAAATCCAAGAATGGTCCACCATGCAAAAGCCAAAAGTTTAAAGAGTTTTTCACTAACATGAATGTCAAATATCAGAAAAGTACCCCTCTCTGGCCACAGGCCAATGGCGTTGTCAAACACTTAATAGGAACCTTAAAAAAAGTAGCACAGGGCGCTGCACTAGAAGGAAGTGATCACAAATCAGCTCTATGTTTAGCCATTTATGTATTCAGATCAACTTCTCATTCCACTACAGGTGACAGCCCTGCCAAATTGATGTTTGGGAGAGCTATGGGAACCAAATTGTCACAATGGACCACTCATAGGTCGACAGATGCGGACGAGATCCATAAAATGTATTCCATGAACAAGTCTCAATCATGGTAATATGATGAAGATCCTACAGAGCATATAGTCACTAGGTCATTTAAGCTAATCAGAAATCATTTCAATACAGGTATTACCATCCAGAAGTAAGCAGCAATTTAAACTGAGTTTAGTTACGTGGTGGTCAAATAAAGTAGCAAACTTGGTACTCTCAGAAAAAGATACCTTTAAAGAATGGGGATAAATGTTTCTTTTCAGTGCTTATCCGCATAATCTGGTACAGAAGTTCTGCAAGGTTATGCAAGACATCTTATTACAGAAATCATAAATGAACATGACCTACTTAATTCAGCGTAACCCAATTGGGTGGACTATAACTGCAGTGAATAATTCATTAAATCCAGATTGGTCTAAATCTGGAAAATTAGCATAATTGACAGACGATTGGAGCTTGCTTTTCAGGGGCTTTGACCCCCAAGACCATTATTAAATGAGTCCAATTACTGTCAAACCTGCTGCATTACAAAAATTCAGATTCTGCTCCTGAAATATCGGAGGATTATTAAGCAAATTAAACGATCCGGAAGTTAGAGACTACCTGGCAAGCCATCAAGTCTTAATGTTATAAGAAACCTAGGCGCAATCTCCCACACAACTAATTAAGTTTCTAGAATTTACAAAGTTAGCATCAAAATTCAAGGAAAAAGGTCTCCATCGATGAGGACTAGCAACGTACAGTAGTTCTGATTTAAATTCTCTTGCTCATATATTAAATCAGAAGTACTATAGCTTCTCGTTGTTAAAATGGTGTTGTGGGGCAAAGGCCCCCATTCTCACTGATAATTATCAACATCTATATTCAGCTGACACTGACTGAGAAGCAAAAGGCAGTTCCCCATATCAGCTAATTTATTACAAATGTAAAACAGGCGCATGGAGAGTCCCACTTTATAATATTTGGAGCCTTCAATATGAATCAATTTAGGAATTCGTTTAAAGATGTACAAACAGTGGAGCAGGATCTTCTATGGAATGTACCTTTACAAGTAACTCCTCCAGTAAATCGCACGATAAGACTGGAGAAAACCTTCAGCTCAAATAATTAACATAGGGTTCAGATTAGTCAATTGTAGATTCAAGGAAGATAGACCCCCAGGTTGGACACGTATCACATCTGCTTCCAAACCAATTATTGACTATACCTTAGTTAGCCTTTACCTCTGAAGCCATGTAAGCGATTTCAGATAGTTGCCCAATATGAAAGTGACCACCTTCTGCAGATGACTTAACTATTTCATGAAATGCCTTTGTTAGTAGCATCAAATTGGCCCCCAGTATTCACTCATACTGAGAATTATAGGAGGCTAAACTTAAATAATTAATCGACTTTGGAGATCGAACATCGATGTAGGCATATGGTTAATAGATTTAATTTTACTTGGCTGCAAGGACGGCAACCCTGGCATGAATGGCTTGCTGCAAACACTATTCAAGGTTAACCCTGTATTTTGTCTGTGAATGGGCCATTCCTAGAATGCTGCTTCAGGCAATCCGACTCTTGTATCATATAAGGATTTCACGTCGTATTCCAATATTCATTGGCTTGAAATGGGGTTGCGTGCTCACACCCCTGCTGTTCAACATGTTCATTTCTGATCTTTCTAGTGAGTTTATAGCTCGTAAACGTGCACCCCCCTAAGCTGGGGGGAAACCTCTTATAAACATGATGGATGTGGAAAATGTGGTTCTTTTTGAGCAAAACACAAGTTAGTTTGCAGTAGTTGAGTGATAAATTATATGAGTATTCACTGCCAAATAAACTGGATGAGATTGTAAGCAAAACAAAAACAATGCAAACATTCACCCCAGTCACAAAGATCTGTGTTTAATCCATTGTATTACTGCTCACCACGCCACCCCAGTTTGGCCCCGCCAAATGCAAATCAGTCTTGACCCTGCCCCTCATGGGAACAGTCAAGTCAAGTCAAGTCAGAGAATTTATATAGCGCACTACATACCCATAGGGTTTCAAGGCGCTTGAGGAGGGGTGGGGAATTACTTGTCAAATATCCACGTTTTAAGTTGCTTTCTGAATGCTAGGTGGTTCTGGGTAAGTCGAAGGTAAGTGGGAAGTGAGTTCCAGGTTTTAGCTGCCAGGTAGGAGAAGGATCTACCTCCCATGGTGGTTTTGTTGAAGCGAGGTACAGTGGCAAGGGCTTGGTTGGATGATCGTAGCTGGCGGGAGGGGGTGTAGAAGGACAGTCGTGTGTTGAGGCATTCTGGTCCGATTTCGTAGAGTGCTTTGTGTGCGTGGGTTAGGAGCCGGAAAGTGATCCTCTTATTGACGGGAAGCCAGTGGAGGTTTTTCAGGTGACCAGAGATATGTTCTTTACGCGGGATGTCTAATATGAGCCTGGCTGAGGCGTTTTGGATCCGTTGGGAGTTTTTTCTGGAGTTTAGCGGTAGTACCGGCGTAGAGGGTATTTCCATAGTCCAGTCGGCTCGTGACCAGAGCGTGGGTGACCGTTTTCCTAGTTTCGGTGGGGATCCAACGAAATGTTTTTTTGAGCATGCGAAGAATGTTGAAGCAGGATGAGGAGACGGCGTTGACTTGTCTGTTCATTGAAAGTGAGGAATCCAGGATGACGCCCAGGTTACGAGCGTGGTCTGTCGGGATGGGTGCTTTTCCAAGGGCTTCTGGCCACCAAGAGTCGTCCCATGCGGAGGGGGAGGTACCTAAGATGAGGACTTCTGTTTTATCCGAGTTCAGTTTCAGACGGATGTGTTTCATCCATTCGGCTACTTCTTTCATTCCTTCGTGTAGGTTAGTTTTGGCGGTGCTAGGGTCATTGGTGAGTGATAGGATCAGTTGAGTGTCATCCGCGTAGGAGATGATGTTGAGGTTGTGTTGGCGGGCGATGGCCGCGAGGGGGCTCATGTATACGTTGAAAAGGGTGGGGCTGAGTGAGGATCCTTGTGGTACGCCGCAGATGACTTCAGTGGCCTCTGACTTGAATGGTGGAAGGCGGACTCTCTGGGTTCTTCCGGTGAGGAACGAGGTGATCCATTCTAGTGCTTTTCCTTGGATTCCGATGTTTCTGAGGCGCTGTAGAAGGGTGCTATGACAGACTGTGTCGAAGGCTGCGGAGAGGTCGAGGAGGATGAGGGCGACTGTGTCTCCATTGTCCAATAGAGTTCGAATGTCGTCTGTTGCTGCGATTAGGGCGGTCTCAGTGCTGTGTTTTGCTCGGAAGCCGGACTGTGAGGAGTCGAGGGATTTGTTGGCTTCGAGGAAGGCGGCGAGCTGGTTTTTGACAGCTTTCTCGATGACTTTGGCCGGGAATGGAAGGAGCGAGATGGGGCGGTAATTTTTGAGTTCGGTGGGGTCCGCTGTGGGTTTTTTTAGAAGGGCGCTGAGTTCAGCGTGTTTCCAGCTTTCCGGGAAGGTGGCGGAGTTGAAGGAGCAGTTGATGACGTCTCGGAGGTGCGGTGCTATGATGGAGTCTGCTTTGTTGAAGATGTGGTGAGGGCATGGGTCTGTGGGGGATCCTGAGTGGATGGAGTTCATCAGGCGGATGGTGTCCTCAGTGGAGATTGGGTTCCAGTCATTAAGGATGTTCGAGGGGGGTGAAGGTCCAGCAGATAGTTGGGTGGGTTGGTCTCCGGGTTGGTCGTCGAAGCTGTTGTGGATGTCTGCAATTTTGTTGTGGAAGAATGAAGCTAGGGAGTCGCAGAGGGCTTGAGAGGGGGTGATGTCGTTAGAGTTGGCCGATGGATTGGTAAATTCCTTGACGATGTTGAAAAGTTCCTTGCTGTTGTGGGCGTTGTTATCTAGTCGGTCCTTGAAGGCGGTTTTCTTGGCCTTTCGGATCAGTTGGTGGTGTATGCGGGTGGCGTTTTTGAAGGCGTCCTTGGTGCCGGTGGTTGGGTCTTTTTTCCAGGCCTTCTCAAGGGAGCGGCAGAGTTTCTTGGATTTCTTAAGATCATCGTTGAACCATGAGGCCTTCTTGCTGCCAAGTTTGCTATGTCGTTTTTTCAGTGGTGCTAGGATGTCGGCGCTGTTGGATAACCATAGGGTGAGGTTGGTGGCGGCTTGGTCGGGGTTTGAGGAGTGGGCTGGGGGGTTTAGAAGAAGCGATGAGGAGATCTGGTCGATGGTGATTTTGTTCCAGTTTCTTTGCAGAGTTGGTTGGGGGTGGTTGTTGGGTTTGGGCTTGTTGTAGGTAAAGTGAACGCAGCTGTGGTCAGTCCAGAGGAGAGCCGTAGTGTGGCTGAAAGAGACATGGTTGCTGGAGGTGAAGATAGGGTCGAGAGTGTGACCTGCGATGTGGGTGGGGGAAGTGACCAGTTGTTTAAGTCCGAGGTTGGCGAGGTTTTCCAAAAGGGTGGTGGAGTTGCGGTCGTTGTTCTTTTCAATGTGAAAATTGAGGTCTCCCAGAAGGATGTAATCTTTGGAGGGGAGCGCGTGTGGAGTGATGAAGTCTGTGATGTCCTCACTAAATTGTGCGCGGGGTCCTGGTGGCCTGTAAAGGAGGGGGCCTCTGAGTGTGGTCTTGGGGTCGATGTGGATCTGGAAGTGAAGGTGTTCAGAGTTGGCGAGATTGACGTCAGAGCTGGTTGAGATGTGGATGGATTTCTTATGGACGATAGTGATTCCTCCTCCTGTGTGGCCGGTACGGTCCTTGCGTATGATCTTATAATTTTCTGGGATGGCAATGGTGATGTCTGGGGCGGAGGAGGCGTTCATCCATGTTTCTGTTAGGAAGGCGATGTCCGGAGAGATGGTGTCTAGTAGATTCCATAGGTCAATGGCGTGCCTGTGGACCGATCGGGTGTTGAGCAAGATGCATTGTAGGTGGTTGGGGTCGGGGATCAGTGGTGTGATCGTAGCGGAGTTGTTGACGGTGCCGGTGAATTTGCAGGAGTAGCATGAGAAAGGTCCATGGGTGTGTCCAGGAGCGGCTTGGACGCAGTTGGGGTAGCGGCCGGGGTTAAGGGCTAGGAGGGTGGTGGCATCGTAGGTAATGCGGGAGGGCTGGGCAATGCGAGGGCCAGGGGTCCTGGCACTGGGCGCGGTCCAGGCGCGGACGGGCGTAGACGGGCTTACCTTTGGCGCACCTTCGGCGCGAATTGGGCGCGGTCGCTGCGCGTGAACGCTGCGCGTAGGTCCTACTAACATAAATGGAAAGTGGGGGGGGGGGCGGAGCGAGGGCGGGTCAGCTGGGAGGCGGGAGCGGGGTGGAGCTACGGGCTGGGACGAGGCACAATCAGCAAATGGCGGCAGCAAGGCTAAAGTGAAACCAGGGTGAGTTTCAGAGTAAACAGGCTAAACGTGGACAGAAGCACCGTCACAATGGGGCAAAAGCTCCTCACACCACTCACAGCGCACCAGTAGATAAGCGCTACAGAAGCACATGTGCAGGAGCAAGCAGCAAGTTCCAATCAGGCACCAAACTACACTGCAGGCAAGTAAAGCGCTACGCTGATATCACAAAGCAGCAGGTATGCAAATGAGCCAGGCGCTACGATTCCAGCACTAAACAAGGCAGCAGGTATGCTAATTAGCCAGGCGCTACGACTCCAGCACTAAACAAAGCAGCAGGTATGCTAATTAGCCAGGCGCTACGATTCCAGCAGTGAACAAAGCAGCAGGTATGCAAGTAAGGCAGGCGCTACGATACCAGCTGAGGGAGCGACCGTTCCTGCCAGAGTCAGGGTGGAACTGCCAAACCAGGTCCTCCCTGGACCAGAAACACGCATCCTGGGACTGGGACTCATCAGAAAAACGCATCCTGGGACTGGGACTCATCAGCCAGGCTAGCTTGAATCCAGTGGCACAATGAGCAAGGGACCCACGTCTGGGCATACCCTTCCCACAAACGATGGATTTAGTCCTAGATCTCTGCATTGGAGGTGAATGTTTGACATTGTTCTGTAGTCTGTTCATCAACTGTTCTTTTTGCAGTCATCAGTATCAGATAAATCAAGTGTAGCAAATGAGCCATGACTATTAAGCGTGAGAATTGCAGAATTGTAGTATGTGTCCAGAGGTGTGTTTTGAAGCATATTGTCCCAACTAAATGGGCCAAGTATGGAGAGGTGGGTTACTGTAATTTACAGAGAACACATTTTCCACTGAAATTGCCTCCTGAAATGGCCATTTAATTAGCATCAGGCATATAGTTTTAATACTAAACATATATGGCACATAGTGCTGGAATTGATCCCTGCCAATAAAGATGATGTGCAGTGGCCATTCCTCCGCTAAGGCGGAGGAGCGCCGCCCAACTGCTGTGCAGCAGTGACATAAAGAAAAAATAAAGTGATAATAACTTCATGTTGTTATCATTTTAATTTCTCCTGCTGTGGCAGCGTTGCGGGGCGGGACAGGTGTGCTCTGCTCACAGAACAGGGGGTGGAGTGGTGGGCACACGGTACACATGAGTTTTTGCCTGCTGTCTCTGGCAGGCCAAACAGTCATACATACTTTACATGTTCTCCACCCAGGCTGCATTACAGGTTGGGTGGAGAAAATGCCCAGGCTCCCATTCCCCGTCTGAGCGCCGCAGCACAGCACTCAGACCAATCCCAACGCTGCATTGCAGCATTGTGATTGGCTTAGGGCAGCCTGGGTGCTTCCTGTTATGGCCCGCGTTCGAAGCGGGAGAGAGATTGAGGAGAGACACAGCGATAAGGTAAGCTTTTTATATATATATATTTAACACTCATTTCCACCCTCTGTCCTGCCACTCCAATCTGTGCCAGCCGCCACTGATGATGTGTCACTCCAAAACCAGCAAACCCTCTTTGTCCAATACAGCATCCTGTACATTGATTTACACACTTAAATGCATTATTTTCAATGTGTGTGTGCGTGTGAAGTGCAGTGCTGTGACACCCTACAGTGAGATGAGTAGCGCTATAAAAGTATTAAATGCAAAAAATGCGTATATGCTATTTACATTGTTATTCATGTAAATTGACATACATGCCATTACATCTGACGTTCTTACAACACGTGCATATCTCTTACACATATTGGATTGCACAACGTCAAAAACCTGCCTCCAAAATGTACTTTCTCCTAAGTACTTGTGAATTGATAACAAGCTGTGTGTGTTTGTTTCCCCGTTGCATTGGCCTATTCTATACTGGACCAAAAGGAGTTTTGATGCCCTTCAAATTCACCCTTTGTTTATGAAAAAAAGAATATTCATCAGACATTGCCTAACATTTGATCACTGCCTTTGAATGCACATCAAATCTTACAATATAAAAAATAAATTGCATGGCCTCCTTATTGATCATCCTCCTTCTTAACTTCTGCAAGGTTATTTTGAGGGTGCTGCATACTGCCAACACCCCAAGTTCCAGCACTCTTATCATTTGTACTATTAAAGGCACAGGGAAACAGCCTCCTTGCAGATGGGGGTCTTCTATTTGTATTTACTTGGAATTAATCACTATTAAGTTCTATTAATTGATTATACGGTCTTCAGATTTTGGAGCTTCCACGAGAGTAAAGGCCCCATCACAAAAAGACAGAATGGCATGTACATAGTGCATGTGAACAAAATTAAATCATATATTAAACAATATAATGTCTCTCAACAATGGCTTAGTAAATGTTTTTACATTTTTGGAGGAACCCTTCTTACCAATGGTTAGTGCTCGCTTGGCCCCTGTAATTGATGTAATTATGCAACCTGTAACTCGCTGATCCTCATGTAAAGCGCTCTGATACCTCCGGGTCTAGCCAGCGCTATATAAAACGTTGCAAATAAATAAATAAATAGTGTTAAATGAGAAGCAAGCCTGGGCATACACCTAGCATGGCACTACCCACCACAGTTGCCAAACATTAAGCCTCTCTGCTGAGAGGTTTGGGGGGAGGTGAGGGGGTAAAACGCCGCTTTACATAAGGCATTTGCAATTTATGCAGCACACTGGAAAACAGTAAAAATATATCATATGACGTGGACGACAGCACAGAAATGACTGGCCTACGAGGGCATTCTTCCTGCTGGCTGAGTAAGTCAGTCACTTGCCACGCCTGGTTTGTGTAAAAAAATTAAAGAATGTGAGAGGAAGGAGAGAATGCAGAGGGTGCCAGAGACAGTCCCTCTGAGTTGCTCTTCCGGTGCGCGGTGACCGGCCAGCTCTCTGATGCGGCCGTTACACGCGCCACGGTGTTGCTCAAGGAGGCCTCCGGGCTCGGGTCGTCTTTGCTGTGGGGAAATTCTCACGCGTCATATATTTGTTCAGTTGGTTTAAGGGCTGCGTGTTCTTTATTCAGTGCTGTGAGCGCGATGTGTGTCAGGCTGCTGTGATGTCGGTGTTGGTCGCAGCCCTCTGGACTGACTGACCTGTGCACGCCCCTGCACCTTTCCCCATCAGCATAAGTCATAGGAATACACGAGTCCCAAGTTAAGGACATGGGACGACCCCCCCTCCAGCTCTGACCATCCGTCTGTTCTTGGGCGAGTCACCGCCATTTCCTGTGCTTTCATCTGAACTTATATGTCGCTTACCCACTGTGTGATCTTGGACGTGGTTTTTATGTGAATTTTGTCATTATTTGCCTTTAAAACTCTATGGGTTTTTAATTTTCTTCATGATTGTATTTTTGTCAAAATGTATGCCAGTTTAAGGTATTTTCGCCACATTGATCTAAAATATCTTTCTAACGAGTTCTCAAATGAGCAATTTTGACTGCATCTATGATCAATGATGTCATAGAGTGCCAAGGGAATGTTCAAGTAAAAAATATGCAATATTAAGCGTACTTTAAAATCAAGATGCTCTTCACATTGCGAACCTGCATGTAACGGTTTAAGTGATGTAGCAGTGAGGATATCCTTGCCTTAAAAATGAGCATGGCTACTGTTCATGTCATCAGCTCCTATTGTTGCCCATTTTATTCAGTTTTCCATAGCACGTACTTGCCTGAGGGAATAAGTGCACTTACAAGAGAACTAGATGTTGCCCATTTTTTAGACATAGGGAGATTAAGTAATTTGCCCAGGATCACAGAATGTTGAGCTGAGGCCAAAATTTATCAGACCTCAACGCTAGCCCACATCTCATCCCTTTTTAGGTCTCGCCTGATCCAGCGCATGCACTGGTCTGGCCGAGACATTTAGTAGCTGCTTTTAAAAGTGCTACTTTGCCGGCCACCAGCTTGCAATTACGTGCACAAGAGCGCGCGCGACGTGCACAGCTGCCATTTGGTTTCTATGATTGCGCACGTGAATGCCCTACCCTACCCTCTCCCGTCTTCCACTCCCTCCTCGTCAGCTCTTCATTTTTGTTTCAGTTTCGCGCCGTGCGCCCGTATCACTTTTACGGCAGCGTGGCAATTGCTTGTTTATATTTGTATTTAGTCATTTGAAAAGTGTCCCCGCGATTTGCATACTCAGTTTCTTGAATAGTGACAACTTTCTAGTATGTAAAAAAATTGTAGTATACAATATTAAAAGCGAAAACATAAGTATTATTTTTGGGCCAGGACCTGTGACTGTTATCTAGCTGACGGGACTGCCAAACATCCAGTCTCTTGCGTCACGTCTTAGCCTCCATATGTCCAGGTCTTCTCGAAGAATCTCGTCTTTCAGCCACGCCAACTGTCTAACATACTAAACATTAGATTCAACAGTCCCACTTGTGAACTAGTGCTTCGAAAACCAGTCAAAGGAGCTGCGCATTCCCACCAGTGCAAAGACTTGGAGCCGGCGCTGGTCCACCCCACTGCACACAATATAGCCAGTCAGGGCTCCGAGGGCCTTACCCACTACAATTTAACATGGAAGCCAAGCTGTTGCAAACAAATGCATACAGAAGCAGTATTTTCTTTCTGCCGCTCACCAGTGAGACTGCAGGAGTACAGACGAGCCCCCTCCACCAAAGGCCCACCCCAGAGATACACATCTACCGCCTTGGGTGGCACGGCGATGCGGGAGTGCTCCTGAGCAAACTTAGCAATGTCAACGGACACCAAATATTGGGGGAGATCAGTCCAACAGAACTGAGCATGCTGAGACTTTGAGGCCCATACGCTTAAAGGTGGAAAATGCGCTATGCGCTCTACCGTCGGCTGAAAACCGGTACTGGCTCAAGGGCAAATGCAAATATTTGTTGATCAAACATGTTTGGAAGTTAAACTTGATTAAGAATTCCAGGATTCCTTTAATCCCTGTGAAAACCTTATTTGAGTTCAGTCTTTCCTGCTACAAGCCACCGCAATCAAAAATTTTAGTCGCATAGAGGTTAACAAAACTAGAAATCACTATCCACAGAATGCATTGGGTTGCACAAACAAAATCCGGGACTGGAGATGGCTGTCCTGAAAACAAGAGCTTATCTAGTAATCTTGATTTAAACACTTTTCTCCCATCATACAAAACCAAAGTAGCACTCCCGTCTTGAGCAACCAGATGCTCAAAATGCAAAAGTATATTTGCGTGAGTACATTTCTGTGCCCCTCTCAAGAAGAAACGGGTACGTACTGTTCTATCAATCAGTCAATCGTCCCTCCTGCACTGGGCTTCGCTGTAGCATGTGCAGCAAACACACGCTCACTTTCTGCACCAGTCTTATATACGCACACTAAGGCAGAGCTCGGCGGGTGCCCAAATAACACGTTTTACGCGGCGGCAGAAGATAGCTATCTGTACTTTGAAACATTAGTTGCATAATATGTAAACAACCACAAGTGCCAGAGCCGCCCACCGCCTTGTGAGAATGGAGAAGTGAAGAGACGCACTGCGCATTACGAGGCACACACCCCCTGCACACGGGTGACGGACTTCAGGCCAGAATCGCGCAGTCAAGCTGTGAACATGCATGTTCTCACCGAAGAGGCTGACTTTTGACCTATGAGTACACCTAGCACAAATACTCTGAATATTTTGCTCTAATGGCAGAGCCTGCGTTTCACGTCTCAACCAAAGATTAACCTACCTCTAGTGTTAATTTAATCTGTGCTGGCAGCTACAGGTAGCAGAAACGGGCACTCTTATATCAATCAATCAACCAACATTTATAAAGCGCGCTACATACCCGTGAGGGTCTCAAGGTGCTGGGGGGAGGTGCTACCAGACAACACAGCTGTGTGGTTTGCTAACAATATCTAGGGGTGGTCATTAGGAAAGCTTTCCTGGGAATGCATTCCGCCCTTTGCTTAC
Source organism: Lissotriton vulgaris (assembly GCF_964263255.1). Lineage (NCBI taxonomy): Eukaryota > Metazoa > Chordata > Amphibia > Caudata > Salamandridae > Lissotriton > Lissotriton vulgaris. The sequence continues at coordinate 427,800,289 of NC_141695.1, read as the reverse complement.
TATTGGCTTTGTGGTTTTTAACTCGCGTGTGCTTCCTTTCAATTTGTTGGCTCTATGAGTTTTTGGCTGTTCAGCTCCAATTCGTCCCTTCCCTTGCCCAAGCCTTATTTACTGAATTAGTTACCCACACCACTTCACTAACTCTGCACCACCACTCCACACTATGCCACTCACACTATACTGCATTGTACTCTGTACCACTTCACACCAGTGTACCCTGCCTATCTACTCCGCGCCACTCTACGCCACTGTACTCTGCTGTGCACCACTCCACTCTACTCTGAAACAATATACTCTGCCCCACTCCACTGAGCACCACTGCACTCTGTGCCACTATGCTCTACTCAGCAACACTTTACGCCACTGCATTATATGCCATTGTACTCCAAGCCACTCTATTCAACTCTGCGTCACTGTGCTCTACGCCACTCTACTATACACCACTGGACTCTACATCAGTCTACTCTGCAACACAGCACTATGCCACTCTACACCATTGCACTCTACTGTGGACCACTCTATGCTACTGCACTCTACCCTGCATCACTTCTTACTATGGCACTTCAGTCTACGCCACTTTCCTCTGCAGCATTGTACTCTCTGACACTGCACACCACTTTGCACCACTCTACACCGATGCACAGTATGCCAAAAAACACTTAAGTACTCTAGACCACTGCACTCTACAATACTGCACTCTACTCTGAAACCATCTATTCTACGCCACTGCACTCTAGGCCATTTTATTCCACTCTGCACCATTTTATTCAACGCCTCTGAATCAACCTTGCGCCATTCCATTATATAATTAAGTCACCGCATTCTAGGCCACTGACTCTTGCCTTTGGGATCATATAAGTGTTTAGCCATGCAAGTATATTGTTCTGCATAACTAAATACTTATGGTCTCAAAAGCTAGACCTATTGGCTATGCCAATGCTTGTTCTACGTTTTTTATTGTGCAAACTTGACCCATAGATATTTGAGAACTTTACATGAGTACCAGTTACATTACACAAGGACACATTCATTTTTAGGTCTCGCCTACGCAGCGCACATGCGCTGCCTACGAAAGAGACCTTTAGTAATCGGCACAGCTTTCCCTACAAAAACGTGCACGTGTTCCATTGCCTTCAATGGCAACGAGTGCACGTTTGGCAATGCCCTTGCAGGAGCGAGCAGCCTGCGCCATATGTTATCAATTAACGTGCCTTGCTGCTCGCTCCTGCAAGGGAATCACGCAGGCCCCCTGCTCTCTCCCCTCTCCCTGCTGCCACGCAATCCACGTGTGCTTGTTTTTAGCAGCCTCTGGCTCTTTGGGCATCAGCTCTGTAGTGCCGGTGGCTGCATGTCAATCTATGCTGCCTCACACATGACCCCCACTTGTTTACTTGTGGTCACAGGGTGGGGGGGGGTTGACAAACATCACTAACACCGCCACATCCTGTAACGAGTTGGGAATGGGCAGGTTTACAAATTATGCAGGAGTCTGTGTCCAGTTGGGTGTCTTGCTGTAAATAAGTGTGAGCCAAGCTGAAGAGTGGACGCCTGGAAAAGGTGCCCTGGGCAGCCAAGGAACCTGGAAAAGGCGGAGTGCCTTGATCTACAGGAGGAAATGGAGCAGGATGTCACTGCCACGTGGCTTGCTTCAGACACAGATCACAGGGGTTACAGGTGAGGTAAGTGCAGTAGTTCTCTCACACCCACATTCAGATCAACTGGGAACATGTGCGCTCCATCTCTTAAACACGCGACCCCTTGTCTGCAAATGTACAGCTTATGCCCCCTATTATGGTCCCTTGTGCCCACCCAGGGGTCGCGCCACCCACACAGCCCTTCAAACAACAGCTGCCTCACTTAAGACACCACATAGTTTGATGTTCTCTGGTTCTTGTGGGTCTAGATGTGAAGCAGAGCCCTGCTCACCCCTTCTAGGCGAAGGTCTTACGTCGAGGAGGCACCAGTGGACAGGGTTTGGGGAGCGGGGTCACCAAGCCGTCTGAGGAAGGGTCTTTCCCATCCATCTATGAGTTACACGTGTCGTCAGTGCACGCTGACTGCCCGCTAGGGGAGGGTCCGGGAATCCTGGGGTTAACATTGTACCCCGGTAGATCCTGTCCGGGGTGCTCTCGGGGAGCCCCCTGTGCCTCAAAGAGCTCCCTCGCTAGGGTGAGCTGACAGCCTGCAAAGAAGTCAAGTGAGTCTCTCCTCTCAAAGTACCACATTCCCTTAGAACAGGGTTCAAACCTTTTTGACTTGTCTGGACACGCCCAAAATCATCAGGCCGGGGACCCCTGTCTAAGCAGTTCTTTAATTTGGACCATACAAGTATTCTTTAAAATACAGAAACTGGTATACACCAAATATAATATTCAAATGATGGACTTTTTTTAAAACTAAATTCACAAACAAAAATATGTAAATATCACAATTTTTAATGAGATGGTGCACACGTTTCAAAATGTAGTTTTATTTCTAAAAGATGAAGTGACATGCTACGCACTAAGCAGCTAAAAGAGTGGGAGGACAGACAATGCACCCTTGAATTCCTAACCTCCATGGCGGTCTCTTGAAAGAATGCTCAGTGTGGTATTTTTGCAATGCTGTACTTGAGTCTTTGCCCTCAGAAGCCCTCCATTCTTTTCGTTGTCAGCTGTGACTTTTTTCTCATCACTGCCTCTGAACATCATCCTGACAGTCTGCCACCATGTGGGCCATTCTTAGAGGTTTTTTAGGGGCACTGTCTCCAAAGAGGGTTAGCTACTCGGGCCTCATTTACAAAACAAGAATTGGCCGAGCCAATAGGTCTCGCCTTTGGGACCTTGCTTTTTTTTTAACATAAATTGTCTCCTGGTGTGGCAGGGATGTCCACCCACTAAGCTGGTTTTGAGCCCTGTGGCGCTTGTCACCAGCAAATGTCAATGACAGATCCGTACCTCTACTGCCTCTGGTGTCTTGGTCACGACAATGATGCCAAGACCTTTGTCAATTGTCGTGCCGTACACCTCAAGGCCCTGAGGGAGTGTTCCCTTAAGCTGCTTGCTGCTCGAAGTGCCACGCTGTGATGGGTTCAATCCCGGTCGAGTGGAAGGTAACAGGATCAGTCGCAGAGCCATCGATCATCATTTCAGTCAAAGTCACAACAAAAGTAAAAATAGAATTGCCTCCCAATCACAGTCTGCCTCCCAACCACCCCAAATCATCAGCAATTATGAGGAATCTAGAGTGCTCGTGAGCACACTCTCCATACCATCATTTACCCCAAATTTTGTGAATTTCTACGGACACCCCTAGCGACATAGATCGACTCTTCTTGTTTGGTGCACCAATCTATACAGGATCTCAACAGCACCAGGCTAGATGGTCTTGGTAATTTCCAGTTTCATACTATGTCTCTCTTACTCACCAGCATTGCCCCGTGCTCTCCTGAAGTCTTCTAGAAGACCCAAGAGGGCTACTTTCAGCGTCAACATGACAGGTCCATCCAGGTTCCTAGAAAGGGCTCTACTTATGAGCCTCCAATAGTTGTCAAAGGGCACTGCCACCTTACATGAAAAAAGTGTTCCTCAGGAGAGAAGTAGCGGGTGAATTTAGGTGCAGGGAGAAGGCCTACTTACAAAAGTTTTAGGGGTGTCATTCAATTGATATGCAAATAGCGTAGTTGAACTAATCTGAGTTGTGCTGGAATAGCAACCTCCCGGGGGCCATTCAACCCTCCCACCACTTGAAACTCTTCAATTCTCCAACCCACCCCTATCACCTCTGCTGGATCCAACCCAGCGTCTGAGGGGTGTTACAAATCAGGGAACACTAAACAGAGAAATCCCACCATGACCAAGGCGTCCTATCAATAGTCTGGTCTCCAGGGGCCTAATGTCCGGCAAGTTTATCAAGTGATCTTCATAATGGCCAAGTTCATGTCTCAATTGAAGATATTTATGGAATTGTGTCTGGGAAAGTAGGAAATTAGTCTTTTGATCTGAAAAGGATTGCATGTGGGAGTCCCGCTACACCTCCTCTAAGACCATGACCCCGATCCGATTCCAGCATTGGAATCCTCCAGTCATACGGTATGGTACGCCAGTGTCCCCTCCAGAGGGGCGTCTGTTGGGTCAGTTTCCAGTCCCAAAAAAGAGTCTGTTGGCCGCACGCCATACCAGGAAAACAGTTTTGGTCACTTCCGGAGTATGGATGTGGATAGGTCTACCATGAAAATAGTGCATCACCCCGTCCAGACCCAGACAAGATAAATCAAGTTGGTATGCCAGATCACAACACCCTCCAGTCGGCCAATCATTGATAACCACAAGCTGGGACACCCAGTAATACAAGTGGTGGTTCACTGCATCCAGGCTGCCATCATACACAGATCGGCGCCTGCAAGACTTTTTGGTGGGAAATCATTTTGCAGATCTTCCTCTGGGGAAGTATTGCTTGGGTATCTATTCTAAGGTACGGAATATGTGTCCAGAAGTCTCTATCAGATGAACAAGCTACTAAACTTCGGTAATGCCTTATCTTGTAGGGACTCTATCTAGCCACAGATTAATTAATGACCCACCCATCCCCCCACTCTGTGAACAGATTTAGACTTAAGGTTTTTTTTCTTTTTCAGGACCCTAGTTTTCAAACACCAATGGTCAGTACTGTGTGTGGGCCTGTGCTTCTGATGTGGAAAGTCGCTAAATGAAACTGGCATCAGCACGCTGGGCTGGCGCCTACACAGGCACCATGCATGTCACTTCTGGTGGAGACTATGCCGACAATGTCACACGGAGTCGAACGATGCCACCTACCGGAATGCTCTGGTACTGCTTGCTAAAAAAAAATGTAAGCTCCAGTCTGACTCCTGGGCATAATTCTAAGGTAAGAAATCTGTGGTTAGGTAGAGTCTCTCTCAGATAAGCCGTTAATGAAGCTAAGCAACTTGTCGACAATCTTTCAAAGGTGCAAAATGTTCCTGCTACAGGACGAAGCACAATCTACTCTAATGCTTGGAAGGCTTTGCACAAAGCGATAGACAAACTGACAAAATGAGGAATTAGATTCCGTAAGGCGTTTCGATGTGACATGTTTTTTGTGTCAAAGGGGAAAAAATCCAAAACGCAAGAGTTCAGAAACGTGTGGCAACAGTGGGATTGGGCTAGTCAAGTATACCTTTTTGAAAATCAGGACATGAGAAGTAGAAGTGGCAGAGACATAGACAAAGCTTAAGACTATGAGTCTGCCTGCCACATTCATTGCCCAAATTGAGTTAAGCCAGCACATGGTGACAGCTACGTCTGTGATACCCAGTTACCTGCCTTGGGCAACCCAAGCTCTGCTCATGCCCAGATTCCTGCTCATTTGTCTTGGTTAGCTTGAGCACTAGCAAGGTCTGCAAAAGCTACTTACCTGTTTTGCTTAGCCTCATATCCCGTGTTAACTATATCACTCACTCAACTATATATGCAGCATAATTCACCAGTTTCACCCAGCTTACCTATCTTGGCTAGGTTTATCTTTGGTCAGGCTGAAAACATACTCTCAACTTGTCTTGGTTAGCATCATCTGTGGTGCGAGTTCACTAATTGTGGTTAACCTCAACTGTAGCCTGCATCCCCTACCAGCGTTGGCGATACTCAATTATAATCTACTTTGTTCATTCATTTACTGTTGTTAGCCTCAGCTACAGCCACAGCTCAAGTGATAGCTCAACTGTCTTGGATAGCACCTTCCAAATTTAAGATCCAGTCTGACTCCTGGGCAAAATTCTAAGGTAAGGATTCTGTGGTTAGGTAGAGTCTCTACCAGCTAAACCGTTACTGAAGCTAAGTAACTTGTCGACGATCTTTCAATGATACAAAATGTTCCCGCTACAGGATGGAGCACAATCTACGCTGATGCTTGGTAGGCTTTGCGCAAAGCAATAGACAAAATGATAAAATTAGGAATTAGATTTCGTAAGGTGTTTCGATGTGACATGTTTTTCATGTAAAATGGGAAAAAAATCCAAAATGTAAGAGTTCAGAAACGCTTGGCAACAGTGGGATTAGGCTAGCCAAGTATACTTTTTTGAAAACCGCATCAGGAAATGAGAATTAGAAGTTGCAGAGACATAGACAAAGGAGGTGGGAAAGATCTTTGGAAAGGTTCAGAGACTGAAACAAGATACTCAGGTGATGACAAACAAGGATGTTGTGTGCAATGAAAGCAGAAATAGTGGGAGGGGCACAGGAGTAATTGCTTCTAGTATCCACCACATAGACACTTAATGCATGGACAGAGTGGTTCTTAAACCACTGACAATGCAAACTACAATTGCATAGAAAAGTTGTCTGAAAGGCTTCAGCCCAGATAGAAGTATTAGCCACAAAGGGGAATGCTTGATAACCCAGTTCACAGATGAAGAGATTCGTGCCACAATTAAGGGCCTGCAATTTTATAATTCACTCGGACCATTGTTGGCAGTGAACTTTATAAGATGTATACCGCTAAGTTGGTACCTGTTATGACCAAGTTATTACGATCTATTGCAGGAAAAGCTGAAGTCACCAAGCCAATGAATATGGCAGGATTAGCGGTACTGCCATGCCAGGCAAAAACTTACAAAAATGCACATCATACATGCCTACCACATTATTACATATTTATAAAAAGTTTGCATGAAGCTATTGGCCGCAGGTTTAGCCAGGTGTTACCTGATATACACAAACACCAATCTAGATCTATGGTAAATCGGAAGATGTTTTGTAAAATCAGGAGGACAGTTCACCTTGTTGGCATTAGACACCAAGAACACATACAGCAGTTTTTTTCCGACACGAGATGTCGGTTTCCACCAAGCACCAGACGCCGTGAGGGCCAGACACTACCAGAGGGTGAACCTAATCAGAACTATTGTAAAAAATTCCTGTGAAAAACATTCTGGCCCTCAATCATCCGTAGACGCTCTTAACCTCAGAGCAATTGTTCATATCGCTGATATTCCTGTGGCTATCCAACTACCATTATCAGATATATCCAACCCTACTATTCAGAAGGAAGTTCGGCTCACAATCAACAGTGTTGAAGGACAATATATCTCTATCAAAATTTGAATGTATTCATTACCTATAACGACGTTTGGTACACAAGGGACTGAAGGACTACATATGTAAAAAAAAATTATCAGCTTCTCTCCACATCTTGAGCTGCTTTATGCCAAAGACGGGTCACCTGATGAAGGCTCCCAAGCCGAAACGCGCGTAGTGCATCTACCGCTTTGCCTGCATCATGTCTCTCTTTTTTTTATGTCTAAATATGTGTATGTCTCTGTATATTTGAATGAGAAACTCCATTTTATCATGAAATGTATTGAAATGTATCGAAAAAATATATATCTATAATAATCAAAAAAATATATTTTTCAAAAAAATAAATTCTGAAAAAATATGTATTTGTGTAGTTGGTGACAGTCTGTGAATAGTGGGCTATTAGATATATATGCCTAATTGATTTGTATGTCTAGTTATAGGCCTTTCCAAACTAGGCATTAGACACCAAGAACACATACAGCAGATTAAGCTGGTCATTCATTAGGAAAGCCATGGAAAAATGTTAATTGGGAAGCTCGGGAAAAAGATGGTCATGGGAAGGTATGTGAGCCCAGGGGCTAGGACATTCAAACATGGGTTATTGTTGGAAGAATGTAAGATAAACAGGGGTTCCCATTTGATACTAGAGATAGAACCTGTAGCAATGGTAATGAGACTCAGAGAAGATTTGGGGCGATAGACTCTGGGAGAACCAACATCAGAGCTCATTCTTTGAGGATGGCATATTATTTTACATAACAAATCCAGAAGAGTCAATGCTACACCTATTGACATGGGAAACGTCCTTCACCCCGCAGTCACAACACCGACCTGCCTTTGCAATGTGGTCACTACCCCGACTGCAATGTTACTATGCATTACTTTAACCCGAAAGTTGTTACAATGGCTTCCTTCAGGGGCACGTTGTTGGACTAGTGTTAGATTTTTAAGTCTAACACCTTCTCTACTGTTGTTTAGACTTGAGTTGGAATAGTAATTTATACTATTCCAAAGTCCAGCGCCGTGTAAAGCAAGTCATTGTAATGACTAGCATGGTAAAGTAACATGTGGTAATGTCGCAGTCGTGATAGTGACTGCGTTGTAAAGGCATGCGGGTAAATGCATGCGGGGTTCCGTTATTCAACCATTGATGTTCTTGGACTCTTTTGGCCAAATATCGGTGTATAAGATGAGCACTAGCAAATCAGTACTTCTGCGTCTTCGGCTAATTCACAATATAAAAATGAATAAGGAACCGGATACCCTTCAGGATGAACGATTTATCTCTGAGTTATTTTGGGATAGCTATCACACCCAACATCACAGAACTCCATAAAGTTAACATTACTCCGTTAGTTGAAGATGTCAAGAAGAAGTTAGACATATGGGGACATCGGTATATTTCCGGTCTCTGACAAATCACAGCCATAAAAAGTATGGAAGGCACAGAGACCTCACTAATGTGTTCAAATTATTACAAGCGATGACAAGGAATACCAGTCAGAAATCTAGGAAGCCTCTACTGGTCCCATGAGATAGACTGCAGATGGGATTCCCAGATACAGAGCTGTTACCGGCCAGTACAATCACAAATAGTTGGTGAATGATGGATGCGAAACTCCAGCAAACACTAGGAGGCAGATTTACAACAAAGTAACGCAGCACGGTGCAGCAAGTCATTTTGCTGCGCCGTGCTGCGTTCGTTTGGAAAGCACAGAGATGCAACATATTTGCAAGAATATGTCGTATCTCTGCGCTTCCCCTGCGCTGGCGCACAAACTGCAGCCATGCACCAGAGCAGGCACCCTTGCCCCATGATGCAAGGAAGCCTGCGTCGTGGGGAGATTGCTTTTGTACAGGAAGGTACACATTTCTGCACAAAAACAATCACAGGAGGCTTTTTCCTCTTTTAATGCGTGCTGTAGAATGCAGCACGCATGGAAAGAGGAAAAAACAAGGAGAAATGAAAAAATTTCTCCTCGTTGTGCCTCGCTACCCCACCTGTAGGGTGGCGTAGCATTCACACGCATCTCCAGATTTACGATTTCTCGTAAATCTGGAGATGTGCTTGTTTGATGGGTGTTGCGTAGGATCACCCACAGCAACACCCATGGAACGCCCCTTCCACGCACAGTGCTGCGTGTGAAGGGGCTATATTTACGAGGAGAGGAAAAGTCACGCAGGGTGGCTTTTCCTCTCCTTGTAAATATGGAGGAGCCCCCTTCGCCACCAGTACGTTACAAAAAGTGACGTAGTGGCGGTGCAGGGGGCTTGTAAATCTGCCCCTCGGTACATGGGACTGACTTAATTACAGCCAAGACCAGAGGAATGTACAGTATTAGTGGACCTGTGTCAAGAAGACCAGATCGTATATTTTAGAGCAGTGAAAAGGAATTCGGTGTAGGGGAAAGATACAGATTTTAATCATATCAACTGAGACATTAGGCACCACACCAAATAACAAAAAGGCGATGCTGATGGTGAAAAGGCCCTTAGATAAATTCATAGCAATAGATAACCGGCTAAATTCTGGATTAAAGATAACGCCATTCTTTTATCGTAGTTTGAGACACAAAGGAGTCTATAACCACCCGGGAGAAGATGGGAGAGAGAGGGAGGAATTTTGACGTTTTGAAGTTTTGATCTGTGCAGCTAGAGTTCTGTTTTATTGATGTTCCTACCTGTCAGGAACGTGTAACAGAGAAACCCCATATCATAGTCAAAAACCTATATAGCAAAAAGCTATTATCAATTATTAAGTTAGTGTAACAGTTGAGATGGATTGCACCAAAACAATAAAATATACTTTTACAGAAATGAATTGGGCTACACTAAGGCCTAGGGTTAAGAATAGGATTAAAATTAATCTCAGAGAAAGTAGAATGATTAGGATTAAGGTTACAGTGGGATTTAGGATTAAATTCATGGTTAGCGTTAGAAATTTAGTTATGGGTTTGACGGAATTTTGGGACAGCATTCCAGGCATCATGCTTGGCCTATGCGTTGCAGCATGCATCATAGCTCCTTGCACTATAAGGAGGGAGAATGCTGATATTGAGACACAGTCCACACTCTTTTCCTTAGAAAACACATTTCTTGATTGCACGTAGTTATTTGCAATTGTGTCTGTTTGTTTGCAAATGTTGAACATTTTAGAAACGTTCAGCAAATTTTTGTAGGGAGTTGGAAAGCTGAAAAAAGCATCAGAAACGGAGAGAGGAATGGCTGTGGCAAAGAGTAATCTACCAACATGTCATCCGGCATTCTAATATTATTTACAGTGACTTATCTTTACCATCTTTCTCACCTGCACACTGGTACTTTTACAAATGCCCTCTTCCCGCGTCTCTTGACTCTTTTCCCTCCCTTCACCACTGAACTTCAAGTGAAGTCCAATATTTTATCCACAGATGCGAGTCAGCACGGAGGTGCTTTTCTAGCATCCTGAAGTCCTTCTTCAGATGTCTGTGAAACACTCTGGGTGTGCTATTGTTTTCCCTAGAGGTAGTATGCAACATTATCCTGGCTTGTTTTGTGTTGCACAGTAATGGGCGCTGCATAGGAACGCAGACATTAGCCCCCATCAACAATATCCACATAAATAAAGCATTAATGCGCAGTACATGATGTGTGAATACATTTATGCCCATCTCGTGTTTTGATGTGATGTAATATGTTTCTCCAGTATTAGGGGTGTCTTTCATAGATTCACATGCTTGAATATTCCCCGTCGTCGAAGTGGGAGTCCCACGGTAAATAAAATAGCAATAATGCTAATAATATATATATATATATAAAAATATATAAAATATATAAAGTATTATATAGGTAGCAAAACTGAAAATGTGTACTGAAAACCTTTACAAAGGTTACTACATAGGAATGCATTAGAGAGAAAAAATTCCTTTGTAACATATCAGTGTCATTATGTTAGTCCAAACTGCAGCCAATCAGGCTCAAGCACCCTCTAGAACCTTCTCCTCAGAAGCTCAAGCCCTCAGATTTTCTACCGCACGTCGTGTGAAGGGAGTCTCCCTGAGCTCTGCTCAGTTTCTTTCAACTTATCTACTCTTCTCAGTTTTTTCAAAGATGTCAAGTAAGAAGTCTTTATTTAGACCTTGTTCCTCCTGTGGGAAATTACGTTTATTTGAGAAAGACCCACATGACAAGTGCATTTATTGCCTGTATCCTGATCACAAAGTGGTTGATTGTAGGTTATGTAGAACTTTCAATCCTAAAACCCTTAAGGACAGGGAGGGTCGCCTCCTATTATGGCTTAAGCGCCTTCAAGATAAGGACGCTGTTATTTCTGACGCAGAGAGCCTTCAGTCAGCAACTTCTTCTGTGGCTTCTAAGCGTGGCAGTGTTCAGGAGTTACCATCTCCTTTCCTGAAGAAAAGAAAGCTGGCTTTGGCTGTGGCTTCAGTTCCAACTGCTGCTTCTGTGCCTGTTGTTACTACGCCCACGAGATCTGACTCTCAGGCGTCGTTTCCAGCTTCTATTAAAGTGGTTACACTTCTCACAGCGCGGTCGTCGACGGGCTCGTCGACGACCACTCCGACGACGAGATTGGCTGCTGTGGCTTCGTCTACGACTACAGTCACGACGACATCGGCGTCGTCATCGTCGACGAGAATTTCGACGACGGCTCTCTCGTCGACGAGAGCCTCTGTCTCTTCCATTTCGTCGACGATCCCTATCATATCGTCGACGAAGAAGCCATCGTCGATGAAGAACCCATCGTCGTCGAATCCAGCGTCGACGAAGGCCTCGTCGACGAGGTTCCCGTCGACGGCAACAACGAAGCTCCCGTCGACGAAGGTACCGTCGACGAAGGTACCGTCGACGAAGGTACCGTCGACGAAGACACCGTCGACGACGACACCGTCGACGACGACACCGTCGACGAAGACACCGTCGACGAAGACACCGTCGACGAAGGCGTCGTCGACGAAGACACTTTCGGTGTCAAGGATGCCGCCTGCAATACAGTCACCGTCGGCGGACCAGACGACGTTTACCGCGTCGTCGACGATAGCATCATCGACGGCCCCGTCAATGAGCAAACCAGCGACAGTAGGACCTAAGCCTTCTACGTCCATGGAGGCGCCTAAAGATTTACCGTCTACAGAGACGGCAACTTCCAGTTCTTCTTCCTATGCCAACATGCCTTTGGTGGCCATGGACACTTCAGTTTCTACTGTACAGTCCTCATTCAGTAATCAGGAAGATTCCGCATTCCACCTCCAAACCCCTGCTCTACAACCACCACTTCAGTTGTTCGTTTCTGACCATGAGACTGAGTCAGTTCCAGATGACACTGTATATGGGGATGCACGGAGTCCATCAGAGTTAATTATTAAATGCCAAGACACTTCTTCTGAAGAAGAAGAGGAAGAAGAAGTTGAGCAGGTAGATGAGCACGAAGATCAATGCGTGCAAATCCCTATGACGTCTATTCCAATGACACTTTTCTCTAACCTCCAACATATGTTGGACGATTATAATAGACGTTTTCCACCTACTCCTCAAGGTACTCCGGTTCATGAGTCTATTGATGTAACACCCTCACATCAACCACGACAGACTCCTCCAAGACAGTCGGCTCCGTCAGTACATTTGAGTGCTCCCCTGGCTACTAATCCACTTACTGACACTGACTCAGAGCCAGAGAGAGAGGAGGGTGAGGTGTGTCAGGACTCAGAAGGTGAACAGGATCCTCAGATGGCGGAGTTTGATGATTATCGAGTGCAAACACCTTCTCCGCAACAGGTCCCTTCTAGTGATTCACCTCCTGTGGACATTGCTAGTTTTCATAAACTTATGGACAAGGCGGCGGACCGTTTCAAGTTGACAAGGGTTCAACGTGATGAAGACTGTTTTCTGTATGATTTCAAAAATCAACCGTATAAGCAGGTGCATACAATTCCAATTATTGAATTTATTTGGAAGGAAGGGCAGAAGATTATGAAGGCTCCTAACTCCTTACCAGCCCAGATACCTAGATTGGAGAAGAAGTACAAGGCTCCATCTGGCTCACCTGCTTGTCTGCTTTCTCACCCGAAGCCAGATTCAGTTGTGACTCAAGCAGCACAACGTCGTGCACGTAATCCTACAGCGCCTGTCACTTCCCCTCCCGATAGAGAGGGACGCCGATTGGATGCAATCGGAAAGAAATTTTCATCCATGGCTTCAACTTCGGCTCGTGCTGCGAATGCTCTTGCGATTTTGGGTCGTTTCGACCGACAAATGTGGTCAGACATGTCCAGCTTTCTTGTACAACTTCCTGAGTCATCGAAAGTGGAAGCGCTCCAGGTCCTTCAAGATGGTCAAAGGGCTTCGGAGGAGATTATAGACTGTGCAGTAGATGTGGCGAACACTGCATTCCGTATCCTGGCCAGTGCGGCGGCGCTCCGACGCCAGGGATGGTTAAAGTCTACTTCTTTCAGGCAAGAGGTCCAGTCACTGATTATAGACATGCCGTATGATGGTGAATCTTTATTCGGTTCCCAAATTGATGCTTCTTTGGAAGCCATAAAAAAGGATACCGACACAGCGAAGTCGCTTGGGTCATTACAATTTAAGAAACAGCCCTTTCGTGCTGCACGGGGGCGGGGCACCTCGTCCAACTTTAACAGAGGAGGACAGTCTCAGTACCGCCAGTACAGTCAAGGAAACCAACGGTACTCGAACCCTCAATCTGCTCGCCAACAACAATCCAGACCCTATAGAGGGAAGTCCAATTATAGAGGGGCCAACAACACCAGCAAACGACAATGACTTGCCAGCTCAACAGGATGTTGGAGGTCGAATCTCGCAGTTCTACTCCCAGTGGTCTCAAATAACATCGGACCAATGGGTGTTGGACATTGTGCGCAAGGGTCACGCCTTGGAATTCACAGAGTTTCCTCCTCCATCTCCGCCTTCGGGTCCGCCACCTTCCCATCTCGAAGAACTACAACATCAAGTTCAAATTTTACTAACAAAGGGAGCAGTCGAAGTGGTTCCTCTATCACAGCGGGGGAAAGGCTTCTATTCGAGGTTCTTCCTCATTCTAAAAAAGACGGGGGAGTGGCGTCCCATTATGGATTTGAGGTACCTCAACCTCTTCCTGAAACAGCAGTCCTTCCGCATGCTAACATTGTCAGAAGTCTTGCGGTTTCTCTGCAGCGGCGATTTTTTGACTACAATAGACCTGCAAGACGCCTATTTTCATGTACCAATCATTCCTCAACATCGAAAGTACTTGCGGTTCAAAGTGGGACGCAACCACTATCAATTCAAGGTCCTGCCGTTTGGCCTCAGATCAGCTCCCCGTGTGTTCACGAAGGTTCTGGCTCCGGTTATGGCTTACTTGCGTCTTCAAGGGGTCCAGATCTTTCCTTACTTGGACGATTGCCTGTTGAAATCCCAATCCGCAAGTCAGTTGCATCACGACACACGCTTGTGTCTCACCCTCTTCAATTCCCTAGGGTTGACCATCAATGTAAAGAAGTCACATTTCACTCCTCAACGAAGCAGGACATTCCTCGGAGCTGTTATAGACACGGACGTGTCAAAAGCGTTCATCTCTCCCGAACGGAGATTGAAGATCATTCATCTGGTCTCTACCATCAGAACAAGAAAGTCAGTTTCAGTGCGAATGTTGAAATCATTTCTGGGGATGGCGTCATCTTGTATCGCACTGATCCCGAATTGCAGGTTGCGTACCCGTCCAATTCAGGAGGAATTGGACCTACAATGGCGACAGGTGTCGGGGTCGTTCAACGACCAGGTGACAGTCACAGCTGGCATGAGGGACAGTCTGCTCTGGTGGGAGCGACGGACCAATCTGGACCAAGGGGTCTCTTTCCTTATCCAGACTTCAGATCTGACATTGACAACGGATGCGTCCATGGACGGATGGGGAGCCCATCTCCTGGATCTCTCCATCAAAGGAAAGTGGACGGCGACTCAGAAAACCTGGCATATCAACAGGCTGGAATTGCTGGCGATCTTCCTAGCGCTGAAGGCCTTCTTACCGGTGGTGCACGGAGAATCGGTGCTGGTTCAAACGGACAACACCACCAGCATGCACTACATGAACAAGCAGGGAGGCACGAAATCTCAGCCCCTGTCTTGTCTTGCCCAGAAAATTTGGGAATGGGCAATTCGTCACCACATTTCCTTGACAGCGGTCCATTTGCCGGGAGCGTCAAACATACTAGCAGACTCCCTAAGCAGGTCTGCGTCATCCACTCACGAATGGGAGTTACACCAGCCGACTCTGGACCTCGTGTTCCTCCAATGGGGTCATCCCAAGATCGACCTATTTGCAACGCCAGTGAATCGAAAATGCCAGGCTTTTGCCAGTTGGCATCCACATCCGGAGTCCAGCGGCAATGCCCTACTCATGGATTGGACCGGCCTATTTGCATATGCGTTTCCACCACTCCCACTGGTACCAAGGACGTTATGGAAGATGCGCAGGCAACCCTGCCGCTTGATCTTAATCGCCCCACGTTGGCCCAGACAGGCGTGGTTTTCAGAACTCCTTCTGATGTCCCAATGCAAACCAGTTCGCCTCCACCCACGTCCGGATCTTCTAACCATGGACGACGGACAAGTGTGTCATCCAGATCCGTCAACGCTTCAATTATGGGCTTGGAACCTGAATTCATGGAGTTTGCCTCTTTAAGTATACCTCAGGATTGTAGAGAAATTCTAGCGTCGGCTAGAGCTCCATCAACAATAAAAACCTATAGGCTAAAGTGGAAGCGCTTCTGTCATTGGTGCGCAGCATCCAACGTACATCCTATCAGTTCTACTCCTGAACAACTGTTACCGTTCTTCTTAAGTCTTGCTCAGTCTGGTCTTTCACATGCCACATTGAGAGTCTTTTTGGCGGCCATCTCACGCTACCGTCATGACGGCTCTACGTCTCTCTGTTCATCCAGAATCATCAGACAATTCTTTAAAGGACTTTTCAGGAAGTTCCCTCCGTTGAGGCGCCCTCCTCCAGCTTGGCACCTCAACGTGGTGTTATCACAACTTATGAAACCTCCATTTGAGCCAATTCATCGTTCAAATCTCAAATTTCTGACCTGGAAAGTGGCTTTGCTTTTAGCCTTAACTTCGTCTCGTCGAGTCAGTGACTTACACGCTTTCACCATCAAACCTCCATATTTGCAGTTCAAACCTGATGGAGTGTCTCTTCGTACCAATCCTTCTTTTCTTCCTAAAGTGCCTTCTGACTTCCATTTGAACGAGCCAGTTTTCTTAAAGACTTTTTTCCCGGATCCTAAATCCCCTGCGGAACAACGACTACATTCCTTAGACATCAAACGGTGTCTGAAATTCTACATTTCTAGGACAGCCCCTTTTCGTAAATCCAATCAGCTGTTCCTAGCATATGGACTACTGCGCAAAGGACACTCAGTGACTAAACAGACTATAACACGATGGCTCTCATCAGCCATATCGTTTTGCCATCAGCAGGCTGGCAGGCCTTTACCTACTCCAGTGAGAGCACATTCTACGAGAGCGATGGCGTCGTCCATCGCATTGTTTGCCGGAGTGCCTCTACGCCAGATTTGTCGTGCTGCGACATGGTCCAGCAGGCACACCTTTACCAGACATTATTGTTTGGATGCTGTCAACGAGGCGGACACCGCAGTGGGGCAAGCAGTGCTTCGTCATCTTTTCAAATAAGGTGAGCCTCTTTCCCTCCTCCATTCTTGAGATTGCTTTGCTTTTATGCTATATATATATTGTTCTTCTATTGTTTGGAAATAATGCAATCTCATCTCCAGGAGGTTACTGCTATCTATTCTATTCAAGCATGTGAATCTATGAAAGACACCCCTAATACTGGAGAAGAACAATTGTTACTTACCTGTAAACAGGTGGTTCTCCAGTATTGGTGTCTTTCATAGATTCACATGCGACCCACCCATCCTCCCCTCAGAGGCTCTTTTCTCCTCATGCGCTATTATTACTAGTGCTACGAAAATCTGAGGGCTTGAGCTTCTGAGGAGAAGGTTCTAGAGGGTGCTTGAGCCTGATTGGCTGCAGTTTGGACTAACATAATGACACTGATATGTTACAAAGGAATTTTTTCTCTCTAATGCATTCCTATGTAGTAACCTTTGTAAAGGTTTTCAGTACACATTTTCAGTTTTGCTACCTATATAATACTTTATATATTTTATATATTTTTATATATATATATATATTATTAGCATTATTGCTATTTTATTTACCGTGGGACTCCCACTTCGACGACGGGGAATATTCAAGCATGTGAATCTATGAAAGACACCAATACTGGAGAACCACCTGTTTACAGGTAAGTAACAATTGTTCATCTGCATCCACTAATTGGAGTATTCTGAATGCCATATTTTCTGGTTTTTTTTCAAGTTTCTTACTTTTCCTTATTTGTTCGATCGAAGATAAACCATTACCATATAATATTGAGTCTTAACTTTCTACTTGTTCCATTTTTTGCAGAATTTGAAGTCTTCACGTCCTATGGGGCGCTGCTACGCCTACACAGCATAACGTTGCACAAACTGCACATAACCGGAAATTAACAACGCAGAAGTGCGAAAACTGCCAGTCTTCTCCAACCCTTTTGACAATGAATATCAGCTGCATCCATCCATCCTCCTCCACATCCATTCTCCTGTACCGTTGCGGTCTGGAGGCTGCAGTATGACCAGATGTGTACAGATAGGACTTCAACTGTCTGGTGGATAAGTGCAGGATTGTTGGTGACATGGTAAAACATCGCCAGTAAGTGCATGCAATGGGGATTACTGAGATTACCCCCGCTAGTCTTGGCTAAAAGCGTTAGATATCCTGGGAAGGTCCTTCCAAGTCAAGAGGCGCACTGGATCCAACGTCACTTCACCGCGGTGGAGAGTGATAGTGATGGCTTACGCTGACCTTCATGCCCTGCAGCAGGCACACGAGCAGAAGCAAGATGGTGAGTAATTAAGACCGGTTGCCTTACATACAATGGCAATCCTAGTGCACACATTACTGCTGCATAGCCTCTATTTAAATGACAAATGATTTTCACAAACATAATGATCATGTTGGAACAGTATCTGATGTCATGTTAAATATTTTGTTGTGCAATGTTTCTACCTCCTAAGAAAATATTTATAATGGCATGGCATGTGCTGTGATATGCACAGCTATTTACTCGTACTCACTGTCATGACAACTACCTCTTTTCTGGCATGCACAATGTAAAGACAGCTAGAAGTATGTATAAAATGTCGCTATTGGTGCAATTGGCAGTCATCCTTCATTAAGTTCATTTTTCATCTTATTGGAGTTGTTCAACTTTTGGTGGCAAGTTAACACACTGGAAACAATGCCTGATGCACAACTGTGATGTGTGACTTTGTACAGTAACATACTGTTGCAAAGTCATCCAGTGCCCTATGCACCACCAACTTTTTGCTGACTGTCCCTGGGCTCTGCCTAACCCGTGCTATTTTAAAAATACACTTAGAATACAGTGAAAACACCTACATACACTAGGGTACACCGTGGGTTAGGGTACCCCTATGAATGACATGACCTCCCCTATAAGGCCTTAAAGCACCTGTGTGTGTGCACTGCTGAAGCCTGGGGTCAGTTTAAAAATAGCCCTGTGTTTCAGTTTGTGCCCCAACTCGACTTAGGTGTTTGCAGCACTTAAAATTGATAAACTACAATGTTTGGACATATGGGGTACCTACAGGGTCTCCCCTAGGTGTCTAGGGGTGGGGTTCAGGTATTTCAAAAGGAGGACCCATATAAAATACGTTTTATATTCCCTGGGTTTAGTGAAATTACACATTTCACCCCCAACATTGTGGTAAAGGGCTTCCCAAAATCGACTGTTGTGTTAGGAGCACTGTGGAGTGAGGATATGCAATATTTATACATATTGAGAACCCCTAAAGTCTCCTGTAGGTGTTCAAGTGGTGGAGGGTCCTGTAGATATAGCCAGGGTCCGTATAAAGGATGTTTTATAAGCCCTGATGTTGAAGAAATTGTCCAGTTAATTTTACCCATTGCAGATCCCCAGTCTCATAGGTTAACATTGCAAGAAGTTATTATATAATAACTAACGTAAAGGTGGTGATAAAAAATATCATTCAAGGACTTCCTACAATGGTATTGATAAATACAACAATATGGTATTGTTGAATTTATCCTAAAATGTACAGACAAGAAGTTATATGACTATCTTGTCTGTAAGCCCGATTCAGTCCTCTAGTGCTCTGATCTGATTGTCCAGATTTAAGTGGATTAGACAGGTTACTTTAATAAGGTGATAAGTAGCCCAGGGGGTCAGGGCGCAATACTGAGTTCTGCTACATATGAATGCTATGGCAGGGGAAGGGGTTGTAAAACTTCTTCTTCAAAGAGGAGGGGGCAGACAGTGTAAGTCAGGACTGGTTACAGCCCTACACTCTAAACGTAGCCACATGGCAGGCTTAAGGCCGGAATTTCCAGATGCAAAGGTAAGAGAACATATGTACATGAGCCATCCTGTAGCTAGTTTAGTTAGCTCTTCTCCTCTCTCAGCTGGAAAATAAGCCATGATGTATTTTGGAGAAATGGTGCTCTCTGGGAGAAGATAGTGCCACACTTTGAAGGATGTGGTCATATCCTGGGTTGTGGCCCTGCACCTCATTGGTCAGGTGTGCCCTCCTGCTTGACCCTGTGAACTTGGAATAAGTATCTGAGATGCACAGAGCCTCTCAGCTCTGCTGCTTGAAACTAAGAGAAGAAGGATTGCCAAGCTGGAAACCTGATTTGCACCATCAGTCCCTGCACTCTGAAAAGACTGCACCCTCTGCATTATCTGGAACTACAGCACATTGGATGTACCTTGCTTCAAGAGGGATAAAGAGGGGACGCCAAGTTGGAAACTAGATTTGCACCATTGGTCCCTGCATTCTGACAGACTGCACCTTCTGCATTATCTGGAACTACAGCACATTGGATGTACCTTGCTTCAAGAGGGATAAGAGGGGACGCCAAGTTGGAAACTTGATTTGCACCATTGGTCCCTGCATTCTGACAGACTGCACCTACTGCATTATCTGGAACTACAGCCCTTTGGATGTACCTTGTTTCAAGAGGAATAAAGTGTGCGCTCCCTGTAAGCTACAGGTTAAGAGAACTCACCTGCATCAACTTCACCAAGAGTTCCCTGCCTGGAGTGTATCCAGTGGACTATTGTAATCTCTGGTAACCACTCTGTTTTGCCCTCTGGGACAACAGTGTGGCACAGTACATAGTTTCGCTTGTACACGACAGCATGACTGTCAGTTTAGTGATTGGCTTTGCAGTGGACATGCTCAATGTTACAATACTGAACATTCTTTTGTGCTTCATGTAGTGCACAGGTCATGGGATACTTCAGGATCTGAAGGCTTACCCGGCTAATAGATCCACTGCAGGCACTGCTCTTTGACCTGTAGTCACAGTTTTGAATCCTGCCAGATCCACTCAGCTTTCCCACCTTCAGAGGCCAATCAAATAAGCACTATTGTGCTGGGTAGCAATAAACGTCTGTCATATAGCCCCAAGATGCCCCCACTCTGATGAAGGCCTTATTTACAAATACATGTTATGTTTATACTTACCAAGTCAGCTGATCAATGTTTAGAAGTCCTTTTCTGCAGCAAGCATCAGCCAGACAAGGGTACCCATCTCAACTTCAAACAAGCAAGGGAGAAGCACTATGGGTGGAAAGCAACCTGAAACCCGAGCAATTGCTGCTAAGAGTCAAATGCAGGCGGAAAGGTGGCATAGATTGTCACTCCCACTGCCCAGGAGTAAAGAGAGCAGGGAAGAGCTTCTGTGACTGTTGAGGCACTGACTTCAACCCACTTTGCAGCCACCCTTTCTCTTCCTCCTTCACCACACCAACCTCTTGATTGCCCCACTGAAGGACATCGGCAGCTGAAGGTCTTGATTGTACCTGGTACTTCTAATCCCTCTAGTGTTGCTTCAATTCTTTCCAGAAACCCACACCAGTTGAGGACTTTTTTTGCCTGTCATATCTGGTTGGAATGCACTTCTGAAGACGAATGCAGAGCAGATGATGGTGATGCAGGTGGGGTTTGTTGGCCGTCACTAGAACAAGAATACTAAGAATAGGCATGTGATATGCCTGTTGTCAGCCAGGGCGGCATTTATACTCAGTCTAAACCCTCAATGGCCTCTGTTTAATTTATCAGCCCTACCCGTTCCTCCACCCTTTTCGGGTTCTTTGTTTCATAAAGTTTTCAGGGCATAGCTCCCTGTCCCAGTGCATGTGTCTGAATGTACGGGGGTTGTCCAGTTCAATGTTGGGGATGATTCAGAGGGAAAGATGAGTGATTATTTATGTAATTTTTTTTCATAGTAATTGCTGGAATTTTGACAAATTGCATTACTTTATTTCTCTATTTTGGTTTGGTAAACATTCTTGAATTGGTGATTATTTTGGAGATTAGCTTATAGCAGACACATGACTGTGTCTTACAGAGGGTGCCAGTAGACTAATGTGCATCCGACTTTGGAAGAGCTGCCATTAATATGCTCCTCCTTCACGATTGCCAGATGTCCCCATTGCAATTCTATTGTAACCTGCAGGATTCGATTTTGGTCACAAATACAGATGTCCACTCTGGATAATTTGGAATTGGTGGAGACGAGGGTCTATTCCATGGTCTAAAAACCACATCTAATTAATTCCTCTTGCTGTAGAAGTCTTCCTTCTGAGGGATGGCCCTGCCATCACCTGCCCTTCATGCATCCTTGGACAGCAACAAGGAGTTGGAAGATGTGTATAATAAACCACAGGTAAGGTCCTGCACTGCCTTGGGGAGTCCAGCATGGCTGTTCTGGACTGAATAATAGAGATGCATCATGGCAGATATGAGAGAAAACTAAAGCTTCTAGGGTCCATGCAGGGACGGTGAAGTCAACAGGTGAGTCTTCAGTAATTGGTACACGAATCTGCCATGTTGGTCCAATCCTCTGGAAATGCTACCAAAAAGAGTCCAGAAGCATACTTTGAAGGTGTACAATAAGTTGGTTGGTGAGTGGGTGATGTTATGGCCTGATCTCTTTCCTGCAATGGTGGCACAACCTCCTTGTCATCAGGCATTGTATGACTTGCTGACATGGTGTCTTGCAGGACAAAGATTCTTCGTTTTGCGTTTTTGTATCCTGGGGTCAGGTAGTTCAGCCATAGATGCAGAGAAGAATATAGACACATCTGCAAGTATTTTGTGGTAGTGGATTATATCATAGCCTTATGTGCACTTTCCTATGTCCGACAAACCGACATTCACAAAAGGATCATGGTGTACGGACCTTTTTGTTAGAGCTATGAATCTGGCTCAGTATCTTTGAGGCCCTTTTCATGGGACCCCCGGGCAGTATAGGGCTACTGAACTTGCAATTAAGATAATTTACCACTATTGTGATGGGCCCACAACTACTGTTGCATCTAATCTGAGTGACAGAATACTCCATTTTTGCTCATGACTCTCTTGAGTTATCTTGGTATGAGAAGTGCAATGATTGCTCTAGGAGGTAATATATATTTAGACATTCATGCCAAATTATAAGTAAAGTGATAACTGGGTATATTGTTGTAAGTACTGTGGGGTAAATCTGGATCCCAGACACTGCATTATGCATAGTTGCCTGGTCCTGCAGGACGGTAAACAGGTGCAATTCCGGTGTGGGATTACTGCACTTGAAAATATAGAATTTATTTTCAGAATTGTAATATCAGGTGCATTAATACCACACTTAGTATTAATGTGCCTATACAATGCCGATTTCGAAAGGAAACTCAGACTGTATCTGAGTTTCCTTTTGAAATGTCCTGTGAAAGACATCGTCTCCATGTGACAAATGGGCACTGAAAGTCTGCCAGGAGCAATAGAGCCCATTGCGAAAGGATAACTTCTGGCCTTGCACTTTACTACCCTGCAAGAACCTTGCTAAGGTGATTACACAGCTAAACAGCTTCCATCTTGGCCCAGAAACATCAGCCAGTTTTGATTGTGAAAATGTATTTAAAGGCATTTGGCCTCATCTGGCGTTACACTCCTCGCAGACTACACAGAATGTACCATAACACTTATCCAGTATTGGGGTATCTTTCATAGATTCACATGCCTGAATCATTCCCCGTCGCCGAGGCGGGAGTCCCACGGTAAAAATACAAAAGCAGTGCCTTAGAAAAACAGTAGTAGTCTAAAAGAAAAGCCCAAAGGCCTAAAACTTAGTAGCCTATCTACCTCATTATATGAAAAGAACTAAAAAATAGTTCCAACCAATCAGCTACCAGCACCCTCGAGAACCTTCCCAGCAAAGGCAGTTCTCTTCAGATTTTCTTAGCACAAGTGGGATCCCAAGTATAGAACTGTCTCGCCGGGGAGGAGGGTGGGTGCATGTGAATCTAGGAAAGATACTAATACTGGATAACTGTAGTTACAGGTAAGTAACTTGTTTTCTTATCCAGTATTGGGGTATCTTTCATAGATTCACATGCCTAAATCAGAATAGCAAGCAGTAAGCTAACATTGTCATTTGCGGATGGTGGGAGACAGGGTTTGTATATATATACTCCCAAAATACATCCGAGAAGGTTAGAACATTAACAAGGTATATACAGTTTCAGATCAAAGAATGCATATAAATAAACCGTACCTATGGAAAGGCAAGTTTGAAATTGCGATTCTCATATTAACATGACTAGAGAATCTGGATTTCATTAAAGACACGGAGGCTGACATTATGCATTATTCCTTTAATGCAGTCCAAGCAGCCGCTTACATCACAATATTAAAAGGTTAAATCATTCCTTGCTCCTAATTCTGTTAGAGTTTTAAACCGTACCCACGTTATATGCCAAAGTTTCTTCTGATTTTTATAAGTTTGTCCCCTCATATGTTTAAGCTGTTGGATTGTGTTCTCCTAGATTACATTGATGTCATCATGTGGGACATTTGGAACACACTTAGATTTGGGTTTGAAGCCAGTTCCATTACTTATGTTAGTTTGTAGGCCCATTTCATTCAACCTCCTAATTACGTCTTTAGTATCCATCCCCAGATTAATACTGGCCATCATACAATTGTTTTTATCCAGGTCAAATGCGTCACAGAAACCCTCCACATATCCCACTGTCCATGGTGTTGTTTCAATTGCAGTTTTAAAAAAAAACGTATTTAGCATTTTGTGAAAAGTAAAGCAGAGCACAGAGTTCAGTTGGGTACATTTTGAACACAATCAGCACAACAGGTCAATTAAGGCACGGTGGGACAATCAAGTGGTGACAATATCATATTTGTTACACATTGAAACTCCATCAAGCGGTCCATCATTGTATCGATCTAATGGCTCCCTCCCAAGACCCCCACTATCCACATATAGCAGAATTCACTACGGGCCCGTTTGTTATGTATACTTGGAATGTGTGAAGGTGCGTGCATGGATGCAGCTCATTCCTCTAACCCACCCCTGTAGGTACAATACTCTGCTCCCGTTGAGAGGGGGGTCTTGCTGCTGTATCGCAAGGAAACCTTGGAAGGGGCTCCATATGTCTTTCGGCCTGGAGGAAGGCAGGATACTGCAGGATACAGGTCGCTCTTCATGGAGCAGGCCGCAAGGCTTTGGATCTAACCAGTTGTCGTCGGTGCCCTCTTGCTACCCCAATAAATTGTGACTTCTCTTTGAGCTAGGAGTAGGGTGATAGCGACGAATCTGAGCACTTTCAAGGGGATCTGGACTACATATCCCAGGAGGGCTATCTCGGGCAAAGGCACCAGAGGAATCTGTATCATTTTACTTAAAAGTTTGTGTACTGCTACCCAAAAGGTTTGGATTCGCGGGCAGGTCCATGCGAGATGTGAGAAGTCAACCTGCGGGGTCTGACAGCGCTGGCAACAGTGCGGTCTGGTGGGATCTATCCTGTGTACTCGGGCAGGTGTAATATAAATTCTGTGTAAAAATTTTAAGTGTATCAGTTTATGTCTGCTGTTGAGGGATACTATTCTATTAACTCTGCAGCAGGCCGCCCATTGTTCATCAGTGATTGGGTTGCCTAAGTCCAAATCCCATGCACTACGCAGTCTGTCATCGTCCACTGGGTCACGCCCTATACAAGTGAGATATAATATGGAACCCTTTGCTGCTAGCTATCACCAATGTAAGTGGGGAAAATGAGGGGGGTTCTAGCGGGTATTCAGGAAGGCGGGCTTGCAGGGCAGAACGTAATCTGGCCAAAATAAATCTGTCCATGAACGTGGCATCTAAAAAGGTAGACATATCCTCTGGATCAAAAACGTGGCCAGCCGGATAGAGGTCTCCCATAAAGGCAATGTTAAATTTAGTGCATGTCCTTTGTACCAGCTTTTCCCTAGTTATAGGTAGGAAAGTGGCATTAGGAAGCGGAAGAGAGGAGGAGTACAATGTTTGTGTGCGAGTGATACGGCACAGCTTAAGCCATGCCCCGCTGGTGGTAGAGACTTTCTGTATGTCTTTGGGGTCTCTAGGGATACCAGTGGGCAATACGGTGGCAAGTGTGTTAGGCAGAACAAAGTCAGATTCTGGACGTAGGTATGTAATCCTTGCGTCTGGGTGGTACCATGTCTGTGCGAAACTGCATTGAGCGGGCAGAAAGTATAATTGAAGATCTGGGACCCCTTAACCTCCTCGGTAACAGGGAAGTGTCATCACCTGCCATTTTACCCTGGGTGTCCTGTCGCCCCATACTAGTCTAATCAGGTGTGATCTCAGAGTATTGAAGAATTTGTTAGTGAGTGGGATTGATATATTGTGAAACAAATCTAAAAACTTTGGGAGTACGATAATGTTTACCAGTGTGATTCGTCCCGCCATGGAAAGGGGAAGTTTAAGCCAGGAGTCAATTTGCGTTTCCAATTTGGAAATGGCCACTCCGTAATTACGGCGTATAATCTGGTCTGTGTCAGGATGGATATGTATCCCTAAGTATTTTACTGAGTCCTCGCACCAGTCCAAAGGGCATCCTGGGACCCAGCGGGTTGTGCTATCCGCGAGGGGAAATATAACTGATTTATGCCAGTTTATCCCCAGCCCTGAGAAGGTGCCAAATCGGAGGATTTGTCTGAGTAGAGGGTCCAGGTTTGTTTGAGGATCTCGAACGTACAGGATAGTGATATTGGTGCATAGGGAAACCAATAGCGAGCCTGTGTTGAGTCCCCTGTGTAAATGTTGTCCCTGAAAGTGTCTTATCAGTGGGTCCATTGCTAGAATAAACAATAAAGGGGAGAGGGGACAGCCCTGCCGCCTGCCAAGTGATAGTGTGAAGGGGGTCGATAGGGTGCCGTTTAGTCGGAGCCGAGCTGTAGATTGTGTGTATAACAAAGCAGTAGTGGCAATGAATCCCTGGGGCATTCCCATGCGTTGCATTATGGAAAGAAAAAAGGGCCACTCCAAGGAGTCGAAAGCTTCTTCGGTGTCAAGTAGGATTGCTGCTGCGGGGACCTCCGGGTTTATTCTGTGTAAGGTGTTAAATAGGGTGCGGAGGTTGAAGGCGGTGGATCGGTGAGGAATAAAACCTGATTGCGCAGGGGATATTATAGACTCCATAAGTCTCGAGAGGTGGCATGCCAGCACCTTGGCAAGGATTTTATAGTCTAAGTTTAACAGTGATAGGGGTCTATAGGAGCTGCAGTGCAGTGGATCCTTGCCGGGATTAGGTAGCAGAATAATAACCGCCTCTCGTAGGGTAGGAGGGAGCAGTTGCTTTTCTAGAGCTTCAGCATAAACATCTAAAAGTCAGGGGATCAAAAGCTCTTTATAGATTTTGTAGATTTCGCCTGTAAATCCATCCAACCCGGGGACTGTGGATGGGTTTAGGGCTGCAATGGCTTCATTTATGCTGTCCGCCGCAATGGGTTCTGCTACAAAATCTTGCATAAGACAGGCACGGTCATGCCCTAGTCTGGAGGTGTATAGTGCCTTAAAATAAGTTAAAAATTCCTTCTGTATCAGCAGTGGGTCTGTGAGTGTAGTCCCTGATGTGGATTGGATTTCCGTGACGTACGCTTTTGTGTAAGGGGGTCGGAGCATTTGTGCTTACACACGTCCAGAGATCCCCCTCTCCATAAACTTTAGCATTATGATATTTCCCCATGTAGAGTATTTCCCTGTCAGCTACCTCTTTATACTCTAAGAGCAGCGCTGCTCGCTTCATGTTGTAGCCCAGGTTGGCAGTTGCCGCCTGAGCAGTGTCCAATGTAGTCAGTTCCTTCTCTAAACCGGAAAGTATGCTATGTATGTCGCGAAGTACCCTGGAGCTCTTTGAGATACATATTCCCCTCTTATAGGCCTTAAATCCTTCCCACAACACCGCCTCAGTATCCACAGAACCAGTGTTCAATTCAAAGTATTCCTCTATGGCTACATAGAGTTCTCGTTTAAACACTTCGTCGTCTAGAGCACAGTCCGGGAATCTCCACTGCCTTTCAAACCCTTCGGGGCGAGGGACCAATATTCCCAGCAAGACTGGAGAGTGATCAGAATACGACCTGGGCAATGTCTGTATCCTGTGGAACCATCTAGAAATTTCAGGGGAGGCCAACCAATAATCAAGCTGTGTCCAAGTGTCCCTTACTCTGGTGTAATGTGTATATGTGGTGTGGACCGGGTTGCGGATACGTCCCATGTCTAGTAATATGAGGTGATCGCACATGGAGTTCAGGTCTCTGCGTGCTCTTGGTTTAGGGTCTGGGGCTGTGGACGTGCTGTCAGATACCGGGTTGAGTGTGATGTTAAAGTCGCCCCCGAAAAGAAGGGGCGTGGAGCGTAGTTGTAGCAGTTTCGAGTGGAGGGCATGAAAAAAATCAGGAGAGTCAATGGTGGGACCATGTATACATCCCATCGCAATCTTGTGGTTGAAAAGCCCTCCACAATCACAAATCTGTCGGCATAATCATATATGGTTGAGTGGCATTTGAAGGGAAGTCGTTTATGAATGAGAATGGCTGTGCCCCTAGCGTAATTGCTATAGTTAGCAAAGTAACAGTGTGGGCCCCACGAAGATGTAAAGCGGGACCGATCACCAGGGGGAGATGTGTCTCTTGAAGAAAGGCAACGTCCACCTTGTGGCGGATCAAGTAATGTATCACCTGCCTCCTTTTATGAGTGCCGTTTAAATCGCGAACATTCCATGTGGCTAAAGTCACACTTGAGGGGCTGGAGTTGTGACCTAAGTGTGCCATGATAGCGTGTCTTGTACAATATTGACGGATAACCCATGTTTGTACCCCGCAAAACTGTCTGTAATTAAATATAACATTAACTCAGTGCAAAGTTTGAACTCCAATTCCCCTCCCACCATCCCCCACCCAGCCTTCCCACCCATTCGGAGAGGCAAACCCCATTTTCCATGTACATTGCATGGCACCTGTAACCCTTGAAACATTTGGAAAACCAGTCTAATGGGGTACATGTTGTCTTAACCAAAAACGATCTTAGGTGTACACCAAAGGTGGGACGTACACTATCCAACGGTCCAGTAACCAATGACAGATAATGCTTTCTTTTTTTCAGACAAGACCCAATATTAATTATGAACAAACAAAGTAGCGGCAATATATGCAAATTGAACAATCAACCATGTCCCGAGCTTAAGAACAGGTCTGTGCTGGCATCCGACCCACTATGAGGGGGGGAGGAGGTTGCAGCGTAGGAGTTGCGCTTATTATTAAGTTTTTATCTGTGGCAGAATTGTTGCACCTCTGTTGGGTTCTCAAATATTCGGGGGCGCCCATTGACTTCCACCCTTAATCTGGCAGGATATACCATGCCATATTTTAGTCCCAAGTTTTTGAGTGTAGCTTTGGCACCCTGGAACTTTCTTCTAGCATCTTGCACCATAGCGGTGAAGTCGGGTATAGGGAGAGCTTGGAGCCCTGCCATGTGAAGTCTCTCTTTTCACGGGCCAGTCGCAGTGCAGTGTCTCTGTCTCTAAAGTTCATTATCCTGGCTATGATGGGTCTGGGTGGGAGGCTAGTGTTGGGTCTCGGCCCTAGCGACCTGTGTGCGCGTTCTACCACAAAGCCTGGGGTGAATGCCTCTTTACCAAAAAGGTCAGTCAGGATAGTTTCCACTAAAGTATCCATGCGCCCAGTGGCTGTGGATTCCGGAATGCCCACGAGGCGGTTGTTGTTGCGTCGACTCCTTGCTTCCAAATCCTTGTTTTTTATTGCGACTTCCTTCCGTATGCACTCCATACGATCTATCCTTTTCAGGGACTGGGCCATTCCGTCCTCCAAATCGGATGTTCAGGACTCCACCACGTCCAGGCGCCTGTCATGCACCTGGATCTTTGCCCCTAGGTCTGCCATGTGCTTGTCCAGGGTATCAAAGCAAACGTCTAGCACCTTGAATCCTGCCCTCATCTCTAGGAGCAAGGAGCCCAGCTGGTTGGTGTCTTCTGCCGGCGCATGCGGTGTCTGTCCTCCAGTCACCATGTCGCTAGGCAGGTCTTGATTGGCGACCGTAATTTTTTCAAAGGGGAGTTGGCGCTGTTTCAGAGTCTTGCGGCCCATGCCGTGCGAGCCTTGGAGAGCCTTATAGGAGGTGTTATTTGGAATGATTCAGTGGAGCACCGTCAGTGGGGGTTTAGCCCTCTGTGATGGCCCCCATGCAATAATTCTAAGCGTAGCTCCAGCACGGTCTGGGCTGCACCGCCAGCCGCTGCCCGCGAAGGCACAGTGCGTATAAATAAGCACACAACAGTGAGTCTGTGTGAGTAGCAGACTCGTTCTGTTTCGTAATGATCCTCTAGCGTGTCGCCAAACTGTTCCCTTAGCGGTGCAGGTGTAGTGCCCTCCATGAGGTCCAGAGCTAAGAAATGATGCAGGGTCTAAGTAGGGCCTTCATAATGGTGGAGGGGCCTTCTGTTGAGCCGGCAAAGCGGGCAGTCCGAGGTCGCAGCATGGGGAATACAGTTTGGGGGCTCCTCTGTTATTGGGAAGCTCGAGGGGAGGGGGGTAGAAGAGGCCCGGCGCACTCTCGGCCTCCCGCCACAGCAGCCCGCAGGGGACAGGAGCATCAGGGCAGTCGGCCGCCAAATGCTGCGATTCTGGCCGAGCCAGCATTCGCGGGCGCCGTGGTGAAGGCCCCCCTGCTGCTGCAGAGATTTGCGGTGGCCGTCGGAGCGGATCTCGCGCCGGAGGTCCGATGATGTTGTGGTGCCACAGGGCACCACCCACTATTCAGGGCACGGCTCCGGCTACACCGGCCCGTCACCTCCACTCACCGCACCTCCCAGCACCGGGTGTAGATTGCCCCTCCTCTATGCCGCCGGGGATCGAAGATTGCAGCTCCCGTCAGGCCGCCATCATGCGTAGAGCGATCTTGCAGCCGCCACTCCACTTTCAGGAATATCTTCGCCACCAGGGTCGGATGCCAGTCCCCATCTCGCCCAGCCGTTCATCAGGTATGGGCCTCATTAGTGGCCGGGAAGTCTCCAGATGGATTACTTGGACCGGGAGAGATTTAGCCCAGCGCGGCCATTCCGGTCGTCGGCTAAGCCATGCCCCCCCCTATTACAGGGTTAAGGCTTCCACTGTTTACCTTTTTCTTTTCCAAAGGTGAATGTGAATGTGCCTTAATTAATTTTAACTTGTGAACAAGTTAAACAAATCCACCCTCATATTAGCAAGCTTCTTTATACGAAGAAAGGCTATGTATTCCTGCCAGAGACAATAGTTGCTTTACAAACCACCTAATCAGTCTTCTTTAACTTTTCCAAACTTCAGCCAGATCATTGTTGAGAGTTCAAGGTCTAAAGACAGCAACAAAAGCGGTGCTACCAAGGGCATTCCATTACCACTGCTTACTAGCTCACTGGTCTCTGGAATCACAAAGTTACAATGGTTATGTGGGGTAAAGAAATCTCAAATGAGCTACAGTGCTGGATGATTATGGAAAATGTACAGAAAGGGGATCCAGGGCTCTCCCCAATTCTCCTCATATTGACTATAGATGCAAGTCAATGGGGGGTGGAGGGAAACTCTGTGAGGATTAGAGTTGAAGGGAATTTGGTCTCCATCAGAAAACTAGAGATCATCCAATTGGAAGGAGTTTTAAGCTATTCTAAAATGTCTTCAGCCGTTTTCCCTTCGGGTGAAAGAAAAGGTAGTGATAGTTCGAAATAACAATCAGGTGGCTCTCAGTCAGGGCCGGACTGGGAACCACAACCGTCCCTGGCAAAGTGCTCGGCCGGCACCCGCATCCCCACGCGGGGAAGGGAGGGGGGGGGCAAAACCGGCCCAAAACCGGCCCCCACCCGTGCCCCCACGGGATTGCCCGGTGCCCGCTATGGCCAGTCCGGCCCTGCTCTCAGTTATGTAAATTGTCAGGGTGGTACGAAAACAAGTCCCTAGCCCACGTAGCTCATTCCCTTTGTACATGGGCAGAAACATTATTGCTATCTCTGAAGACAATGAACATCCTAGAGAGCGTAAATGTATATGCAGACAGTCGCAGTCACATACCGTCATCCTCAGTGAATTTTCTTCTAATCTAAGAGGTGTTAACAGATAATCACACTCTTTGTTCAGCCATTCCTGGATCTGTTTGCCTCTCCATTCAGTACCTGCCTGCCTCAAAAGTAATTATTTATGTTTTTCCTCCAATTCCCTTTCTCCTGCAGGTGTTCCAGAAAATTCAAAGAGAGAATGTCACAGTGATATTTATAGCTCATTTTTGACCCCGTAGGTAGTGGTTCTTGGCTCTGATGCAGTTGGCAGCTGTGGCATGTTTACATTCCAATAGTCCCATATTCTCTCAGGTTCCTGTCCTTGTCATAGAGAAGTCTAGTGCCACAAAAAACCCTGTACTTTAGCATTCTATACAATGCACTGCAAAATGCTGACAGTTGGTGCAAGGATAGAGAGTTAGTAGCCATAGCTTTTGACCTTTTCCAAATTTTAGAATTCTTAAGAGATGGAGTTTTAAAGGATTTGGGGCCAGATGTAATAACATAAGGAATACCAATTTTCATATTGTTATTAACTCTTGTGAGTTTCATTACGGATTTCAAGTAGACCGCAAACAGACCTAACATGCATATTAATAAGGTAGGTCGCAATTTGGTACGCATGAGGAATCACAGCCATCTCTAGGATGGTGGCCTTCTGAGTTCAGCAGACCACTGTGTCTGAGATTGCTTTTAAATAAAGCAATATATATATTTTTTAATGCACCCCATTTTCCTCAAAGAAAAATGAGATGCATTTAAAAAGAAAAAATGAAACTGTTTAAGTTTCATTTTTTTAGAGTAGACAGTGATGCCTGCTCTTAAGAGCGATTTTTTCAACATTCTTTGAGGGGCAGGGGTTCCAATGGGACTCCTTTCCATTTGCGATGGTGGTAAAGTTTTATTTTTTTACGACCAGAAATTGGTTGCAAAATAGTAATACATAACATACCGATTAGTTATTTGAAGGAAAGCCTAAAACACGTCCCTTCCCAAATATTGAATCACAAATGCAAATTGTGATTCAATAGCAAGTTACTGAATGCTATTTTGCATATACTATGTCTAAAACAAATAATTTTTCTGGGCGCAAATTGCCCAATTTTCTAAATTGGGCTATTTGTAACCTGAAAAATGCTTCGTACAGCTGCCTCTTGGCTCCTTCTTCTCTATCTGCACAATGAAAAGTCATTTGTGATTTTTGAGAATCTTGGGGAGCTATTTCACAGGTTGTCACTCTAGCAGTGGGATTGCTTAAATGTTTTTGTTTGAATAGTTCCTCATCCCCTTCCAATTTGGGATCTACTCACAGCTCCAGGAATCCTTCGAGGTCCACCTTTTGAACTCTTGGAGTCTTCTTTTTTGTGGTGTACAGAAAAAGTAGCATTTCTTGTGGCAATCACCTCTGCTAGAAGGTTATGGGAGTTGGGCTGCTTGGTTATTACTTATCCTTATAGTAATTTCTTCAGGGATAGGGTTGTATTACATCCAGATCCTACATTTACACCAAAGGCGGGTATCAGTTTCATGTGTATGTATTCATGTATGTGGCATTTCTGTTGCATAAATCTAGTCATAAGGCAGCGGAGTACTGTACAAATTAAAGTCCACCATAAAGTCAATGAGTGATAGGAGGTGTAGCTTATTAGGGGACTGTTAATGCATTGTGAGTAGTGTTCTTTAAAGAGTTGTGCCTTCAAGTGTTTCCTAAATTGGAGCAGCGCTGGGACTGTCCTAATGGATATGGGGATATTGTTCTAGATCATGGGTGCTTAGTTGGAAAATATCTGATGTATGTTTTTTCCTTTTTTAAATTTCTTAGTCTGCAGTCAGATGGTGTCCCGTCTGTGAGTGTGCCGAGAAACACCAGACCTGTTGAGTTTGTCTGCAAGGTCAGCAGGGGTGCTGGTTTTGTAAATGAAGCAGCTAGTTTTGAAGATGGCACGAACCAGCATTGGGCACCAATGGAGTTCCATCAGGATGAGGGTGATGTGATCATATTTCTTCAGGTCCTGGATGAGAGAAGATGTAGCATGTAGGATGCCCTTAAGGGGTAACAGTATGGAGTCGGAAAGGCTGCAAATTAAGACATTATCACCACCCAGCTACAGGAGTATGAGGGCTGTAACAGCAGTTCTGAAGTAGCTTTCTGGAAGAAATGGTTTCACTTTCCTTAGAAGATAGAGCTGATGCAAGGCCGACTTTGCCGTTTTGGCAGTGTGTTTATTAGGGAGAGGTTGGTTTCTAAAGGGTTAAACCAATTGACTTGGCAATCAGAGAAAGTTGGGGTTAGAAACCGTCAAGGTTCATCTCACTGATACAGGTATGTCCTGTTTCTTATTTTTTGTTCTTGGCAAATAACAGAAAATCTGTCTTGGATGGGTTGTGCTTCAGGTAGGTGGTTACGGTCCCGGTATGGATGCTGTGCAGGCAGTGTTTCTGAAGCAAATGAGACTTCCAGGTAGAGTTGTGTATCATCAGCATATTGGTAAGTCTTGATGCTGTTACCTTTGAGAAGAGCACCAAGGGGCTCCGTGTAGAAGTTGAAGATGACAGAGGATAGTATGAAACCCTGGGGGAATCTGCAGATTATAGGGATCTTTTGCTACCTGGAGGTGCCTATGTGAGCACATTGGTGTAAACTAGAAAGGCAAGGAAGAGAACCAGTAAATGACATTGCTGGTGAATCCCATTCAAGACACCAGGGTGTGAATGAGGGGGAGATGGTTGACTTCGACAAAGGAAGCTAGGTGGTCCAGCAATATTAGGAGACAGGGGTCATCTTCATCTATTGTCAGGATAACATCACCTATGATGTTTACGGTCGTAGTCTCTGTGCTGAAATGCGACTTGTAGTCGTGCATGAGATGGTTAGCATTAATGTGATCCTGAGGTCGAAAATGCACTGCTTTATCCATGATGTTGCCTGCAAATGGTAAGTGAGTGATGTGCCGGTAGTTGACAAGTTCATCTTTTAGGAGTTGGAGGATTTCGCTTGTCTTTAAAGCTTCTCGGAAGATTCCTTGAGTGAGACAGGCATTAGCAATGGTGCCAACACCCTCGCCCTGATCAAGAAACCCTCCAACAGACACACCAGAAAGAAAGCCAGCTGGTTCACTGAGAACCTCCAGGCCTCCAAGCAGACCTGCCCAAAGCTAGAGAAGAAATGGCCCTGTGAACAGACACTGGACAGCCACGCAGTCCACAAGAACGCCACCTGCAGACACCATCACCTCATGAGATCCGCCAAAAGGCCCTCCTTCATTTACGCCTAGACAACAATGCACACAACAGCAATGAGCTCTTCAACCACGTGAAGGAACTCTCCAACCCCAGCTCCAACACCAACAACATCCCACCTTTGCAAGTCCTGTGCAACTCCTTTGTCACCTTCTTCCATCGCAAGATCACAGACATCCACGACAGCATCAACGCCACGGCTGCCCCGACAACCGCTGAGATCTCCGTCCTCACGGCCACTGTCCACTCAAACCCCTTGCTGTCCTCGACCAGCATAAACGATAAGCCACCATCCAAATCATGAACACCATCCAATCAGGTCCTCCGTCAGACCCATGCCCACACCACATCTTCAACAAAGCCAGCACCACCATTGCACCCCATCTCCGGAAAGCCATCAACATCTCCTTTGAGACAGCGACCTTTCCAGAGAGCTGGAAGCACGCCGAGATCAACGCCTTACTCAAAGAACCCAAGGCTGACCCCACGGACCTCAAGAACTTCTGGCCCATCTCCCTGCTCCCGTTCCCAGCGAAGGTCATCGAGAAGACTGTCAACAGACAACTGACCCACTACTTCGAGGAGAACAGCATCCTGGACCCAACCCAGTCCGGGTTCCGCAGCAACCACACCACCGAAACTGCCCTCATCGCTGCCACCGATGACATTAGGGCCCTACTGGACAACGGAGAAACCGCAGCCCTCATCCTCCTGTCGTAATTTGACAATGGCCGAGTTAGCGCTTAGCTGTGCTACACGTTTTCCCGTTTAAATTGGCTATACTTGGAAACGCCCTCTTGTTTGTTACGGCGGCCATCTTAGCTCATGAGCGGCCTCGTGGCCAGCGTGCCCTTTAGTCCGTTGTCCGTACCACTGACCACTCAAGTTTGCCCAGCAACAGGCTATTTTTAGTAACGGTCAAGCCTGTACATGCGCAGTCCCAACTGACCAGTCACCCCTCAGGAATGTGCCGCCAAACTGACCAGCGGGGTTGTAACCCCTCCAATGAGCTGGCAGTGTTCCAAAAATGACTATATATGTACATAATGCTCTGTAACTCTGTACCGCCTATCTTTTTATTACCTGCATATTGTATAAAAGAATGGGTCACACTGATGTTCGGTGTGATACTTCTTGCATTACCGAAGGGTGCTGTAGGAATGTACCACCACCCCATGGGGTCTTAATAAACTTGTTCTTTGTACTTTTCAGTTTCCGTGCCAACAGTTCTTTCAATGTAAGTGGGTTATCTTCGGAACATGTAGGCCTTGGGAACCCGATACAACAAATTGGCGACCACGAAGGGACTCATCGGCGACTCGGATGCCCGAAGGAGAGGTCGTGACGAAGGTTTGGAAACTCGCCATGGACGCGTACGCTGCCATCGAGTAACCCGAGTCTTGGCACCCGTGGTGTTTCTTCCTTTCCTTCTGATCTGACCTTCCAGGTGGCGCCGGTCTCCGACTGAGTTCCTGCTTGTCTGCGTTGCTGGATAAAGTGCCGTTTGGCTGATTCGATTAAAAGACCTTGGCAGTTGGAATCTGGACCTTTAAGACTTGGGTAAGATTTGTGATCGGTAAGGTAGTCTGCGGACGCTTACTGAAGTTCTATGATTTGTGATCGGTTAGGTAGTCCTCGGACGCTTGCCGATGTTCTATGACCTATGACTTTGATTTGAGTTAGCTAACATTTGTGAATTTGTGAATTTGTGAATTTGTGAACTTTGAATCTATATGTGTAGTGCACTTCACATAGGCAGGCATGTAGAGATGTTTCTCTGATTTTGTTTTTTTTTTCCTTTGAGCGGCACACTTGTGTAAAGTACGGTAAGTGCCATTTTTATTTGGTATCACGTTTTCGTGATACTCTGTGAACATGCCTGTTTTAAGCACACTCCGAAGGATGTGCTGTTTTGGAAATGATACCTCAATTAGGTTAGCGGAATCACAGCCGGCTCCCCCAGAAGGAACTCCAAATCGTGAGATGTATATAAAATTCGGCCTTCCCCCTATAATGTACAGTAAATTATGGCATAAGTATACTAGATCCGATCCCGAGTTACAATGGCCTCTACATGGGTCGTTCGACTTGCGAAAGGTTCAGTTTGTGGAACAATGTTTGTTTCAACGCAGGTCTAGACAAAACATGTTTGATTGTCTGCGAATGTGGGAGAAAGCCGTGCGTGAACGTATGAAGCGTGAAGTTGCCTTGGCGGACAAAGAGCAGCATAAGGCTGCTCGTGATAAGGCTTTACAGCTTGAGGAAAAGGAGGCTCAGGAAAAGAAAGAGAGGGAGGAACGGGAACGTCAATTGCAAACGACTGGTCAATTCCCTATTCGTCGACCGCTTTATCCTGCCCTTAATAATGAAATTGATAATTTTTCATTGCTAGATCGATCACCGCCTCCGTACGTTTCGCCTACGGCTCCAGCTGCAGATTCGGATGACGACGGGCAGGATAAGCCGGGAAAGAAGGGTGCATCTGGTGTCAGGTTTTCTGCGGAGAGATCCGCACATTTATGTAGTTGGGCTCGTAAAGTGAATACGAATTTTGTTTCTCAGTCTGAAGTTGTTACTGAAAGGGGTAATTGGACAGAACAAGAATTACTGTATTTTTTGGCTACTTTGGCAGATGAAGTTGTTATTGCATATCGTCAACTTTCAGATACGCTAGAACCTAAGGTTGTGTCAGTTCACCGTGAGAATCTGGATAAAGGTATATTTGATCTTGCAGATGTCGATGCCCTTTACAAGCAACTGATCCAGCTGCGAGATGAGACTACCAGATTGCGGGATGAGCGGAAAAAGAATAAGGAGTCCGGGCCGGAGTCTAATGGGCGATCTAAGGAGTGTTCTCTCCGGGGTTCAGATAAGAGTTCTGCAACGCATGTTATGCCTATGCGTGAAGCCGCACCTTTGTATGTTCCACCAAAAGGGGAAGGTACAGATGATGATAAAATGTCAAAGGATGCGAAGGGGTATTTTATATATAACTGGGTGTATACGCCTTGGAATAGAGCAGATGTTATGGCGTTGAAAAATTCCTTACCTGACCTTCGTAAAAATCCGGCGGCATTTTATGAAGGGGTTGAAGGGGCTATTTCGTCCTGTGTTATGACTTTGGTCGATATAGATTTGTTTTTTGGGTTAATTCTTCCGCCTGACATGTGGAGACAAATTCGTAAGAATAATGATGAAACAATACTTGGGGGAACATGGAAAGAAATAAATGCAGCCGATTTAGAGAGGGAACCAGCATGTAAGCCATGTCAGTTGATTTTAGACCTCCCGGCGGCTATTTTGGTTAAATTAAAAACGCTCGTCCCATCTGAAAAAATCGATTGGACCATGTTAGCTTCGTGCAAACAAAAGCCAGATGAAACGGTTTCAGATTTCTTTACACGCTTCGAAGAGGCGTTTCATGATTACAGTGGTCAATCGTTAACAGACGATACGGGTAGGCATTTGTTTGTAGATAAGTACGTGGCTAATCTCCTACCGGAGATTGCGAAGAGATTGAAGTCGAGTGAAAGTTCCTGGGCCACGGCGACCCCTGCGTCTTTGTTAACTATGGCTCAGTATTATGAGCGGCAGGAATTGGAGGCTAAAGAAAGTGTTGATAAGAAAGCGAAGGAGTTGAAAACGAAGGTGATGTTGGCACAGGTTCGTGGAACGCAATCTAGAGGGAATGATAGAGGCAGACGAGGAGGGGGCAATGCGTCGTATGGGCGTACAGATATAGCGGAGGATCAATGTGCTTACTGTAAGGAGTTTGGGCATTGGGCTGATGATTGTCCGGTACTGCGTGAACAGCGTAGTCAGCGTGGTCGAGGAGGTGGAAGGTCGAGAGGAAGTTATTCGGGAGCGAGAGGTAGTGGAGGTGATCGTAGCAGGTTTGAAGAGAGGGGCCGTGGCCAGGATGAACGCAATACGTTTGATAGACGAAACCAGTATCAGATATCAGAGGGCGAGAATGTGGAACATCAGGATTATGTACATGCATAGGATTGCGTAGGATGGGGTACGGAATCAGTTGAAGTGCCAGTAGATCAGAGTGGTCCATATGTATAAGCGGGCATCCTGGGTTCTACTGATCAGTTTCTAGTCGACACAGGAGCTACTCGTAGCGCTTTGTCAAAAAACTTGGTTCCGAGGGCTCCCCTGTCTGGCGATATGATAACATGTGTAGGGTTTGATGGCACACCCACTCCTAGCCCATTATCGAAGCCTCTTGCACTTTGTCTCGATAAATTTTTCAGTTTTGGCCAATTTTTGTTATCACCTTATACCCCAGATAATATTCTGGGCATTGATTT
This sequence comes from Lissotriton vulgaris, assembly GCF_964263255.1. Classification (NCBI taxonomy): domain Eukaryota; kingdom Metazoa; phylum Chordata; class Amphibia; order Caudata; family Salamandridae; genus Lissotriton; species Lissotriton vulgaris. The sequence goes on along the minus strand of NC_141695.1, from coordinate 427,761,143 downwards.
GCTTAAATATTTTAGAGCAACGATACGCTGTGCTCCCGAAGGGGTGCGGGTTATATTAAATGACAACTACCCAGATCCGCACAGATTTTTCACGATTAAAGACATTGAAGCATTAGCCTCTCTCCCTCACACGTTATGGGCGACCTCGGATACGGATGTGGGACAGATGCTTATTCCACCTATTCGGGTTACTGTAAAAGAGGGAGCTTCCTTGCCACGTGTTCCGCAATATAAGATCTCTAAAGAAGGTGAAATTGCTCTTACACACATTGTTCAGGATTTGATCATTGCAGGGGTAGTGGAGGAAGTCCCCTATAATGTTTGCAATAGCCCTATTCTCCCGATCCTTAAGAAAGATACTGACGACAAAGTCTATCGATTTATTATTGATTTGTGAGAAATTAACAAAATTGTCATTCCCCAATATCCGGTGGTGTCCGACATCACGACCTTGCTTACACTGGTGCCACCAACGGCAACAACATTTAGTGTTATTGATTTGAAAAATGCGTTCTTTTCCATTCCCATCCATCCTGATAGCAGATATTTATTTGGTTTCACGTTAAATAATGAATCGTATAGATTTTGTCGTGTTCCCCAAGGTTACACAGAAAGTCCTAGCATTTATAGCCAGGCTTTAAAAAGACAGCTTGATTCTTTTGACCTGCAACCAGGAGTAGCCCTTATCCAGTATGTGGATGATATTTTGCTGGCTGCGGATTCTTATGTACAATGTGAGGAAAGTACACTTGCTCTACTGTCCTTTTTAGCTCAGAACAACCACAAAGTGTCTAAGAAAAAGTTGCAATTCTGTAGACCCAAGGTGACCTACCTCGTTCATCTTTTGTCTAAGGAGGGGCGTGCATTAACATCAGATCGAATTCAGGCAATTCTAGACACACCAGTCCCCCGTACTCAGAGAGATGTACGTGCTTTCATAGGGTTGACGTCCTTTTGCAGACAGTGGATTATGGGGTTTTCATACATTATCAAGCCTTTGTTAGCGTTACTGTCCAAAACTACACCAATGCCCCTTGAATGAACAGATGAATGCCAGAATGTTTTTGAACAATTGAGACAGGCCCTTTGCTCTGCACCCGTGTTAGGTACACCAGACTATTCAAAGATTTTCACATTGTATGTGCACGAGAAAGATGGGTGCGCGTTATCAGTGTTAGTGCAAGTACACGGGGATAAGCAGAGGCCGTGTGCATATTTTTCAGCCCTTCTTGATCCTGTAGCACGAGGGTTGCCTGGGTGTTTCCGAGCAGTTGCAGCAACAGCAGTAGCTATACGACAGAGTGAGGGAATAGTGTTATCGCATAAATTGTTGGTGTTAGTTCCCCATGCAGTCGATGCCCTGTTGAATCAGACGAAAACCCAGTATCTCACGAGTACACGCTTGACAGGATATGAGCTTACACTTTTGGCGCCACACATTACATTGAAAAGATGCGCTACCCTGAACCCTGCCACTTTATTGCCCTATCCGGTCGAGGAGGGTCAGGAAGAAAAACATCACGATTGTGTTTTCCTGACTGAGGAACAGACAAAGGGTCGTGTCGACTTACAGGATATGCCACTTCCAGATGTGAATGGGGAACTGTGGGTTGATGGATCATGTTTGAGGCTGCCAGATGGTACGACTTCCGCAGCATACACGATCACGACACTTAAGACAGTGGTAGAAACAGCTAGAATACCACAGAAATCGGCTCAGGCAGCAGAGCTGATAGCGTTAACACGAGCCTGCGAATTGAGTGCTGGCCTATGTGTGAACATCTACACAGACAGCCGGTACGCCTTCGGAGTAGCGCATGACTTTGGGCTACTCTGGAGAGAACGTGGGTTTTTAACTGCTCATGGAGTACACATTATGCACGGAGAACTAGTGCGTGATCTCCTAAACGCGTTGCTTTGTCCGAAGAAAGTAGCGATCATTAAATGCAGTGCCCATAAAAAGATCACTGATAAAGTGGGCCAAGGAAATGCTTTTGCAGACAGCATAGCGAGACAAACAGCTATGTTCAGAACTGACTCCCCCATGTACGTAACAAAATCACAAGCTGAGCGATGGTATGATGCTAGAGCAGAGATACTAGACATCCAGAAATCAGCGACTGAAGCAGAGCTCGCGGCATGGGTAGTGGATGGGGTGCTAGATGATGAGGGTTGTTGGAGAAGCAAAGACATGGAGAAATGGAAATTGCCTGCAGCTTACTTGCAAGCAATGGTTCAGATGACTCATGGATTAGCACATGTGGGATCTTTGGCGATCACTCGATTGTTATCACGAGTTTGGGAGCATCCCGAGATTGCCAATACTGCCAAGAGAGTAGTGCAGACCTGCCTGATATGCTTACAGCACAATCCTGCGAAAGGAACCCATTCTCCGAAAGGAGGGTTCGTTCCACCATCTGCACCATTCGAGGTACTGCAAATGGATTACATCCAGCTTGAACGTTGCAACAACCTGAAGTATGTCTTAGTGGTGGTATGTGCTTTTAGCAAATGGGTTGAGGCCTTCCCCACGAAAGATAATACAGCTTTGACAACAGCTAAGGTGTTGCTCAAGGAGTACTTCCCTCGATTTGGAGTTTGCAAATTTTTGTGGAGCGACAATGGGCCTCATTTTGTCGGGAAAATTGTGGAGTATGTGCTGAAAGGGTTGGGAATCCAGCATAAGTTCCACGCTGTGTTTCACCCTCAGTCGGCAGGTCTTGTTGAGCGGTACAATGCCACGTTGAAACTAAAATTGGCTAAGATTGTGGCGTCCACGTCATTAAAGTGGCCGGATGCCTTATCGCTAGCATTACTCTCTCTCAGATCAGTGCCCCACTCTCGAACTGGCCTCACACCCTATGAAGTGGTGTTTGGAAGGCCGATGAACATCTGGGGAGTGCCTAAGCCGCGATTGATACATGATGTGCCTTGTATAATGATGAATGACTATTTGGCACGATTAACAAATGATTTACTTTCTATTTATCAACAGGTTCGAGAAGCGCTCCCTGACAACTCTACTGGAGAGGCTCACAATCTCCGTCCTGGAGATTTCGTGATGGTCAAGTCGTTTGAGAGGTCAAACAGCTTGGAACCGAGGTGGCGTGGCCCCGAGCTGGTCCTCCTGGCGACTCGAACAGCTGTACGAGTGACCAATAGAAAGCGGTGGGTGCACTCAACCCACTGCCGTCGTGTCTCTCCTGATCTGGTGAATCCTGCTGTGCTGACCGACTACAAGGAGATTCTGGATAAAGAAAAGAGCCCAGCTGTGACATCGGCCGAAGTTGAGGGAGCCTTCCCAGACCACACTGTTTCTGGACGTGGTTTTTCGAGACTGGTTGGTTACCGCTCTGGGGTTTGTGAAACGGAAATCGGGAATCTCAAGGGGGGGGGATCAGTTCTGCCAAGAGTAGCGACACCCGTCTTGACCCCGGAGAAGAAAACAACGGCTACCTCGGAGCTCAGCACCGTATTTTTCCTTTTTAGGTATAACATATGTACATTTGATACTTTGTGAACTTTTGAACTATCTGAGATATTAAGAACTTTTTGAACTATGGCGTCTTCAGCATCACGAGACAAAAGAATACTTGGTGCCATCCTTTTCGTCTTGACGATTGTAGTAATAGCGGTGATAGCCTGGGTAGTTGAACTTGTGGTGCCTGCACGTGAACATTTGCTGCCGACTACCCTGGCCCCTTCTGAACATTTTCACTTTACATTGCCCTACCATGAAGAACGGCACCGACAGACTTATTTGAACAATAGTTTTATTCAGATTCTGCTTCATACGCATAATATGACAAATACGTCTAATTGTTGGGTGTGTGGGATGTTGCCTGGGCATCAGAAGAAAGGGGGCACACCACTCATTCCACTCCCGTTTTCACATAATGGTTCCTGTAACGCCTGGTACACTCTTCTCTTCACCTTACGATGGCCAACAAAAGGGGGGGTGCTTTTCCGTTTGAATAAAATTTGCTATCATGACCAGGATGGGTATCCACGGGCCGAGGGTACTAGATTTGAATGGGAAGAGTACCGCCCCGATAATGTGACTGCACCTCGTGTATACAGCAATCAAAGGAACATTAATATGTCCAGTACACATGTTATTAATGTCATCGCTACAAAAGCAGATCTTTGCATTCGTAATAAAGGCACAATTTCGGTTGGGAAAAGTGAATGTAACATTATACTTACGTTTGACAGTCCGAATGGCATATCGTTTATAGCATCTCGCAATACTTATTTCATTTGTGGAACGAAGGGTTATCATCAGCTCCCTTTAGGATGGTTAGGCACATGTTATGTATCCTTTGTATTGCCCCCAGTATTCATTGCCCCACCAATGTATCATAATGATTATGTCCTTTACCACGATTTCGTGCTGAATCGCGTTAAACGTTCTGTTGTTTTGAATGACATCGATCAGACCGATACTGCTTTACAACAATATGTGGACTTTAATTTGGGACTGTTTTCCTTTGTGGGGGCTGCATTGAATAGTCGGAAAATACGACGACTGACCCGTGTTGTTGAGGCTGTAGCCAATGATACTGCTATTGCATTAGGGAATATTACTGAAGAACTCCAGATTTCTAGGATTGTCACGCTCCAGAACAGAATGGTTCTAGACGTAGTATTAGCTGACCGTGGGGGGGCATGTAGAATCATCGGAAGTAGCTGCTGTGTATATGTACCTGATAATTCGCCATCTGTTTATGATGCTATTTCAAAGTTGCATAAGATAGCTGCCGAAATACACCCAGACAATGGAACTTGGACTCTTTCAGGGTGGTTCTGGTCAATGCTCACCACTTGGGGTTGGAAACTGCTAACGATTCTATGTATCATTGTTGGAATATTGTTTTCTGTATGTTTATGTATACAATGCGGCCCAGCCTTATGCTCCATGTGCTTATCAGCTTGCATACCATCAAAACGAGCTCTTGCTCAGAATAACATGATGCTTCACAAAGAAGTAGCTCAAATAATGCTAATTGATTTCGAAGATGAACACCCTGATTATGTTCACTATGAGGTAGCTTCAGCTAAACGCTAAAAGGGTCGTCTGTCGTAATTTGACAATGGCCGAGTTAGCGCTTAGCTGTGCTACACGTTTTCCCGTTTAAATTGGCTATACTTGGAAACGCCATTTTGTTTGTTACGGAGGCCATCTTAGCTCATGAGCGGCCTCGTGGCCAGCGTGCCCTTTAGTCCGTTGTCCGTACCACTGACCACTCAAGTTTGCCCAGCAACAGGCTATTTTTAGTAACGGTCAAGCCTGTACATGCGCAGTCCCAACTGACCAGTCACCCCTCAGGAATGTGCCGCCAAACTGACCAGCGGGGTTGTAACCCCTCCAATGAGCTGGCAGTGTTCCAAAAATGACCATATATGTACATAATGCTCTGTAACTCTGTACCGCCTATCTTTTTATTACCTGCATATTGTATAAAAGAATGGGTCACACTGATGTTCGGTGTGATACTTCTTGCATTACCGAAGGGTGCTGTAGGAATGTACCACCACCCCATGGGGTCTTAATAAACTTGTTCTTTGTACTTTTCAGTTTCCGTGCCAACAGTTCTTTCAATGTAAGTGGGTTATCTTCGGAACATGTAGGCCTTGGGAACCCGATACAACACTCCTGGACCTGTCAGCCGTCTTTGACACTGTCTGCCACTGCACACTACGCACACACCTCCACGATGCTGGGATCCAAGACAAGGCTTCCTCTCCGGCAGAACCCAGAGCGTCCGCCTCCCCCCTTTCTGCTCCGAAGCCACCAAGATCATCTGCGGTGTACCCCAGGGCTAATCCCTCAGCCCGACATTGTTCAACATTTACATGGCAACACTCACCCACGTCGCCCGACTGCACGACCTCAATATCATCTCCTACGCTGACGACACCCAGCTGATCCACTTCCTCACCAAGGATCCCCTCACCGCCAAAACCAACCTCCACGAAGGAATGAAAGCAGTCGCCGAGTGGATGAAGAACAGCCGACTGAATCTAAACTCGGACAAGATGGAATGCCTCATCCTCGGCTCCACCCCCTCGGCCTGGGACGACTCCTCACTGGGAACAGCTCCAACACCCACCGACCACGCACGCAACCTAGGGTTCATCCTCGACTCTACTCTCTCCATGACAAAGGAGGTCAACGCCGTCACATCCTCCTGCTTCAACACCCTCTGCATGCTCCGCAAGATCTACAGATGGATCCCCACCGAAACAAGAAGAACAGTCACCCAGGCCCCCGTCAGCATCAGGTTAGACTACGGGAACACCCTCTATGCAGGAGCCTCGGATAAACTCCTGGAACGACTTCAACGCATCCAAAATGCATCTGCACGCCTGATCCTCGACATCTCTCACTGCATCCACATCACACCCCACTTGAGAGACCTGCACTGGCTCCCCATCAACAACAGGATCCCCTTCAACAAGAGGATCACCTTCAAGCTCCTCACCCACGCACACAAGGCACTCCACAACACCAGACCGGCATACCTCAACAGACAACTCAGCTTCTACACCCCCAACTGCCAGCTCCGCTCCACCAACCTTGCCCTTGTCACAGTACCCAGATTCCGAAGAGCAACCTCCGGCAGCAGATCGTTCTCCCATCTCACTGCCAAGACCTGGAACACCCTTTCCATCCTCCTACGGCAGACCCTGGACCTGCTAACCTTCAGGAGACTCCTCAAGACCTGGCTATTCAAGCAGTAGCAGCATCCCAACCCCGCACCTTGAGACCCTCACAGGTAAGTAGTGCGCTTTACAAATGTTCTGATTGATTGATTGATTGATTGATAAGAGGTGAGAGAGTATCCCTATAGAGATCTGGCAGCCAACCTAAGCCTTTGAGTGCCTATGTCAGAGAATAACGTTTGGGTATCATTAATACCAATCTTGCAGCGACATGCAATCTTGAACATAGTGCCTGAGTAGCTATCAGATAAAGGGAGTTACAGTTATCCAGATGGGAAGCAATTAAAGCTTGAACAACCGTTTTCTGTGCTGATTGGGGATTAACCCCTTCCCTGCACTGCGAATTCTGCCGCGACCCGGGTGAATAGGGGGTGAGTGCGGAGCTTCGGTGCTCATGACGGCTCCACGCCGTCATGAGCACACGCCGCCCGTGGCACATGAGGACGTGGAGCCGTCATGAGCACGCAAAGGGTTAAACAGAACCATTTTCCTTAGCAATCTGATATTGTGACAGTACATTCTTTGATTTATTTGGGTTTTGGCTTTAACTAAAATCACTCCAAGATTCTGTGCAGAATAAACTGGCTGTGGCACTGCTCCCAGCTCTGAAGGCCACCATGCATGCGACGAGGTATTATTCGAATTGCCAAATATCAGAACTTTTGCCTTCTGGCCGTTCAGTTTTAGGCAATTAGACCTCACCCATATGTCATCTTCTCTCATACAGTCCTGAAACGTTTAATGCTGTCACTGGAAATATTGATTACAAGAAGCTGTGTAATCCTCTTTATAGGAGGATACCATGAAGACGTACAAACGAACCAATTCAACTAGTGGAGCTGCTATACATAGATTAAACAACAATAAAGAGCCCTGTGAAACATCACAGGGAAGATCGAACAGCAGCACCTGAAAGGATTGTATGCCACCATTGTGTTCTTCTTGTCAGAAAAGACTCCCACATTATTGAATGCGGCTGAGAGATCCAATAATATAATGATCTTGAATGGCTCTTGTACACCCTTGGGTAACAGCTGCGCTTTATAAAAGCTATTAAAATAACATAACATCTGCGATATATACTAGCACAGACTCCGTGCTGGGTTCTTTCCTGAAACCAGTCTAGGACGTGTCCAGCAAATTATGGGTGCCTACCACACACAAGAGTTTCCTGTTAAGGGCTTTTTCCAGGATCTTAGATGGCCAGGACAGGAGAGAAATTTTCCCACACTGTGACATCTGCATTTGGCTTTTTCTGAAGCGAAATTATCGTAGCTTCCTTCCAAATTTTGGTAAATTAGCTCTTTCAATAGCCGTATTAAGCAGGGACATCAGTGATTTGGTTATAATATTAGGGAAAAGGTGAAAAATACTGGGTGGACAAGGGTTGGATGGGGACCCTGATTTTACCGCCAAAAGCAGGTCTCAAACGTGTGGTTTAGCTAAGCGGGTGAACTTCGGAAACATCATATCTTTAGAAACTAACTTCCCTTCAGCTAATGTTTGCTCTAAATCTGGTAAAGAATCCAAGAAATACTCTGAATAGATAGATGTCTTTAATATTTTTGTGGAAAAAACTAGCTAAATAGTTACATGTATCTTCTAAAGGTGACACAGAAGAATTAGCTATAGGGACGTAAATACTGTTTACCAGTGCAAACACGACCTTGCCTGAGTTCTTCAAGCTTGCAGTTTTATGTGTAACATACCCTAATTTTGCTTTAAAAATTGGAGCTTTATATTCCAGTATAGCTTTGCTTTATCAGAGTCTAAGTAGTGCTTACTCAAAATCCTTTCAAGCCTCCTATATTTTTGTTTCAGGTGTCTCAAGGTACAGGTATACCTCTGGGCGTTGGGAGATGTATTTTAATATGTGTCTACGTGGTCATAAGGGAGCAGTCTCATCTACAACAGCTACTATCCAACTATTGAATCCTATAGCTGTGACTTCGACATTTTCATCTAGACAAATAGCTGCTTCTCTGTGGCAGTGGTTGGGCCGTCTTGATTTACATTACCCCATTTCCACAACCGCTCTAATAACTTAGACTTACCATTATTGTTTCTGTCCTGATTCAGCACAAGATTAATAGAGATAGTATTATGATCTGATCATATCACAAGAAGTGGGGAACAGTTCTTAATTAAGTTATTGGTAGCGGAAATAGCGTCCAAAGTTTGACCAACTCTATGTGTGTAAAAATCCAGCAGCTGTGGGAGACCAAAAGCATAAGCGGCATGATTTATATGTTGGTGGAAAAGCGACTCCATGGCAACGGTAACAGAATATCCTTAGCGCCAACATAATGGTTCACCCATTCAATTTAAATGCGAGTGGACCTTTGGTTAATGACGGTGGAGACTACTAAGTCTCTGCCATGGTTACACAACTATGATGGCCCCGAAGAAGTAAGGGCTTTTGGAGGTTCACCTGTATGTTTTCCCGCCTAATTTAGATGGGTGGACATACTGGTCAGGTTTTACTGCCTGTCACAGCCAGGAAAATCCTGGCTGTAAGGGCCAGTGAAAACTGTAAAATGCCACCATCGCCATATGAGATAATTCCCATGACAAGGAAGGCATTGGTTTTTTATTTTCACAAACAAAATCATGCTTTTGCATTTTGTTTTTTAAAATATATTTTTTTAAACTTTGCTGTACAGCTCCATCACGTTTGATGCAGCCGTACTGCAAAGTTACAATACATTGGCACAAACTGCTTGATGCCGGTTCCTGTCAATGCCTGAAATCTCCGCCGGCCCAATGGACATTTCAAAATGTGGTCAGCGGGACATCTGCTAGGGTGACAGAGAGTAATTTACTCCATCGCCTTGGCGGAGACTGACCCACGTACCAGCTGTTAAATTAGGTCTTGGTGTCTTTGATAAAGCAATAGTGTCAGCATTACCAGCTCTCTCCAAGTAAAAATGTAAATCTACTAAAACAGTTAGATTTGACTTCTGGAGAAAAAATACTAAAAAAGAACTAAAACCATAAATAAAGCTGATTCTGGGATTCTGTATGGGAGGACCCCTGTGAACGTGCTGACTGCATTAATTTCGAATGAGAACATAGCAGCCTCGCAGTCAAGAGATTCCAGAATAGAGAGTGTCTCTCTGAACATGTCTTTAAATATACCACTGCCAACTTTATTCACCAGGTCCTGTCTGAGTACAGAATATTCCTTTGTGATTGCAATGACTAAAATTGACCTTGATGAGTCCTGCAGCCAAGTTTCCGTTTGAAAGACAATCTCAGGTTTGTGTGTTTTCAATTCCCCAAACTCAAATTTATTTTTGGGCAAGGAACACACATTCAGGAGAAGGCATGTCATAGAGTTCCTTATTTGATTACAAACTTTTTTAACATCATGGTTCATCCCTAATATATCAGTCAATGTGCTGATGGTTTGGCCACCCCCTAATATTGCTTCAGGCAGGGAGAAGACAAGATTGAGGATGGGTCTTTGTAGTTTGTTGGTTGTGTGACATGCTGTACCATGTTGAGTCTTTCAAAGAGGTTGAGGATTGAGTCTCTTTTATTTTCTTGAGATTTTGTTTTTTTGGGGAGGTTGAAGTCACTCAAGAGGGTGATGTGAGCATGTTGGGTAGGCGAGGTGGTGAGGTGTTCTGAGAATTTATCAATAAAGTCCTTGTTTTTGCCTGAAGACCAGCAAATGAGATGGAATGTGGTGGCCTGAGTTGCAGAGAGTGGAAAATGGCATGTCAGGCGCTCCATGGAGTTAAGGGTTACTTGCTTGGCTAAGGTGCAGGACCAGGACGACGTATGTGTGACACCAAGGTCTTCTCCCTTCTTAATTGCGCGGTCCACACAATGGATGCCATAGGCTGTGTGATGAAGGATGCATAGGATGTGTGAGAATGTTGGGCTGAGCATGATTCTGTGATCAGGAGGGCGAAATAAAAGAGAATAGAAATAAAACACATAGGTTTGAGCAATCATCAGGAGGAGTGAGAGAGACGAGTGAGTGGACATGGAGATACAAGGTGTGAGTCTCAACATGCTGGAGCAGTATCTGAAGTAAGTGAAATAAAAGAGAAGAGAAATGGCACAATACAAAAGGTGGAGCAGACTTGAGGAGAAGAGAGAGTGAGAGGGAGCCACTAGGTGAGGTGGTGCCTCAACGTGCTGGAGCGGGGACCGAAAAGTACCTTGCATGGATTGACGTCCAGGCACAAATAAGCGACAGGTAAGTATTGGCGGGATAGGAACTAGATGCACGGGTTAGTCATTGTACCTTTGGTTCTCATTATCATTTGGATGTAGGAAAAACTGTCAAGATGGTTCAGGGATGTTAAAAGCTGCCTTGAATTAAGTTGCAAAAACAAAATTATGTGTACCATGGTTGAGAGTTTGTATGTCCAAGGTGCCTGCTGAAAATATTAGCTTTGTTACATTCTCATGTGGTAAGGACTAGGACGAGAATGACATGTGAAAGGATAATGGTCCTATCACTTACCAGTAATCTTTATTATCTTGAGTCCTCTCTTTCTTGTCACAGTGTTTATCCCTCTCTAGCTCTAAACTTCATTCCCTTTGGCACCTGAGACCCAATTTTCTTGAGACTTGGAGGTGGGACATGGAAAGGAGGCGGGATCATATAGAGGAGAATGGGAAGTGGTTGTGTAGAAAAGGGAAAGCAAGATGCATAAAAGGCTTGTTTTCTATCTTGTAAGTATTCTTTAAAAGGTATGTCTTGGGGAGGTGGGTCCACCTCAAATGAGTACTGAAGATTATCAGTAATTAATAAGACCTTTGTCAATGCCCTGCTTGTGCTGACAGATCTCACAATGCCCCACATCCCACATCCCCCAAGGGGTGTCCCCGGAGGACAGGTGGTTTGGAACGTGCACGCTACACCGTTTTCTCTTTTACAAGGCTTTCCTGGGGGCGGCGGGGGCTCAGCCCAAACAAAGAGTGACATTTTAAGTGTCTGGTGTATACAGCCCATCTATCTGTAACATTAAACAGAGGATCCAGCAATTTCCTGTTTAGCTATTTAAAACGCTGTGTGTATATACATGTCCACGAACATGCCCAAACTTATACCAAACTCTAACAGAATTACAGTTAGAAAAACACATAGTTATCTGTCTGTCTGTTTACCTACCTACCTACCTACCTACCTACCTACCCACCTACCTATCTCTCTACCTCTCTATCTATATATCTATCTATACATCTAGCTATCTATGTCTTTGTGCAAGTCTGGCTGTCTACTGAACAGATTTCTGTCCATCTACGAATCCTTCAATAAACCCACTAATTTATAGAGATAAAGATAAGATAAAGTAGTTTTATAAAGCGCTCGATTGCCATGGCATCTTGGCGCTGTGGAGTGTGAGAAGGAGGCTGCTCTATTAGTCTTACTACTTATTTGTGAGGAAACAGCTATGTTTCAAGCGATATCCTAAAAAGCTATCTGTTTGGCTGCAACCTCATAGCAATTGGCATTTTGTTCTACGGAAGCTGCACAATGGGATAAACTCCTACCTCCCCATCTGGCTCTACGGATTTTAGAGGTTTGTACCAAACCTTCATTAGTGGATATAAAGCTCCTTGTGGCACCATTAAAGACTGATTTTAAGAACTACCAGTAATATGTCAAAACTTAAGGTGAAAAGAACAGTCAACATAATGTACTGAACATTAGCATTGTTTAGTAGCTCTTTTTATGACCAAGCAGATGATGATTAACCACTGTTAATGGCCTTTGTGAAAGCCAATACCCATTGTATTGTATTGCATTGCAACATTTTTAGACAGCTTACTATGTTATGTGGAGTGCTGAAACACTTTCCTACATGGATAGTACGCTGCACCGGGTGGGGTGCGTGTGAGAAGTTGGCCTGGCATATGCTGTCCACTAGTTCTAGTGGGCATCTTGCACCAGTCCAAACAACCCTTATTGATGATAGGTTTAAAGACAACCTTTATTGAAAGCTATCCTAGTGGTAGCTATGGAAATCAGCATTCAGGCTAAGTCTTGAAGGAGTGTAAAGCAGCTTGGTTTACCAGATTATAACCTCTTGAATGTCTCAGTGAAAGGAGAATCACACAAGGTATATATAAAATATATGTATTTATTACTAAACACTCTCTAGTAATCTCTTTATCCCTTTTGGTGCTCATGACAGCCTGGAGCCATCATGATGCACAGTGGGCGTGTGCTCACTGTGCATCATGACGGCTCCAGGCGGTCATGGCACCCACCCACGGGGAGGTGCTGGCGTTCCCCCCACGGGTGTCCGATTTGCCCTCACAAAGGGGGATGGCAGCTGAAGAGTTTCCGCTGCCACCCAACCCCCCCATGGGAATACCCCACATCAGGAAGTCCCAGATGCTCTGGAAGCCATTTGCTTCCAGGCGTCAGAGAGAACAAGGTAGATTTCCTTGTTCCTGGGGGGGATTGCGGATTGCATCAAAGCATTGGGGGAGAGAAAAGAGATTTTCCTCTCCCCTGATGTCTCTTTGCAGGGCATTTCTGCTTCACGATCGCGCACAGCGTCGCGATCGTGCAGCGGAAATGCCCCCACTAGCACCAGGGATTTTTTTTTTCCATGGAAGCGACCCCTTGGGCAAGGGTTGCTGCCAAGGACGCACATTTGTTTGGTGATGTTTTTCTGCCCCCCATGGGGGAAATCGGCCTGTTTTTTCAGCCGTTTTGCCCCCAGGGTGGGCAAAAAATCCCACTAGCCACCAGGGTTTCCTTTTGGGGAATTTAAATATAGATGGAAGCGACCCCTTGGGCAAGGGAAGCTTCCAAAGGGGAGCATTTTTTGTTGTTGTTTTTCTGTCCCCGCCCCTTTCCCCCCCCCCCCCTTGGGCAAGGGTCTCTTCCAATGTAGAGCAAATTGTTTGGATGTTTTTTCTGCCTCCCCCCGGGGCGAGATTGGCCCATTTTTTTGGGGCTTTCTGCCCCCATGAGGGCAGAAAACCCCACTAGCCACCAGGGATTAATTAATTTAAATGGGAACATCCCCTTGGGCAAGAGTCGCTCCCAAAGGGGCTCAAAATTTGTGCTGTTTTTTCTGCCCCCACCCCAGGGACAGATCCGCCTGTTGTTTTGGCCTTTCTGCCCCCCTGGCCCACTAGGCCCTAGGGATTGTGTTTTTAGTGTGTGGAAGCGACCCCTTGGGCAAGGTTAGCTTCTTAAGGTGGTTATAATTGGTGGATGCTTTTTTCAGCCCACCCCCCTGGTGGCAGTCGGTCCTTTTTTGTCCTTACTGCCCGAGTGGGGCAGAAAACCCCAGTAGACACCAGGAATTTTCTTTTTTCTTTGTTAGGTAATGGAAGCAACCCCTTGGCCAAGGGTCGCTTACAAGGGGGTTAAAATATGTTTATGTTTGTGTATTTTCTTCCCATGACATATCTGCCCCTTTTTTGGTCTCTCAGTCCTATGTGGGAGGGGAAGGCAAAAAAACCCTACTAGGCACTAGAGATCTAATTTTTTTTTCAAGGGGCGGCAAATATCTGTCTGTTTTCTGCCCCATCTGGGGAATAGAGTGGCTTGGTAGAAATTCTCACCTAATCCCCATTTTTATCAGCCCTATTTGAAGGCCAATCTGGCAGATTGAGCATTTGAGTAGTGACATTGTGTTATAATTTTAATTGTATCATTGATTGTGAAGTGTAAAAGTATTTTTTGTATTTCGCTGTATTATTCTAGTTCAAGGCTTTTGCTCTTTAGACTGTTCCATGTTGCGGTTTTGTTACTGCTGGTTCTGCAGCTTGTGTAGTTACATGTGCTTGGTAAGAGAAGTTTTTTATACTATTTACTCTAAATTAGTTTAATTTCCCTACATGAATGTGTTTTTTGCAAATGGTGTAATATTAGCAGTATGTTTGGCTTCTGTGTTTTGAGTGTCAAAATCTTTTTGCATTAGTGCTCGATGTGTACTTTGTTGTCTTATTAGAAATTGGCTTGGTTGTTTCTTTCTAGTGGGATATCGTTGCTTTTTGCTGTGTCTCTGCAGACTAGGTGCTGGTGAGTGTAGCTATCTTTGGTAAGAGAGTTATATTGTTTTTGAGTATATAGATATTTGTGCTAAAGCCCAACTTTGTTTGTTACTTATTTTGCACAGTTTTGGTTGTTGTTGACTTGTTTGTGCAGTCTCCTTTCTTGGTAAGGATAATGGCTAGCCGCAGGATTACTGCTCAGCAGGTTGTTGGTATGCTTTTTGAGTCTTCCTCTGACCATGGTTCCGAGACTGACTCTGACTCTGATTCTGAGGCAGAGGTGGGAGGGGAAGATTCAGGCAGTGAGTTTTCTCTCCACATGGAATCATCAGATGATGAAGCTACTCTCAGTGCGGATGAAGCTACTCTTAGTGCGGATGAAGTGCCTGTGTTAAAGGAGGACATTGATGTGCTGATAGTGTGGCAAGAGGTATCTGGGCTGCAGCCTGGGGCTGCCAGGCTTCCTGTTGAAAGGGCTGACCTCTGGTGCAGCCGGCATTGCCAGACTTTACTGGTGTTCCAGGGTGTAGAGTGAATACTGAAAAATTTTTGCCGATAATTTTTTTTCCGTTGTTTATGGACGATGTATTTGTGGCAGAGGTGGTAAGCAGACTAATTTGTATGCCGAACAGTTTTTGAGGGACAACAGTGCCAGCCTTAAGACCCACTCTCGAGCTACCCGGTGGACTCTGACAAATCTGGAAGAGATAAAGATGAAGAAGTTCTTGGGTTTAACTTTTTTGATGGGCTTGCTAAGGAATCCATCAATCCATCAATGTCTTCATATTGGTTTAGTAGTCCCTTGATGGCAATGGCTATATTCGGGCTTCGGATGCTGCATTTTGTCAATAATGGTTTAGCGTTGGCACAAGATCACCCTGATTGTGACCGTCTTTTTAAAATTCGGCCTGTCCTTGATCCTTTTGTTGATCAATTTTCTGAGATCTATGCTCCAGGGAAAGAAATTGCAGTGGATGAGTCTTTGGTGTTGTTCAAGGGCCGCTTGGTTTTTAGGCAATACATTCCTAGTAAGAGGGCACACTATGGAATTAAGCTGTATATGCTGTGTGACAGTGGTACTGGTCTCTAATTTCAGTGTGTACACCGGTAAGGAATCCAGGATGAACCCCCCTGGTTGTCCGTCCACTTTTGGAGTCACTGAGAAAATTGTATGGGAACTTGGTAGAGGATTTTTTAACAAAGGCTACCACTTATATGTAGATAACTTCTACACTGGTGTGCGGTTGTTCAGGGAATTGGCCAAAGTGGACACTGTTGCTTGTGGCACAATCCGCTCTAACCGTAAAGGTTTCCCAAAATAAATTATTTGTCAAAAGCTTGTGCGGGGACAGTGCAGGGCATTGCGTTGCGAGGAGCTTCCAGCTGTGAAGTTTTCAGACAGGAGAGATGTCTAAATGCTGGCTACCGTCCATGATGAAAGCACTGTACCTGTTACTGTTTGGAGTCACATTGCTGAAGTGTGCAAACCTGTGTGCATTTTAGACTATAACAGGCACAAGGGTGGTGTTGACAGAGTAGATCAGAGGTTGGAACCTTACGCTGTTCTTCGTAAGACTTACATTTGGTATAAGAAGTTAACCTTTAATGCTTTTGTTGTGTTTAGGGATTCTTGTCATGAGTAAAAGAGGACTTTTGCTAAGTTTCAGGAGTCTTTAAAAGGCAGTCTTGTTCTAGTGGCTAGATTGAAAGACCGTCACTTTCCTGATCACATTCCTCCCACACCCTCAAAAGACTTTCCCACTAGGAGATGTAGAGTCTGTTGGCGAAGAGGTATGCGGAAGGAGACTCATATGTACTGCCCGAGTGTCCTTCTAACCCTGGGCTGTGTGTGCCTGCTTGTTTTAGAACGTACCACACGCATAAGAGAACCTGGGTAACAGAACCAGGTGAGAGGCCATCAAGTCACCCCAATCTGGATTCCCCAAGGTGCCTACTTTTCAAAAATGTATAGGTTTGCTAGGTTTCCCTAGGTTTTTTTTTCCGAAAAGGAGGAATCCCTTCTCCTGACCTTACATTTCCCCACACACTAGGGTACACTAACTTTTTATCTGACCTCTACCTGCTTGTCTCATCAGGAACTTCATACCTTGTTGGTTATACTAGGTTTCCGGTAGAACTGGGGTTCAAAAACTACAGCTAGGCACATTGCTAAAAAAGGGTCACTGCGAAATTGTGGTGTGCCCACGTTGAGTTTTGCGCTGTTTCCTGTCGGGCACTAGGCTGACCCACACAAGTGTGGTACCATTTTTCTTGGAAGACTTTGGGGAATGCAGAGTGTGTGGAAATTTGTGGATCTACACAGATTACAGAAGTTTCCACCACAAAAAATGTGGAAAAAAATTTTTTTTTTTGACAATTGTTTAGTTTTCCAAGGGATTCTGGGTAACAGAACCCAGTGAGAGGCAGTCAGGTCACCTCATCCTTGATTTCCCTGGCTGTCTACTTTTAAAAAATGGATAGGTTTGCTAGGTTTCCCTAGGTGCCGGCAGAGCTAGGGTTCAAAAACGAAAGCTAGGCACTTTGCCAAAAAGGGTAATTTTTCACTGCGAAATTGAGGTATGTCCACAGTGGGTTTTGCACCATTTTCTGTTGCGGGCACTGAGCCGACCCACACAAGTAAAGTACCATTTATCTCGGAAGACTTTGGGGAACGCGGGTGGGCGAAAATTTGTGGATCCACACAGATTCGAGAACTTTCCTCCGCAGAAATGTGGGGAAAATGTGTTTTATTGGACAATTTTTTAGGTTTGCAAGGGATTCTGGGTAACTGAACCTGATGAGAGGCAGTCACGTCACCCTATCCTTGATTCCCCTGGGTGTTTAGTTTTCAAAAATGTATAGGTTTTCTAGGTTTCCCTAGGTGCCCGCAGAGCTAGGGTTCAAAAACTACAGCTAGGCACTTTGCCAAAAAGGGTAATTTTTCACTGCGAAATTGAGGTGTGTCCACGTTGGGTTTTGCACTGTTTCCTGTCGCGGGCACTAGGCCGACCCACACAAGTTAGGTACCATTTTTTTTGTAAGACTTTGGTGAAGGCAGGGTGGGTGGAAATTTGTGAATCCACGCAGATTCAAGAACTTTTCACCCTAGAAATGTGGGGAAAATTAGTTTTTTTGACAATTCTTTAGGTTTGCAAGGGATTCTGGGTAGAATTCCCCTGGGTGTCTAGTTTTTAAAAATGTATAGCTTTGCTAGGTTTCACTAGGTTCCTGCAGAGATATGATTCAAAAACTGCAGCTAGGGAGGAGCCTAGCAGGCGACCACAATGGCCGCGTAGGAGACCGGCTCCGCCGACCTCCCGTCCTCTCAGCAACATCCTGCTATCTGTCCTGTGACTATGCCCCTCTCCCGGCAATGCGAAGTGAAGCATCTCCTGCCGCAGGCTTTCCGGTCTTTCTCCTCGGCTCTGGGGCCGAGCTGTGCCGTCCGGCAGATCGGGGCCTAGAGGTCCGTGAAAGCCGGGACCTCGAGTACTGGAGTGGCCGCCCTGAGTTTAACAACAACAGGGGCCGACGGCCGGAAGTGACCAATTTTCACCTGGCTCCATCCTTAATATTCAGGCAGCCCCCACGGGGGTGAATAGAGCTTGGAGTGGCTCGAGCTCTGGTTGTGTGCCTACCTGGCCCCGGGGCTCTAATAATCTGTTTGTGGAGCGCTGGAATGCTGTGCCCCGAGAGAAGCGCCTACCATGATTGCAGTGAGCACCCAGAAGTGACATGATCGGCATGTGGCCTGAGTGAGCTGAGAAGTGTGCTTTTGCCTGCCACCTGTAGCCGGTCGCTCAGTGAGCTGAGGTAGGGTGTGGCGCGGTGTGCAGAGTGTCCACCACATACTCTGATCCGTAGTTTGCATGTGGCCAACTTTCTGCATGTGCACAGTGATATTGTACACTATTCTGGACACGGACCCATCCCGCACGCACAGCTTGTGATGGCTATATTTATCGTTTTTTCCTGTGGTGGTGGAAGCAGTGGAATTGCGCAGCGGAGTGGACAGCCCTCACCTGTGTAGTTGCTCTGGGACCGCGGTGGTGCCTCTGGAGGTGTTGCATACTTACCCAGTGCTCGGATAGTTGTGATTTCGGAGTGGCAAATTTCATCCGACCGGGAATGGGCTGGCCGTGATCCTGGAAAAGAGTGATCGGAACTGCAGACGTCTGTGACTGGCAGGGAGGTGTGCCTGGGCGTCTGGTGTGGGCCCTGAGTTTTTGTGTCTAGCACCCATATCCCCGGAACCAAGAAGGCAACCAAAACTGATCCTGATAAATCTCAGTCCAGAACCCCCAAAGGATCCAGAACCATCCAAACTAATCAGTTGGATAGGTATACCTTGCCTAAGGGATCTCCTGTGGAGATGAAAGGGCCCAGGTGAGTGGAGAAGAAGACACGCTCAGTCCCACGGAGCCAACTTTGGCGGATCTTATGGCGGCCATCAACGCCGTCCAGACATCCCTGGGCCACAAGATGGAGGCCCTTGACAACAAACTTGATGCGGTAACGATCGAGGTGGGGCTGATACAAGCGGACCTCACAAAGGCGAGTGAGAAGGTGAAGACGCTGGAGGTCAAGACGGCCAGTCTAATTGACGATGTGTCTCAGCTGCAGCTAGAGGTACGAGATCTAAAGGCCTCGAGAGCCCTAACGGACCATAAACTGGATGACTAAGAGGGGAGGGCCAGGCGTAATAACGTCTGCATCCTTGGGGTGCCGGAAAAATCAGAGGGTCAAACACCGGATCTGTTAGTTGAGGACATCGTTCTTAACCATCTTAAGCCTAAAGGACTAAGCTATTTTTTTGCGGTTGAGCAAGCACACGGGGTGCCTGGGGGAAGACCACAAGACGGGGCACCCCCATGCCCAATAATTGCGAGAGTCCTGAATTTCCACGACAGGGATGTGATCCTGCAGGCGGTGCGCTCGAGGCCCCCTTTAAAATATGAAAATGCGACTCTCTCCTTCTTCCCGAACTTCACTCAAACGGTACAGAAACAGCGACAGAGCTTCTTGTCAGTAAAGAAGAAAATGATAGACGAGGGGATTAAATATGCCATGATGTTTCCGTCTCGCCTCCGGGTGGAACTTAATGGGAAGACCTGGTTTTTTGATCACTCTGAGGTGGCGTCGGACTGGTTGGACACTGTGCAGTTGACAGATGCGGAGGTTCGGGGCCGGGATGAAGCGAATGAACAATAGGAGTGCCTATAATGGACATCGCTGGTCTTAACTTGTTGTATGGTATGAGGGGGGGTGGGGCAGGCCCTCAATAATTCTCTGATGTATTATGTCAGACTAAAATCACGGTGATTCAGCCTGTAATTAAGAATTAGTGGCGAGGATGGGGGGGAAGGTGGGCGGGTCTTTCGGGTCCTCCTTCCATTTAATACTATTAGTTAGTGTAGATTCGTTTTTTGGGGCGACAGGCACATTGCTAGTTGGGGATGAGTGCATGCTACAAGCAGGGGTGCAGGGTGAGGGGTGGAGGGTTCAGCTTCGGGGGGGTTTGTTTCAGGTAGATTCACCAGTTGTTGGGATTGTTTATACCATCAGCACATCGTATTTGATTAGCATGCAACAGTCAGTAGATTGTCACTTCCTTTTTGCACATGGTGATGGGGGTAGGGACCTAAATGTTTTGAGTTGGAATGGGAATGGGTTGGGGGACAAAATGAAACGTAGTGTGGTTCTGCAGTATTTGAAACGCCAGGCGCCTGATGTGGTCTGGCTCCAAGAGACACATCTAGTTGGTAATTCGTGTAAAGCGATGCATAGAATGTGGTACAAGGCAGTGGCCCATGCGGGATTCACGTCTGGCTCTAGGGGGCTGGGCATCCTGATTAGGAGGGCGCTCCCTTTGGTGATAGATTCAGTGTGGGAAGACAATAGGGGCAGATACGTGGGCGTTACGGGTCGCTGGGAGGGACATATTCTCACCCTCCTGTCAGTTTATGTTCCGCTGGGTATGCAGTCCACCTCATTTGCGGATCTTGGAAAGGTTTTGCTTAAGTTGCTGGCTGGGCTCTTGATGTTGGGAGAGACTTCAATGCAGTAGTCTCTGGAGCGCTGGATAGACATCCCCCGCGGGATGTGGGAAGTGCCCAGCGGTGGCTGCCTGATTTTATTGATGCAATGGACTTGGTAGACTGCTGGAGATTACTTCCTCCTGGGCAGAAGCAGTATACGTTTTACTCAGGTGCCCACGGCAGCCTCTCCTGCCTAGATTATTGCTTGGTTCCAGCGGCTCAGGCGTCTTGTGTCACTGAAGCTGTCCATCTCGCTAGGGGTATTTCAGATCATTCTCCGCTTTGGTTTCGGCTTTGTATCGCGTCGGGAGCGACAGGTAGGATAGCCCCTATCAACCCTTGGTATTTACGTAACCCCAAGCTTCGCAGGGATCTCATTAAGGCGCTAGATGACTATTTTTGGATAATGAAGGGTCGGTGTCCTCCTCCATGTCTCTTTGGGAAGCCTTTAAAGCTGTCATCAGGGGCCAGGCTCTGTCACTGATAGCTGGAACAAAAAAGGAGAGGAACAGGGAGGTTGTTGAAGCAGAGATTGAGATTGGTCGTCTGTAGGGGGAACTGGAACAGAAGGTGACACAGGCAGGATTGCATCCTTTGAGCCTTAAGCAGTATGATTATAAATTACTGGTCACTGACAGTGCTAGGGCTCTTGGTAGGGAACAACAGGGCAGGCTCTATAACCTCGGGGATAAGGCATGGAAACTTATTGCTTGGTTAGATGAAAAGGACATAGCTGATCGTGTCGTCCCAGAACTTATTACAGATGTGGGAGAGTCGATTACGGATTCACAGAGTATTGTTGACAGCTTCGGGCGCACTTTCAAACTGTATATTCCTCGGTTTCTGATTGTCCGGAGGAGGACTCCCATCTGTTGCTCCGTGACATACAGCTCCCTCGTTTATCTGGTGAGGACTGTGATTTTATGGACAGTGCCTTACCAACTGATGAAATTGCCCAATCTGTTCGCTCCCTGAACTCGGGTAAGGCTCTGGGGCCAAATGGGCTCCCAATTGAACTTTATAAACTAAGACCCAATAAATTAGTTCCTTACCTTAAAGGTATGTTTGTTGAGGCCCGTGAGAAGGGGATCTTGCCCAGTGATCAGAGAGTTGCGTCGGTGGTGGTGATCCATAAAGAGGAGAAACCTAGGACTAGCTGTGCTTCTTATAGGCCTATTTCTTAATTGAATGCAGAACCCAAAATTCTTTCAAAGCTTCTCTCTAATAGGTTGGTGAAAGTGGTTAGCGGACTGATCCACCCAGATCAGTCGGACTTTATTCCTCACAGAAATACGGCCCATAATTTACGTAGGTTGCACAGCGTGATAGCTAGGCCCCATACTTTGCAGGAGCCGGCTGTAATTGCATCATTGGATGCAACCATGGCCTTTGATACTGTAGAATGGTCCTATCTGTGGACAGTCCTTACTAAATTCGGTTTGGGCCCTGATTTTATTGGCTGGGTGCGCCTATTGTAGTAAGAACCACTCGCCCAAATCGTCGTCAATAACCGGGTTTCAGCGCCCTTTGGTCTTGTTCGGGGTACTCGGCAGGGCTGCCCTCTCTCTCCCCTTCTTTTCTCACTGACCCTGGAGCCACTGGCGGCTTGGCTGCGCTGGGACCCATCAATCCGGGGCATTCGGTGGTCCTCTGATTGGGAGGACCAAGTTTCCTTGTATGCAGATGATATTTTACTATATTTAACCTCTCCACGTACTTCCCTCATTGTCGTGTGTGACGTTCTGGCTTCCTTTGATAGGAATTCCGGGCTTTCCA
This sequence comes from Lissotriton vulgaris, assembly GCF_964263255.1. Lineage (NCBI taxonomy): Eukaryota > Metazoa > Chordata > Amphibia > Caudata > Salamandridae > Lissotriton > Lissotriton vulgaris. Next base: position 427,738,623 of record NC_141695.1, on the reverse strand, counting down.
TTAACTAGGGGAAATCTTTGTTATTTGTCCTTAAGGGGGAGCCCTTGTCCCATTCAAATAAACGTGGTCGGGTTTAAATATCTGGGGATTTTTATTTCTCTCAACCCAGCATTCCGATATGCCCAAAATCTCCTTCACCCTTTGCAGAGACTTAGGAGTGACATTGCTAATTGGAGGAAACTCCCACTCTCCCTGTTGGGACGAGCAGCCCTTTTTAAAATGATGTCTCTGCCTCGGTTCCTTTACGCCCTTCAGAATACCCTAGATGTAGTTCCGGACGGTTATTTTCACGAGGTGGAAGGTTTGCAGCATAGTCTTCTATGGGAAGGTAGACCCCGTGTTGCTTTAACTAAACTGTAAAGTTCTTTCACTGTTTAGGAATGCAAATCTTCTAAAACAAATCCAAAACTCTCGTGTTCAATGATTCTTTATTCTTTATCATTGTGTTATTTTTATGTCTTCAAATCGGTTCAAAAACAAATCAATGGCATCCAGCCTTATACCCAATATTTCATTATCCAATGCATTTCAGCTAATGGATAGCCTTCATCAAGGACTGGGTTCTAAAAATCAAAAATATATGATCACGTATAAGGATATATCAGAGTACATATATGTACAAATTACTATCAGTTTCAGAGGTACATACATAATCATGAGAAATGCCCCTAGTAAGTCTATTACGAGTAACATTGTAGTGAACATAGCAATGATCGGGTGAATTAGTAAGGAAGGAAAAACCATGTGAATTCAAGTGATATAGTTAGAAAAGATGTGTGATCACGTAAAGAGGCCTGGTAACACCCTAATTCGAGAAAAAGGATGAAAAATAATAAAAACGCCAGAGAATACTAACGTCAAGTAACATAAAAATCAATCACCGGTTGTAGACTGAGTTCTACTGAAGCTCTACGCAAGTACCGTAATTCATCAGAACTCAGTAAAGGTATGACCGTCATTTACATGAAACGTGTGCCCGCTCACCAAAAATGATAAAAAGTTAGTCGAATGCACTTACTCGTGGAGCCAAGGGTTACGAACGTTCATAACCGCCGGTTAGGAAGAACGCTGTTCACAGGGTTAGCGTGTCGGGGAATACTAAATCGCCATTAAGTTAATGGACAGTGAAAGCGGACTCAACTCTGGAAGGTCCCTGGCCGCCATCTTGGAAAGTGTTAAGCAAATGCGAAAATAAACGTGAAATAGACATGCTATGTATGGGATCATGAAATCCAGATAACATTGAAGGAACAAAGTTAAGTAAAAATAAACATTAGACAAGGGAGCAATGAGAAATTAACATGCAAACACTCTTTGATAAAATATGTCATTGTGGTCATTATAGGTAACAACTGAATTCTGTCCGATCGTTCATTCCAGTCGGTTTCAAAGTTTCCAATTTGAAAATCCAAGAATTCTCACGTTGTAACATGTTCTTATTGTTATCCACACCCTCTTGTTTTACCACAATTTCTAAAATAGTAAACCTCAATTGACTGATGTTATGAGAAGCCTCAGAAAAATGAGCTGCGACAGTGGATTTCATCTGTTTGTTGCGAATATTAGATTTGTGCTCATTGAGTCTAGTTTTTATTTTTCTCTCAGTCTTTCCCACGTAACCTTGTCCGCAGGGAGATTTCAACAGGTAAATGACATTCATTGAGTCACAAGTAGCTGACACACGTAGTTTGATCTTGTATCCTTTGCTAGGGTGGGTGATAATGTTCCCTCTGATGATACTGTTGCAGTGACTGCAGTTATGGCATGGTAGTGTGCCGTGAAAGGTTTAATTGATTTTCACCTCCTTCGGTTTGATCATGCTTCCCAAATTCCTCGCCCTTTAATAGGCGACTAGAGGCATCTCACAGAAAATTATATTGAACTCAGTTTCTTGAGATAGTATCGTCCAGTGTTTTCTGATGATGCTTTTAAATGCTTTGCTTTTTGTTGAATATTTCGACACGATCACAACTCTTGTGTTTTCCTTTTTTGTTGTTTGACTTAGTAAATCTTTCCTGTCTTTCTGTGCACATCTCATTTTGGCATCATTCAGTATATTTTGAGGGTATCCTTTGTCTCTGAATCTTAATTCCATCTCTTTGATTCTGGTTTCTGATTTCTCTGGTGTTGATACAATCCTTTTTACTCTCAACATTTGTGAGTACGGCAAATGCATCTTTAAAGAATTTTGATGAAAGCTGTTGTGATGTAACAAATTATTGCGGTCTGTTCATTTCCGATAGCTGTCTTTCTCAAACCGAGAACCTTCTCTGTGGATTTCTACATCCAAGAATGTGATCTTGGTGTCATTAATCTCCAATGTAAATTGAATGCGTTCATCACGTGTGTTGAGTTCAATGATTGCTTCCTTGAGCTTTATTTCTGTGCCAGTCCATATGATGAACATATCATCTATGTATCTCAATGTGAGCTTAGTGTGAGATTTCCATCGTTCCTGAGTTAGAATGTGTTCGGTTTCGAATCACTCCATATACAAATTCGCATACACAGGAGCTGCCGAATTTCCCATGGCAGCTCCAGTTTGTTGTAAATAGTAATGGTTTTTCCATTTGAAGTAACTGTGAAAGAGAGTGGAATACAGTAATTCCATTAGGAAAACTTTGAAATTCAAATCAAGTTCTGTGTTCAGTAGTGTGTGTTCAATGGCTTCTATCCCATCTTGGTGAGGTATGGATGTATATAAAGATTTGACATCCATGCTCCATAATATTATCTGTTCCTCTTTTGTTATTTTAACCATTTCTAGTTTTTCCAAAAAATGGGTCATGTCCTTCACAAACGTTTTCATCCTCATCACACAAGGCTGCAGATGCTAGTCCAATAATTGTCCTATGGGCTGATGTATGCTTCCAACCGTCAACACTATGGGTCGAAAAGGAGGATTCCTGAGGTCCTTGTGTATTTTGGGTAACATATGTATTGTAGGGCTTCTGGGGAGGCTCGTGATCAGAAACTTCCTTGTTCTTTCAATAATTACCCCATCATTGTGAGCTTTGTTGATGATACTTTCCAAAGTTTTAGAGAATTGTTCAGTTGGATTGTGATCCAAAAGTAAATAAACTTGTTTGTCCCCTAGATTTTTTTCCACTTCTTGTTCATAATGTGAAATGTTCATTATACCTATGGCACCTCCTTTGTCAGCTTTCTGACATATGATGTGTGGGTTATTGGCTATTTTCCGAAGAGCATCGATTTGTTTCTGTGTAAGGTTGTGTCGTCGAGATTTTCTCTTGAAACTCAACTTGGATAATTCTAATCTCACCAAGTTCTCGAACGTGTCTAATGTTTTGTGTGACACTGGTGCTACATAAGTACTATGTGGCAATAGTCCCAATAATTGATCCTCTTTTGTGTCACTCTTATCAGCGACAATGTTGTCAAAAAAGTGCCTGAGACGTAGTTTCCTCATCAATTTATAAAAACTAACTTCCAGTTCTAGTCTATCAGTTTCAGTGGTTGGGACAAAAGACATTCCCTTCTGTAATGTCTCAATGGAGATACGATCCATTTCAACATCAGAGATGTTGATGACCAAGTTTGTTAGTTCATGTTTTTCTTGGGTTTGTCCTTCTTCTTCTCTGCCGCTACACTCCGGGTATTTGGTGGGTCTTTTTCTTTTCCCTTTGCCTCTCCTGGGTCTTCTTTTTCTTGTTGGCCCTCCTCTAAAAAAGGCTCCTCTCTTCTTTGTTGTTGTGCTAAGTTTTGACGAGGTCCTGAGCTTTCCGGATGTTGTTCAACTCCTGTTTGTTGTTGTTGTCGGGGTCTTCCAGTGGTCTTCGGTCTTGTGGGTTGATCACTGTCTGTTGAGATTGTAGCTGTACTCTGTGTGTATGGTTAGCTTTGTCTGCGGCGGGCATATACCTCTGCCCAGGTATATACCTCCCCGAGTTTGTAATCAACGGTGTCTCTTCGTAGTTTCCTAATTTTCCTATCATTAACCTCCTGGGTATGTTTAGTTAATTGGACATTGATGTCCTCCAAGATGTTTGCCCAATCTTCTGGTGGCGTGCTCTTAGTCAATTCTTCAGTTACTGTTTCTATCTCCTTTTGTAACTCTTCTAAAATGACTGATAATTCCTCTGTAATAGGAAGGATGAGGTCCAAAGAACACTTATTCAGGATAGCAAACCATTTTTCATTAAATTTCAATGAATTCTTACAAGGCGAAAGCTTGAGGGCAATCCTCAAGCCCCTTGGGATTCGAAGCGCTCGATGGTATTTCACCAATGTGCTCGCATGCAGTCTCTGATTGATCGCCCTTTTTGAGAGATAGAGTAATTGAATAACGTTTTGTTCCTTGTTTCTATGTGATGTAGTCTCTGATGTATCCTCATGGATCAAAGCATAAATGCGGGTTGCCTCATCAGTTGAAAAGGCAAATGTTTCAGCTCGCTGATCTGTGATGTTCAAAATCTCTTCGTATTGCATCTCTACTGTAGGTGCTAAGCGTGTGGATCAGGAAAGGACAGTGACAAATGTTTTATGTCACGCTCGCACACTAAATTGACTGTGTTCAGTCTGTTGTTGCGTGCTCAATGGTGTACTCTCCGTCATGGAGTACTGGTATATGAAGGAATAGCGTGACCCTAAATTGGGTGACGTCCCCTAGTCACAGCTAGATCCCAAAAGGGTTGTAAAGTTCTTTCACTGTTTAGGAATGCGAATCTTCTAAAACAAATCCAAAACTCTTGTGTTCAATGATTCTTTATTCTTTATCATTGTGTTATTTTTATGTCTTCAAATCGGTTCAAAAACACATCAATGGCATCCAGCCTTATACCCAATATTTCATTATCCAATGCATTTCGGCTAATGGATAGCCTTCATCAGGGACTGGGTTCTAAAAATCAAAAATATATGATCACGTATAAGGATATATCAGAGTACATATATGTACAAATTACTATCAGTTTCATAGGTACATACATAATCGTGAGAAATGGCCGTAGTAAGTCTATTACGAGTAACATTGTAGTGAACATAGCAATGATCGGGTGAATTAGTAAGGAAGGAAAAACCACGTGAATTCAAGTGATATAGTTAGAAAAGATGTGTGATCACGTAAAGAGGCCTGGTAACACCCTAATTCGAGAAAAAGGATGAAAAATAATAAAAACGCCAGAGAATACTAACGTCAAGTAACATAAAAATCAATCACCGGTTGTAGCGTGAGTTCTACTGAAGCTCTACGCAAGTACCGTAATTCATCAGAACTCAGTAAAGGTATGACCGTCATTTACATGAAGTGTGTGCCCGCTCACCAAAAACGATAAAAAGTTAGTCACATGCACTTACTCGTGGAGCCAAGGGTTACGAACGTTCATAACCGCCAGTTAGGAAGAACGCTGTTCACAGGGTTAGCGTGTCAGGGAATACTAAATCGCCATTAAGTTAATGGACAGTGAAAGCGGACTAAACTCTGGAAGGTCCCTGGCCGCCATCTTGGAAAGTGTTAAGCAAATGCGAAAATAAACGTGAAATAGGCATGCTATGTATGGGATCATGAAATCCAGATAACATTGAAGGAACAAAGTTAAGTAAAAATAAACATTAGACAAGGGAGCAATGAGAAATTAACATGCAAACACTCTTTGATTAAATATGTCATTGTGGTCATTATAGGTAACAACTGAATTCTGTGCGATCGTTCATTCCAGTCGGTTCAAAGTTTCCAATTTGAAAATCCAAAAATTCTCACGTTGTAACATGTTCCTATTGTTATCCACACCCTCTTGTTTTACCACAATTTCTAAAATAGTAATCCTCAATTGACTGATGTTATGAGAAGCCTCACAAAAATGAGCTGCGACGGTGGATTTCATCTGTTTGTTGCGAATATTAGATTTGTGCTCATTGAGTCTAGTTTTTATTTTTCTCTCAGTCTTTCCCACGTAACCTTGTCTGCAGGGACACTTCAACAGGTAAATGACATTCATTGAGTCACAAGTAGCTGACACACGTAGTTTGATCTTGTATCCTTTGCAAGGGTGGGTGATAATGTTCCCTCTGATGATACTGTTGCAGTGACTGCAGTTATGGCATGGTAGTGTGCCGTGAAAGTCAGTCACTGCAACAGTATCATCAGAGGGAACATTATCACCCACCCTAGCAAAGGATACAAGATCAAACTACGTGTGTCAGCTACTTGTGACTCAATGAATGTCATTTAACTGTTGAAATGTCCCTGCGGACAAGGTTACGTGGGAAAGACTGAGAGACAAATAAAAACTAGACTCAATGAGCACAAATCTAATATTCGCAACAAACAGATGAAATCCACTGTCGCAGCTCATTTTTGTGAGGCTTCTCATTACATCAGTCAATTGAGGTTTACTATTTTAGAAATTGTGGTAAAACAAGAGGGTGTGGATAACAATAAGAACATGTTACAACGTGAGAATTGTTGGATTTTCAAATTGGAAACTTTGAAACCGACTGGAATGAACGATCGCACAGAATTCAGTTTTTACCTATAATGACCACAATGACATATTTAATCAAAGAGTGTTTGCATGTTAATTTCTCATTGCTCCCTTGTCTAATGTTTATTTTTACTTAACTTTGTTCCTTCAATGTTATCTGGATTTCATGATCCCATACATAGCATGCCTATTTCACGTTTATTTTCGCATTTCCTTAACACTTTCCAAGATGGCGGCCAGGGACCTTCCAGAGTTGAGTCTGCTTTCACTGTCCATTAACTTAATGGTATTTAGTATTCCCTGACACACATACCCTGTGAAAAGCGTTCTTCCTAACCGGCGGTTATGAACGTTCGTAACCCTTGGCTCCACGAGTAAGTGCATGTGACTAACTTTTTATCGTTTTTGGTGAGCGGGCACACGCTTCATGTAAATGACGGTCATACCTTTACTGAGTTCTGATGAATTACGGTACTTGCGTAGAGCTTCAGTAGAACTCACGCTACAACCGGTGATTGATTTTTATGTTACTTGACGTTAGTATTCTCTGGCGTTTTTATTAATTTTTCATCCTTTTTCTCGAATTAGGGTGTTACCAGGCCTCTTTACGTGATCACACATCTTTTCTAACTATATCACTTGAATTCACGTGTTTTTTTTCCTTCCTTACTAATTCACCCGATCATTGCTATATTCACTACAATGTTACTCGTAATAGACTTACTACGGGCATTTCTCACGATTATGTATGTACCTATGAAACTGAAAGTAATTTGTACATATATGTACTCTGATATATCCTTATACGTGATCATATATTTTTGATTTTTAGAACCCAGTCCCTGATGAAGGCTATCCATTAGCCGAAATGCATTGGATAATGAAATATTGGGTATAAGGCTGGATGCCATTGATTTGTTTTTGAACCGATTTGAAGACATAAAAATAACAAAATGATAAAGAATAAAGAATCCTTGAACACGAGAGTTTTGGATTTGTTTTAGAAGATTCGCATTCCTAAACAGTGAAAGAACTTTACAACCCTTTTGGGATCTAGCTTTGACTAGGGGACGTCACCCAATTTAGGGTCACGCTATTCCTTTATATACCAGTACTCCATGACGGAGAGTACACCCTAGAGCACGCAACAACAGACTGAACACAGTCAATTTAGTGTGCGAGCGTGACATAAAACATTTGTCATTGTCCTTTCCTGATCCACACGCTTGGCACCTACAGTAGAGATGCAATACGAAGAGATTTTGAACATCACAGATCAGCGAGCTAAACATTTGCCTTTTCAACTGATGAGGCAACCCGCATTTATGCTTTGATCCATGAGGATACATCAGAGACTACATCACATAGAAACAAGGAATAAAACGTTAGACAATTACTCTATCTCTCAAAAAGGGCGATCAATCAGAGACTGCATGCGAGCACATTGGTGAAATACCATCGAGCGCTTCGAATCCCAAGGGGCTCGAGGATTGCCCTCAAGCCTTCGCTATGTAAGAATTCATTGAAATTTAAAGAAAAATGGTTCGCTATCCTGAATAAATGTTCTTTGGACCTCATCCTCCTTATTATAGAGGAATTATCAGTCATTTTAGAAGAGTTACAAAAGGAGATAGAAACAGTAACTGAAGAATTGACTAAGAGCACGCCACCAGAAGATTGGGCAAAGATCTTGGAGGACTTCAATGTCCAATTAACTAAACATACCCAGGAGGTTAATGATAGCAAAATTAGGAAACTACGAAGAGACACCGGGGAGGTATATACCTGGGCAGAGGTATATGCCCGCCGCAGACAAAGCAAACCATACACACAGAGTACAGATACATCCTCAACAGACAGTGATCAACCCACAAGACCGAATACCACTGGAAGACCCCGACAACAACAACAAACAGGAGTTGAACAACATCCGGAAAGCTCAGGACCTCGTCAAAACTTAGCACAACAACAAAGAAGAGAGGAGCCTTTTTAGAGGAGGGCCAACAAGAAAAAGAAGACCCAGGAGGGGCAAAGGGAAAAGAAAAAGACCCACCAAATACCCGGAGTGTAGCGGCAGAGAAGAAGAAGGACAAACCCAAGAAAAACATGAACTAAAAAACTTGGTCATCAACATCTCTGATGTTGAAATGGATCGTATCTCCATTGAGACATTACAGAAGGGAATGTCTTTTGTCCCAACCACTGAAACTGATAGACTAGAACTGGAAGTTAGTTTTTATAAATTGATGAGGAAACTATGTCTCAAGCACTTTTTTGACAACATTGTCGCTGATAAGAGTGACACAAAAGAGGATCAATTATTGGGACTATTGCCACATAGTACTTATGTAGCACCAGTGTCACACAAAACATTAGACACGTTCGAGAACTTGGTGAGATTAGAATTATCCAAGTTGAGTTTCAAGAGAAAATCTCGACAACACAACCTTACACAGAAACAAATCGATGCTCTTCGGAAAATAGCCAATAACCCACACATCATATGTCAGAAAGCTGACAAATGAGGTGCCATAGTTATAATGAACATGTCACATTATGAACAAGAAGTGGAAAAACATCTAGGGGACAAACAAGTTTATTTACCTTTGGATCATAATCGAACTGAACAATTCTCTAAAACTTTGGAAAGTATCATCAACAAAGCTCACAATGATGGGGCGATTAATGAAAGAACAAGGAAGTTTCTGATCACGAGCCACCCCAGAAGCCCTACAATACATATGTTACCCAAAATACACAAGGACACCAGGAATCCTCCTTTTCGACTCATAGAGTCGACGGTTGGAAGCATACATCAACCCATAGGACAATTATTGGACAAGCATCTGCAGCCTTGTGTGATGAGGATGAAAACGTTTGTGAAGGACACAACCCATTTTTTGGAAAAACTAGAAATGGTTAAAATAACAAAAGAGGAACAGATAATATTATGCAGCATGGATGTCAAATCTTTATATACATCCATACCTCACCAAGATGGGATAGAAGCCATTGAACACACACTACTGAACACAGAACTTGATTTGAATTTCAAAGTTTTCCTAATGGAATTACTGTATTTCACTCTCTTTCACAGTTACTTCAAATGGAAAAACCATTACTATTTACAACAAACTGGAACTGCCATGGGAAATTCGGCAGCTCCTGTGTATGCGAATTTGTATATGGAGCGATTCGAAACGGAACACATTCTAACTCAGGAACCACGGAAATCTCACACTAAGCTCATATTGAGATACATAGATGATATGTTCATCATATGGACTGGCACAGAAATAAAGCTCAAGGAAGCAATCATTGAACTCAACACACGTGATGAACGCATTCAATTTACATCGGAGATTAATGACACCAAGATCACATTCTTGGATGTAGAAATCCACAGAGAAGGTTCTCGGTTCGAGACAGACATCTATCGGAAATAAACAGACCGCAATAATTTGTTACATCACAACAGCTTTCATCAAAATTCTTTAAAGAAGCATTTGCCGTACTCACAAATGTTAAGAGTAAAAAGGATTGTATCAACACCAGAGAAATCAGAAACCAGAATCAAAGAGATGGAATTAAGATTCAGAGACAGAGGATACCCTCAAAATATACTGGATGATGCCAAAATGAGATGTGTACAGAAAAACAGGAAAGATTTACTAACTCAAACAACAAAAAAGGAAAACACAAGAGTTGTGATCGTGTCGAAATATTCAACAAAAAGCAAAGCATTTAAAAGCATCATCAGAAAACACTGGACGATACTATCTCAAGAAACTGAGTTCAATAACATTTTCTGTGAGATGCCTCCATTCGCCTATCGAAGGACGAGGAATTTGGGAAGCATGATCAAACCGAAGGAGGTAAAAATCAATTAAACCTTTCACGGCACACTACCATGCCATAACTGTAGTCACTGCAACAGTATCATCAGAGGGAACATTATCACCCACCCTAGCAAAGGATACAAGATCAAACTATGTGTGTCAGCTACTTGTGACTCAAAGAATGTCATTTACCTGTTGAAATGTCCCTGCGGACAAGGTTACGTGGGAAAGACTGAGAGAAAAATAAAAACTAGACTCAATGAGCACAAATCTAATATTCGCAACAAACAGATGAAATCCACTGTCGCAGCTCATTTTTGTGAGGCTTCTCATAACATCAGTCAATTGAGGTTTACTATTTTAGAAATTGTGGTAAAACAAGAGGGTGTGGATAACAATAAGAACATGTTACAACGTGAGAATTTTTGGATTTTCAAATTGGAAACTTTGAAACCGACTGGAATGAACGATCGCACAGAATTCAGTTGTTACCTACAATGACCACAATGACATATTTAATCAAAGAGTGTTTGCATGTTAATTTCTCATTGCTCCCTTGTCTAATGTTTATTTTTACTTAACTTTGTTCCTTCAATGTTATCTGGATTTCATGATCCCATACATAGCATGCCTATTTCACGTTTATTTTCGCATTTGCTTAACACTTTCCAAGATGGCGGCCAGGGACCTTCCAGAGTTGAGTCCGCTTTCACTGTCCATTAACTTAATGGCGATTTAGTATTCCCCGACACGCTAACCCTGTGAACAGCGTTCTTCCCAACCGGCGGTTATGAACGTTCGTAACCCTTGGCTCCACGAGTAAGTGCATGTGACTAACTTTTTATCGTTTTTGGTGAGCGGGCACACGCTTCATGTAAATGACGGTCATACCTTTACTGAGTTCTGATGAATTACGGTACTTACGTAGAGCTTCAGTAGAACTCACGCTACAACCAGTGATTGATTTTTATGTTACTTGACGTTAGTATTCTCTGGCGTTTTTATTATTTTTCATCCTTTTTCTCGAATTAGGGTGTTACCAGACCTCTTTACGTGATCACACATCTTTTCTAACTATATCACTTGAATTCACGTGGTTTTTCCTTCCTTACTAATTCACCCGATCATTGCTATGTTCACTACAATGTTCTCGTAATAGACTTACTACGGGCATTTCTCACGATTATGTATGTACCTATGAAACTGATAGTAATTTGTGCATATATGTACTCTGATATATCCTTATACGTGATCATATATTTTTGATTTTTAGAACCCAGTCCCTGATAAAGGCTATCCATTAGCCGAAATGCATTGGATAATGGAATATTGGGTATAAGGCTGGATGCCATTGATTTGTTTTGAACCGATTTGAAGACATAAAAATAACACAATGATAAAGAATAAAGAATCATTGAACACGAGAGTTTTGGATTTGTTTTAGAAGATTCGCATTCGTAAACAGTGAAAGAATTTTACAACCCTTTTGGGATCTAGCTGTGACTAGGGGACGTCACCCAATTTAGGGTCACGCTATTCCTTTATATACCAGTACTCCATGACGGAGAGTACACCCTAGAGCACGCAACAACAGACTGAACACAGTCAATTTAGTGTGCGAGCGTGACATAAAACATTTGGCTTTAACTAAGCCGACACTCCCCTGGTATGATGGAGGCATAGCCCTCCCAGATATCAAACAATACTATTGGGCATCTCAGCAAGTCGCGATCAATCACGGGATTTATGGCCTGTAGCCGATCCCGGCTACACTATGGATAAGTGACTCCTTCCTGGAGGTAGTTACAATAGGCCGAAATATTCTAAATCAATGAAGGTCGACTTGACTGGGCCGACTAAGCATGCTGTGCGGATCTGGCATGACGCCATTGGTTCTTTGGGATGGAGGGACAAACGTACACTTGCTACCCCGCTTTTTGATTTGGAGAGGTTGGGTAAGCTTTGGAATACAAGAGGGTTTGATAAGTGAGATCTGATAGGGATCTCTACCATTAAGGACATCTGGGGCAAGGGGAGGATTAAAACATTTGAGGAGATTCAGGCTGAATTTCAGTTGGAGAGTTCTGAGTATTTTCGCTACGCTCAGATTCAGCACTCTTTACAGGCGACCCTACCCAAGGATGCAGATCCACCGGAGGCCTCGCCTCTTGAGGATAGAATCTTGGACGGCCACCTCCCCGAAAAAGCGATTTCCCTGACCTACAAGAAACTAATTAATCACAGGGCGGATCTACTTAGGGAACTAAGGGAAAAGTGGGTGCGAGACGGCATAGAGCTGGATGATGAGGACTGGCAATCCTCTGTGTCCTCTCCAAGGGTGGTTGCCATTCCCGCGCGGCTGCGATTGGTTCAGTTAAAAATACTACACAGGGTTTATGTCACGGGCCCCCTTCTTCTACAGATGGGGTTGTATGATTCTGGATTGTGCAGAAGGAAGTGTGGTGGGGACGTTGTTCCATATCATCTGGGAGTGTCGATATATCGCAGAATATTGGCAGGGGATTCACAGTACCATGCAAGAGGTCCTGGGGGTCTCCTTACTGCCAGAGACGAGGAGATGCCTCATTAACATTTGTGAACCTATGAACCTTAATTCTGCGCAGATACAGTGGGCCACATTAAGCTTTATGTTAGCAAAAAGGAATATTGCCCAGCAGTGGGATTCCGACCAGCCCCTCACCCTTGAGAATTGGAAAAACAATTTAGATTGGAGTATGTCCTGGGAGAAGACTGTTTTTGTGGCAAGAGGCCACCCTGGAAAGGAGGCCTTAGTATGGGGACCGTGGAATAGATATAAGGGTGATATCTGTGCGCCACCTAGGGATGCTGTCTTTGATGTACCTTCCTCCCCATATGGTTTCTGCTGTGTATGTTCCCTGATCTCCCACACCCCGAAAGTGTTGTATTGATTGTGGCATGATCCTACTGTACTGTGTTCAATTATCTGATGCTTTCTTTTAATAAAAAGAACTGTAAAAAGAAAACTGCAGCTAACTACTTTGCCAAAAAAAGGGTAATTTTTCACTACAAAATTGAGGTGTGTCCATGTTGCGTTTTGCACCGTTTCCTGTCATGGGCACTAGACCGACCCACACAAGTGAGGTACCATTTTTCTTGGAAGACTTTGAGGAATGTGGGGTGGGTGGATATTTGTGGATCCACACAGATTCCAGAACTTTCCACCACAGAAATGTAGGGGAAATGTGTTTTTGGACAATGGTTTAGGTTTGCAAGGGATTCTGGGTAACAGAACCTGGTAGGAACCAGTAAAGTCACCCCATCCTGGATTCCCCATGGTGTCTAGATTTCAGGAATGTATAGGTTTGCTAGGTTTCCCTAGGTGCCCGCAGAGCTAGGGTTCAAAAACTACAGCTAGGTACTTTGCCAAACAAATTTCATTTTTCACAGTGAAATTGGGGTGTGTCCATGTTGCGTTTTGCACCGTTTCCTGACGTGGACGTTAGGTCTACCCACAGAAATAAGGTACCATTTTTCTCGAAAGACTTTGGGGAAGGCGGGGAGGGTGGAAATTTGTGGATCTACGCAGATTCCAGAACTTTCCACCACAGAAATGTGGGGAAAATGTTTTTTTTGGACAATTTTTAGGTTTGCAGGGGATTCTGGGTAACAGAACCTGGTGAAAGGCAGTCAAGTTACCCCATCTTTGATTCCCCTGGGTGTCTAGTTTTAAAAAATGTTTAGGTTTTCTATGTTTCCCTAGGTGCCAGCAGAGCTCGGGTTCAAAAACTACAGGTAGGCACTTTGCCAAAAAAGTGTCATTTTTCACTGCGAAATTGAGGTGTGTAAACATTGCGTTTTGCGCCATTTCCTGTCACGGGCACTAGGCCTACCCACACAAGTGAGGTACCATTTTTCTCTGAAGACTTTGGGCAACGCTGGGTGGGTAGAAATTTTGGATTCATGCAGATTCCTGAAGTTGCCACCACAGAAATGTGATGAAAATTTGTTTTTTTTGCCAATTGTTTAGGTTTGCAAGAGATTCTGGGTAACAGAACCTGGTGAGAGGCAGTCAAGTCACCCCATCCTTGATTTCCCTTGGTGTTTACATTTCAAAAATGTATAGGTTATCTAAGTTTCCCTAGGCGCCGGCAGAGCTAGGGTTCAAAAACTACAGCTAGGCACTTTGCCATAAAGGGTCATTTTTCATTGCAAAATTGAGGTGTGCCCACGTTGGGTTTTGCACCATTTCCTGTCGCGGGCACTAGACCAACCCATACAAGTGAGGTACCATTTTTCTTGTAAGAGTTTGGGGAATGCAGGGTGGGTTGAAATTGATGAATCCACGCAGATTCCAGAACTTTCCACCACAGAAATGTAAGGACAATGTGTTTTTTTTTACAATGTTTTAGGTTTGCAAGGGATTCTGGGTAACAGAACCTGATGGGAACCAGTCGGTTTGCAGGGGATTCTGGGTAACAGAACCCGGTGGGAACCAGTCAAGTCACCCCATCCTGAATTCCCCTTGGTGTCTATTTTTCAAAAATGTATAGCTTTGCTAGGTTTCACTCGGTGCAGCTAGAGCTATGGTTCAAAAACTGCAGCTAAGCACTTTGCCAAAAAAGGGTCATTTTTCACTACAAAATTGAGGTGTGTCCATGTTGCGTTTTGTGCCGTTTTCTGTCGCGGGAGCTAGACCGACCCACACAAGTGAGGTACCATTTTTCTCAGAAAACTTTGAGGAACGTGGGGTGGATGGAAATTTGTGGATTCACACAGATTCCAGAACTTTCCACCACAGAAATGTGGTGAAAATGTGTTTTTTGGACAATTGTTTAGGTTTGCAGGGGATTCTGGGTAACAGAACCTGGTGAAAGGCAGTCAAGTCACCCCATCCTGGATTCCCCTGGGTGTCTAGTTTTAACAAATGTACAGGTTTTCTATGTTTCCCTAGGTGCCAGCAGAGCTCGGGTTCAAAAACTACAGCTAGACACTTTGCCAAAAAAGTGTCATTTTTCACTGCGAAATTGAGGTGTGTAAATGTTGCGTTTTGCGCTGTTTCCTGTCACGGGCACTAGGCATACCCACACAAGTGAGGTACCATTTTTCTCTGAAGACTTTGGGTAATGCTGGGTGGGTGGAAATTCGTGGATTCATGTAGATTCCAGAAGTTGCCACCACAGAAATGTGAGGAAAATTTGTTTTTTTGGACAATTTTTTAGGTTTGCAAGGGATTCTGGGTAACAGAACCTGGTGAGAGGCAGTTAAGTCACCCCATCCTTGATTCCCCTTGGTGTTTACTTTTAAAAAATGTATAGGTTTTCTAGGTTTCCCTAGGTGCCGGCAGAGCTAGGGTTAAAAAACTACAGCTAGGCACTTTGCCAAAAAGGGAAATTTTTCACTGCAAAATTGAGGTGTGTCCACGTTGGGTATTGTAACATTTCCTGTTGCGGGCACTAGGCCGACCCACACAAGTAAGGTACCATTTTTCTTGTAAGACATTGGGGAACACGGGGTGGGTGGAAATTTGTGAATCCACGCAGATTCCAGAACTTTCCACCACAGAAATATGGGGATAATGTGTTTTTTTGATAATTTTTTAGGTTTGCAAGGGACTCTGGGTAACAGAACCTGATGGGAACCAGTCAAGTCACCCCATTCTGAATTTCCCTGGGTGTCTAGTTTTTCAAAATGTATAGGTTTGCTAGGTTTCCTCAGGTGCCGGCAGGGCTATGGTTAAAAAACTACAGCAAGGCACTTTGTCAAAAAAGGGTCATTTTTCACTACAAAATTGAGGTGTGTCCATGTTGCGTTTTGCGCCGTTTCCTGTTGCGGGAACTAGACCGACCTACACAAGTGAGGTACCATTTTTCTATGAAGACTTTGAGGAACACGGGGTGGGTGGAAATTCGTGGATTCATGCAGATTCCACAACTTTCCACCACAGAAATATGAGGTAAATCTGCTTTCTTTGACAATTGTTTAGGTTTGCAAGGGATTCTGGGTAATAGAACCTGGTGAGAACCAGTCAAGTCACCCCATCCAGGATTCCCATGGGTGTCTAGTTTTAAAAAATGTATTGGTTTGCTAGGTTACTCTAGGTGCCGGCAGAGCTAGGGTTCAGAAACTACAGCTAGGCACTTTGCCAAAACAGGGTAATTTTTCACTATGAAATTGGGGTGTGTACATGTTGCGTTTTGCTCCGTTCCCTGTCGGGGATACTAGGTCTTCTCACACGTGAGGTACCATTTTTCACTGGAGACTTTGGGGAACGCAGGCTGGGTGGAAATTTTTGGATCAATGCAGATTCCAGAACTTTCCACCACAGAAATGTGAGGAAAATGTCGTTTTTTGACAATTCTTTAGGTTTGCAAGGAATTCTGGGTAACAGAACCTGGTGGTAACCAGTCACGTCAACTCATCCCGGATTTCCCTGGGTGTCTAGTTTTCAGAAATGTATAGGTTTTCTAGGTTTCCCTATGTGCCTGCAGAGCTAGGGTTCGAAAACTACAGCTAGGCACTTAGCCAGAAAAGGGTAATTTTTCACTGTAAAATTGGGGTGTGTCCACATTGCGTTTTGGCCGTTTCCTGTCGCAGGCACTAGGCCTACCCACACAAGTGAGCAACCATTTTTCTTGGAAGACTTTGGGGAAAGCGGGGTGGGTGGAAATTTGTGGATCCATGCAAATTCCAGAACTTTCCACTACAGAAATGTGAGGAAAATGTGTTTTTTTGAAAACATTTTAGGTTTGCAAGGGATTCTGGGTAACAGAACCCGGTGAGAGGCAGTCAAATCACCCAATCCTGGATTCCCCTGGGTGTCTAGTTTAAAAAAATGTATAGGGTTGCTAGGTTTCCCTAGATGCCGGCAGAGCTATGGTTAAAAAACTACAGCTATGCACTTTGCAAGAAAAGGGTAATTTTTTATTGTGAAAATGTGGTGTGTTCATGTTGGGTTTTGAGCCGTTTCCTGCCGTGGGCCCTATGCCTACCCACACAAGTGAGGTACCATTTTTATCGGGAGATTTAGGGTAATTCTTAATTGTAAAGAAACTGTTATTACCTATTAACGTTCGATGCATTTCAGCCTTCCAAATGAAAGACATTGCGTTAAAAAGAAGTCATTTTGAAAAATGACTGACAATTCTCATGCTAGTATAAGTATTCCCAATTTCGTGAATGTGCAAATGTCTACTGTTTCTTAATTCTATATTTTTTTCCCATTTCAGAAATACATAGGTGTCTTTCATACCGATTTTCCCATGTATACATTTTCCCAATAATTGCTATATACCCGGTACATAATAAAAAGCCATTGCAAATTGCTGCTCAGTTATTGGCTCTGGGGTCGTTGGGTTCTTGGTTAACCTACAAGTCCTATATATCCCCACAACCTGTAAGGTCCAGAGGATGTAATGGTATATTGCTTTTAAAGAGTTGTCATAATTAGAAAAAGTTACAAGTGAAAACGTTGACACAAAAGGCTGTTTTTTCAACTAATTTTAATTTTTTCCTATATTTAACTGTTACTTTCTATAAAGAAGCCTTGATGGATCTATACAAATGACACCTTGCTGAATTCAAAATTATGTCTACATTTCGAAAATGTATATATTTGCAGGATCCATTATTGCTTTCATACGCATTTTTTAACATTAACTGGAAGGAGGTTGAAAGCACATAAAATAGCAAAAATAGGTCATGTCCCAGAAAAATGCCAAAACTGTGTATAAAATGTTGGTTTTCTGACAAAAGTCTGTCATTCTCTAAAAGCAGGGAGAATGGTGATTTCAATCCCACAAACCCTTTTTTGAAACCATTTGTAGGGAAAAACCCAGACGCGTTCATGTGTAGCACTTTTTTCACATTTTTCCCCCCAAAAACTAAATGTTGCTGTATTTTGGCCAATTTCTGGGACCCCTTCAGGGGAATCCACAAACCCTGAGTACCTTTAGAATCCCCATGATGCTGGAAGAAGAGGATGCAAATTTGGCTTGGATACCTAAGCGCGCACTACCCAAAATAGCCAAAAAAAGGCTTAGCGCGGGGGGGGGAAGGACTAGCAGCGAAGGGGTTAAGAGATTACAGAGCCAGGTACAAAATTTAAATGCAAAAGAACTTCAGTAAATAGCACAATATACACTGGGCCCCAGGGGGGGACCAAACCATATATTAAGAAAATGGTATTAAAACCACAACTTGACTAGACACGGTGCCTAGAGCACGTATAATCATTGGGATCCCAGGGAACCACCCAAGGTAGTGACCCAGGGGACCCACGGGGGACGTGTGCAGTTACCTTCTAGGGGGAAAGTCGCAGTTGGAATTTTACAGTTAAAGGACACTTAAGAGAGAATTTTGGGCAAACCCCTTTAGACTTAAGGGTTTCTAGGGCCAACACCCATGGGAGCACCGGAGTACTCAAGTTACCTCACCCAGGGAAGCAGGGTGCATAGGTGTTAAAGTGTGTAGGATTCATCATTGATTTCAATGGTGATCTGCTGCAAAGTGCTGCTGCTGTGAAGAAGAACAGTGTCCGATGTGATCCAACTCTGGATTACAGATGTGGAGAACCTGAAAACAGAGGGGACAGAGTCTGGGTCACTTGCCAGTGACGAGGGACACGGTAGACAAATGCCCACCAATGTCGGGTGCTTCAGGTGCGAAGAGGTGATGCTTGACTCTGCAGCCACGAGGTCCAGGAGGTGTTGATGACAACCAGGAGCTGGATTCGAGCTAACCCTCAAAGGATGTTGAGTGCTGCGGCGTTGGTGCTTGGATTAAACACAACAGGCCTTGGCAACAGCAACCCACGAAGGAAGGGAAACAATGCTTTGGTGTGGACCAGCAAGCTCCAGGGGACTCCCCAAGCGATGGAGAGTCAGGGCATGTCTAAAGCAACCAGGGAAGCCCAAGGAAAGTTAAAGTTGCCTCATCAGGGACATACAGGATGATGGACCAGGGATCGCGAATGTACCTCGAGAGAAAATACAAAGGTCCGGCTCACGGAACTTTCGTGGAGTGCATGCCAGTAATCTTTGGTGGAATTGCTGCTCGAGGTCTGAGCTAAAAATAACCCAATGAACAGCCTCAAGAATCGTCGAGAAGCATATGCACTTGCAAATGTTCAAGGGGTTCTGGTTCCACGGTACTCACAAGGGCTACGGGTCGCAGCTTTGCTGGGGACTCGGGTTGGCCTCTGGGAAGTCTGGGAACACACCTCCTGTGTTGCAAATTCTTTGTAGTCCGACAGGAGCTTCGGAGATGGAAACCGGTCAGATGCGTCTTTGGTGCCTGCCACGCAGGGGAGTAACTCCTTTACTCCAAGGGAGATCCTTCAGTCATCTTGCCTCATCGTCGAAGTTCCAGGATTCAGTATCAGAGTTTCGTCCAGGTAAATCTAAAGTCCTGTAGTCAGGAGTTCCTACTTTATACCCAAGGAAGGGGTGGGACAAACTCTGCGGGGACCTACCTATGGAAGGGTTTGGAAAGAAGGGTGGCTACACCCATTTCCTTTGTCCAGTTTCACGCCAGAGCAGGGGCTGGTAGCCTCTGCAACCGGTTTGAACTGGGCTATGCAAAGGGACACCAAATGTGCCCCCAGTGCAGTCTTCAAAGCACTCTTGGAGTGTACCCACCCAGCCTCAATACATGAAAGCCTGTCTGGGAAGTTGTTACACCTCCCTGTAACAGGAAACCTATTGTCCAGGCCTCCCCTGCTGGAGTTTCATCCAGTGGCAGGAGGACAGGCTTGTGTCTGTGGCTGCAGCATGTATTTTGTGATTCCAGGGTTCTGTTAAGCTGGTGCCGGCTGTACTGGTGTGGCCATGTTTCTTCCTCTAGGAGGGTGGAATCATACCTCCGCCGCCAGTACTTGCAGGGAGGTATGATTCCAAGGTGTTTGACACCAAACACGACATGTTTCCTTGCAGCCATTCCAAAGTTAGCATTTACCGCAATGTTATAATGCACTTAAGAGTATATGGTCTGGCTGCATCACAGAACAACCCCGAAGAATAGATTCCGAAGGCTACAGAGGGGCCCTGCTCATGCATAGGCACCCTCTCACAGAAATCCCAGCACCCTGCCTTCAGGATTGATAAAGTCTGCCATAGCGGTGACTGATAGGTTTATATGTGAGGTGATATAAGATAGATATAGGGAACCTATATCTAAGCAAGGGGTGCATACATCACCTTAGACAGGCTGCTGTAGCAGACCTGTGGTGTCATTTTGGAAGGCTGCCCAGGGGTGGCATAATACATGCTGCAGCCCCTGGTAGGCCACTGGGGTACCTATGCCCTTGGTATCTAGTGTACCATATACTAGGGACTCATAAGGGTACCCCAGTAGCCAAACTGGAGTGTACCTAAAGTACATGGAATCATTTTAGAGAGGAAGCAGCAAGGCTGGGGTCCTTGGTAGCAGGGCCCCAGCCAGACTAAAGTTGAAAAACAGTGAAACATCAGCAAAAAGTGGAGATAACTATAAGAGGTAGATCCTACTCTCCTACATAACCTCCTCCAAACGCAGGGACATCAAACTAACCTTGAACAGTTGAGTCTTCATGTTCTAAGTGGAAATATCTGGAGAGTCCATCTGCATTGGCATGGTTACTCCCAGCTCTATATTCCACTGTATAGTCCATCCCCTGTAGGGAAATGGACCACCTCAAAAGTTTGGGGAATTCACCCTTCATCTGTTTTAGCCATAAGAGGGGCTAATGGTCTGTCTGAACAGTGAAGTGTGTGCCAAACAAGTATGGCCTCAGCTTCTTCAGAGCCCAAACCAGAGCAAATGCCTCCCTCTCAATGGCTCACCAACGTTTCTCTCTGGGGGTCAGCCTTCTGCTAATAAAAGCGACTGGTTGATCCTGACCTTCATCATTCAATTGTGATAACACATCCCCTACCCCCAACTCAGATGCATCTGTGTGAACAATGAATTCTTTGGACTGGTTAGGAATGTGCAGAATGGGAGCAGTGCACATGGCCTGCTTCAGGTCATCAAATGGCTTTTGACAGCTACTGTCCACTGAACTTTCTTTGGCATTTTCTTAGATGTTAAGTCATTCAGGGGTCTCTTTGGATCCATACTCCTTGACAAATCTTCTGGATTACCCAGTCAGGCCCAAGAAAGCTCTGACCTGAGTCTGGGTGGTTGGAACAACCCAGTCCATGATGGTCTGGATTTTGCTCTACAATGGTTGAACTTGGCCTCCACCTACAAGGTGGACCAGGTACACAACCTGACTCTGCCCTATCTGGCACATAGTAGCCTTGATAGTTAGGGCTGCTTTCTGCAGGGCCTCCAAAACATTTCTCACGTGGACCAGGTGATCCTCCCAGGTGGAGCTAAACACAGCAATATCATATAGATATGCTGCACTATAGTCTTCCAGGCCTTTAAGGACTTTGTTCACCAACCTTTGGAAAGTGGCAGATGCATTCTTCAAACCAACAGGCATCACCACAAATTGGTAATGCCCACTAGGGGTAGAACATATGTCTTTGGCTCTGCATCATCAGCTAGTCTGATCTGCCAGTAGCCAGCTGTCAAGTCAAATGTGCTCAGAAACTTGGCTGAGGGCAAAGTATCTATGAGCTCATCTGCCCTTGGTATTGGATGGGCATCAGTCCTAGTGGCTGCTTTGAGACCCCTGTAGTCTACACAAAACCTCATCTCTTTCTTACCACCCCGGTTGTGAGGTTTGGGCACTAAGACTACTGGACTAACCCGATGTCTATCTGAGGGTTCAATAACTCCCAAATCCAACATCTTCTGGACTTCAGTCCTGATACAGTCCCTGACATGGTCAGTTTGCCTGTAAATCTTATATTTAACATGCAGACTGTCACCAGTGTCCACTTCATGAGTGCACCAGGTAGTCTGATTTGGAGTCAGGGAAAACATATGCCTACACTGATTGAGCACCTGTCTGCAATCAGCTTGCTGCTGGTCAGTGAGGCTGACTGCCAAGGCTACACCATCTACTGACCTATCAACAGGGTTCTGTGAGAGCAGGTCACGGAGTGGATCATTCTCCTATTCATGTCCCTCATCAGTAGCCGTGAGCAAGCCCATGTCTGCCCTGTCAACATATGGTTTCAGTCTGTTGACATGGAGTACGCTATTAGGCTCCTGGGAGTTCAAAGGTCTACCAAGTAGGTAACCTCTCCCTTCTGTTCAACAATTGTATGGGGGCCACTCCACTTGTCCTGGAGGGATGCTGGGGCCACTGGCTCCAACACCCACACTTTCTGTCCTGGCTGGTAAACAGTCAGCACAGCCTTTTGGTCATGCCAGGCCTTTTGCAATTCCTGGCTAGCCTCAAGGTTTTTGGTGGTCTTATAATAATAATAATAATAATAATAATAATAATAATAATAATAATAAGGAAGCTTATAAAGCGCCTGGTTACACCCGTGGCATGTCCCTGCGCTGTTGTAAGTGGTAGAAAATAGATCCCCATGC
Organism: Lissotriton vulgaris; assembly: GCF_964263255.1. Lineage (NCBI taxonomy): Eukaryota > Metazoa > Chordata > Amphibia > Caudata > Salamandridae > Lissotriton > Lissotriton vulgaris. The sequence continues at coordinate 427,715,888 of NC_141695.1, read as the reverse complement.
CCAGACTAGTGACGCACAGGCCTATTAATGAAGGAACAAGTATGTTTTGAGCTCTCTTCTAAACCTGGTCTCAGAGGGTTCCAGCCGAAGCTCCAGAGGGAGTTTGTTCCAGCTCTTGGCCGCCAAGAGCCGGAAAGATCTACCACCCATCCTGTCCCTCTTGACTTTAGGGACAAGCAACAGGCCAGTCCCAAAAGGTCTAAGGGACCGTGTGGGCCTATAGACGGTAGTAAGACTCTGCAGGTACATAGGACCGATGCCTTGGGTGATGCGGTTGCATGTACAAAGGGCCTTCAACATGATTCTCTTCCTGACAGGAAGCCAGTGAAGAGTGTCCAAGGCCCTTTTGGAGGCATCCCTTCTCGGTTGCCTGAGGACCAACCGAGCCGCCGCATTTTGCATAGCCTGAAGCCGGTTAAGACTTTTGACAGTGGCACCCAAATACAGTATGTTACCATAATCTAAACGTGAAGTAACAAGTGCATGCACTAGCGTCTTCCTGGCCTCTATAGGAAGGAGGTCCATAGTTTTGCGTAGACCCTTCAGGACACCAAAACAAATCCCCACTACACGTCTGATATGGGGTTCAAATGTGAGATCAGAGTCTACCCATACACCCAGGTTCTTAGCCTGGGAGCACGGTATAGGGGCTGGGCCTAAACCAGACGGCCACCATGCTGATGACCACACTGACGGCCCCCCCCACCAAGCACCTCTGTCTTGCTACCATTCAACCTCAGGCAGTTGTTAGCCATCCAAGAGGCAAGCTCCGGCATGCACGCCCTGAAGTTGGATGCCGCCAGATCAGGTGCCCGTGATAGCGAGATAACCAGCTGCGTGTCATCGGCATATGACACAATCCTAATTCCAAAACCCTCCACTATACTTGCCACTGGAGATACATATAGATTAAATAGTGTGGGGCTCAGAGCAGAGCCCTGAGGCACACCCTGATCCAGTTTAATAGCTTTGGAGTAGTGGGCGTCCTGTCTGACCTGAAAGGTACGCTCCATCAGGAATGATTGTATACATTTTAGAGCCGAGCCTGAGACACCGCCCTTGTTCAGACACTGTAGCAAGGTCTAGTGAGCCACAGTGTCAAAAGCGGTGCTTAGGTCCAAGAGGATGAGAGCCATCGTTTGCCCCTCATCTGCTCCCTGCCTAATGGCCTCCGTGGCCATTAGTAGAGCTGACTCCCTAGAGTGAAGTGATCAAAATCCAAATAGAGTGGGGTGCAGGATATTGGCTTTTTCCACATATGCCATGAGCTGTAAGTTTGCTACCTTCTCTGTCACTTTCGCCAGACATGGTAGCAGCGAGATAGGGCGAAGATTTTCCAATTTATCAGGGCCCATATTAGGCCGATATACTCTGCCGTCCTGGAGCGGAGACCAAGTATATAGGCCACAATATCCTGCATATCCTGCTTGGGAGGTTTGAGAGGTAACTCCCATCCCTCCTTCACTAAGCACAATGATCCCCTAACAGGATGTCCAAACAGAATTTCAAAAGGGCTGTAACCAATCCCCTTCTGAGGAACCTCCCTGTAGGCAAATAGAAGGCAGGGCAAAAGGATGTCCTATCTTCGCCAAAGCTTTTCTGGGAGAGCTTTGATCATGCCCTTTAAAGTTTTGTTGAATCTCTCAAATAAACTGTTGCATTGTGGGTGATAGGGTGTGGTGAATTTGTATTTCACTCCGCACTCCTTCCACATTGCAGTCAAGTAACTAGACATGAAGACTGCACCCCTGTCTGATACTGCCTCCTTAGGGAAACCCACTCTGGAAAATATTCGCCGGAGGGCCCTTGCCACCACAGGTGCTGTAGTGGTCCTAAGGGGAATTGCTTCTGGGTACCTGGTGGCATGGTCCACCACCACCTGTATAAACTTGTGCCCAAATGCTGTCTGAGGATCCATGGGACCAACTATATCAATCCCTGCCCTCTCAAAGGGAACCCCCACCACAGGTAGTGGTATCAGGGGGGCCTTTGTGGTACCACCTGCCTTGCTACTGGCTTAACAGGTGACACAGGAGCGACAAAACTCTTTGGTGTCTTCAGACATATGTGGCCAATGAAAGTGAGGGACAATCCTGTCCCAAGTCCTGGTTTGACCCAGGTGACCTGCTAAGGGAATATCATGGGCTAGTGTTCATAGGAAGCCCTTAAACGTCAGAGGTAGGACCAGCCTCCTGGTGGCTCCAGGCTTGGGGTCTCTACTCCCTGAGTATAGGAGTCCATCATCCAATAGATACTATGGGCTACGCTAGAATTCCCAGCAGCCTCAGCAGCAGCCTGCTGTCTGATGGGTTCAAGAGAGGGGCAGCTCAGCTGCTCCTGGCTCAGATCTGTCCTGGAAGGGGCCACTGTCCCAAAGAACTCAACCTTATCAGGTTCAAGCTCAGCTGGGACAGTTCTTTTTTCAGGCCTAAGATCATCTCCCTCAAGAGACTGATCTGTACTCTGAGTCAGGGGGAAGGCACAGCCTTAACCATACTGCTCCTCCTCTTGGGAGCCACCTGGTCCATTCTTCCAGAATCCAGGGCCTGTTCACTTATATACATTTTGGCCTGTGACCTAGTCACAGCAAACACATGTGCAGGGATTTCTAGCATTTCTGCGTGAGTCCTGAGCTCCACTTCAGCCCAAGCTGAAGTTTCTAAAACATTGCCAAGCAAGCATTCAACAGGGAGGTCTGCACTTACCACAACCTTCTTAAGGCCAGTTATCCCTCCCCAGGAGAAATTAACAACTGCCAAGGAATGGTCAATCCTGACATTGCAAGCATTGGTCACTTGGTACATTTCCCCAAAATGATCTGCTCAGGAACCACAAAATCTTGTGTCACCATGGTGACACTTGCTCCTGTGTACCTGAATGCCAAAGCCTCTTTTCCATTGATCAAAGGCTGCCGCCTGTATTTGCCCAGATTACTGGGACTGACAAAGGGGGACATATCCACGCCTCCATCATAGATCAGTACAGCCTGAGTTGGAATTTTGACTAGACCAGAGTCCATCTCAGAACCTAGGGTTAACCCTACTACACCCTTATTCTGAGTACCACCACTTGGATATGAACTAGGGGGAACAGTTGCCTTAGGGGCAATGGTAGCTGGAGTTGAGTCTTTGGACTTGGTACAATCACTAGTCAAATGGGTGTTCTGCTTACAGATGTTATACCATTGTTTTTTTGTCTTTTCCTTTGTTAGATTGGGACTCCCCACCAGATGCAGATTTTTGAGGGCCTTGAGAAGACTTCTGGTCTTTACCCTTATCCCCACCCTTATCAGAGTTTTTAGAATGTTGTTTCTTGGAGTCACCTTGGTACTGAACCTGCTGCCTCACCCTGGTTCTGATCCATTTGTCTACCTTCTGACCCAATTCTTGGGGAGAGGTCAGATCAGAGTCCACCGGGTACTGATGCAACAGCTGATGTTGACAATTATTAAGGATCTGCTCCCTCATAATTAAGTTGTACAATCCTTTAAAACAACACCCCTTACTGCCAAATAACCAGCCCTCCTGAGCCTTAGTAGCACAATCTACAAAGTCAACCCAGTCCTGATCTTGTGCCTTTGGGTGTCTCTGAACTTAATCCTGTATTGCTCAGTGGTTAAGCCAAACCCATCAATCAGAGCACTCTTCAAGACAGTATAGTTATCAGCATCCTCTTCTCTTACAGTGAGGAACTTGTCTCTGCCTTTGTCTGCAAAGGAGAGCCACAAGATTGCTGCCCACTGCTCCTGAGGGACCCTCTGTGCGTTCCAGGCCCTCTCCAGTGCAGTTATCCATTTGTGGATGTCATCCCCACTCTGGTAGGGGGGACAATCTTGTTCAGATCCCTATGGTCATGAGTGTGTTCTCTACCTCTAGGGACACTGATGCTGCCACCACAGGGCTCTAGCCCCAACTTTTTAAAAGCTCTCTGGAGCACCAGGGATTCCCTGTCTAAAGCCAACTGCTCTTTCTTGATTCAGAGTTTTTCTTTTTCAAACTCAAGCAGTCTGCACTTTCTCTCATGGGAGGACTCTCCCCTGTAGGAGGGTGAGGACCTATGAGAGACAGATGTTCCTACAGATGCACCAGAATGATTAGACTCCTGAGGAGATCTAGACCGCATAGATACACTGTTGACTCCCCCTGGAGGGGTGAATAGAGAACCACTGGGTTCCCTTCTTCATCCACAGGGAAAATGTGGTTATCCAGGTTAGAATCATTCTGATCCTCCTGGTTAGCATCAAGGTCCAGTTCTTGGATGTTTTCACCTCCTTGCCTGTCCTCTTCTGCTCCCCCACCCAACCTGCCTGGCTCATCAGACCCTGTGGTCTTTCTGAGATCATCTAAAAGCAATACCTCTATGAGGCGTTGGGCCCTAGGGGTTTTCCCTGTCTTCAATTTCCTAGATGTACACATGTTCCTCAATTGTGGAAATGGGACATGGGCATACTTAGTTAATCTGGAGCCACTGGCTTCAGCCTTTGAAGACATACTAGTGTGGTGTGGTGTCTGCACCTACCTACTCTAGTGGGACTACCGAACTCTCTCTTGAGTTCTAGAAAGGGTGTGCTAAACCCTTGGCACACAACTCTAGAACTTACTTTATTCTATCTTGATTTATATGTACCTATGTACCTATAGTGGTTTTCAGTTAGTCACTCAATCAGATTATCTGGTAAAGCAATAACAAGCTTGAATCCAACCGCTGCACACCAATGTGAGAAGTTGGCCTGGTGTATGCTGTCTACTAGTTTTAGTGGGCACCTTGTACCAGTCCAAACAACCCTTATTGATGATAAAGCAGCTCGGTTTACCACATTATAACCTCATGAAAGTCTAAATGAAAGGAGAACCACACAAGGTATATATAAAATATATGTATTTTTTACTAAACACTCTCTAGTAATCTCTTTATGAGATTACAGATCCAGATACAAAATTTAAACGCAATAGAACTTCAGTAATTAGCACAATCTACACTGGGCTCCAAGGGGGTACCAAATCATATATTAAGAAAGTGGCATCAGAATTACGATTTGACTAGACACAGTGCCTAGAGCACGTAAAAAATCACTGGGACCCCAAGGAACCACCCAAGGGAGTGACTCAGGGGACCCACGGGGAACGTGTGAAGTCTGAGAACACAGCAGCAAACTCTGTTAGCTTCTATGGGGAAAGTCGCGGTTGGAATTTTAAAGTTAAAGGACACTTAGGGGAGGATTTTGAGCAAACCCCTTTACACTTAAGGGGTTCTCGGGCCAACACCCACAGGAGCACTGGAGTACTCGAGTTACCTCACCCAGGGTCTCAGCTTTACTGGGGACTCAGGTTGGCCTCTGGGAAGTCTGGGAACCCACCTCCGTGTTGCAAATTGTTCAGAGTCTGGTGGGAGCTTCGGAGATGCAAACTGGTCAGATGCTTCTTTGGTTCCTGCCACGCAGGGCAGTAACTCCTTTACTCCAAGGGAGATCCTTCAGTCATCTAGCACCTTGTAGATCGTCAAAGTTCCAGGATTCAGTATCAGAGTTTCGACCAGGTAAATCTAAAGTCCTTTATTCAAGGGTTCCTACTTTATACCCAAGGAAGGGGTGGGACAAACTCTGGAAGGACCCACTTATGGGAGGGTTTGGAAATAGGGGTGGTTATGCCCATTTCCTTTGTCCAATTTTGCACCGGTTTGAACTGGTCTATGCACAGGGACACCAAATGTGCCCCCAGTGCAGACTTCAAAGCACTCTTGGAGTGCACCTGCCTAACCCCAATACACTAAAGCCTGTCTGGGAGGTGGTTACACCTCCCTGTGACAGGAAACCTATTGTCCAGGCCTCCCCTGCCAGAATTTCGTCCAGCTGCAGGAGGCCAGACTTGTGTCTGTGGCTGCAGCATCCATTTTGTGATGCCAGGGTTCTGTTAAGCTGGAACTGGGTGTACTCGAGTGGCCATGTTTCTCACTCTAGGAGGGTGGAATCATACCTCCACCGCCAGTACTTGCAAGGAGGTATGATTCCAAGGTGTTTGGCACCAAACACAACATGTTTCTTTGCGGCCATTCCAAAGTTAGCATTTACCGCAAGGTTATAAAGCACTTAAGAGTATATGGTCCGGCTACATCACAGAACAACCCCAGAGAAAAGATTCCGAAGGCTGCAGACTCAGAGTGGCCCTGCTCATGCATGGGCACACTCTCACACAAGACCCAGCACCTTGCCTTCAGGATTGATAAGGCCTGCCATAGGAGGTTTATATGTGCAGTAATATAAGGTAGATATAGGGAACCTATATCTAGGTAAGGGGTGCATACACCACCTTACACAGGCTGCTGTAGCAGACCTGTGGTGTCATTTTGGAAGGCTGCCCAAAGATGGCATAATACATGCTGCAGCCCCTGGTAGGCCTCTGGGGTACCTATGCCCTTGGTACTTAGTGTACCATACACTAGGGACTCATAAGGGTACCCCAGTAACCAAACTGGAGTGTACCTAAAGTACATGGAATCATTTTAGAGAGGAAGCAGCTAGGCTGGGGTCCTGGATAGCAGGGCTCCAGCCAGACTAAAGTCGAAAAACAGTGAAACATCAGCAAAAAGTGGGGGTAACTATAAGAAGCAGATCCTACTCTCCTACAGTGTGTAGTTAGAAGTTTGTTGTCTTTGTTTTGATTCTACATTTGAAGTGTTTCCATTTAGTTTATAATGACTACCTGGGTGCGGTTATCGTGTTATAGGATGGAGCACTTACTAGTGTGATTAATGAAGTGTGAGAGGAGTGCAGTTTATGGTTTTCAGTGGGCTGGCCGATTTTAGCAGTTCTGCAGGTCCCTTTATGGTATTTCTCATGATCATAGTCCACTTAGATGCCTACATCACTGGGTTGTGCTTTCTAAGATGTTATGTTTAAAGTTTTTGTCCTCTGCAGCCATAGCCTGGAGAGAGAAATGATGGAGAGATCTGCTACGATAGACTCTGTTAATATTATTCTGTATCTGATTTTCAGTGTAAGGTATCAAGAAGCGGTCATAGTGTGTAACTCTTTGGCGTGCAGTGCAGTAGTGGACTAAATTAAAGTCCTCAGTTGACCAGCAGCATAAGGCCGATCTCTTCAGTTATCCCATGCCTGTTCAGTTGTTGATAGATGGTTTAATGCTGTGGATTGGTACACTCTAGGGTGATGGACAGGACCCATTGCAGCTTTGTAAGGCTATCAGGCAGTATAAGGGAATTATTATGCAGCCTGCATGAACTATAACTGACTGCCCAACTGCTGAGTCGTATGGTATTAATATTAATGTCGGTCAGGGGTGTTATATACTGTATTGTAATTGCATTAATAAGGCACTCACTACCCTTGACAAAGCATCAAAGTGCTTTAATTTAGTTACTTTTGATAAGCACTAGAAAGGCTACTGACCGACCGCTGCTTCATCAAGACCAGCTGACCAGCTGAAGAGTGGGAAGCATAATGTATGGCCAGATGTAGGTGGCTAAATACCGGTCGGTAACGCCGAAATTCGGTAAATTTCAGCGTTACCGACCAGTATTTAGCCATTCCTAATGTAGGTAAGGAATCGGTAAATACTGATTCCTTAATAACGTTTCTTTAGTGCTCTTGCATTTAAGGAATCGGTAATACATATTCCTTAAATGCAATGTAGGAAGCACATTAAAGAGTGCTTTTGAGCCTTAAGGAATCGCTAATTACCACCAATTTGAAGTTGGTGGTAAGTAGTGATTTCCTTTCAACAAGCACTTTTTTGCTTTTTGAAATGTGCCATGTAGGGCATGGATGTGTGCCACATGTGCACACATGCACATTTCAGGGGTGCAACAAGGTGTCTGGCACCCTTGAAATACCTCCCGGTATTACCGATTCTGTAATACAGAATCACTAATACTGAATGTCTTCACATTCATTCCTACGGGCCTCCAAGCCCATAGAAATGAATGGGTAGGTATTCCTTATTACCGAATCTCAATTACCGATTCGGTAATAAGGAATATTTAGGATTCAGTATTTTTTACCGAATCTTTACCTACATAAGAAATACCGATTTCTTAATTGCGAATCGGTAAAATTCGCTATTAAGGAATCTGTATTTCTGATTTACCTACATCTGGCCCATAGTGTCTGGCCGCATATCTAGGGAAATATCTATAAAAAAAGACCATGTTCAAAATCAGCAATAGCCTCACGATCATAATATATGGGATCAGTATTGCAGACTCCAAAAACGAGATTCTGCACATGCTGGGGAAGATGTCTATTGCAGTCCAACCTTAAGGTTTGGCTCAGAGTATTAGTTACAAAAGCGAAGGAGTCTGTCATTAATTAACACTTAGAAATATAAAGCGAAGATTGACACAGCCGTTTTGTGTAAGCATGAGCTACTCCATGAGTTGAAAGTGCAGAGTGAGGGCATAGAGGAGGCACTGAAACTAGGAAAATTATGGCAATGAAGAAGAAAGAGGAATATTTGCCAAAGTCGACAGCATCTCTCCATGGTTTCTTTAGAATGTGTGTTACAGGAGTTACCCACAAAGGACCGTTGCAGTAAAGGGGATGAATTAGCAATGACATTATGGCATGGATCATTAAACGCTGAGCTGACTGAGAGACTGATTCACTGTAATCTCTAAGTCCTGCGTCACTGATGCACACGGCAGAGGTATTTCAGGAGTATGTATGTACTGATGATTAACTTCACAGGTACTAATTCAGTACTTGATTAATTGTTCTTGAGTTTTTTTTAAGAATACTTGCACATGCTTCTTCAGCAAGGAAAGTGGCTCACAAGATTGCACCTGGGTCTGTATTACCACAAGGTCACACATTTCCTGTTTGTGCTCCGGCACACCTTAAAAACTGCAATCTGTTATGGTGAATGGCACCTCCGAGCTCACGCTGCCCCGGGGCAGTGCATTCAAGTGAAATACAGAGCGGCTGCTTAAAAGCCACCCTGTTGTTTCACAGTGCTGGCGGCAACCCACATGCACCTTGAAGAGGGGAGAGTGATCCCCTTGCAGGAGAATGCAGTGAGGGACTGCACCAACCAGCAGGGGGATGTGTGGGGGTGTCCATGTGACCCCCATTCTCTCCTCTAGAGGGCTGGCTTTAGGAGGTGCACTAAAAGTATACCACCTTTTTGTGGCGCACTTCCACTTCACCTCCTAAAGGAATGTTTGCCTCTGTGCCCTCGTCCGTAATACAGCATGGGTCCAGAGATAAAGTGATTCTCTCATTTGCATGGGACCACGCCTCCATGCAAATGAGGGTACACCCTCTTGAAATATCATTGGTGCTACACATGCACTTGCGGTATCAGTATTACAGAAGCATTTGCAGTCCCTTCTGGAATAACTGCACAGACTCGTGGATACCAGGGGCACATTTACAAGGCCCCTGTGCCGCTGGAACGCCACTTTTAGTGATGGTCTGGCAGCGCACACTGCAGGGCATACATCTACAAGGCCACGTAAAGACACCCTGCGGCTTTCCATAGTCTTGTAGATATGGACTGAGGCAACGAAGTGAAAGTTGCTGGGTTGCCTCACCCTGCAATAGGAAGGCATGACATGGGCGTTACGGTGGGTTTTCCCACATAGCACTCATGGCACTTGACATATTCCCAGATTTACGAGGTTTTATATACCTGGGAATGCGTCAAAAGCCTACGCCCCTCCAGAGGTGGTGTAGGGGAGGCACAACGAGGAGAAATAAAAAGAAGATTCTCCTAATTCTTTACAATTTCTACGTGTGCTGCATTTTTCAGCACACATAGAAAAAGGAAATCTCCTCCATTGATTATTTTTGTGCCAGAAAGTGTCCCTTCCTGCACAAAATACAATCACTCCTACAACGCAGACACCCTTGCAACATGGAGCAAGGTTGCCTGTGTTGGTGCATGGCAACCATTTGTGCACCTGCGCAGTGGAAAGGGCAGGAATGCACCATATCTGTTAGATACATCCATGCTTGCCCTTTTCTCTGGATGTAGGGCAGCGCAGCAGGAAGGCTTGCGGTGCTGCCCTAAGTCAAAAGATTGTAAATGAGACCGCAGGTCCTTTACCAATTAGTTTTTCCCATTTCGAGCAAATAAATGCTGACAACGGGATGGCTAATTCTTCCTGCAGATTCCTCACATGTGAATAATCCCAGGCATCAGACTAGATATATAAAACTTCAAAGGTCTAAGAGGTGCTGGCTTCGTATCAATGCGGAAGTGACATCAGATGATGTCACTGTAGCCATATAGTCCCCACTTTGTACAAGAACATCAGTTTCCTTTTTTCCTGCACCTTTCACGTGGACCCAGAGTTCCCTCTCTCACAGAGTTTGTGTGACAATTTCTTTACACAGAAATATTTAAGAACGTGCAGTGCTATGTCTCTCCTAAAAAATTCAGTCTTCAAACCTTTTATTGATCGTGAGGGCCTGATATCCATCACTTACCCTTACTCTATTTGTTATTGGTGTTTGTGGTCAGACCATGACTCCAGATCCTGTGAGTTCTTTTTCAGGATGCACACAAAGGCAATATAGGAGAGGGAATCCAAACTTTCCATGGCTTGAGTCCACAACAAAGAAAGAGGCTGGCATCACTTGTGTGCCTGTGCAAAGTCAACTTCCTTCGACTCCTTTGGTAGAAGGAGGAAACTTAATAAGCACAATAAACATTAAAGTTAAATCTCCTAGGTGCTCTCTGACTATCACAAGATCTTAATCCTCGCTGCCGGGGTTAGTACCGGTGGAGCCATCAGATGCACTACCTGGCTCCCCCTCCGGCACTACAGCCAAAGTTCAGCTTTAAGTCACCAGGCCCGCTATTGGAAGTACTCAGATTTTCTGGCACCGGAGTCTTACTCAGCAGTGTATCTTTTTTTTTTTCTTTTTTCTTTTTATTTAAATATATTTTTATTGGGAAAGTGGTACATGGAAGGACAAAATTCATCAAATAGTTACAAAAGCATAGTCAAGTCTAAAATAGCAATTGATATATTTACACAAAATCTGCAATAAACACTTTAACGAGAGGAATAATAACTTACTGGTAAAAGACATTTCATTACATAAACATATCAAACCATACGGCAGCGGATACTTTAAAAAGCTCATCAGATTCTGGCAGCCCTCCAATTTGTTACAGGGGCCCAAAGACGCTCACCCTTCTCACGTTTTTTAATACCTTTAAATTTGTACAGGCTTGACTGAATATTATGAATACCCAACAGTCTGGATATCCACATCAGAAAGGACGGGGCAGTCGCGTCCTTCCAAGCGGCAGAGATTAAAATTCGGAGTACTGCGACAGATATAAATACTAAGGCCCTCTCGTCATCTCCCAGACCCAACTTAGAGCCATTACCAAGGATCATTAGTGTAGGGGATAGATCGATGACATGACCTAGCAGCCCCTCCCAAAATTTCATTATCTCATCCAACCGATTACAGAAAAAAAACATGTGTATTATGTCCGCAGGACTTTCATTACATCTAGGGCAGTTGTCATTTTCCCTTATTCCCAAGCGTATAGTTTAGCAGGTGTATGGTACAAATTAAAAATAGTTTTGTAATGTTGTGCTTGAAGATTAGAAGCCCGAAATATCTTTTTGTTTAGTGAGAGGGAAAGATCCACGTCCACATCTGGATCATCAAGTTTTAAGGCCCTATTAGACTCTACCTTCTCTAAATCATCTTGAATTCGATCAACTAAAGAATCATAGATGATATTAATCTTCTTGCAGTCTCTACGTAGTACCTCCAACACAGGAAAGTCGGCACTCGATGAGACCTTATGTCTAACCGCGCCAATCATACGAGCAACTTGACCATACAGCAGCCAGTGACTACTTGGAATGCCAAATCTTTCCTGTAATGACTCAAATCCAAGGATCTTATCTCCTTCCAATATATCTCCCAGAGACATAACCCCCATTCTCTTCCACACCTGTAAGTTTCTATCAGTTTTCAATTGGGGCATGAGGGATGAGTTACACAATTGAACATATGTGTTAAACTTTGGGACCTTAAAGAATTTCATAATTGCTTTCCACGCCTGCCAGGCTCCATATAATGTCTTTAGTCGAGTCTTTTTATAATAACCACGCTCCAACTCACGGTGCAGCAGTTCCTCTGCCTTGTCCCTCAAAAGCATCTTAAAAATCTTGGCTTTGCATGTGGGATTCTCTGGAACAATTTTTTGATGGTGCCTGCCTATTTGGTGATAAAGTAGACTCAGCTGTAGAGCGTTTTAAGGCTAGCAATGATATAGCCAGAGCCTTTGACCTCCAACACCCTCGACCTCAGCTAAATTATAGGCAATTTTGTTACTTTTAAGGCTTCTGCTGGTGCTTCAGCTTTCACCAGTTTTAGTCTGCCCAGACACAGGCACAGCAGCTGATTAGACAATACAGAGGCAGAGGCAGAGCCAGAGGTAAAAGCTGCATGTACTTCCACCCAGCCTCCTCTTCGACTTCCTCCCTGGTACTAAAAGAACATCACGACTAGCTTCATTCTTCCAGCACACCAGGAGTCTGAGAGAGGCCGGGCATTCTCCTTTCTACTAGCGTGGAAGGCAATTTCTTCGGAACAGTGGGTCCTTCAGATAATCGAAAGGGGGTACACCCTATCATTTCTTCAGAATTCTCCTACCCTCCAGCCTCATCCATATCCAAAGACCATCTTTAAAAATTGCAGCAAGAAGTGGCAACGCTCTTTCTCGAAAAAGTGATGGATATAGTGCCAGAGCTGGAGAGTGGTCAAGGCTGTTATTCACAGTTCATCTTTGTTCCAAAGAATGATGGCAGTCTGTATCTGATACTAGACCTCAGGGTCCTAAACGTCTACCTCATGAAGCAGAAGTTCAAAATAGTGACCCTTCCTCAGGCCCTTTTGGCATTGGAAACGAGGAACTAGATGGTGTCACTCAACTTGCAGGATGCATACTTCACATCCTGATTATGATGGCAGACCACAAGTTCCTTAATTTTGTGGTGGGTTTCACCCATTACCAATTAGTAGTACTTCCATTTGGTCTTACATTGGCATCTAGTATGTTCACCAGGCTGATGGCTTTCTTCCATACCTAGATTACATGCTGCTTAAGGTCCAGTCTCCAGAGTTGGTGTTGTGCCATCTGCAGTCAAAGGCAGCTCTGCTGTTCAAAGCAAACACAAGGAGATGATGGACAGAGCGTTGAAACTTTTCAGACACTCACCCCCAGTCACAGATCTTGGTGAATCCATCATCGCTCTTGAGCTCCCTTTGCCACCTTTAGCTCACCTCAAGACTGATTTGCATATAGCAGGTTCTGAACTAGGGTGGCGAAGTTAGCTAAAGAACGATAATGGATTCAACCCAGATCTGTGAATGGAGGTGAGATTCTGAAACGTTTCGGTGCTCTGTCCATCATCTCTTGTGTTTGTTTGTTCGGCTTAAGTTGGCAGGGTATGCCCAGACGTGGTCCCTTGCTCACTTTGCCACTGGATTCAAGCTAGCCTGGCTGATGAGGGGTGTTTCCCCGAAACTGATCCCAGGATGCTTGTTTCCGGTCCATTATTAGGTAGTATGTAACATACTATGGTCAAATTCCCTCAATCCTTCATGGTAGGGGAAAGATTTCTAGTCCTGATCGTATTGCGCTTGCTAGCTTCTTGTATCCTCATGGTCATGCTCCCACGTAGTTAAATTAGGTTCCTGCCATGGGGTGGCGTAGTAAGCAAAAGAGCAATGGATTTAACTCAGATCTCTTGATTGGAGGTGAATGTTTGATTTATTCAGCATTTTGTCCATCTTTTGTTGCTGCAGCATTTTTCGCCCTAACTGGGATGGGTATGCAAAGACGTGGGACGATCCCTCACTGTGCCACAGGATTCAAGCTAGCCTGGCTGATGAGGTGTAATACCCCGAAACCAGTCCCAGGGTGCTTGTTTCCAGTCCAGGTGGAACCTGGCTTGGCAATTTGGGCTGGAATGTTCCCACCAGGAGCAAGGTTAAGACTGATTTGCATATGGCTGGGTCCAAACTTGGGTGGTGTAGTGAACAAAAGAACCATAGATTTAACCCAGATCTCTTGACTATGGTGAATGCTTGATTTATTCACTGTTCCGTCCATCATTTGTTATTGCAGCATGATGTATCCGCCGGCAGTAGTTTCAAAATGGTGGAGATCTGGCAAATGCCACTATGAGCGCTGCAGCAAAAGTGGTCTGGTGTGGGTATGAGGTGAACCTTCACCAAGGGAAGACCTTTAGTTCCCCTCCAACCATGGCCATAATATTAAAAGATGCCTCCACTTGAAGGCGGGTGCTCATCTGGAGGATCCAGAGATCAGGTGTCTCAGGTCTCCAAAGGAGCAGGTTTTTAATATCAATCTGCTAGAGCTGCAGGCATGCATCTGGTGCTTAAGGCCTTCCTCCCATTCGTCCAAGGTCAGCCAGTTCCGATCTTGATGGACAATATGACTGAAATGTTGCACTTAAACAAGTAAGGTGAAATAGGGTCTCAGCTCAGAGCCGTTGTGGCTGTGGTTTTAGGCACACTGCCAAAGGATTTGGTTAACTGCCAACACCCTGGTGGGGTCTCTGAATCTCAGCTTGAGCTGGCATTATTTTCCGATTACAAATGCTGTCTTCGGCCAGAGGTAGTCCTAGACATCTTCACTAAGCGGGCCACTCCTGGGGTCGACTTGTTTGCCTCCTTGGAAAATTCCCATTGCCAGTAGCTCTTCGTCCTTCATTATCTTTTGAGAAGAGCCTAGGAGGACACATTTCAGTCGAGGTTGAACTCTCAGCTCCACTACGTGTTTCCCCCATACACTTGTTTCTTCCCAATAATATGATATAACGTGATTCAGTCTTTCGTAGCAAGGTAACTCTGTCCCCTCCTTGATGTAATCTGCACATGCTTCACTGTTATTTTTTTATATAACACATTAACATGTTGAGTCTCATCCTTACACACAGTATGATTATCACAATGGGTAGTCCATTTTATTCATAGGCAACAATGCTATCCAAAAGGTCAACAATACTGGGCCCACGAAACCTTAATGCAACCCACCTTCTATCGAGTAATCCAGATATCCTTGCGTAAAATCATTTAGTTGTATCTATGTATGTTGACTATACCTCAAAAAAGGCACTCCACTATTGCGGATCTGGTTGTATACTTATAATAGATCCAAGCATATAGTTTGATTTTCTAGACCCCAGTGAGCCATACTTATTCCGTGATGATTTAATGGATAACTTAGTGGCAATAGGTATTATGCGTTTTTTTTAGCACCAGTGGGCCCACCAATGCCTCTCTATATAGGTGCCCAATAATCCTCCAATCCATCCCAAAATGGAAATCTATCAGTTCATGAGGTGCAACACCACAAAGTAGGTATGTGTGCACAATCTACTGTTATTGTGCCCCAGTTGGGCTCTGCATTATAAATCCATGTACACAGTCATTTTAAATGCCTGATGTGAAAATATGATAGACCATCGTGTGAAAACCAGACTGTTGCTCAATACTGAGAACAAAGGAGGGAGGGAAATAGCAAAACATAAGGGACAGAGTAAGTAATGGTACATAAAGTGATCATTAAATACATCTGTCAGTAATGTATCATATTTGGCTACACATAGCCATCAAGGATATTATTAGGTAGTATGTATCATACTGTGGCCAAATTCCCTCAGTCCTTCATATGTGATGTTAGCTCCTCATCCTTGTTGAGGCCATGAAGTTCATTGGTTCCCAATATTATGATATAACATGATTCAGTCTTTCGTAGCAAAGTAACTCTGTCCCCTCTTTGCCTGCATGCTGCAATCCTATTAAAGTGTCTTGCTATTGGATGAAACTGATCCATATTAACAGTTGCAACGTTTTTAGGAGCATATACACAGTGATCTGATCTACAAGTTATACTTTTGTAAGTAGCTTGTTCCTGGCCAAATCTTATTTTATGTGATTTCACATTTGGACACCCTTTACAGGCCATGTATTGGCCACACTTAAAGAACCCCTGTTGGATATAGAGCATGGGACTCACGTCTGAGCATACCCATCCCACTCGGGGTGACAATTGCAAAAATAACAGTGAGTCCCATGCTCTCCACACCACTGGAGTCAAGCTATCCTGGCTGAAGACGGCTGATAGCCAGAAACCGGTCCTAGGATGCTTGATTCCGGTCCAGGAAAGACATGGCTTGGCAGTTCGGGCTGGACTGTTCCCATGAGGCACAGGGTCAAGGCAGATTTGCATATGGCCATGTCTGAACTGGGGTGTTGTGGAGTGCAACAAAACGATGGATTTAGGCCCAGATCTCTGTACTGGGGTGAATGTATGACATTGTTCTGCATTCTGTCCATCCACTGTTATTTTTGCAATTGTCACCCCGAGTGGGATGGGTATGCTCAGACGTGAGTCCCATGCTCTCCACACCACTGGAGTCAAGCTATCCTGGCTGAAGACGGCTGATAGCCAGAAACTGGTCCTAGGATGCTTGATTCCGGTCCAGGAAAGACATGGCTTGGCAGTTCGGGCTGGACTGTTCCCATGAGGCACTGGGTCAAGGCTGATTTGCATATGGCCATGTCTGAACTGGGGTGGTGTGGAGTGCAAAAAAACAATGGAATTAGGCCCAGATCTCTGTACTCGGGTGAATGTATGACATTGTTCTGCATTCTGTCCATCAACTGTTATTCCCGCATAGATATCACCTGGGCATCAATATTATTTTGGGAACAAGCAACATGGAGATCTGTCTGCGGGTCACTTCAGACCACAACCCTATTATCAAAACAATACCAAAAATACTTAATCACCGCTCTTTTTCATTTCCAAGGTATCTATTTCCTAACGCAGACTTTATGAATAAACTCAAGACTCATATTAAAGACTTTCTAGAATTTAATATCGGCTCAGCCATACATAACATGGTATGGGATTCTTGTAAAGCTAGTATTAGGGGCTTTCCACAGCAGTATATTTTTAGAGAAAATTCTGACAATAAAACGAATACAGCTAATACCATAGCTAAAATTTTACATGTAGAGGAATAATTGACAACTGCATGTTTACATGGCTCCAGCGCAGCGGAAGAGCTAGGTCACACTCTAATAGACCTTAAGATAGCTTTAAAACAAACACTGAAGGAAAAAAGCTTGATTAAATTGCATAAATATCGTTTCTCTCAATACGAGGCTGGGGAAACTATAGGGAAAGTCCTAGCCTATAAGGTAGCAGAAAATAGGGCAAAAACGCTGGTGAGAACTATTAAAGGACATGATAACACGATATTTAATACTCCTCCTCTAATTCTGGAACAATTTGCTAAATACTATAAAAACCTATACACCCCTGAATGCTGCCCAGAAATTGGTGATATCAACTTATACTTAGAAAATGATGTAGTGAACCGTATTAGCGAGCATCAACTGGATTTGTTAAATAAAGAGATTACTCTAGCAGAAATCAGATTGGCAGTTTCTTCTTTACCATCCGGTAAAGCATCAGGTGAAGACTCGATACCAGTAGAATTATATAAACATTGCATTGAGGAAGTAGCCCCCATACTTAGCCAGGTGATTGGATTTATTGGACAAGGAGGTATAGCCCCAGAGTCTTGGACCATCACGCAAATTATAGTTTTTCTAAAGAAGGGCAAAACGGCGGATGAGTGTGGGTCGTATTGACCAATTTCATTAATAAACACTGACGCAAAGATATTTGCTAAAATATTAGCAAATCGCTTAGCCCCAATAATTTCTACTTTGGTATCCTCATAACAGCACGGATTTGTACCCGGTAGAGACACTACAATTCATATAAATACAGCGTTTGCTGCTTTTGACGTTGCCAGGGTTATCTCCACCCCTCTCGGTATGATACTATTAGATGCTGAGAAAGCATTCGACCGAGTGGGGTGGTACAACCTATGGGCGGTTTTGAACAGTAGTGGCATCAGGGGCTTATTCCTGCAATGGGTTAAGGCTCTTTATGATAATTCTCGAGCCAAAGTATGCTACGCATGGGGCACAATCTGATATATTCTCTGTCCTGCGTGGCACCCGTCAAGGGTGTCCACTATCACCTTTATTATTTGCCCTGGCGATTGAGCCTCTTTTAGTGGCAATACAAAACAACAGAAATATAAATCCTTTTTCATCTAGTTTAGGTACTTTGAAGATGACAGTATATGCAGATGACATTGCGATCCACTCTACAAATATAGAAAAGGCTATGATAGAGATCACTACAGAAGCTCGGAAGTTTGGTATAGTTTCAGGCTACAGGTTGAATACTAATAAAACTCAAATAATAATGAAGTACAAACCAAAGGGCTCTATCCAGGGGGTATGCAAAAATTCTATATTCTTGGGAGTTAAAATCTCTGCGTGCCCAGAAGAATCAACTACGCTGAATTATGGACTACTGCTAAAGGAAACAACTATTACTTTAAAAAAGTGGCACAAGGTTCCACTTAGTCTAATTGGCAAAATAAATTTAAAGGAAATGACAATCCTACCCAAGTTTATTTATCTATTCCATTTTGCATTAATAACCTTTTTTTAAAACGCTTAGATGGCATACTAAGCAGCTTTATTTGGGATTATAAAAAAACACACTGTGCAATAGAAGAACTTTAATTACCATATGTAAGTGGTGGCTTGGATTTTCATGATTTGAAAATATACTTTTGGTCTGCATTATTAGGGCGTACCCTCAGTCTGATACACCCTGTGAAAGAACCTCTTTTTTATTATACATTTATGTTGGGAACAGAGTCTAAAATGTTCTTATACCGTATTAATGACCCAAATTATTTAAAACGGGTCAAATTTAAGGTCGCACGATATATAGCATGTATCTGGAAGGCTATAGCTAGTAAATTTCAAATGCCGATATATCACCCTAATCTACCATTATGGGATAACTCAATTCTTCCTGGAATTTTCCATGATAGGGCAGGGAGACAATGGGCACATTGTGGGATTAAAGATCTAGGGAATCTATATGATAACACAGGCTTATTAACGTATATCAAACTCCAACTTTTGTATAATGCCACAGAGAGTATGCGTTTTAAATACTATCAGATTAGAGATTACTTTCTGCGTAATCTCAAACTTACCGAACTGATTGATTCTAGTATGTGGGAATGTATCTATTCAATTAAAGATAAATCATTGATCACCTCTGTATATAAAAAATTTAACTCCCAAAAGTAAGGTGACTGTGGGAAATTAGGTACACGTTGGAGTCAGAAGCTGGGATCTACTATTTCTGCTAATTCAATACGTCTTGCACTGGATACTATTAGAAAAACAGTTCACTCCACTAGCTTAAGGTTGCAATCATATAGAACTATATGCTTTCTCTATTATACCCCTGCACGTATTTGAAAATGGGCTGGAACTAATTTAAATAACTTAGATAGCGATAGGACTGGATGCACGAAATGTGACCTACACGCAGCAGATTTAGAGCATATGTTCTATACATGCCCATCATTAATATCTTTTTGGGGTGGAATTGAAAGGATTATGTCTCAGAGACTTAAAAGATCTGTTTCATTTACAGCTATAGACATTCTTCTTGGGCCACAAGTGTGTGATCATAACTTTAGAGAACTTGCTAGTGTTATAGTGGCTTGTGCTAGGCTAACTATTGCTCGTGCATGGATTGCTACAGATCCACCATCAACGGCGGAATGGTGGGCTATAGTCAAGGATACATATAAAATGGAACATACCTTAGCTTAAATTTGGGGTGTAAAAGCATTATATAAACTAGAGAAAATTTGGGGTGAATTTGCATAGGGATATGTATCAAAACTAGGCCAGGATATTTCCAGTAGCCCATATTTGTTTGTTACAGGTTTCTAACTTTTCATTGAAAAAGAATATTGAAAAATAATTTTGCCCTTGCTTTTCTCGATATGTATTTATTTTTATTGCTTTATATAAGTGCTTTCAATCTTGCTGTCATTGTGATCTCATGTCTTTAATGAAAGAAAAATTAAGCATTTTCCCGTTTTTTTCTATAAGTTTTTAAATTAAATTAAATACTATAGTTAAAACGTAATTTAAAAAAATCACAAATATTTATACCTTAATATTAAATTTTTTTGTTTTAAATATTTTTATTGAATATTTAATTAATACATTTTTAGAACAAAGATGCATATATCAAGTCAAAATACTCTTTATTTCGGTAATAGAACATAAAAGAGAAATGCAGTACAAAAATAAAATAATTATCAAGAATTTTAAATTGACATCAATTAAAACGAATAAAAACAAAATCAACCTGAGTTAAAATACAAGTTAAAAGCATTTTAGCTGCTACAGAATGGCACATACATATCCTTTAGTTAAAAATCAAGTCTTAAAAATCTAAAAACTATTTATAAAATTAATTTAAGAAGAGCCATTTACATCTGCTTCAAAGTCCTGTCTTTTCCTTATCAACCAAGCTTGAAACAAGTATCTGGAAACAGAAAATACCATATTCGGGTTGTATGCATTTGAAGAATCCTATAGGCTTCCTCGTTCCTTGTTGTACCAAGTTTTCTACAGTTAGGGATCAACCATTTTGCTCGTACATCCTCTTTCTTAAAGCCACACATCAGGCCCCTCTAGTCAGTATTATTTAGTGGTCCTGTCCATTGCAACATAAAGCCATACATAAAGCCATGTACCAGTAAATTTCCATTTCTTAACTGGAAAATTGTTTTTGAGCTAAATTTGATTTGAGATCATCACAATTTTTTTCAAACTGGTAATTATCCTTTGCCACTTAAAAGCAGGTAGATAAAGTGCCTTGTACATACATTAATAGGTTATTCAATTTATAGTTATTGAATTGTTTTTTAACTCCTTCGCTCCTTCGCTGT
The DNA here is from genome assembly GCF_964263255.1 of Lissotriton vulgaris. Taxonomy (NCBI): domain Eukaryota; kingdom Metazoa; phylum Chordata; class Amphibia; order Caudata; family Salamandridae; genus Lissotriton; species Lissotriton vulgaris. The sequence goes on along the minus strand of NC_141695.1, from coordinate 427,695,002 downwards.
AATTGAAGAGCAGCAACCCGCTCGGTCATGCCAGAGATTAGCCAAACCCATCCCCATTAGGGAATTTTTGACAGATTTAATCCAATGGAATTTAGTCGCAATCGATTGTATAAGTATTTTCTCCAGCCCTTTTCGATATAGCACAAGTTCGGGAGTAGCCCAAGGGCATCTCCAGTATATTATTGGGCAGAGTTCAATCTTGTCAGAAATTGGCCTAAGGCAAAGGTCTAACCTCAGCGGTACTAGAGGGATACTTCTCAGTAAACACAGAAGCTGCCTTGTAAGCTCGTTTTCAACCATTCCCAATGGTTTAGGATGTTTATGCCCCCATGTCTTCACACTGTAAAGAGCAACAGCAAGTGCCTGGTATGTTTATAGTTGAAATACAGGTGATACTACTCTGCAATGGGACTCCTTGTACAGCTTCAACAGCCCCCACAAAGCTGCTCCAGTTTTAATCTTCTCTTTACAGCATGTTATGTCCATTCAATCTTTTCATCCAAGGTAATCCCAAAGTAATCAAAATGATATACTTGTTCTAGGGGGACACCATTAAGAGTGGAGTTTGAGTGCTTGGTGGGACAAGGGTTAAAAACCATTTATTAATATTGAGTTCCAACCCCCTCATCACACAAAATGTGCTGAAGTGATTAGGTAATTTCTGGAGCCCCTTTGGTGATTCTGATAGCAAAAGGGTATCATTTGTGAACATGAGGGCCGGAACCCTCCTGCCTGCCTGTCTTAGGGCATCATTTTCCAACTGTTTAAGATGTTAACTAAGTCATTTATAAATACGGTAAAAAGAGTTGGGGCTAGTACACAACCCTGTCTTACTCTTAGCTTAACAGGCAGAGGTTCAATTACTTCACCCAACTTGCTGCATCTCACTTGCGCTTAGTTATTCTGATGCAGTCTCTCGATTATGTTACACAGGTATGGTGGGATTCCGATTTGAAATAGGGTTGTCCATAGGACTGTTCTGGTGACCAAGTCAAACGCTGCTCTCAAATCAATGAAAACTGCATAGATCCATCCCTTCTCAATACTAATGGTCTTCCAATATATCATCTGCAGTCTAAAGACCAGGTCAACTGTAGAAGTATTGGGTCGAAATCCCGCCTGAAGTTGGCAAAGTATTTCATTCTCTTCAAGCCATCCATGAAACCTGGTAAGAATCACCTTGCTAAAGAGCTTTTGTGTAGTATCTATTAGGCTGATTGGCCTGTAGTTGGCAGGGTCCAGAGGGCAACCCTTCTTATAAATTGGGAGAATCTCTGCCCCAGCCCAACTACTGGGAATACTTGTACCATTGAGGATGGCGTTAAAAAACATTTTAAAATATGGTCACCAAATATCTATTTCCAAAAGGAACAAGTCTCAATGGATCTCATCGATCACTGCCGCTATCCTCCTGAGGGCCTCTTCTACTCCTTACATGCTATTAGAGTAAATTCTCCTTTGTCCCTCACTGGTTCGGTGTGCAAGGAAATAGCAGGTAATTCAGGGGATGCTGCCTCATCAGATTTTATTTGATATAATTATGTAAAGTGTACTATCCAGGCCTCCGCAGCAAAATTGTTAGCAATTTTGGATTTTCCTTCCCTATTACCAGTGGCAATTATATTCCAGAATAGTGTTTTCTTCCCTTGCTAAAGCTAAACGGAGTCCCCAGTTTTTGTTGTCCCATTCCCTTTTTGCCATTGTGAGAACATTTTTGTATGACGCTTTCTTTTCTTCAATTTTTTTCCCGCCTACTACTCTTGATGGAGTTGATCAGAGCATTTTTAGCCATTGTTGAACCTGAATAGTACACTGCTCCTTAACCCTTGGCTACTAGCTTCTCTGACAAACACTATTGAAGAGAAAATTATGTAGAACTTCAACCTTTAGTAAAACTGCCTTCTCATTTGATTGCAAAATTCCTCCAGAACAGGTCCCACCATAGTATATATGGTTCATAATGTTTTATCTGACCTAGCCAATGCATGCCAGTGTATTCTTCATGTATTGTGAGTGAGTCTACATCTGTCGTCCAGCGGCTGGAGAAGAGCGAACTGAGTTTGAACAATAGGAAACTCCAAGTCCATCTCAAGGGCATTGTGATCACTATCGTACCTATGCACCACTACCATATCTGCCAAAATGGCCAAATTCTGACATCTTAACCAATGTAGTCAATTAGGCTAGTGCTTTCTATTCTGTTAAAAGTATGCTTCCCCTCTTTGTCAAATTTTGTTTTTCCATTGCATGCTCGAATACTACAATTCAATGATAATGCATTTAGTTGCACAGCCAGAGGAGGCGGTTGTATGACGGTACAACGCATGTAAATACATTGTGTGCCTTTGCCACACATTTTTTTGCACACATGTTTTTACTGCGAATATGCATTTACAATGCATGCCAATACCACACATTGTTTTTTGATTTAAAAACAGTGTATTTGTGGGGAGAGACCCCCATCCCCCAACTTACCTTAAATGCGTGGTATTGGCATGTGTTGTAAATGCATATTCACAGGAAAAATATACGTGCTATAAAATGCGTGGTAAGGCACAAAAAGGTAAAAACCTTGTTGTAAAGACTGTTTCCTGGGGAGACCACTAGTTGATAGGGGCGATCGTGAGAGCTGGAATTGACCAAATCCTATCTTCCTCTGGCAGGAAATAGTGATTAAACAAGTCCAGGGGTTCACTGTGGCAACTGCAGTCACCCCTCAGTATTTTTAGAGTATCTTGGTGGAGTCCTGATATGTCTGCAGCTAACATACCTATAGTAGTAGATTCCTGTTGCTTGCCATATGGTCTTAAATAGATGTTATTAATATTGTTCAGGCACCCATTGGGGAATGCAATGGTCACACATAGAATGTCTTTGGTTACCATTTCTCTTCCTACCCCTGTACACCCCACAGGTGTCCAGATCCATGTCATTAGGCCCCCGGAAAGTCTGGCTCTTGGGACCTGTCATTAACAAAAAATGTGGCAAAGTCAGGATGATAATTTCCTGTCTCTGCCACTTCCCTTGGAAAAGACAAACACTGAATGAATTTATATAAGCTTCTCAATCCGGATTCCCCAACTTAGAACCCAAGCCTGCAAGGTTCAATGATACTAGTCTTGATTTTCTACAGTTCTCTTCAACGTTCCTAGTGGGTTCTGGACCCCCTGGTTTCACTACATGGACTCTATCTACTTTATAAGGTAACCTTTAAGCTTTTAGAGCGTCTTCTATATCAAAACCTATGGAGGTGACACCTGGGGATGTTTTAGCCCCCGGAAATATATTGGGAGAAGCCCTCTCCTTTATATCCATAGCTGTAGAAACTTTTAGTGCGACTGAGGTCTTTTCGCATTGTAAAGACTCAGGGGATCCAGGCCTTGTGTTTCCAACGGTAAACAGACATAATATCGAATCCAAAATATAGACTGGACATATTATCGAGGAAAAAATATAGACTAGACAAAATATCGACCAGACATAATATAGACTACAAAAATATCAAGTTATATCGATATTAATAGCCAAAATATCGAATCAAAAATATAGACTAGACATAATATCGACTAGATAGAATATAGACAAAAGAAAATGGAAAATAAGGTAAGTTTTTACTAATAATTTTTAATAATTGTGTAATATAAATCTGTAGTGGGTAGTGGGTTTATAGGGGAATAGGGTGGGAAGTAATTTAAATATAATTAATTAATTATGTAAATTAATAATAATTGTAAAAAAATTAATAATTGGTAATTAAATAAAAAAAAATGGTAATTAATAATAATTGATTAATTGATAAATAATTAATTTAAAGTAAATTAGTTTCAGTAGCGGGTTGTGGGTTTATATGGGAATAGGGTGGGAAGTAATGTAATTAAAAATAAATAATTATGTAAATTAATAATACATGTAAAATAATTAATAATTGGTAATTAAATAAAATATAAATGGTAATTAATAATAATTGATTAATTGATAAATAATTAATATTTAGTAAATTATTTTCAGTAGTGGGTTGTGAGTTTATAGGGGCAATAGGGTGGGAAGTAATTTAATAATTAATTAATAAATTAAGTAAATTAATTAAATTGTTTAATTAATTAATAATTGCCCATTAAATAAAATTTAATTGGTAAATAAAAGTTACTGGTATAGGAAATTAAATTTACTTGGTACTAATATTTCTATAAATTATAATTAATTATGAAGTTTTTCCTTTTTATACTGTTGCACTCACTGGAGTGGGAATAGTAATTTTTACCCCAACGCTATCCAACGCTTTCCCTACTGTTGCACCCACTGGAGTGAGAATAGTAATTTTAACCCCTACGCTATCCAACGCTTTCCCTACTGTTGCACCCACTGGAGTGGGAATAGTAATTTTAACCCCTACGCTATCCAACGCTTTCCCTACTGTAGCACCCACTGGAGTGGGAATAGTAATTTTAACCCCTACGCTATCCAACGCTTTCCCTACTGTTGCACCCACTGGAGTGGGAATAGTAATCTTTACCCCTACGCTATCCAGCGCTTTCCCTACTGTTGCACCCACTGGAGTGGGAATAGTAATTGTAACCGCTACGCTATCCAGCGCTTTCCCTACTGTTGCACCCACTGGAGTGGGAATAGTAATTTTAACCCCTGCGCTATCCAACGCTTTCCCTACTGTAGCACCCACTGGAGTGGGAATAGTAATTTTAACCCCTACGCTATCCAACGCTTTCCCTACTGTAGCACCCACTGGAGTGGGAATAGTAATTTTAACCCCTACGCTATCCAACGTTTTCCATACTGTAGCACCCACTGGAGTGGGAATAGTAATTTTAACCCCTACGCTATCCAACGCTTTCCCTACTGTTGCACCCACTGGAGTGGGAATAGTAATCTTTACCCCTACGCTATCCAGCGCTTTCCCTACTGTTGCACCCACTGGAGTGGGAATTCCTAAATTTTACCCCTACGCTATCCAACGCTTTCCCTACTGTTGCACCCACTGGAGTGGGAATAGTAAATTTTTCCCCTACGCTATCCAACGCTTTAGCTACTGTAGAATTCACTACAGTTGTTACAATAAATTTTAACAATTTTGCTATGCTACGGTAAAAATATTATATGTGTTTATTTAATAATTTTTTTTATATAAATATATATGTATTATTTTTGTTATATATTTTTTTAATTTACAATAATTATTTATTAATATAACATTAATTTAATAATTTTAAGCAAGTTTATAATAAATATATTTATTATTACATTAGTATTAACTTAATTTAAAAACATTTTAAAAAAACGATATTTTTACAGTCTATATTTTAGTAACTCGATATTTTAGAGTCGATATTTTAGTACTTACCTGTTTAAAGATAGCCAGTCGATATTTTGACCATCGATATTTTATCAACGATATTATGGTAACTCGATATTTTTGAGGTCGATATTATTTCAGTGATCCGTTTCCAACAGATTTAAGACCATTAAGAAGACATCCTTCCATACCATTGCCCCATTAGGTTCCTGGACAGGCATGACCTCCTTCGGTCTCCTCTTCTCTCCAAGTCAATCGGCATGATCCAGAGGGCCTAATTTATTATACACTGGAGCATTATACAAATCACCAGGCTGAAAACGTCTAGCACTAGGATGCAAAAGACAAGTGGGAGAAGGGTTTTTGACAATTTGAGAGTATCTCAGTTCCTGACAGGGGATTGTAGAAGTAGCCCTCGGGAGCATTTTATCAATGCTCGATACTTTAGCTGGGAGCGGAGCTCGATTGCCCCCACCCACACACTTACGTTTCCCCATTTTTGCAAAAAGACTTTATTTACCAAACAAACATAAACGTGTCCAGTACACTACTTCAAACTTGAGGCATTAAAATTAATGGTCCAAGAGGGGTGGCCCAGCCCAGCCTCGTCCGGCTGTGGACGGGGGTAGACGGTCCCACTCTTTGCCTGGGCCACACCAGGGTGTGCCTCGTGCTGCACAGCCCCGGCCTGGTTTTAATGAGAACCTCCGGATGCAAACTGTTGGCGTCAGTGGTGGCTTCCTTGCTGCTGTGAATGCTGAGGGTTGCAGTCTGCCCCCCTCTGATGAAGTTACTTGCGCTGCGGGAGCCCCGGCCTGTTTTTAATGACCGCCTCCGGGCGCGAACTGTTGGCATTGGTGGCAGCTTTCCTGCTGCTGTGAATGCTGTGGCTTGCAGTCTGCCCCCACTCCTGTGAAAGTTACCCGCCTAGAATCCTTATATTTCATTCCATTTGAATGGCAATTTAGTTCAAAGCAATCCAAATGTATCCAATGGTATGTTTGCATGGTTATTCAATTTCAAAACTTCAAACATCCAGTATTTCAAAACATCCCTATGGCATTTTGGGCTAGGTCCTTCATCAGGAAATATGTTAACCATATAGACATTTTTTGACCAGCTCTAATTATTCTTGACCGGCCTGCATATATTGCAAATCACAAAGGGGAAGATTTACAAGCCCCTTGTGACAATTTTGTGCTGCCATTGCGTCACTTTTTTGACGCATCAGTGGCATAAAAAATGCGGCCAATTTACGCATCTAGGGAGATGTGTCACGTTGTAAAGCCCTGCGTTACATTATACCTGCGTCAGGTATAATGTATGCAGGGTGCGCGTTCCCATGCAGGGAAGCCTCGTAAAAGTGACGCAGTGAAATCTACAAGATTTCAATGCGTCACTTCTAGAACACCACTGTGTCAAAACCTTATGCCTGCTTGATGAGGCATACAGAGTGACGCAGTGTAGTGGGAATAGGCCTCAAAATGCATTGCTGGAGTTGCGTCGTGCTTATACATGACTCCAGCAATGCAAGACTTTTGCCCCAGCAGACGCATCAGAATTTCTGACGCATCTGTCAGTCCTTGCGCCATGGTGCGCCGTATTGTAAATACCGCTCATCCATGATGGTGTAAGAGTTTCTCAGGGTGGTGCAGGGAAAGTGGCACATCTCTACAGATGCGTCACATCATTGTAAATGTGCCCCAAAGTAAATAGTCATTCAACCAATATAAATAATTCTACTAATCATTTAACAAATGTCGAAGTTTTCAAACATAAAAAAACTATTTTAAGACGTGAAGGATCAACAATAAAATACAGAAAAGAAAGGCAGATGAATGGTTTAAGTAAACATACACGTTTCCAAATCTCAATACTGTCACAGAAAAAGTTTGTTTGGATGTTTGTTAACTTAGCGCCTTGATTGTATGGCCTCAATCTTTCTTTCTCTTTGTGTAGCGGTTAGAGAGCAAGGGACATTTCTGATTTGCATTGAGTCTTAGGAAGTCGTTGTAAGCATGTTCTGTCCTATGGTAAAATGAGAACCCATCATAGCATCCCAAATTATGCCTTTTTCTCTGCTGTAGATCTAGCATTAGAGTGAAATTAATGAGGGTGGCAGCGGGGAAAGATTAGTTTACCACCACAGACAAGACATATTTCAGTGGCCAAAGTTAAGGTATACGCTCAGTGAAAAATGGTAAACTTGCATGACCTTTTCAATGGGAAACCTATGTTGGTCAGTTAATAATGGAACGTGAACTTGAGCCACGTTTGGCACAATCAGTCGAATTATAATGACCTCGGTGAAATGTCAAGAGTGATTTATCCTAAACCACAAGTATTGAGAACACTCCTCATGGCAGCTGGAGGTATTTTAAACTGTAGCTTATTTACTTCATTCAATAGAATCCCCCTTTCTGCTACTGCTATTTTTATTTCTGTTTGTGTTTCAGAAGTGGTGCATGACATCACAAGCATGCGATTGTAAGTGGCTCTCACATCCATACGCGTGAATCAGGAGAGAAGGCCGGCAAACTATCAGAAGACACACTCACTTGGGTACGAAAAACAGCTGATCTCAATAGTTCTCCGTGATCATCCCACTGAGCAATGAGACAAGCGCGCATGTGAACAAAATAAAGAAGATATGGTAGATAGGTAAGAGATAGTGGTACCCATCGATGGATTCAGGGGCAATACCATAAAACAAACAACTAATACATTCATATAAATCATAAATATTACAGCTTGACCACCAACATTTCTAGAGTGTTAGCATTTTTACCAGACATCTGAAACAGGACAGCAAAGCCAGGAAGTCTAGCAACTACTAGGATGAAGTCCAGAGAAAATAGTAGGAAGCAGCACATCAGAAAACTGAAGAGAAGAATTCAAAAGGCCTCTATGTAGGATGTGTTAACAATAAAACACAACACGTTGAAAAGCTCAAAGTCTAACTTGCATTTAATGCAAAATAACCAGCAGCACAGCAAATAACCAAAAGACAATTGTCATTTCAACTTACCAGAGCTCTCGCTAAAAAAGAGTCAGTTGGCGCATAGCCAAAACACCTAAAATGCAGGACTGTTTATATGTTTTCCTTCAATATGTCTATGCAACTAAATCACATGACAGACACTTTTTACTTTTAGCAAAAACCTGGCAAGTGGCAGGATTGTCTTACAGAGGAAGGGCAAAACGTCCTTAAGGAAAAGATATAATTCATTAATACTATAATACTATACTCAGTTAATAATTCTACCAAAGTCCCACTTCCAGTTGCCAATACAGGAAACAAGGTAACATGTTGCCAAAATGTGCAATTTACAACCTTGCATAAAAGGACTTTTGGCCTAGGAGAGCTATGAATCTTAGCAATCATATCTGAGGCTGATGGACCCTTCAAATCAATATGAAACGGCATTGAAATTTGATTATAAATTAATATATTTCTAAACACGTTGTCATACATGTATCTATCAAATAATAATATGGTAGTTCATAGGAATATATGATTACGTTTTCCACACCCCCTTATTCCTACAAAGGAAAATTCTCAACAATAACTAAATATAAAAGGGCCTCCTCACTTCTTTTTTCACATCTTGTCACTTTTGTCATCATCCTCAGCAAGCATAAAATCATTGGCAGTGCCTTTATGTTTGCAAGGTAATCAAACAATGCTTTGGGGCAAATATATATGATATAGTAGAATGAAGGAAAACTCAAATTTTTCCTCCCCTCGAGTTTCACTCTTGTGACTAATCCAATATCAATTCAAATCATGGGCAACGGGCAACGGGCAGTTCAAACAAAAGTCTTGAAAAAGATTTTTTTTAAATCAAAACCTTTTTATATACGTATCTTTTTTGTGTATGCATATATACAAACGAATATTCTTACATACAATACATCTTCTTTTCTTCAACAAAAACAAAACACTTAAACCTAAACAAAATATGTCCACTGTTCCCTATTACCCTTTAATTAGGTCAGGATGCTTTCAAATTTTTAGAAGAAAGAACATTTCTTTCAACAAAAGATCACCCTATAAGAAAGAACTGTGAGGTACATTACTCCACCTCTAAGTTTTTTTGTACTTTCAAACTTTTAACACAACACTTTAAATTCACAAGGGCGTCCTCAAATCCTAAGGTTAACGCGTTTCAGCCCCATTGGTATCGGGCTTCATCAGGACTAGGGTGTATAAGGATAATTTTTCAACACAATCCCCACTGCGATGTAGATTTCGTCAACTTCTGTGTTTTCAAAATTCAGGTGCCACTATGACATCCTTCACAGACCTATCCGGAACCATATGGCGTGCGATAAGGAGTTGGCCTGTATGGCGGCAAAATACACTCCGAAGTTAAAGGAGTTCCCATTAAATTACGCGACATCACCGGGATTTCAGCTGCCCGTAGTTACCGCGCCATCAAGGTATGGCATCTGGATATTGAATAAACACAGAAGTTGCCGAAACTACATCGTAGTGGGGATTGTGTTGAAACATTATCTTTATACACCCTAGTCCTGATGAGGCCCGATACCAATGGGGCTGAAACTGTGAGCCCTGTGCTCCAAAGTCAGCTGCCCTGGCCGCTGCACCACACCTGACCAACGAGAGCGTGTAAGAAGCCGGGTTCAAAGTGAGACAATGAACCAGGCTAATATGGAAAGAAGGTAACAACAATATTTCGTATCAATACAATTGAGCTTTGGCAAGGGACAGGCTTTTTTGTTTTGAGGACTGCAACCCAGAATGGGGCACAGCAACAGTTAAAGTGTCCAGAGTTGAAGAGTATTAAGCTATGGTCTTGTTATGATCCTCTTACTCTGTAACAATATCCCAAGTGCAAATCAGTTACGTTAATAAAAATATAAAGTAAAAGGATTGGCCTAATCTGCGAGTCCTCACTTGTTTCTCCTAATTTGCTCCTCACTGTCGTGCTGGTGTGTTGTCAGCAGCGTTCTGGGGCGGTCAGCTAGTTCCCAGATAGGCTAATGCTCGTTAGAGACACACTGGCTGTGTAGGCTGTTAAGGTGTGCTGCTTGTATGCCTGTTTATGTATGGGTCATGTATGATGTCTCTGAGGATGCCTTCAGAACTGCTTCTCTAAACTTAAAAACATCTTAAGGAAACTTGACTAAAAGCATCAGTGTATCAGAGCTTTGTATGAAGTAATTAATTTTGCTTAGAATAGTTAAATTCTCTTCAGTGCTTTTTGAATTTCGCTAGAAAAAGAATTTGCTGTGGCTTATCACTCCTTGTTTACTCCTCACATTTGTACCTGTGTGTTGTCAGCAGTACCCTGGGACAGTTAGCTGGGTTCCAGGTGGGCTCATGCTCGTTGTAGCCACATCTGCTGTGTAGACTGGTACGTCTACTGTTTGTATACCTGTAAATGTATCATTTCTATCTATTGCATTACACTTACCAATTCCTACCTGTCGTACAATGGGACAATTCTACATACTCCATCAACAAGGGTTTGCGAAGTACCACGCCCTGAGGAACTAGCTGAGGTTCTAAAGGGAGTCCAATCTAGTGATTACATTTCTCACATTTTCCTCTTCCCTGTTCTTCTCATATCTCTGTTTCCGATGGCTAGTTAACTTTTGATCTTCGTATAGAGACTCTGGGCTGGTAGGAGTTTTCGGTGCGTCCACAAACTCGGAACCTGAAACAGTGCTAATCCTAGCACATACAGAAAGGAATAGAGCAAGAAGTGCTGAAGACTGTCCATTGTGTTATCATCCACATATTTTGATCTTGTCCAATTATGTTATGGTGAATCTCACTTTCGTTCATATGGTAGCACTGTGAGCTTGGTAAGGGGCCTGATTGTTGCATGATTAAAAAGATATATCTATCTGGACTCAAAACTATGTTTACTCTATGATGTCTCTCAGGATGCCTTCAGAACTGCTTATCTGGATGGCCTCTGAATTGCCTGAATAAAACTGGAAAACAACTGAAGAAAACTTGAGTAAAGTATCAGTCCATCAAACCGTAGTATGAAGTAACTATTTTTTCTTAGATGATATTCTCTTCAGGGCTGTTTGAATTTTGAAAAAATAACAAATTGGAAAAAAAGAGCAAACACAAGTTAAAACAAACTATATCAAACTATATAAGGAGGATCTCAAATTCCTACACGTAATTTCAGATTTCGTAGAAATGTGATAAATAAAGAGTGTAGTACCTAAAGAAAATCAAAACAATACACGATATTCTGGACACAAATCCCAACATATAGCTTGCCAAGTGGTGGAAAGGTTAAGTAGTTTTCATGATATCAAGAAGAAATGTTCCTCAAATTCAAACAATTACACATCACATTTGGGACAACCCTTGTTCTTTTTGCAGCTAACTGTCATAGCCAGCAAAATCTAATCTGTATATTATTCAGTAGTGAACAATTATTGGACCTAAGAAAAATATTTCCTTCACAAAAGCTATAGACTTGCCTCTGATGGGCTCCAATAATTGAAAAGGTAAAAACAGTACTTGGTTTGAGGGTTCGTAGGTAGCAAACGTTTGTGTTGCAGTGGGACAGTCTTCCAAATAGCTGAGATATTGTGACTTCTGCATATGCTCACCTTTAATTAACGAGTCCGGGAATAAGTGCTGCAATTTAGCATACAGGATCTAATACATGTTTTTTACATACCCAAAAAACAATTCTTGTTCTTTATAAGGTTGATCCAATTTTTTAATAACTGCATGCTAACATTTTGGTTGCCAGAAGAGCCTCGGGAACTACTTTCAAGGTGCAAGTATTTTATGGGCTGCAAGACAAATGATTTTCTATTTTTAGAGGATAAACTCTCAGGTGTTCAAGCGCTTGAAAAGCTATTGGAATCTAGTCAATGTTCAGTAGCCTAATCTCTAAAACATATAATTGCTTCATTCATTCCCCTTTTGAGCTGTTCATTCCCCAGCATTGGAATAACCCCACAGTGGTGTACAATTATGCACTCTACAGATCTTAAATTTCCTAGACATATTGTGAAAATATGCAAACTAAATGTTATCACATTAAATTAGATTTGTTTTTACCTATAGCGTACAAAGGAAGAGATAACCAGAGCAACAGTTGTGCATGAAAACAAACAAATGATCATACCTTTCATATCCCTTCCAAAAGAGAAGTACATTAATGCAAGTCTTATCCCTGCCCATGTATGTTTCGATATAAGTAGTTTCAATGCATTTGTTCCATCCAACAGTCTATACAAGATGTAGAAATGTTTCTGCCATATATATCATTTAAAATTCCAAGAGTATGTGTTCTTTTGCCACCCAGCCTGGCTTAAATCTATACTTTATATAGGATACATAGATTTTCATTATAAAATCAACCCATTTCACAGTGAGTTGAGGATACATTTACCAATCCTATTTTAGCAAGAACAACATATTTTATATGTTTTTTCTTTCAGAACAAAAAATAAATGTTGACCTTTAATGAAGCATTTGTTTCCCGAATTACCATGATAATAAGAACACCAACGTTGAGGGCCGATTCATCAGCTGGCAACATTTTGATCACTTGTTGACTCGTAAACAGGGCACAGTTCTCCTCTACTTGTGCGGCATCTATGTGAGTTACATTATTACAGTCACACTCATCTACAAATGTTTAATTACTCAACAACAGGCTGTCCCTAGTGACAATGTAACTCCTCATAGTGTTGTTTGAAGACATTAATGCTATCTGAGGGATTCGCTATCTAGCATCCGGAATGATCATCTTATGCGACAATGATTTATCCCTATCCTTTAGCTTAGCCAACATTTGCCCAGGTAACCATTGATCTCATACATGCATGCCCTGACCTGTAGCCTTCAGTCTAACAACATAGAAGAGACTGATATACTACATCTAATAATTTTTGCACTTCGTACTGTGTTGCTGCCATTTGTTGGCATTGTAAATTAATTGTATACTATGAGTCAATGAGATGGTAGTCAATTCACTGACTTCAGACATTTAGAAGGTAGAGTTTGCTTTGCCAGGATTCAAACTCATGACGTTCATATCACTACAGCTTACAGACAAACATCGTAGTTCGCTCCATGTATTTTATTATTATTCACCAATACTGGAACATGTTCTGAGTAACAAATTTTCAGAATCTGTGAGTTTACTCGCTACAAAAACTTAGGGTCTCATTACGATGGCTTCATCATTTCGGATTTGGGACAGGCCGCTCATGAGGCAACCTCCCCACAATCCGACTTACGATGAGACCGCCACCATGGCGGTGGCATCACCTATATTTTGCATTGTGGCGGGGATGCGATCAACAGCCCCCGCCGCATTGCAAAAATAAAGGCACTTGCATTTCTCTTCCTGGGGATACTCATCAATAATCATAAGCAGTGAATTATCCCCGCTCATGTGCGGGATCCCGGAGCATATAGCAATATAAATATAGATATACATTCATATATGTACATACAAATACAGGTGTATGCCCAGACCATAAAGTAAATAATACTTCCAAACCCATACTCCTACATATGTATACATGCATACATATATGTAAATATGCAGCCCAAACAACAATCCAAAAACAGGACAAAAAAACAGCCAAGATTACATCAGTTTTACTTGTATGAAAATAAGCCTCCCAAAACTCCTTGTGATAGAGACCTTACACTGTAATGGTTTCAAACAAGAATCCTTTATTTTCCAGAAAAAGGAAAAACTGGTAATTGCAGGCAGTTTGGCCCATGGGCTGCAGAAGAATAACTGTCCTAGTACAGAAAAGAGAACTGGCACCTCGCCTTTGAGGTTTCCAAGATTCTAAACACTTTGCCTTTAAGAACTCCAGGGAACACTCTGCTCCCACCATGCCCCACAGGTGACAGTTAGGTCAGTTCTTTTTTCCCGCTCCTTCTCTGAGGATCCTGGAGCTTGAGCTCAACAGTTTTCTGACTTTTCTGTCAGAAATTATTTTTTTTCTTGGTTTTGTGTGTTTTTTCCTGTGCTGGCAGTGGTTTATCATCAATTTCTGACAGAACATCTTCATTAGGTCTCGCCTACGCAACCGGCATGCATTGCATAGGAGGGGACCTCATGTCATTGACTTGCTTTTTGGGCCAAGCACGTGCACATGTTGCATTGCCATCATACTTGCGGGAGCATGCGCTGCCCCCCTCCTCCCCCCTGCTGCCACGCCTACTCCTACTGCCACGCGAGCTGCGCGCTCTGCCCCCCCCTCCTCCCCCGGCTGCCACGCCTCCTCCTACTGCCGCGTGAGCTTGCTTTTTTGTTTGCATTTGATGGCTTGTCTGCGCTGGTCAGACAAACCCGGGACAGACGAGAATAGAACATACTAATATGTATTATGTTTTCTCCGTTGTGTAATGGAACACAGCTAGTGGCAAGGGAGATGGGTCACGCGACTGGTAATATACTTGTTCACCATACATTCTTTCACTTATTTCTTGTAGTTTTCTCTATTAATTTAGTTTTTTCTTTCGTTTGATATTTTGGGTAACTCCCCATTATTACTATCGCATAACATCACAATATTACGGACCTCAGATAAGTCTGTTTTCACTATTCATTGTGCGCGGTTTAAAGATGGAAGGGACGCATTCACGTAACATGTAATTAATCCAGCAAGACCGTGCACTTTTTCCAAGTCACCTTGGCGTTTACACAAGAGAGACAGTGGCACTGAGATTTGCAGTAAGTACGAGAACCGTGTACCAAAATCTCACGGAATGGATAATCGAGTCACGTTATTGTTTTGAGTTCTGTGTTTTTCACTTAGAAATTGGCAATCCGGCGGAGGCAATAGTGACCTTTGACGTGTTTGCTCACAGCTGCTGACTTAGTAAGTTTATGTTGCATGTAATTCACATAACAACACGTTAAGCGTTGTAGTCACTCTAATGGGTACTCATGCTGTTTTACAGAGTCTGCTACATCTTTGAATCAGTTGAGTTACACAATGCCTAGGTAGGATCAGAATCTTGTTTAATTTTCAGGGAGTTGAACAAAAATTGTGTTTTATGAGGCTGTTTATTTTGTATGAGCGGACGTTCCTGGAGAATGTTATTGACTCTTTTTTTCAACATAAAAGGTAACCTGGAAAAACTGAGCAACTTCAGCCATTAATTCTGTGCAGCTGTCTTTTTCTACCAGGGTAAGTAAACCTGAGAAGAAGCCACCATGCTTAAGGAGGCATTGTGACCGCTAGCTTGAAAACGAGAAGCCACATAAGAGCCCTTCGACATGAGGTTGGTCACTTCTGGTACACGCTTGAGACTTACTCAGTCTGCCACACTCTTTAAGGATCGACTCCAAGGAGTTGATTGAAGGACGCCATTAACTCGTGCTCTGTTTGCCCGTTTTTATTGTTTATTTAATGTTGATAGTGTGACAATACTATACAATGCAAAATATATAATAGCAAGTACAAGTACACATGTATAGTTTGCATGTCCATGTGTAATCTCGGATTCATAATGTGTCATAATATTTCAGCTATAGCGCTGACAAAGCCAATAGCTCTCGCTTCCAGCTGCTCCCCTCGTGTAAATATCTGGTCTCTACATCGTGGTTTGTGCTGCCCTCTACTGTCCGTTTGGTTTTATCCCAACCGTGCCCCCCTCCACCCGGATGTATGACGTTAGCACGCATACTATTACCACGCATACCTTTACAACGCGGTATTTACAACGAATACCGTTACAACGCATAGCGCTTTGAGGTGCTGGATAGTGGTAAGTATAATTTTATATTCCAACTCCAGTCCCCGTGGACACTAGGGAAGGTGTTGGATATAAAATTAAACGTATTCCCTATCCTAGAGCGCCCCCCAGCGCAATGCGTTGTAATGGTATGCGTGGTAATGCCTGCGTTGTAATGGTAGTGCGTTGTAACAAATGCGTGCTAAACGTTGTATAATCCTCCACCCCCATGTTGTTTCAGCGGCCTGCGGTGTCCGCACTCCCTCCACCACCTGTATTGCTTCTTTCAATGGATTCTCTTTGCACAGTGTTTAGAGGCACCTCAAACTGGTCAGCTCTTTCTGTGCCAACAGGCCACTCCAACTTGTGCCTACCATAAAGCACATCCGAGACCCAGCACCGGCTACTGCTCACCTCTGCCTGTTTTCTCTCAGCTCAGAAACAGTCAGTGCTTTAAATAAAAACATTGATCCTCACAATCCACAGTAACTGCTTTCTTCAGCAGAATTACACAGAAGCATGAGAGCTCATGTCTGTGCACTTCAACGCCTGTAGGATAGAACCGCTGACCTTATTTACTGCACATAGCACCATCCTAGGCTTTGCACGGTTTTCAGGATGCCGTGACACTCACCAAGTAAGTACATAAACATAAACATACCCGATGTCCCCGACCTTCTGACCTGCAAGCAGTTCTGCCCGCTTTCTGAAACCACCAAAAGACAGAAAGGCAGTAAACTTTCCCCCACCAGGCCCAAGCCTTAAGAATCTATGAAATGTGCTGCTTCCTGGGGTGATTGACGAGAAAACAATTTGTTGGTTGATGCGGCTGGTGGACTTGATACGGGGTTAATTAGCAGAGGCCATGTGTGGTGTTAATAATAGGGGGGATCCCTTTTAATTACAATGATTTTCTCTTAAACAATTTACTTAATCTGAATATATCGCGATTTTAGGTTCCTGTGAAAAAGGATTCCTCCTGCTTCAAAATAGCAGCCTCGATCACTGCACTGGAAGAAATTGTGTTGCGCTTCCCAGACCCCAGGTGCACTTTCAGATACTTCTGACACGCCAGGAAATTCTCAAGGTGCTGGTGGTGCGCATGCAAGGGGAGGGTTCCAGCAGCACTCTGCGCTGTTTTTGAAAAGATCCTGGAAGCAAATCAACAGAGGTAGAAGTTGAGGTACGGTGCAGAGGTTGACAAGCTTTCAGGTGAGAGCAGGAAATAGCTGAGCAACCTTGCTTTAATACCCCCATTTAGTAATTGCGATTTGCCCAGTCTCAGCCGCTACTCAATACGTTCTAGCACGTGCCATGAATTGTGTAATTAAACATTGTCCCACTCTAAATTCTAGCCGTCACCACACTTTATAAATCACACGCTTTCATATTCTACAGGCGGACACAGTCCAGTTCATATTAACCTCCGCTCTCGTATGCAGGGCTTTAAGTGTAACGAAAAAAACTGGGGATTGGGGGTCTCTAAATGAGCTGGGTCAAACCTGCTTACGGTATGTGGCCTGCACAATGAGGAGAATGGCCTAACTCGAACTCTGCACTGTACAAAACAAGCAATTGCAATGCAATAGGGCTCACATTTTCGAGAGTTTAAGCTATTTGCATTGAAAAAGATAATGCCTTTATTTATGTTTTAAAAACCAACGCATAAATAAAAGGCATTGTCTTGTACAATGCCAATAGCTCAAACTCTCGCTAATGCGAGACCTATTGCATTGCAAATGCTTGTTTTTTCTGTCAGAATGCCGGCTCTTTTCTGCAAATGTCCATCCTCTGGAAAGAAGATGGCCATCTCAGATCCACACTCTGTGTGTATCACCTGTCTTCCTTCCAGTCACAAGATTGACTCTTGTTATCACTGTCAGAAGTATTCTGCTAGGACTCTTCGCGACAGGGAGAGGATTCGTGTTCAAGCTGTGCTTGACAGAGGAACAGCCCAGTTGGAAAGTGGCCTTTCGTGTCAAGAGCCCTCCTCTCGTCAGGAGCATCAACGACAGCATCATTCTGCCTCTACAACTTCTAGGAAACTGCAGATTCCGGACTGTTCGCCGTCGCCGTCATAATCGCCACCGAAGAAGCGCCCTGCACATTCTCCGATGTCGAGACGGCGTGAGTCTCTGTCGTCGAGAAAGGCATTGATGTCGAAGCATACTGCCTCGGGCTCGAGGTATGTTCAAGATGTAGGTCGATCGACGTCTAAACACCCATCGATATCTAAACACCCATTGATGTCTAAACACCCATCAACGACGAGGCACTCTCTGTCGTTCCCCGTTGCTCCCATCGAGAAGTTTGCCTAAGGCAAAGGGGTCTCGAAACCAGTCGATGTCAAAGGCATTAAAGTCGATATCGAGGAGGCTAGAGTGTTCGCAATTGAAGTCACTGCGAAACCATGGACGGTTGACGTTGAGGGCTTCTTTGAGGAAGGTAAGGTCGCCGTTGAGGACAGCAAGGTCACTAACTTCTTCCACGCATCGCCCAACGTCTAGGGAAAAGCACAGGTCAACGTCGAGGGAGAAACACAGGTCGACGTCGAGTCCCTCGATGTCGAGAGATAAGGGGGCCTGCTGTTGTCTCGGAGGAGTTTAGAGTTGCATCTCGATCTCCCTCAAGGCCTGGATCATCTCCAGGACTACATATTGTCCAGGTCTCCCCGGAGGGCTCTCCGGTGGTTGGTGAGGAGGCACGACATAGGAAGTCTAAGGCCCTCAGTAGCCCAGGGTCGGATTTTTCCCATTCTTATTCTCCTTCACATTTGTCAAGGGATTCTCTATTCCATAATGAGACTCGAAGAAGAACACCACGAAGATCAAGATATCCGTCTGTGGTTTCTTCCAGAAGGAGGTGTTCACGCAGATCGCGCTCTCCGCATGCCCGCCATGTTCGATCAAGGAACAGAACTCACTCTTATCATTCCTCTCCGAAGAGAAGGCGACAGAGGTCTCCCACCTGGTCTTCTTTCACCAGGTCCTCGATCAGAGATTATTCTCCAACATTTACGACTACACCTCCATCCAGGGTTTCTCCAATTGATGATCTCAGCACGTTCAATGAGGTTCTCTGTAGAGGAGCAAATAAGCTGAACATCACTATGTCGGTCCCAACTGTTTCCTCCACAGTGATTTGTGAGACTCTCCATCATTGTTCTTCAGTTCGGCCTTTGCTTCCTCTTGTCCCTAGCATTATCAAACTTGCTACACAGACTTTTTTGACATCAGCAACGGTGGGAGCTGTGCCTTCCCGTAAAACGAAGAAATACAAGGCTCCTGACCAAGATCCGTTGTTACTTCGATCTGATCCTCGTCCGATTCAATCATTGTGGCGGCGGCTAGGAAGACGCACTCAGCACCTCCGGATAAGGATAGCAATTTGATGGACTCTTTAGATAGAAGGATGTGCAACACTTCAGCATATATCATGAAGGTCACCAGTGCCTCCACTCTGCTGGGGAGGTATGATAGATACTTGTGGGATTCTCTGGGCCGCTTTGCGGATAAACTTCCAAAAGAGAATCAGCAGGATTTTGGAGAAATACTGCAAGAGGGAGGTCTAGTGGCGAATCAGGTGATTAGCGCTTCTGCTGATTCGCCTGATGCGGTACAAAAGGGGGTGGTGATGGACGGAGCATTTGAATCAATCAAACACTCACACCCAGTCAAAAGATCTGTCTGCCCACGGGTACTCTCATGGTATCTGTTCAAGGCGTTCTGCTTGGTTACGTTTGACCGGCCTCAAACCCGATGTTCAACAGAAGATAACCAATCTGCCTTTCAATGGGTCTTCTCTCTTCGGGCCGCATGCGGACTATGAAATTGCGAAGATGAAAGCAGAACTTGACACAGTGAAAGCTGTGGGGCTTGAGAAATGGAAGGAATTTCGCAGGCGCTTTTGCTCTTACGATAAACGCCCATTCCAATAGAGAGTTCAAACCCCTCAGTGGTTGTCTCAGCAGCAGCAGAGGTCTCACTTCCATCAACGGAGACCAGGTAGAAAAAGAGGGAACAATAAGCAGCAGACCTCTTCCTCAAAGCAGCCTTCAAAGCAATGAGAGAGTACTTCCTCTGAACACGTTGGCCACTCCGGTAGGAGGAATTATCGCATGTCATCTGGAGGAGTGGAAACATATAACCAATGACAAGTGGGTGTTGAATATTGTCAAGAATGGATATTTGCTGCAGTTCAAGACCCCTCCACCATCGGTGCCTCCGAGCGGAGGATTCCGCTTGTGTCATCACAGTTTACACGAGGAAGTAAACAGTCTTCTGCAGAAAAAAGCCATAGAATATGTTCCTGTTCATCAGAGGTGCCAGGGGATATATTCTCGATATTTCCTGGTCCAAAAAAGAGGTCTATCAGTGGAGTACAGACCAATTCTGGACCTACGCATCCTGAACAAATACATTCGCAAAGAAATGTTTTGGATGCTTGCCCTGTACCAGATCTTCCCCCAGTTACACCAAGGAGACTGGATGTTTTCCATAGATCAGCAGGATGCCTATTTCCACATTCCAGTGTCCAGGAAACATCGAAAATGTCTCAGTTTTCAAATTGCTATACGCCATTTTCAGTTCCGAGTCCTACCATTCGGCCTCAAGTCAGCCGCACAGACATTTTCAAAGTGCATAGTAGTGATGGCGGCTTTTCTCCGCAGGCGCAAAATACTCATTTATCCGTCCAAGGATGACTAGCTCCTGAAGAGTTCCACTTCATCTCTACTTCAGTCGCATCTCTCCTACAGTCTCTAATTACTGAACAAGTTGGGTCTAGGAGTCAATTTTAAAAAATCAATTCTCAATCCGACCCAGAGCATTCACTACCTAGGGTCGTCACTGGACACCATGGAGGCAAGCGTGTGTCCTTCGGCGGAGACATTTTCATCCATCAGGATGAAATGCCGAGAACTCCTGCAGTCATACCACCCGACAGTCACACAAGTGTCCTCTCTTCTGTGGCCAATGACTTACTGCATCTTCATCGTTCCCAATGCCAGATTGCACATGTGTCCCTTGCAGCAGGCTCTGGAAGACCAGTGGGTGCAAGCGTCAGGCAGTTGGGAGGATCGGATTACTCTTTCCCAGTCTGCCAGGGACTCCATCATGTGGTGGACAGAGCGGTCACATCTAATGAAAGGTATTCTCTTCCATAAAGAGACTCCGACTCAGACCATAGTTACAGACGCTTCACTGCAATGTTGGGGCGCTCAAATGGATCACCTTCATGTGCAAGGGCTATGGTCGCACACAGAGAGGGGATATCATATCAACTTGCTGGAGTTCAGGGTCGTCCAGTTAGCCCTCAAGTCCTTATTTCCTTCCCTTTAATCCAGATCCCTCTTGATTCAAACAGACAACACCACAACAATGTTTTATCTGAACAAGCAGGGAGGCACCAGGCCCAGAATTCTGTCCCATGAGGCACAAACCATTTGGAAGTGGCTACTGGCACGACGCCTCACCATCTCGGCGGTCCATGTGCCGGCCGTTCTAAACATCCAGGCGGACTTTCTAAGCAGAGAGTTCGTAGAAGCGCACAACTGGATGCTAAACTCCGAAGTGGCTCAGGATATCTTTAGAAGATGGGGAGTGCCGGGCATAGACTTGTTCGAAGATGCAACAACCACCAAATGCCCCGTCTACACATCCAGGTTTCACCAACCAGGTTCAAGCGGGAATGCTCTGTTGATAAAATTGCCTCAGACCTTACTCTCGCTTTCCCCCCGCTGCCTCTCATTCCAGCAGTGATCACCAAGTTCTACAAGACCAACTCTATGATGATTCTGATCGCTCCGGAGTGGCCATGCCAGTGGTGGTACCCAGACCTTCTACAACTTTCCGAGGTTCCACACCAGAGATTGCCTTGCCATCCGGACCTGCTGTCCATGAGTTAGGGGAGAGTGTTAGACACGTACTAATGGGACAAATGTATTTGCTATGTCAATTTCTGGATGCGACTTGGAGAGGGGCTTGCAAGCTATGGTTGGGGTGTTGTGGGATGCCGCTGTTGGGTATGCATTGATGGTGGGTGTGATGCTACTTTCTTGCCCAATATTTGATGCTTCTTTGAAACTCAATAAAATCTGTTTAAAAAGATTTTATAATTTGGAGGTTGGCTTGTTGTTCTGCCAAGGTATCAGAGTAAATTACTCCGTCCCCCATTGCGGAGCAACCGCCCACCAAATGTATAAATGGCAGCCAAGCATGCAGTCAGTTATAATGCATAGGCAGTTCCTGCCAATGGATTTCTCTGTTTGTGTAGGGCTGCCTCACAATGACACTACCCTGCACCAAACAGTTTTATTTTTTTTCTTTTCAAAAAGAAAATCCCAAAACAAGTTAAACATTTGTTTAAAGTAATGCTCACTCTCATTGGCAGTCATCTCCCATAGTGAGGGGGCATTATTTGCATTTTACTGTACCATCCTGCCAGGTTTTGCTTGGCGTTGATGGATTGTAAAAAAATGGCTATATGTCCAACCATATTGATTGGATGGGCAGACATATAGCCATTTCTCCGAAGGCCTTTACTCTGTCGGCCATTGGAAAGGTTTGGCTATGGCTGTGACATAGTGGTCACCGCCGTAGCCAAATCAATGGTCGTCCGACATTTAAAATCGGGCGGATGGACCATTATGTTGGTGGTAAGGATACTCCATCACAAAGGAGAGCCTTACCACCAATATATAAATCAGGCCCCAAGTTTTAATGCTGATTAGTATTATTGAGCCTTTTTCGGATTACAAGGGATGCCCTGACACTGATGAGATGTTATGGTTCTAGAGTAGTATTCTTTTTCACTTTTTTAGTACCTTCTATCGACTGCCACCCCAGTCTCCTTATACGCTCCCTATAAGAAAGTGTCAGCCATTTCAAATGCTCTCATCTCAAGAAGCCCAGGGTCAATGCACAAGATGTCCGCTTATAACATTCCTCCAAAACAAACATCAGGATATGTTGTGAATTATCTAAATAAAATACACTCAGAGATAGCTACGTCATTGTTAGTTGATCTTTAAATGTAATGTGGCTCAACCTCAGTTGTGACTAACACACAGAATTGTGGCACTGAATTTCGAACTCAATTGATTCCAAGAAAAATGTGAAAATTAGCACCACCCTTACATATGGGCCGGGATGCCCGCCACCCCCTCCCAACACCAATTCCCCATGGGAGGAGACAGACACAGGTTTGAACTTTTGGAAGGCGGGGGGGAGTTACCCCCCCAGCCGTATTTATTAAAATATGAAACAAAATTTAAAACTTTAAATTAAAACGTTTCATGAATCATGTACAATTTTATCTTCCATTCTTTGGCTAACCTTAACAAATCTCTAATACAAAGGTTTCCTAGCCGAGTCTAGCATCCTGAAAATGCTTAACATTCTAAAATAAAATTGTACATCCTAGCATTAAGGGCCAACGGCAAGGTGTCAGATCCCTACTACCAAATTCCCACCCTCACGGTGTGAGTGGCGCATGCGCAGAGGACTTTACCCTCGCTGCCAACTGTAACTTCCCTTGTCGTGGGGGCCCCCTTTCACTCGACGCCATCTTAAAGGTCGTCCGAGTTCTCGTGCGAGGTATCCGTAAGAAGGACAGCGTGGACTCCCCCCCTTCCCCACACTCTCTTCCGCCGGAGCGGATATCCGCCCCCCGGGAAATTCGTAGGAGGGGCATATAGCCGTCTCCCCCTGGGAGGGGCCTATGGCCGTCTCCCCCTAGGCGACCCATCCGTAGTGGGTGCCGCCCCCCGTGGGAGGGGCCAATGGCCACCTCCCCCCCCTGGCGCTCCCATCCGTACTGGGTGGCGCCCCCCCTAGGGACCTTGAAATCACTGCTCACCGATCATGACCTTACCGCCCGACCAAAATAAATACGACAGTTGTTTTACCTACTAAGGAAAGAAAATACACCTAATCTGTAACAGCTTGACAATTCACCAACTTTGACATTGCTACAAAGGGAAAAAAGTCCTAAAGCGCAAGACAATTTTTATTATTTGATCCATTCCTCTACGTTTCTACAAAGGAAAAAGGCCTACAAACATCTATTCAATCAAAGGCATACATCCATGATGCAAAATGACTGTATCTTTTTAAAACATTCGAATAATCACCAACAATTACTTTATTCAAAAAACATTGCAAAAAGGGGGCTGGTGGGTCAAAATTGCCGCTTGTTCCTTCGAGGGCTCACGAGCGACGAGTGGTGCAGCCTTCAGAGCACTGGAACAAGAGGAAGCTTCGTTGGATTCCCTCTCTATTTTTCCATCTGTGGGAGGGCGGGGGCCCACCTCAGGTACGCCCATCCGTGCGCGGACTTCCGGGCGGGTGTTTAGGACAACCCCTTCTGGGCGGGAAGGGCGTGCTCCGGCTACGCCGCTTTGGGCATACCAGCCGAGACACGCCCCCCGCCCACAACGGTTTCCCGGGGGGATCTGGGCACCCATCCATACGTTCGGGGGGACCGAGTGGTCTTCCCTTTCCATATGGGCCGGGATGCCCGCCACCCCCTCCCAACACCAATTCCCCATGGGAGGAGACAGACACAGGTTTGAACTTTTGGAAGGCGGGGGGGAGTTACCCCCCCCCCCCCCCCCCGGCCGTATTTATTAAAATATGAAACAAAATTTAAAACTTTAAATTAAAACGTTTCATGAATCATGTACAATTTTATCTTCCATTACATTTTGATGAAGACAAGTTGTTTGGCTAACCTTAACAAATCTCTAATACTAAGGTTTCCTAGCCGAGTCTAGCATCCTGAAAATGCATAACAT
This sequence comes from Lissotriton vulgaris, assembly GCF_964263255.1. Taxonomy (NCBI): domain Eukaryota; kingdom Metazoa; phylum Chordata; class Amphibia; order Caudata; family Salamandridae; genus Lissotriton; species Lissotriton vulgaris. Next base: position 427,670,183 of record NC_141695.1, on the reverse strand, counting down.
TCTAAAATAAAATTGTACATCCTAGCATTAAGGGCCAACGGCAAGGTCTTAACCGGTGTCAGATCCCTACTACCAAATTCCCGCCCTCACGGTGTGAGTGGCGCATGCTCAGAGGACTTTACCCTCGCTGCCAACTGTAACTTCCCTTGTCATGGGGGCCCCCTTTCACTCGACGCCATCTTAAAGGTCGTCCGAGTTCTCGTGCGAGGTATCCGTAAGAAGGACAGCGTGGACTCCCCCCCTTCCCCACACTCTCTTCCGCCGGAGCGGATATCCGGCCCCTGGGAAATTTCTTAGGAGGGGCACATAGCCGTCTCCCCCTGGGAGGGGCCTATGGCCGTCTCCCCCTAGGCGACCCATCCGTAGTGGGTGCCGCCCCCCCCCCGTGGGAGGGGCCAATGGCCACCTCCCCCCAGGCGCTCCCATCCGTACTGGGTGGCGCCCCCCCTAGGGACCTTGAAATCACTGCTCACCGATCATGACCTTACCGCCACAGGCCGGATAGTTGACCGACTATCCGGCCCCCCCACACCTCCTAAAGGTCATGTCTCCTCAACGCCCTCAGCCACGCTACAAAGTCTCCTATGAGTAATTCATTCCCAGCCCTGGACAGGTGCACCCCATCATTCAAATAATAGTGATCACCCCGGATACACCCATGAGGAATGCTTTGTAAGTGAGTAGAGCAAAACAGTTTCTCGATCTTGTTGTTGACCCTCTTTACCGAGTGGTTCAACGCCGACCCAGACAGCCCCCCCCGCCAAACATTTCTGAGACTCATGTGGGACCAAGCAATCGTACACCCCGGAAGCCTTTTGGACAACCAACTGACTGCTGACAATATGTGCTCCAGCAATACCCGTCTTCCCAGCCTTACCAAGTCGTTGCCTCCCAGATGCACTATGATTACAGATGGCGGTGACCTTTGCCGCCCTAACAGTTCCTCCATATAGCTCTGAAACTGGTCAAAACAGAGGCCTCCCTTCCCATGGAAGGACACTCTGAACCCATACTCTTCAGATGCGTGGATCGCGTCACCTGGCTTGAATATGTCCCCGGCACGCCTCACGTATGAGTGGCCCACGACCCATACCACTTGATCTCCAGTCGGCGATCCTTTCCCGCTGGTCCTTTGGTGTTGGGCCGATCCCAATTTTCGCCCCGCGTTACAGGCTTGCGAAACTGTAATCCAAACAAAAGACAACAAGCGTGAGTGCATTTCATCAGTCTTTTAAAACATGTGCAGTCGCACATACCTCTTGAAACAGTTCGAGGACCAACGGCCTAACTGTTTCACTTCCTCCGTACCCAGACCCCGAGCCGTAGCCTCAGTAGCGGCCCCTATTCTGAATGAGTGGGTCCCAAAATCGCACGGGTTCAAGCCTGCCGCAGCAATTGTAATTGCCAGCACCCTCCGAAACTGAAATCTCGTCAACGGGGTGCCGTCCTGGTGTCTAAGCAGGGTCCCCCCCCATGTTGTCAACCTCTGTGCCAGGTAGTCCTCTAAATACCTTATGGGACAACTGGGGCTCCCTCGGGCGCGCTGTAGAACCACACTATTCCCCAAAGCTTACTGGTCAGTTTTGGACCTGGCTATCGAGATCAACAGAGAATCACCCCGTAATTGAACATGATCCCTGCATAGACCTCCCTCCACATCCTTCTTGTTCCTTTCTACGAGTTCACTTACCCGCATGGCCCCATGGAATGCCAATGCGAACGCCGCTCGGAACAGAATTACCTCGGTGAGCGATGAGCATGTCTCATCCAGTTTAGCTAGTAGTAAGGACAATCTGTCAGCCCAATCGGGTGCCTTTTATCTTGTCTGCGACCTTCCAGGCACTGCCAACCGCGGAGGGCCTTCCTGACTAAGAAGGAACCCGTCGGGTCCCGTATCCCGTGGAGCTGTGCCATGAAAGATATGGCCGCCCAATATCTGTTGGCGGTTGCCGCCGATCGGCCTTCCTTATGAAGCGCCACCAAAAACCCGAGGAAGGATTCCTCCCGCCCCCAGCTCTGTCCCCCTACCGGCCCTAAAAAGGAGCAGTATGAACGAAACGCTCCTTCATAAGCTTTCCTCGTCCTGGGCACTAAACTGGCTGCCACGAGGTCTTGTAATCCGGGGCACCGATCTGCCATAGTGCTTCGGGGAACGGTGACGCCACTAGTTCCGCTGTGGGTAGATAACCCCTGAAGGCCTGCATGTGTGAACGAGAGAGTGCATCAGCTGCATTATTCAGGACACCCGGCACATGCTTTGCCCTGAATTGTACATTCAATCTCATGCATCGCAATACAATTTCTTTCAACAGTCTCAAGATCCACTTGCATCGTGCAGCCTGGTGGTTAATACACTCGACCACCGTCATGTTATCTGACCAAAACACCACTGAGCGGTTCCTAAAGTCTTCCGGCCATGCCAACAGAGCCACCCAAATGGGGAATAGCTCCAGGAACCCAGTGTTACCTGTTAGGCCACTTGCATGCCACCACGCCGGCCATGTTTGCGCCGACCATCGGTTACCAAAGATCGTGCCAAATCCCACACTCCCAGCCGAGTCGGTCCACAAGCCCAGTTCGTCAGACGATGCTGGGGGTTTGTTCCATGCTACTCGACCGTTGAAATCCGCCAGAAATGCTAACCAAATGCGCATGTCCTGGCGAACCTCTGCCGACAGTCTAGTGCAGTGGTGTCCTTCTTTGAGGCCCACCATAGCTTGTGCTATGGAACGTGAGAAAGGGCGAGCCATCGGTATCACTTTTAAGGCAAAATTAAGCTGACCCACTGTCTGTTGTAACTGATGTAGGGTCACCTTGTCCTTACGGAGACATTGTATCAAGGAAGCCCTGAACTTGGCCACCTTCTCAATTGGCAGACGGAAACACCCCTCCACTGAGTCGAGCTCAATCCCCCGAAACTCCAGTGAGGTAGATGGCCCCACCGTCTTACCTGGCGCCAATGGGACCCCAAACTCCCGCATGAGTGTGCAGAAGTCCTGCAGTGTTTGCGCACATTCCGTAGTGTCCGCCGGACCTAGAAAAAGGAAATCATCCAAATAGTGCATCACCTGTCTATACCCTGTGGCCTCGGTGAACGCCCATTCCAAAAAGGAGCTGAACATTTCAAAATAGGCACATGAAATTGAACAACCCATGGGCATACATTTATCCATGTAATATTTCCCTTGGAACGTGAATCCCAGCAAGCGCTGGTCCCGAGGGTGTACCGGGAGCAACCTGAATGCCGATTCGATGTCCGATTTTGCCAACAGTGCACCGGGGCCCAGGCGATTCAACAGAACGACTGCATCATCGAACGATGCGTATCGAACTGAGCACACCTCAGGGTCAATAGCCTCATTTACCGAGGCCCCCTTAGGGGCCGATAAATTGTTGGTGAGTCTATAGTCCCCCGGGTCTTCCTTCGGAACCACTCCTAAAGGTGAACACACAAATTCCGCAACTAGCGGGCTGGCAAATGGCACCGCTACCCGCCCCAAGCTGACTTCTTTCGCTATTTTCCTGGCGGTCACCCCCGGGTTATGCTGAATAGACAGTTGGTTCTTACAGAAGGGGCTCCCCCAAAAATTTCTCGCTGGGATTTTGAAGCCATACAGAAAGCCATTCCTCAAAATCCCGGCGGATACATGATCTGGGTATCGGTTCAGCCAGGGGGTCAAAGCCAAGATATCAATGGGCGAAGATGTTTGCTTCCAAGGCACCACCTGAATCCTGCTTGGATCCCCCCTTTCCTCCCGCACCATTGGACTTGGATCGACAGCTAGTTTCTGGGTGTGAGGAATTCCCACAGCCCGAACAAGCATGCCGGAGCCTACACGTTCCTTGAGGCCTGTTACAGGTTCCTTTGTTGAAACCCCAACAAACCCCTCGCTTGCCTCCATTCCCGCCGGACCTGGGATGCGAGTCCCCTCCGGCGTTCGCCCGAAAGGGTTGTGCCGCCTTCTGTTGGAATGTCCCAGAAACGCTCGTGCTTGGCACCGACGTATCCGCCGGTCCCGGCAAAAGCTGGTTATGCCACGACACCGTGTCCAGACAATCCCATGTTAAAGCCTCGTTAAACTCTTTTGCTTTTCTAAAGGTAACGTCATAACCCTTCCATTCATTTCCCCTGTACATTGCATAGAAATTCATGATCCTGTTCTCGTAACATGATAAGTCAGGCAACACTTCACGTTTACGCTCACCCATAACTGCCGTAAAAATAGAAAAAGCCCTGACCCAGTTCACCATGGTCTCATCGACCCTGAATTCCGCCATCTTGGCTCGCCATACGCTGGGGTGCCACAAATCGTTCTGGGTCTTTGCATATTCTACCTCACGATGGTCAGTCAAAAGTGAAAACATGTTGATGTATTTATCTCCCCATATCATTTCTTTCGTAGCCATGGGAATGTGCTGCGACAAACTTTCCCGCCTTGAAGGTACTGAACTCTCCCCCACCAATGGCAATGGTCTCTTACCGGGTTCAGCCGCCGTGTCCGTTGTCTTCGCTCGACCATCCGTCGTGACCCCCGTCGCTACCTGCGGGGGAATAAAAGGTACATTTGCTGTCCCGGCATCCCTTGACTGCCGCAACTGTTCAATAATTAGTCTGGCTTCTTCAGCCGCATCGCCCGCAGCCACTGATCCCCCTGCTCCTTTCTTTAGCCAAGGTAATACTGCTGCTAACTGAAGGGCCAGTTCAGGGGGCATTTGGTCATCCCCAACTGGCGTTATCACTACGGGGATTGGTAAACCCCCATCCGGACCTGGTACCGGGCTATCTACCGGTGCGACTGGGTTGTCTGCGCCCGGGCTCGATGGAGGCACTTCTGGGACTGGGACCTCCCTGGAACCTGCCCTCCCCTTGTTCCTCTTACCCTTACCCCCTGGGGCGACATTCGGCAAGGCCGGTCCTATGATTTTTTTAGGCCGCCCGAGGGGGTGTTCTGGGCCGCCATCTGCTTCTTGATGGAGCTAAGCCCAGACCGAGCTCATCCACTTTACCCATCTTCCGGTCCATCACCGCTACTCGGTTCACCAAGGTGCGTAGCATCCTCTCCATCTCGGAGCTCTTTCCCGCTTTCTTGCCGGACATGACTTCGGTTACTCCGTCCGACTTGATCCACAAGGGTACTCGATCTTCCACACGCCTGACTCTACAGGAGAAATAACAAAGATTACAAGTTCTCAAAATTGCCGCTTGTTCCTTCGAGGGCTCACGAGCGACGAGTGGTGCAGCCTTCAGAGCACTGGAACAAGAGGAAGCTTCGTTGGATTCCCTCTCTATTTATCCATCTGCGGGAGGGCGGGGGCCCACCTCAGGTACGCCCATCCGTGCGCGGACTTCCGGGCGGGTGTTTAGGACAACCCCTTCTGGGCGGGAAGGGCGTGCTCCGGCTACGCCGCTTTGGGCATACCAGCCGAGACACGCCCCCCGCCCACAACGGTTTCCCGGGGGATCGGGGCACCCATCCATACGTTCGGGGGGACCGAGTGGTCTTCCCTTTCCATAAAAGGTCTATATCCACTTATTTGTTAACAGTCATCTATTATGTTCCTGGGCAAACAGGCATTAGGTTCCAGGTATAGAACATAGATATTATACAATATGCAGCCAAAATGTATTTATGAATAAGGAAATGAGTGTGAGACAACAGAGATTGGAGGCAATGTAAGTGTATTACATAACATGTACTTGTAAATCACGTATCGCGGGATTATTTGCAACAGATGTTTTTGTTTTCTGATCCAATGGTACTCAGTTTAACAAGATATATGTTACTGAGGCCTCACTACAAGTGGCCTGTTATAGGGCCTGCAATTATCCCCAGTACACCTGGAATTATGGTTACTTACAGGGGTCCCTGTAATTTCAAAGTGACAAAGCAAGGGAATAAAGGGGATTAAACATTATGTACATACACACGCCAATGACCTACGGGCAACAGAGGCACGAAACAAGTTGGCCTTGACTTTTGACACCTAGGCCTAATGGGCCCTTTTGGGGTCAGTCATTTTTTAAACTATAACGAGCACATAAATTGATTTACCCTCCTTTTACCCATTCCCCACACACCTGCATGCAACATCCGGCAATCCTCAAAAAAGATCTCCGATAAAGTGACCCTTCGGGGGACCCGTAGGGAATTGCAGCGCCGGCCCTACGAGGAGCAAACGCCCGATGATGAAGCATGACACACCCCGGGTGTGTGAGGGCAGCAGAGGATGTAGAATTATTTTCCCTCTCACATTAGGACATTTCCAAACCTAGAATTACTTTAGTCTACCTTTTATCTTAATCTCTCTGTGTTTTTAAATATGGGTGACTGTTAGCACCCCGATTCATGGGTGACATTTGCACCCTTTTTAGTGACTTTTTGCACCTTGATACATGGGTGACTTTTGCACCCTTGTTGGTGACTTTTTGCACCTTGAACTAGGGGTGACTTTTGCACCCTGATCTAGGAACTTTGTCCTCTTTTTGATAAATAGATTTATATTAGGAGCGTGGACACTGGACCTTTATAGCTCCTTGGTCCCCCTTCTTTGTTTAACATATTTTACACGGCTGATTGGCCGTGGGACCTAATTCCATTCCTTGTTATTCTTTTCCTTTCTGGCAGGCACACGAGGCTGGTCCTTGGGGTTTGTAGAAGTTTACTTCACAGTATGCCCAGCTTTATTAATTATTGTAAAGTCCCTTTCTGACTATTTCCCTGTAGTGACAGATTTAAGGACATACACCTTAGTCCCCCTATTTAGGGGATCCAACTGCCTATCCTGGTAGCGTAATCGTCTGACCCGGGATATGGAGGGTTTAGGACTTAGGTTCATTGACTCTGAGTTATGGTACTGTTACACTAGGTGTGACACAGGAATGAATTTGGGACATTGGTCATAACGGTGATACTCGAGACGGTGAAGGGTGTCAGACCGGTGTATGTCTTTTAGTGTTGCTGGCTACTGCACATCATTACCGGCAACGACATCCTTCTACCTTCATCAAGCGAGTGCGCATGAGCGAGGGAATAGCATGCCCCAGTGATACACATGCGCGGTGGCGACGCCATGCTGCACATGCACATTGAGTTACAACGCTGTGAGGGTTCACTGGTTATTTAAACCGCCCTTCACCTGATCCGTACTTTTAATTGCTGCGGTTTGCCCCCTGTATTTTCTTTCGGCAAGCGTCTGGTCGAGTCAGGGGTAGGTGCACAAGAGGTAGCACCCGAATACAATTGTAAGTACATTCTAGATACTTGTTTAAAGCCAAAAGACTTTACATATTGACTATATGGGGCCCTTGTGTTTTATATCCTGTTATATGTCCTGGCTTATTTCCATAGCCCGCCCATACGTGGGTGTCCTTTTGACTTCACGAACGGAGGAGCACTTGTAACGAGTCCTTGGTAAGCATGCTGATGGTTAACTACCAATTCTACATGTAGATAGTGCTGCCGACTTGAGTACGTTACATTATGTTACACTGTTGCCATCCAGTATACAAAACCCTAAGCTCAGTATAGGTGCCGTACTTTACCACTAAAAATGTTAATCCAGTTTAGGGCCTTTATGAACAGCGGCCCCCGCCCCTCGTTGGACTGGTCCCGTGTGTCTGCTTAAATTTTCTGTTTGGAAGGATGTGTGCATAAAAATGGCACTCTGTGAAGCTTAAGATGTCTTTGCTGCGCACTTGTGGTTTACTATGTTTTTCCTTTTCCTAGGTGTTACCCAGGAGCGGCTTCCATGTAGCAGCTGTAACCACTTTGAGGGTATACAGACCCGCCCTGGCTGAGTTAAGAGGGTTCTCATTTTAATCTTTAGTTATTATAGCACGTGCACTACACTGTTTATTATTGTGGTCCTGAAGAAGCGCCAATGACCTACGGGCAACAGAGGCGCGAAACATGTTGGCCTTGACTTTTGACACCTAGGCCTAATGGGCCCTTTTGGGGTCAGTCATTTTTTAAACTATCACGTGCACATAAATTGAATTACCCTCCTTTTACCCAATCCCCACACACCTGCATGCAACATCCGGCAATCCTCAAAAAAGATCTCCAATAAAGTGACCCTTCGGGGGACCCGTAGGGAATTGCAGCGCCGGCCCTACGAGGAGCAAACGCCCGATGATGAAGCATGACACCCCCCGGGGTGTGTGAGGGCAGCAGAGGATGTAGAATTATTTTCCCTCTCACATTAGGACATTTCCAAACCTAGGATTACTTTAGTCTACCTTTTTTCTTAATCTCTCTGTGTTTTTAAATATGGGTGACTGTTAGCACCCCAATTCATGGGTGACTTTTGCACCCTTTTTAGTGACTTTTTCCACCTTGATACATGGGTGACTTTTGCACCCTTGTTGGTGACTGTTTGCACCTTGAACTAGGGGTGACTTTTGCACCCTGATCTAGGAACTTTGTCCTCTTTTTGATTTATATTAGGAGCATGGACACTGGACCTTTATAGCTCCTTGGTCCCCCTTCTTTGTTTAAAATACCAAGTAGGAATCAGAAATTATCCCTGATTCCTGTATGTTCTGTCACAGTATTTGACCCGTTCACTTTGCCTACTTATTGCATGTGAGATCTCAAAGAGGAATAACCCTCAGTAGCAGTGAACACGCTCAAAATTCATCTTTCACAGGAACATCTGAAAGTTTATCCACTAGTGCTGCTGGAGTGCAGGAGCCTGTGCATCTTTTGTAGGGCTGCTCCGGGAGTGCCTTCCAAGAGGAGCACATTAAAAAAAGGACTGCAGTAAAAATGTTCATGTCTAGGTTACTCCTGTCAAATATCTGATGCATCACGGTTTGAGGAGGCCTGGCTATTGTAGAAGAGAAGGATCTGCTTCTTATAGTTACCCCCACATCATTGCTGGTGTTTCACTGTTTTTCAACTTTAGTCTGCCTGGGACCCTGCTACCCAGGACTCCAGCCTAGCTGCTTCCTCTCTAAAATGATTGCATGTACTTTAGGTACACCACAGATTGGATTCTGGGGTACCCTTATAAGTCGCTAGTATATGGTATCCTATATACCTAGGGCATAGGTACCCCAGAGGCCTCTCGGGGGCTCAGCATGTATTATGCCACCCCTGAGACGCCACTAAAAATGACACGACAGGTCTGCTACAGCAGCCGGTGTAAGGTGGTGTATGCACCCCTTACTAAGATATAGGTTCCCTATATCTACCTTAAATCACTACACATATAAACCTATTAGTCCCCCCTATGGCAGGCCTAATCAAGCCTAAATGCAGGGTGCTGGGTTTAGTGTGATGCATCTGAGTTGGGAGTAGGGGCTGTGTTATCACAATTGAATGATGAAGGTCAGGGTCAGCCAGTAGCTTTTATTAGCAGAACGCTGACCCCCAGAAAGAAACGTTGGTCAGCTTTTGAGAGGGAGGCCTTTTCTGTGGTTTGGGCTCTGAAGAAGCTGAGTCCATACTTGTTTGGCACTCACGTGACTGTTTAGACAGACCATAAGCCCCACTTATGGCTAAAAACAGATGAAGGGTAAAAACCCCAAACTTTTGAGGTGGTCAATTTCCCTACAGGGGATTGACTATACAGTGGAACATAGACCTGGGAGTAATAATGCCAATGCAGATGGACTCTCCAGATATTTCCACTTATAACATAAAGACTCAACTGGTCATGGTTAGTTTAATGCCCTTACGTTTTAGGGGGTGTAGGAGAGTAGGATCTGCTTCTTATTGTTAGCCCCACTTTTTGCTGATGTTTCACTGTTTTTCGACTTTAGTCTGTCTGGGACCCTGTTATCCACGGCCCCAGCAGAGCTGCTTCCTCTCTAAAATGATTGCATGTACTTTGGGTACACTACAGATTGGATTTGAGGGTACCCTTATAAGTCCCTAGTATATGGTATCCTATATACCTAGGGTATAGGTACCCCAGAGGCCTCTCAGGGGCTGCAGCATGTATTATGCCACCCCTGAGAGACCACTCAAAATGACACCACAGGTCTGCTACAGCAGCCTGTGTAAAGTGGTGTATGCACCCTTTACTTAGAGATAGGTTCCCTATATCAACCTTAAATCACTACACACATGAACCTATCAGTCCCCCCTATGGCAGGCCTTATCAATCCTGAAGGCAGGGTGCTGGGTTTCGTGTGAGAGGGTGCCCATGCATGAGCAGGGCCCCTCTGCAGCCTTCGGAATCTATTGTCCGGGGTTGTTCTGTGATGCAGCCACACCATATACTCTTAAGTGCATTATAACCTCGCGGTAAATGCTGCAAGTAAAAATGTTGTGTTTGGTGTCAAACACCTTGGAATCATACCTCCCCACCAGTTCTGACGGCGGAGGCAGGATTCCACCCTCCTAGAGGGAGAAATGTGGCTACACCGGTACAACCGGTACCAGCTTAACAAAACCATGGCATCACAAAATGGATGCAGCAACCACAGACTTGAGTCTGGCCTCCTGCTGCTGGACGAAACTCCGGTAGGGGAGGCTGGCAATAGGTTTCCTGTCACAGGGAGGTGTAAACACCTCCCAGACAGGCTGTAGTGTATTGGGGCTTGGTGGATGCACTCCAACAGTGCTTTGATGTCTGCACTGGGGGCACCTTTGGTGTCCCTGTGCAAAGCCCAGCTCAATCCGGTTTCAGGGGCTACCAGCCCCTGCTCTGGCGCAAAACTGGACAAAGGAAATGGGTGTTGCCACCCCTCTTTCCTGATCCTCCCATAGGTGGGTCACCAGAGTTTGTCCCACCCCTTCCTTGGGTATAAAGTAGGAACCCTTGACTACAGGACTTTAGATTTACCTGGACGGAACTCTGCTACAGAGTCCCAGAACTTCAACTATCTACACTTCGTTGGATGACCGAAGAATTTCCCTTGGAGTAAAGGAGTTACTCCCCTGAAAGGCAGGCACCAAAGATGCATCTGTCTGATTTGCAACTACGCAGCTCCGGAAGGACTCAGAAGACGGTGCAACACATGAGGTGGGCTTCCAAGCTTCCCCAAGGCCGATCCGTGCTCTCAGCACACCTGAGATCCAAAGTCCTCGTGGGGACCGTGTACCCCGAACCCCTTGACAGCAAGACCATTTGCAGCTGCATATGCTTCTTGGCGATCCTTGAGGCTGTGGATTGGGCTACTTGTAGTCCAGTCCCCGAGCAGTGATTCTACTGAAGATTACTGGCCTACACTCCACGAGTGCCCCGTGGGCTGGTATTTAGTGATTCCTCTTGAGGTCCCTTCGCGATCCCTTGTTCTTCAACTTGTGGGTCCATGAGTACTTTAACTTTGAATGGGCTTACCTGGTTGCTCCAGACATGCCCTCACTCTCCGTCACTGGGGGTGTGCCCTGGACCTTGCTGGTACATCCCAAAGTTTTTTACTCTCACTGCATGGGTTGCTCTTGCCAAGGCTTGTTGGTCTCCGATCCGGACACCGACCACCCCAGCACTTGACATCCTTCATGGGACAGCTTGCCTGCAGACTCTGGTCATCGTCGACCTCTCCTGGTCCTCGTGGCAGCGGAGCCAAGCTTCACCTCATCGGAACTGAAACACCCGACATTGGTGGGCATTGGTGTACCGTGCCCCTAGTCACCCTTAAGTGACCCAGACTCTGTCCCCTCTGCTTTCAGGTTCTTTACATCCTCGATCTAGGCTTGGATTGCACAGGACACTTTTCCTTTCCACGGCAGCAGCACTTTGCAGCAACTCACCATTGAAAACAGCGACGATTCTCGACACCATTTGGCACCTATGCACCCGGCTTCCCTGTGTGAAGTAGCACGAGTACTCCGGTGCTCACATGGGTTCTAGCCTTAGAACCTTTTAAGTCTAAAAGGGTTTGCTCCAAGTCATCTCCGAAGTGTCCTTAATCTTTAATTTCCCAACCGCGACTTTCTCATAGGATTGTACGGAGTTCGCGGTTGTGTTCTCACACTGCACGCGTCCCCCGTGGGTCCCCTGTGTCACTACCTTGGCTGGTTCATTGGAGTCTTAGCGATTCTACGTGCTCTAGGCACTGTGTCTAGTCAAGTCGTGGGTCTTATACCACTTTCTCAATATATGGTTTGGTCTCCTCCTAGGGCCCATTATATATTGTGCTATTTACTGATGTTCTAGTGTGTTGATATTGTGTGTCTTGTTCTCTAATCTCATAAAGAGGTTAGTAGAGAATAATTATCAATAAATACATATATTTTATATATACCTTGTGTGGTTCTCCTTTCATTTGGTCATTAAAGAGGTTATAATCTGGTAAACCAAGCTGTTTTACACTCCTTCAAGACTTAGCCTGAAGGCTGCTTTCCATAGCTACCACTAGGATAGCGTTCAATAAAGGTTGTCTTTACACCTATCAATCAATCAATCAATCAATCATAGACATTTATAGAGCGCTCTACTTACCCGGAGGATCTCAAGGCGCTGGGGGGGGGGGTGCTGCTACTGCCCGAACAGCCAGGTCTTGAGCTTCTTCCTGAAGGCGAGGTGGTCTTGGGTCAGGCGCAGGCCGGGAGGGAGGGAGTTCCAGGTCTTGGCGGCCAGGTAGGAGAAGGACCTTCCTCCTGTTGTCGTTCTTCGGATGCGGGGGACGGCGGCGAGGGCGTGACTGGCTGATCAGAGGTGTCGTTTGGGAGCGTAGAAGTTGATGCGGTTGTTGAGGTAGCTCGGGCCTTGATCGTGTAGGGCTTTGTGTGCGTTGGTGAGGAGACGGAAGGTGATTCTCTTGTTGACCGGGAGCCAGTGCAGGTCTCTTAGGTGTCCGGAGATGTGGCTGTGTCGTGGGATGTCGAGGATGAGTCTGGCTGAGGCGTTCTGGATCCGTTGGAGTCTCTTCTGGAGCTTGGTGGTGGTTCCGGCGTAGAGGGCGTTGCCGTAGTCCAGTCGGCTGGTGACGAGGGCCTGGGTGACAGTCTTCCTGGTCTCGGTGGGGATCCACCGGAAGATCTTCCGTAGCATGCGCAGGATGTTGAAGCACGACGAGGAGACTGCGTTGACTTGCTTGGTCATGGAGAGGGAGGAGTCCAGGATGAAGCCCAGGTTGCGTGCGTGTGGAATTTTAGTTTACGAGCTGAACATCATCTGCGCCAGCTTGTCACCCATGTACAACGTGCACGACAACCATTTTAGGTATCATGGTCTCCCTGTCCACGATCGATCGCCAGCGTGCCCCTCTGACCCAGCAGGCATCCTCCGCGCACCCTGGCTCCCCCTCCCTCCCTCTCATGAGCATAACCCTTCTGCATGACCCTGTCCTTGGGAGTCACGCCTGCGCCTGACCAGCATCTCCTCTCCTCCCATGAATGCCCCTCTGTTGATAAATCTTCCCTCCGCGCTCGATTGTCCACGCGGCATGAATACCACTCCTCTGATGACCCCTTCCCCCGTGCCCAGCTGTCCACACAGGTCCGAGGCCATCGCCTAAGCCGGGAGATATCATTTACTGCCCCTTATTGTATGAAGTCACTCTTCTTCAAAGGACCCTCTATTGATCAAGACCTCCCCACCCCCCGGGATATGATCAGGCGCACACATCCTAAGAATCGGCAGAACACTCAGCTGCGCGATGACCCCCTCCTCTTATCAGCAGGTTGAGGATCTCTATTGTAGAGGCATGTGGGGTTGGGATTGACACGAGGATTACGGGGATGTCTTTTTCCTTACTTCACAATGTTCTGATTGTAATAAAGAAAGGTCACATGCCATAAACCAGTGTATAAGAGGCCAGGCCTCAGAGAGGCTGTTAGAGCACCTCGAGACGATACCTTGTTGTCCGATCTGATGTGTTCTGCTCCGTCGGAATAAAACTTCTGTTTCCTGCCTTCTGGTCTCCGGCGCCTGCCTCATTGCTTGGTAATTTGAATGGTACAAAGGCGGTTAGCGCCGGGCAAATCTAGAAAAAGGTCATAGCCCTACCTTTTATTCAACATGCGTGGTCTGTCGGTTTGGGTGCAGTTCCCAGGGCGGGGGGCCACCAGGAGTCGTCCCAGGCGGAGGGCGAGGATCCCAGGATGAGGACTTCCGTCTTGTCCGAGTTCAGCTTCAGGCGGCTGGTCGACATCCACTCGGCTACTTCTTTCATTCCTTCTTGAAGGTTGGCTCTGGCGGTGGCGGGGTCGTTGGTAAGGGAGAGGATCAGCTGGGTATCGTCGGCGTAGGAGATGATGTTCAGGTTGTGTTGGCGTGCGATGGCCGCGAGGGGGCTCATGTAGACGTTGAAGAGGGTAGGGCTCAGCGAGGATCCTTGGGGTACGCCGCAGATGACTTTGGTGGCCTTTGATTTGTACGGTGGTAGTCGGACTCTCTGGGTTCTTCCGTCGAGGAAGGAGATGATCCATTCCAGTGCCTTCTCCTGGATTCCGACGTTGTAGAGGCGCTGCACTAGGGTGCGGTGGCAGACGGTGTCGAAGGCCTCGGAGAGGTCTAGGAGGATGAGGGCCGCTGTTTCTCCGTTATCCATCAGGGTTCGGATGTCATCGGTGGCAGCGATGAGGGCGGTCTCGGTGCTGTGGTTGGCTCGGAAGCCAGACTGTGAGGGGTCGAGGGATCCGTTCGTCTCGAGGAAGGCGGCCAGTTGCTTGTTGACGGTCTTCTCGATGACTTTGGCTGGGAACGGGAGGAGCGAGATGGGGCGGTAATTCTTGAGTTCGGTGGGGTCCGCTGTTGGTTTCTTGAGTAGAGCGCTGAGTTCGGCGTGCTTCCAGCTCTCAGGGAAGGTGGCGGTGTCGAATGAGGTGTTGATGATGTCCCGCAGGTGGGGTGCGATGACAGCGTCGGCCTTGTTGAAGACGTGGTGAGGGCAGGGGTCGGTCGGAGATCCGGAGTGGATGGAGTTCATCATGCGAACGGTGTCTTCGGTGCTGATAGGAGTCCAGGCGCGGAGGGTGGTGGTGGGGGGCGGTGGTTCGGTTGAGTCGGACGTGGCGTTCGTCGGTTGGGTGTTGAAGCTGTTGTGTATGTCCGCGATCTTGTTGTGGAAGTAGGAGGCGAGGGAGTTGCAGAGTTCTTGCGATGGGGTGATGTCGTTGTTGCCGGCGTTGGGGTTGGAGATCTCTTTCACGATGTTGAAGAGTTCCTTGCAGTTGTGTGCGTTGTTGTCCAGTCGGTCCTTGAATGCAGTTTTCTTGGTGTCGCGGATCAGCTGGTGGTGCTTCCGGGTGGCAAGCTTGAGGGTGGTCATGTTGTCCGGTGTTGGCTCCCTTCTCCAGGCTTTCTCGAGGGCTCGGCAGTTCTTCTTGGAGCTCTTGAGTTCGTCGGTGAACCATGGGGCCTTCTTGCTGCCGGGTCTGCTGGGCGGGGTCTTCAGTGGGGCAAGTTCGTCCGCGCAGTTGCTGATCCACTTCGTGAGGTTGTCGGCGGCCTGGCTGGGGTTCGCTGAGCTGGCGGGAGGGTGCTGGCTCAGGGAAGCGGCGAGCTGGTCGACTGTGATCTTGCTCCAGTTTCTGCGGGCGACCTGTTGCTGGTGGTGGTGGATCGTCGTTCTTCTGAAGGTGAAGTGGACGCAGCTGTGGTCCGTCCAGTGGAGTCCTGTGGCGTGGCTGAAGGTGATGTCTTTGCTGGATGAGAAGACGGCGTCGAGTGTGTGTCCGGCGAGGTGGGTGGGGGTGGTCACCAGCTGCTTGAGTCCGAGGTTGGCGAGGTTGTCGAGCAGGGTGGTGGTGTTGCGGTCGTTGTTGTTCTCCAGGTGGAAGTTGAGGTCCCCCAGGAGGATGTAGTCAGCGGAGGGGAGGGCATGCGGGCTGACGAAGTCGGCGATGTCCTCGCTGAATTGTGTGCGTGGTCCCGGGGGTCGGTAGATCAGGGTGCCTCTGAGGGTGGTCTTCGGGTCGGTGTGGATCTGGAAGTGTAGGTGTTCGGCGGTAGTCAGGATGTCGTCGGTGTAGGTCGTGATGCGGATGGTGTCCCTGTGGATGATGGCGATGCCTCCTCCCATCTGGTTGGCGGTGCGGTCCCTCCGGGTGATCTTGTAGCCCTCTGGGATGGCGATGGCGATGTCGGGCGCTGAAGAGGCGTTCATCCAGGTCTCCGTGAGGAAGGCAACGTCAGGAGCTGTGGTGTCGATGAGGTTCCAGAGTTCGATGGCGTGTCTGTGGACTGAGCGGGTGTTGAGCAGGATGCACTTGAGGTGGTTGCTGCTGGTGTTCGTCTTGGCGGGTGCTGGTGCGAGGCAGGTCCGGATGCAGGTGAACTTGCAGGCGGTGCAGCAGAAGGGTCCGTGGGAGCGCCTCGGGGTGGCACGGTAGCATCCCGGGACTCGTCCGTCGTTGAGTGCGATGAGGGTGGCGGCGTCGTACGTCCGGCGGGTGGGCTGGGATCTGCGGGGGCCAGGGGTCCTGGCGCTGGGCGCGGTCCAGGCACGGACGGGCGCAGACGGGCTTACCTTTGGCGCACCTTCGGCGCTCAATCAGTGCTCCCGCTGCGCGGTCGCTGAGGGGGCGTCATAAGTTGGGATCCGGGAGGGCGGGTCAGGCGGGAGGCGGGGAGCGCGTGGGCCTATCGGCAGGCGGGGGGGCGGGGTCGCGTCAAAAACCGGCGCAAAAATCCAGGCGGCCGGCCCTGCGGCGGCTGGGGCGCCGGGCTGGAACGTCGATCGAGGCGGGCGGCCCTGTGGCGGCTGGGGCGCCGGGATGGATCGGCAGGCAGCAGGTAAGGCAGGTAGCAGGCGGGGAGCGAGGGGGCAACCAGGCCGAGGGCACAGTGGTCGCTGTAAGTCTGGGGTCGGGGTCCCCTTAAGAAGGGATCCGGGAGGGCGGGTCAGGCGGGAGGCAGGGAGCGCATGGGCCTATCGGCAGGCGGGGGGCGGGGTCGCATCAAAAACCGGCGCGAAAATCCAGGCGGCCGGCCCTGCCGTGGCTGGGGCGCCGGGCTGGAACGTCGATCGAGGCGGGCGGCCCTGCGGCGGCTGGGGCGCCGGGATGGATCGGCAGGCAGCAGGTAAGGCAGGTAGCAGGCGGGGAGCGAGGGGGCAACCAGGCCGAGGGCACAGTGGTCGCTCCTATCATCAATAAGGGTTGTTTGGACTGGTACGAGGTGCCCACTATAACTAGTGGACAGCATATGCCAGGCCAACTTCTCACATTGGTGTGCAGCGGAGGTATTCAAGCTTGCTTTTGCTTTACCAGATAATCTCATTTGAGTGACTAACTGAAAACCACTATAGGTACATAGGTACATGTAAAACAAGTCTAGAATAAAGTAAGTTCTACTGAACTTGGAGTTGGGTAAGTCAAGGGTCTAGCACACCCTTTCTCCAACTCAAGAGAGAGTTTAGTAGTCCCACTAGAGTAGGTAGGTGCAGACACCACGCCACACTAGTATGTCTTCAAAGGCTAAAGCCAGTAGCACCCGATTAACTAAGTATGACCATGTCCCATTTCCAGAATTGAGGAACATGTGTGCATCTCGGAAATTGAAGACAGGGAAAAACCCTAGGACCCAACGCCTCATACAGGTAGTGCTTTTAGATGATCTTAGAAAGACACTAGGGTCTGATGAGGCAGGCAGGTTGGGTGGGGCAGCAGCAGAGGAAAGGCAAGGAGGTGAAAACATGAAAGACCTAGACCTTGATGCTCGGAATGATTTTAACCTGGATAATCAAATTCTCCCTGTGGATGAAGAAGAGAACCCCAGTGGCCCTCTCTTCACCCCTCCAGGAAGAGTTAGCAGTGTGCCGAGAAAGTCGAGACCTCCTTCTCGGGAATCTAATTATTCTGGTACATCTGTAGGGACATCTGTCTCTCATAGGACCTCAGCCTCCTACAGGAGAGAGTCCTCCTATGATAAAAAGTGCAGACTGCTCAAGTTTGGAGAGGCTATGCTTAGAATCAAGATAGAGCAGCTGGCCTTAGACAGGGAATCCCTGGAGCTCCAGAGAGCTTCTAGAAAAGAGGGGCTAGAGCCCCATGGTGGCAGCTACAGTGTCCCTAGAGGTAGAGAGCATAGGAACCTGAACAAGATTGTCCCTCCCTATTGGAGTGGGGATGACATCCACAAATGGATAACTGCACTTGAGAGGGCCTGTAAAGTACAGAGGGTCCTTCAGGAGCAGTGGGCAGCAATTTTGCGGCTTTCCTTTGCAGACAAAGGGAGAGACAAGCTCCTCACTGTAAGAGAAGAGGATACTGATAATTACAGTGTCTTGAAGAGTGCTCTGATTGGTGGGTTTGGCTTAACCACTGAACAATACAGGATTAGGCTCAGAGACACTCAAAAGGCACAGACTCAAGACTGGGTTGACTTTGTAGATTGCGCTACTAAGGCTCTGGATGACTGGTTACTTGGCAGAAAGGTGTGTGATTTTAAAGGATCGTACAACTTAATTATGAGGGAGCAAATCCTTAATAATTGTCAAAATCATCTGTTGCATCAGTACCTGGTGGACTTTGATCTGACCTCTCCTCAAGAATTGGGTCAGAAGGCAGACAAATGGGTCAGAACCAGAGTGAGGCAGAAGGTTCTGAACCAAGGTGACTCCAAGAATCAAGATTCTAAGAACTCTGATAAGGGTGGGGAAAGGCCAGAAGTCTTCTTAAGGGCCCCACAAATCTGCATCTGGTGGGGAGTCACAATCCAACAAGGAAAAAGGCCAAAAGACACCATGGTGAAAAATCTATAAACAGAAAACCCATTGGACAAGTGATTGTACAAGTCCAAACACTCAACTCCAGCCACCATTGCCCCTAAGGCAACTGTTCCCCCTAGTTCAGCTTCAAGTGGTGGTACTCAGAATAAGGGTGTAGTAGGGTTAACCCTTGGTTCTGAGATGGACTCTGGCCTAGTCAGAGTTCCAACTCAGGCTGTACTGATCTGTGATAGAGGCATGGATATGCCCCCCTTTGTCAGCCTCAGTAATCTGGGCAAATACAGACAGCAGCCTTAGATACATGGAAAAGAGGCTTTGGCATACAGGGTCAAAGGTGCAAGTGTCACAATGGTGACAAAAGATCATGTGGCTCCTGAGCAAATCGTATTTGGTGAGATGTACCAAGTGACCAATACTAGCAATGTCAGGACAGACCATTCCTTGGCAGTTGTTAATTTCACCTGAGGAGGGGTAACTGGCCCTAAGAAGGTTGTAGAAAGTGCAGACCTCCCTGTTGAATGCTTGCTTGGCAATAATTTTGAAACTTCAGCTTGGGCTGAAGTGGAACTCGGGACTAATGCAGAAATGTTGGGTATCCCTGCAGATGTGTTTGCTATGACTAGGTCACAGGCAAAAATGTCTAACACTGAACAGGTCTTGGATCCTGGAAGAATGGACCAAGCGCCTTCTGAGAAAAGGAGCAGTAGGGCTAAGGCAGTGTCCTTCTCCCCTGGCTCAGAGTACAGATCAGCCTCTTGAGGGAGATGATCCTAGGCCTGAAGAAGGAACTGTCCGAGATGAGCTTGAGCCTGATCAGGTTGAGTTCTTGGGGCCAGGGGGACCTTCCAGGGCAGATCTGAGTCAGGAGCAGCTAATCTGTCCCTCTCTTGAACCCATCAGACAACAAGCTGTTCCTGAGGCTGCTGGGAGTGCTAGTGGGTCCCATAGGATCTACTGGGATGATGGATGGCTTTACTCAGAGAGTAGAGACCCCAAGCCTGGTGTCACCAGGAGGTTGGCTATACCTCTGAAGTTAAGGGACTTCCTATTGACACTAGCACATGACATCCTATTAGCAGGAAACCTAGGCCAAAACAAAACCTGGGACAGAATTGTCCCTTACTTTCATTGGCCTCATATGTCTGAGGAAACCAAGGAGTTTTGTCACTCCTGTGTTACCTGTCAAGCCAATGGTAAGGCAGGTGGTACAACAAAGGCCCCCCTGATACCACTACCTGAGGTGGGGGTTCCCTTTGAAAGGTTAGGAATTTACATTGTTGGTCGTATGGATCCCCAAAGTGCATCTGGGCACAGATTTATACTGGTGATGGTGAACCATGCCACTAGGTATCCAGAGGCAACCCCACTTAGGACTACCACAGCTCCTGTGGTGGCAAGGGCCCTCCTGGGAATCTTTTCCAGGGTGGGTTTCCCAAAGCGGTAGTATCAGACAGAGATACAAACTTTATGTCTAGTTACTTAACTGCTATGTGGACGGAGTGTGGAGTAAATCCTAAATGTACCACCCCTTATCACCCACAATGCAATGGTTTAGTTGAGAGATTCAACAAAACCCTCAAGGGCATGATTAAAGGTCTCCCAGAAAAGCTTAGGCGCAGATGGGACATACTTTTGCCCTGCCTTCTATTTGCTCACAGAGAGGTTCCACAGAAGAGGGTTGGTTACAGCCCATTTGAACTTCTGTTTGGACATCTAGTTAGGGGTTCATTGTGTTTAGTGAAGGAGGGATGGGAGTTACCTCTCACACCCCTTAAACAGGATATTGTGGACTATGTACTTGGTCTCCACTCCAGGATGACTGACTACATGAAGAAGGCAACTAAAAACCTTGAGGCTAGCCAGTAATTACAGAAGGCCTGGCATGACCAAAAGGCTGTGCTGACTGTTTACCAGCCAGGGCAGAAAGTATGGGTGTTAGAGCCTTTGGCCCCAGCAGCCCTCCAAGACAAGTGGAGTGGCCCTCATATTATAATTGAGCAAAAGGGAGAGGTTACCTATCAGGTGGACCTAGGAACTCCCAGGAGCGCCCATAGTGTGCTCCATGTCAACAGGCTCAAACCATATCTTGACAGGGCATGCATGGGCTTGTTCATGGCTACTGATGGGGACAGGAGGAAGAGAGTGATCCACTCCCTGACCTGCTCTCACTAACCCTGATGATGGTTCAGTAGATGGTGTAGCCTTGGCAGGCAGCCTCACTGACCAGCAGCAAACTGATTGCAGAAAAGTTCTACAACAGTTCAGACATATGTTCTCACTGACTCCAAGTCAGACTACGTGGTGCAGTCATGAAGTCGACACTGGGGACAGTCTACCTGTTGAAAATAAGATTTACAGGCAACCTGATCATGACAGGGACTGTATCAGGATTGAAGTCCAGAAGATGTTAGAGTTGGAAGTTATTGAACCCTCAGATAGCCCTTGGGCTAGTCCAGTAGTCTTAGTCCTCAACCCTCACACCCATGGTGGCAAGAGAGAAAATAGGTTTTGTGTTAACTACAGGGGTTTCAATGCAGTCACTAGGACAGATGCTCATCCAATTCCAAGGGCAGATGGACGTATACATACTTTGGCCTCAGCCAAGTTTCTGAGCACATTTGACTTGACAGCTGGCTGCTGGCAGATCAGATTAGCTGATGATGCAAAGCCAAAAACAACATTTGTTTACCAATAGTGGACCTACCAATTTCTGGTGATGCCCTTTGGTTTGAAGAATGCACCTGCCACTTTTCAAAGGTTGGTGAACAAAGTCCTTACAGGCCTGGAAGACTATAGTGCAGCATATCTAGATGATATTGCTGTCTTTATCTCCAACTGGGAGGATCACCTGGTCCACCTGAAAAATGTTTTGGAGGCCCTGTAGAAAGCAGGCCTAACTATCAAGGACACCAAGTGCCAGATAAGGCAGTCAGGTGGTGTACATGGGCCACCTTGTGGGTGGAGACCAGGTTCAACCATTGCAGAGCAAAATCCAGACCATAATGGACTGGGTTGCTCCAACCACCCAGACTCAGGTCAGAGCTTTCTTGGGCCTGACTGGGTACTATAGAAGATTTGTCAAAGGTTCTGTCTCCATAGTGACCCCTTTGAATGATTTAACTTCTTAAAAAATGCCAAAGAAAGTTCAGTGGACAGTTAGCTGTCAAAAGGCATTTGATGGCCTGAAGCAGGACATGTGCACTGCTCCCATCATGAAAAGTCCTAACTACTCCAAGGAATTCATTGTCCAGACAGATGCATCTGAGTTGGGGGTAGGGGCTGTGTTATCACAATTGAATGATGAAGGTCAGGGTCAGCCAGTAGCTTTTATTAGCAGAAGGCTGACCCCCAGAGAGAAACGTTGGTCAGCATTTGAGAGGGAGACCTTTTCTGTGGTTTGGGCTCTGAAGAAGCTGAGGCCATACTTGTTTGGCACTCACTTGACTGTTTAGACAGACCATATTTAGAAACCAACAAACTCCTCGACGTCTCCCAAACAGGTTTCAGATCTAATAACAGCACAGAAACAACGCTACTGGCCGTAATGGACGACATTCGTATGCAGGTCGATAAAGGCAAAACGGTTGCCCTGATACTTCTCGATTTACCAGCGGCATTCAATACCGTGTCCCATAAACTGTTAATTCACATACTTGCCGCAAAAGGAATTCAAGGTAAAGCCCTAAACTGGCTGGAGTCCTTTCTATCAAACAGATCCCAGTCTATTTGTTTAGGCAACTTTACCTCCACCCCCGTAAGATTAAATATGGAGTCCCCCAAGGAGCTACATTGAGCCCAACATTGTTCAATGTATATGTCTCCTCTTTGGCGTCGATTGGCAAGAAATGGGGCATTAATATCTGCTCCTACGCTGACGATACTCAGCTGATGGTTACCCTAAATGGAGATAACGATGCCAAAAGTAGACTACACAACTGCCTGTCAGAGCTATCCAACTGGATGCATGGCCATTATTTAAAACTGAACGCTGACAAATCAGAAATTCTACTCTTTGGTGGGGCCAAACAGCTCTGGGATAACACCTGGTGGCCAACTTCCTTAGGTTCTCCACCAATCCCTACATCATCTGCTAGAAATTTAGGAATTCAGATGGACACCACTCTATCAATGAAAAGCCATGTCTCCTTAATATGTGGCAAAGGATTTGCCATATTAAAAAAGTTGAAAAGGGTCTTCCCCTGGATCCCACTTGAATGTAGACAGATCCTAGTCCAGTCGTTACTAGTGAGCAGGCTGGATTATGGCAACTCACTATTTGTAGGTATGTCGGACTACTTATTTAGAAGACTACAGCTGGTCCAGAATGCCGCAGCAAAAGCTGTCTGCAATAAGAAAAAGTACAATTCAGCCACAAGCTGTCTGAGAGCCTTACACTGGCTGCCCATGAGACAAAGAGCCACGTTCAAAATGCTATGTATTGCCCATAAAACAATTCACAATACTGGCCCCTACATTTTACGAAATAGAATTAAGTTCTATGCCCCAGCGCGGAACTTACGTTCGTTCACAAGCCTCAGCCAAAGCAGCCACCACTCGGATTAAGCTATCCAGAATGGGCAGAAGTGCTTTTTCTCACATTGCTGCGAAATGTTGGAATGAACTACCCATCAACCTCAGACTCACGGATTCCTACCCCACCTTCAAGAAAAAACTAAAAACCGCTCTATTCCCCACATCAGAATAATCAATATGCTTCCAGGCTACTGCCTTGGTTTTACTGTTATTTCTTTCCAGCGCCATGATATCCTTGCAGGATGAATGTTGCGCTTTACAAATACGCCTAACAATAACAACAATAACAATAAGCCCCGCTTATGGCTAAAACAGATGAAGGGTGAAAACCCCAAACTTTTGAGGCGGTCAATTTCCCTACAGGGGATTGACTATACAGTGGAACATAGACCTGGGAGTAATAATGCCAATGCAGAAGGACTCTCCAGATATTTCCACTTGGAACATAAAGACTCAACTGGTCAAGGTTAGTTTAATGTCCTTTTGTTTTAGGGGGTGTAGGAGAGTAGGATCTGCTTCTTATTGTTAGCCCCACTTTTTGCTGATGTTTCACTGTTTTTCGACTTTAGTCTGTCTGGGACCCTGCTATCCACGGCCCCAGCAGAGCTGCTTCCTCTCTAAAATGATTGCATGTACTTTGGGTACACCACAGATTGGATTTGAGGGTACCCGTATAAGTCCCTAGTATATGGTAACCTATAAACTTAGGGCATAGGTACCCCAGAGGCCTCTCGGGGGCTCAGCATGTATTATGCCACCCCTGAGACACCACTCAAAATGACACGACAGGTCTGCTACAGCAGCCGGTGTAAGGTGGTGTATGCACCCATTACTAAGATATAGGTTCCCTATATCTACCTTAAATCACTACACATATAAACCTATCAGTCCCTCCTATGGCAGGCCTAATCAAGCCTAAATGCAGGGTGCTGGGTTTTGTGTGAGAGGGTGCCCATGCATGAGTAGGGCACATCTGCAGCCTTCGGAATCTATTATCCGGGGTTGTTCTGTGATGCAGCCAAATCATATACTCTTAAGTGCATTATAACCTCGAGGTAAATGCTAATTTTGAAATGGCTGCAAAGAAACATGTTGTATTTGGTGTCAAACACCTTGGAATCATACCTCCCCGGCAGTTCTGGTGGTGGAGGTATGATTCCACCGTCCTAGAGCGAGAAATTTGACTACACCGGTACACCCGGTACCAGCTTAACAGAATCTCGGCATCACAAAATGGATGCTGCAGCCACAGACACAAGTCTGGCCTCCTGCTGCTGGATGAAACTCCGGCAGGGGAGGCTGGACAATAGGTTTCCTGTCACAGGGAGGTGTAACCGTCTCCCAGACAGGCTGTAGTGTATTGGGGCTGGGTGGGTGCACTCCAAGAGTGCTTTGATGTCTGCACTGGGGGCACATTTGGTGTCCCTGTGCATAGTCCAGCTCAAACCGGTTGCAGGGGCTACCAGCCCCTACTCTAGCGCATAACTGGACAAAGGAAATGATCCTCCCATAGGTGGGTCACCAGAGTTTGGCCCACCCCTTCCTTGGGTATAAAGTAGGAACGCCTGACTACCGGACTTTAGATTTACCTGGACGGAACTCTGCTGCAGAATCCCAGAACTTCAACTATCTACACTTCGTTGGATGACCAAAGAATCTCCCTTGGAGTAAAGGAATTACTCCCCTGAAAGGCAGGCACCAAAGACGCATCTGTGTGGTTTGCAATTACGCAGCTCCTGAAGGACTCCGAAGACTATGCAACACAGGAGGTGGGTTTCCAAGCTTCCCCGAGGCCGATCCGTGCTCTCAGCAAACCTGAGATCCAAAGCCCTTGTGGGGACCGTGTAACCCGAACCCCTTGGCACCAAGACCATTTGCAGCTGCATATGCTTCTTGGTGATCACTGAGGCTGTGCATTGGGCTACTTGTAGTCCAGACCCGAGCAGTGATTCCATCAAAGATTACTGGCCTACACTCCACGAGTGCCCCTTGATCTGGTAATTAGTGATTCCACTCGAGGTCCTTTTGCGATCCCTTGTCTGTCAACTTGTGGGTCTATTTCTATTTCTATTTCTATTTAAAATTATTTGTACAGCGCACGTACACCTGCGGTTTCTTGGCGCTAGTAACTGAAAGAGGTCAGAGGGGAAGTCCCGGGGTAGGCGAAAAAAGAGAGACTAAGGAATTATTTAAAGGATTTGGCAAAAAGATATGCCTTGAGTTGTTTTCGAAATAACAGATATGAGGTGGAGGCTCTGAGTTCTGCAGGCAGGGAGTTCCAAAAAGTCGGGGCGAGGGTCGCAAACTTCGAGCCTCCCCATTTCTTTCTTCGAAACCGTGGGACAGTAAGAAAGGATTGGGAAGATGACCTTAGTTCTCTAGATGGAACATAGGGGATGATCTCTGAGGAGATGAAAGCTGGGGCCGTACCCAGTCGTGCTTGGAAGGTGATAGATGCAAGCTTAAACTGGACACGGGCCCAGACGGGAAGCCAATGTAAAGCTTTCAAGAGAGGAGTGGTATGAGAGGATTTAGGGAGTTTGAACACCAGGCGTGCCGCCTGGTTCTGGATCTGCTGCAAACGCCGAAGACTATATGCAGGGATACCTGCATATAGGGCGTTGCCATAATCCAGGCGGGATACGACCATGGCGAGGGTGATAAGTTTTAGTGCATCAAAAGAAAAGAAACGGGACACCTTGCGAATGGTGCGAAGGGCCAAGAAGGAGGAAGAAAAACCACAGAACTCACCTGGGAGTGAAGGGTAAGTTGTGAGTTGAGCTTGATGCCAAGGGTTTTAACCGAGGTGGAGGGAACGGGTGGGGCACCAAGGGAAGGGGGCCAGAAAATGGGGGACCAGGGGCTGGATGAACCACCCGTCAACACCAGCTCGGTCTTATCTGGGTTGAGCTTAAGATGGTTGTGGTTCATCCAGTCTCGGATATGCATCATGACAGTTTGAAAGTTGGAGATAGAATCGGGGGAAGAGGAAAGGTTGAACACAAGCTGGAGGTCATCCGCATAATTAAATACGGTGACCTCCATTTGTTGCAATGAAAAGATAAGAGGGGAGATGTAAAGATTGAATAGGAGGGGGGAAAGGGAGGAACCTTGGGGAACCCCGCACTGAACATCGCGGAAGTCTGCAGTGAAGTCACCCAGGCGAACAGCCTGGGTGCGGTCCCTCAGGAAGGAGGATAACCAAACCAACGCGGTACCCCCGATCCCCGCCGCCCTGACACGGGAAAGTAAGATGGAGTGGTCCACCGTGTCAAAGGCGGCTGAGAGGTCGAGGAGAACCAGGGCCTGAGGTTGGTTGGTGTCCATTCCCTCCCTGAGGTTATCAAGGACCGAAAGCACTACAGACTCCGTGGAGCCATATCACTCTGGGACACCACCATATCACTCTGGGACACCACCACATCACTCTGGGACACCACCACATCACTCTAGGACACCACCACATCACTCTGGGACACCACCACATCACTCTGGCACACCACCACATCACTCTGGCACACCACCACATCACTCTGGCACACCACCACATCAAAAAAGGGGGGGAATGGACAGGGGGGACTTTAACTTTGAACTTTGAACAGGATTACCTGGTTGCTTCAGATGTGCCCTGACTCTATTGCTTGGGGAGTCACCTGGACCTTGCTGGTCCATCCCGAAGCCTTTTTACTCTCACCACGTGGGTTGCTGTTGCCAAGGCTTGATAGTCTCCGATACGGTCACCAACCCCCCAGCACTCGACATCCTTCATGGGACAGCTCGCCTGTGCACTCTGCTCATCGTCCACGTCTCCTCGTCCCTGTGGCAGCGATGTCAAGCTTCACCTCATCACACCTGAAACACCCGACATTGGTGGGCATTGGTCTACTGTGCCCCTAGTCACCCTTAAGTGACCCAGACTCTGTCCCCCCTTCTTTCAGTTTCTTCACATCCTCGATCCAGGCATGGATCACAGCGGCCACTTTTCCTTTCCACGGCAACAGCACTTTGCAGCAACCCGCCATTGAAAACAGCGACAATTCCCGACACCATTTGGAACCTATGCACCCGGCTTCCATGGGTGAGGTAACACAAGTACTCCAGTGCTCAATTGGGTGCTGACCTTAGAACCTTCTAAGTCTAAAAGGGTTTGCTCCAAGTCCTCTCCAAAGTGTCCTTAATCTTTAATTTACCAACCACGACTTTCCCATAGGATTATACGGAGCTCACAGCTGTGTTCTCACACTGCACGCGGCCCCATTGGGTCCCCTGTGTCACTACCTTGGGTGGTTCCTTGGGGTCCCAGCGATTCTATGTGCTCTAGGCACTGTGTCTAGTCAAGTCGTGGTTCTTCTACCACTTTCTTAATATATGGTTTGGTCTCCCACTGAGGCCCATTGGATATTATGCTATTTACTGACATTCTAGTGTGTTGATATTGTGTATCTTGTTCTCTAATATCATAAAGAGGTTAGTAGAGAGTAATTAGTAATACATTCATATATTTGATATATACCTTGTGTGGTTCTCCTTTCATTTGGTCATTCAAGAGCTTAGAATCTGGTAAAGCAAAATGCTTTACACTCCTTCAAGACTTAGCCTGAAGGCTGTTCTCCATAGCTACCACTAGGATAGCTTTCAATAAAGGTTGCCTTTAAACCTATCATCAATAAGGGTTGTTTGGACTGGTGCAAGGTACAACTATAACTAGTGGACAGTAAATGCCAGGCCAACTTCTGAAGCCTGAAGCTTTCTAACAAAGATGTCCGGGCAATAGTCTGGTCCGGTTAACAGCTGCGATCTCTGTTGCAGTCTGGACAATCCATTGCAAATCTGTAAATTTGCACACTCATTCCCGGCCACCAGTACTCTGATTGTAATTCTATTAAAGATTTCAAGATCTGTTGGTGCCTCGGACCCAGTCCAATGTGTGCGCTTTCAATCAAGAAAACTCTCCGGTTCGTGTTTGGAATTACTCTATCCTCCACTCCAGGGATTTGAGCAAAAGGAACAGAGTTTGCATCAATTATGTATGTATTACTGAGTGGAAATTGAGAGGTAATGCTGCATAATTGCCTTTTAATGAGGCTTTGACCGCCAGCATGGTTTCCCCATCTATGTGTTTTTCTGAAAGCTTTTCAGTGGCTACGGAAACCGGTTGAACCGCTTCCGCTGTGGCTGTGTTAGCCAATGAATTCCCTGCAACGTGAACGCCATCACGTTGATGACTCAGTGCGTGTATCACATAAGTCTTTTGTAGTTCTTTCTTTAAAAGAACTACTTGTTCCCAAAGCCTTTTATGCTTTACTGTGGCACCTGTGGCATCTTTGTAACCATTTTTACTCCATGTCTGCATGTCACTGTTGTAAGACTTGACGAAGAAATGCGAATCGCTCACTATTAGTGTTGGGAATTCACGATCGGCATTTTCAAGCGCCATCTTTAAAGATCTTATATCAGCTCGCTGAGCTGAACAGTTTCTGAGTGATTCAGTTTTGTTAATCATAGGTCTGAATTTACCAGGGCGCCAGCGACCTTTAACAATCGCGCACGCAGCGTTGTAGGATTTTTCCTCTACATCGTAGTGTTGTGCAAATCTGTCCATGTAGATTCCACATGTGTACTGTTCTAGAGGCAGAATTTCGATTGGCAGAGGATATTCTTGTTCGTATTCTAGATCATCTAGTTTTTTCAGTTTTGGGTCAAAATAGTATTTCACGTCTTCTGAAGCAAGGGAAGTTTCCCATTGTACCCATTTTGGATCTAATGCCACTGTATTCAGATTGCGTGGACTTGTTAATGCCTCAAGGGCTGATTCTGCAGTATAAACAGTTATTCTCTTGCCTTGGGCCAGGGCTCTTTCTTTTGCTACAGCAGTTTGAACCGCAGTCAGAATTTTTTCTGTAGAACTGAATTTCATTTCAGCTTTAGTGTATAAATGTGATTTGTAAGCTATAGGTACAGTTTCTCCCTCATTAGAGGTCAGGTATGTGAATCCACATCTTCCTGGGATTACTCGGATTACAAGATTGCGTGTGTTTTCACGTGTTTGCAATTTTGTTTTAGTTAACATATCTGTTTGTAGTGATCTTAAAATTTCTGTGTGTTTCTGAGTCCAATTTATTGGTTTGAAATCAGCTCTTATTAATTCATAGAGAGGTTTAACTCTCTCTGCATAATTTAGTATGTATGTTCTTCCGAAATTCAGGAAACCTAGTATAGATTGTAAATTCTTCAGCGTTTTTGGTGCTTGGAGTACAGCACATTTCTGTAAGAAATTGTCTGCCAGGCTTTTGCCTTCACTTGATAATTCATATCCTAAAAATAGGACAGTTAGATGGGCAATTCGTGACTTTTTAAAGTTGAATTTGTAACCCTCTGAAGAGAACCCACGTATGATGGTGTTCACTCTCTTTAAGTGAGTCTCCAGGTCATCATCTGTAAGATAGATGTCATCGACATAGGATAATGCCTCATCGTCATATATTTGTAGTAACTCTGATACCCTTGCTGAGAATAATCCTGGGCTATTCTTGAATCCCTGTGGGAGTCGACAGAAGTGTTTTTGTGACCCCATTATTGAGAAAGCGGTCAACTACCTGCTTTCAGGTGCAATGTTTTGACAAAAGAATCCATAGAGATATCTAATGTCGTTTTATATTTTTTGCGCACAATGTTATTCATTAGTGCTGCACTGTGTGAGTTTTGTACTGCAAATGTTTTACAACAGGAGTTAAAGTGTCTGTAGTCCAAAACTAGACGATATGAATCGTCTGGCTTGGAGACAGGAAACAAAGGATTGTTCATTTGTGAGGTGCATGTTTCAATCACCCCTTGATATTCAAGTTGATCTAAAATCTCCTTGATTTGCTTTTAAGCTTCTTTTTAACTGGGTACTGCCTTTGTGCAGTGGGTTGATTTTTTAACTGGATTTTGTGGTGAGGTGAATCCTCATCCCATCCTACATGGTTTTTATATAAAGCAGGATCTTGGGCTACTGCCCATTTTCTTGCAAGTGGATATTTTTTATGAATTGGTATATGATTAGAGAAGGCAGGCATAATTATTTCTTCGCCATGAGGGCACTCCCTGACAAACTCTGGTGGCCAGTCTTTTTCAGCTAACAGAATGTCATAGCCTTTTGAAAGGTTATCCCAAAGGAGACCCCTTACTTTCCTCGTCTTGTCCCCCTCTATACGCAATGTTATTTCGTATATTTTATGGGGTTTGCTAACCCTGGTATCTACAGTTTCCACCTGAATGTATTCATTTGTGTCCACTGTCTCCAGATGATTCATCAGGATCCTGCGAGCTATGGTTACTTCTGCTGCGCTGTCTAGCATTGTCTGGGCCCACTCTCTGTTTTTCAGCTGTGTCCTCAGAATCCTCGGTATGTTTAATCTTAATACTTGCTACCTTCTTTCTGGGATATTGTGATTTATTACTTTGATGAGCAGGTTCCTTGTCTTTGGACTTGATGTGCTCTTCTCTGTGTTCTGATCGTCCTCTCCTTTCCGATTTCTGTGAGGAAGATCGAGAAAGATTGAGTGAGAGGGATCGAGATGGACGTGTATCAATATCTTGATATCTATCAGGTTTTCTCAATTTATCCCTATCTCTAAGGTTGTATCTTTTTTCAGAGGGCTCCCTTTGGGGAGACTTGTTTCCTCGGTCTGGAGATTTTTCTCTCTGTTGAGGAGACCTTCCTCTGGACTGGAATCGCTTTTCCCTGGGAGTGGACTGTTTATTACCCTCCCAGCTCCTTTATGGTGTATTCAGATTATTTTTAATAAAGGTTTTTTCAGGATTTTCAGTTAGTTGGGGTTTTACCGGTTTCCCACCCAAACTATCTCTTCCTAGCTCTTCATAGGATTTTTCTATGATTCTGGCAAGTTCAAATGGTTGGTCTGCTATATCTGTCTCCTTCAATTTCTGGCGGATCGCCATATCGTCCCTTGCCAATTGAACTAATTCTCTATATGCCTTTGTTAATTCTTTTAGTTTAACTAGGAGTTATTCGCTTGACATTGTTTCGATGTCTGGGTGTGTTGCGTAACTGGCTAGAACCGGCCCCGTTGCTTCTGGTCTACCTAGTGGACCGTGCCTGGTGATGTGATTTTGATGTTTTAGGGCGCCATTAAACCAGAGCTGATGCTCTTGGTAATTAAGTGGGATTTCAACGTCATCGAAAGGAGTGTATATATCCAAACGTTCCTCTATTTTGTAATAGTGGAATTCTTTTGTTATAGCGTTTGCTGCTGGAAAGTGTATCCATGAATAAAATACCTTTGTCTGCCGATATTCATGGGCTCTACCATGAATATGACTGTACCACCACGTGATGTCAGTCCATTTTCTATAAGTTTAAGCGTTATAGTTCTCCTTACGTTGACCGGAATGAGTATAGCACTCGGGTCATTTTCTTGGATGGTTGTGTCATCCGCTATGATTTGAGCTGCTATTCTAGCTCTCTCTGCTTCATCGTCACTTTCCACCATTTTTACTGACAAAAAGCTCTTTCTTGCAGATCAAGTTTCAAGGAAACAAAGATTAGGTGCACAATATTTTGGAACACTGTATCCTTCAACGTTGACTAAACCAAAAACTAATACATAGGAATCTCTTCCTACTAAGTTCCGGCGGATATTAACCTTTCACCCACTCCAGACGTCTTTTGGAGTTTTTAAAGGAAAAAGGGTTCTGTGTGAAAAAGCACGACTGAGTTACTCTAGTGTCTTGCGTTAGATTATCGCCTTACCAAACATTGGGCGCCATGTAGTGTAGTTCCTATATTCCCAATAGGCTCTGCGCAATGGAATAATATAAACAGCAGTGTAGACGTAGGACTGAAGTCGACTAGGTCTCTACTGACTATATTAGACTTAATTAGTTTCGCCAGCTAGCTCAGAGGTCACTGGAAACTTTCTCGAATGTTCAGGAAAGGGTTAACTCTCCGGATTAGACAAGAAGGGATTAGCTTCTGACAACCATACAAACATGACAACTTTGCTCACTCAGAATAGAGTGTATCTCTAGAGTTGTGTGAAAACAATAGGCAGCTATTTCACTCAGTCAATCGGGCATACTTAGTTTCACCAGAGGGCAGAGAAATAGAGAGATGGGCGTTTTCAATAAAAGGTGGTATTTATTGAGCAGTCTTCTTTCTCATGCAAGAGAAATGAATTGCCACAATTGCAATACTTATTATGAAGTAAAGTGCATACAGTAAAAGTAGTATTATGAAATAATACTGTAAAAGCATAGATATGGTTTCTTAGCCATATGATACTTTAAAATAGATAAAATATATACATACATAAAAACATTGACTAACGTACTCAACGGGTGCTTTTAACCACGCCTACCCCGGTGTACCTGACCTAAGCCTAATACTTGGTAAGGAGTAAGTAAGTAGCAGTTTAAGTTAAGTTGGTTAAGTTGGTTTTGCCAAGAATCTGATTCAAGAATTCTCTTTAAGGGTTTAGTCAGCTCCGCACCTTGGTAATAGAATGTGGGAGGTCTGGTATCTCTTTCTTCAGGACTCGATCTCCCAGCAATCCGCAAGGTTGACTCTGGAACACCGGAGCTGAATTTTCTCGGAGTGAGAAAAAGTAGCTTCTCCAGCGCGTCAAAGGGGAGGGGCGGCTTCCATGGGCTCTCGCATCAGCTGGGCTCTCGGGCAAGTAGATAGCCGCTCTGCTCCAAACCACCGTGTCTTTGCTTAAGGCAACTGTTGGTATTTTATACCTGAAAGTTGCCGGGTTTGACGTAAGGTTGGACATAAGACGTCACTAAGAACTAACAGTTCTTGCTGGACTCCAGGAGTTCTTGTTCAAATCAAAACAAAAGCAGGGGGGAATTTCCCGGGTTGCTGGAGGCTTGGTTTGTTTAAAGAACGCGTTGTGCTTTCTAGGAGTCAATGGGAGTAGCCGTGCTGTGCTTTGGACTGCATGGGCTATTACTGAATATGGATATGATTCTTATGCCTTTATAAGATATTATTGACGATAACTGCACAAGGGCATGAATCGGGAATATCGAATTAGGGTCCTAGATAGAAATACAACAATACAATCAAAAAGCATTCTAGGAATTGTTTCAAAGGTTTTGAAAAACCAATCCATACTTCTTTAAAATGAAATTGTATCATCATTCCTTTATGATCTTTGTGCGTCTAGGAATTAATGGTTCCTAAATTTAGGTGGTCTCTATCACATGCTGCTTGGGATCAGACACCTATAGTACAAGTTCTCCTATACATGGGAGAGCCCTTCACCCACAATGAGCTGCCCTAGTGATATAAGTCAAAGTTACCAGGAGGATCTCCAATTTTCTTAGGAGGAATTAAGCCAATTTAGGGGTAATAGGGGTAACTAATGGTAGGCTTAAAAGATTCGAGTTTCATCTAGGGTCCAGTACATACCTCTTGACTTTTGACTAGTTCACTCACTAGACAGAGTAAGGTGATATAACTTGGTACTTAATACTCATTGCATTGCTGTTCTGGCTTGAGATGTGCATTGTTCCAAGATTTTTATGATTCAGTTTGAGTGTTTGGGGCACTAAGGCATGTCCTTATATTATTTATCTTGTTCCCTTTACATTTCTCAGTCCATGTTGGGAGCAAAACCGGTGTCTTATTTCCTTAAAATCGATGTCAGAATCGACTCATCAGCCTCATGGCCCTAGATCTTTTTCGCCAGATTTCGCACAAATACATCTAACTTTGGTTCCACTCTCCCTAAGGTTCCTCACTAAGGGCCCGATGTAGGTGGCCCATTACCGGTCGGTAAACAAGAAATTCGGTAAATTTCAGGCTTACCGACCGGTATTGAGCCATTTCTGATGTAGGGGATGATTCGGTAAATACCGAATCAGTATTTACCGATTTGGTATTTACCGAATCATTATTTACCGATTTGGTATTTACCGAACTATTATTTGCCGATTTGGTATTTACCGAATCGGTAAATGACATGTAGGAAGCACTTTTAAGAGTGGTTATGTGCTGTAAGGATGTGTTATTTACCACCAACTATTAGTTGGTGGTAAATACCGAATACCTTTGAAAATGCAACTCTGTGCATTTTCAACAGTGCCATGTGGCAGACGTGCTTGTGTGCACATGTGGCACAGTATAATTCAGGGGTGCAACAGGGTGTCAATGTGACACCCTGCCACCCTTGAATGTTTCCCTATTTTACCAAATCGGTATTTACCGATTCGGTAATTCACATTCATCCCTATGGGCCTCCAGGCCCATAGGAATGAATGTGAATTACCGAATCGGTAAATACCGATTTGGTAATACTTACCGAATTTTTATCTACATAGCATTTACCGATTCCAATATACCGAATCGATAAAATTCTGTATTTTAGAATCGGTAAATTTTCATTACCTACATCTAGCCCTATGTGATTTCTCATCCTAGAATTAAAGCTGCATCGCTGAACATGCATACATAAGGCCTCTGTTTCAGAAACGTTTTTTGTAGAGCACTCTCCTGTACTCTGTTTTCTGTGTCCTTTGTTTATTTTCTTAAGGTGGTTCAGAATAGAGCAGTTTTATCAACAGAGGGATGGTCACCTTCTTGTATATACTGTAGTTGACTGCTCTCACCAAAACCTTGACAAAGAGGTCTAAAAATCTGCAACGCTGTTGATTGTATTTCAAAGCTGTTGTATATGAAGAATCGATAATTGCACATGGCTTTTGAGATCTAGAAAGAAACTGAAACATATTTATTCTTTATATCTTCTTTGACGAATGCAAAGTATAGACTCTGTGGTGACAGAGTACTGTGGAATGTGTGCCATTTAAATCTATGTTTGACTCAAGCTTTTGACATTTTTGTGAACTAATTGGATTGCCTCCTTAAAAATATCTCTGTATGACATATCAGTCAATGGCAGTAGAGTAGAATCAGTGCAGGACCATATACTCGAAATTACCCAAATTAAACAATTTAACGGTTTCAAAGCTAATGCAAGAGTAGAAGATAACGCTTAACTATAGGACCTTAGGTGATAAATGTGTATAGCACCTATATCAATTATATCCTGGAGTTTGATTACATATATAGAAATCGATTATAGTATAGTTTATCTATGTGGGGGATTATGTTTACAAAGGTGGATTAACTAATTTACAAAGTGATGTGCGAGTTGAGATTTGTCTTGATAAACATGCCCTCAGTACAGGTAAACGTATTATGACGATGGGCTACCACTGGACCCTTTCATGGCCCCACTGCTCTTTAACCCTTATTGAGCGAATTTGGTGGGAGAGCTATAAGCTGTTAATTCCTATTCACCAAGAATGTGTGGTACTCAAATTAAACTCTAAGGATTTGATCCTAAAACATAAGTAAAAATCTACCCGCTCAAAGTTGTAACTTCTGTGGTGGGTGCAGCTTACTACCTTTGCCAATTCACAAAGTTTTCCTCATTTAATCTTTGAAAGTTATGCCACTGTCAGCTTTCTAGGCATACTTCAGGAGACTCCTGTGAGTTATGCTCGCACCTGGGCGTCAGCTCATTTTGCCATTGTAATTCAGTGTGCACAAAGCAACTTGTTGAAAGGCTTTTGTTCTTGTGTAATGGAACATGCTTTTAATTGTTTTCCTCACTGGGAAAATATTTTTCCCTGTCAAGAAATCACTCACAAGCCTACTCATTTTGGAGGTGTTACCATTTACGCCCCACCTTAGAAAGTCATATATTTATGCCATGAACAGGGGTAACTTACCAACTAATTGCAGGGAGGGAAGAGGTAGAGAGGAGAGTATGAAAATACTTTGCAAACGTTGTAGGGAAAACCTAACACTAAACTTTCCATTTGTGGGGTGTTACTATGTTACTGTGCATGAACGGTATGATTCTCAATGCAAGACACTCTTCTGTGTAACTTGCGCTCTTAAATCCAGTCAGATATCTATGTAAATCAGAATTACACCAACACGGAATTCTACAAGCGGCGGAGTTTCTTAGGTTGCGCCATTCGCACTGATTTTTAGAGCTGGGTGTTTGTCCAGCGCTGGAAAGTCCGCTCAAACTGCGCCATGCACAGCACAAGAGGACGCTGCTTCTTTCTGCGGCTCAAGTGGATTGTCTACTCGAGTGGCAGCTTCCTCAGAACTCAACAAATACAAGAGTCCCTTTCCCTTGTTTTATAAGGAAAAAATCTCAAGCAGTCATCTATTCTAAAACTACTGTGTTAGTAGCTGGTGTATTGGGTATAACATGGAGTCAAAACAAATTAACAAATTTACATATACAAATTCTAACCCTTATACATCAAAATGTTGTATATTTCCAAAAGATTAAGATCCGCAAAGTACATTGAGGGCAAAAGTTGGCAAAGGAATGGATTGTATATCTTATTTTATTTATCAAACCATCTGTTATTTTTTCATTATTTTGGTAAAAACATCATCATATTTATTAAAAAACAATACAATACATAATAAAAAAAATTATATTACAGTTTATCAGTAGCATAGAGAAGAGAACAGGACGGTTCGTGGAGAGCACCTCAGCAGGACAACTGACAAACAGGATTGGGGAATATACAAACCACTAAATCTAAAACAAGGTTCATGTGAGGACCAGGTCTTAAATCTTCACCCCAAATTGTGAAAACGGGGAGATGACCGTCCTGTGTATAACCTCAGAAGCTTCCTAAGCGTGAACGGATTTGTTTCTCAATTTGAGCGGTCACAACCATCCGCGTCCACCGGTGTTGAGAAATCTCGCTGGGAGTTGGTCTTTCGTTGGATTTTCCTCACTTACGCTCGCCAACTTAACATTGGCGCGCACGAGTGGGAAAAAAACTCCACTGTGTGATTTTTCAGAACTCCGTGTGCTCCGAATTACACAGAGTGTGGAAAACTCTGTAAACTCCGCAAACAGAGAGCGGATTTCACTGCCAGGCCTACACCATGTCATTCCATTGGATGATCTTTGAGCCACCATTGTGTTCTACTGAATAAAATATTGGATGAATGCCAGGATCCATTCCCGGCCTGTGACTGAGATCCCACCAATTTTATTAGCTTTTTCTTCAAGGCACTGTCACTCACTTTGCCATCGTCTACCAAAAGGTTGTGGGAAAATAGAGCTGTGTAGCTCTTGTGATAGTGATGAAGTCATCGCAAATGTTTGCTTTTGCAGTTTCTGTCAGTCTCATGAACTTGAGGTCAGAGTGGCAGTCATGTGGAAGGTTATGTTTCTCTGTGGATTCTAACAATCCTATTTTCACTTCCCTGTCAACTATTTTCTTAGTATGGTAGGTTTGATATACGTTTATACTTAGCTAGATCTCTGTTTGGCTGTTGGATTCTTCCAGAATGTCATCATTTTTCAGAGTTTCATGAGTGGGAGGACTTCCACCTGGGTAAGAGAGGTACTTAGAATGTTTGTGATTTCTGGACCCACTATTAGGACTAGTTCTTTGAGATATAATGTAGCACATGGTTCCACCAATATACTGAGTTTTTGGTTGTGTCTGCTAGATTGCATCTGCCAGATTGTATCTTACACAATCATGAATTCAAAGCCAAAAAAGGGGATGAATCAATTTTCAGTGGTCATCCACATTAAGGAGCACAAGAGGGAAAATACCAGTCAGGTCACCCTCCACTCACAAGCGACGATAAACAAAATAGACCTGACTGTTTAGGACATGTTAAAAATTCTTAAGAGCCAGGGGTAGGGTACTGCTTTCTCCAAGCCAACCACTGGCTTTGGTCAATTGCCAGTCGTGTCCAGTCCTAAATGTCCCTCAAAAATCATTCTGATACACATTTACCAGTCCACCCTGTATATATGTACCCCATCTTGAAAGGGGTGTACAGAAAAATTGTGTGAAGATGAGAAAGTACCTCACGTAAGCATCACTTGAGGAGCTGCTTGTCCACGTTTCTCATCATCTGTAACTTTCTTACCTGTGAAAAGAAAAGAAAAAAAAGGGGCAGTGTAAAAACATAAAAGGTGAAAAACAATGAAAGAAGAATATGCACAGAAGTGTGTTTGTGTCAGACAAGACCCCGTAATGTGAGAAAGAATAACCACTTTTCTCCAACTAAAATCGAGTTATGACTAACATGTACAGGATCCTAATTTTATTCCATGCTGTGAGCCTACTCAAGGTTAAAAACAAACTGTACTCTGCTCCACTCTGTGCCACTCCACACCACTGCACTGTATGTCACTGCACTCTACGCTGCACAACTCTACACCACTGCACTCTACGCTGTGCCTCTCTACTCTACACCACTCTGCACCACTGCACTCTACACCACTTTACTTGACACCAATGCACTCTAAGCCACTGCACTATATGCCAACTTCTTTCCACCACTGCAATCTATGTCACTATACTTTACAACGTTCTGCTTTAAGCCACTGCAACTGCACACTACGCCACTCTACACCATTGTGCTCTACATCAATGCACACTATGCCATGCTATTCTACTCTGCTCCACTGTACTCCATGCCACTGCTCTCTACACCACTGTACTCTGCACCACTTTACTATGCACCACTCTACAGAAATGCACTATATGCCAGTGCACTCTCTGCCACTGTACTTTATGACACTCTATCTGCAAGACTGCACTCTATGCCACTACACTATACTCTGCATCACTCACCTCTATGCCACTCTACTACACTCTACACCACTACACTCTTTGCCAGTACACCCTACGCCACCACACTCGGCAGCACTCCACACTACGCTACTTTAATCTAGTCTGCTCCACTGCACTCTATGCCACTGCATGCTACACAACACTACTGTACACCACTGCACACTTAGCCACTCTACTCTATATCTCTGCACTCCACTCTGCACCTCTCCTCTGTACCCTGCACCACTCCGCTCTATACCACTTCACTTGACTCTGAAACAGTCTACTCTAAGCCACCTCGCTCTAAGCCACTCAAATCCACTATGCGCCACTCTCCTCTGCTCCGCTGCACTCTACACCACTGCACTCTACGCCACTGCAATTTACTCTACACCACTCTACTCTACACCACTGCATTCTACGCCGCTCTACTCTACATCACAGCACCCTGCACCAATCCACCATACACCACTTTACTCAGAACCAATGCATTCTACACCACTGCGCTCTACGCCAATCTACTCTGCACCACTGTGATTTGCGCCACTTCACTCTTGTCCACTCTACTCCATTCTATGACACTCCACTCCCACAATACTCCACTATATAACGCTCTATTTCATTAAACTCTGCTCCATTCTGACACTCTACTCCACTTTATGATGCTCTACTCTAAAATACTCTACTCCACTCTGACACTCTCCCCCACTCTATGCCACTCCACTCTACAACACTCTACACCACTCTCTGTTACTCTACGCCACTCCTCCTAAATTTATATAGGAAAAACAAACCAACAGGCCAACACACGCATGACGCAACATAGGTCACGCATCAAGAACAGAGTGCTCACAGCGCCCCTTGTCCAACACTTTATTGATCAAAATCATGGGGAAAATGAGTTCAAGTGGACTGTGCTGTTCAACTTGAACCAAACTAATTTGAGTGGAAACAGCGATCAAATGCTTTTGAGAAAAGAAGCGTATTTAATACTAAAATTCAATAGTACCCAAACGGGGCTCAACTCTTTATCAGAGATTTCCCGCCTATAAACTTGAAGCGCTTAACCTGTTAAACTACAAAGTCCACAATGCTTAGCGGCGGATTAACTATGAAGTAGTAGCCTCACATGGTGGTTTTCCACCAATGAGTTCGCATTTCCTGGTACGTGGTTGGAAAGAGAGGTGAGTGTTAGCGCTTCTCCTGTAGTATGGTCAGACAAGTAGCTTTTTCGCGTTTTACAATTCAATATAACTATTTCAGATCGAAGCGAGATTGAAGCACGCAGTGTTACACCGCGGAGGCAACCCCCCGCCCATCAGCGAGAGTCCGGCCGATCCGGCATAACAGCAAAATCACTCACTGCCCCTCACCAAGATACCCAGGTACGCCAATTGTCAGGCAAACCGCTTTTGTAGATCAAGCTAGCAAAGTGAACGGTCATCTAGTAAGTGCAGCTCATGTCTGTTGCTTTTCAGGCGGCAGCGTGAATGAGTATACAGCGGAAGAACCATTTTTGGAGAAAATAACTAGTGGCGCCCCCGTTTTATACAGTCTAAGGTACGGAATGTGTGCTTTGAAATTGTGGGACCAGCTACCTGCACGTCTCTGAGAGGCCCGGTATTAAATCCCTTTCTCATAATCTTTTTAACAGAACCTCTGCATAATAAAAAGCCCCTCTCTATTTGAATGATTGGACCGCGGGACCGCGTTATCCATATGAAAAGGTAAAATTCTGCGACTTCTGTCCCCGTGTTTTAGGGGGAGGTCTTTAATCCTTGTAAATAGTGGCTAAATCAAGCTTCCTTTATTTTTGTAGAATACCACACTGACAGAGCCCTGAAGAGAATCTGTGATTCCTTCCAGATTTGAAACGGGTCGGCATAACGGCGAATAGGCACTTTTGATTGAGCAAAGTTAACAGTCATTTGTCAACTTTAACTGATTGTTGAGTTTAAAGTGATTTTTCTGTTGCCTCTTCCTGTTGTTTTGACCCTGGTTGGGCTTTCTAATAAGTTGAATTTTCACAAAGATTGATTATTTGTGCGAACAAAATTGTTGTTTTTCTTATTGTAAAAGAAGCTTGCTTATAACTGTGGATTCATTTGTATATATAGATATTGTCTTGTGTATAGAATTGTATGTATGATAGCTGTAAATAGTGTAAATGTTTGTAAGTAGTGTTTTTCTCAACCTTAAAATGCCTTTCAAAATGATTTAACAAAAAATTGCTAAAAGGGTTTAAATAAAATAACCCATACAAACAATAGGTTTCCTTCCCTTGTTTGTATTCTCAAAGTTGTGAGAGAAAATTATCCTGGGGGACAACATTGTTTTTGTTTCACTACTCTACATCACAGCACCCTGCACCAATCCACCATACACCACTTTACTCAGAACCAATGCATTCTACACCACTGCGCTCTACGCCAATCTACTCTGCACCACTGTGATTTGC
Organism: Lissotriton vulgaris; assembly: GCF_964263255.1. NCBI lineage: Eukaryota > Metazoa > Chordata > Amphibia > Caudata > Salamandridae > Lissotriton > Lissotriton vulgaris. Next base: position 427,628,988 of record NC_141695.1, on the reverse strand, counting down.
GCCACTTCACTCTTGTCCACTCTACTCCATTCTATGACACTCCACTCCCACAATACTCCACTTTATAACGCTCTATTTCATTAAACTCTGCTCCATTCTGACACTCTACTCCACTTTATGATGCTCTACTCTAAAATACTCTACTCCACTCTGACACTCTCCCCCACTCTATGCCACTCCACTCTACAACACTCTACACCACTCTCTGTTACTCTACGCCACTCCTCCTCTTTATGATGCTCTACACAACTCCCTCAATTTCACTCCATGCCACTTTACTCCAATCTATTCTACGACACACTACTCCACTCTATGCCACTCCACTTTATGACATTCTATGCCACTCCACTCTATGACACTTGACTCTATAACACTCTACTTTACTCTATGCCATTCCACTCTCCTCCACTACTACACTCTATGCTACGCCACTCTATGAAAATATACTCCGCTCTACACCTCTCTACTCTACAACACTCAGCTGCACTCCACCCAACACCCTCTACGCCACTCCACTTGCTCCACACCACTCTAAAACACTCTCCGACAGACCACTCTATGACACTCTACTCCATTATGACACACTGTTTCGCTCTATGCCACTCAACTCTACTGCACACTACTTCCTTCCACTCCATGACACTACTTTCTTCACAACACTTCATGACACTCTATACCACTCCACTCTACGCCACTCCATGACACCCCACCCCTCGCCACACTAAGCCACTCAACTCTATACTGCATCAATCTAAGACTCTCTACTCCACTCCAAAACACTCAACTCTACTCCACGTTACGACACTCCACGCCACTCTCCTTTACCTCACTAACTTTTAGACATTTGGAACAGCAACCACGCTGATTTACAGCATGGCTAAAACAGACTGGCGAGACCTATTGGCTTTGCTAGTGCTTGTTTCCATTATAAGTATAGTAGCAATTTCAGGATGCACTGTGTGTGTGAAGTGGGGGCACGAATGTTTCGTTAACAATTGCATATTATTTTAGTACCGAACAGTGACTCGAAACTCCTGAGTACGCAAACTTCATAGGCCACGTACGTAAACTTTAAGCAACAAATGCTGCTTTTAAGCACTGGCGCTTCATAAAAGTGCGTTTTTCAATTATCGCCACAAGGGTGCTGCCAGACAAACCATCATTGAAAATACTCGTTTAATGCATGCGGAAGAGCAGACCCCACAACAACGGCGCGCAGCCTTTTCCTGAAGCAGATGAAACGATTGATGGAGTGGCCTGACCGCCGGGCCCGGGTGTGTACACTTGGCCTGCCTCCATGATGCGCGGATGGAAGCTGCGAGTTGTGTGCTTCTACAAGGCCGTCTCTCACAAGCGTTTCTGAGTCACGCCCGCGCCACTCCAGGGCCGCTGTGTTTATGCTGCGCAGTCGGAGGCGGGCTGCTTGTAAACAGGAGTGCTTCTAGGGAAGACGTGAGCCGAGAGAAGCTGCCAGCAGCACTCTGAGGCCAGGGGGCTGAGTGGCGGCGCGAGTTCTGATGGGCCTTGGCTGCAGGATGTCATCACTTACCACACCCACGTGGTTACGGCGATGTATACGTGTATATATATATATATATACACTCACCATCTGTGTGAACGGACGAATGGAAATCCCCATTCATGATAATAGTTTAGAACTACAGCTTGGGCAGCATGTGTGCTGCAAAGTATTTTGACATTACTTAAGACCTCAGGGACGACTCTAGAGTTCTGGGCTCCGGCAGAAAGGGGATGTGCCAAACCCTCCTAATGACATCAGAGGAAGGGCCATCAAAGGACTATTGGTCGTCTGGTATCGTTGAAGCAACTTTGCAAGTAGCCTGTTTCCTGGTGCGCGTATCAGTAAAACAATAAAACACTGGCAGCTGCTGCAAATGTAAAGTGGTAGGGCTGCGCAGGGAGTCAAATGAAAATAAAACAAAAAGACTTACCTGCCACTCCCGCTGACCCTGCGGGACGTCTCGTTGCTCCTCTTGTCTTGACAATCCATGGGCCACAAAATACAACCTCCCCACCCAATCCAGACGCTGCTCTCATGCTATACCTCCCATGAGAGAACAACTGAGATTGGCTTGCACGAGCTGGTCTGACGCTTGCTCAGGCACAGGGAACCTGTGCTTTTTCTCCACCCAGCTGTGCAACGCTGCTGGGTTGAAGAAACATAAGTGCGCTTGTCGGTTTGGCCGTCCTAAGACAGTTGGCCAAAACGACATGCACACTCACATTGCCCGCCACTCCTCCACTCTGCCGCGGCCTGGCCCGACCCGTCCCCTGCCCTAGACTCCATCTTTTGGCTCAGTCAGACTGTGATAAATAAAATGGTAATAATATTGTTTTGTTATCTTTTTATCATCTGCTGGCTCTGAGCAGTGGGGCAACGATCTCCTGTCATTATTAGCAAATAAAGCAGAAATAATAACCATAATAAAGTATATACATATATTTAAGGTTGTATTACTCACATTGGGTGGAATAATCTGACCTCATTCCCTCCAAAACCTACATCTTTAATCAAATTCTAACAAATTGTTTCCCGATTAGTGGATGAAGATGTAGGTATATATGTATGTATGTAGTGTTTAGAGAGTGGGGTGTCTCTTGGGCATCGAAGAGCTGACATGGCTGCAGATTCGAGGAGAGTTGGGCCGGTTGCATAGCAATAGTGCCATGATCCCTGGTGCAAGCCAATTAAATGAGTCTCTCTCTCTCTCTCTCTCTCTCTCTCCCGTCCACTGGCTGGACGTTAAATGCATCCATAATTAGGGTACGCTGGCCCCTTAACACCCTTATGCCCTGGTGCCACTGAACCTGCTGCACTATTGGCAGCTATGCCCCTGAGGAAGCCCTCTTTCTCTGGGCTTGCTGCCTTAGTCCTGTAAAATACAGCCATATGTTGGGTACATTGGGCACCTAACGCCCCTGGGCTACAGTGCCACTGTACCTCCTGCTTCCACATTAATAACTACACCCCTGAGACATGGCTCATCCTCTGGGTCTCGTAGCCATGGTCCTGTGTTGCAAGGCCCAGTGTATGGCCTCCTTACTTTAGGCCTTGCAGCAGGGGACCACGGATAGGAAGACCAGGGGAGGAGAGCCAGTGGCATATCAATGCTGCAAGAGGCTCTGGTGCAACAAAGCATTTTAAATTGCCTCCCCCCGACCACTAATACACAGTAAATTACAGCCATAATTTCAGTGCATTGGGCCCATAATCCAGGGCCTTGATGCCACTTTGCTTGCTACTATTTTGATAACTTTGTGCCTTAGAAGGGCCTCCTCTCGTGGGTCTCGGAGCCACAGCCCACTATTGCGAGGAACGGGGGAGAAGGCTTCTTCCCTTGGGTCCGTGGCAGCAAGGCTCATGGGTCAGTTCTGGGTTAAGGCTGTGAGGTGCATTGGAGAAGATACCAGTGGTATAGTAATTGTGCTACGGATCCTAAAGCAAGTTCATTAAGTTGTATAGTAAACTACTGACATCATTTAGGTGCCTTGGGTCCCTATAATGCATGAGTCCTGGTGCCACTATACCTGCTGCACTACTGATACCTATACCCCTGAGAGAGGCCCCCATCCCAATAGTCTCACAACCATGGTCCAGAGCTCCAAACCCCATTGGGGCGCTCCCCCTCCACAGAGCGCCCTTTTTGGCTGCTAGGCCAATGGGAGGAGGGAAAGAATCCCGCTCTACTGGGCCTCGCAGTGATGGTGCTGCACTGTGAGGAATAATGGAGGGAGACCCCTCCCTTGGGCTTCACGGTTCTGGACAGTGACTGAGAGGCCCAGGGGAGGTGGCCCCCTCCTCTAGGACTCGCAGTGCTAAACCATTGCTATGAGACCTATAATAGGAGCTCTCACTCCCCTAGGACTTGCAACCATTGTCTAGTGCTGCAACGCCCAGCAAAGAGAAGCCCAGGGAAGAACCCTGGACCTCGCAGCAATAGTATAGCACTGCAAGACCAGGAGAAGGTGCCTCTGCAACTTGGCCTCACCACCACATCCAAACCGAGGTTTGCAAAGGGAAGGACTTTCCCCTGAGCCTCACATTTGTGCTTTAGCTGTGTCTCCAGCCATTGTCTAAAGAGGCAATGCCCAGAAGAAGGTTGGTTCTATGTCCCGGCTATACAGCATTGCATGACTGCAAAGTCCACGGGAGGAAAATGCCATTCACTGGGCAGACATGATCGCGCATTGTGAAGCCAAGGAGAGGCGTCCTGCCCCTTTATTTTACCTATTCAGATACTTTTTCATCACTGCTTTAAATTTTTTGTCATTCTTTTTCCATCTTCATCGCACTCTTTCATTTCCCCCGTTTGTGTTTTTAGGTCTCGCCTGTCGATGCGCATGCGCATCGAGCAAGCGAGACTATAGGGGCTCATCAACTCTTTATCTAACTGCAAGGAATCGTGGCGATTCCTTGCAGTGCCCGTGACTTTTAAGGTCAATGTGCATGCGCATTAAGCTTATGCGCATGCGCATTGACCTTAAAAGTCACGGGCGCGTGCACGTCCGTGTTTGTTTACCCGCTCCGCCCCCTCCCGCCGTGTCGCCTTGCCTACTCTCTCTCTCCCCTCTCCGCCCCCATTCCGCCCCCTCCCCTTCGTGTCGCATTTCTCCTCCCCCCTCCCCTCTCTTCCCTCCGGCTTCTTTTTTTTTGTTTATTTTACTCGCACCTCTCCCCTCTCCGCCCCCTCCCCCGTTCCGCCCCCTCCCGCCGTGTCGCCTTGCCTACTCTCTCTCTCCCCTCTCCGCCCCCGTTCCGCCCCCTCCCCTTCCCGCCGTGTCGCATTTCTCCTCCCCCCTCCCCTCTCTTCCCTCCGGCTTCTTTTTTTTTGTTTATTTTACTCGCACCTCTCCCCTCTCCGCCCCCTCCCCTTCCCGCCGTGTTACTTCTATGGGGTCTCAAACATGTGCCTCAGACGTTCAGCTAAAACAATATGCAAATAAGTGTGCACATCACTGTTCCAGTGCGCTGCATTAAATACTGCAAACTTTTGCTTTCAAAATGGCTGTGCGCTTTGACGTCTTGCATGCACCCCGTCCGGAACACAGCGCTCCTTTGGCACTCCGACACACTGGCATGCTGCTTGGAATCTCCTGATTGTTATGCACGCAAAAAGAAACTCCCACGCGGCAGCGCTGACAGAGATGCGTGTTAGCCGATGAGGTACTATACAGTTTGCGTGGATTTACCCATGTAAACCCGGGGTCTGGGGTATAGATTGAGCAGACGTCCGATAATTTGAGTACTGCTGATGTCTGCCTCGTATCGCTGTTCCCCTTTTGTTTTCCTGTTGTTGAAGGCTTCGCCTCCCCTACTCCTCCTACTCTCCTCCCACTCTCCTCCCGTCTGTTCCCGCACTCCTCCCCGGCTCCCCGGCCGCCTCACACGCCTGCTGGCTTCACTCCCCGCTGCAGGCGGCCCTGCGCACTCTAACCGCCGGCAAATCTACACAACCGCACTAAATAGGCTCACCAATGAGCAATGTACAATATGCAAATTTCATCTTGACATGTACACCCCACTGGCAATGACAGACGTTGTACACCTACTCAGTACATTTGTAAACGCTGCAAATACCTCAAAAACTGTTTAGTGTCGAAATGGTCCTCAATTTTGAATCCTATGCAGTTGCAATGTACACCATAATTACAGCGTGCGTATGGCTCTAGAAACCGGTCTGAAATTTTGAATCAATGACAGAGTAACCTGCAAAACAGTGTTATTATTTGAACAACGCTGACATTCTCTCTCTCACACACTAATACACAATCAAGCTAACGTACATATTACACAAACATATACACCGGCACACACTCAGATATACACAAAAACGAATACACACATATATAGCAAATCACGCCCCCAAAGACACAAATAAACAAACAAGTACCCAGACACACACCCAAAGACACACTCACACACGAATACATACACCTACCCTCTACGACACGCAGATACGCACAAACATCCTCACACTGACACACACATATATCGATACACAATCACGCAAACGCAGATGATCTTATTAACAAACACACATGCACTCACACAAAAACACAGACGTACACACATTGCCCTCACACGCTCAAACACAGATATAAACACGCACTTAGATACACACTCAGACACGCACGCTTACACACACACATTCTTACATTTCTGTACCATGCCCCTACCAGACAAGCACACGTATACAGACACACACCACGCAAGTTCACACCCGCCTCTCCCACAATTGCCACTGTTTACGTTCATACATCAGCCGTCACGTAATGTACGTTTCGCCCTTAAAATAAATCAAAATGTACTGAGTGTGATCAAATATAGGAGTCTTCAAACCTAAATGCAGCATAAATGCATAAAGACAGTGAAGCAACACAAAGAGATGTCTGTCAGCTGTCCCCGTCTATCATGGGTTGTGTGTACACACTGTCTAGATAAGTGCACATAACCGATCCGTTATTAATGGTTTCCTATCTCAACAGAGACGCTACTGTTCGTATATGATATATAAGCATCAGTGACGCGCTTCGTGCACGCAGCTTCCGTCCGTCGGTCGCTCCAGCCCTCTGGCTGAGATATTCCTAGAATGTACAACGCATCTGACAGAGCCATGGGAGCCCGGGCCTATGCTGAGGGAGTCTGAGCGGGACAGATCCATCGAGGCTCGAGGGTGAGGGGTGCACGTCCTTCACACGCCCTCGGGTGCGAGGAGGACCGTGCTGCACCCTGGTTACTGGGCCTCCTTATTCTAGGCCCTGTTGTCTGAATTGCAAGAGTGTACTTACATACAAACAAATGGTCACAGCAGTAAGTCCTATTTATTCCTACTAATATGGCAAAGGAACACCATCTTTCTACACATTAGTTATTTCCTTTCTGTATGCAACTTTTCATGAGGAATATGGAATGAAGTGATAGTGTCGAAGTGAACGCACATTTTGGAAGGTGTGAACACTGAGCAATATACACATGTTTATGCGGGCAAGCAGTTAGTCCCTTAATTCATATCGCTCCACACACACACTCACCCTCACTCACACTCACCCACCCTCACTCACCCTCACCCTCACTCACCTTCACCCCCACTCACCCTCAACCCCTCACCCTCAACCCCTCACCCTCCCTCACCCTCACTCACCCTCAACCCCTCACCCTCACTCACCCTCAACCCCTCACCCTCACTCACCCTCAACCCCTCACCCTCACTCACCCTCAACCCCTCACCCACTCACCCACACTCACCCTCACTCACACTCACACTCACCCACCCCCACTCACCCTCACTCACCCTCACTCACCCTCACTCACCCTCACCCTCCCTCACTCACCCTCACCCTCACTCACCCTCAACCCCTCACCCTCACTCACCCTCAACCCCTCACCCACCCTCAACCCCTCACCCTCAACCCCTCACCCTCAACCCCTCACCCACCCTCACTCACCCTCACCCTCACTCACCCTCAACCCCTCACCCTCACTCACCCTCACTCACCCTCAACCTCATGCTAAAGATTTACAAAAAAACCCATTAACAATTCTAAAAGCACTAACTCTAATGCTGCGAGACCTATTGCATTTCTAATGCTTGTTCTCTCTTTTGCTCTGAGTCAAAGTCTGCTGGTCCCCAAAAAAGAGTAGCCATGGGCCCCATCTGGAATCGCCTGCTGAAATTTGGCACAGGCCTTTCTACCAGACTCACTGCCATCGCAATTGTGATATAGTGGGCTAGTTGGGAATGTGGAACAAGGAGGCATGGTTTTTAATCCCGGCCTCCATTTTGGCCAAATTGTGTGCTCTTGGGCAATCACAATTTTTTTAACGCATTCCTCCATTCCCTTTTTGGGCAAAATTGGCTGTATTTCAATTAAGGCACACGCTGCTGATTAAAATAGAATAAACTGGATATTACCTCGAGTATGGGAGAAGTGCCCAGTCACATGGTAAGTTCACCTAAATGCAATATGCTGGCAAGTGTATAGCCTTTGCAGGAAGTTACAGTGTGTTGCCATCCCGGAGCAACTAATTTAACAAACTGTTTGCTCTTGGGCATATAATACTGTCCCTGTACCTTTGCCCACTAATTTGACAATTTTAGCACCCTGAAGGTGGTATAATGTAAAAAATTAACATTAAAGACATGCTGCCAGGCCAGGTTTCATCACTGTATTTGATAATACATTCAGAGTTATTTAGATTTCATTATCTGAAGGTGCTCTTGGTGCTGATTGGTGAAGGCCTCCACATGTGCTGCTGCCCCTCCCTTCCAGGCACCAACAAGCACCTCTTTTGCAATTGATAAAGTAATAAAAGAGCACAACTTGACCTAAGAGATGATTAAAACAGGCGAGAAACGAAAATGTGAACTAATACGCTAGTGCAGTGCTTTTGTGCAAGACACGACACCGGAGTCTCAATTGCAGAAAAAACTGCAAAATGCAAATGTGAACAGAGTCCCATAGTGATGGGAAGAGCTTGGGCCAACATTGCCCATGCCAAGCCCTTGATAGCCTAACATAAAAAATCTAGCCTGTACCACAACAGGTGTTACCATTACCTACCCATCTATTACCTCCGCATGCCGTTTTTGCACTGCTAAATTAATTATATGAAAGCGTCGAGCCTTTTTGACACACCTATAAACTTAACACTGTATTTAACATCCTGTTTTCTTTGTGTCTACGACACATACCTTCAGGGTGACTGGTAAGCAGTCATTCCAGCGATTATGCATATTTTGCAGACTTAATAAACCACTGTGTAGAGCAGTATGTTGTTGGTGAATGTGCTATTTACCCCTTACGAGCAGAGCTAGGTGAGGAAGATTTATTTATTTATTTATTTTTTAAACTTATAAAGCGCGCAAATGCCCTGGGGCGTCTCAGAAAGAAAGAGAATTATTGATTAAACAGCCATGTCTTAAAAAGACCTGTTGCAGAGCAGCTAGCAGCGTCTGAGATGATTCCAGGCTGCCGCGTCCGCTTCGAAATAAATCTATTTTACATGTACAGTTCTACTTCCTCCTCTTCCGTCAGGACAGTTTCATTCTTCAGCCCTTCTGATAAATACACCAGGTTCTCCACTAAGGACACCAGGAGTTGGTACACCTGAGTGTAGAGTTTTTCCTGGAACTCGGCCTGCACTGCTGGATCCGGATGCTGCATTTTGTGCTCCGGGGCTAGGCGTTCCAGACTGACTGTGGAGGCGGTCAGGTCTTTAAAATCCCGGGATATCCTAACCCCTCTCTTGTCTTCCTTTCCTTTTGTCTTCCTGCTCACAGGACGATCCTCTTTCTCTGAAGATCGATTTTTCCCTGGAGGCTTCATTGCTCCTTTTTCTCGACGACCGGTGTTCTTTTTCTCTTCTTTCAAGCCACCGCCTTTTTTATCTTCTCTTCCGACTTTTGAAGCTCGTCTTGAATCCACTTCTTCCTCCTGGACAACCTCCTCCAGCGACTCCTTCTCGGGCAGGCCCAGAATAGACCGGAGCATGATGAAATGATTGACAAGACCATCTATGGCCTCGCGCCACAGCCACAAGCAAGATGAGGAGCCTGACTCCCTCGTAGAGGAGAGATCAGTGAATAATGCCTGTTTCTGTGTTCCAGCGACTACTGGCACAGGAGGGGATTACAGGCAAGGCAGGCAGCAGGTCACCTCCCAGGCAAAGAGAACTGGTCGGATGCTGAGGTATGAGCGCCGTTGGAGCTCTCTAGTTATATTTAGGTATAGGCTAGACTGCGCATGTGCTGCATCGAAGAGACATGTTGTTGGCAATTCAGTGGGTTTCAGCCCGCCCATACGCTTACCATTTGTTTGCTCCATTGTCGCTCTAGTATCCTTTGTTCCAGTTTGTCCATAGCATGAATGTGTTGTCCCTCTTCCTGTGTTTGAACTTTCCCCAGAGCATGAAGTAAGAACGTTTGTCCGTCCACTGCTCCCGTTGTAGGAACAACTTTTTTGTCTTTCATTACTCCACATGAGTGCTCTTGTTTCACATACCCTGTCTCCTCCCACCTGCCCCAACCCTGTTGCTTCTTTTCCTTTGCAGATCAGCTTTTATTTATTCACCTCACCCGCTTCTGTGCCGTTTCTGTACCATTGAACGTGCTTATGGTGTTTCATTACTTTAAAAAATGAAATAAAAATCGACATTCCAAAATTAATTAATGCAAATGTTTTGCTGAGGCCACAGGCTTTTAAAATGAAGTTTCATGAGGCATTTTATTTATCAAGCCGGATGCCACCTACTTGTCCCCCTTTTTAGGTCTCGCCTGCGTTGCAGCGCATGCGCTGCTTCGCCTTGGCGAGATCTATTGTCGTTGCTTTTGTGTCTGGGTTCTCTGAAAGCGGGGTTGGTGTCCGCCCTATCTCCCGTAGGCCCTGCCCACCCGTCGTCTGTTGCTCGTCATGTGTGCGTGCGGCGACCGCTGCAGGGATCCTGCGCTTGTTTTATTTATTTATTTTTTGACTCCCGCAAATAATCTTTTCCAGCCACTCTCAGCGTCTTGAAAAGGTAGGGCGTAGCAGGCCACGCAGACCACAGCTGCTTCACGACTGTGTCCATGCCCCGACCTTTGCCATGGCAGCAAAAGGGGAGTGACGTATGGACTAACCTGCATTCCCCTTCCACAGTAGCCCTGCTTCGGTAAACCCTTTCGCGCTTGTTGCTTTACTCCACACCCCTCCACCTCCCTCTGTAATTTTTCTCTTTTATTGCTTATGCTTTGTTTTCGTGTCTTTCATTTAAGTGCTTGTAAAGAAATGGACTTTTGTTGTCTATTGTTGGAACGATTTATGTTCCCTCGTGGACTTTGGTCTGCCGTGGCAGACGAGCAATAGCTGCATGTGGTGATGTCACTGTCTGCTGAGCTGTTGCCAAGAGCGTCCACAATCTGACATCATTTTGGCAACTAGTCCAAGAGAAGCTTTGAAAGCAACATACCAAGTTTTAAGATGGAAGACAGTAGAACACTGTCATCATGAAAGGCAACAGCAAACGAGAAATTGGTGGGCTAGCTCAGAAGGCTTGTGCACTTGGAGACTTCGTTACACCACATGCATTTACATCAGACTGCAGGAGATAGTTGAGTGTCATGAAGTTGGGATGATGATAACAACTGCCAGCAGGTCACAAAGCAGGTCACTGCCATTTAGTCACTCCAACACCAGGTTAAATATCCACCCCCTCTCCCGGAGGCCCTTACTCGGGTAAAACTTACAGGCATGAGTCTGCTCATGAGAAACGAAACCACAGAGAAATAAACAGATAGGCGAGCAATGCACTATTCAGACAAGCATAAGCGTGCACCAAAGCATGGCTTTGGTGCACAACACTGCACCAAAGCCATCTATTTAGTTGGCAGCACGTGGCCTGTACAAAAAGCACTACCCCTGCAATACACCAGCAAACATTTGTGAAGTATTTAGAACATTTCCCCCTAAACATAACACACAAACAGTGGCGCAACCTTGCATCACTGCTAATAGCTTGCCTAGCAATGCTCTCTATAACTCAATCCTTATTGGCCGGGCACCCATCCAGGTGAATGAAAAACAGAAAAAGCCTTTGTCACACCAATTCTTACACACAATACAATATAATGAGAGTTAGCAGATCAAACTGATTTTTTCACATAAACCAACAAGAACCATTACCTAACTTGATAATTAGGTACTAATTACTTACCATATACAATGAGGTGCAACCAATCAAACATACCTAACCTATTGATAGAAATCTCACATATATAAGAAAAAGTGGCCTAGACAAACAAATTGCATGGTGTCATACCGATGATAATAGATGCTATACAAACAAGCATTTGCAATGCAATAGGTCTCGCATTTGCTAGAGTTTGAGCTATTGAAATTGTAAATTACAATGCTTTTTATTTATGTGTGGGTTTTGAAAATAAATAAATAAAAGGCATTGTCATTGCAAGGCCAATAGCTTAAACTCTGTCAAATGTGAGACCTATTGCATTGTAAATATTTGTTTAACTTTTGTTTAGTTTTTACTCTCCGAGTTCATCCACCGCTCCCCTCTCATTTAAACATAATTGCCAGCTTCTGGCAGATGAGACGCAACAGAGCACACTGCAGCTCAAGCAGACAAAAACAGGTCTCCTGTCAAGGGCTGGGCACGAGCCCGGGAATTGGCCAGGCCAAGGAGCAGCTGTGGGAGCTTGGCTCGGGCAGTAGCTGCTCTGGCACTTTGTTTCAGTTTCTTTAAGAGCTGCTCCTTGTGTGCTCTTGCCAAAATATCTTATTCCACCAAAACATTTTTCTTCGTTATTGCGCATGAAAGAAATTTCAAATATGTGAGTTCAGAATACAGCTCAGTGTGCTCTTTCCCAAATATTTTATTTCATCAAAACGTTTTTTTTTCTCATTATGGCGCATGTAAGCACTTTCAAATACGTGAGTTCAGAATACAGTGCAGGCTGTGTCATAGCACTTTTTACATGACTTTTAGCCATGCTGAACAGCAGCCATGCTGCTATTCAGCATTGGCCAAAAGACATTGCCAGTGCCAATAGCTCTTTACCCTCATCTAAAGAAGGAGAAAGAGGTCTTACATGCATACTCTTCTGAGCATTTTTACCTTCCATTCTACCAGTAGAGAGTAACAGCACATCCCCTTCCATTAAGCCTGCTCATTAATTAGCACGTCTTACCAATCATGGAGCTCAATTTATTAGCACAAAGTTATAACAAGCATTGGAAAAGTCAATAGGTCTCTGCAATCCGAGAGCTATTGGCGCTGTCATCTATAACAGCAGTATACATTAAGAGCACTGGAAATGTGGTGGCAGACAAACTGAGTCAAGAGGTCTCTTCATTAAACAATGTTTGCCTCAGTCATCAGGTGTTTCAGCAGTTACTCCGGAGGTGGGGTTATCCAGTGGTCAACTTGTTTGCCACTCGAAAGAATTCACAGGTGCCTACATTTTGCTCAAGGACAGAAGAGGCTTGGCACTTGGATACCCTGTCATACAGTTTGCCAAAAGGTCTTCTATATGCCTTTCCCTTGTTCCTTCTCCTTCTGAGGTTTTTAGTGAGATTGAGGAGGGAGAAAGCAGAGGTGATTCTTGATGCTCCAGCTTGGTCATGTTCCACCTTTTTCTCTTGAATAGTGCCTCTAATACTAAACAAGGCTCCTTCTGTTGGCTCCTTCTGATTCATAATAATGTTAGTTGTACCCCTCACTTCCCGACATGGATGGTTATGAAGAGCACTGTGTGTAGTCATTGCAACTGGACGACCTCGTAGACATGCTCAGAGCCCTGTTCGAACCACAATACCAAGACTCTTTTAGACTGAATGTGGGGGTAGGTAGGCAGTTGAATGTACTCCTTCTCAATGCCCGCTCAATAAAGAAGCACCAACTTGAATTATTTGATCTGTTAACTGACTCCTCCCCAGATCCAGTGTTTGTAACAGAACTTTGGCTAACAGAAGCCTCCAATCCTACGATTGCCATGGCGGTTCCGCCGGGTTACCAGATCATCAGGAAAGACCGCCCTTCGGGGAGGGGAGGGGGAGTTGTGCTCATTGTCGGGAGCCCTCTCAATTGTTCTCCATTAACTATTGGGAAGATAGAAGGGATTAAAAGCCTGGGCTTCCTTATTACAATTTCTACCCAACAGTCCATGCAGGGGTAGTTGTTTATCGCCCTCCTGGGCCCAACATGATGTTTTTATAATCAATCAGCGGTATTATCGCTCCGATTGCGGCGAAATATAGTCCCTGTCTGTTACTCGGGGACTTTAATATTCATATGAATACCTTGACGGAACCCGAGTCTAGAGGTCTGTTTGAAGCCTTAGACTTCTCCAGAATTTAATCTTTCATAGATTTACATGCTTGTATCTTCCCCATCGTCATGGTGGGAGTCTCATGGTAACTGAATGACCACAGCAGTACCATAGAGAAAAACTGCATAGAAAATCCCATAGGGAATCATCCTATTTGGTAACCAGACCTCATTATTGTTTGGTCCAAAACTCAGTCCCCAGCCCTGACATCACATTCCACAGCAGAGCTATCCTACCTCAGATTTCCAACCATCTTCATGTGGGAAGTAGTCTCCCTGAGCCTTGCTCAGTTCTGTTCCTGAGTGAACTTTTGACCTTTCCAACTGACAACTTTCTTTCTGGATTTATGGTACTGTGCTCCATCTAGTATCTAATTAATGGCTGAAAACTCTAAAAAGAGGCTTTTCAGGCCCTGCAGATATTGTAGGAAAGCTAGACTTTATTCTGAGGATCCCTACAAAGACTGTTTATATTGTCTTCATCCCAAGCATGTGGGTAAGGACTGCAAACACTGCAGGACCTTTTCAGCAAAAACTTTGAGGGATAGAGAGGCATGTCTTCTGTTGTGGCTTCAGAAGAAGAAGGCCACCTCAGATTCGGACTCAGAGGAAGAATCCACTAGCCAGGCTTCAAGAAAGAGGAAGTCTTCTACTTCAGAGGAATCAGTGGATCCTAAAAAGCAAAAATCTAAGGGAAAAGAAACATCTTCTCTCCCTCAAACTCCCCTGAAGAAACCCTCAGGGTCAAGGGTAGTGTCTTCAGCTCAGTCGACGAAGACTGTGACGTCCCCGGTACTAGTTTCTGTGAAGACGTCGACTACACCGTCGACGACAACATCGTCGACTACCACAATCTCGACGACGACAGCAGCGTCGACAGCAGTGACCAAGACTACACCGTCGACGAAGGGTTTGTCGACGACTCCGTCGACAGGAAGAGCATCATCCTCGTCGACGATCCCAGCGACGTCGACCTCGCTGACGATGACCTCGTTGACGACAGTTCCGTCGACCACTTCGTCGATGACCATTCGAATATCGTCGACGGGAGCATCGTTGATGGGAGCTCTGTCGAAGACGGCTTTTAAATCACCGAAGTCGAAGACTTTAATTTCTATAAGATCTATTCAATCGTCAACGGGCTCGTCGATGGTCAAGAAATCCACCTATAATACGACGTGGACAAAAATGTCTCCTCTTCCTCCATAAACTCTGCTACAGGAATCGGATGATGAAGGTTCTACAGGTGTGGCTTACAGCCCCTCTCAGTTGCAGATTAAGAGTCAGGAGACTGATGAGGAAAAGTGCCAGGAGGTTCAAGAGGTTTACTCCTTCAAAGATCGTCCAGGAGCAGAACCTAAGAGATATGAATCATTCCAAGAGTCTAATGATTATGAGGAAGAAGAAGAACAGCATACTAAATAGAGGGAAGAATCCATCTCAATGCCTGTTTCTCTGGTGACTGACTTACGTCACATGATTAATGACTACTATCGTCATTTTCCAGAGGCTAATGCTCCTGCTACCAATACTTCAAATACTCCTTCCAAAGTGCCGGTAGTTCAACATACCCCTAAAGTGCAAAAATTGCGATCTACTCCAATTGTTATAATAAGGGATGATTTTGCAGAGAGTGATGGAGATGACGAGCCAGAAGAAGGAGAACTTCTTCAAGATACTCTGGTGAGTGTTGAATGGGATGAATATATTTTACCTACAACTCCATCTCTATCTCCTTCACCAGGAAACTCTCCTCCACAAGACATTGGAGGATTCCATGATATAATTGAAAAAATGGCTGTAAGATTTGAACTCCCGCTGCCGGTACAGAAAACAGAATTTTTATATGATTTCACTGAGATCTCGAGGAAGTCCATAAGATCAATAACGATTATTCAGCATATCTGGGATGAAGGTTTGAAGATTTTAAAAACACCAGCCTCTGTGGCGGCTTCGGTACCCAGGATTGAAAAGAAATACAGTGCGCCGGAATCTTCTCCTGCATGTTTGATTGGACATCCGCTGCCAGAATCAGTGGTGATGTAGGCAGATCTGAGGCAATCAAAAAATCCTGTCTCTACATCTGTAGATCCCACTGACAAAGAAGGAAGAAGAATGGACAGCGCAGGGAAGCGTTTTGCGATGATGGCAACGTCTTCCAATAAAGCAGCAAATGCTTCGGCTTTAATTAGGTGATTTAACAGACAGATGTGGTCTGATATAGCGCCACTGTTGGCTCACCTACCGGATGATAAAAAAAGAAGAAGCATCAGCTATTTTACAGGACGGAGCTAGGGTGGCATCCGAGTCCATTGATTACGCCATGGACATTTCTTCGGTGGCGTTTCGACAGATGGCGGTAGCGGTAGCTCTCAAAGGCAAGGATGGCTGAAAACCACTTCCTTTAGACTGGGAGTACAGGCAAAAATTGTTGACATGCCTTTCGATGGAGAGAATCTCTTCAGTAAACATATTGACGGTGCTTTCTAGGGTATCAAGGCTGACACAGACACAGCGCGGGGGCTGGTGTCTCTTCAACAGGGCAGATTCCAGTCCTGTTGGAAGAGAGGGTCTTGGGGACAATGTAACCAAAGGTCTTCGTACCAGTCAAACAGGTACCAGCCTTACAATCAGCAAGGGTACCAACAATATTTCAGTGCCAGCAATATTGTTCCTCAAACCAATCTTACCACCAACAATCCAGGGTAAAGAATGTTGCGAGGGGAAAAGCTCAGCAAGCCAGTAGACGTCAGTGACCTTATCAAGGCACCCATCACTTGGTCGGACACCAGCAACGACCATTATCTTTGTCTCTTTTCACAACAATGGCTGTCGATAACAACAGACAGATGGGTACTTGATGTAATTCATCAAGGACATACCTTGGAATTTATGCAGAAGCCCCCAAATCAACCCCCTGTTTCCAGACAGCAATAGCATCTATCAGCTCTCAGAGCAGAAGTATTATCTGTGATAGTAAAAGGGACAATAAAGGAAGTCCCGTTTCCTCAGCAAGTGAAAGGCTTTTACTCACATTTCTTTCTGATGAAGAAAAAACAAACATTGAAATGGAGGCAGGTAATGGACTTGAGAGGTCTGAACCAATTGATCAAGAAAATTCCTTTTTGCATGCTATCCCTTCAAGAAATTCTCTTGCTTTTACGGAGAGGAGATTTCATGGCATCCCTGGACCTTTTAGATGCTTATTTCCACATTTCGATTCATGCGCATCACAGAAAAATATCTGCGTTTCGTAGTGGAAGGGCGCCACTACCAATTCAAAGTGTTGCCCTAAAATCGGCTCCAAGGCTCTTTACAAAATGCATGGCACCGGCAGCAGCTCACCTGAGGCTACAGGGACACCAAATTTTCCTATATCTGGACGATTGGCTTATAAAAGGATTATCTTACAAGGAGGCCCGGATCTCCTTGCAACACTGCATGGATCTCTTTCTTTGCCGGGCCTGCGAACAAACATAGAAAAGTTGTCCCTTGTTCCTTCGCAAACTCTTCAATTCCTAGGAGCTACGCTTCGCATGAGGGAAGCGAAAGCCTATCCATCAGAGGAGCGAACTCAAAAAATCTTAAATCTGGCTTCAGTCCTGCAGCTAAAAAAGTACACTTCGGTGAGAGTGTTCAAGTCCTTGTTCGGGATGATGTCTTCCTGTATCCCATTGATTACAAATTGCCGGCTGCACATGAGACCTTTACAGGAACTCCTAGACAAACAATGGATACAATCCCAGGGGTCCTTTGAAGATCGGATCACCATTTCTCCTCAAACTCGAGAAGCCCTGTCATGGTGGAAGATCAGAAAACATTTAGTAACAGGACTGCTTTTCGAGCCCCAACGCCCAAGTTACGTAATTATGTCAGATGCATCACTTCAAGGTTGGGGGGCGCATCTTCAAGACCTCGAAATACAGGGTCATTGGTCCGAACAGGAAGCCCAACTACATATCAACATGTTTGAACTGAAAGCCATGTTCCTGTGTTTGCAAGCGTTCCTCCCCAGGATACACAATGCTACAGTAATGGTCAGAACGGACAGTACAACAACAATGTTCTACCTCTTAAAACAAGGTGGCACAAGATCAAAGCTTCTATCGGCACAGGCACAAGAAATTTGGAAATGGCTACTACTTCACAGCATCTCTCTTCAAGTGCAACACATTCCAGGGATAAGCAATACAAGGGCGGATACCCTGAGCAGATCAGTCAGTGTTTCTCACGAATGGGAGCTAGCTCATTCTCAACTCTTAAGAGTGTTTCGTCGGTGGGGCACACCAACGTTCGATCTCTTTGCAAGCCAACACTACTCAAAATGCAAACACTTCGCCAGCAGGTTCCCGCATGCAGGATCATGGGACAATGCGCTACATCTGCGTAGGACGGGAATGTTTGCTTATGCATTTCCTCTGATAACAAGAGTACTTCGGAAAATGAGGGCAGAGCCATGCCATCTAATTCTGATAGCCCCAGCTTGGCCGAGGCAAGCTTGGTTCTCGGAGCTTCTTCAATTATCAATAGCCCCCAGAATCCAATTTCCGATTTCACAAGATCTGATCTATATGAACAACGGGCAAATTCTACACCCAAATTTGACATCGCTGAATTTATCAGCATGGAACCTCAGGAACATGAATTCCAATCCTTAAACATCTCTCAAGAATGCCGAGATATACATTCTCAATCTCATGCTATTTCAACAAGCAAGACATACAGAGCAAAATGGAAGAGATTTTGCCAGTGATGTGCATCTCAGTCTCTAAATACTTTCACTGCCCCTCCGGAACAAATCCTTCCATATCTCTTGCATTTGTCCAAAGCAGGTTCCTCTCATGCATCCTTGAAAGTACATTTGGAAGCAATTTCAAGATATAGAAGCCTTCCTGATCAACCATCGCTTTGGTCACAAAGAGTGATAAAAGAGTTTCTCAAAGGACTTTCTAGAGTGTTTCCCCTGATTCAGCATCCTCTGATCCCATGGTACCTCAATACGGTGCTATCACAGCTCATTAAACCACAGTTTGAACCAGTGCATAAAGCGGACTTACAGTTCAAATCTTGGAAGACGGCTTCGCTGTTGACCCTCACGTCAGCTAGGATGGTCAGCGAGATTCAAGCTTTCTCCGTTACAGAACCATTTCTTCAGTTTCCACAGGATGAAGTCATATTGAGAACGAACCCAAAATTCATTTCTAAGGTTCCTACAATCTTTCATCTCAATCAACCTGTAGTGGTGCCCACATTTTTGGGCGTTTTAAGACATCCCTAATAAGCGCTTATGTAGTCATCATTCTGTACCTCTCGAGCCCCGTGCGTATTTTTCTGGAAATCGATAAAGTTACAGTTATTCAAAACACGAACTGCTACGGCTTGCGTTCACAGCCTCTCTCCCACCTTGCCAGATGATAGGCTGCCTCTCCGCCTATGATGTGGAGCCAGTGGCTTGCATTCCAAGCCTCACTCTCATGCCCGTGTTTGGATTGCTCCACTCACACCCCCCCCAGCAAACTCCTCCCCCGTCGGCTCTATTCTTTAGCGTTCTCCGACCCCGGTACCACAACCACGAGGTCCGGTAGTAGGAGACGCTAGGTGCCGAGCGGGTGGCAGGCGTTGCAGGCGTAAGATCCTTCTTCCTTCTCTCCATCACAGAGATAAGTAATCTGCGAGTCCGCTATATACTATGTGTCTAACCCTCATTTCGTAATTCTGATATCCCTCTACAGGGTGTGCCATTGTCGCCTCCACCACCTCCCAAGACCTATGGAGTGAGGATCTTTTAACTTACAAGTGAGAAATCTTCTCGGTATTCGTCAGTTATTTATACTGCCTTGACATTTTTACATCACTACTGGCCCTACATTCGGGCACTTTGATCGCTAACCACGAGTGATGTATAATCAGCTGCTCTGTCATACGGCCATTTCTACTTGTCATAGTGCATGTTCACACACGTTTCTGATTCCCAGAACAGCGTTTTCTTGCACTAACATACCTGTTATAGCACCATGGTCACTCATATTGACTAGCCTTTAGCACGTCCACGCAGAGATCATTCTTGCAGAAAACTTTACAGACGGATTGCACTAATTATGTGTTGTTGTCTTCTTTGTATGTATGTCCTTTTCATTTTCAGACTATACAGGTTCCTCTAAACTGAGGGAAAACCCACAACTTGATGGTTTGTTTTTTGCACCCTTTAATTTTCACACCTGATTTTAACTTTCACTTCCTCTGGTAAGGGTGGGCTTTAGCGCGCCCATACTGCCGAGGTACACTACTAACGGTCCTGATGAAACCCCAGTAAAATTACACATAGATGGGCAGAAACATGTTGACCCCACTCTAAGTGGAAATATCCAAACCATTATTTGGTAGATTTCCTACACATATATTTTTAATTTATGTCAGGCTGACCATTGAATAAAACTTTGGTATGGTACAGCCTTTGACATTTTTAAATCACATTCTTTTGACACTATTGCCACGAATACCAGCTCCGCAGTAACCTGGCGTTGTAGCACACAAGGGAGGCATTCGGCTTCTCCTGGTGGGCCCGATGATGAAGCATGTCACCACCCAGGGTGGTGAGTGAGGGCTTCCTAAGAAATCCCTAATGATTTCCAATGTGACTCATTCAGGTTGATTTTTCCTTCTCTGCTTTCTGTGCTCAAACATTTGTTTTTTACGACACTCTTTTGTTGTTTGAAAAGATTGACCAGGGGAACCGAGAGTGTCCTTTACAATTCCCTCTCTCTCAAATTGTTGTTACCCACTCTTCCTCTATTACGTCAAAGATGAGAGAACCCTAGAACCAAAAGATGTTGAATCTCCATCTCCTGAAGCACTCTATATATAGTGTCTGACAAATGTAGATGGGGATGCCCAGGTTACCGCTCAGCAGAATACCACCAAGGAAGCCCCTTAGTCTTCAGATAACGATGCTGCTATACCTCGCGGTGAGGGGAGGTGGGCGGGCGCATGTGAATCTATGAAAGATAATACTGGGGAACCATAGTGTAAAGGTAAGTAACTAGTTTTTTCTCCGGTATTGAATCTTTCATAGATTTGCATGCTTGTATCAGATTAGCGAGCAGTACACATACCCATTTGCCTCTCCAGGATAGAACCCTAATATTTCTGGGCTCTGCTCCTAAACATTGGAATATATAAAACTTTGGACATCATGCAGTATCAATACATAGTCCCGCTAGCAAAGCATATGAAAAAAGACAGTACTCACAGAAAAGGACTAATATAGCGTATAACTTAAAAATAAATATATATATATATATATATATGTACATATCTATACTTTGTTATAGAAAACATATAGCATGAAATATACCTTATTGAAATAAATGTCGAAGGACCGATTGTCCCACTGCTGCATCTTCCGTCCATGCAGTATCTAGACAATAATGTCTAGTGAAGGTGTGTACGCTTTTCCATGTCGCTGCTCTGCAGATGTCTGGAAGTGACACTCCTGCAAACATAGCCACCTTCGTACAGTTGGGGGCTTGGCCTGGGACCATTGTGCCGCTATATCTCGCTTCGCCAACGCCACCGCTGTCCCCAGGAATCAGGCGTAATGGGTCATGGAGAATGGTCCACCCCAGGGTCTGTGAGAGTTCCAATTCCACCTCCGCCCAGAAATGAGCAAGGACAGGACACTGCCAGACCATATGATAGAAGTCCGCGGGGCAAGGTTGCAACGTGCACAGGTCGGGAAGGGCGCAGTTGGGCATTGTATAGGCACTCCGGAGTAAGATAAGCCACGTGTAAGTAATAGAGTTGGATTAAACGCAGCTTGGATGAGGTCGTCAGGGTCTTGGGGCCATGAGGGCGTCCCTCCAATCTGCCTCCTCCAGAGGGCCCAGCCAACCCTCCCAACAGGCTTGCAGCGCGTCTAAGGTTGCGGGGCTATTGTTCACAAGGGAGCGATAAATCTGAGAGACCCCGCCCCTACCCAGATTCCCCATCATCACCTGGGCTTCAAAGGGACTAAATTCGGGAAGGGAGGTGGGAGAGGAGAGGTGCACCCCCAGGGCATGCCTAAGCTGCAGATATTTGTAAAATTGGGAGGAGTGGAGGAAATAGCGCAGCTGCAGGTCTGCAAAGGTTCTGATACGGCCCCCCACCCAAACGTCCCCAAGAAGCGAGATCCCTATGTGGTCCCACCAATGGAAGTTCGGGAGGGATCAGGTCTCCTGCAGCCAAGTGCCACACCACAGAGGCGTCTGCCTGTTAAGTTTCCGATCCCACCTCGTGTGACGCAAAGCAGTGCGCCAAGCCAGGAGGACCGACCAAGTGACGGGGGTAGGTCCCTTGACACGGGGGTTCCATACAAGTAAGCCTGAAGCTGTGGAAAGTCCATCGCCTGGAGTTCCACCTGGTGCGCCGAGTTGGACCAGCCGCCCATGAACGAGTCATGGACCACAATAAGTTTCGTGGCAAGATAATAGAGATAGACGTTGGTGACTCCCATACCACCGTCATAAGGAGGTATGCAGCAGTGTGCCAGGGACATCTGCGATCTACCGCCCCCCCATAAAAAACGGGTGAAAAAAACATCGAAACCAGCTCGCTGGGAGGTGAAAGGAAATATTCTGCAGAATAGGGGGCGCTAGGTGGTGCACGCACGGAATGGCCGCACTTCTGTGAGGCTCCCGTCGTCAGGCACCTATATCCTGGATCACTGAAATAATATCTACTACCAAAATATCGAGTTCCCAAAATATCGATGACAAAATATCGAGGGACATAATATCGACTTTGTATCTTCACTAAGGTAAGTACACAAATATCGACTTTAAAATATCGAGTGTTAAAAATATAGACTGTCAAAATATCGATTTTTTTATGTCTTTAAAATAAGTTAAAAGTATTATAATATTACATATATTTAATATAAACATTGTTAAAATTATTAAATAAATGTAACCTTATTACATAATTAATGTAAATTTAAAAATTAATAATAATAATACATATATATATAAATACGTTATTAATAAAACATATAGAATATATTTACCGTGGCATAGCAAAAGGTTTAAATTTAATGTAACCACTCCAGTGGGTGCTAAATTACAGAGATCGTTGGATAGCGTAGGGGTAAAAATTACTATTCCCACTCCAGTGGGTGCTACAGTAGAGAAAGCGTACGCCTGTACCCCAAAAACCCAAAACTGACCCTGAACCCTAAAAATATCCCTGTACCCCAAAAACCCAAAACTGACCCTGAACCCTAAAAATACCCCTTTACCAAAAAACTCAAAACTGACCCTGAACCCTAAAAATACCCCTTTACCCAAAAACTGAAAACTGACCCTGAACCCTAAAAATACCCCTTTACCCAAAAACTGAAAACTGACCCTAAACCCTAAAAATACCCCTTTACCCAAAAACTGAAAACTGACCCTGAACCCTAAAAATACCCCTTTACCCAAAAACTGAAAACTGACCCTGAACCCTAAAAATACCCCTTTACCCAAGAACTGAAAACTGACCCTGAACCCTAAAAATACCCCTTTACCCAAAAACTGAAAACTGACCCTGAACCCTATAAACACACAACCCGCTACAGAAAATAAATTCAAAAAAATTAATTATTTATCAATTATTTATTTTAAATTAATTACCAATTATATTTTAATTATTTACCAATTATTATTTAATTAACAATTAGATTAAATTTACATAATTAATTAATTATAATTAAATTACTTCCCACCCTATTTCCCTATAAACACACAACCCGCTACAGAAAATAAATTACTAAAAATTAATTATTTATCAATTAATCATTTTTAATTAATTAACTATTATATTTTAATTATTTACCAATTATGATTTAATTAACAATTAGATTAAATTTACATAATTAATTAATTATAAATAAATTACTTCCCACCCTATTCCCCTATAAACACACAACCCGCTACAGAAAATAAATTACTAAAAATCAATTATTTATCAATTAATAATTTTTAATTAATTAACTATTATATTTTAATTATTTACCAATTATTATTTAATTAACAATTAGATTAAATTTACATAATTAATTAATTATAATTAAATTACTTCCCACCCTATTTCCCTATAAACACACAACCCGCTACAGAAAATAAATTACTAAAAATTAATTATTTATCAATTAATCATTTTTAATTAATTAACTATTATATTTTAATTATTTACCAATTATTATTTAATTAACAATTAGAATAAATTTACATAATTAATTAATTATAAATAAATTACTTCCCACCCTATTCCCCTATAAACACACAACCCGCTACAGAAAATAAATTACTAAAAATTAATTATTTATCAATTATTTATTTTAAATTAATTACCAATTATATTTTAATTATTTACCAATTATTATTTAATTAACAATTAGATTAAATTTACATAATTAATTAATTATAATTAAATTACTTCCCACCCTATTTCCCTATAAACACACAACCCGCTACAGAAAATAAATTACTAAAAATTAATTATTTATCAATTATTTATTTTAAATTAATTACCAATTATATTTTAATTATTTACCAATTATTATTTAATTAACAATTAGATTAAATTTACATAATTAATTAATTATAATTAAATTACTTCCCACCCTATTTCCCTATAAACACACAACCCGCTACAGAAAATAAATTACTAAAAATTAATTATTTATCAATTAATCATTTTTAATTAATTAACTATTATATTTTAATTATTTACCAATTATGATTTAATTAACAATTAGATTAAATTTACATAATTAATTAATTATAAATAAATTACTTCCCACCCTATTCCCCTATAAACACACAACCCGCTACAGAAAATAAATTACTAAAAATCAATTATTTATCAATTAATAATTTTTAATTAATTAACTATTATATTTTAATTATTTACCAATTATTATTTAATTAACAATTAGATTAAATTTACATAATTAATTAATTATAATTAAATTACTTGCCACCCTATTCCCCTATAAACCCACAACCCGCTACAGATTTATATTACTCAAATATTATTAAATATTTCTAACTTACCTTATTTTCGATATTTTTGTTGTCTATATTTTTTCTAGTCTATATTATGTCTAGTCTATATTTTTGATTCGATATTTTGGCTATTCTAGTCGATATTAGTCGATATTTTTGTTGTCTATATTTTGTCTAGTCTATATTTTGTCCAGTCTATATTTTTTACTCAATATTTTGTCCAATCGATATTTTGGACTCGATATTATGTCTGTTTACCCTATATCCTACATTTATCCTGTGTTCCTGCACGGCAGTGCTTTTTAAAATAACCGAAGCGGATTCCAGAAGCGGCGGATGTGCTGGAGGTGCGGCTAGTGTGGGCTGCAGTGCGGCGGCTTTCGACTCCCGGCCGCTGCCATAGGTAGAGCGGTGTGACCCAGGGAGTGTCCTGGAGTGGCGTCTGGGGCTGGGCACCAACACGAGGTGATTAGGCCGCACTGCGGATTTGTCAGCTGATTGGAGCTGTCAGGACGGACACAGTGAGTGCTTTGCTTGCCGGCTGGCTGGCGGAGGTGCGGGCGGTGGATCGGAAGGAGGCACTGTCCGTTGTGGCATCCTCTGAGCAGATGAAGAAGAACTCGTTCCTGCATAAGGTGACTGGGCACATAATGGCGGTTTGCTGGAGGCTGGCAGAAGAGGCCTGTAGTGCACTGTCAATGGATAGCTGGCTGTAGTAGGAAGACATTCAGAATAGCGGTGGAGAGATGGAGACCTAATAGAGGGCCACAATACCTGATGGTGGAAAATTAGATCTGGGAGAGTGCAGCGCAAGGTGGTGTCGGATGGAGCTGTGACCTTGAAGCTCTGCACTCACTGCACTACTGTTTTAGTTACAAGAGATGGCCTGTATGTAGGGTGCATAGCCTACGGCGTGGTACTTCTAGGAGCACGGTTGGGGACAACTGTACAGGGCTATAGCACCAGGAGATGGTACATCCCAGGTGAGGACCTGAGGCCGGATATCTCTATATGATTAACTGTTGGCTGGTGATTCTAAGATATTGGAGGGAGCGCCCTGTCTGTAACAACACTGCGCCCAAGGAAGGATGTCGGGACACTAAGGGAGTTTAGAATCGAACATTGGGATCAATACAGTCATGCTTACAACCCAAAATCAATGAGCACACAGTTGGCAACATGTCACCTTCCAAAAGTAAAAATTCCAAAAAACACACTAGACACTAGACACCAACACTACATTCTCATGGAAACAAAATTCCAGGTACTTAGGGGATGGCTAGGGTAAAAGCACCCAGCTCTGATGGTCTCCCTGTTTAGTTTTATGAACCATACTTATACTTGCTGGCCAGTGATGGCTGTGTTCAATGCTCCAAGAAGGGAAATATGCCTAACCCCGTACGATACAAGAGGATATATTGGTGGTTCTACCTTAACTGAGAAAGGGTGTAACAAACATGGTGTTGTACAGATCCATCTCGGTGAAGAACACCAAATATAACATTTTGAGAAAGACTCCAATCCCTGATACAATTGATCTAGCAGATCAGATAAGGTTTATCCCAGGTCCTAGCACAGCTGCGAACATAAGGAAAGTGCAACATATTTTAGATTAGTTGGCGTATCCACTCACTAAAGTGGTAGTGCTATTTGTGGATGTCGAAAAAGCTTTCTTACACTACATTGGAGAAAACTGTATATTGTAATAGAACAGATTGGGAAGAACAATGCATTTCGAGGCTGAACCTTGCTACTATACAGTATGGCACAGGTGATTTTAAATTCATAGTCTGTAGGTAAAAGAGCATATGTAAGGTGCTCTTTATCCTGCTACCCTCCGTCACATCGACTGAGCCGCTTGAGAACTTGTTGATGCAAGGGACCAGTTTCACATCATAGGTATGGGTGGCAAGCTCCAATGCATATCATTATGTGGATGACAAGCTGCTATTTTTAATGATGCCCAGATAGAAACCACACGCTCTATCATAAATAATCTTCATGTTGATGCCCTCACATTAATTCTCAACATTGTCAATGCCTCCCAAACAACCTTCTACCCGGACACATAAAAACAGGATAGATCTTCTAATTGTTAAAAGTAATAAAACAAAATCCTGGACCAAAATGACTTCATCAACTATCGACCTAACTCCCATTCAGTTTGAAGAGACAGCAGTATATGGCCAATTCCAATCAAATGATCGAGAATAACCATGTAAGGACCTATACGTTTGACTGCTCCTCATTTGGAAAGGGGAGTACTTCCTCCGTTAATCCGAGAAGTGCTCATCATCATGATCCTAAAACATGATAAAGACCCACAGAGATGTGATTCCTACAGACCGTTTTACATGATTCATTTGGACAACATTCTGGCAAAACTCCTAGCATCGAGGATTCTTCCATTGCTGCCCCTTGTGATGCGTCCTGAAGAAATGCGGCTTTGTCCCCGGTAGGGCTACGGCACACAACCAGTGCACATTCTTTGCCATAATGCAAGAAATAAACCCCTCACTGCAGGCGGCTGCAATTTTTTGGGACACCACTAAGGTATTTGACTCTCTTGAATTGCCATACCTATTCGCACTTCTTGGAACTTCTAGGAACTAGTGCCAAATTCATCAAATTGATTGCCCTTTGGTACTCCAGTACCACGGCGAAGCTCTGTGTTAGTGGAGTTATATCTCCTACGTTCACAGTGTCCCGGGGCACGAGGCAGGGGTGCCAATCCCCCCCCCCTTCTTTTTGCCATTGTCATGGAACCCCTGGCTGCCTGTCTAAGGCAGCATCATGCACACCGGGGTTTGGTCTTCTCTCTGCGGGTGATACTTGTCTCTTTTTTTAAGTTCAAAAAATAAT
The DNA here is from genome assembly GCF_964263255.1 of Lissotriton vulgaris. Lineage (NCBI taxonomy): Eukaryota > Metazoa > Chordata > Amphibia > Caudata > Salamandridae > Lissotriton > Lissotriton vulgaris. The sequence continues at coordinate 427,601,259 of NC_141695.1, read as the reverse complement.
TTATTGAATAACAAGAGGTGTCAATACAATATATATAGGCAATATAAATAAGAAGAAAAGAAACAAAAACAATTCATAGAAGTAGTACATAAAGAGCAAAAGATAAATTGGCTGTAAAAGAAATAAATGAGGTTATACCACAAGAAAATGAAAAACAACAATGAGAAAATCTGTTCAAAGGTAAAAAGTAATGGAACAATAAGGTCAATCAAGGGGGGTTGGAAACTTCTTGCTGAATGGGTGACAAATGAGTTGATTTCTTAGCACAAGCATCAAAATGTAATGTTATGGTAGGCCATAAATTAGCGCGTTTAGTCGCCATATGAAGAGGGAAAACAAAGGCAGTATCCAACCTATGGTTATGACAGACATTATACCACCAGGCTTTAAAAGAAATATTTGCAAAACTCTTCCAGTTAATAGTAATTTGTTGAAATGCAACTGCTATTAATAAATCAATGATTCGCACATCAACATTAATGTGATCCCAACAAGTAGAGAGACTGCCTAGAAAAATGTGTGTAAAAGAAAAAGGAATTTGAGTGTGAAAGATAACATTAATTTGTGACCAAGGGCCAGATGTAGGTAAAAAACATTTACCGATTTTAAAATACCGAATTGTACCGATTCGGTATTTCAAAATCGGTAAATGGTATGTAGGTGACAACATCTGGATTCGTTACCGAATCCTTAACACTTATTTAATTACCGATTCGGTAAATACCGAATCGGTAATGTCCATTCATTCCTATGGGCTTTGAAGCCCATAGGAATGATTAGGCATTACCGATTCGGTATTTACCGAATCGGTAATTAAAGAATTCACAAGGGTGCAGGGGGTGTCACTTTGACACCCTCTGGCACCCCCAAAACAGGCACAGGTGCCATGTGGCAGGCATACCTGCCCTAAGGGCAGGTCTGCCTGTCACATGACATAGGTGTGCATGCACACATGTGCATGCACACCGGAATCGGTATTTTACCATCAAATTGGTTTTGATGGTAAAATACCGATTTGTAAAGGCTCCTGGGACTCTGAAGAGTCCCATCTACATATGGGTGGCTTCAAATCGGTAAATTTACCGATTTTTTATTTTACCGAATTGGTAAAATTACCGAATCGGTAATTTTACCGATTCTGTAAAATATTGCCACCTACATGCCAAGTCTTGCAAACCGGTCGGTAACGGCCGAAAATACCGATTTTCGGCCATTACCGACCGACCTACATCTGGCCCCAAATTTGTTTCCAAAAGTCGTGAATGACATTGCAAGAAAAGAGCATATGGAATAAAGTTGCATTGGGTGAGGAACAGGACCAACAAATGTCAGGAACGGAAGAGAATTTCTTATTGAGCGATTGTGGTGTAAAAAGGAGTCTATTGTATATGAAAAATAATGTTTGAGTCAGAGTAGCAGATCTAGAAGACTTGCTAATTTTGATCTATAGTTTATCCCACAAAGGGATTAGCCAAGAGGTCGCAAAGTCGCGCTCCCATTGTTCCTCAACTTTGGATTTTGGACGAGGGGAAGGTGTGGAGCGGAGGAATGTGTAAATGAGGGAGGCCTTGGAGGTGACAGCTAAGAAAGAATGTAAATGTGAGCTACGGTCGGGAGACGGGGAAAAGTTATGAGAGTGCTGTATCTGGGAGTAAGCAGACAGGACCGAATCTTTGAGTGCAAGATATTTACGGGCAAAAGAAGCGGGGAGATTAAAGGATTGGCTGAGTGTTGAAAAGGGTAAGAAAGTGGAACCAGAGAAGAGTTGAGAAATCCAAATTAAACCTTTCTGCCTCCAGGATTTCCAATAAAAAGGTTTGTTATTGATAAGGAGATTTTTATTGTGCCAAATGGTAGTGGATAAGAAGTCAGCAATGGTGGAGGGAGGAGCTGGAGCCGAAGCTAAGAGTAACTTACTGGTAAATTTGTGTATAGGAGTGGAGGACAGTTGTGGTTTGCGAGAAAAAGAGAGAAATTCAGCAAAAGTAAAAGGGGAAAGGAAAAGACGTTCTAACGTAACCCATAGAGGGCAGGGCTCATCAGGATCACGTAACCAAAAGGAGGCCTGACGCAAAAGAAAGGCCTTGTGGTAGGTAAGGAAATCAGGGAAATTAACACCACCTTCTGATTTAGGGCATGTTAATCTAAGGAGGGACATATGGGGCTTTTTGGCAGACCAAAGAAAAGAGGTGAGAATAACGTTGATTTTCTTATAAAACGTCATGGGGTTAGTAACAGGAATGTTAGAAATGGTATATAAGACAATAGGGGATAGCATAATTTTAATGGTATCAAGGCGCCCCCACCATGAGAGATAAAGTGGGTGCCATCTGGTTGTGAGAGAAGAGAGTTTCTGGGTACATTTGTTGAGACAAAGTGAAAACAGTATCAGCAATAGAGGGGGTGATATGTAAACCTAGGTATTTAATATGGGTGGAACTCCAGGTGAAATTGGAGGCAGCAAAGTCAGGTTTGAAGGTGTATTTAGTGAGGGGCAAAATTTCGCACTTATCATTATTCAGCTTCTGCGAATACTCATGCACTTCAGCAAGGAAAGCGGGAATAGAGTCAGTAGGATTGGAGATGAAAAGCAAAATGCCGTCTGCATAAGCAGCAAGTTTGATGTGAGAATGTGTAGTTTGAAAGCCCTGGATAGTAGGATTTTGTCTGAGCTTGGAAAGAAAGGGTTCCAAAGCTAAATTAAAGAGGAACGGGGATAAAGGACAACCTTGTCGTACAGCTCTACCCAGGTCAAAGAAAGGGGAAACCAGACAATTTGCACAGACTGCCGCTCTGGGATTGGAATAAAGAAATGAAATTAAAGATAAAAATTTAGGGCCAAAACCAAACCATTCTAGGGCAGAAAAAAGATAGGTCCATTCCACCCTGTCAAAAGCTTTCTCTGCATCTAGGGCAATAGCCGCTAGAGAATCTTGAAAGCGGGGGGACTTAGATAAAACATTAAAAAGTAGTCTAGTATTGTCAGTAATATAACGTCCTTTAACTAAACCAGATTGTTCGGGGCCAAGTAGTTCAGGTAAAAAGGGGTCCAACCGAATTGCAAGTGATTTAGCAAAAATCTTGTAATCAATATTAACAAGGGAAATTGGCCTGTAATTTTTCCAGTATTGAGGGTCTTTCCCTTCTTTAGGGATGATACAAATATGGGCATCGGAGAAGGTACCTGAAGCACTGGCACGAGCGACAAACGAACCAATAAGGGAGTGTAGTTTAGGCATTAGTAATTTGGAAAAATGAAGATAAAATTCAACAGTGAACCCGTCAGGTCCAGGAGCTTTATCTTATTTAAGAGAATGAAGGGCAGAAAGCAATTCCTGTTGGGAAATGTCAGATTCCAAAGAGGCTAAGTCAATGGGGAAATTGTCTGGTTGAAGAATAGAAGAGAAGAAATCAGAAAGAGATTGGGGAGAGGGATGAGTCTCAGAGGAATAAAGGGTAGAATAAAAACGAGAGAATTTGTCAAGGATGTCACTATCCTTATGTTTAAGAGTAGCGTTGTCATCAAAAACAGAATCAATGTTTAACTTGTTATGTTTGATTTTCAAATAGTTAGCCAGAATCTTTCCCGCCTTGTTCTTCCCACCATAGAATTTCGAACTAGATTTCAATAGATAAAGAGAAGCATCATCTGTGGATTTTTTGTTAAACTTCAACTTAGCATCAATAAGTGCTGTCAAGCTTTCCTTTGAGTGGGAGGTATAGTAGGAGTGCTCCAATCCCTTAATGTGTTGGAGAATATCGCTGGTGTATTTACGAGCGGTCTTCTGTTTTTTGGCCACAAAATTGATGATAAAATCCCTAGCAGTAGCTTTAAATGCATCCCAAATAGTATGGACAGGGATGGAAGGAGTCTCATTAAGGGCAAAATAGTCGTTGAAAAAGTAAACGAAAGACGCTGTAAATTTAGGATCCAAAAGTAAAGAATTATTAAAACGCCACCTCTTGGGTCCAATGGGTTTGGGTAGAACATCAATATTAATCGAGACTGGGGCATGATCAGATAATAGGATAGGGCCAATTTCTGACTGGGTGAGAGATTGAGACAAATTATGGGAAATAAAAATGTAATCAATACGTGACTGGGAGTGGTGGGAGGGAGAATAAAAGGTGAATTCTTTGGTAGTTGGATTACAGAGACGCCAGGCATCAATAAGTTTATGCTGCGAGACTGCTTGGGCAAAGAGTTTGTGAGGTTTATTTGGAACAAAGGGAGCTTTGGAGTGCCGATCCAGACAAGGGTCGAGAGGTTAGTTGCAATCTCCTGCCATAATGAAATTATCATCGATGAGAGTGGAGATACGGGCAGCCATATCACGCCAAAATAAAGGGTCACCACTCGTGGGAGCATAAACATTGAGAAGAGAGAATGGAACACCCCTTAAGGAAAGCTTGACATATAACCAACGACCATCAGGATCAAATTCAGTAGTTAACAGGGAGTGAGAAAGAGATTTGCGAATTAGAATGACAACGCCATTACGTTTACCATCTCCAGGAGAAAAAAACACCTCTCCCACCCATCCCCTCTTAAGCTTAACAGATTCTGTTTCGGATAAATGAGTTTCTTGTAAAAAAGCAAAATCCACATTCAATTTGGCAAGGTGAGAAAGAATTTGCTGTCTCTTAATGGGAGAATGGAGACCTTTAACGTTCCATGAAACAATACGCACTGACATTAAAAAGAATAATATGGAGGATAATAAATGCAATAGAAAAAACCTCATAAGAGAAGAAAATAAGTAGAGATGAAGAGAGAAAGAATAAAATAGGAATATGGATAGAAAAAATGTAGTTACAGACAAGATGTAAAAAGAGAGAGTATGAAATTTAAGAAAAAGAAAAAATTCTGAATCGATCAGAAGGAAAATGCCAAAAGAACAAGCCATGTCTACAACAAGAAATAAGGCCAGAAAGAAGGAAAAGTAATAAGAGTAAGGAAAAGGGAAAAGAAAGAACAATATCTGAAGTAAAAAAATTAGAAAGCGAGGATGGCTGCAGTGAGAAGAGAAGGAGGAAAGAAAAGAGAAAGGTATTGAGTAGAAAGATGCAAAAACAAGCGAGCAAGAAAAACAGGACCATCGAAAGATAAAAATATTGTAGCAGAAAAAGTAGACAAATAGAAGCAAGTGAAAAAAAAAGGACACCTTGGAACACAAGAAGAGAAAAGGAAAGGCTAGGAAAAAGGGAATTTGAACATGAACGAACATTGCAAACAAGGAATAAAAAAGCGTACTTACAGGGGAGGGAAGCAGGGGAGGGCAGTCAGGAAAAAAGTTCGAGCAGGAGGAAGGAGGGGGGTAGAGCCAACTGGAGAAGGCGGGACATCCAAGGTCAGCAAACCGTCCAACCAGGAAGACAGCGCGGAACGCAAGAAAAAAAAAGCTGTGAAAACATGAGGAGAGTATTAAAAGGGCAAATCGGTAAGGAACAATGAGAAACTAATACAACAACATGTAAGGAAAATGAATAAGATAATGAGGGAAAAATTACTACGAAAACAGAACATCATATGAAACCAGGAAGGAATACGAGAACAAGGAGTTAAGTAATGCAATGTGAACGATATACATAACATATCAAACAGGGAAAAACATAGAACAATTCAAAAAAGTCATGGAGGAAAGGACGAAGAAGAAGCACCAGACACATCCATGTCAGCTGCTCGACAGGAATTTAAGAAGCTTTGAAGTCGAACAGGATCCTCATAGGTCGTTTTGTTGTTGTAGGTAACTCTGAAAAGGCAAGGATGGAAAAGACCATATCTGGCGCCAATTGAACGGAGCTCCGGTCTCATGTCCAGGAAGGCCTTACGGCGATTAGCTGTAGCTCTGGCATAGTCTTGCGCAAAAAATAGGGAGGAACCTGACCAAGAAAGACGAGGTGAAGCTCTGGCAGCTGAGAGAACTTTCAAAAGATCAGTATATTCTAGGAAATACATGATGACGCCTCTTGGTTTCGATGAAGTGGAATTAGGCGAGGTAGCTAGACCTAATCTATGGGCCCGCTGTATATTGAGTGCAGTATCTTCTGGCAGATGTAGGAGTTTGGGTAGAAAAGACTTGAAGAAGGCAATGGGGTCACTTCCTTCGCATCCTTCCACCAGGCCGTAGATACGTAAGTTATTGCGTCTATTTCTGTTTTCGAGCTCCTCGACCTGCTTTTGAAGGGAGGTAATTTGCAAGTGCATGTGAGAAACCTTAGCAGATGACTCCTGGAGAGAAGAAACAGTATGTTCCACTGACGTGACTCTAGCTTCTATTTGCGACCAGTTATCTGTTAGAACTTGTAGCTTAGAATTGGTTTCCTCCATAAAGGGACGTAAAGCCCTTATTTCCTCCAAGAGTAAGTCCATAGTGGTATTCGGGGTGGAATTGGATGGTGAGGGAGGATCTTTCTTTAGCCGTTTAGTGGTTGTTTTCCCAGATGACTGCACTGAAGAATCCATTTCAGATGAGGAGATAGTGGTAGCAGGTGCTTGAGAGGCCTCTAACTGCGTCAATGCAGAGAAAACTTTGGATTTTTTGATGAAGTTGCGCTTCTGGATCTTGTTAGCGCAATCCGCCAGGAGTCTGCTCATGAGGAACAAGTTGGGAATCAAAAATCCACCAAATAACGTGCGCACACTGTAGAAATGCTGAAAGACGCAAAAAGACGCAAAAAAAATGGCTGAGCAGCTGATTAGGTCAACAGTGGCAGTGAAATAGTGTTGCTGAAGATGCTATCATAAATTCAAGTTCCAGTAAAGGGTGCAAGAGGCTTTAAAATGACTTCCAGAACAAGGAGATGAAACAACAACCTTCATATGCTAGCAGGAAAAAAAAACAGGGCAAAAGAGTGAAGTAACAGTCTATCCTGCTGATAAAAACTGATAGCGTACGCTGTAAAGGGCCATAGTAGAGGAGAAAGCGTCACAAAAAAGATGCAATTCAGGTAATACAAAATGTCCGCCAAAAACGTGAAGGGCTGTGTCGATATTAGAGGTGCGAGCAAAAAGCCATGAAAGTCAGCGTATTGAAGAGGGGGTTGACATCAGCCCACCTCACAGAAAGAAAGTGGAGCCCAGCATTGTCGAGGTTTGTAGGAGGCAGGGGAGGGTCCTTCAGCAAAATCGTGGTAAACGCGCAAAATGGCGTCCGCGGCCGCTGTGGAGATGCGGCTAAAAAGTACCTTCCAGGAAAAAGGGAAAGGAAGCTGTAAGGAGCCTCACCGAAGATGACACATGATGAAAATACTAAAGGATTGTAGGGATACCATTCTTCCTCCGATGTTGGAAGTAATGAATGGAGCCATGGAACAAGGTATTTTTCCATTAGCATGGAAGAGAGCTATTGTAAAGCCTCTTCTGAAAAAGTCTACCCTGGATCCCGGCATATTGAAGAACTTCAGACCCATATCCCTACTGCCTGCCCCTGCTAAGATGCTGGAGGCCCATTTGAACTCTCATCTTTCCAACTTCCTTGATGCTTCAGGCTTTTTGGATGGGTCCCAACATGGCTTTAGAAAGCTGCATAGCACGGAGTCTGCTTTGACCAAAGTCATGGATAACATCCGCAGGAAAGTTGATCTGGGTCAAACTACCGTGCTGGTACTGCTGGACCTTACAGCAGCATTCGATACCCTGTCTCCTGCCACTTTAACATCTAGGTTAAGTGAGGCAGGGGTAGCAGGACCGGCCCTCAGTCTCCTGAGCTCCTTCTTACATCAACGAGAGCAGTGTGTTATGCTAGGAGAATACCTCTCCCCAGCCAAGTCTCTGCAATGTGGGGTGCCACAGGGGTCGGCATTGAGTCCGACCCTGTTCAACATCTACGTGGCCCCCCTTGCAAGACTAGTAAGATCCCAGGGGATGGAGGTAGTGTTGTATGCCGACGACACGCAGATTATGGTGTCCCTGACCCACTCTGTGAATGTCGGCGCGTCAAACTTTAGGTCCTGCATGCAACTTGTTGCAGAGTGGATGATTTCCAACTCCGTAAAGTTGAACGGGGACAAGACAGAGGTCCTGGTCTTTGGCAAAGACCAGGGCATGTGGTCAGGTGAGTGGTGGCCTCCATCTTTAGGCATCTGCCCCACTCCTACACAATCTGCCAGGAACCTTGGTGTCATCTTTGACACCCGGCTTTCTATGGAACTCCAGGTCAATAGGACGGTGGCCACCTGTTGGGGTGTCATCAGGACTCTGAAAAGAATTGTCCACTATCTTTCCCCACAGGCACGTAAGCAGGTTGTGATCGCTCTTGTTGGCTCAAGGCTTGACTATTGTAATTCACTCTATGCCGGGGCCAACAAGGGCCTTCTGCAGCGCCTGCAAGCTGTACAGAATGCGGCGGCGCGTTTTGCTCTTGCCCTGCCTTGGCTGTCCTCTATGACCTTGGCGAGGAAGAATCTCTATTGGCTCCCTATTCCCTCAAGGATTATGTTCAAACTTCTTTGCCTCACATACAGTGCCCTGATGGCAGGTCCGGCAGATGCCCTTGGATCCTTACTTACTAGGTATGTCCCGAACAGATGCTTACGCTCGGGGGAGCTTAACCAACTGGTAATCCCCCGTGCTAAGAAGGCTAGCTGGGGGAGCAAGGCCTTTTCCATTCTGGCACCCCAGATATGGAACACTCTTCCCCTTGAGATCAAATCATTGCCTTCACTTGACCTCTTTAGGAAAGCGTTGAAAACTTGGTTTTTCATTAAATCATACCAGTAAGCTCTGATTCTGATTGCTGACAGCTAGTTATTTGAGTTAGGCGCCTTGACGCCCATTGGGCATAGTTGCGCGTTACAAATGCCATTTCATTCATTCATTCACACAGCATGCCTGGTGTGTTCCGTGGGCTTAGTTCGCCATCCGCGGGTGAGGAGAAGCGCTCGAACCGCCTGTCTCCCTCGGCAGGCACGGAGTGCTTACAGGAACGCCGCCATTCTCGATGGGCGCTAAGCCACGCCCCAGGTGATACTTGTCTCTTTATACGCAGATGACGGCACTCTATACGTTAAGTGCCCGGCTGAAAATTTGGATCCCCAGATCCGAGAGTTCATCCAGTGCGGAGGATTTTCGGGCACACTCATGAACTGGGGAAAATCAGTAATCTTTCCACTAACGGTGGCTACGGAGCGATTCCATACGGATTTTCCACTCTGTTGGGCGGAGGGCCCGTGATATATTTTGGAATCTGGCTAAACCGTAATGTTGAAGAGCTATTGTGCTCCAACTATGGAAGACTGATAGAATGGCTGGAGAGCCGACTGAAGCGGTGGACGGGATTGCCTCTGTCCCTAGTGGGCCAAATGGTGATAGCCAAAATGGTCATCTTGCCCAAATTCCTTTACTTATTTACTAATCTTCCCCTCCCTCTTAACAGCTGCTTTTGGGAAGCCTTAACCTTACCCTTTGAGTAGGGCAGATTGGGCGCACCGGACATGGATCTTTACTATAGCTGCGCTCAAGCACAGTTTGACTTTCATTGGGTATACAAATTTGTGGCGCATACAGCGGCTGAACATGATAAAGCGGTGCCACATCCGCTGAACTTGGCTCTCTACAGATCAGAGCTTAGACCGCGATCCAGGGTAGACATGGTTGGCTGCACAGTGTTGTCGTGGCATGTTCTGGGCCATAGGGTGCAGCTGGAGATGCTGTACGCCCCCTCTATACTGCTGCTCAGGCATCCTGCATTACCGTTCTCGGCGGACACTGGGTCCTGCACTAGATTGAAGAGACTTCGACTTGAGTGATGCATTCCCAGAGGGAACCTCATAGAGCCACGCCAGGCTCTGGAGAGAGAAGAGCTGCGTTCACTTGACAGAATGAACTACTATCAGCTCCGAGCAGCCTTGCGCACTAGGTTTGCTTCCTTCCCAGTTGTGCCACCCAAGTTGCAGGTGCTAAGGACTTCCTGAGTAACCCCTCACCCCGCAAACTGATCACGCGGTTATATACTGGAATGCAGTGGACAGCGCCAATATGCGTTCCCAGGGCACGTCAGGAATGGGAGGCTCAGCTAGGCATACCTATTTCAGAGGACCAGTGGACATTCTGATGCGCACAGGTGAGAGAACTGTCCCCTAATGACAGGCTGTGTCTAATACATTTTACATTCATACACAGACTATACAGGATGCCTGAATGGCTACACAAAGTAGGCCTGATTGATGATGCGTGATGGATGAAGTGCCAAGCCCCAAGCACTTTCTTCCTGCACCTGGCCTGGAACTGCCCTGACATTAATCGATACTGGAGAGTCATATTTGATGTAATGGATGAAATGTTAGATCTACATACAGAACTCTCCCCCCTGACTGCGCTTCTGGGCTATGTGAGAAATGCGCCTGTGGGCAACAGGAAATTAATGTCAATGCTGTTGCTGCTTGCTAAATGTGCTGGGGCTGCTGCCAGGTTCCCTGCACTAGGGACTGGCTCAAGGATGTGGCGTTCTGCCACGGTCAGTTGCCTGCACATGGGACCTCACGCCCCCGGGACATCTGGGAGCTGCTACAGGTCTACCTGCGGCTGGGTGCGAAGTCGATTACCCTCCTCTGGCTCCGAGACGACTGAGCAGGTCTGAGATAAATGTGCCAGACTAATAGCAGCTAACAACGAGGTAATGACAGGGCACAACATGTGGAGCCCCCCCCCTTCCCCTTCCCCTTCCATGTTTCCCTCCCCTAGACCCTTCCTCTTCCTTTTGGGGTTCTCTGATCGGTACCTGGGAACTCATTGTATGAATGGTTGGCATACCATGTTGGGCTCTTACACTAGTAGCTGATATTTACAAGCTGTTCGGAGCTCTTGCTCCATCCCAATGCCAGAAATGTGAACGATTTGTCTCAATATCCTGCTTGTACCCACAGATATTTTCAATAAAAATAAATTAAACAACCGGTTTCAGACCGAGTTTCATCAGAGACCTGCTCATTTTCTTTAGGACAGGGATCCCACCATAGGTGGGTGCTACCTGTGACTGTCGCTACCTGTGGGTAGTTGTCTGTGTAGGTCTTGGGTCTCCTGTGCCTACTCCCAAAAAAAGCCCTTTTAGAGCCTCATATATAGGGCTCCCGGTTTTCTGGTATATATTTTTGGGCCATTTCCGTCTGTATTTATCCATATTTATTTTTTGTTTGCGTATGATTGAAGTTGTAAAACTGTACATTTCCATATCTATTTAACTGACAGACACGCACTCATACTTTGATGTCTGTCAAGTTTTAGCTATTTAAGCTGCCAAATATTACACAATACATACACTGGTAGATATTAGCACTATACCATAAATATATGTTAACATATTTCATTATTTAAAGACATTTTATTCTGTTTTTTAATTTCCCATGCAGTCCATCTGCTCCTCTGCTGGCCTATAATTCATGAAAGAAAGCAGGCAAAGTCACTTAAAAGAAGTACACTTTTCTGTATTTATCCACTTTTAAAGATAAATGCAGACAGAAAACACATTGTTTTCTGTCTGTATTTATATGTAAAAATCTGTCAAAACGGAAAACAGGGAGCCTTACTCATATACTACATTTTGAAGCATGGCAGCACAGCCAGCCTTCCTGCTGCGCTGCAGTGCATCAAAATAAAAGGACAGGAATTCGCAGTATCTACAAGATACGGCACATTTCTGTCCATCTTCCCTGTGCCGGCACACAAACAGCAGCCGTGCACCAACAAAGACACCCTTGCTTAATAGTGCAACGGTGCCTGCGTTGCAGGGATGATTGTTGTTGCACAAAAACAATCATTAAAGGAGTTTTGCTCCTTCTATGTGTGCTGCAAGATGCAGCTCACAAAAAAATAACCAAAAATCAAGGATAAAAAAGTATTTCTCCTCGTTGCGCCACTCCTACCCAGGGAGGCGTAAGATTCTGATACATTCCATGGTTTACAACACTTTGTAAATCTGGGATTATGTCAGGTTTCATGGATGTTGCAGGGGTACACGCACAGCAAAAACCATGGAACGCCCTTCGCGCAGAGTGAAAGTGGCCTATATTTACAAGGCCATGAAAAGTCACGCAGGGTGACTTTGCGTGACCTTGTAATTATGGGTTGGCTCACTGTGCCATAGGTGCCTCAAAAACAGTGATGCACCGGCTGAGCAGTGGGCTTGTAAATAAGCACCTAAGAAGGCACTCAACTGTGCTCCAATTTCTATGTGGAGTAGAGTTCACCTCCTGAGCAGTGCTTAATCTGCATCAGTGGTTGCTGGCATTTATTTATAGAGCCAGGACATGATGTTTATTGATGTTTAGACAGAATATTGGAACCAAACTATCGTAGAACAAAATATTGTTTCAAGTATTGTGAAGGTAAGTTTCTATAGGCAAGTAGAGTTTACTATATATAACGGCACATATGTGTACCTTGACAATATATATATATATCTTCAGGGTATGTAGACGTGGAGTCAAGAAGAGTACATCTATACTTACCTATTTGCACTTGCTGTCTCGATATTTTGGTCCTCGATATTTTTGTCACAATATTCTTTCTACACAATATTTTTGGCTTCAATATTCTGTCAGTGATCCGTTTTCATTATCAATCTTTGACCCAGAGCAAAAGAAAGAGAGGCAAAAGAGGGCGAAAGAAGGAAAACAAAGCCAGAAAAACAATGAAAAGGGAGAAAGTGATGACGAAACCTGCAAGAGTGAGATAGGAATACAGAAAGTGTAGGATGATGAAGAAAAAGGAATGTGGTAGTATCAAGATTTCATCTCCTTGATATTTGGTAAACCTAGAATTCAACAATGCGGTGGATTCCTGAACGTATGTTTTTTTTTACAAATTACTGTTTCTGAGCCCGTTTGCCCAACTTGTGCATGGTTTCTTGTCCTCATTTGCAAGGGCCAACACTCACTGAGATATGAAAGAAGGCTTACTTGATATAATAATGGCGCAAAACATTGTCTTGCATTATCCATATTAACAAGCATTGGCAAAGCCGATAGGTCTCACATAGCCTATTGGCTTTCCAATAGTTATTAGCCATGCTGCCCAGCATCTTCTGTGCTGTGCAGCAGGGCTAAAGTAAAACAAATAATGATGCTGCTTTTTGTTTAGTTACCACTCCAAGGCAGATCGGTAGCAAAAAACGAAACATACAAAAGTGTTTTTTTTTAATAGCTGGTGGGGGGAGATGAAGCAACCGGGGCGGCAACAGGGCATAGCACCAGGGGGAGTCAGGAGCAATATGGAGGACTTTGGCGGGCACAGAAGCAATATGGAGGAGGGTGGAGGATATGGAAGCAATAAGGGACGAGAAGGAAACATGAAACCAAATGGCGAAGTACAAGGGGGCACGAACGCAGCACTGGAAAGGGCAAAGGGGTGGATGCAACACTGAGAAGCACACAGGCGAAAATAGCAGCAAGAGGACATGAAGAAGCACATGGGCAGAGGCAGCAGCCCAATCGGCAGGTAAGTACATGAGGGAGATGGCTCAAAAACACATGTAAAGAAAGCTGGCTCTATATATACTATGCCAAAGCAAAGTATAGTGTGCAGAGTTCAGTAGATCCCCAGAGGTATAGCAGAGGCTAAAGTAGATAATACTAACAGCTCTGTCTGTGGTGGTGTGGTTGAGCAGTTAGACTTATCAGTGGGTGGTGTTAAGCATTTATTATGCACACTCAGGCAAGAAATGATGTCACACACTAAAAGACTAAAGTTATATTTATTTTATTTTACAACCAAGGGTTACTTAATGCAGGTAAGTTGTAATACTTTCAAAGTATCAAAGATTTTCAGGTAAAAAGGTGTGTAGAGTTTCAAGCAATACGTTTTAGCCGAAAGAAAATACTTGATATTTAGGAAACACAGTTAGTGAAATACAGAGAGAAAGTTATGCAATCCTGTGGGGGAAAGACAGGTGATGTACTTACAAGTAAATACACAGCTTTCAGTTCCAGTCTCGGGTGGTCTCAACCCATCACTGCGGGCAATGTCCGTTGTCGTGGCTAGGGGCGCCCAGTGGTGCGGTATTCAGTATCTACGCAGCGGCGGTTGATACTGGCAATTATATTTACCCTCGCAGTCTGTGGAGACTAATGTAGCAGATTGGTTGTTAGCAGACCGCCAACATGGTTACCATTGCGGTTGGCTGCAGCTGACTGCTGGCTGCTGTCGTTCGGCTGGAGGAGTTCCGCTGTTGTCGGACCTTCACGGGGAGGCCGCAGTCAGGCAGTAGGGCCAGGGGTGCCGGAGGAGGCAGACAGGGACACTTGCAAGAGGGCATGGGCTCTCGGACACCAGCTGGGCACTGCTGGGGTTGTGGGAATGAGAGGATCCCTCGAGTTTGTGGAAGCCATCCAGATGGGATGCTTTTCTACTGGCAGGGCAGAGTTGCGTTGACACAAGTGTTGGTCCTCTACCACTGTGGTCAGGGAATTGTTATGTAGCAGTGAGTCGCGTCAATATCAGTTTCGGTCCTCACTGTGGCAGTTCTTGTACCAGTACATCCCAGAGATTAGAGCTTCTAGTCCGGAGGGAGATTCTTGGTGCTTTGGCAAAGGTTGCATGGCCTCTGGGCTTTCTTGAAGGTCAGGCAGGGGTTCTTAAAGGACAGCAGGTTCATTTGTTGAACCAGGTACAGGTGGTAGGTTTTGCCGGGTTTTGTCTGCAGCAGTTCAGTTACTACGGCAGCGGTCTACTTCCGTCTTCTTCTTTGGTCTGTCGAATCAGAAGAGGTAAGGTTCAGGGGTGCCCCTATATACTATATTTAGGGGGGTTTACAGGGATGTGCGGTCGGGACCATTGGGTCCCTCCCTAGTATGCCATCCTCCAATGGGAGGGGGGTACAATCCTTTTCATACTTGGCTGAGTCCCCTCACCTTCAAGATGGAGGGGACTGAGATGTGTGCTTCACCTCATCTCCCCCACCTTAGGTGTGGAGTTGGCAAAAGTGGGCACACCTCCCTTCCTGGCTAGGTTTTCCAACTGGCTCTCACACCCAAAATGGGGTCAGAACCAGTGGGAACCAGCTGCTGATACAAAAGACTAGGGGTATCTAACAAAGGCGGCAGGCCTGTGAATCTCCCTCTTCGTGGACCCTACCTATCCTGGGGGAGCAGGCATGACATCTCTGCCCAGCATGGGATTTGCTTTCAGACCCAGAGAGAGGCAGGATCTCTACCCAGGGGTCCAGAAACCTGTCTGGTAGTGTCAGATGGCTGGTAGCCAACCTGAAACCACACCAAGACTGCTCATGTTTCTGAGTTCATTTTACATGAAATCCGACACTGGCATCAGTGCGGGTTTAATATGCTCAGGAGTTTGATACCAAACTTCTCAGCCTTCAGTAAAGTGTCTGTGTGAATGGCACAGACCCTGTAGGGGTATAGTGCTGTGCAACTGTGCTCTCACCGGTGGTATAGTGTACCCTGCTAGAGGGCTGATTTACCTATGCCTCAGGCAGTGTTTGTTAGGCATGGCACCCAGGGATGGGTGCCACGTCAATGATTGGGTTTGGGGTCTCACTATGACACATAGGCTGCAGTGGCAGGGTGTAGGTGTCAGGTGAGGAGTCTCTGAGGGTCACATAATACATGCTGCAGCCCTCAGAGGCTCTCTCTGGTCACAAGGCTCTTGATGCCAGTGATAACTTTTACAAAGGACTTACATGTGGGCCCGAGGTTGTGCCACTTGTGAATGCAAAGGTGCAGTTTTGGGAAAGAACTCAAGTGCTGAGGCCTGGTTAGCAGGATCCCAGAACACACTTCAGTAAGGTTGGCATCAGTTCAAGACAAAAGGTTAGGGGGTAACCATGCAAAAAGGGGCACTTTACTAACCCCCCCCCCCCATGAAATAGGATGAGAGTAACCTTTTGCAACAGAGTCTTCATTGTCTAAGTGAAAGAATCTGGAAATGCCATCTACATTGGCATGGTCACTACCAGGTCTGTGTTTCACTGTAAAGTTCATTCCCTGCAGGGAGCCGGACCACATCAACAGTTTGGGATTTTCACCTTTCTTTTGCATTAGCCATCTCACAGGTCTGTGGCCAGTTTGTATCAGAAAGTGAGTACCGAACAGGTATGGTCTCAGCTACTTCAGGGACCAAACCACAGCAAATGGCTCCCTTTCCATAGCTCTCCAACGCTGCTTCCTGGGGAGTAACCACCTGCTTATAAAAGCAACAGGCTGGTCTTGGGCATCATCATTAGTCTTGGATAGAACCATTCCTATCCCTAACTTAGAGTCATCAGTCTGCACAATGAACTGCTTGGAGTAGTCTGGAGCTTTGAGAATTGGTTCTGAGCAGATTGCCTCTATCGGGGTGTCAAAAACCTTCTGACAACTAACTGTCCAATTCATTTTCTTGAGCATTCTTTTGGAGTTAAGTTTTGAGAGGGGTGTCACAATTAATCCATACCCTTTCAAAAACCTCCTGTGGTACCCAGTCAAGCCAATGAATGCCAGGACTTGGGTCTGGATTGTGGGAGCCCCCAAGTCCAGAATTGTCTGGATCTTGGATTAGATGGTCACACTTGGCCTCCACCTATAAGGTGGCCTAAGTATACAATAGTTCTCTGCCCTATCTGGCACTTGGATGCCTTGATGGTTAGGCCTGAGCCTGCAGGGCCTGTTAAACCTTCCCCAGGTGGATCAGGTGGCAGCAATATCATCTAGATATGCTGCACTAAAGGTCTCCAAGCCAGCAAGAACTTGATTCACCAACCTTTGAAAGGTGGCAGAGTCATTCTTT
The DNA here is from genome assembly GCF_964263255.1 of Lissotriton vulgaris. Lineage (NCBI taxonomy): Eukaryota > Metazoa > Chordata > Amphibia > Caudata > Salamandridae > Lissotriton > Lissotriton vulgaris. The sequence continues at coordinate 427,584,539 of NC_141695.1, read as the reverse complement.
AAACCAAAATGCATACCAGTAAATTGATAAAGCCCATCAGGTGTGGAGAATGCTGTCTTTTTCTTTGGCTCCTGAGGCCATGCCAATTTGCCAGTACCCTGCAGTTAAGTCAAAGGAACTGAGAGATTTGGCGACACCCAATTTGTCTATAAATTCATCAGCCTTTGGGATGGTGTGTGCATCTCTCTTGGTGAAAGAATTGAGACCTCCGTAGTCCTTATAAAACCTAATTTCTTGCTTTCTACCCTGTGGGTGAGGTTTGGGGACTAGGACCATTGGGCTGGCCCTCAGAAGGTTCAGTGACACTTAACTTGATCATCTTCCTTACTTCAGCCGTGATGCTCTCCTTAACTTGGTCAGACTGGTGATAGATCTTTGTTTTGACAGGCAAGATGTCTCCAGTGTCCACATCAGGGGTACACCAGTGTGTCTGACCAGGATATAAGTAGATGAAGATGAGCATATTGCTGCAGGACCTGCGTGCAGTCAGCCTGCTGTTGGTCAGAGAGGGTATCCGAGTAGATACCTCTATCCACTGAGCCATATTTTGGGCTTTAAGAGAGGAGGCCAAGGAGAGGTTGACTCTCTGTCACCTGATTCTCATCAGTAACCATCAGCATGGTTACATCAGCCCTGTCACAGAAAGGTTTCAGGTGATTTACATTGATCACCCTCTAGGGGTCCAGCATGTGCCCAGTTCTACCAGGTAGGCAATCTCACTTTTCTTTTCTAAGATGGGGTAAGGTCCACTCCATTTGTCTTGGAGAACCCTCGGTGCCACGGGCTCCAAAACCCACACCTTTTGCCCTGGTTGGAACTCAACCAGTGTAGCTTTATGGTCATACCACAGCTTCTGGAGCTGTTGGCTGGCCTCTAGATTTTTGGATGCTTTTTCCATAGACTCTTCCACACTGGAGAGAAGGCCTAGTACATAGTCCACCACATCTTGTTTAGGCTCATGGAGAGGTCTCTCCCAGCCTTATTTTACAAGAGCAAATGGTTCCCTTACAGGATGGCCAAACATAAGTTCAGAGGGAGAAAACCGTACTCCCTTCTGAGGCACTTCCCTGTAAGCAAAAAACATCATGGCAGAAGGACATACCATTTCCATTTGAGTTTTTCAGGGAGCCCTATGATCATGCCTTTCAATGTCTTGTTAAACCTTTAAACAAAACCATTGGTTTGTGGGTGATAAGGTATAGTGAATGTGTAGTTCACTCCACACTCATTTCACGTGTGATTTAGGTAAGCTGACATGAAGTTGGCATCACTGTCAGAAACCACCTACTTAGGGAAAGATACCATTGAGGGTTTTGGCTATGACAGGAGCTGTAGTAGACCTAAGAGGAATTGCTTCAGGATACCTGGTAACATGATCCACTACTGTGCAAAGAACAGAAGAGGGGCCCTGATAACTACACAGGCTAAGAGGAGAACAACCCGCCAGGGCGAGATAAATGACAAAAGAACATGTTCTTTTGACAACATGATCCACTACTACCAGTATATATTGGTTTCCCGAGGCCGTTGGTGGTTCAAGTGTACCCACTATGTCCACACCAACCCTCTCAAAGGGAACCCCAACCACTGGTAGAGAAATTAAGGGGGCCTTTAGGTGTCCACCTGTTTTGCTACTGGCTTGACAGGTGACACAGGAGCTGACAAACTCCTTCACTTTCTGGGACATCTAGGGTCAGTAGAAATGTCTGACAAGCCTTTCCCAAGTTTTAGTCTGGCCCAAGTGCCTAGCTTGGGGATCTCATTGGCCAATGTGAGTAAGAACTCTCTGTATATCTGAGGCACTACCACTCACCTAGTGGTACCAGGTTTGGGGCCTCTGTACAGGAGTCCCTCCTCCCAAAAGGTCCTGTGGGAGCCACTGACATCTCCCTCTTCGTGGTCAGCAGCTTGCTGCCTCAGGCTTTGAAGAGTTGGACAGGCCTGCTGTCCAAAGCAGAGCTGTTCCCTAGAGGGTCCCCCTGGGCCTGGGATCTCAACCTGGTATGGTTCAAGTCCCACAGGCTCTGGTCCCTCTAGGGTTGAGAAGCCATCTCCTTGAGGAGAGGAGTCCTGATCGTTTTGCTGTTGGGAAGCTGGCCCCACAGTCTTCCCACCTTTTTGTTGGGAGGTTGTGCAATACTTTCAGGCTCCATGCTCCGTTTTCACCCTGTGCTCTGGTTTTCAAACACACATGCTCAGGGGTTTCCAGCATAGCTAAATGGGTCCTCAATTCTACCGCAGTCCATGCTGATGCCTCCAGGTCGTTTCCAAGAAGACAAGCAGCTGGCAGTTTTGGAGAGACCTCTACCTGTTTCAGGGCAGTAACCACCCCCTCCCCTGTCTATTGTCACCATGGCCAAGGAATGGTCTTTGCTTACACTGTTTGCAGTGGTGACTGGATAAGTCTGTCCAGTCAGGTATTGTTAGGAGGAAACCAGTGTATCTTTTACTACGGTGAAACTGGCACCTGTATCTCTCAGGGTTTCTACTCTAGTCCCATTAAGCAAGGGGTGCTGCACAAAGTTCTTTAAACTAGTGGGCCACACAGCTAAAGTGACAAGGCATACCCTCCCCCTTCTGAAACTAAAATTGCTTCAGTGTGAAGCCTGATTTGCTCTGGGCACCCTGCTGATCACATCTAGAGATTAACCACACCAGCAGTAACAGGTGGGGGATTAGGGCCTAGATGTAGGTAATTTTATTTTACCACTTCCTAAATACCGAATTTTACCGATTCGGTATTTAAGAAGTGGTAAAATAGAGGGGGGGATGTAGGTATTACTGAATCGGTAAATACCGAATCGTTGAGATTCGGTATTTACCGATTCTGTAAATACTGATTCAGTAATGCCCATTGATTCCTATGGGCATTGAAGCCCATAGGAATCAATGGGCATTACCGAATCGGTATTTACCGATTCGGTAAATACCGATTCCAGCAAGGGTGCAGGGGGTGTCACTTTGACACCCTCTAGCACCCCAAATACAGGCATGTGTGCCATGTGGCACACAGACATGCCCTAAGGGCATGTCTGTCTGTCACATGGCATAGGTGTGCATGCACACATGTGCATGCACACCTGGATTCGGTATTTTACCACCCAATTGGATTGGGTGGTAAAATACCGATTCTGAAAGGCCTTTGAGACTCAAAGGAGTCCCACCTACATCTAGAAGTTACCGAATCGGTAAAAATACCGATTCGGTATTTACCAAATCAGTAAATTTACTGATTCGGTAAATTTACAGATTCGGTAAAATTGCCCCCTACATCCCAAAAACCCATTTACCGGTCGGTAACGGCCGAAATCGGCCGTTACCGGCCGATAAATGGCCACCTACATCTGGCCCTAGGAGCATTCTTGTTGGGACAAGTGGCATCTCCAGTTTGGTATCCCAACTTCTTACATTTGTTACTCCAGGCCTTTGAGGGATCAAGATTTTTACCCAAGTATCCACCAGTGGGTTAGAAAGTGTTCTGGAGTCCACCCTCCTGTGTAAGTGTTTGGGGGCCTTTAGAAGACTCTTGTTTTTTTTTATCTTAGGAGGATCACCCCCTTTCCCCTGGGGAGGTTTGTTAATCCCTTTCTTCTGGTCTTTCACAATTCTTGGGGAGAAATTAGACCTAGGTCTCCCAGATACTGATGCAACCTTTCATTAATTCAATTACTTTACTTGTGTTCTTTCATAAATTGTACAGTCTAGTATAATCATGCACATTACTTCCAGTTAACTAACCATCTATTGTTTTACTGAGTAGTCTATGAAGTCAACCCAGGACTGACTTTGGGTTTTGTGAGCCCCCTGAACCTGATTCTATTCTCCTCAGTTGTGAGCCCAAATCCCTCAATCAAGTGCCCTTCATTAGGTCATAAGGCTCAGCATCTTCCCCAGTAAGGGTCAATGGTCTGTCCCTACAGTTACCAGTTGAACAGTTCCCAGAATAGTGCCCCCAGTGTAACTTCTTCACTTTTCTAAGGCCACAGGCCCTCTCAAAGGCTGTGAACCATTTTGTAATTTCATCACCCTCCTCAAATTTAGGGACAATCCCTTTGGGGTTTTTTGGAATCATAGGATCCTTCCTTTTTGTGTATTAAATTGATGCCACCATTTATGGGTGCCAGCTCATATTCTGCTCTTTGTTTTTCTATATCCAAGAGTTGGGATTCGAGAACTATTCTTTTGGTCAACCTCACTATAAGGTTGTCCTCTACATTGAGGCTTCCCTCAATGAATTCAGTACAACCTGGTCCACACGAGTGGGCTCTAAGTCCTCTGACTAGTATTCTGAGGGTCAGGAGCATATTGTACCTATCCTCCCTATCTAGTAGGAGAGGTTGGGAGTGCACCTTCTCTCCATCCTCTATTACCTCCTCTGAGTTCTCATCTCCCTGCTCAGAGGGGTGGTCTGTAGCATACACTGCCAAGAGCTCCATGAGCTTTTTCTTGGAGTGGCAAGATACCATGTTGATATTCGTAATTCTACACAGAGACCCAAGTTAACTCATCTTTAGATGAGCATAGGGAGTGAGGTCGAGCTCCTCACTCTCATTTTTTTTTAAATCAGCTATTATCACACTAATGGTTGGGGACTTTTTTGAATTATCTAAAACTTTCAACTACTTCCCCGTAACGAAAGTTCATTTTTAAATGTCTGAAAACAAAATGCTAAAGGGATTTAACCAAGCCCTAACAAGACTTAGGAATTTAAAAAAATAGATAAATCAAAAATGAGTTGTGCTAAAGTCAATTTTTGAATTCTTGTTGTGTGATCAGGTGTTGACTAAGTTAGTCCAGCAAATGCAAAGTCGTGAAACCCACCGCTGATCCACCAATGTAGGAAGCTGGCTCTCTATATACTATGCCAAAGCAAGGTATAGAGTGCACAAAGTCCAGTGGATCCCCAGAGGTATAGTAAATAATACTAACAGCTCTGTTTGTGGTAGTGTGGTCAAGCAGTTCGACATATCAGAGAATGGTTTTAAGCATTTATTGTACACAACAGGCAAGAAATGTTGTCACACTCTCAAAGACTGAATCCAGACCAATTGGTAAGTATAAACAGTTATACTTTGTATTTTATTTAAGGACCAAGGGTTACTTAATGCAGCTAAGTTGTAATATATTCAAAATATCAAAGATCTTCAGGTAGAAAGGTTTGTAGAGTTTCAAGTAATACTTTTCAGTCGGAAAGAAAATACTTGTTTTTCAGGATATACAATTAATGCGATACAGTGAGAACACTATGCAATCCTGTGGAGGAAAGACAAGGGATGGACTTACAAGTAAGTAACCAGCTTTCAGTTCCAGTCTTCGGATGGTCTCAGTCCAACACTGCGGGCAATGTCGGTCTTGGGAGACTGGGGGCACCCAGAGGTGCGGGATTCAGTATGTATGCCACAGCAGTTAATATCGACAATGATATTTACCCTTGCAGTCCATGGAGAGTAATATAGCAGGTTGGTTTTTAGCAGACTGCCAACATGGTTACCATCACAGTCGGAGATGGTTGGCTGCTGTCGTTCAGCTGGAGGAGTTCCGCCGTTATCGGACCATCAGTGGGAGGTCGCGGTTGGGCGGTAGGGCCAGAGGTGCCTTAGGAGGCAATCAGGGTCACTTGCAGGAGGGTACGGGATCTCAGGCACCAGCAGGGCACAGCAGGGGTCGTAGGGCTGAGGGGATCCCTCTAGGTCATGGCGACCATCTAGCTGAAAAGCTTTTCCACAGGCAGGGCAGATTTGCGTTGACACAAGTGTCGATTATATACCACTGTGGTCTTGTAATTGTTCTGTAGCAGTGAGTTGTGTCGAAACCAGCGTCAGTCTTCATTGTGGCAGTTCTTGTATTGGCAGAAACGGGGGACAAGACTCTCTAGTTCGGAGGGAGATTCTTGACACTCTGGCAAAGGTTGCATGGCCTCTGGGGTTTCTTGGAGGTCAGTCAGGGTTTCTGGAGGAACAGTAAGTCCAGTGGTCGAACTGGGTGCAGGTGACGGGGTTCTTGCCGGATTTTGTCTGCAGCGGTCAGTTCCTGGTCCAGCAGAGGTCCTTTTCTACCTTCTTCTTTGGTTCATCAAATCTGAAGAGGTAAGGTTCAGGGGTGTCCCTAAATACTAGATTTAGGGTTGTTTACAGGGGTTTGTAGGTCAGGACCAATGGCTCCCTCCCTTGGGGTGTCTACACCCCCTTGTATGCCATTCTTTCGTAGGAGGAGGGTCTAATCCTCTTCCTAATTGTCTGAGTCCCCACATCTTCAAGATGGAGGGGACTGAGATGTGTGCTTCACCTCGCCTCCTCTAACTGAAGGGTGGAGTTGGCACAGTTGGGCTTACTTCGATTCCTGGCTAGGTTTTCACGCCGGTTCTTGGGTCCAAAATGAGTAGGAGACAGTTACTGATAGCAGCAAAAGCCTGGGGGTAGCTAACAAAGGTGGCATGCCTTTGAAGCTCTCTCTTGCTGGATCCTGCCCATCCTGGGGGAGGAGGCATGAAACCTCTACCCAGGAGGTGCTTTGTTTCCAGACCAAGATAGCAGAGGGCTCTATTCACATGGGTGCAGAAACATGTCCGGTGGTGGCCGATGGTTGGTAACCAGTCAGGAACCCCACCAGAGCTGGTCGTGCTTCAGGGGGCATCTCTAAGATGCCCTCTGAGTGCATTTTACATTAAATACGAATCTAGCATCAGTGTGGGTTTAATGTGCTGAAGAGTTTTATACCAAACTTATCAGTCTTCAGTAAAGCCGTCATGGAGCTGTGGAGTTTGTGATGACAAACTCCCAGCCCATGCACTTACAATGTCTGTGAATGGCACAGACGCTGTAGGGGCATAGTGCTCATGCAACTGGGCCTTCACCGGTGGTATGGTGCACCCTGCTAGAAGGGTGGCTTACCAATGCCATAGGCATTGTTTGTTAGGCGTTGTACACATCAGCCACGTTTGGGCTTTGGGTCTCACTCTGACACATAGGATGCAGTGGCAGGGTGTATGTGTCAGGCGAGGAGTCTCTGATGGTGGCATAATACATGCTACAGCCCTTAGAGGCTCTTTCTGGTCAAGAGGCCCTTGGTGCCAGTGGTACCTTTTTACAAGAGACATAAATGTGGGCCAGAGGTTGTGCCAATTATGAATGCAAAGGTACAGTTTTGGGAAAGAACACAAGTGCTGTGGCCTGGTCAGCAGGATCCCAGCACACACTTCAGTCATGTTGACATTAGTTCTAGGCAAAACGTTTGGTGGTAACTAGGCAAAAAGGGGCACTTTCCTACAACATGCACTCTTTGTAAGTGCTCACACAAAAAGAAAAACCGGGTCCCTAATATCGAGCACAGACACCAGGCATACACACACATGGTAATGAGGCAATGCTTCATCGGATGGACAAATTCAAGGTTAAGAAGCTGGAACACGAAAAAGAAGCAGACAAATGACAGTGAAAAGGAAAGCCAACATATGGTAAGGAATGGGTGCGTTCTAAGACCCTTTATGTTCATGGTAAGCAACAATATGCCTCGCAACAGACAGCTCATGCGCTGTCTATCAGGCTTGACCTAAAAAAAATAGGGTAGCACAAGTGTCTGTGTCTCCTTCTGTACTATAGAAAGGCCCCTGGGTGTCAAAAGCAGGCGCATAAGTGAACTGAGCTCCTGGGACACTTCCATATTATGGTTTATGTGTCTCTACTTGCAGACGGTTGGAAATTCCAAAGATGATATTGCAGGGAGAGGAAGCACGCATTCCAAATAAACAATTGAAGCTTTGAAATCAAAACCCGACATTTGTTACTTTTTGATAAAAAAGAAACCAGTGTCCTTATCTGTTGTTGATATTGCTGCTAAATCTGGAAACTTTCCTCGGCAGCATTTTCCCGCCTCGCGCGTGCTTTGCCCAACCTGTTCCTCTCCCTTTATCAGTTCGGAGGCCAGCGGTTCCCAGCAGCCAGGCCTCATCTTCCCTTTCTGCGGAAAGGAATGCGTGGATGGGTGGTGGGGGCTCTTCCTATTTTAAGTTGTTTATGATTGTGAGTGTCCTGTCGGGGAATGGGCTCTGTTGACAAATGTGAGACAGCAAACTCCATACCCCGCTCTCAGCTGAAACCCATCAGATGTAGCTACAATTCAGGTATGTTTCTCAGAGATCTCTGGCGTTGACCATCAACAGACTGCTTACCTCAGAGGTGGGGGTCAATGAATGTGACTGGATTGTGCCCACCTCACTGAAGTCTCTACCACACATTCTAAACTGTTCCCCATTAAAACGTTTAATGGAAGTCCATTGCCGAGATGTGGGGGCCCGTCTTAATCCATCCACAATGTGAAATTTATCCCATCAAATTAAATAGGATCACCCGCCCTGATAACCCATCTCTTCCTTAAAAAATGACACTCTCTACAAATGAGCTCTGGGTCTCACCCTGTGTGGAGACTCAAAAGAAGGCTGCATGAGGCATGAATGGTTCAACTCTTATTATTGACAATTGTATTTTAAGGCATAATTCATGATCTCGGCTCCCCAAGATGACCACGTTGTTTGATACTGGGGAAATCATTGCCTCGTTCGTTCTGCCAAAGGTGGTAATGTTTATAAAAGGACTTACAGCATTAGTAAGCACTAAATGAAAGTTTCTCATTACTATACAAATCTGGGTGGTGGCGATGTGGCTGTGATTTCACCTGTCCCAGATGAAATCACAGTCTGTTCCATCTCTCCTCTTTCCTTCATCCTCCTGTCCCCCTATCTGCCTTACATCTCCATTTCCTTGTTCCTTTCTTCCTTTGGCCTGCAGGACATTCCCCCTACATTCCGCCTTCTATTCCCCATTCCTTCCGTCAGAGTTTCTCTTCTTCTCCCCTCCTCCAGCCTGATGGACCTTCAGCCCCTGTTTTTCTCCCTTCACCCGGCTTCCTGTTTCTTCTCTTGCTCCTACAATTTCCTGTTCCTCCACGCTTAATTTAGCATCCTGTTTTCTCTTCCCTTAATTCAGCCTCTTGTCCCTTCTCTAGTTCTTTCAGCTTCTTGTTCCTTCTCCCAGCTTTCTGATCCTCTGTTTACAACATTCTGCTCCCTATGTCTCTTTCCTTCAGCCTACTGTTACTCCTCTAGTTCCTTCAACCTTCTGTTCACCTTCCCTCCCCCCCTTCTGTTCCTTCTATAGGTTCCTCATCCTCCCGTCCCTGGTCCCTTCCTTTCAGCCTTTTGTCCCTTCTCTAGTTACTTGAGTCTTCTGTTCCTCTTTCCTTCCTACTTTCAGTCTAAGGTTTCTTCCCTTGCTCCTTCGGCAGCTAATTCTTCCTTCCTTCGGCTTCCTGATCTTGTTTCAGGCACCTATTCCTTCTCTCTCTCTTCAGTGCCCCACCCTTCTCTAATTCCTCCAGTCGCCTGTTCCTCCTTCCTCTTGTCTCCTGTTTTTCTCCCTTCCTTCATTGTAGCGTGTGTTCTCCAGTTGTGTCAGTGTCCAGTACCTCCTCCCTTTTTTCAGTCTCCTGTTCTTCTTCAGCCTCTTATTCCTTATGTCTTTCTTCCACCTCCTGTTCCTTCTTTCTTCCTTCAGCCCCATAAACATCCTTCGTTCAGCATCGTGCTCCCTCTATCTTCCTTCCTTTAGCTCCTGTTCCTTCTCTCTTCATCCCTTCTGTCTGCTGTAACCTTTCTCTTACTTCCTTCATCCTCTTGATGCTCTTCTCTTCCTTATATCTCTTCTTCCTTGTCTCTAAATTACATTAGCATCCCGTTCCATCTCCTTCTTTCTTTCTTCAGCCCCCCGTTGATACCTACTGTACATTGTTCAGTCTCCTGTACCTCTCTAATTCATCAAGCCTCTTCTTCCCTTTAACCTCCTAGTCCTTCTACATTTATCCTTCAGTCTTACATTTTTTATTTTCTACTTTCAGACTCTGTACCTTCTCTCTCTTCCTTCACCTTCCTTTTGATTGAGCTTTTTTTCCCCTCCCTTCACCCTCATATTCTTTCTCTTTTTCATTAGTCTTCTATTCTTCCTAATGTCTGTTTTTTCCAGTTTTATACAGGGCAAACTCGAAAGGTATTGGATCGCCTTCAATGGAAAGCAGTTACATTGCACAAGGCCACATTCTTTTTTTTATTTTTAGGCACAGAGAGATTAAGTGATTTGCCCCGAATCACAGAATGTTTTACCGACGCCGAGACTCGAACCTGATTCCCCAGTTTCATAGTCGACATCTCTGGGCATTATTCCTCATTCGCTCTCATCTTTCCTTCACCCTCTTGTTCTCACCCCTTCTTTTCGGTCTCGTTTTCCTTCTAACTTCCTTCAGCCTCCTGCTCCTCCTCCTTTCAGACTCCTGTTCCTTTCTCCCAGCTGTATTCTGCCAGCCTCTTCTCCCATTCTGTCAGCCTCCTCGATTCCTGTCCCCTCCCTGTCTGCTTTTGACGGTTCCTCAACACCACCACTTCACTCTCTCATTCACAAAGTCTTCAGTCATCCGACAAGCGCTATTTTTGGTCCTTTCTGGCCTGTCGTGGATTTCGCTCTGTGACCCCAGACAGTGGTCATCTTTCAGAGGCTATTTTGAGCAACAATTTCAGTGCAGTGGGGCTGCAGGGGTTCAGCGGAGGGGCAGGAATCTGGCTTTGTGGAGAAGATGTGGGTGCGCCCTACATCCGATGGGACAGTGACACTATTATAGTCAAATACTCCAGTGAACATCGCTAGTGATCAAAACTGCAGAAGCAAAACGAATGTTGTGGACTGGAAAAAGAGTCGACAAGTACATGCCAAATACATGAGGCATCCGTAAGTACCACCAGTTCACTCAGACCATCTGTCACAGTACACTGCACCCTGGGAACTGTATTGTCGTGGCTGGAGAGCACGGTCATTATACAAAAGACATAAGTAGGAGTTCATTTCTGCCCTTAGGTTACAGCAGCAGCAGGTAAGTCCTGCCAGGGATCCAGTCTCCCTGCAACTGTCCCTGCCTCCTAGCTTCCACTCCATACACACACACCAACACTCATGCACCTCATTCACTCTCAGCATTCCAGACATCTGCTCAAACATGCAGGGAATTGGAACACACGGGATACTGCAAACCTCCCTTTCCTACAGACAACAAAACGAAGAGCAATCAATCTGGACAAAAGCTACAGGGGCCAATCACTCACTCTCCACAAGTGCAGGTCACATATTCAGTCAACAACAACCTGTTAAAGTCACCAACACCCACGCTGATAAACAAAGACAACAAATAGCAGTCACAGTATCTCTGTGACAGTTCAAGGGTCCCTACACCTCATGTCAATAAAAAAACAAGCATTTGGCAATGCAATAGGTCTCGCTTTAGGAAAGTGTGAGCTATTGGTATTGTAAATTATATATTTTTTAATATGTGTTAGCTTTGAAAATATATAAATTAATAGCATTGTTATTCACAAAGCCAATAGCTTGCACTTTCCTAATGCGAGTCCTATTGGCTATGGCAATGCTTGTTGGTAGCAAGCAAGGACAGTGCTATTGTGGTGCTGAGTGATGATGTGGTTGGGCTGAGTGATGTGATGGTGTATTAAAGTGATGTGGTGGAGTATTAGAGTGATGTGGTGGTGTCCCAGAGTGATGTGGTGGTGTCCCAGAGTGATGTGGTGGTGTCCCTGAGTGATGGGGTTGGTGTCCCTGAGTGATGTGGTGGTGCCCCTGAGTGATGTGGTGGTGCCCCTGAGTGATGTGGTGGTGTTCCTGAGTGATGTGGTGGTGTCCCGAGTGATGTGGTGGTGTCCCCGAGTGATGTGGTGGTGTCCCCGAGTAATGTGGTGGTGCCCCTGAGTGATGTGGTGTTCCTGAGTGATGTGGTGGTGTTCCTGAGTGATGTGGTGGGGTCCCTGAGTGATGTGGTGGTGTCCCTGAGTGATGTGGTGGTGTCCCTGAGTGATGTGGTGGTACCCCTGAGTGGTGGCCCTGAGTGATGTGGTGGTGTCTCTGAGTGATGTGGTGGCGTTCCTGAGTGATGTGGTGGTCTCCCCGACTTATGTGGTAGTGTCCCCGAGTGATTTGGTGGTGTCCCCGAGTGATGTGGTGGTGTCCCCGAGTGGTGTTCCTGATTGATGTGGTGGTGTCCCTGAGTGATGTGGTGGTGCCCCTGAGTGATGTGGTGGTGTCCCTGAGTGATGAGGTGGTGTCCCTGAGTGATGCGGTGGTGTCCCTGAGTGGTGCCCCTGAGTGATGTGGTGGTGTTCCTGAGTGATGTGGTGGTGTCCCTGAGTGATGTGGTGGTGTCCCTGAAGTGATGTGGTGGTGCCCCTGAGTGATGTGGTGGTGTTCCCTGAGTGATGTGGTTGTTTCCAAGAGTGATGTGGTGGTGTCCCCGAGTGATGTGGTGGTGTTCCTGAGTGGTGTGGTGGCGTCCCTGAGTGATGTGGTGGTGTCCCTGAGTGATGTGGTGGTGTTCCTGAGTGATGTGGTGGTGTCCCAGAGTGATGTGGTGGTGTCCCAGAGTGATGTGGTGGTGTCACAGAGTGATGTGGTGGTGTCCCCGAGTGATGTGGTGGTGTCCCTGAGTGATGTGGTGGTGTCCCTGAGTGATGAGGTGGTGTCCCTGAGTGATGCGGTGGTGTCCCTGAGTGGTGCCCCTGAGTGATGTGGTGGTGTTCCTGAGTAATGTGGTGGTGTCCCTGAAGTGATGTGGTGGTGCCCCTGAGTGATGTGGTGGTGTTCCCTGAGTGATGTGGTTGTTTCCAAGAGTGATGTGGTGGTGTCCCCGAGTGATGTGGTGGTGTTCCTGAGTGGTGTGGTGGTGTCCCTGAGTGATGTGGTGGTGTCCCTGAGTGATGTGGTGGTGTTCCTGAGTGATGTGGTGGTGTCCCAAAGTGATGTGGTGGTGTCCCAGAGTGATGTGGTGGTGTCCCTGAGTGATGTGGTGGTGTCCCTGAGTGATGTGGTGGTGCCCCTGAGTGGTGCCCCTGAGTGATGTGGTGGTGTCCCTAAGTGATGAGTGAGGGTGAGAGGGTTGTGAGGGGTGTGAGGGTGAGTGAGAGTGTGTGAGGGTGGGTGAGGGTGTGAGGGTGAGTGAGGGTGTGTGTGAGGGTGAAGGGTTTTGAGGGTGAGGGAGGGTGTGGGTGATGGGGGTGAGGGTGTGTGAGGGTGAGGGGGTGTGAGGGTGAGGAGGTGTGAGGGTGAGGGTGAGGGTCCAAAATAAATGGTGGCAGGGCAGACATGATAAGACTGCGTGGTGACTGCGTTGGTCAGTTTCAGAATCAGGAGGGGCAGAGTCAGCACAGTCTGCGAGGGATCAACGTGTCTAGAGGCAAAGCATAGCGGATGTAGCATTGCAGCTAGCAAGTCGAGTGTTTTCAAGCTGAGTGTCCCTAGAGAGATGGCAACACAGCAACAGCATTTGAGGATCAAGGCTACTGTAAACAAGCACGGGAGGCTTTCACTTTCATCCAGAAACAAGCTCTCGGCATCGCTGTGGCGGGGGGGGGGGCGGGCGAGCGGCGGCCTTTGAAGTCTGATGCCGAGGCACAGACAAATGGTGGTGTGCGATGGGCACGCGGGGGTGGGGGAGCGGCATCCTTTGAAGTCTGATGCCGAGGCACAGACAAATGGTGGTGCGCGATGTGCACGCCGGGGGCGGGGGAGCAGCAGCCTTTGAAGTCTGATGCTGAGACACAGACAAATGGTGGTGTGTTATGTGGCTGGCGATGGTGTGCACGCGCATGGATCACATGAACTGTATGCGATCCCCAGCCGTTGTGGTAGAATTTTCTTATCCGCATACTATAATCTCGCCAGAGCAATGCGCAAGCGCATTGGCTCAGGCGAGACCTAACGAGATAGTAACTGGGTTTTGACTACAATTGCAAAACAGTCTAAGACCTGCAAGTCTTGCAATCTCCTTGGACATGAGTCCCTGCCACCACATGGCTGCAAACACATAATGATTCTGTACAAAATTGATACACGCATGACATGTGGTCTTGGATGCCTGGTCACGTGCCAATGCACCGAATCATGTGGCCTCTTTGGAAAAAGAGCTTTCGCGTTGTCCTTAAGTCTACACAGTCAAGAAATAAACAACAAACAGCCATTAGCAAAGCCAATATGTCAAGTCTATGGAAGACCTATTGGCTTTGCCACTGTTATCCAAAAAAGACGGTGCACTTGAAAGTAATATTCAACTTCTCTCCAAAGTCTTCAATTATCAAATTCTTTATTGTTCAAATCTTTTTTAAAAAGCCTCAGCATCAGCCAACGCGTTTCGTTCCGATGGAACTTCGTCAGGGCTCAATAATTTCTTGAAATAGGTACGGGGGGTCCATGGTCATGGTAAGCCACGAGAAATGATATATAAAACTTCACCCAATCTTTGTGTAGACAAGGAAGGAAGGTAAATCAGTAAATTCGTGAGAAACAGCAGATCCTCTGATTCTGACTCACGGGTCTAAAGCCTATATCCGTGTACAAAATTAGCGTAAGAAGTAAGGAAGTGAATTGTTTCTATAGCGTCAATCACTGTCACTGGTGTCCCCAAATTCAAGCACGAGTACCTCCTATCATTATTTGTGAGGAAAAGTGTCCTGGTCTGTATAGTTTGACCCGCAGGCCCAGTTATCCTCGGAGGGTAATAGTAGACCCTCAGGGATACACCAATCACAGGAACACCCAAAATACAGGACCACGTCTTCAGTCAGAAGTCGTAAGGAGCCGTGGATACGAGGGGTCGCGTTCAGTCTTATCAAAGGCACAATGGCACATGATGTACTATATCCCTTAATATTATGATGCACCTTTTTGTCTGACTGAAGACGTGGTCCTGTATTTTGGGTGTTCCTGTGATTGGTGTATCCCTGAATGTCTACTATTACCCTCTGAGGATAACTGGGCCTGCGATTTTAAATCCAACACCTTCCCTAGTGTCCGCACTGACTGGAGTTGGAATAGTAAATTATACTATTTCAACTTCCAGGACCCCCCCTCCGCAAGTCGTTGTTCCGACTTGCGGAGTAAGGGTATGCGGAATCACAACGCGGTCATTGTGATGGCCACGTTGTGATTCCCTGCGGGGAAAATAAATGTGGGAAAGGAACATATATTGGGTGTAGAGTGCATTGGCATAGAGTATTGCAGAGTATGGTGGTAAAGAGTATAGTAATGTAGAGTGCAGGGTCATAGAATTCAGCGGTGTAAATCCAGTGGCATAGATGAGAGTGTTGCATAGTAGAGGTAAGTGGCGTAGGGTGAAGTGGTGTAGAGTGGAGTAGGGTAGAGTAGAATGGTGTAGAGCGCTGTGGTGCAGAGTAAAGTGGCACATAGTGCAGTGGCTTGGAACGGTGAATAGTAGAATATAGTGCTGAAGAGTGCAGTAGCATGGAGTGCTGCAGCGTTCAGTAGCATAGAGTGGAGTGATGAAGAGTAGAGTGGCATAGACTGCAGTGGTGTAGAGTGCACTGGCATAGAATGCAGTGTTGCAGAGTAGAGTGTTGCATAGAGCAGAGTGGTGTTGAGTAGAGTGAGGCAGAGTGCAGTTGCATTGAGTACAGTGGTGCAGAGTAGAGTGCAGTGGCATAGAGTGCAGTAGCAAGTCGCTCCCCCTATGCACAGCACCGCCTGTATGTCCCCTGCCTCAGCTGCCGCTGCTGAGGAAGTTCGAGGCCCTCCACCACCTGCAGGCTACCGCCTGCGCCTCATCCCTGGTGGCCAGTGGAAGGCCTTAGGTTTGTAAGCGGTTTAAAAAGTCTAACAAACTGCGGATTGCGTACAATTCATATGAGCTATGCGCGTGCACAGAGCCAGCCACGAGACACACCACCATTTGTCTGTGCCTCGGCATCAGACTTCAAAGGCTGCCGCTCCCCCGCCCCGTGTGCACATCGCACACCACCATTTGTCTGAGCCTTGGCATCAAATTTCAAAGGAATGCGCTCCCGCTCCCCCGCCCCCCGCCACAGCAATGCCAAGAGCTTAGGTTTTTTTGCATCCATTTCGTGGGGAAGCCTGTTTTGTTCGGTGTTCTCTGCACCTTTCTCATTTTTTTTTCTGGACGAAAGTGAAAGCCTACTGTGCTTGTTTACAGTAGCCTTGCTCCTCAAATGCTGATGCTGTGTTGCCACCTCTCTAGGGACACTCAGCTTGAAAACACTCGACTTGCTAGCTGCAATGCTACATCCGCTATGCTTTGCCTTAGACACGTTGATTTAATTTAATTTAATTTAATTTGCGTGTTTATATAGCGCTAGAATCACTCCCGGGGGAGTATCTCTGCGCTTCGACCGCTGCGAAACCCTTCCTGGCTTCCCTGAGAGATGGTCCCTTAATGGGTATCTCCAGGGTGAGACCAGGCATCCCCGGCGGTCTGGTGGGGCCGTTAGTGAGGATGAGGCAAGCTAATGCCCAGAGTTGCCGAGTGTGATCGCTGATCAGAGTGGGCACCGAGGCGAGAGAATTATCGAGTCCGCTGACCCTGGTCCAGAAACCTGCCGCGCCGGGAATCGAACCCTGGTCCCGGGCCGTCCTCTGCTCTCGGGTCTGCCGCCTCTAACCAGTGAGCCACACTACCTCACTTGATCCTTCGCAGACTGTGCTAACTCTGCCACTCCTGATTCTGGAACTGACAAACGCAGTCACCACGCAGTCTCTTCTCTCTGTCTTATGATGTCTGCCCTGCCACCTTTTACTTCGGATCCTCACCCTCACACCTCCTCACCCTCACACACCCTCACACCCTCTCACCCTCACACACCCTCACTCACCCTCACACCCTCACCCACCCTCACACACCCTCACACCCTCACCCTCACACCCTCACCCCCTCACACCCTCTCACCCTCACTCACCCTCACCCCTGCACATCCCCACACACCCTCACCCTCACACCCCCTCACCCTCACCCTCACCCTCACACCCCCTCAACCTCACCCCTCACCCTCACATGCCTCCTCACCCTCACACCCCCTCACTCTCGCAACCCATCACCCTCACACCACCTCATCCTCACCCTCACACACCCTCACCCTCACACACCATCACCCTCACACACCCTCTCACCCTCACACACCCTCTCACCCTCACACTTCCTCACCCTCACACCCCCTCACCCTCACTCACCCTCGCACCCACCCTCACCCACCCTCTTACCCTCACACACCCTCTCACCCTCACACACCCTTTCACCTTCACACACCCTCTCACCCTCACCCTCAGACAGCCACGCCCATGGAGGGAGTTTCAGTGGGGCCGAGAGGCGGGCGGGGGAGGGGCACGGTGGGGGTGCTAAAAACTGGAGTATGGATAATTGAAGGTAAGTAAACAATTTGCCTAATAAAACGAATTTCGTAGCGCACCCTGCATCGCACCCCATCGTGATTCTGTGCCTTTTTCTCCTTTTGTCCCCTTCGCTGCCCCTGTGACTCTGTGCCTTTTTCTCGTTCTGTCCCCTTCGCTGCCCCGTGATTCTGTGCTTTTGTCTCCTTCTGTCCCCTCTGTTACCCCCTGGATTCTGTGCCCTTGCTTCTGTCCTGTCACTGCGTCCCCCACGGCCCCACCCCTTGACTGCCCATTCGCTGCCCCCGCCTCCCAGCTGCTCCTCCCTCCCACCTACCCATATATGGCAGTTGCTGCGCGTCCGCGCCACTGGCGCACCTAAGGCATGCCTAAGGCAAGCCCGACTGCGCCCGTCCATGCCTGGACCGCACCCAGAACCCCTGGCCCCCGCGCCCACCACGACGAACGCTGCCGCTATGATGCCAGCACACCTCACTCCCTCAACCCCGGATGGACCCACACCTGCAACAAGGCCGTGCCGAAACGCACACATGGTCCCTTCACCTGCCGAAACTGCAGCTACACAAGCCTCAGAGCCGCCGAACCACCCACCAAGAAAAACCTCACCCACCTCCAATGCATCCTATTGAACACCAGCTCCGCACGCAAGCATGCCGTTGAGCTCTGAGACCTGCTCGACACATCATCCCCAGATGTTGCCTTCCTGACAGAGACCTGGATGAACGACTCCTCCGCACCCGACCTCGCCATAGCCATCCCAGACGGCTACAAGACCTCCAGCAGAGACAGCACAAACAGAGTCAGAGGAGGAATCGCCATTGTCCACAAGAACAGCATCAGGGTCTCGACCAACACCGACGACACTCTCAGCACCGCCGAACACATGCACTTCCAGATCCACACAGACCCCAACACCACCCTCAGAGGTACCCTCATCTACAGACCCCCGGACCCTGACCCCAATTCAGCGAATCCATTGCCGACTTCATCAGCATGCACGCCCTGACCTCCACCGACTACATCCTCCTCGGAGACCTGAAATTTCACCTTGAGAACAACAACAAGAGCAACTCCACCACCCTGATCAACAACCTCGCCAACCTCGGACTGAGGCAGCTCGTCACAACGCCTACCCATTTCGCCGGCCACACGCTCGACCCCGTCTTCTCCTCAAGCTCCCACATCTCCTTCAGCCACACCACCAAACTCCTCTGGACCGACCACAGCTGCATCCACTTCACCTTCCAGAAACCCACCACACACCACCGCACCCAGCAGATCCCCCACGCTGCTGGAGCAAAATCACGGAAGACCAACTACACGCAAACCTCGCTCTCAGCCCACCCACCGGCACCTCCAACATCAACGACGTCGCCTGCAACCTCAGATGCTGGATCAATGACTGCCCCAACACCCTCGCCCCGCTGAAGAAACCCACCCACAGAGACACCAGCAGGAGAGCTAGCTGGTTCACCCCAGAACTCCTAGCCTCCAAGCGAACCTGCTGGAAACTTGAGAAGAAAGGACACAAGGAAAAGACACCGGACAGCCTTGCAGCCCACAAAGACGCCATCCGCAAACACCATCACCTTATCAGGTCTGCCAAGAGGACCTCCTTCAAAGACCGCCTCGACAACAACGCACACAAAAGCAAGGAGCTCTTCAACATCGTAAAGGAACTCTCCAACCCCAGCTCCAACACCAACGACATCACGCCATCGCAAGCCATGTGCGACTTCCTCGCCACCTTCCTCCACTGCAAGATCACTGACATCCACAACAGCTTCAACGCCCAGACAGCCTCAACAGACATACACACTCCAGACACCCCACACACCGTAGACCACGACCCCCTGCCAGCCTGGGCCAATGTGAACATAGATGACACCATCAAGATCATGAGCACAATCCACTCCAGATCCCCGCCAGACCCACTCCCGCACCACATGTTCAACTAAGTCAGCAGCTCCATTGCACCCCACCTGCGCAACGTCATCAATCTCTCCTTCGAGACCGCAACCTTCCCAGTGAACTGGAAACACGCAAAGATCAAAGCCCTACTCAAAAACCCCAAGGCGGATCCGAGAGACCTCAAGAACATCCGGCCCATCTCCCTGCTTCCGTTCCCAGCCAAGTTCATCGAGAAGATCGTCAACAGACAGCTAACCCAATACCTCAAAGAAAACAGCATCCTGGACCCATCCCAGTTAGGGTTCCGCAACAACCACAGCACCGAGACTGCCCTCATCACCACCACCGACGACATCAGGACCCTGCTGGACAACGGTGAGACCGCGGGCCTCATCCTCCAGGACTTCTCCGCCGCCTTCGACACCGTCTGCCACCGCACACTACGCACACGCCTCCACGACGCAGGGATCCAAGACAAGGCCCTGGAATGAACCACCTCCTTCCTCTCCTGCAGAACCCAGAGCGTCCGCCTCCCCCCATTCCGATCCGAAGCCTCCAAGATCATCTGCGGCATACCCCAGGGATAATCCCTCAGCCCGACACTGTTCAACATCTATATGGCCCCGCTCGCACAAGTCGCCCGACAGCACGACCTCAACATAATCTCCAACGCCGACGACACTCAACTGTTCCTCTCCCTCACTAAGGACCCCCTCACTCCCAAATCCAACCTCCACAAGGGATTGAAGGCTGTCGCCGACTGGATGAAGATCAGCTGACTGAAGTTGAACACGGACAAGACGGAGGTCCTCATCCTCGGCTCTAACCCTTCAGCCTTGGACGACTCCTGGTGGCCTATGGCAATGGGAGCAGCCCAGCACCCACCGACCACGCACGCAACCTTGGGGTCATCGTTCACTCTACACTCTCAATGACCAAGCAAGTCAACGCAGTCTCCTCCTCCTGCTTCAACAACCTCTGCATGCTCCGCAAGATCTACAGGTGGATCCCGACAGATACAAGAACAGTCACCCAGGCCCTCGTCAGTAGCAGACTTGACTATGGAAACACCCTCTATGCGGATGTCTCGGCCAAGCTCATCAAACGACTGCAACGCATGCAAAACGCCTCTGCACGCCTGATCCTTGATGTACCACGCCACAGCCACATCACCCCTCACCTGAGAAACCTACACTGGCTCCCCGGCAACAAGAAGATTTCCTTCAAGCTCCTCGCGTGGCGTGGCGTGGATTAAATCTTTTCTCACTAAAAGATCCTTCCAGATACATTGCCCGCCCTTTAAATCATCTTCCCGTGTAGTGAGCTATGGGGTTCCACAGGGCTCTAGTTTGAGCCCCACATTGTTCAACATCTATATGGAACCCCTGGCTCAGGTCATAGAGAACTTCGGGGTGGGCATTGTCAGCTACGCCGATGACACCCAGCTTATGTTTAAGCTTACTCCTGACACCGAGAGGTATGCTTCCAACTTCTCGGAGTGCATGGCTGCTGTCGCCATGTGGATGGACAACAACTGCCTCCGGCTGAATGGAGACAAAACAGAGGTGCTAGTGATAGGGAACAAAACCTCACTATGGTCTCAAGCCTGGTGGCCCACAACGCTAGGCGACTGCCCTCGCCCTGTTGAGAAGGTCAAAAACCTAGGGATCATGATCGACGCTGATCTATCAGGAAAATCCCATGTTAATAAGATCATAGGCAAATGCATCGGCACATTAAGAATTCTCAGAAAAATCATCGACCTTATCCCTACTGAAGCCAGGAAAACTATCGTTCATGCACTTATTACTCCCCATCTGGACTATGGGAATGTTCTCCTTTTAGGTCTCAACCAAAAACATCTTCACCAGCTCCAATGCTTACAAAATGCGGCCGCCCGCTTGGTACTGGGTCTTCCCAAAAGAACATCAGCCAAGGCGGCACTGTCCAAATTGCACTGGCTCCCCGTTAGGGAGAGAATAAAATTCAAGAGCCTCTGCTATGCCCACAAGATAGCCCACAACAAGGGTCCCACCTATCTAAGAGGCCTCCTGACCATCCACCGCCCTACCAGAGACCTTAGGCCCTCAGGAATGTCGCTATTCAAACTCCCCCGCGTCCACAGAGCGAAAATTGGTGGCCGTTCCTTTCGCTACCTCGGAGTGAAACATTGGAATGCCCTACCGATTCACTTAAGAATGGAACCTTCAGAAACTCTTTTCAGAGCCAAACTGAAAACCCATCTCTTTCCGCAATAAGCCTGTGATGATCTCCTCCCGTTCCCTTCTTGATTCTCTGTGAGTTTTTTTTTCAGCAATCAGCGCGGGGATACACAGCTGTGCAGCCATGCGCTTTATAAATGTTGTATTATTATTATTATTATTATTATCCATGCACACAAGGCACTCCACAAGACTGGCCCATCCTACCTCAACAGACGACTCTTCTTCTACATCCCCAACAGCCAGCTCCGTTCCACCGACCTCGCCCTTGCCACCGCCCCTCGCATCCGAAGAACAACCACCGGCGGCAGATCCTTCTCCGACCTCGCCGCCAAGACCTGGAACACCCTCCCACTGAGCCCACAACAGACCCAAGACCTGCTGATCTTCAGGAGGCTACTCAAGACCTGTCTGTTCAACCATTAGCGCCCTGTCCCCCTTTTTTCCCCCCCAGCGCCTTGAGACCCTCACGGGTAAGTAGTGCACTCTACAAATTCTTGATTGATTGATTGATTGTAGCATAGAGTAGAGTGCAGTGCCTTGGAGTGGCGTAGAATAAAGTGGACTGGTTTAGAGTGAACTGTGGTATAGTGTTGCAGAGTATAGTGATATAGATTGCAGTGGCATAGGATTCAGTGGCGTATAATGCAGACTCATAGAATGCAGAGGTGTAGATTGGAGTAGTGAATTGTAGAGTGCAGGGGTGCAAAGTGAAGTGGCGCAGAGTAGAGTGTAGTAGTGCAGAGTGGAGTGGTGCAGAGTAGAGAGCCCCAAAGTGCAGTGGTGTAGAGTGCAGTGGTGTAAAGTGGCAGAAAGTGCAGTGGCATAGAGTCAAGTGATACAGACTGCAGTGGTGTAGAGTGGATTGGCATAACGTGCAGTAGTTTAGAGTACAGTGGCATAGAGTTCAGTGGTGGGGAGTACAGTGTTGTTGATTAGAGTGTTGTAGAGGCAGTGACATAGAGTAGATGTGGTGTAGAGAGATGTGGCATAGAATGCAGTGGTGCAGAGTAGATTATAGTGTCGTACAGTGGATTGGCAAAGAGTGCAGGGTCATAGAGTTGAGTGTTACAGAGGAAAGTGCATTGGCGCAGAGTTTAATACATAGATTGCAGTAGGGTAGAGTGCAGTGTTGCAGACTGGCATAGAGTGGAGTAACATAGAGTAGAGTTGTTCAGAGTAGATTGGAGTGGCCTAGACATGAGTGCTGTAGAGTCTAGTGGCAAAAGGTGCATTGGTATAGAGGAGAGAGGTGCAGATTGTGTAGAGTGCAGTGGTGTACAGTGTAGCGGTGTAGATTGGAGTAGAGTGCAGTGGTCTGGAGTGGTGTAAAGTGTTATGGTGCAGAGTAGAGTGCAGTCGTGTGGAGTGCAGCATAGTAAAGTGGAGTGGCGTAGAGTTGAGTATGCCTGGTGTGGTAGCACACTGCCATTACAGATAACACATTTTTAATTGAAATGACCGTTTACATTTGCACAGACATGCAGTTTTACTAATAAAATGTATTTGATTCTAACACACTTCAGAATTAACAAAAAAATTGCTTCATTTGTGCATTCCAAATTCTGAAATACTTTCACAGTTCTTTATGCTGTTGTGTACTAGAAAATACATTTTCCTACCCCCAGTATCCAGCAAGATTATTATAATAATCCTTTCACTTTGAAGTCAGCAAAAGAGAAGTAACAACAAGCTCCCTTCCCTGTCGTTGAATGCACAGCAAATGTGAA
This sequence comes from Lissotriton vulgaris, assembly GCF_964263255.1. Classification (NCBI taxonomy): domain Eukaryota; kingdom Metazoa; phylum Chordata; class Amphibia; order Caudata; family Salamandridae; genus Lissotriton; species Lissotriton vulgaris. Next base: position 427,561,427 of record NC_141695.1, on the reverse strand, counting down.
AAGATAAGAACAAGATTTATAGGCCTGTTTACAAAAAGGAGCACCTGTGTAAGAATACAAGGGGAGTTGGTGTGAAGAGGCTTTCCTCCTTTGGAGGGACAAACTCACACTGGACAGCCTAAAACAAATAAAGCTAGCAAATAAAAAGATAGAAAATGTGAGTTACAAACCACTAAGGCAATGGTAAGTAAATGGCGGAATGCATTCCAAGGGAACCTCTCTGAAATTTCCCAAAATGTCTTAAGCAATCCCGGCAGCAGTACTGTCTGGTAGGCTTCAACTTAAAAATAGAAACTTTACCCATTCGCTACCTCAATTCAAAACTCCCTTGAGCAGACTCCAACGCACACACAATGTCCACCGTGATCCACATCACCAAATTAAGCAGGAGACACTGACACAACAAGCTCTCACACCTTCCCTATCTTCCACAACCAATGGCCAAGTGCGAGGACTAATAATTCACCTAATCTACAACCAGTTCCATACCCCCTTGTACTGTAGAAGCAAAAGTCATAACATCTTATGGACACAATCATGACAGCCTCCCGTACATAGGTACTGAAGAGGTATTAACACCACACAACAATCAAACACTAGAGCAGTTCAGCAATATAACTCTTGACACCAGGCGAAGTCAGCAGGTAAAGAAGTACTCACCTGAAGCACACTAAAGCTAAATCAAACACTGCCATCCATATAGAACACTGATTGACTCTGTTACACACAAACTGAATCATGACATGCACCACGAGACAATCACAAACATACTCTGCCTCCAGTATCACACACTTGTCAGATTTTTCTATTTGTACAGTATCATGACTGCTTCCAGAGCACACTCAGGCAAAGCATGTGGATATCGCTCATCACACCCTGGGGTGCTACACTTCCCCACATTTTCACTTCATGGGGTTCTTCCCCATGCAGCCTCTTGCGACATGGTACTCCTCTTCTCATAGATCGCATTAGTACCTTGAAGGAACAACATAGACTGCCAAATGTCCCTACACAATAATTAGCTGAATTACAGTTTTTTTAACTGAACAGATTCCAGGCAATCATTATTTTGATCTTACCAGAACTCTATGGGCAAATGTTTTCTTCCTCAAACTATTTAGTCCCATATCTCTCCTAGTCCATGGAAGTCTAAATTATTCCTTCCCTGGTACTCCTGAACAAAGGTAAACAGCCACGGTTTGTCTACCACTCATGGCTCCAAGGTAAACTTGCACTCCTGCAGCACTCACATCAAAAATAGGTTTCTAATTGATACTTCTACCTGCAGATTTCTCATCTCTAGGATAATCCCCTGGCATCAGACTGGACCCGAGAACTTCATAGCACCCACGTCACCAGGTATGGGGCATTGCCTTCAACAAAGTTGCTTAAGATGACATCATCAAAGCTATATAGTGCAAGCCATCTGCAACAACATCAGTTCCAGTTTTGGGGGATTTTTTTTTAACATAAGATTTTATTAAAGAGAAAAACAGAGTCAAGTAGTCAGACACAGTCAAAGCGATACAATTGAGTCAAGGTACAAATCAAGCAGAAAAATTAAATTAGCATACAATTCGTCCTATGGGTCCAGCTTGGGCCATGGCTAGCTCTATCGTCGGAGATTCACAGATTTCACCACGATACTTGTTCCAATGTCCCCATTTCGTGTCCAATTTCTTGGGGATGCCTCTTATTTTGTACACCGTCTTTTCGGCAATCATGCAACGGTCCATCTCAGCCATCCAGCCCACCACCAACGGCTTTTCTTGGGAGCCCCATCTCATTGCAATGGAGGGTTTAGCTAGTAGAAAACCCAACGCCGACCACTGCAGTTCCAGTTCATTCAGGTCTGTGGCCTCCCATATATTAAGAACACATTCTTTTGGCGACGATAGGAGTGTCTTATCCCGGGAACTGCTCATTTTACAGCTCGTTCTACCCCTAAAGTGTTGCACCACTGGGCACTCCCATAAGATGTGATAGAAGGTGCCAGGTAAGCCGCAGCCCCACAGACACAGTGCGTCAGGGCGTCTGCCAATTTTGGCCAGTGTAGGAGCGGACATGTAGGCTCTGTGTAAAACCTTCAGTTGGATTAGTCTGAACCTATGGCAGATAGCCGATTCTCTGGGGGACATTAGGGCCGCCCGCCAATCCTCATCAACTAGGGGACCCAAGTCTCCCTCCCATTTGCTCCGCAAGGACTGGAAGGGATCGGGGAGATTGTTACAAAGCTTGCGGTAAGTGTAGGAGATGGCTTTCGCAGGGAGGGGTTCTGATAGTAGTCTATCCTCCAGGGGGAAAGTTTCAGGTATGGATGTGAGGTCTGGGATGACGGCAAGGATGGCGTGTTTGATTTGCAGATAGCAGAAAGATTCTGTCAATGCAAGGGAGTATTTGGCCTGAAGATCTGTAAATGTCAGTAGCTTACCCCTATGGACAAGGTCGCTCACCGTCGAAATCCCTATCCTGTCCCATTTGTCGAATCCCTGAAGGAAGCAGAGGGAACCCAGGCGTTGCGACGGCCATAGGAGTGTCGCCTCAGTGAGTTTATCTGACCACCCCAAGCTCTTGTTGGCCCTGTGCCATATTGCGACCATGTGTGCCATGGGTCCGACATATCTATCCCTGGCTGGTTTGCTATAGAGGGCCCCCAGGTGGCCCTCCCGCCCAGTCTGACATCTGTCAAGGAGGAAGGCTGGATCCAGGGGTGAACCATGAATCAAGTGATTGACAGCCACCAATTGCGACGCCCAATAATAGAGGCGGAGATTAGGTAAGGCGATGCCTCCGTCATACCAGCCTTGGAAGAGTTTGTGAAGGGTGATACGGGCTGCTCCGCCATCCCACAACAGAAGACAGATTTCACTCTCCACAGTGCTAAAATAGGAGTCCGGATCTTAAAGGGACAGTTTTGCAGAGCATACAGGAAACGCAGGAGCACCAGCATTTTAAACAAGGCCGCCCTGCCGGGGAGGGAAAGTGGGAGGGACCGCAAGTGGGCCACGTCACTGTGCAGTCTGCGCAGGGGACCCAATAGGTTGCGATCATGGAACACCTTGGGGTCTGACGTGACATAGATACCAAGGTATTTAAATCCATCTGGAGCCACTGCGATGGAAAACCCCCGGGGTAGATGGGGCGGGTGGCCATGTAGCATGTACAATGTTGATTTAGTCCAATTGATCGAGTAGCCCGAGTATTTCCCAAAGTTAGTAAGGACATGGAATAAACTATTAATAGAGGACCGGGGGGAAGCTACATATACCATGATGTCATCAGCTTAGAGGGAAATCTTGTCCGTTACCTCGTCATTCCATTGGAGGCCTCTGATGGAGACGTCCGTGCGGACCCGGTGGGCCAGGGGTTCGAGGATGAGGGCGAACAACAGTGGGGACAAGGGGCATCCCAGTCGGGTTCCCCTGTGGAGGCGAAACTGTCAAGACGTGTGGTTGTTGACCCGGACTTGGCCCAGTAGGTCGGTGTATAGGAGCCGCACCCAGCTAATAAAATTGGGCCCGAAGCCAAATCGAAGCAGGACCTTGAAGAGAAAGGGCCATTCGATCGAGTCGAACGCCATTGTGGCATCAAGGGATAAAATGGTGGCGTCTTGTTGTATGATAGATTGTCGACTCAAGACATTATTAACCATCCGTAGATTTAGTGCCGTGTTGTGGCCCGCGAGGAAACTGGACTGGTCGCCGTGTATTAGGGAGGGAAGCACGAGAAGAAGGCGGTTTGCCAGGAGCTTAACCAGGACCTTTGCCTCCGCACTAATCAGGGAAATCGGTCTATAAGAGCCGCAGTCAAAGGCGGTTTACTCGGCTTGAGGATGACCGTGTGAGAAGTGTGGCTCAGGGGTTAGAGGCGGCAGACCCGGAAGCTGAGATCGGCCCTGGACCAGGGTTCAATTCCCCGCCTCGGCGGGTCTTGGGCTAAAAAATTCCACGGACTCAATAATTCTCGTTCTGGTGCCTACTCGACTCACGGGTTCACACTCTGCGACTCTGGGCAATAGCTTGCTCAATCTCCACTACGGCCCCTCGCGGCGGGATGCCTGGCTTTCACCTTGTGGATACCCTGCTGGGGTTATCTCACAGGGGAATACCAGGACGGGTTCCCAAGGCAAGCGCCTTGACGCCTTCGGGTGATAAGTGCGCTATATAAATCGCAATACATTTACATTTACACCGCGATGGAGGCTAGTCGTTGATCGAGCGGTAGGGTACCACATTCACGGCTTTCTTCAAACACGTTTTTGAGATGGGGACAATTCCCGGAACCATGCCCTTCAGGAATTAAATGGGGACCCCGTTGGGGCCCATAGCTTTGCCGTAATTAATGGCAAAGAGCGCCGTAGTGAGCTCCTTTGCCGTAATGTCGGCGTCTAGAGTCTCCTTATCAGTGTCTAAGATGGTAGGTAGGCGCATCTCACCCAGAAGTTGTCTGGACTCCTCTGAAGTATAGCATGCTCCAGCAGTATAAATGAGTTCCAGATGGTCGGCGAAGGCCTCAGCTATTTCTTGCGGATCCACAACTTTGAGCCCATCTGGTCTTATTATGGATGACACCCATCTAGACCCCTGGTCACGCCGTTCCAGCCATGCAAGCATCTTACCCGCGCTGTCACCGAACTCATACACACAGTGGTGCGTGTGGAGCAATCGAGGTTGCGCCTTTTCCTGTGCTAATGTTTTGTAGGCAATTTGTTGGGTTCGGAGATGGCAAGCCGTGCCTTCCAAGGGGGCAGCATTGTGGGACGTTTTCAGGCTAAGAAGGTCAGATTCGGCCTGAAGAATCTGTTCGTTGTGCTTACGTAAGTACCCCATCTTAAGTGCCAGTGTCTCACCCTTGACAACCGCTAGGTATGCCTCCCAAAGCGTGACAGCCGAGTCCACAGAACCGACGTTCTCGTGAAATAGAATTAAGTTCGCTCAATCAGGCTGTCTTTGATGTCTGGGATCTGCATGAGCCAGGGGTTAATAATGATGGGACCGCGTATAAATTGGCGGTGATAGGTGAGGTCTACGCTAAGGGGTGAGTGATCAGAGATGCATCCGGGAAGACCTTTCGGGCGGATGAAGCAGCCAATGTCTGTGGTGGGACAGAATAAATAATCAATTTGGGACATCCTGTTGTGTGCGTTAGAATAGTGTGTGAAGTAGGATGTGTCTGGATAGTGATGACGCCAAATGTCCTCAAGCCCCATAGCATGCACGAAGTCGGACAGATCTGAGCTCTGCCGATTAGAGCTGCGCTTAGGTCGGCGGTCCAACTCGTTACACATTGTCATGTTGAAATCCCCCCCGATTAGGAGTGTGCCAGTGGGAAGGTCTAGCAGTTGGGCGCCCAGCTCCTTGAGGGAGTCACAAACTAGGGTCGGTGGAAGATATGCAGAGATAATGTTTAGGGGACGTCCCTCCCACGTGGCCTCAATTAGTGCAAAGTGGCCCAGAGGGCCATCCCACGTCTTCGTGTGAGTGAGTGCGAGACTCTTTTTAACTAGAATCCCCGTGCCACAGGATCCAGAGGTGAAACCCGCGTGTACCAGTAGTTTATAGCCGCCTCTCTGAAGAGCTTGACAAGTGTTGCCCACCAAGTGTGTCTTTTGCATCAAGACAATGTCAGGGGAGTGGCGCCGTAAGTATTGAAGGACTATGCCTCATTATATTTTGTGCCCCAACCCATTAACATTCCATGACAGTATCGTGAGGGTTCTAGAGATGGGCTGTAACATGGTGGTGGATAATGTGGGATCCATGGAAGGAGAGATGGAAGAGAGGTCGTTCGGGCCGCCGGTCTATCGGGACAAGATAGGATACAGGATCAGGAGGTCTACGGTTCTCTCGGGGACAAGGTGATACCCAAGGTGGCCAGCCCGCCATATTTGGACCCTGAAGGAAAAGTCAAGTGTGACAAGGAAAGACTCTGCTGAAAACACAAAAGAAAAAGAAAACCAAAACAGAACACCCTATAACCCCCCTCCCTCCCAACTCAACCCCCCTCCCTGCCCCCCTGCCCGCGGACTTGAAACTATCCACTCCCCAACTAAGCAAAGTGCCTGTCACCCTCCCAAACATTGAAGGGGTAAGTGGAGAGCCATGGGTGCCCTCGCTCTGAGTTAACAGGATTGCAGAGCCTAGTGCACCTTTAAGATGAAGTAAATCAGCAATGGCATTCACACATTACAATAAAGAAGGAAACAACCGGGATGATCCATAATGCCGGACCAGAAGGGATACGTGGAGACTATGGGCGGGCATCAACCAGCAGACACCCAGCCGGTCAGTAGTAGAGGGCCTCAACAAAACAAGGCTGGTCACGGGCCAAAGTCCTGGAATAACAGCAGAGAAGGAACGGACAGCTGAAAAAGTTACTGGTCTCCTTGAGTGGCTTCGGTGAACAAGTCCTGACTTTCTGGGAGCGAACTTGGATCAGTGCGTGCAAGCGATCCCCGGCGATGAGTTGGAGCGGTCTTCGATGGACGCCATCCCTCTAACCAGTCTTCCTCAGGGGACACAATGAACCAGGTCTTGCCCTCCGACTCCACACGCAGTTTAGCGGGAAACAGCATGGCCTATTTTATGTCTTTGGCGAGGAGTGCTCTTTTGACTTCAAGGAAACTGCGTCGGCGGGCCAGGACTTTCACGGTGTTGTAAATCAGCAGCGATTAGATTAAGTATTAGCAGAAGACATGCTTCGTTTTGACCATTATCGTAACAAATGTGCCGACTCCATCTTGTATTTGCAGCGGCCATTTTGTATGCCATACATTGCCATGTGCTCATCTTGTGCTTAGTTCTACCTTCTTGTTCACCGCGTCTGGAGTCTGCCCGGCAACAGGCTACTTTTAGGATTCTCCACTTTCAACATGTCCAGACATGTGCAGTAGGATCAGCGACCGTTATTAATTGGTTCCAGATAGGAATGTGCTTACCAGTTATCGGAGACTGTTAACTCCGCCCACTCATCGATTGTGCCTTCCAAAATGTCCTTGTATGGTCATAAATCTGCTCTTGTCTTTTGTACCGCCTTCTCTTGAGCCCCCTCATTGTGTATAAAAGGGGTCATGTGCTTTAGTTCGGTGTGCTACTCGATACAATACCGAAGGGTGTTGTGTGGACTGTAGTACCACCTTTAAAGGTTTAATAAACTTTGCTTTTGTATTTTCCAGTTTCATTGTCAACTTCTTCCTAAGGTCTGAGGACTCTGTGCAGAGAAGGGCGAACCCTTGCACTAAGTAGGCCTAGCTGACGTTTGCTTACTACAAATTGGCGCCCGACACGTGGGGCTCATTGGCGACTCGGATGCCCAAAGGAGCGGTCGTGACGAAGGATTGGAATCTCGCTTCAGACGCGTACGCATGCCAGAGGAGACCCGTGTCTTGGAATCCAAGGGGTTTTTTACTTTCTTTCCAATCTGAGCATCCAGGTTGTGCCGGTCCTCGACTGAGATCTCTTCTGTTGGCTTGCCGTGCAGTGGCCGTTTGGTCGAATTTAGAACTTGGCAGTTGGAGACTGGACACCCTGTGAGTGGTAAGAACCGTTGTACGGTACTTGCTGTGGGTTTTGGAAGCCTGTGAGTGGCAAGGCAGTTTTAGGATACGCTTGCTGTGGCAATTTTGGAATGACTAGTCACTGATGTGTATGTGTATGTGAAATATATGTGTTGCAACACATATAGGCAGATAATGAGGAGACTTTTCTCCATAATGCGATTTTGATTTGAACGGCAGAACGTATTACAGATACTTTAAGTGTTACTTTGATTATAATACTGCATATTCTGCACAATTTTTGCCATGCCTGTTTTTAGTGCACTTCGTAGGATGTGCTGCTTTTGTGGAAATAACCAGTTAAAACTTGAGGAATCGCAGCCGGCTCCCCCAGAGGGGACGCCTCATAGAGGGGTGTATGTGAAATATGGTCTTTCTTCTATAATGTACAGCACATTGTGGAGGAAATAGACGCAAAAGGATCCTGAATTAAGTTGGCCGAAGTATGGGTCATTTGATATGCGAAAAATTGAGTATTTGGAACAGTGTATGTTTAAGCGAAAATCTAGACAAGATATGTTTGAAAGTGTGCGAATGTGGATGAAAGAAGTACGTGAGCGTGAGAAACGTGAGCAAGCGCTGATTGAGAAAGAGCAACAGAAGAATGTGTATGAAAAAGCGCAAGAGTTGAGGAAAAAGGAGGCGAAAGAGTTGGAAGAGAGACAGGAAAAGGAGCCCAGATTACAGATATCTGGCCAATATTCTATTCGACAACCTCTTTATCCTGTCCTTAATAAACTGCAAGATGATTTTTCTTTGTTAGATCGTCCTCCGCCTCCGTATATCGTTCCGTCCACTCCATCTGGTGATGATGAGGATTCCGGTACAGATCGAACGAAACCAGATACCCGCTCCATGATTCCCGTCGACCGTGCGGCTGAACTTAGGAAACTGGTTCGGCAGTCACTTAAGGATACTATTGCTGCGTCGGATATTTTAAAGACTTTTAAGGGATGGCAAGATAGAGAGCAGATGCATTTCACTGAACATTTTGCAGAAGAAGTTATTGATTCATAGAATCCACTCCTGAGGCGGAAGCCGGGAGTTAGCATTGTATTTTACTTTGTGTACTTGTTTTTAGCTGCTAATACTCCCCTGACTCTCTTAAGCAACACCAGACCGACCAGCCGATTCAGGGCTGACGCTGAACATTGTTGCCAGGGCGACGCCGCCTTCCTTCCGGCGGACACGCCCACACGCGCTGACCACACCCCCTCCCCATGGCACACGCTGGCCAATAAAACATGTGCTACGATCGGAAGCGCAGCGGACGAGCGCAGCGGGCGCGCCGATTGCGCGCCGAAGGAGCGCATAAGGCAAGCTCGTCTGCGCTCGTCCGCGCCGAGGACGGGCCAGGGGCCACCCCCCTTGCAATACCAGTACCACGACCTCCTTCGAACACGGTGAGAATACAATATTCATCATCTGAGTTATTAGAACTCAAGCATACTGCCGCAATACCCCATGCTCCGCCTTACCTAGAATACTCCAATCCAATTCTAGGTCCGACCCTATGTCCAACATGCACTAAAAGATCTTCGACACCTGATATAGCTGTCCCTTCAGTGGTTCAAGCAGCATTAATAAATGCCAGATCCCTCCCCAAACATAAACTAGAAATCGCCGACCTGATCGACGCATACAAGCTGGATCTCCTGTTTATCACGGAGACCTGGGGCGATGAAGCCTCTGGACCCGACTTTAGAGCAGCCACTCCTGCCAATTACAACGTAAGCAGATTGGACAGGCCAATAAAGAAGAGTGGCGGTATTGCGATAATTTATAAAGATCACTTCAAAATCACAACGAAACATTCAACTTGTCCAGAATATGAATCCCTTCTTTTTTCGTTATGCCTCTCTACCAAATCTTCCTTCAAGGGCATATTAATTTATCGCCCACCCGGCTCAAGAGCCAAGTTTTTAGCAAATTTAGGCAACTTAACTGAAGCAGCTGCAGATTCCACTCACTTTACGCTACTAGGTGATTTTAATTTTCACCTTGAAGCACTTGACAACCATGATACCTCACAGTTATTAACAGACCTTGCAGCAGTTGGCATGACTCAAATGATAACTTCTCCCACGCACCAAGCAGGCCATACTCTAGACGGTCTGATTACCAATAGCCCCTTAGTAAAGATCACCCGAACTATTCCTCTCGTCTGGACAGACCATGCAGCGATCTTCTTCACTGTAGAAATTAATCCACCAAAACCTACAGTTACAGCCTCCTCCCAATCTTCATATAGAGACTGGAAAAACATCAACCTACCGCACTTAGCGGAGATGATGCAAGAAAATTTTACTCCTGAAGAGCACGACCCCATCATAGCGTCATCTACCTACTTAAGGAACCTAAATATGGCCTGTAATAAGCTAGCACCAATCAAATCCTCCTATCGAAATAGGAAAACACCATCAGCACCATGGTTTAATGAAACCCTTCGGCTGCAGAAACAACATTGCAGGAATCTTGAAAGGCACTGGCGACACAACTATAATCCTGCAGATAAAGTGACCTATAAAAATGCCCTGGCCATCTATAAAGGACTTATAGTTGCAGAAAAAAGCCGTTATTACACCTCTCAAATTGAGCAAGCAAAAAATTCTGCGGGAGAACTATATAGGGTGGTCAACACTCTGTCCAACCCCCCGGCACCTCGCTTAGAAGGCTCTCAGTCATTAGTGGATGCCCTAGCCACCTACTTTAAGGAAAAAGTCAGATCCATCTTCATCACCTTTACGAATTCCGCCCCCCCTTCTCTTTCCGAGACACCCCCTACTAATACCCTGCCCTCCCTATTATCTTTTGATGCTGTCGATCAGATTCATATTCATCGCTTGGTATCCAGCATCAAATCCGGCTCCCCTCTTGACCCTTGCCCACCAGCTATCTTAAACCGCATCCCTGACGCAATCTCTCCTGCTTTGACCACTATCTGCAACGCCATGTTTGCAACCGGCGTATATCCTTCAGTTTGGAAGGAAGCCATTATCAAGCCCCTCCTAAAAAAGCCTTCACTGGACCCTCAGCTTCCAGCTAGCTACAGACCCATCGCCTGTCTCCCCTTCCCAGCCAAAATCTTTGAAAAGTCTATTAACATCCAGCTTTCCAAATTCATCAATGATAACAATCTTCTTGATGAGACCCAGTTTGGTTTTAGACAGGGTCATGGGACGGAGACGGCACTTCTAAAGGCCGCAGATGAAATCAGAACCACCATGGACATGGGAGGAGCAGCAGTCCTTATACTTCTGGACCTTTCGGCTGCTTTTGACACGGTCGATCATGTCACTCTGATCGACCGTGTCTCAGCTTTAGGAATAAAAGGCAAAGCTAAAGATCTGATTGCCTCATTCCTAGCTAACCGCCCTCAGACCATCAAGATGGGCAATTTCACCTCTCACACCGTCTCCCTCCAATGCGGTGTTCCCCAGGGCTCCTCGCTAAGCCCGACGCTATTTAATATCTATGCGTCGGACTTGGCGAGGGTGATAAAATCTTATGGAATTGCCCTCACCACTTACGCCGACGACACCCAACTAGTGTTATCGGTGTACAATAATGGAACATCTGTTGCAGCCAACTTCCAGGAGGGAATGAAGGCGATAAGCTCCTGGATGTCATCAAATTGTCTCAAGCTTAACTCCGACAAAACGGAGGTGATGACATTCGGGAGCTTGCGCCCAGTATGGTCTCCTCAGTGGTGGCCATCTCAGTTGGGACCCCCACCCCAGCCGGTGGAAAAGGTTCGCAACTTGGGAGTCATCTTTGACAACAAGCTGACGTTTCACCACCATGCCAATGCCATTGTTTCATCGGCTTTCTACACCCTCAAAAAAATAAAAAAACTGCTTCCTTACCTTCCACAATCAGCTGGAAAGACTCTCATCAGCACATTAGTGTTCTCGAGAACAGATTACTGTAACTCACTTTTTCTGAATGCGCAGGAAGGAGTTCTCAATAAATTACAAACAGTACAAAATGCTGCAGCCAGAACGCTACTGGCTATCCCTAAATTCTCATCCGTTTCCCCGTACATTAGAAAACTCCATTGGCTCCCCATCAGGAGCCGAATTAAATTTAAAGCTATGGGTATAGCTTATAAGACCCTGAACAATACTGGACCACAGTTTTTAAAAGAAGCTCTCCGCCCAGTTGAACAACATAGAATTCTACGGTCTTCTTCAGCCTTTCTGTTGAAAGTCCATCGAACTAAAAGGGCCAACTGGGGAGATAGACGCTTCACCATTGCCATGGCCAAACTGTGGAACACTTTACCTCTCCACATCAAAACTGCTCCCACGCTTCTAAAATTTCGTAAAAGCCTCAAGACATGGCTATTTTCTTGCTCCTACTCCTCTGTCTAGACTCCCCTGACACCCTCTAGTGAGTTCTGTGAATTAGCGCCGAGACACCCTTATGGGTATTTGTTTGCGCTTTAAAAATTGCTAAAATAAATAAATAAATAAATATGTTTCGAAAAGTATCTGATGTTCTCGAACCTGATGATGTGGCAATTGATTGTAAGCAATTACGTAAAGGTTCTTTTCCTCTTTCCCAGGTGACTGATACGATCAGGCAGCTGGTTAAACTTTGAAATGATGCGCTTCGGCTACGGGAGGAGAAACAAAAAGCTAAAACAGATGACCGAGCGGGATTGGTTGACGGGAAACAATCATCTATTTTCGAAACAGATAAGATCGAGATAGTGCATGCAAAGCCTATGCGAGAGGCCGCGCCTTTAAATGTTCCTCCTAAAGGAGCGGGTACTAGTGACAATAAATATTCTGTAGATGCAAAAGGGTATTTTATTTATAATTGGGTGTATACTCCCTGGAATAGAGCGGATGTTATGGCGCTTAAAGCTGCGTTGCCTGATCTGCGTAAAAATCCTGCCGCCTTTTATGAGCAAGTCGAGGGAGCCTTAAATTCTTGTACCATGACGCTGGCTGATATCGATTTATTTTTCGGGCTCATATTGCCGCCCGATATGTGGCAATCCGTGCGTAAAATAGATGATGGCATAGCGTACGGGGCAGTGTGGAAGGAGATAGAGAGGGAAGATACGGACAGGGAACTAGCGCAAAAGCCATGTCAACTGATTTTAGATCTCCCCGGTGCAATATTAGCTAAACTAAAAACGATTATCCCCCCTAAAAAGATTGATTGGACTGTTTTAGCATCTTGTAAACAAAAGACAGATGAATCGGTTTCAGATTTCTTCACGCGCTTTGAGAAAGCTTTTCATGATTTTAGTGGCCAGTCGCCAGCGGACGATATGGGCCGTCACTTGTTTGTCGATAAGTATGTTACGAATCTATTACCAGGAGTGGCTAGCCGCTTGAAAGCCAGCGAAAGCTCTTGGACAACCTCTTCTCCGGCATCCGTCCTGACAATGGCTCAATATTACGAGCGTCAGAAACTTGAAGCGAAGGGCAATGAGGATAAAAAATCTAGAGAATTAAAAACAAAAGTTATGTTATCTCAGGTCTATGGTGCACTTCTTTGAGGTAACGATAGAGGCGGACGAGGATTTTCTAATTCCTCCTCTGCTCGTTTCTCTTTGGCTACTGATCAATGCGCGTATTGTAGGAAATTTGGTCACTGGGCAGATGAGTGTCCATTGTTTCGCTCACAGCGTTATGTTAGTGGCCGAGGATCTATGAGAAACTGCTCGGGGAACTCAGGACCGTGGTAGGTTTGATTCTAATGTGCAGGTACAAAATTGGTTCAATACTTTTGATAGGCGCAACCAATACCAGATGTCTGATTATGTGCAGCCTGAGTTGCATGATTCTGCTTATGCATAAGATTGCGTAGGATGGGGTAAGGAATCAGTTGAAGTTCCAGTAGATCACAGGGGTCCTTATGTTACAGTACATTTTTTGGGTTCTACTGATCAGTTTCTGGTTGATACAGGAGCTACTCGTAGCTCTTTGTCTAAACAATTGGTTCCAAGGGCTCCCCTGTCTGGCTTAACGATTACATAAATAGGGTTCGATGGAACACCTTCCCTTAGCCCATTGTCACAACCACTTGCATTTCATGTTGATAAGTTTGCTGCTCCATGTCCGTTTTTGCTTTCCCCGAACACGCCAGATAAAATGGTAGGTCTTGATATGCTCAAGTATTTCAGAGCCACAATACGATGTTCCCCTGAAGGAGTGCGTGTGATTTTGAATGACAATTACCCAGTAACAGACAGAGTTTGTATTGTTCAAGAAGATACTGCATTAGCTTCCCTACCTAACACTCTGTGGGCTACTTCAGATACTGATGTAGGTCAGATGGTTATTCCACCAGTGCATATTATTGTCAAGGAGGGAGCTGTATTGCCGCGCCTGCCTCAATAACGAGTTTTAGAGGAGGGTGAGGAAGCACTCACACGAATTGTACAAGATCTTATTGAAGTTGGAGTTGTTGAGGAAGTTCCCTTTAACATTTGTAACAGTCCGATCCTCCCAGTTTTGAAGAAAGACACTAATACTAGGATTTACAGATTTATCATTGATTTGCGGGAGGTCAATAAGATAGTGGTGCCACAATATCCAGTGGTTTCTGATATCACGACACTTCTTACCCTAGTTCCACCTACTGCTACTACGTTCTCTGTTATAGACTTGAAGAACGCTTTCTTTTCGATCCCTATTCGTCCTGATAGCCGATATTTGTTCGGTTTCACTTTGAATAATCGATCGTATAGATTTTGCAGAGTTCCTCAAGGCTATACCGAGAGCATTGAAAAGACAGCTTGATTCCTTTGTTCTACCCGAGGGTGTGGCGCTCATTCAGTATGTTGATGATATTCTGTTAGCAGCTGATACCCCCGAACAATTAGAGAAATGCACGCTGTCTTTGCTTTCTTTCCTTGCTTCACACCACCATAAAGTATCAAGAAAGAAACTGCAGTATTGTAGACCAAAGGTAACCTACTTAGGTCACCTTTTGTCTAAGGAGGGGCGTGCACTCACATCATATCGCATTCAAGCAATTTTAGATACACCAGTACCTTCTACACAGAAAGAGGTTCGAGCATTTTTAGGTCTTACTTATTTTTGTAGGCAATGGATATTAGGATTTTCATATATCGCTAAACCCTTGTTAGCACTGTTGACAAAAGATACTCCAATACCCCTCCCTTGGACATATGAATGTGAGAATGCTTTCCGACAGTTACGACAAGCCCTTTGTACAGCGCCAGTGTTAGGTACTCCAGACTACACAAAGCTCTTTACATTGTACGTACACGAGAGGGATGGATGTGCATTGTCAGTTTTAGTACAGACACACGGCGATAAGCAACGCCCTTGTGGCCCCCATTTGGCTTACCTATGTTAATGCCCATGGCTCAGACGCCACCACTACGGGATTGACATCAGCACCACCTTTGTTCTGTCTGGCATACAGGTACATTTCACTCCTCTACCAGCACTGCAGTCGGTATCACCCCGTCTGCCACTTCCTCCTCCTCTAGTGCTAGAATCTGCTCCATAAGTGCCGGTCTCTGAAACTAAGCCTTTAGAATGATCTTGCAGAGAGGCCAAAAGGCTAATTGAGTTAGAATAATACAGACAGCAGACAGAACCTCATTGGTTCTGACTCCGACCCCTTCAACCTCTTCATAAAAAGTGATGCTGATGGAGCTGGCCAGACTTACAAATTGCAAGGTCTGCATTTGGCTAGTGTGTTGGATACATTCTCAGCAATAGAAATAGACTTTCCTTCTGGACCACAGACATATGAATCGATGCCATTTCATTTTGTCATTAAGAAGTCAGCTGAAGTCCTGGAATTGCAGCACTCATTGGTAGAGGTAGAAATAGACGTCCTCACTCAGATTCTTCTTCCTGCAGCACCTACTGCAGAACCACTCTTAACCTTTAACAATGCCTTGGTAGACCCAGTGACGGAGGTATGTGAACAACCTTCATCAGCACCAGCGGTCAACAGGTTGATGGCCAAAAGACGATGACCAACCCTAGGTAACCCACCCTTCCTATTACAACACCACAAGACGATGACCAACCCTAGGTGACCCATCCTTCCTATCACAACACCAGTCCCCAGCAATTTAGCGATACGAGACTCTTGTTCTTCAGGGAAATTAGCTGGCATCTTCTCTCCATGCCACTGGAGTCAAGCTGTCCTGGCTTATGAGGGCTGAAAGCCCGAAACCTGTCCTGGAGCTTATTTCCAGTCCAGGGAGGACCTGACCTGGCAGTTCGGGCTGGACTGTTCCCATTGGGCGCAGGGTCAACACTGATTTGCGTATGGCTGGGTCCAAACTGGAATGACATGGTGAGCAAAAAAACGATGGATTTAGGCCCAGATCTCTGTACTGGGGTGAATGTATGACATTGTTCTGCATTCTGTCCATCAATTGTTCTTTTTACCCTTTCAACAGTGCCTGCAGATAGGGAATCAAAACGACTGGAATCATGTGGCGAGAAAACCTTCTCTGCAGGCAGCATGGCCTTAACATCTCCAAAGGCCGCCTACATCCTTGCATATTACTTCCATGCCCTGCGGGACATGGCCCAGATGATCATTCCAAACATTCCGGAAGACATTAGTTTCCGCTTCCAGGAGGTTGTTCAAGAAGGCCAAAATTTCACACTACATATTAATGAGTCTGGGCGGGACACAGCGGACTCAATTGCATGTTCCATGGGACTTCCTTTGTCATATGGCACCATGCTTGGTTATGCACGTCTAACTTTTCGACCTATGTGTATGTTAACCCCATGGACCTTCCCTTTAACAAGGCACGCCTGTTTGGTGACCATGCTGATTCCACCTTGGAAAGATTCAAGGCCAGCAGAGGTGCAGCCCGCTCTCTGAGGATACAATTGCCTCCCCCAGCGAGAGTTTACTGCTAATTTCAATGTTTTCTTGGCTTCTCTAGGGGATTCTCATTGTGCCAATGCCAAGCCTACCAACTTCAAGCCTGACAACAGCAAAATCCACTGGTCAAGCAGTACTGGGCAGGGACCCTGGACTCTCCCAGCAAGCATCCTCCTCTTGTGCACCATAAAGGAAGCAGGCAAAGTTTGCTACATCCAAACCAAGTGAAGCCTGTGTGAGGGTGGGTGTCCTCCTTTGTTCCTGCCTGGAAGGCCATTACTTTGAACCACTCATAGTAAAAGACTGCACACTTCCCTTCTCACAGGCTCCGTACGTCATTCCCCTCCCAAATGCTCTTCCCTTTCGGCCACCTTGCCATCCTGCAAAAAGAAGTGGCAGCACTCCTTCTCAAAGGGGTTGTGGAATTAAGGGGTTAAGGATATTACTCCCAATACTTCCTTGTTCACAAAAAGGAAGGCGGTCAACGTCCGATCCTGGACCTAAGAGAGTTGTACTTTTTATTGCAGCTCAATTGCACATCATCTTCTTCTTCCTCAAGTGTTATTGGTGTTGGAAGCAGGAGACGGCCTGCACGATGTGTACTTCCACATCCTGATTGCAGTTACAGTGGAGGGATTTCTATTTGGTATTGGGTTCTTCACATTACCAATTTTCAGTGACACCTTTTGGATTAACATCATCACCTTGAGTCTTCACAAAGGTGATGCCAGTGTTTGTGGCTCAACTCAGGAAGTCGGGCATCACTATTTTTCCATACCTGGATGAGTGGCTGATCAATGCTGGGTCGCCGGAGGAGGTGTCATGCCATCTGGAAATCAGAGTTCTTTGGTCTCCAAAAGAACAGATTCTTCATATCAATCTTTTAGAACTGAGGGTGATTTAGCTGGTACTCAAGGCCTTGCTCCCCTCCATGCAAGGTTGGTGTGTCTCTTCTTGAAGGACAAAACAAAAATGATGTGGTACATCAACAAACAACTAGAAATATGGTGTCACCTCCATTGCCTGGAAGCTTTGAGACCAGCAGCGGCTCTTCCGCTACGGCGGAGGAGCGTTGCCCCCCCCACCGAAATCGGCAGGAAAATAAAAATAAAATGATAATTAACACTCATTTTATTGAAAAAAAAGAGAAAATTAACACTTGTTTCATTTTTCCTTTCCTGACGAGTCTTGATGCGGGATATGGGAGTGACAGTCACTGAGGGGAGTGGTAGTGCACTCCCATCACTGCGCATGACAGTTTGGCCAGCCGTCTCAGGCCGGTCAAACCCCTATGCGCAGTGAAAGCTATCTCCAGCCCAGTAATGCAGCTGGGTTGGAGAGAGCAGTTACAGACTGTCCTGGAGCGCAAATCGAGAGCACCCCGGCCAATCCTGAAGCAGCGCACATGCATGCGAGCAGCGTCAGTATTGGCCCCAGGGCAATCTGGGAGCCTGTGTCTTCCTGGAGCGAAGGGGAGCAGAAGAGCATGACGGGGTCGGCTGCAGGTAAGTTTGTTCTTCATTATTATTTTTTTTTTTCACCCTGCAACTCTTATACCCACCCTCCCCCCGCCTGACCCGCTGCTCATCAAGCACACCGGCCGCTACTGATTGAGACTATGGTCTTGGGCACACCACAAAGGAATCTGATTTACTTCCCGTCGCCTTGCAGGGTTCTCTAAATGTAAGTGCTGACAGCCTAAGTCAGCGTTATCTTGCTGACCATGAGTGGAGTCTTCTACCAGAGGTAGTCCAGACCATCTTTAACCAGTGGGGTACAGCTCTGGAAAATGCTCAATGTCGACAATTCTGTGGCCTTCAGTATCTTTAGAGGGGAGCCTTGTGGGATGTTTACCAGTTGAGATGGAACTTTCATCTACTCTGTGTTTCCCCCATACTCTTGATTCCTCAGGTTTTAAGGAAGATTCACCAAGACCAAGCCAAAGTAATTCTTATAGTGCCTGATTGGCAAAAAACGACTTTCAGTGCTTCTCCATATGTCTGCTATTCAGATGGGACAAGGGAATGGTTCCGCAGCCCAGTCTCTGGAGCTTTCACCTTTATGCCTTGAGATTAGGAAACATCCATTACAACGCAGGCATTACATTGTAATGCCTTCACAATGCAACTTTTCCAACGCAAGTGCCTTTACATTGCATGCCATTATAACGCATGCTATTTCAACTCATGTCATTAAAATGCACACCATTTCAAAGCATGCCATTACAACGCATGCTATCACAACGCACTATAAGGTTAGTAATGGAGAATTTTACGTTGTAGGGTAGGTATGGGTTTTTGGGTAGTTGGGAATAGTAATTGTTACCCCTACACTATCCAACACTTTCCCTACTGTTTCACTAAAAGTATTAGCGGTTGTAATGGTATGCGTTGTAATGGAATGCGTTGTAATGGAATGTGTTGTAATGGTAGTTTTAAAAAACGCGTTGTAATGGTATGCGTTGTAAAATCATGCAATGTAAAGGTAGTTGCGTTGTTAAAGCTGCAATGTAAAAGCATGCATTATAATTGTTTGTGTTGTAACGTTATATATTCCTTGAGATTGAGCAGAGACATCTGACTTCCTTTCAGCTGCCACCTGAAGTACTGGACACCGTCTTATCAGCACGTTAGACCTCCACCAAATCCACTTTATCTGGAAGTTGGAACAACCTTGTTGCTTGGTACACAAACAGTAATGGAGACCCCTTGCAAGCTACGTTGTCCCAGGTCTTGCAGTTTGCACTTGTAATGGAATGCGTTGTGATGGTAGTTTAAAAAAATGCTTTGTAGGGGGGCGGAGCTTGCCGGCGTCCATGAAAGACGTGTGAGCGCTGAGCTCCTCGCCTGAGCCCCTTTAATATCCGACAAATCTATCCTTTTGGCACCTGGCTGGCCCTAGGAACTGTGGGTATCGCTACAGCTGCCCCCGGTGCTGGTGGGGGGACTTTCCCCGGTCGAAATCGGTTTTGGTTTCGCTCCGCTAGTCGGCGGAGGGCGAGGTGACGGACCAGGCCGTAATCCACGGACTATCCTGAGGGGCTGCCCGACCTGCGTCACGCTGCGTGCGGCGTGTGGTGCCGGAGTGGACTCGGTCTACCGGATTGGCAACTATCCTGCGGTTCCCTCTGAGTGCCATTGAGCTGAGCTTTGGGGAGTGGACGTGGTCGCCCTGCTCACGGAGGTGAGCTAACCGTGGACTAACTGCTGTTGCCTGGAGGTGCGCCGGCGAGGAGCGGGAACCCCTCGGCGGGAAGCTATACCCTCCAGACGGCATTTGTCGGCAGACGCCTTCACCTGGGACGCCTCGGAAGCCGACGTGGCACAGTGGCCTGGGAGTGTGCTGGAGTGAGTGGGTGCTATCCCCTTGTCATCAGTGAGATCTGCTCTGTTGTGAACGCCCGGTGGCGTGCTTCGTTGTCTCCTGGGCCTGCCCGAAACTAGCGGCCTGCGGCCGCCATTTTGGCTCCATTTCTTGCTACGCAACAACTTGCTCAACGGAGTTCGCTCCCCCGGCGCCCCCATTCCACCACGCCAGCACTGGCTGGCGCTGCTTTGGCTAGCTGCGGGGTGCCTTGCTAACAACCCATTGGTGACGCTATGGGGAAGGGAGATAAGAACCAACCGAAACTGTTGTTCGAACAGCGGAGGCCGAGGGGTGCGGAGGGGGCGCCTCCGGAGACCTCAACGCAGCCTGCGACTGCAGACAGCTCGCTGTGTGCGGACATCCGCGAAATGCTTTGCACCATGGAAAAGGGCTTGCAGGACAGTATGACAGCGATTGGCACGAAAATTAACGCTCTATCCTTCAGGATGGACCGCATGTCTGAAAGGGTGGACAAACATGCTGAGAGGCTGGATATGGCGGAGCGGCGGCTGACAGAAGCGGAGGAGGCCCAAACGGAATGGGATAAAGATCGGAAGCAGTTCAGTCGCCTACTCCAGGTCATACAAGACAAGACGGAGGACCTGGAAGCACGCTCACGGCGCTCCAATGTCCGTATCACGGGAGTGGCGGAATCTACCAACACTGGCAAGATGGAGCTGTTTGTGGAGAAGTTACTCCATACACTGCTAGGGGAGGACGTCTTCTCCCCTATGTTCATCGTCGAGAGGGCTCATCGCACCCTGGGACCGAAGCCGCAACCTGGCCTTCCACCGCGGCCGATCATTGCAAAACTCCTGAACTATAGGGACCGTGACTTGGCACTGCGGCTGGCAAGGGAGAAAGGGAATCTACAGTTTGAGGGCATGAACATCTCCCTCTACCCTGATTTCACGGCGAGAGTGCAGGAGGAGAGAAAGCGCTTTGCCCCGTATAAAAAGCAGATGAGAGACATGGGGCTGGACTACGCCATGCTGTACCCAGCGAGACTCAGAATCAACAAGCAGGGGCACTCGCATTTTTTTACGGACCCAGCGGACCTGAAAAAATCACTAAAGGAGTGGGCCAAGGAACAACACAACAGCCCGAGGGGTCAACGTGAGGACGAGGAGGAGGCCGCATCTATGGACGGCCGGGGGTGATTCACCCTGCGACCCTGTACTCGGTTTGGCTGGGTCTCCAGTGCACGTCTTGTTACAACTACAGGTCCTATGAACCTACTTCTTTGACTTTGTGGAGTGTGGTTTTTGATACTTGGGGCATACTGCAGGGAAGTGATGTTACTGAGGTTTACTGATTGGTGTTCGTACTGGGGGGAGTCCTCCTCCGACTGGGGGGCTTGTTATTTGTCAATTCGCTTTTGCTGGGGCTAGGGGTGGGTGCCAATCGGCACTGGGGGATAAGGTGGGGGAGCCACTGAGGTATCTGGTTCTTGCTTGATTGTATTGCTGTCTGGCTGGGAACCTCTGCCCCCGTGCTTTCGGCTCTTGGCTCTCTAGAAGGTCTTTGGGTTTGTAGTGTGTTGCATTGGGGAGGGTTCAGGGTGGGTGGTGACGTGCTCTGTCTGACCGGGTTGGGGTTGGTCGGCTGTGGGTGGGTAGACGTTTGTCCTATTCTTCTATTGTTACTCACGATGTGTGGGATGTTCAGGGACTGTTGGGGGGGGGGTCTGATTGAGCCAGCTACTGGATTGTGTCTACTGTACCATCTGTACTATTCTGATAAGCTCGCTGTATTACAATGGCGAATGTTGAGTCTCTAGGGCCGGAGAGCTGCTATCATGGAATGTGAGGGGGCTCAACGATTTTCGGAAACTTAGAAAGGTCTTAGCCTACTTGCAACAACACCAGATTGATCTTGCCCTGCTGCAAGAAACCCACCTGCCTTTGTCCAGTCCTATGTTGCAAATGAGGGGTCTTGGGAAAGCTTGTGTTGCTGCAGGGTTCACCACACATGCAAGAGGGGTGATCACTTGGGCTAATCCCAAATCTCGGTTGTCGCTTCAGCAGGTAGCTGTGGACTCGGAGGGCTGGTATGCGATTGCCCGGTGTGTGGGGAAAGGACACGATTTGTTGCTTGTAAATGTGTATGGCCCCAATTATGACTCTCCTGCTTTCTATGCCTCACTAGCGGACGGCTGTAAACAATATGTGGGCTCTAGGATGCTGTGGGGGGGGGACTTCAATTTGGTACTGAACCCAGAATTGGACAGGTTGGCTGGTTCCCCTAGGACCCCGGCGGCCTCGGCATTGCTCCTGTTAACGGAACTAGTGAAACTTGACCTGCTGGATGTGTGGCGCCATAGGCACCCGGGGAAGGGCGGGTTCACCCATTACTCAGCCTACCATAATCTCGATACGAGGATTGATTATTGGTTCATCTCCCGGTCCCTGCTTGATTCGGTGAAGGGGTGCACTGTGTTGCCTCGCACGCTGTCTGATCATTCACCTCTACTTTTGCTACTGGTGGCCCCAGCTAGGAGGATTCCCCCGTTTACCTGGAGATTCCCCCCGTATTCACTCCTAGACGAGGCCTTCAGAGGGGAACTGGCTGAGGACATAGAGGTGTTTTTTTCAACTAATGTGGGGTCGGTGGATAGTGTCCAGGTGCTCTGGGATGCATTTAAGGTATATATCAGGGGGATGACGATGGCTAAACATTCAGGGGTGCTTAAGGCTATCAGGCAATGGTTGAAACTGCTTGAAACACAGCTGGCTGATCTGGAACGACAGGCGGGAGGTGCGGGTTCTGCTGACATCACTGACAAACTTAAGCCCCTGTTAGAGGAATTTCATGAAGAGGCGGACAGGGAGATAAAACACATGGGTAAATATGCCACAGCTCGCGCGTATGGGGAGAGAGACCGCCCTGGCTCCCTTCTTGCCAAACTGATGCGCAACAGCAGGCCCCCCTTAGTGATCGAGGAGTTGGTAACGGCTACTGGTGAGGTGGTGTCGGAGGAGCAGGATATCCTGTCGGAATTCCATACTTATTATACAGCACTGTACTCGTCGAAGCCCGGCCACCTTGAGGAGGAAATTGACGACTACTTGAGTTACATACAGATGCCCTTCTTGGCCAACTGGCAAAAAGAGTTTCTGATGGCCCCGTTCCAGAAAGAGGAAATAACGGAGGCGCTAGAGGGAATGAGGTCGGGTAGCGCTCCTGGGTCGGATGGCCTAACGGTGGCTTTTTACAAAGCCTTTCAGGATAAACTGGTCCCATACCTGATGCTTCTTTTTGACGATATTTGTCAACAAGGCAGCATGACGAAATCTATGAGGGAGGCTCTGCTCATAACCATCCCGAAGCCGGGCAAACCCCCAAATGAATGTGGCTCTTACAGGCCGCTTTCGCTGATTAACGTGGATGCGAAACTGTATGCGAAGGTTCTGGCGACACGTTTAGCTCTCCTGGTCCCGGACCTGGTTGCCCCGGAGCAAGCTGGGTTTGTCCCGGCGCGTAACCTGACTTATAACATCCGCACGGTGTTGGGCACTATTCAGCATGTCCGACAAGAGAATAAGGCTGTGGCCATTTTCCTGGACATGGAAAAGGCCTTTGACTCAGTAGAATGGTCGTTCATGCTCAGAGTCCTTCGTAAGTATGGGCTCGGAGAACCCTTTCTGCAGATGCTAGGAGCCCTGTACTACAAACCCACTGCGCGGCTAAAGATTGGGAACTTGGTCACTGCCCTGATCGAGATTAGCAGGGGCACTCGGCAGGGCTGCCCCCTCTCCCCGCTGTTGTATGCTCTGGTGGCGGAGCCCCTGGCCTGCGCTATAAGAGAGTATCACAGGTTCGAGGGGATCAACTTTCCTTCTTACCAGATTGGTATCTCGACCTATGCGGACGACACTCTGCTGTATGTCCGTGACCCGGAGGCGAACCTCTCGGCGGTCTTGCGGGAAGTGGTGAGGTTCGGGGCCTTATCGGGTCTTCGGGTCAATTGGAATAAGTCAGTGGCGTTGCCTTTGACTCCGGTAACTCTCCCATTCGACTCGGAGTACCCACTGCAATGGACCACGGACTCCATACGTTAGTTGGGGATTCGCATTCACACTGACCCTGAGATCCTGGTACGCGAGAACTACGGGGTCGCCTATTCCAGACTGGTGGATGATGTTGAGGTGTGGTGCAGGCTCCCGCTGTCCCTAATGGGTAGGATAGCGCTTATGAAAATGGTAGTACTTCCCAGATTCCTCTTTATTTATTTATTTATTTATTTTGAAAGTTTTATATAGCGCGAACAAGATCTTTGCAGATATCAGAGCGCTTTACAGTAATAGCATGTAGCATGTAGCAGTTGAGGTAGTTAGGTACAATATGCATAATTACATAGGTAGGTCAAAGAACAACCGGAGGTAGATAATAGGTGAGGTAGTGTCAGTACACGGTACATAGTCAAACCGTTGCGCCAATAATATAAAAGTACAAAAGTATGCATATACTTATTTAAACGTGCTGCAAGTGTTTTTGGAGATAACATAAAGGTGGGCATAGTTGAGATAGGTGCGTGGAGGATGTAAAGTCACACAGGTGCATCAGTAGTACAAAAGTAGGGATGGTTGAGGTGGTGTAGGTACAGTGTGCAAGTCAGACAGGTGCGTCAATAGTACATCAAAATACAAAGAGGGAACATATACAATCAAATAAGTCATAATACCAGTGGTACAAGTAGTACAAAGAGGGAACATATACACTCAAATAAGTCATAGTACAAATTGTACTAGTAGACCAAGGGGTCAGGCCGGTATTACGGAGCGGATTCATGAGAGATACAGGTTAATAGATCATGTGTATTTAGCCATGAGGATCGCTTTTACTTCTTTCTTAAACAGATTGTTGGAGGAGATGAGCCTGGTTTCAGGAGGAAGTGAGTTCCAGATCCTGGGCGCCATTCCTGAAAAGGAGTGTTTATAGGTTTTTTCCTTTCTGAATCTTCGAGGTTTCAGCAGGAGATTGTTTGTGCTTCTAGTAGTTCTAGAAGGTAACAGGGGGTTGATTCTGTTTAGGGAATCAGAGGCAGGAATCAAAGTAAATATAGTTAAATGTACAAAGCCTCTGACACCATGGATCACACAAGTTATTTTCTATTCACGTCCTATTTATTGACAGTGAATGCTCTTGTTTTTTAGCACATTATTTAAAGATTCAAGTGAGTACACATTGGGTGTGAACAGCTCAATTTTGATTATCTCCTTACATCAGAAAATACATTCGATAACGACAAAAAATAGCTTACTGGCTATTGGATTTGATCAACGTGAGACAAACACAGTGACAAAATAAGTGGAAACACTTAATAAATTCAAATATAAACAATCCACACATAAAATGAAAAAGTGAATTCATATATCAACAGTATCTTATTTACAAATGATATGTTTAGGTCCTACTGTAAATCTCAAGGAGATTGTGTTGCTATCCCGGGGGGATGTTATTGATTTGTCCCTCAAACGGGAAAGTTAATTGTCCTGTGGTATGCCAGGGAAAGTCATATGTTCAGAGGGTTCTTTAATGCCTAGTGGTGAGATACGTCTCTCACTATATGTCCCAATGGTTTAGTTGGATCATATGGCATATATTCCTCCTGGCACCAAAGATGAGCCTACGCGTTTCGACCTTAAAGAAAATCTGGACAGGAAGGAAACTTTGTGAAGGTCTTCATCAGGGCTCTTAGTAGGTGATGAGGAGCGTCATGTTGCACCCAAGGGTGAGAAAAGTCAGTACTGCATTCAATGGATACAGTTAGCTTGCAGAAGATGAGAAGTTAGTTCCTCACACATCGGTGTGGTGAAGCTGATTGACTGCAGTCTCTTATTTATTTTGTGCTGCAGGAGTCTGAAGGGTTCTTCTTCAGCGCCACAGCGTCATTGTAGCGGGAAACGTTCTCCGCAGTCTGGAGGTGCAGGGGTCCGTTGCATTCCCGGCGCTACGTTCCTCTGACGCGTTGCTTCTTACTCGGCTCTCGCTCGAAAGGATCCTTTCGAGCGAGAGCCGAGTAAGAAGCAACGCGTCAGAGGAAGGTAGCGCCGGGAATGCAACGGACCCCTGCACCTCCAGACTGCGGAGAACGTTTCCCGCTACAATGACGCTGTGGCGCTGAAGAAGAACCCTTCAGACTCCTGCAGCACAAAATAAATAAGAGACTGCAGTCAATCAGCTTCACCACACCGATGTGTGAGGAACTAACTTCTCGTCTTCTGCAAGCTAACTGTATCCATTGAATGCAGTACTGACTTTTCTCACCCTTGGGTGCAACATGACGCTCCTCATCACCTACTAAGAGCCCTGATGAAGACCTTCACAAAGTTTCCTTCCTGTCAAGATTTTCTTTAAGGTCGAAACGCGTAGGCTCATCTTTGGTGCCAGGAGGAATATATGCCATATGATCCAACTAAACCATTGGGACATATAGTGAGAGACGTATCTCACCACTAGGCATTAAAGAACCCTCTGAACATATGACTTTCCCTGGCATACCACAGGACAATTAACTTTCCCGTTTGAGGGACAAATCAATAACATCCCCCAGGGATAGCAACACAATCTCCTTGAGATTTACAGTAGGACCTAAACATATCATTTGTAAATAAGATACTGTTGATATATGAATTCACTTTTTCATTTTATGTGTGGATTGTTTATATTTGAATTTATTAAGTGTTTCCACTTATTTTGTCACTGTGTTTGTCTCACGTTGATCAAATCCAATAGCCAGTAAGCTATTTTTTGTCGTTATCGAATGTATTTTCTGATGTAAGGAGATAATCAAAATTGAGCTGTTCACACCCAATGTGTACTCACTTGAATCTTTAAATAATGTGCTAAAAAACAAGAGCATTCACTGTCAATAAATAGGACGTGAATAGAAAATAACTTGTGTGATCCATGGTGTCAGAGGCTTTGTACATTTAACTCTAGTAGTTCTAGAGCCACCCGAGATTGTCAGCTTTTGAGTGAGGTAGCTGGGCGAGTTATGGTGTACAGCCCTGTGAGTCATGCAGGCGATTTTCAGATGTATTCTGGCTTCAAAAGGCAGCCAGTTCAGGGATTTAAAGTCAGGGGAAATATGCGAGTGTTTTTTTGAGCCAGTGATGAGTCTCGCTGCAGCGTTAAGGGACGCTCTAAGGGGTGCCGTAGTTGTTAGTGGGAGCCCGCAGAGGGAGGTGCTTCTGTATTCTATGTGCGGGATGACTATAGATTGTACTGCAGTTTGGAAGTCTTTGGCTGGAAGGAAGGCTTTAAGTTTCCTCAAGGTATTGATTTGGAAGTTCGCTCCTTTGGTTGCCTTGCTGATGTGCTGCTGCATGTTGAGATTGGCATCAAGTGTTATGCCTAAGGAGTTTGCTGAGTCTACGACGGTAGGTTGTACATTTAAAGCTGTTAACTGCTTAAGCCATGTTTGAGCCGTGGAGATTTTTGCGGGAGGAGAGATCAGGAGGAACTCAGTCTTCAGGGCATTGAGTTTGAGGTGATTCTCTGCAAGCCAGGACTGGGTGTTTCTGATCGTGGTGTTCAGAAGCATGATGTCCTTGGGGGATTGTATTTTGAGATAGAGTTGGGTGTCGTCGGCATACATGTGGAAGTGAACATTGGATGTCTGTAGCAAAGTGGTGAGAGGTTCCATAACTAGGTTGAACAGTGTAGGGGAGAGGGAGGATCCTTGTGGGACGCCTAGCGATACAGGTACCGGAGAGGACATCAGGTTGTTGCTTTTGAATCTTTGTGAGCGGTTGTGTAGAAAGGAGGTGAACCACTTGAGAACAGTCCCTGAGATGCCCATTCTTGTGTTTAACAGTTCGAGTAAATTCTCATGTTTAACTGTATCGAATGCTGAGGAGAGATCCAGCAGGATGAGGAGGCAGATATCGTTTTGGTCTAGGATTTGGAGGGCGTCGTCCACTATGTGCGTCATGGCTGTTTCGGTACTGTGCCCTGCACGGAAGCCTGATTGATGAGCGTTGAGGAGATCAAACTTGTCTATGTGTTTAGTCAGTTGTAGCTGTACGCATTTTTCCAACAGTTTGGCGAGGGTGGGAATGTTTGTAATAGGGCGGTAGTTGTTTAGATCAGTGGGGTCTGCTGTTGTTTTTTTTTAATAGAGGTGTGACTTGTCCGACTTTAAGGGCATCAGGGATGGATCCTTGTTGAAGAGAGCTATTGATGATTTTAGTCCAGAGTGGGAGGAGCAAAGGGGTAAAGTCTTTTACAGCGTTAGCAGGAAGAGGGTCAGTGAGGTGATTGGATGGTTTCAGGGTGCTGAGCAGTCTGCCAATTTCTTCTTCGGAGTAGGTGCTAAAGGATGACCATGTAGCATTGTTCTTTGGTACAGGCTCTGGTCCTCTCTAAGGCCTTTTTTCGGCAGCTTACCCAAACGCTTATAAGACTTGCGTGGGGGGGCAAACAGCCAAGGGTTCAATGGCAAACGCTCCTTCTTCCCTATGAACGTGGGAGTCTGGGGGCTCCGGACCTGGAACGGTACTACAGGATTGCGCAGGGGGCACATCTCCACACATGGATCCACCGGGATCCTGGCATCCCACATGTGAAACTGGAACGCCTCTTTGCAGACCCTGCACCTCTCCCGGCCACGATATGCTATCCGGCCGATCGAAGGGTCGGTAACTTGGATTCCATTGCTGCCACAAACCACGCTTGGCATGCAATGGTCCGCTCCCGTGAGAGCGCGCTATTGTACTCTCCATTATTGCGAGTGGAGTGGGCAGTGTGGTTGGCCCCGCTAACGGAGAAGGGCGTCCTGAAGGCGTTGCGGGAGTTGGGCATCGACAAGATGGGGGACCTCTTCTTAAATGGCACAATGAAG
Source organism: Lissotriton vulgaris (assembly GCF_964263255.1). Classification (NCBI taxonomy): domain Eukaryota; kingdom Metazoa; phylum Chordata; class Amphibia; order Caudata; family Salamandridae; genus Lissotriton; species Lissotriton vulgaris. The sequence goes on along the minus strand of NC_141695.1, from coordinate 427,532,808 downwards.
ACGTCGCAGCAGGCTCTCCAGTCCTACCCTGGGGCGACACTATTGCATAGCTTCCAATACCACAGGGGTCGTAGAGCGGCGCTGGTATTACTGGGCCCGGAGTTGGCAGAGCCACAAGAAGTACCTGAGCTCACGTATGTAATCAAAACCCCCTCTTCCCGTAAATTGGTAACCGCTCTTAAGAAACTAGGTGATGGGCACCGGCAGTGCCCCCCCTCCAGGGCTAGATTGGCCTGGCAGAGCGACCTTCAGTCCCCGATCTCGGACGAGATGTGGCTCTATTGCTGCGCGAACACTAGGAAAATTTCCCTTAATAGTAGGCACCGCCTAATTCACTTTAAGTACCTGCAGCGGGTATATTATATGCCGGACAGGCTGTATAGGTATGGGTTGCGGGATTCGGCGGAGTGTGAGCGTTGCCATTTCCCTACAGCCGATTTTCTACATATGTCCTGGACTTGCCCTAGTATCCATAAGTTTTGGAGTGAGGTCTTCACGGAACTTAGCTCTATCCTAGGTGTGGAGATTCTGCCCTGCGCTGGCGTTGCTGGGTTTCTCTAAACCGTTGCCGGTGGCATTGAGGCGACTTGCTGACATGGCGTTGCTGACCGCCAAGCGCCTGGTCGCATTGTGCTGGATGAGGGGGCCGGTCCCTACTAAGAAGCGCTGGGAGGCGGATTTGCTTTACTTTTGCACACAATCGGAGGTGTATAGTGAACTGCTTCCCCCAAAGAGTCGCCCCAAGAACTTCTGGGGGTTATATAAGGAATTCCAGAACGCTCAAGGGGACAGTGAGTCAGATCCTGAGGGGGAGGAGGTGGATGAATTGCAGGAGGGTGGGGTGGCAATGGTTGAACATGATGAGAACTGTGGTTGAGTGTTTTCCATGTTGGAAGTGGGTGGGGGATCCCGCCCGAGTCTCACCCGTGCAGTGTAATAGGTGAATACCTAGGACTACTGTCCTGGGTGGTGATTCGCATAGTCCTTCTCACACTTTGCTCCGTTCCATTGGGCCCTTGGGTCAGTTGCTATGGGTCCTACGTTCGACTATAGACGTGGTAGTTAGTGCGGGTGGGTGGGTGGACACGGGTATAGGTAGGCTGGCTAGTTTGTGGGGCGGGGGTTTGTTTTTGGATTAGTCTTGTGGTTTACTGCGCCTTTATATTTCTCCCCTCCAGGAGAATTTATCCTCATGTTTTTGAAAGTTGGCTTAATACAAGTGAACTGACTGCATTGCCTTTGCACACCGAACTGTGATATGGAGTGTCGCCACCAATGCTGTTGGTTTGGTTTCTTTGAGGTCAGTCATCAGCTGCTTTCACAATTCGATATTGTCTCTATTTTCTTTATTTCCTTCCAGTGCGCCGCCAGGCCTCCGGGATGCTGGCATTATGGCTGTGTATGTGGCCTCTGCTCAGGGATTTGGGTGTGAACTACTGTTGCCGCCGGCCTCCGGGTTGTAGGCGATAAGGGCTGTGTGCAAATTTCAAAGGTGTAATAAAGTACAAATTTAACAAAAAAAAAATGCTTTGTAATGGTATGTGTTGTAAAATCATGCAATCTAAAGGTAGTTGTGTTGTTAAACTGCGATTTAAAAGCATGCGTTATAATTGTTTGCGTTGTAACTTCATATATTCCTTGAGTTTGAGCAGAGAAATCTGACTTCCTTTAAAAAGCCACCTGAAGTAGTGGACACCGTCTTATCAGCACGTCAGCCCTCCACCAAATCCACTTTCTCTGGAAGTTGGAACAACCTTGTTGCTTGGTGCACACACAGTAATGTAGACCCCTTGCACGCTAAGTATCCCCAGGTCTTGCAGTTCGCACTTTTCCTTACCATGTAGGGATGTACAGCAGTCTCTGTCAAGGAGTTTTTGGTTGTGTTTTTGGCATTCCTCTGTCTTCCAGATCAGCCTTTTTTGTTTATTCAAGTCCCCAATTGTGAGGTTTTTGTGAAGGGGTTGACAAATCTCTCTTCTCCAGCTTCCTTTGGTTGTGCCCGAGTGGGTCCTTGTCCTAGTTTTATCTTTTCTAGTTGGGACTGCATTTGACCCCCTGTATAGTTATCTTTTGAAAATATTGTCTTTAAAAGTAGTGTTTTTAGTGACCATTACCTTGGCCAGATCGTTGAGTTACAAGCTCTCAGTTCCCGTACACCTTTTACCCCGACAAATTGATGTTGTCAACCAGGGCTGCTTGCCTGCTAAAAGTGGTGACTGCCTTCCACTTGAGTCAGTCCATCACTCTTCTGACTTTCAACCTCTCCCATCCCACTAAGGTGGAGTAGTGGTTGCGCAGGTTGGATCCTGGGAGGGCATTCAACTGTTACCTGGATTGCACCAAGGACATTAAATTGGATGACCAGCTCTTCAATGGATACTCGGGTGCCAAGAAAGGCAAAGTGGTACAAAAAACAGACCCTGTCCAGATGGATCAACCTCTGTATCAAGACCTGCTACACTTTGGCCAAAAAGAAACATCCAGAAAGAATCAGAGCCTATTCTACCAGGGATAAATGTACCACCTGTGCACTTGCCAGAGGAGTTTCAGTTGTAGAAATATGTAAAGCCACTTTGTGGGCCCCATTTCTAGGTGTAGCCACCATTTCTAGGTGTAGCATGATATCTCGTCACTTCAGTCTAGTGCTTTATTCACAGAGCTCATAGTAGCAGTGCCGTCATTTGGTCACATTACATTGGGTGCCTTTCACAGTGTGGTCATGGCAGACACAGGCTGTCCTCTGGTTACACTGCACTAGGGGACATATTATCAAGAACGGTGTTAAAGATTATCGCCGGTTTAGTGGCAGAAAACTGCAGCTAAAACGATGATAATGGGCTTGATAATATGCCCTTGAGAATTCCAATAGAAGACCATGTTCTGGTGTGAACATGGGCTTCTATATTATCAAGCCCATTATTGCCGCTTTAGCTGCAGTTTCTGCCGCTAAACTGGCGATAATTTTAACGCTGTTCTTGATAATATGCCCATAGGTTCCTTCAACTATATTTTAATGACTGTATATGCTGTACTCATTTACTAACGGTGGCTGAAATAGTATTAGTAAGTGAGTGCGTTGGAGTAGAGCTCATCTGGGTCATCTACTGACTTCAATTCTGCGTCACTCACGGGCCATGCGCTGACCTCTTGATAATCTTGGGGCTGCAGATGGTGATCCCACATACTGAAGTAAGCATGCTGCCCTTCACCCGCCATTACAAGCACTTACAGAACGTTTCCAGCACCTGTGCTAACATACCAAATAGGGCACGCTGAGAGGATAAAAATCCCTGTAACTGATTCGGTAGCTTAACACAAGCTCAGCAGGCATTCTCTACTGAAGACCTGCCACCCAACTTTCACTCTCTATTTCAGGTGACAGTGATGAACCACCTCACTTTGCACTAGGCCATTTTATTTAATCCGCAATTCACTGGATATCTTCTAAAAGCTCTGTTCAATGACTTTTGACCTGGTGGCTTCACTAAGCAAAAGTCCTTGCCCAAACCCCTCACTGGGCATTTCCTACCCAGCAGCCAGAGCTATCACCATGTGCTGGTGGATTTGAGGGTGGACGACCCCAGACCTCTTCTCCATGGTCAGAGGGTCTATTTCCTTCAATGGACCAAACTCCCGCTTCCAACTTCTACCAGTCCTGCTGCATGCCCACGCATGTTCTTATAACAACTTGTTGCAAAATGTTGCAGGTGGAAGGGCGGCATCTTCAGACAAGAGTCTGGATCCTTTCAGGTAGATTGAAAGGTCATAATTTATGTTAGGCAGTTAGGTTACAATAACAGGCCTTTGGCCGACATTCACCCACCAACTGTGCCTATCTCCCTGGTACCAATCGCCAGACACACTCCAAGAGTCTATTACACCATTCATTCCCAGCATTGCACACAGCTGGTCAGCGATCCTGAGAATGTGGGCACACAGGGTACTACCTGTAGTCCCTATATGCAACTATAAAAAAAACAGATTCTGCCATTGTGTGTCACCTCCGCCATTCAGTCCACGGTTAATAACTAAGGTGCTGCTTCGCAGAGGAGAGCTGGGAGAGAGAGAGGTCGCGCACAGAAGGACTCGCTGGAATTGCGTGGAACGGGACTCGAAGTCCATGGGGGCCAACAATCTTCTTCACCCGTGTTGGAGAGACCCGCCCAGAGCCGGCGCCTCTTAGCTCCTCGCCGCACCCACTTCGCGGGTGCCGCTTCGCAGAGGAGAGCTGCGAGAGAGAGAAGTCGTGCACAGAAGGACTTGCTGGAATTGCGTGGGACTCGAAGTCCCAGGGGGCCAACAACCTTCCTCACCTGTGTTGGAGAGACCCGCCTACAGCCGCCGCTACGCAGAGGACAGATGGGAGAGAGAGAGGTCGCGCACAGAAGGACTCGCTGGAATTGCGTGGAACAGGACTCGAAGTCCAAGGGGGCCAACAACCTTCCTCACCTGTGTTGGGGAGACCCGCCCACAGCAGCCGCGTCTTAGTTCCTTGCCGCACCCACTTTGCGGGTGCCGCTTCGCAGGGGAGAGCTGGGAGAGAAAGAGGTCGCGCACAGAAGGACTTGCTGGAATTGCGTGGAACGGGACTCGAAGTCCCAGGGGGCCAACAACCTTCCTCACCTGTGTTGGGGAGACCGGCTCACAGCCGCCGCCTCTTAGTTCCTCGCCGCACCCGCTTTGTGGGTGCCGCTTCGCAGAGGAGAGCTGGGAGAGAGAGAGGTCGTGCACAGAAGGACTCTCTGGTATTACGTGGAACCGGACTCGAAGTCCCAGGGGTCCAACAACCTTCCTCACCTGTGTTGGAGAGACCCACCCACAGCCGCCGCCTTTTAGCTCCTCACCGCACCCGCTTCGCGGGACGCGTGTGGGCGCGCGCCGGGCGAAGCCCGGGCCAAGGGCGGGCCCGTTTTAGCCCGTTCGAGACCGTACGAGGTCGGGCCGGGCCCCCCCTCTAAGTCATCCTTTTTCAAAAAGGTCAGTGTACCCTCGTAGTACGCCTGAACTCATATAAAGTGAATTCAATCCGGGATGCATATTCTTTTATTTTAAGTCTATTGGATTTGTTATAAATACCATAGAGAGAATGAATGTGCATGAGGGAAAGGGAAGATCTGTACAGCCAACTGGTAGTATTGTGGCACCTTGGACCAGTTTTTAATTAGAGCCGGTTCAGTCCTTGTCCATGAAATCGCACTGACTGAAAGGCGTCTATCGCTTGATATTCAAACTGCAAAGAGGTCATCTTTGGGCGCTATAGCCTCCGCACGCACCCCGGATCGCATAATGACCACTGACATTGTGTCGATTGAAGAAGATGGCGATTTGGGTTTGCCAATTAATGTATCAGCAGAGGCACAAGATGGACAAGGTGGACAGGGCACCCAGAATATATTGCCACCCGTAGTTCCGGTTGTAGTGGGTATTGAAAATTCTCAAAGCCTCATCCACCTCGCATTGCTACTAGATCTGCCAAACAGGGTAAACCCTGTGTTCTTGCAATTAACCAAGACTCTTCGCAAAAAAGGAAGTGGGGTGGAGGGCCACAGAGACAGAAACGGGCTAAATTAAAGAAGCCAAATAAAGATGGAGGGGCTACAGCACTTCAACCCCTTCCATTAGAGGATTCGTAGTCAATAAGGCCGAATATGTCCAGTACTTTGAATTCAACTGCTCCGGAAGATTTTTATGTAAAAACTTTTGATGCTATGTGGGGTGGATTGGAAAATTTGATTACATCGTCTTTGTCCCCAATTCTGCACAGGTTGCCTAAAATAGAGGACAGATTGATTGCCTTTGATTTAAAGATTATGCAGAACGGTGGGAGTTTGTAGGAACAGAGCACATTGTCAGTGGTTGGTGGGCCTCGTATCGCGGTACCTTGAAATCCCCCCTCCCTAATTCCTTTGCAGTTTGGCAAATACCTGTTCCTTCAAGTGTGACAGGAAGGAATGTAGATGCTGTAGATATAGATAACATCAACAGAGTAAATGGCACAGTTGATGCCTGTGGCCAGGAAAGAGGGATAAGTGGCCCAAATGTGAGGCTTAGGGGTGTGGTCTCACCTGGTTCACCACCAGGGGCTCGGGCTCAGACACTGCATCAGATGCCGAGGGACAAGGTTTATAGGGAGGTCCCAGTGGGCCACCAGGTTTTACATCTCCCCCAGTAGCAGCCCCATTTGTAGTGGTTTTACGGAATGTCCCACCCCTTCGAGATGGCCAGATAGAAAACACAGATCAATTAATGGCTAAAAAGATGCATTGGCTCTCTTATCAACTGAAGAATACGGGGGTGGTGGGTCTGGATATTTGGAAGGATATGATAATGGCTAGACGATGTCCTTGGATTGGGCAATCAAGGAAAGCAGGAGGAGGAGAATGCATAGTCGCAAATTTTAACAAGCGCGCTGTGGGATTTCTCTTGAATTGCCTGGTGAGTACTAATTTAGATTGTAGTTCCGATAAAATTGATCTCTTACCACTGGTTTTTTTCATAGACCACATTTAATCCAGAATCGTTGGTGGACGCAAGGGGAACAAAACAATTATAGAACACATCAGGATCCCAGCCAAAGATTGCCATTTCTAAATTTAGAGAATAGATTTGCTCCCTTGTCAGGCCTAGACTGTTGTGATTGACTACACTCTATAAGTTCAATACCTTTGGCGAGTTCCGTCACTCAGCGACCAGTGTCCTTAGTGACTATCCCGCCCACGCAGTTGGATATTCTAGAGGCTGTGGGGGGGAGTTTGAGTAAAGACAGTATAGTGACACACAAGAGTAGGCCTTTACCAGAGGGTGAGTTAAACTCCGTGAGTCGGCCACAGTCAGATTGCTTACAGATAATGACATGGAATGTGGCAGGGGCTAGGAACAAACTACAGGATGCGAACTGGTATAAACCTTTTGAGCACTGTGATTTGGTTTTGATACAGGAGACATGGCTTACGGATGCTTTCTTTGTAAGTGGTTTCAAGACTATTGCAACCAATGCAATCCCTTCACAAGCAGGTAGGGCTAGGGGTTGTTTAGCAGTACTTATTTCATTGTCTTTTAGGTTGATTTTAAAGAAATATTATACCAGGTCGCCGTGTTTTCAGTTTTTATTTTTTACAATAGAAGGAATCCAGGATATAATACTTATCAATTTTTATAACAATATTTTCAATGCTTCGAGACATGAGGTCGTCACTTCGTTAGATAATGAGTTGACGAACTTCATGAAGAATGTAGGACGGGATCGCTCCATCATTTGGGCGGGGTATTTCAACTTAGAACCATGTGACCACATAGCTGAAATTCAATGTGGTTACGAAGAAGAACAAGGCGGTGGGTGCTCTGACTCATTTCCCACATAATAATTACGGGGAAAATATTAATTGTGTTATGTTTAAACATAACTTAGAAATTACAGATAAGATTTTACAAGGTAGTAGATGGGAAGATAGAGATAATATCTTTACCTTTGAAGGTGCAAGGTCATCTTCATGCATTGACCATTTTATTACTTCAATAGTTTTAAGGTCCATAATTTTGGAATGCCTTATTGTCCCCAACCTATTGAGTGATCACCACCCAGAATTAATAACTGTGAGTATTCCAGGAGAAGGCACTGGAATGGATCGTCTCCTTCCTCGACGGAAGAACACAGAGAGTCGGCCTACCACCGTACAAGTCAGAGGCCACCGAAGTCATCTGCGGCGTCCCTCAAGGATCCTCGCTGAGCCCTACCCTCTTCAACGTCTACATGAGCCCCCTCGCGGCCATCGCACGCCAGCACAACCTCAACATAATCTCCTACGCCGACGACACCCAGCTGATCCTCTCCCTGACCAACGACCCCGCCGCCGCCAGAGCCAACCTGCACGAAGGGATGAAAGAGGTAGCCGAGTGGATGACGACCAGCCGCCTGAAACTGAACTCAGACAAGACGGAGGTCCTCATCCTGGGCTCCTCGCCCTCCGCCTCGGACGACTCCTGGTGGCCCCCCGCCCTGGGCACCGCACCCAAACCGACGAACCACGCACGCAACCTGGGCTTCATCCTGGACTCTTCCCTCTCCATGACCAGGCAAGTCAACGCCGTCTCCTCGTCGTGCTTCAACATCCTGCGCATGCTTCGGAAGATATTCTGGTGGATCCCCACGGAGACCAGGAAGACCGTCACCCAGGCCCTCGTCACCAGCCGACTGGACTACGGCAACACCCTCTACGCCGGAACCACCGCCAAGCTCCAGAAGAGACTCCAGCGGATCCAGAACGCCTCAGCCAGACTCATCCTCGACATCCCACGAAACAGCCACATCACCGGACACCTGAGAGACCTGCACTGGCTCCACGTCAACAAAAGAATCACCTTCCGGCTCCTCACCCACGCCCACAAAGCCCTACACGACCAAGGCCCGAGCTACCTCAACAACCCCATCAACTTCTACGCTCCCAAACGCCACCTCCGATCAGCCAGCCACGCCCTCGCCGCCGTCCCACGCATCCGTAGAGCGACAACAGGAGGAAGGTCCTTCTCCTACCTGGCCGCCAAGACCTGGAACTCCCTCCCGGCCGACCTGCGCCTGACCCAAGACCACCTCTCCTTCAGGAAGAAGCTCAAGACCTGGCTGTTCGAGCAGTAACGGCACCCCCCCCCCCTTAAGCGCCTTGAGACCCTACGGGTAGGTAGTGCGCTCTATAAATGTCTTTGATTGATTGATTGATTCCGCTTAGAAAATCGTATCAATCAGGCACTTGCGAAGCGGACATAAAAACACATGGGGAAAACGGGATCTCAATCAAATGGGCAGGTGTAGATCCAGATGCATTTACAAATAGAATTTTATTAAAAATATCAAATCATATTGGCACTTGTTTGGACGATTCATAAAGTAGCCTTGATATTGTTAAGGTCTTCCAACTTATTTCTACTGTTTTTCAGACAACCTACGAAGAAAAAGCAAGAAACTTGTATCGAATTCCCCGAAGTGGTTTGATAAACTTCGTTCTAAACTGAATAGGGAATTAAAGTTGGCGCTTAAAATGATCCCACGCAACAGGGAGGGGATCAACACATTACGAAAATTATATAGAGAAGCCCTTAATAAGAGAAAAATGGAGGGTAAACAGACATAATATCGATTCCAAAATATCGTTTGGACAAAATATCGAGTAAAAAATATAGACTAGCCAAAATATCGACCAGACATAATATAGACTACAAAAATATCGAGTAATATCGATATTAATAGCCAAAATATCGAGTAAAAAATATAGACTAGACATAATATCGACTAGATAGAATATAGACAAATAAAATCGAAAATAAGGTAGTTATTAATAATTTTTAATAAATCTGTAGCGGGTTGTGGGTTTATAGGGGAATAGGGTGGGAAGTAATTTAATTATAATTAATTAATTATGTAAATTATTAATAACTGTTAATTAATAATTCATTGGTAAATAATTAAAATATAATAGGTAATTAATTATAAATATTTAATTGATAAATAATTAATATTTAGTCAATTATAATCTGTAGCGGGTTGTGGGTTTATTGGGGGATAGGGTGGGAAGTAATTTAATAATAATTAATTAATAATGTTAATTAATAATAATTGTTAAATAATTATTAATTGGTAATTAATTAAAATATAATTGGTATTTAATTATAAATATTTAATTGATAAATAATTAATATTTAGTAATTTATTTTCTGTAGTGGTTTGTGAGTTTATAGGGGGATAGGGTGGGGAGTTATTTAATAATAATTAATTAATTTTGTTAATTGTTAATTGTTAATTAATTAATAGTCATTTTAACCCCTACGCTATCCAACGCTTTCCCTACTGTTGCACCCACTGGAGTGGGAATAGTAATTTTTACCCCTACGCTATCCAACGTTTTCCCTACTGTTGCACCCACTGGAGTGGGAATAGAAATTTTAACCCCTACGCTATCCAACGCTTTCCCTACTGTTGCACCCACTGGAGTGGGAATAGTAATTTTTACCCCTACGCTATCCAACGCTTTCCCTACTGTTGCACCCACTGGAGTGGGAATAGTAATTTTAACCCTTATGCTATCCAATGTTTTCCCTACTGTTGCACCCACTGGAGTGGGAATAGTAATTTTTACCCCTACGCTATCCAGCGTTTTTCCACTGTAGAATTCACTATAGTTGTTACAATAAATTTTAACCAATTTGCTATGCTACGGTAAAAATATTATATATGTTTAGTTAATAATATGTATTTATATATATATATATATATATATTTATTATTATTTTTTTTACATTAATTATTTATTAATATTACATTTATTTAATCATTTTAACTAAGTTTATATTAAATATATTTATTTTTATATTAGTTTTAACTTAATTTAAAGACATATAAACAAAACAATATTTTGACAGTCTATATTATTTACAGTCGATATTTTAGAGTCGATATTTTTGTACTTACCTGTATAAAGATAGAAACTCGATATTTTTTCCCTAGATATTTTCTCATCGATATTTTTGCAAGTCGATATTAATGGGCTCGATATTATTTCAGTGATCCAAATGGAGATAAGGGAAGATGCATGGGAGTCTTTAAACAAGGTCGCAGAGCTAAAAGAATCAGTTCTCTTCTGGAAAACTCTGGATCAACTTTTTTTAAAGAGGCACAATCAGTGAAGATTGATACTGTAGTGGCCCTTGAGGACTGGCTAACTCATTTCGAAGCAATTTTTAACGAATCCAAACAGGGTCTTTTAAGAGATCAGGATAATGTTGTCATAACCATATATAATATTAATTTAGAGAGTTTATCTCAAGACGAAATTAGAACAGCCCTTAAGAATAGTGCCAGTGGTAAGGCTGCTGGCCCTGACGGTGTCCCAATTGATGTATTTAAGCACAACATGGACCTTTGGGTACCTGTCTTGTTTAAATTCTTCAATGCAACAATAGATGGTGTGATACCGGCCACATGGGTGGAGAGCTTAATAATCCCTATAACTAAAAAGGGAGATAGAAGTTGTCCGAGTTGCTATCGTCCAATATCCTTGCTTGATTCAACGTCTAAAGTCATGGGACGCATATTGTTGGCCAGGCTAGAGCTTTGTTCAATTGAAAACAATATATTATCAAAGGCACAGTATGGCTTTAGATGGGGCGTTGGCACAGGTGAGCAGTGCCTGAACTTGGATCTAATAATAGGAAAATATACCCTTGAGAGGAAGGCCTCCCTTCATCTCTGCTTTGTGGATTTATCAAGCGCTTTCGACTTGGTGAACCACTCAAAGCTATGGGAGACACTAAGGGGAATGGGCGCCCCGGATGATATTGTTAGTTTCCTATCACAGATTTACGCACGGTTATTGGCAAGGATACAATATGGAATTCAGGGGGGAAGCACAAAGCACTTTAAAATTACCCGTGGAGTAAGGCAGGGCTGTACTCTTGCCCCCTTATTATTTTCACTTTATATAAATGGGGTTGACTCTTTATTACAGAATAGCGAGGTAGATGTCCCAATGATTGGTAAGTGGGCAACACCCCTTTTATTGTACGCGGATGACGCCGTTCTGATTTCAAGGACGGTAAATGGCTTACAGACCCTGATGGATAATTTTAATCGTTTTATGACGGAGAAAAATTTGAAAATTAACCTAAGTAAGACACTGGTAATGTCCTGTGGTAAAGGGAATATTAAAATAAAATCCCATTTTATCAACAGGACACAGATAGAGAGAACATCTACGTTTTCTTACTTGGGGATCCTTTTTAACAGTAAGGGCAATTGGAAAAAGCATATAACCCTGAACAAGCTGAAATTCGTAAAAATAGTGGAGGCCATATTTAGATTCTCCCCAAAAATCGGTAATAAACCTGTTAGGGAGATTCTCAAGTTGTACGGAGCAAAGTGCATCGCAGGGAGTTGTTATGGGGGGCCCTATGGGGCCAGGCTGATACTTCTCCACTACAAACTCTCAAAAACAACTTCCTTAGACGCTTGTTAGCCGTCCCTGGTGCTACACCTTCTATTATCGTTCACAGGGAAACTGGATCTCCGTTCATATATGACTTAATAAGTATAGCCGCATTAAATCTATGGCATCGAATCTGGGTGAGGGAAGAGACTCATTTTACGAGGGATATTATTTTAGATTGTATGTCTCAAGATGGTTGTAAAAAAATTCCCTGGTTAAGTCACATTGTTGGCCTTCTAGACGACTGCGATTTAACTGCAAATAACTTTATCCTGGGAGATGCTCAATATCCCAGTAAGCTGAATTAAAAGGGAGATTGTTGAGTGTAAGGGCCGCTCGTAGAGATTAGGCCTCAAACTCTAAGAAAACAGTCATTTGTTATCTCGAGGGTCCCATGGCCAGGGGTTTACAACCATATCTTGCCTTTGTAACTAATGTACAACACAGATTCTACCTTACCAGATTAGGATTGTGCTCTTTGCACTTTTTATTTGCATTTCCTAAAAGGGTTAAGTGGTGCGCCATTATGCCGAATTGTCCATGTGATGGCAGTTCCAAACAAAGTACCCTTCACTTTTTATTGTTTTGTAAGTTTTATACTGAAATTAGAAAAAAAAATCTCCAACCTATTTTTAAATCTAATTGCCTGTTTACCTATATAACTGCTTTTAATTATTTACGGTACTTGGATAATGTTCTAGCTTGTAACACTGTTATCAGTTATATACTGATGGCAATGAAACAAAGGAATGAACTTGATCGTTTGGAAAGACTGAATTATGAAGCAACGTAAGCATATTTGTTCAGCTTTGTGCTTATTTAATTTGAATGATGAACTGATGTCTCCTGATGTTTTTTCTTAAAATTAGATGTGTCTCCTTTTTAACTATAAATGGATTTTAGTTCTTTTACTGTATTGTATGCTTTTGCTGACATTTTGTATGATCCGAATAAAGCTTGTTTTGACTTTGAACTAGGTAGCGTTTCATAGGATCATCTTTACAGCAGATAACTCAACCCTTTATCATCTATTTTTAAACTGTAGTTAAGGCACAAGCAGAAGCTTTCAGAATTTGGCACACCCTTTAAACTTCATTCATTGTGAAGCAAAATGTCAGAATGTTGTTATAATCTGAAGGTGATCTCTGTTGACACCTGTTAGAGAGGCCAACATGAACAGCAATCATATGTGTGTTTCATTCTGTCTAAGTTCCTCAAAGCAACGATCGGTCAACTTTCAATGTAATGATCCTTTGCATGGATTATACATAACAATTTCAAAAGTACTAGATAAAACATATAATTCCACATCATATTATTCCTTATCACATCACATTACAACACAACCAATTACACCATACCACACAGCAGCACACCTAGCTTCTTTCTGCAGCATAACACATACAAAACCATACCTTACCGCATCTCACATTCACTACACCATACAACATGGCACACTACCATACACCTTACACTACTTAACACTACATCACCACCACCAGCAAATATACAACACACCAAACAATGTTCCACAACATATTGTCAAGTTTACACTCCCCTGGTAATTCTTCCCTGGACCTACAGACAACCATGTAAAGGATCCTATCTAAACTCTGCTTGCTTTTACAGCTAGGGTAATCCTACACTGTGGAAACAATAATGTCTTGAAACAAGAAAAAATATACGTTTTCACAACGGAAGTTCCAATCCACTATTTCTGATATGACATATGGTATACCTTGTGGCAAACTCTGGATTTCTTACTTTATTTAGGTGGTTGAAACTCTGAAACTTTCTGAAGCTAAAATATAAATGAAACCTCTATAATAGGTGCAAGAAAGTTCCTGAACTACAGTCCCTATTTCAATATTTACAGAAATATTTATAGAAAGTTCAATATTCAATATTTATAGAAAGTTCCTGAACTACAATTCCTATTTCAATAACTACAATCCCTATTTCACCTTCACTGATTGATCATTTAACTTCATGTGCTCTGAGTGATCCTTAATGTAGTAAGTTAATCAGCCTTAATATACATTAGCTTTGTACAGTTCCACTTAAGAGCAAGCATTCACTTCTCCACCACTGTCAATACCATATGTGAGTCAAAAACATCTTTTTGTTCTCTCCAAGAAGAATCATTGTGATTACACTTCGCAATCATTGGAAGGATGACTGTTGCTTTAATGGATGAATGTAAAATAAACAAAGCGTGCCTACACCACCCTTATTTCTACACAATATTCTTTATGTCGGTCAAAAAAACACTTTCTGATTTGACCAGGTATTTTATATTTTATACCATTCATTTTTTCTTTTTCATTAAAGATTTTTGTATCAACAAATTGATGTCACAAAAGAAACACTTACTGTACTTACTGGCAGATTCGGAGGAGTAAATGGTTAACTACAGTAATAACTGGCAGTAGCTAGTGTGAAAAGCATTGATTGATTTCATTTATTGACTGTACTCCTCGTCTTTTGATTTTGTCTTTCATTCCCTGAAATCAAATATTCAGAACATGTTATGTCTTGTCTTTGTTTAAGATTTTTTTTTAGATGGATGATGGTGTAAATTTACCTTAGTGTATGTATATATTGTTTTTTAGTTTGTTGATTGTGATGTACAGTAGTGTAAATATATGAATGTACAGTTGTTTCTTTTGTGACATCAATTTGTTGATACAAAAATCTTTAATGAAAAAGAAAAAATGAATGGTATAAAATAAAAAATACCTGGTCAAAGCAGAAAGTGTTTTTTTGACCGACATAAAGAATATTGTGTAGAAATAAGGGAGGTGTAAGCACGCTTTGTTTGTTTCGCTTTAAAGAGGGTCCAGGCTACCCCATGCCCTGATGGACCTAACTCCTTAGAGTGACAAAGTTAATGGATGAATGTGGCATAAAGAGTTGGAGGCTCAAAGTGGAGCAGGACAGACATTTGATACTGTGGCACAAAGCAGGTTAACCTAAGAACCACGAGACCTCCAGGTACAAACAGATCATTCAGCAGCAGAATTGTGTATAAGTTACACACTCAGCAACATTTGCAAATAAAATGGAAATCAGCATACGCAGGTTTCGGGCTTCGTATGGAGATTTCTGAATTTTTGGAATTCCCAAAGTGTTCTTAGAGCAAAGCAGGTGACAGACGAAAAGTTCCTTGTGCAAACTCAGAAAATCTTTGTGAATTCCAAGATACGAAGTTGCAGAGGTATGTCTGCATGCATAACTGTACAGTTGTGCAAATGGAAATGTTTAATCGTGTGTTTCGAGTCTTTTTTTCGCAGGGCAGAAATCCCTTCTCTTCCACCAGTTTGTGGGTGTGTCCCCTTCCGTTATTGCCCTGGATAGAGTTTTACCTCCTTCTCCAGTGTGGGACTCTGTCATAAACAGGTTTTTTAATACTAAGAAATGTATTTGTTTGTGCAAAACGTTTCAAGGCGTTCCTGTCTCGTACGCAAACTCCCCACACTTAGTAGTACATTTACTCACACAAACATTTTCATGGGTAATATCTTTCCAAACATGAAACCACCAGGGGCCGTATTATGCATTGTGACTGTTTGCACCTGGCGCACCTTTTAAAAGGTGCACCCGGCGCAAACAATCACAATGTGCCCTATTATGATGTATGTGCTGCCCCCAGGGCATCTGCGAATTTGCGCTGCCCCCAGTGCAGCGCATTCATGTGAAAACACGGGGCAGCTACTCCATGTTTTCACAGTGCAGGCAGCACCCGCCTGCACTCTTACAGGGTAATAGAGATCCTCTTGCAGGGGAGTGCAGCCAGTGACTGCAACCAGTGACTGCACCCCTATATGTTACAACCCAGGGTCAAAATTCAGGTGAGGAAACGGATGTGGAACTGAAGATTCAAACCAAACCAATCAAATGTATTTATTTAATGTTTAAGACTAAGGGGCATATTCACAAGGAGCTATCGCT
Organism: Lissotriton vulgaris; assembly: GCF_964263255.1. Taxonomy (NCBI): domain Eukaryota; kingdom Metazoa; phylum Chordata; class Amphibia; order Caudata; family Salamandridae; genus Lissotriton; species Lissotriton vulgaris. The sequence goes on along the minus strand of NC_141695.1, from coordinate 427,516,885 downwards.
GAATTAACAACACTTTATTGCAGCCAAAGTCGTGATAAATTTACCCCACCATTCACAAGCTGGTGCTAACAGCCCATAGCAAGAATACATTCCCTCATGGCCCATATACTTTGTATGTTGTGACATGGTTCATATCATTTTCTATGTCCTTCAAGATATATCAATAACACTTTCTTTGTTTATATTTTCGAAACTTTATTTCCTTTCTTGTATATATATCAAAAACATTTTTTCTACTTTTTAAAAAAATCTTTCTTTTAAATTCATTATGTTCTTTTAGTCAATAACAACATGATTCATCATTTAGATACATTTAAGGTTTTATACATAAAAAAGAGAGCAAATCTGATACCACACCACTTATTCACACTCACAAATTACTCATACATACACTTCCACACAAATCAATTCTCATCCAAGCTTATTTCTGTATATAAGGTGTATTGTCAGCAGAGAAAAAACTCTGTCTGAGTGAGAACCACAGAGTGTTTTGTGGGATTCCACGCCAGGTCGACGCGCGTTTCGGTGGGTTTGTACCACCTTCCTCAGGACCTCAACAGAAACACTTTCTTCTTTTTCGTGTGGATACAGGGCATCTGTAATTACAAATACAACTCATTGCACATATTCTAAACTACACAGTTAAAGGACAGTTTGCCACATATTACAATCATTTTAATATCCATGATTTAATTGGAGTTAATGTACACATAAATATCACATAAATCTGGGAGTTACACATATACTAGGACAACTCACTAATCTACAGAATGTCTCCAACTTGTTATATATGAGACTTTCATCAACAAATAATTCCATCGGTACTCATATTCTCAACATGTAGAAATGTCACCCATGCCTCGGAATGTGAACCCATGAGAAAAAGAAAAAGAGAAGGAATAGATTAAAGCCACACTTTCAACCAAAAGAGCCAAAAGACAGAAGGTGCCGAAAACTAAATTAGAAATAGAAAGAAACCTTATCCTCTAAACATGTCTTTAGGTTGTATACTCAAACATAGGACTATTCTTACCCTGTGGGGACTGTAATTGTAGGCCTTAGAGCCTATCCATATCCAAGGAGGAACTTGTTCAGTTGTTTATTCCTATAACGGTAACAACATTTTCTCAAAAATAAATCCCTGATGTAGCCATCTCAGTGACAGGTACTTCCTGGAGTTAGACTTACCTAGTGAAGTAGCGGTTATTCGAAACTTATTTTAGAAGGGTTCCTGTTTCCTTGATAAATCACAGATGTTGTCTTTTACGGGGATTTTTAAAGGCAAATGTATATGTATGAGCCTAAAGAGTTTCACATTTATGCAAGAAGACTGAGATCTCTGGATAGAAAGACCAAAAACTGACCTTATTTTACTCGATCAACTCGATTGTCTCTATATTCTTCTATTTATCCCAAACATCTAATCATTTTGATGGCCATACACGGAGTTTAAGGGACGCTTTTTGGAATGCCTAAAGAAGTATACAAAACATTGGAAAATTCATTCCATAGTGTATTCCTAAAAAAAACTCTTGACATAAAATTCACTATCAGCGCCCGCTCTTATGTCAAAGGAGACGTTTTGAATCAGTACTGACATACATGCTATTTCTAAAGCCATAGCGCAAACGTGAATCGAATCGATATGTTCTCCATTAATATAGACCATACGGCTCATAACTAAGGTATACACATGGTTTCGTATGGACTCTTAAAGAGCCAGCTCTTACTGTGGCATAGATGATCTTCGCCTAACCTATCGATATTCTGTACAGGACCGACTACGTATAAAGATTTGGATTAAAATAGTGCTCGGTGACTTCTACAAATACAGACGAATGCCCCGATAAACTGAGGCGGTATTATAATTTTTCTGAAAAGAGAAATATTGTTGGCAAGATACAACCAGCAATCTAGCCCGCAAGGGGATCCCAAAGCGCTTCGCTCCCACATACTACAGCACTTACCATATATTGCAACAAAGTCTCCAGTAACAATCCGCCCGTAAGACAACGTAGGTATAGATGGAACAAACCCTGAGGTTTAAATAACTCGCATGGCGCAAAATTATAGTCACGTGAGGCTATGGAGGAAAAGGCACCAAACAGCATATATTATTGGAGACCTTCTCTGCTGGATGGGGTCCTGGTTAGCAGGACCCCATCCAGACTAAAGTCGATAAATCAGTGAAACACAGAAAAAAATGGGGGTAACCATAGTAAGCAGATCCTACTCTCCTACACAACCCCTCTCCCCCAACGCAGGGACATTAAACTAACCTTGACCAGTTGTTCTAAGTGGAAATATCTGGAGAGTCCATCTGCATTGGCATGGTTACTCCCAGGTGTATGTTTCACTGTATAGTCCATCCCCTGTAGGGAAATGGACCACCTCAAAAGTTTGGGGTTTTTACCCGTCATCTGTTTTAGCCATAAGAGGGGATTATGGTCTGTCTGAACAGTGAAGTGATTGCCAAACAAGTATGCCCTCAGCTTCTTCAGAGCCCAAACCACAGCAAAGGCCTCCCTCTCAATAGCTGACCAACGTTTCTCTCTGGGGGTCAGCCTTCTGCTATAAAAGCTACTGGCTGGTCCTGACCTTCATCATTCAATTTGGACAGCACAGCCCCTAACCCCAACTCAGATGCATCTGTTTGGACAATGAATTCTTTGGAGTAGTTAGGACTTTGCAGAATTGGCACAGTGCACATGGCCTGCTTCAGGTCATCAAATGCCTTTTGACAGATGACTGTCCCCTGAACTTTCTTAGGCATTCTTTTAGAAGTTTAGTCATTCAGGGGTGTCACAATGAATCCATACCCCTTGACAAATCTTCTATAGTACCCAGTCAGGCCCAAGAAAGCTCTGACCTGAGTCTGGGTAGTGGGAGCAACCCAGTCCATTATGGTCTGGAGTTTGCTCTTCAATGGTTGAACCTGGCCTCCACCTACAAGGTGGCCCAGGTATACAACCTGACTCTGCCCTATCTGGAACTTAGTAGCCTTGATAGTTAGGCCTGCCTTTTGCAGGGCTTACAAGATATTTCTTAGGTGGACCAGGTGATCCTCCCAGGTGGAGCTAAAGACAGCAATATCATCCAGATAAGCTGCACTATAATCTTCCAGACCTGTTAAGACTTTGTTCACCAACCTTTGAAATGTGACAGGTGCATTCTTCAGACCAAAGGGCATTACCACAAATTCATAATGTCCACTAGGGGTTGAGAATGCTGTTTTTGGCTTTGCATCATCAGCTAGTCTGATCTGCCAGTAGCCAGCTGTTAGTTCGAATGTGCTCAGAAATTTGGCAGAGGCCCACATATCTATGAGCTCATCTGCTCTTGGCATTGGATGGGCATCAGTCCTAGTGATTGCATTGAGACCCCTGTAGTCAACACAAAACCTCATCTCTCTCTTACCACCCTGAGTATGAGGTTCGGGTACCAAGACAACTGGACTAGCCCAAGGGCTATCTGAGGGTTCAATCACTCCCTAATCCAACATTTTCTGGACTTCAGTCCTGGTACAGTCCCTGACATGAGACATGATCAGGTTGCTTGTGAATCTTATTTTTAACAGGCAGACTGTCCCCAGTGTCCACTTCATGAGTGCACCAGGTAGTCTGACTTAGAGTCAGTGAAAACATATGTCTAAACTGATTTAGAACTTGCCTGCAATCAGTTTGTTGCTGATCTGTGCCAAGGGTACTCCATCAACTGATCCATCATCAGGGTTCTGAGCGAGCAGGTCTGGGAGAGGGTCACTCTCTTCCTCCTGTCTTTCATCAGTAGCCATGAGCACGCCCATGTCTGCCCTGTCAATATATGGTTTCAGTCTGTTGACATGAAGCACCCTATGGGGGCTCCTGGGAGTTCCAAGGTCTACCAAATAGGAAACCTCTCCCTTTTGTTCAACAATAGTGTGGGGTCCACTCCACTTGTCTTGGAGAGATGCTGGGGCCACAGGCTCCAACACCCACACTTTCTGTACTGGCTGGTAAACAGTCAGTACAGCCTTTTGGTCATGTCAGGCTTTCTGTAATTCCTGGCTAGCCTCAAGGTTTTTAGTGTACTGAGCCATCCTGAAACGGAGACCAAGTACAATATCCTGTTTAGGGGGTTTGAGAGGTAACTCTCATCCCTCCGTCATCAGACAAAGTGGTCCTCTGACAGGGTGTCCAAACAGAAGTTCAAATGGGCTGCAGCCAACCCCTTTCTGAGGAACCTCCCTGTGTGCAAACAAAAGGCAGGGTAGCAGGATGTCCCATCTCTGCCTGAGCTTTTCTGGGAAACCCTTAATCATCCCCTTTAAGGTTTTGTTGAATCGTTCAACTAAACCATTGCACTGTGGATGATAGGGTGTGGTGAATGTATAGTTCACTCCACATTCCTTCCACATTGCAGTTAAGTAGCTGGGCATAAAGTTTGCATCTCTGTCAGATACTACCTCCTTAGGAAACTCCACTCTTGAGAACACTCCCAAGAGGGCTTTTGACACAACAGGTGATGTAGTGGTCCTAAGGGGAATAGCTTCTGGGTACCTAGTGGCATGGTCCACCACCACTGGGATAAACCTGTGCCCAGATTCTGTCTCAGGATCCGTTGGTCTAATAATGTCAATCCCCACTCTTTCAAAGGGAACCCCTACCACAGGTAGTGGTATCAGGGGGGCCTTTGTAGTAGCACCTGCCTTGCCACTTGCTTGACAGGCTACACAGGAGCGACAACACTCCTTTGTGTCTTCAGACATGTGGGGCCAGTGAAAGTGGGGGACAATTCTATCCCAAGTCTGGTTCTGGCCCAGGTGTCCTGCTAAAGGAATATCCTGGGCTAGTGTCAATAGGAAGCCCCTGAACTTCAGAGGTATAACCAACCTCCTGGCTGTACCAGGCTTGGGGTCTCTACTCTCTGAGTACAGGAGTCCATCATTCCAATAAATCTTATGGGTGCCACTAGCATTCCCAGAAGCCTCAGCAGCAGCTTGCTGTCTGAGGGTTCAAGAGAAGGGCAGCTCAGCTGCTCCTGACTCAGATTTGCCCTGAAAGGGCCCTCTGTCCCTAAGAACTCAACCTGATCAGGGACAAGTCCTTCTTCTGGCTCACAATCATGTGCCCCTAGAGACTAATCATCACTCTGAGTCAGGGGGGGAGGCACTGCCTTAACCCTACTGCTCCTTTTCTTGGAAGGCACCGGGTCCATTATTCTGGAATCCAGGGCCTGTCCAGTGTTAGACTTGTTGACCTGTGACCTAGTCACTGCAAGGACATGTGCTGAGATAGCTAACATTTCTGCATGTGTTTTAAACTCTACTTCAGACCAGGCTGAAGTCTCAAGGTTATTTCTAAGCAAGTATTCAACAGGGGGTCTGCACTTACCACAACCTTCTTGAGGCCAGTTACCCCTCCCCAGGAGAAATTAACAACTGCCAGGGCATGGATGGTCCTGACATTGCTAGCATTGATCCCTTGGTAAGTCTCACCAAGTATAACTTGTCCAGGGTACAGAAAGTCTGGTGTCACTATTGTGGCACTTGCCCCTGTGTCCCTGTAGGCCAAAGCCTCTTTCTCATTTATCAAAGGCGTTTGTCTGTACTTGCCCAGGTTACTGGGGCTCACAGAGGAGGACATATCCATGCCTCCATCACAGACTAAAACAGCCTGAGTTGGAACTCTGACTAGGCCAGAGCCCATCTCAGATCCCAGGGTCAACCCTACTATACCCTTCTGCTGAGAACCCCCATTTGTAGCTGAACTAGGGGAACAGTTGCCTTAGGGGCAATGGTGGCTGGAGGTCTCTCCTTTTTGGTTCAGTCACTGGTCCAGCGACTATTCTGCTTACAGATTTTGCACCATGGTTTTCTTGGGCCTTCTTTCATTTTGGAAGATTGGGAAGTCCCACCATTAGAAGCTTTTTGGGGACCTTGTGAAGACTTCTGGTCTTTACCCTTCTCCCCACTTTTTTGATCTTGCTTCTTTTGGCCACCACCTTGGTTCTGTACCTTCTGCTTCACCCTGGTTCTGACCCATTTGTCTGCCTTCTTTCCCAATTCTCAGAGAGAGGTCAGATCAGAGTCTACCAGGTGCTGATGCAACAGCTGATTTTGACAGTTATTAAGGATCTGCTCCCTCATGATCAGATTATACAATCCTGTATAGTCACACGCTTTACTGCCCAACAACCAGCCCTCCAGAGCCTTAGTAGCACAATCTACAAAGTCAACCCTGTCCTGAGTCTCTGTCTTCCGGGTATCTCTGTACTTCTCAGTGGTTAAGCCAATCTCATCTATTAGAGCACTCTTCAGGACCTTGTAATCATCAGCATCCTCTTCTCTGACAGTGAGGAGCTTGTCTCTACCTTTGTCTGCAAAGCAGAGCCACATGATTGCTGCCCACTGCTCCTGGGGTACCTTATGTACTTTGCAGGCCCTCTCCAGTGCAGTAAGCCATTTCTGGATGTCATCCCCATTCTGATAGGGAGGGACAATCTGGTTAAGGTTGCTAAGACTTTTCCCTACCACCAGGGAAGTTGCTGCCACCATGAGGTTCTAACCCCATCTTTTTTCTTGCTTTTTCAAGCTCTAGGGACTCCCTATGTAAGGCTACTCTTTGTCTCCTTATTCTCAGTTGAGCTTCTTCCATTCTCACCTGATGCTCTCTTTTCTCCTGGGAGGTACCCCTCATATGAGAAGAGTCAGAGGACCCTACAGATGTGCCAGAATGATTAGATTCCAATGAAAGAGATCTTGGTCTTCTGGGCACACCACCAACCCTTCCTGGGGGGACAAAGATAGGGCCATCTTGGCCATCCTCTTCTCCAGTAGGAGCTGGGTTCTCCAGGTCTAGGTCATTGTCACCTTCCTGGCCAGCATCAGAGTCTGAGTCCTGGTGGGGTTCCACATTAGGATTCTCCTCTTCTGCTGTACCCACCCCTTTGCCTACCCTTCCAGGCTCTGTAGCCTGTCTAAAGTCATCAAGCAATAATGCCTCTATGAGGCGTTGTGTATTAGGATTCTGTCCTGTCTGCAATTTTCTCATGGCACACAGAGCCCTTAACTCTTGGAAACGGAATGCGTCATACTTAGATGTCTGTACTTGACTGACATCTGGCAGAGACCAACTAGGTCCTGCCCTTGTAGATATGGCTAGTGAGGTGGGGTGTATGCACTACCTACACTATTTGTTTACCTACTAAACCTCTCTTGAGTTATAGAAAGGGTGTGCTAAGCTCTTGACATACAACTCTAAATTCAGTAGAACTTACTGTACTTTAAGCGTGTATTATATGTACCTATGGTACCTTTAGTGGTTTTACAAATGATCAACACTTGAGATTGTCTGGTAAAACAATGCAAGCTGGAATCCCACACGCTGCACACCAATGTGAGAAGTTGCCCTGGCATATGCTGTCCACTATTCTAGTGGGCACCTTGCACCAGTCTAAACGACCCTTATTGATGGTAAGTTTAAAGACCACCTTTATAGAAAGCTATCCTAGTGATAGCTGTGGAGAGCAGCCTTCAGGCTAAGCCTTGAAGGAATGTAAAGCAGCTTGTTTTACCAGTCTATAATCTCATGACTGACCGAATGAAAAGAGAACCACACCAGGTATATATATAAAATATATGTATTTATTCTCAACACACCCCTCTAGTCTCTTTATGAAGCTAGAGATGAAAGTATACAAGTTAAACTTACGTAGCACACAGTAAAGTTGCACAGTATACGTTTTGCCCTAGGGGCCTCACAAACCTAGGGCCTGTAGAACTGCTGGGGCAACCAGGAACCACTCAAGGTAGGGACGCAGGAGACCCACGGGGGACGCGTGCAGTGTCTAAACACAACTGCGAATCACAATTGACTTCTATGTGGAAAGTCGGGATTAGATTTGTAAAGAATAAGGACACTTAGGAGTGGACTAGGAACAAACCCCTTCAGTACTGGATAGTTCGAGAGTCAAGATCCACCGGAGCACCAAAGTACTCGCGTTACCTCACCCAGAGAAGCTGGGTGCATAGATGTCTTTTCGTGTCGGGTTTCGTCATCGTTTCCTATGGAGAGCTGCAAAGAAGTGCTGCAGGCGACCAGATGAACAGTTTCTGGATGGATCCAAGAGTGGATCGAAGATGTGAAGAACAAGAAGATGCCAGCCGATGTCGGGTGATTTCAGGTGATGCAGGTGAAGCTTGACTCTTCAGCCATGAGGACCAGGAGGCGTCAACGACAACCAGGAGCTGGATTCGAGCTGTCCCACGTCGGATGTCGAATGCTGCAATGTCAGTATCCGGATTGGATCCAACAAGTCTTGGCAACAGCAAACCATGCAAGATGCAAAGATTCACTTCAGAGCAGACCAGCAAGGTCTGAGGGACTCACCCTTTGGAGGGGAGTCAGGGCAGGCCTGGAGCAACCAGGGAAACCTAGGAAACAAAAGAGATTCATTTGTGGGAACCCACCAGTTGAAGGACCAGGGATCTGAAGGGGCCTTGAGCAGAAATGCAGGAAGCGGGCCCACGGAACACTGTGGAGTGTAGGCCCACAAGCTTTAGTGCAAAAGGTGTTCAGGGATTGGACTACAAGTAGCCCAATGCACAACTTCGGTAAAGCTCGGGAGGGCGATGCACTAGCAAATGTGCTGGATGTCCAGGAGTTCCGGTCCCACGTCTCTCGCGATGGCTACAGGTCTCAGCTCTGCTGAGATCTCGTGTCGGCCTCAGAGATGTCTGGAAGTCTGTGTCCTGAGTCACTGATACTTCGGGATCCGGCGGGAGCCTAGAAAATGCAGACCGGCAAGATGCTTCTTTGGTGCATGTTTGAACAGGGGAGTCACTCCTAGACCCCGAGGGAGATTTCTTCTTTCTTCTAGTCGATAGAGAATGTCAAAGGTCCAAGATATATGTTGCAGAGTTTCGTCCAGGGTAATCTAAACTCCTCGGGACTGAGTTCCTATACTTATACTAAGTTTAGGGGTTGGACTAACTCTAAGGTCAGATCTATGGGAGGACCTGGGGAGGGGGTGGTTACACCCCTTCCCCGTAGTCCAGTTTCGCACCAGAGCAGGGACTGAGCACCCCTGCAACCGGTTTGAACTGGGGAATGCACAGGGACACCTTGTGTGCCGTAGGCACTGTCTGAAAAGCATTCACTGAATGCACCCACCCTGCCCCAATACACTAAAGCCTTTCTGGGAAAGTGGTTACACCTCCCTGGATAGGAAACCTATTGTCCAGGCCTCCCCTGCCGGAGTTTCGTCCAGCAGCAGGAGGTCAGACTCATGTCTGTGGCAGCAGCATCTATTTTGTGATGCTGGGGCTCTTTTAAACTTCTACCGGTTAGACCAGTGTGTACATGTCTTCTCCCTCTAGAAGGGTGGAATGCTACCCCTGCTGCCAGAACTGGCAGGGGGTAGTATTCCAAAGTGTTTGACAACAAAACAACATGTTTTGATGCAGCCATTCCAAAGTTAGCATTTACCGCAAGGTTATAATGCACTTAAGAGTATATGGTATGGCTGTATCACAGAACAGCCTTAAGGAAGTGATTCCAAAATCTGCAGAGGGGCTCAGCTAATGCTTGGGCACCCTCTCACACAAAAGCAAGTTTTCTGCCTTCAGGCTTGTCAAGGCCTTCCATAGGAGTGACTTATAGGTTCTTATGTGTCTGTATATATAGATAGATACAGGTATACTATATCTAAGTAAGGGGTACAAGTACCACCTTACCCAGGCTGCAGTAGCAGACCTGTGGTGTCATTTTGGAAGGCTTCCCAGGGGTGGCATAATACATGCTTCAGTCCCTGGTAGGCCTCTGGGTACCTATGCCGTTGGTACGTAAGATACCATATACTAGGGACTCACAAGGGTAACCCAGTAACCAATCTGGGGTGTACCTAATATACATGCAATCAATTTAGAGAGGAAGCAAATAGGCTGGGGTCCTGGTTAGCAGGGCCCCAGCCAGACTAAAGTCAATAAATCAAGGAAACACAGCAAAAAGTGAGGGTAACCATAGTAAGCAGGTCCTACTCTTCTACACCCTAAGTCACCGTCCCGTGGTGGGGTGCCAGTGCCAGACGTAATGCATCGTGTGCCACAAACCATGTCCAACCCCAGTCAGCATCCCATGGCAGGGTGCCTGTGCCGGCCGCAATGCACCCTGTGCCACAAACCCTGTTCAATTCCAGTCAGTGTCCCGTGGTGGGGTGCCTGTGCCTTCCGCAATGCAGCATGTGCCACAAACCCCAGTCAACGCCACGTAGTGGTAGGCCCATGCCCGCCTCAAGGCCTCGGGTTCGTCATCCAGTCTCCTCCGGCAGAGGGGTATGTGATGTCATCACCCCCTTATATTTGCGGGGTCATATGGCCTGTGATGCCTGTGCTGGGTGAGTGTGGTGTGTGTATAAATCTACCCACAGGGAGTGGCTTTGACATGCTGACAACTAGACCAGTGACCTGCACAACATCAGCGAGTACGCCTGCGACGAGTAGCAATGAGGCCCCCCCTGGGAGCGTGAGCAGAGTGGTCTGGCCTGCCGTACACCGGAACAGCGCAGGGCTTGCAAAAATGCTCGTGGGCACTGGGTGTGGTTCAGTCCATGTCAGGACAAGAAAGTGGCTGGTGCTTGTGTCCCTGTTGTGGTGTCCACATGCACACATCGCTAAGTAGCACCCTCTGACTGGCATCCCACAGGATGAGCAACATTGACGCAAGGGAAATCACTGCCCCTAAATTCATTCACACATACATACATGAATGTTGAAAGACACGACACAGCAGTGCGTCACTGGATGTTTATTGCACTTCCAGTGCAATTCCGCAGCTGTAGTGGTAAAGGGCACTGCTGAATACACCACACTATTTGGCCTGTGGAGGGCCAGCCAGAGTCCATCCGTGGAAGACAAGTACTGAGGAAGAGGAGGGGTGCAGTCCGCAGTCTGGTTGCCGTGTAATTGGTCATCAAACAGGATGTGGTGGTCCATGTCGCTTTCCAAGGTGAGTGCATCTGAGTGAATCGGGGGTCAATGGAAGGTCATGAGGCCATGTTCGGGATCAACCAGGAACAAGCCAGGTGGTGGAAATGAATGCTACTGAGCCTTCTGATCACAATCACATCCACGATCTATTCCTCGGATGTGTGCCCTGCCCCACATGGGGGTGTTGCTGTACCGGCTGCGGCACTGTGTGTGACTGGCGCCTCAGGTGCCGGAGGTGGATTGTAGGCCGCACTGTGTGCCAATGACACCTCAGGTGCCGGAGGTGGATTGTCGGCCGCACTGTGTGCCAATGACACCTCAGGTGCCGGAGGTGGATTGTCAGCCAAATTGTGTGGCACTGTAACATCAGGTGCTGGAGTGGTTAGGCCTGTCGTACAGGGAGGCATAGACACACCAAGGGGCAGAGATGTGGATGGTGTGGGGGCAGCAACATTCAACATCGCCACGCCTTGTGGCAGCAATGCCATGATGTGGATCTACAGGGCATGGTAGATCCCAGCTACATTCCGCTGATGTACAGCGGTGGCTGCCATCCTTTCTGCCTCCATCCGCACCCTGTCCTCCATGAGCCTCAGAATGTGTGCCAGCTCACGTCTGGTATCGCTAGAGCCACTCTGAGCGGACAGGTGTTCTTCTCTCCGCGTCATGACTCCAGCGATGTTAGTCAGGGCTCATTGGAGATCATGGAGCAGAGCTACACATCCAAGGACGGCGTCAAGTTTGGTTGCCATGTTGCTGAAGCCCAACCACACCTGCTCTGCGGTCTCCCTCTGGTACTCCAGCACACTGCGTTGGAAGGCCATGTGTTGTTCCTGGGGGTTTTGGGGGAGTGCAGGGGCTGTGGGTGCCTCCTGCTGAGTGCTTTCAGTAGTGGGTGGGGTCTCCTCGATGTAGCTGACCTGCCCTGATCCTGAAGGTGAGTGGCGGATGAGGTCAATGATGTCTTGAATGGCTTGGGTGTCGATGCTGATGTTGTCCTCCTCGTCATCAGTGAAGAGTGGCTGGGACTGCTCTGCAGGAGGTGTTGACGGTGCCCCTGCAATGTGAAGGGGAGATTGTGTATTACAATGTGTACACATGTATGTAGCTGCATGGTACATGTTGACATTCAGAGAGCATGGCATTGTACATTGTGACAATCTGTAGATCTGGGCGAGGACCCAGAGTCATTGTGGGTGTGCACTGTGCTCTGCTTGATTGTGCATGTGTGTCATTGTGCCCATCTCCACACGTCCCTCCAGTACCTGGTGGTCACTAACCCTGTTGCGGTTGGGTTGTGTCCTGTCGAGAAGTGTCCGATCCCCCAACTCTGACCATAGTCTCCACACTGATGACTGTTGACACCAGCTCCTCCATGTCATCCATCAAGAGCTGTGGCGCTGGGCCCCCACTTCCAGTCTGCGTTGCTGCCTTCTGGTTGCAGAGAGTTTCTCCTTGGTCCGCCGCTTGATGTCATTCCATCGCCTCTTGACCTCGTCCAGTGTCCTCTTGTGTTCCTCGACGGCATTCACCTTGTCCACGATGTCCCGCCATATTCCATTTTTGGTGCCCAATGACACGATGGAGGTGACGAACAGTTGTTGATGGTGTTCCATCACCTCTGTGACTATGATCCTGTTCGCCTGCGGACTGAGTTTTGTCTTCCTCTTGTCCTTGCCCTTCCCTGTACCTGAGCTGGTCGTCTGGGGTGCTTGTGGGATTGCGCTCCTCCTCTGCGCCTGTTCCGGCTGCCTCCATGGTGCTTGGGTGTTGGTCAGTTTGTGTTTGGGTGTTTTTTCTACTTCAATGGTGATTTTTCCCACCTGCCAGGTGTGTGTTGCAGGCATGGCGCTGCTTATCGCTGGTTTCCTCTTCGCGCTTTGGCCCATCGCATGATTTTTGGTGTTGTGGTTTATGTTTTTGTCTCCATCGAGGTGGTTGTATCACGGACATTGTCCGCGGTTTCGTAAAACTATCGCAAGCTACCACCGTGTTGTGAGTTCCGTGTTGATATGGGGAGTTCATTTTGGGTGTTAGGTTTTAGATGACATTTTATCCATGTTAAAAATATTCATTTTATTCTCGTATTTTATAACATGCCTTCTTGATGTTTTGATAGTATTCTGTGTACTTGATTTAGATGTACTGAGAAACAGATTGTTCCTGTAGTAATACACACTTTCACCTAAAAGTGTTCATTCTTCTCAGTGCACAGTGTGTGTGTGTGATACTGTGAATAGCGAAATAAGGTTTGTTGCTGTTTCCACCATGCCCCTGATCCCTTTGTGGGATTATTGGTAGCCCAAAACCAATGCCTCTATTTCAATTATACATTGAATAGTGTTTAGCAGGGCTACAATAACCTTTCTTTCACATTCATCGCTGGTGTATTAAATCAAGTTCACCCGTGTCACCCATGTGTGGGAAAGCATACCTTGTAGAGCTCCATCAAAGTCATAGCTTGCGTAACAATTTGAAAGTGACTTAGCTAAGATAAATATTGTTCAATTAGATGGGTACGAAGATGCTGGGGGTAACTCTTGGTATAATCGCAGGTCTTTGCATAGATAAAAGACCAGAGGCACAAATTTTCCCTTGCAAAATCTAGTGATTGCTACAGTCTAGCTTCAATATCTCAAACTCCTAAAGCTGAGAATATTGGGATGCATTTAACCTATAATCAACTGGAGAAACCTGCATAGCTAAGCTGAATATGTTCCAGTTGGGACAGTCGTAATAAAAGCATCCTTTCAGACAGATAAAGCACGGACCGTGCAGAGCTTCTCCAAGTAAAAACTGCTAATATACACCTAGGATGAGGACTCTTACTAAATTATCATTTTTACAAATATTCCTTACTGAAAATGTACAACATATTTGTTAGTATATAAAATGACTTCCCTTGTCAACCATAAGTGAATGGTAGAGAAATTCTTTTAAATTTTAGTTGAGGCCAATGTTAGCAGACCTCCTAAATCATGCCTTTTACTGTTTGCTACCGCTTGTATAGCAAAAGTTACAAATCCTGAAACGAAAGCACAATCCCAAAGCCAAGTCTCCTCAAGTGATATGATGTCCTACTAAACCAAAGCATCAGGTAAATGAGTATTACATCATCGACTAAAACCATGCATGGCTTGAGACATTAGGGAGCCCTTCACATTATTCTACATCACTCATACTAGGACTTTCATTAGCTTCACAGGAATTAAAAACATCATAATGATTGTAAGTCTGGTAAGTATGGTTAAATCATCAGTCAGTCGTGGTGGCCACGAAATTAAGGATAGTAATCCAGATGTATAACTGGGTCACCATCTATCTTAATTTATACTCCCTGGGTCTTGAGGAACTTTTCTTACTTATGGCTTTATTGAAGGATCATCCATAAAATGAAATGTATCTGGCAAGAAGCCAACCCCATATGATTCTTCAAGCAAGGCAGAGGCACTGAATGGGGAACCAACATATACAAATCCAGGTTCAGTGATATTTCCTCTTGCATTACCTTCACCTCTGCTTGTTTAATCACTGATTTGAAAAGGTAAGAATAAAATTTCACTTGTGCAATGTCCTGTCTATTCCCATTTTCATTTTACAAAGCTCACTAAATCAACATCTGATGAAATAATTAGAGATAGAGATAAATATTTTAAGAATGCTGGTGTTGTTTATAGGTTGCAGTTTCCATACTCTCTTTCCAACTGCATTCACAATAAAAAACACTGGTCCTGAACAGAGAGCGCTAGAGCCACATATATGTACCAGTTTAAGGTTGCAAACGGGCCGATTTGGAGAATCAGGCTATTTGCGACTGGAAAAAAGGCTTTTCCTATGTACCAAACCCTATGTGCGATTCAGTATTGGCAATGGAAGCAGCCTCCTGGCTACCCCCTTAGGTATCTTATTATCACACTCTGCCCTTGATAAGACTTCACTGTGGGTTAGCATGCCTGATAATGAAGCATGGGTGTGTGAGGGCACTTCAAGGAGGATTCCCCCCTTAAAATAATATTAACCAACCTACACCGTTCAACAGATTTCCTGTCACTTTTCCTTCTAGAGACTGGACTGGTTAGCTCTTCTCTAGGAACAGCTACCCTCTAGTGATTAAAATGTTTACTACACTGCCTGTGAAATGCCGTAAACTTCAATACCAATAAAGATATATATTTTTTTAAAGCATGATCGTTGCGGAAGAGTTCCGGAAGTTCAAGTTGAATACTGCATGAACATGAACAGTAAGCTTTATTGAATTTTCAGGAAAATCATAAAAGCACACAATATAGCAGATAATCAAAACGCCTATCAGCAAAATACAACAATTCAAATAATTAAAAACCATCTAAAAAACACAAACTACATTTATAAAAACATTGGAAATCCGCATAAGAATAAATAACAGATTAATACACACAACATCAAACACCAGGGTCACAAACAATCAGCGCCCCTGAATGATCCCATACAAAAAACGAGTCAAATGAAAACAAGTAGTGGGGGAATTTATCAACTGCAGGAAAAGAAAGGCAGGCCTCACCGGTGTAAAGATTCATTGAAATTAACATTCACTCTCCTAGAACCTCCCTTCTAACACTCTCTCCTCAAAGATACTTACTTTCCAACCCTAGAGAGTGGGGAGTCGCCACAAATGCCTAGTGTAGAAAATAGGTCACCCCCTTGGCATAGCCAGAGGTGAGTCAAATAGAATTGTGGTCACACTAATGACGCTAGATTTTTAATCTTCTTATTGAATTTTGTATCAGTCCTACAATTGCCCTAGTTCTGGATCTCATAATGTGGCCCTTCATAGGAGACTCAGTACGTTTATCAGCAGAAGTCAATTTCACAAAAACGATGTCAGCTTATGGTTTAAATAAGATAGTTGGCAGAAACAGGGCAAAGCCTGCTTTTTAACACAAATCACTGCTTTAAAATCCAGTGAGCCTTCAGACTGTCTGGTCTTGTGAGGCTGAAAGATGCCCCGGTTCGTGCACACACCCCTGGACATAGTCACAACGAATGCCTTTGAGTCTATCCACAGCAGTCAATTGCTAAAAGATTCAATGAAACAGCATGAGCCTATGACGTTTATCAGAGGAAGTTCATGGTTCCAGGCAACTCTGCTTTGCTAATGTGGCCCCAGTAGATTAGCTATGATGGCCCCGATGCTCATGCAGTGCAAACCCTCTAAGCTGGCCGTATGCCTCTGTACACAGGAATGCATGCATGTAACTATCTGGCATTTCCTAACAACTATCAGAAAAGGGTGGACTATAGGCCCACAGGAACATGGAAGAGCTTCTCATCAGAAACTACAGAATGAGTTATATAAGCAGACAGCAGCTATGAAGCCATAAAATATGTAGCAGCAGTGCTGTAACCCCCAGCCTTACTGACAAGAGCCATCTTTGTTGGGTTAGCGGGACAATGTCCACAGGGCAGGATTTTCCCTACATGCATCTGTACTGGTGTATGGTAGTCAGGAGTCATGCGTAGGTAGTGACGTCAGCTGCCCTGTACTCTTACATCCACTGGACGTCAGTCCGCGCGCACATCAAACATGCATCCTCAAGGACTCAAAGTAATTCATTAAAGTTTCTATGGCAACAAGCAGCTACCATCACTCGGGGCATGACACTGCCTGCTTGTGCTGTGAACTATCCCTATATGAGTAAAGACCTGGAAAATAGGGAGCATTAAATTGCAGAACCGAAAGAAGTAAGACTTGGCGCCCCAGAGTCTGTTTCATCTGTCTATAGAAATCTCACGTTGTGTAGTATGTTTTCCTCCCGCAGCTGAAAATTCCTCACTACCTCTTCAGTGTCGAGTGCAGAATGGACAATGTGATCTGTGATATTAACTCTATCGTCTGTGCTGTTGCCAGAGAGGAGTTGGTAGGCCAGCTTTTTAAGGCCTGTCTTTGGTGAGTCTCCTTACATGTTCTTTCCCTTTACACTCACAGTGCAGATGCAGTCTTTTCCAAATCGGTAATTAGCCATCATATAAGAACTTGTACCACTTGCTAATAACAAGTGCTTTCTCGTGGTAGTGGCAGTAGTTTTACTTTGCTTGGCCACCAAATTGCAAACCACATAGCTGTCCATCCCATAAAATGAGAGGAATGTGCAAGGTGCATCTCACTGCGATCATCTTGGCACATCTTGCTAAATACAAATCAATCTGAACTCTTTAACATGGGTCAAAGGAGTTTAAGTCAAAGACGCTTCTAAGTTTCCCTACAAAATCAAAATTCATTAATTCATTTAAACTTATATGAAGACATTCCTATTCACAAAGACCTCTTATCTCCAAATCTGCCTCCAAAGCCATTAAACACTCCATCCTGAAAAGTCATCCTGAGACCCAGATATCTGACCATCGTCTCTGCGTAAAACAGGGCACTGTCATCAACGACCTTATCTTCCATTCCAGGAAAACGTCTCTCTGGCGCAATGCCTTCTTGAGCCTCCTCAAAATACAAGAAGCAAGGAACATCCCCCACGGAAAAAAGCTCACAATCACTCCATCGGCAAACCTACATGCTGACCTTACCATCACCTTATACAACAGCGGCATTATCCTGATTCAAGGGCCCCCCAAAAACCTCATCAAATTTGCAGACCTAGAGAAAACCTCAAGGCTTTTGGTCAGGAAAGGACAATGGGTGCACAACTTGAAGTAGACACACTGATAAAGGCTAAGCAAGTGGAGTGGTGCACCTGGGTGAGTGTAGAACCCTATAACCACTCAATGTTTGGTAGAGAAACTACCAAAAGACAAAATAACACGTATTCCCAATGCACTCAAAAGTAAAACATATGTATAGTAACATTCAGACAAATAAACAGTGTACAAAGTGACAGAGAGATGTGGGAATCTCCGGAGGAAGTGTAGTCCGATGGAGTCCTTTATTTAGTACAACAGCCAGCCGACACATGTTTCATCGCTATTGCGAATCCTCAGGGCTTTATATGGCTGTGTTACAACAGAAGGTTGCTCAGCTGGTGATAATTCCGACCCAGGCGGGCCCTTGACCATGGACGAACGAGTATCAGTGACCCATGTATGTGATGAAGGTCCCTTGTCTCTGGATTGCGTGTGAAATTCATTCGGCACTGCTGTTAAAGATGCATACACGTTGTGAATTTTTATCAAATCTTCCGGGGCTTCCAACTGCTCTTGTGCAGCTTAGAGTCGGGTGCGACTCACTATTGTGAAACAAAGCCCAATACCGGAGTGTGTTCCAGCGTCGCTGCGTGTTCCTCAGGGTTGTGTTCCTGGAAATTTGCAGACCTCTTCAACCTCCTTAAAAATCATGTTCACAACCCGTCTCAGTCCTCGTTACCGCTGGTTCACCTCTTGCCCACTCTGCCAAGTGCTCCTTGCCTCTTACTAACCAATCTTGCCAGTGACCACGTCAGTGGGCCACCCGGCCCCCGTCACCCTGTCACTTACGCATGCCAATCACTGCACGCCCATACCACCAAACCTAGACCTCCTAGCAAACCCTGCTCCGTCGGCCTCGGAAACTCCCCCTAGGGCCTACCTCTCAGGTCAACCCAGCCCCGATATCACACATCCCGATATCACACATCCAGCTCATACCACCAGAAGCGTCCTTTAACCCTTAACCTCCAGCCCACATAATCACTCTGCACGCTGGGTTACTGACACTCCTACTAGGCCCTACAACACTAGTATCAGTATCAGTTTAGCTTCATTCAATTTTGTTTGTACAAATCATAAAAGCGTACAATTATAAAAAAACATACAGTTAAACCAAACTTAACAAGGCCCACAAAAAATTGTTCCTAAAATGTGCATACCTCATTCATAATGGAAACAGCTTTACACAATAATTGAACAGTTGTATATTTCGCTTTCTTGCCTTTACATTGGTATCGTCCTCCCGAGGGCTGCTAATAGAAGTCTCTGTAGCGTAGCATGTCAAGACGTTTAGGTGCAGGGGGGTTGCTATTGATCGTTCTCCAAACAGGTTTATCAATAGCATAGGTATAGCCTGCCCCTGGTCCAAGTGCGGGGTAATAGGGGTAAAAGTCATAAAGGTCCCTAGTATGTATCGGGCCATCTACATCTTGCCGGTACCAAGATTGGAGGTACGAATCAATGTTTCTGTTGCGGAATTTTACTAAGACCAGATCCCCGACGATATCCATTTCGGAGGGAACCTAACCAGCCCACCCTTCTAACAGCTAGTATTCTACCATTAAGTTCAGCAGGCAGGGGTCTATTCCTAGATAACCAGTGGGTAACTTTGTTCTGTAATTCCTGTTGGGTTTCAGTTTTCCCCTGGCTGATTGGTGGGACCCCTGATAGAACGTAAACAAACGGAGCAGCCTCTGGTGGTAAATGGATATGAGGTGCTCTGTTTGACCCTGAACTGGCGATGTTGCGCTGTGAGAATACACGATTTGATAGAGGATGGGGGACCTTTGGATCTTGTATATTGGGAACTGTGGCCTGAGTCTGGGCATTAATGCTTAGTACAGTTGGTTTAGGGATTCCAGAGGCAGCAGATGGAGGGGATTGTCTAGTATATACCTGATTTTTTATGGGGGCCAGGTTAGTGTTGATCGTGGTTTCTAATATCGTGAGTCTATCCCCCAGAAGGTCGATTTTAGCCATCAATGGTGAAATGGCGGAGTTAATTAGCCGTTCGATAAAGGTCAGTAAGGACGACTGTGAGGGCGATGCTAAAGGATCTAACCCTCCCACAGTTTCACCCGGATCTGGAGTTGGAGGGGAAGTAGTCGCAGACAGCAAGGAATTGGAAGACAGTTTGGGATGTTTGGAGAGATTCCCATTTTGATTGACTATCTCGCACTTCCTTTTAGCAGACAGTGGTCGTGCGGTTGCTATGCTCCTGGCGTCTACAAGGTTAATTTGGGGACGTTCATACGGACTGTTATTCGGGATTTGTGGACCAATTGGGGCGCTAATATATTCAGGGCTACTTGCCTCTAAGGTGTACTTAGTACCACACAGACTGTTTAGTTCGTCTAGCCCTGTTAAGCTATTCCCATAATCAAAAGCAGATACGCATGAATGAATAGTGGTTATGCACTCGGGTGACTGTATAAGTTTGTTAGCCTCGGGAAATGAGGGGGATTGCTGTGTGGGCTTAATTCCTAATGAGTCTTGTATCCCTTTTGGAGAGTCCCTGTGTGGGATAGCTTTATTAAATGCCCCCTTTCGTGACATCGTGATTACCGGAGAATATAGAGTCAGTTGATAATATTAACTCAAACAGATGACAAGCGACAAAAGGTACCTTGATTGGTATGATAAATAGTAGGTAGGCGTTGGCAGGGAAACGTTTTTGACCTCTTTCAGATGGAAGCAAGGGGGGTGGCCCATCCCGTTCTTATCGGTCCTCTGAGGGCTCGAGCCCGGCACTGCCCGCGCGCTCCCGCGGTGCGGAGTATCACGTTGAATTTAAAGCGCCTCCTGGCGTGTATTCCCCGGGAGCGGGGCTGCAAGGGCACTTGGGAAATGTAGTTTTGCCCCCTCGGTCCCCCCCCACAGCGGCCACGCTCAGAGTGGAAAGGCTGCGGCCCCAGGGAGAGACCGGATGCGGCTGTGGGCTGCCCAGGACAAGAACAGGTCACAAAAAGGATTTCCCCAGCCGGTACACGATGCAGCAGGTAGGCAGAGTTGTAAGATACTAGTATGGAAAGGCTTAACAGGGCCCAGAACACTGGCCGACTTAGCCCCAACACCAGGCTGCAAAATCAGACAGATGTAATCGCTCCCTCCCCTTCGGCCCCCTGTCCGCCTGATCATCCCTCTAATAGGGATGCTGACCTTCCGCCAAAACCCACCTCTAGGCTACCAGCACATATTATCTGAACCGCACCCTTGCAACTGTCCCCCTGCTTGCTAGAATATGCCTCTCTAGGAGATATTGATAATCCGCACCGCAGAACCTCCGAATTAACACGGAGCATCCACAAATCGATTCTGGACCTAAAGCACCTCCTTAACATCACAGAACTTTCCTTCTTGAATCTCAGGCTCTCACAGAATGCGACCCACATTCCCTTCATGAAGCCCCTCCTTCACCCTCTACCCCTATCCCTGAGACACTTGCGCCCACGCAAGCAACCTTGCCACCTCTGGGAGAAGGAAATTCTTGCTCTCTTACACACCTACAAACCCACCCCTAGCACGATCAATCCCTCTGAACTCACAGAGGAAGAAGTGGCTGACCTCCTCAGTAGTTATGACTCTGCCTTGACAACCCCATGCCCCTTACACCTGAGGGAAGAACACCCTATCTGTACAGTTGCAACCAACCCTAACAGATCTGCTACCATCCGCACCAGAGGGGTGGGCAACAGCAACTTAGCTAAAATTCCCACTACCGCTGCTACCCTTGACAATCACTCCTACCCCTCCCTAGCCGGCCTCCTAATAAACAGCGGGTCTGCTGTAAAACATGCATCTGATGTCACCGACCTTATCCTGAGTCATTAGTTGGAACTAGCAATCTTGACTGAATCCTGGCTCCAGGAATCCTCATCACCCTACCTAGGCCTCTTAGTCCCGCCCAACTATAACATTGTAAGGATGGATAAACACCCAAAGAAAAAAGGGGGTGGCATTGCCTGTATCCACCGCTCCAACCTCCTAGTTACAGAACTGCCAGTGGACCCCACAGACTCTCCATCTCCAACAACACGTCTCAGCTGTCCAAAGTCCACATCTTTTACCACCCCCCAGGCAAGAACGATTCCTTTACGGACCTCCTCATGGGAATCATCACAGCCAAGGTTTCTCCAAACTCTGATGACATTTTCCTTGGTGACTTTAACCTGCATTGGAACGATCCCAAGGACCCTCAGGTCAATGCCATCAGAGACTTCTTGGCCGATCAAGCCCTTACCCAAGCCTGCTCCCTCCCTACTCATTCGAAAAGGCGCCACTCTAGACTGGATCATTGCTAAGGAGTCAGTGGTCAAACTTCTCTCTATAGACCCCGGCGATTGGTCTGCCCACCACGCCATCACCTTTCTACTGCCCAGCACCCACAAAATATGGACACCTCAACATATGATTCCCAAATGATGGGTTAGAGACCCTAAGAACCTTGATCACGAGAAACTGGCAGCGCGTTGTGTGTCCAACCTCCCCCCGCCCCCTCAGTGCACCTCGGTCGACAACCTAGTGACTCATTACTCCTCAACTATATCCGACATTCTCGATGACCTGGCACCACTAAAATTAAAAAGAACCCAGGTCAAAGACAGAAACCCCAGGTTCAGCAGATCCCTCAACAAGGAGAGGATATCCCTTCGACAGACTGAACGAAACTGGAAGCAACACCCTTCAGCAGCACATCTAAAACTTCTCCGCCATGCCAGAAATGCCTACAATCCTCAACACTAAAAAAGAATTCTTCAGATCTGAACTAGAGAATACCAAAAATTGACCTCGCAAGCTGTTCGACTTGGTCAAACACTAATCCAACACACCAGCGAAAACCATCAAACACCTAAACCTCTAATATCAAGCGAGGAATTTTCTTTCTTCTTCTGCGACAAAATCTCTGCCCTTGGAAATGAGCTTAAATCCGCTACTCACAAACAAAATCAAAATCCGCCTGCTCCACCTTCTCTCTCCGCGCTGTCATGCCAAACCTCACCCAAAAACTTAGCGCACTGGTCCAAGTTTAAAACCTATGATGAACATTCTATCTCGAGAATTCTTGCCTCCTTAAAACCGAACAATCACTTCAATGATCCTCTCCCCTCTAACTGCCTAGCTGCCGCCTCTCAGGCTATCATCCCTTCCTGGACCTCAATAATCAACGCCTCTCTCCTTCAGGGCTCAATTCCTGAATTGCTCAAAGCTGGCCAAGTTATTCCCATCCTAAAAAAAAACCCTGCTCTCCGCCGAGAACTATAGACCCATATCTCGATCTGCCAAAGACCTGCTGCTGCAATCAGCACTCTTCCGGAAGAAAAAAACCTACAATCGGGCCTTTTCTGGGGCCGCGCCAAGAATTTGGAACTCTCTCCCACCCGCCATTAGAAGACTTCCGTGTTTGGCACACTTTAAGAAGGAAACCAAAACCTTCTTAAAGGGAAAATACCTTGCCTAACGAATACTTTACAAACGGCATTGACTTGCCCCACTCTCCACCTCGGCAATATCCATGGCTTTCATGGATGATACCTATTCTTCACTCCTGGGCATCCCCCCTAGAGCTGAGACTGCACGCCTTCTTGTATAATGTATCTACTTGTTTCAATTTTTATATCACATGTAGCCTGGACTTTAAATGTGCAGCGTGCTTTTTCGCGTATAATGTATCCCCTACCTTTCCCAATGTATCCCTCCCGACCCTACACTTGCATACTACCCCTTAATCCTGTAAAGCGCTCTGATACCCTCATGGGTCTGGTTCGCGCTCTATAACACTATAAAATAAAATATAAATAAAATACTTCGGAACCCTGTTCTTCGTAACTTTTAGATGTTGCTCAATGCCCAAACCATTTTAATTTCGAAATATTGCATTAATATATTAACATGTATTGTCCTGCTTTCTAAACTATTTTGGTATTTTCACATTATCCTACTAAGATTGCTTTACCAAAGGCAAGGCCCAATTTAATAGTGGATTAGGGGCCAGGTGTACTAAAAGACAGGTCGCAAAAAGTGGTCGTAAATTGGGCACCAACTTTTTGCGACCAGTCTTTAATTTTTTTATTTGACATATGTACAGATAGGTTGGTAATGACTATAAATGAGGCTCGTCGCGATCTCTGTGTTTGCATTCCCAAACAACAAACTTATGATTTGTTAGCAGCCGGCTTCTTTTAAAGGAACCAGTGCTGCTTTAAAAAAATATTGTTCCCGTTTGAAATCCTACTCCACCCACAACTGCTGACATCATTAACGAAGGGGAAGGTATTGCATGGGGACACATGCCCTTTTGTGAATCAGTTTCTACCTACTTTGTAGTGTTGGTAACTGATCAATGTTTTTCAACTTCAATTGTGGCCATAAACTGCTGATACATATCATTGCCACTCACAATTAGGAGGGAACCACCCCTTGAAACATCCTTCTAATTGCGATTCTTAATGGATCGCCAAACCCCATTTGCGAGTTTCTAGATTCTTAGGATGCCCTCACTCACATGGCTTTAGATCTACACTTGATCCACTTTGAGAAAGATTCTTAATGTGAGTAGGAAAATCCAGTGTTCCTGCCAGAGCTGTAGCATGCTGTGACTTTATTACTTTTTCTCCTTCTGTATCCTTGCGTTTCCCTGTTTTCCCCATGTTTTCACTTGATAGTCTATAAACCAGAAACCAAACAGGTATGTGTAAAGTGGTGGTAGGCAAAGTTCTCTTCCTTTAAACTCCCAAGGTAAAAAATATGTATTAAAATCAATACGCAAGCAAGGCTCAGGGACAGTGAGAAAATGAAAACACGAAGTGTTGAGTCTGTCCAGATTCCCTTGTCTGCAACTGGTCCTGAAAAAAACAGGGATTACCTACTCCAACGAAAGGTAGGCAGTAGAAGGTCACAGAGATTGTAGCACCAAACATGTCTCTTTCGCTGAGTACAGAAGTTGTTTTTAGCGTGTGGATGACTGAAGAAAACCTATGGTAATAGCCCTTTTACCCAAGCATTGGTAATGCCAGCAGATCTGGGTTTAATGAACTGCAACATGCACTCGCACAGCCTGCAGTCACAAAGGACACTGCCTCACTCGCATTCAAATAGGCACACTCGTCACCGTATGCCAAGATGCACAACTCTATCCCTTTACTGACAAAGTGTATATCAGTTTGAGAACAAGCATTGGCAATGCCATTAGGGGCGGCTTTAATGCGCTGCAACTTGCACTCGCACAGTCACAACTCTGGACACACACTGCCTGGACTTACATAGGACGTTGCCTCACTCTGCATTCCGACAGGCACACTGTCAATGTATGCCAACATGTACAACTCCATCCCTATACTGATGCAATGTATATCAGTTTAGAGAATAAGCATTGGCAATGCCATTAGGTCTGGCTTTAATGTGCTACAACACGCACCCGCACAGGCTCAACTCTGGACACACGCAGCCTCACTGTGCAGTCAAACAGGCACACTGGTCACCATATCCCAACAGGCACAACCCTCGTCCTATTCTGATACAGATGCACCCCTGCACTAGCACTGACAGAGGCACAGGCCATACTTGAACTCACGCAGTCTAACCCCTCAATCTGCAATCAGGCACTTTATGCTTGCTGAACTCACACAGGTATACTGCTCACCTCACGGTGTACAGATTGAGGAGAAAGCAATACTGCTGCATTTTATTCAAATTTAACATCTAGCTGGTGGAAATGCTAATAAACCATAATGCATAGTTTGAGTTTTTGTGTTGCGAAACAGGCGGTATATAATCAATATGGCCATCAGGCTTGATGGACTCCCCTCGTAGAGCGGTCAATATAAAATATAATATCATTTACCGGAATTGCAATGTGCACCAGAGCTGTAAGAAGTGCGTCACAGCCATGAGACACAATAGGGACCTATGCCGTGATCCTCTTCATATACAAAGGCACTTGGCAGCAATACATTGCTGGGCAAACCTCTGTGGAGAGCAAGGGGCCCGTCTGCAGCTATTCGTGGAAATGTTAGTGAACAGCATGAAACAACTGACTTCAGTCGAGGCCAACTAAACTGCATTGAAGTAAAGAGAGTGCCCACCAGAAAGAACCCCTGAAAGGCTGTAGGGGCTAGCAGAACTGGGCAGAGTGAGCTACACGCCAGGCAGGTACCCTCGGAGCACCATTAGGGCTCAGTGGGCAGAATCAGGCACTTTATGCCAGTCTGGTAGGCCTGTAAGGATGGTGGTGGCCGTTATTACAAGCCGGTGAGCAGGGGGCTAGACAGGAATCACTCACATGCGATGCTTGTGCCGCTGCAATGCCAGTAGGTTAAAGCATAGGCTGTTATGATCAGGAAGTGCCTCTGAAATGCCAGATAGGAGCAGAAGTAGTTATGTCAGGCCAGAGGCTCTGAAAGGCAAGTAGGGCAGGACTGGAAAAGAGTCAGTCACATGTGAGTGGAGCTCTACGGCCACACCCCTCTTTAAAATGCAAGAGCCACATGTGTATCTTGCCCACCAAAAGAGAAGCAACAGTGTCCACCCATCCCCACTCCCCTGGGACTCCCCTGTGCCCCCTTGTGGTTAAAGCCTCTCTGCCCCTGCCCTGTGGACCCCAACATTATGCCAGTTTCAACCCCGAAAATACCATCACTATGACAGTGAATACAGGGGTGATTTTTATGAAGAAAGCAACATATTTGAAGAGCTTAAGCATGCCAGCACAGTGGATGTATCACCAGATATTGGGTTGTCCTTCTGAAACCAAGCTATGGCTACTGAAGGCTCCGCCTCTTTCACAACGTGATCGGGAGGGTGGCGGAAGTCCTTCACCATACTCTCCCTCTGCAGGAAGTAAAAACAAATGTCCTAACTGAGGTTCCTAATCCAGCACAGGCCAGCAAGGAACCTTTGCTACATTTTAATGAGGTCCTCATTTATGTGCTGAGGTGCACCTGGGCGAAACTAGGATCATGAACTGCTGTAAATAGGTTAGTTGCAAGATGGCAATGAACTGCCCTGGGAGACCACGAATTTTTGCTTCAGGCACTCTCCATCCACCTGAATCCCAATGTGTTCCCTACCACCTCCACTGGACGGGGAATCCACTGGAGATGGAATCCAAATGAATGGACACTTTCACAAAACAAGTGTCCCCAGAGGGGCTTTTAGTGGGTCAGGTCCTGTCAGTGCTCAGCAAGGCAGTTCTCAAAACTCAGTGCTGAGACGGGTCCCTATCAGGGCCTCCATTTTTGCCCTCACCATCAGTGTGAAATATATACAGGCTCAGTGAGGTACTACCCATCTTTGACATTTAATGGAAATACATTTGTTTACGTATGCAGTTAGGATCAGGGAGTACGATCACTTGACAGTGATCTGAAAGCACATGCAGTGGAATCTGCTGTGGACAAGAGCACCAACTCTAAATGTAACACGTATGCAGAGATTAGCTGATAAAGCTGCTGCTGCTAGTTTTTTAAGTCGAGCATTCAAGACCTCTTGTATATTCTTTAGTATATACTTATATGTGTATGTACTTTGTGGGCTCTGGAGATCATCCTTAGGACTTGTCTGCTTCTGCTTACAGACTTTTTTTTCTGTTCAACTGCCTCTATTTAACTGTCTTGATAGAAAATGACCAGTAGAGGTCAGTAAAATACCAGAATTGTTTTCTGCTTGTTCAACTGACTCTATTTAACTGTCTTGATAGAAAACGACCAGTAGAGGTCGGTAAAATACCAGAATAGCTTTCTGCTGAGGAACTTTCTGTTTTTAAATTTTTCTGGCAACTGCCTCTATTTAATTTTCTTGATAAAAAACGACCAACAGAGGTCAGTAAAATACCAGAATCACTTTAGCATTCTCTTCATTCCAGTCTATAGAAATTGTCTTCCACGGGCACCTGTAAACAATAATATTTTTTTCAAATCTTATATTTTCAGTGATATGACCAACGAAGGCCCTGATTTTATATTAAAAACAGAGCTTTGGACTATACCATTTCCCTCTGAAGGGCAATATTTCTCTCCCTGTGTTCCCATACTCGGAATTCCACACAGTTTGGTGCTTACCATCCCTCCATGTTAAAGAACAGTAGATGTTTCAGCACCAAGGCAAATGTGCTGCATATATATATGGTCCCAAAGGTGAGACCGATTGCATTTCAAATGCTTGTTTGTAACAGCCAACAATGTCTCAACGTTGACTATCACACATTAACTACCCAGGTCTTAACTGGGTTTATGGGTTATCTCCTTTGGTTTTTTTCTGCTGCTAAGTTTTTTTCAGCTTAAATGCACTTTTCAATCCCACAAGAAATAAAGCATTCTGTTAAAACCCTTCTTTCTCTGCAGTTGCTGGGATTGTGTGTTCACTACAACTGATGCAAAGTTGTGTTGAGTGGAATGTATATGTTTTTCTAGTTCATGGCGTTCTGTCACTGAGATACACTCTTGGGTCTAACTGGCTGCTTTACTGAAACACAGTGCAATAGATCCTTATGAGATCCAGGAATATTTATACATTTGTTCTGACATTCAGCTCTCATGAAACTGGGCCCCGGGGCTCATACTCATTGCTTTTGTCCCTCGCGGACTTTTTAGACCTTCATTGAGTACTACTGGTTTCTCACTTTCCCATGGCTGCCAAGACTGTCAGAATAAAATACAGTCTTTAGGATAGCTATTAGGCATCATATATCTGTACAATGTTTTCACCCCGCAAGTGAAATTTCTGCTCCGGTCACTGATATATTAAAGTAATCTAAACAATATCCATTAAACTTTTATATGCAGAGTATGAAAATCGTCAGCCTGCGGAAACGAGCTCATAAAATGTGTCAGTTATTTCAAAATACCAGTATTTTCTCCCCCAATTTTTTTTCAGACCTATTGTCCGTAATGATACAGAAAAATGTTTCTGCATACATTTAAATGTATTGTTGTTTATTATTTTGTGAAAGAAGTGTTTGTTTTTGAATTTGTGCAGCACAGAATTCTAGTCCCGACTATTAGGTTACACCCTTTGTTACAGAGGCCACACCCCTTTAATTACGGAGTCCTAGTTATGTTTTATGCCAAGTGCATTTTTAGACCCCCACCTTTTTCATCCCACTTAAAGCACTGTTCTCCAGTACTAATCTCATTCCTAAATTCTGTTAACGCCCCATTTCTCCTGGTTAGGTACTCACACATTTTGTGGGACAAGGTGGTGGACATCTTGCAGGATGTCCCAGACAAGATTAGACATACCCTGCAAAGACTAGTCTTAGATGGTCAAGATGTGGCAAAGTACACAATCTGTTCAGGTCTGTACATAACCGACTTTTTGGATAGGGCAGTTGGGACCAATGTGATGCTTTGTCACCACGCCTGGATTCGCTCCATGGACTTTTCATTGGATGTGCAGCTGTCCCTCCCAGCCATTTCAAAGTAGAGCCAGGGAGCAGGCTAGCAGTGTCCTGTCCACCAGGGGCAATGTACTAGCCAAACACCACCGCTAACAGTGCCACTTTGATTTATCCTTGGCGGCAAAAGATCACTTGGTAGGAGGTCAAGTCACTTTTCACCTGCCTGGATGGAGGAGCATCACGTCAGACCAATAGGTAATCCAGATTGTAGAATACAAATATTCTCAACCTGTTCTGTGATATCCCCTGGACATACCACTCACACCAAAACACCTCCCAGCGGACCACTTGTCCATAGTCTGCAAAGAAGTCCAGGTTCTCTTGGCCAAGGGAACAATAGAGAAAGTGCCGGCATCAGAGATCAAGATGGGTTGTTACTCCTATTATTTCCTGGAGCCAAAGAAGGACAGAGGCCTTGATCCCAATCTAGATCTTTGTCCTCTGAACTTCTTCCTCTAGAAGGACAAGTTCAAAATCCTCACCATGGCCCAAGTTTGGTCTGGCCTGGATACAGGACACTGGATGGTAGCGTTGAACTTACAGGATGCATATTTTCACATCCCTGTCCTGCAGACCCATAGAAAATACCTACGGTTTCAGGTAGGCAGGAGCAATTTCAGTTCTCTGTGCTCCCATTTGGCCGCTGGTATTTATTAAGGTGATAGTAGTGGTTGCAGCTCAACTGAGGAGAGAATACAGTCTTTCCATACCTCGACGACTGGCTACTGAAGGTAGATCCACCTCAACCAGTAATGAGTCACCTCCAGATGATGGCTGATCTGTTGACATTGCTGAGCTTTTCCATCAACGTGCCAATGTCACACCTGACTCCTTCAAAGTGGCTCCCCTTCGTTAGAGCCATCCTAAATATACTGCTTTTCCAAGCCATCCCTCAACAGGTCAATGACATTCGGACTATGATCCTGATATTTCAGTCTCTGACCTGGGTCTCACTGAGAGCAACTCTAAGACTTTTAGGTCTCTTGGCATCCTGCATCCTGCCTGTTTACAATGTCACGGTGGTGCATTACAGCTCTGCAGTGGCTCAACATAAAGGAGACTTGTCTGAGTCCACACAGGTGTCGAAGGAGAAAGGAAGAGGTCTGCAGTGGTGGCTGCACAACCATAATTAGACTGTCAGCTGATTCCTGTTTTTACCCCACTCTGAACTACAAATTATGACAGATGCATCATTGCTGGGTTGGGTATGTCAGCTGGGAGAGGTGGAGATCAAAGGACTCTGGTCTTGCCTCCACATCTATCTGCTTTAGTTGCAGGCAATTCGCTTTGCAGTAAAATATTTCACACCACCATCTAGGGGGAATGAGTACAGGTTTTCACAAACAATATGACCATCATGTCTTACTGCAACAAACAGGGTGGTGTGGGGTCATGGATCCTGTGCCAGGAGGCTCTACATCTCTGGAAGTTGCTAAATGCTGAGGGCCAGCCATGGCCGCTGCAAGTAAGAGCAGTGGGGCCGGCTGGGGGTATTTTGAGAGATGACCAGGAGGGTAAATTCATAATTTTTTAAAATTTTCCCTTGTGGTCGTCTCTCGAAATCCGGCCCCACCGCTCTTAGATGCAGCGGCCGCGGCTGCTCAGGGCAATTCCTTTGCCACCCAACGCTGGCATGATCTTTAAATGCGAAGGCAGACAAATTCGGCCATTGTTGACTAGCGGATTACTAGGGCGGTGATACTTGGAGGTGGCAGAAAGTATCCTCCACCTTGGCTCAATTTATTTGCCACTGCAGAGAACACACAGTGTATAAAATGTTGACTGTAGGAGTCCTAGCTCGGAGACCCCATCCTCCAGCATTTGGGGTCAGGACTCTTGTGCACCTTTCTGCCCCTCCCTCTCCTTCTCAGAGTGCTGAAAAAGATCAAGAGAGATGGGGCCAAGTTATCCTAGTTGCTTGGGACTAGGTGAGGAGGAGAAGTGTTAAGTCTCTTGAACTTCTGGCCATAAGCACACATCCTCCGATTCGGTTGCTTCTTCGGGAGGAGCTCCTGTCGCAGCAGCAGGGCCAAGTTTTGCACCCAAGCCTGCACAACCTGCATCTCCAAGCATCAAAATTGAGCAGAGACCGTTGAAGTCTTTTGATCTTCCTCTCAAAATGGTTAATATCAGCTTTTCAGTTTTCCATCTATCAGATCAGTTTATGCCAGACATTGGGAGAAGTTTGTTTTCTGCAGCTTTACCCATGACATTTCACTCCTTAGCACGCAGTTATCAGATATTCTTCCAATTTGTTTGTCCATAACCCAGCAAGGCCATGCTGTGGCAACAACTAAGAGCTATCTTTAGGCCTTCCTACGTTACAAAATCATCTTTACCTCTTCAAATCATCTGTTGGGATGCATTTTGTGGTGAAGGAACTTGTTCGAGATTGGATCTCTAGTTGGCAGAGGTATGCGCCCTGTCCAAGTAGGGACCACAATAGTAGTCAGGGTATGTCAGTTACAGAACATAAATTAACCTGTGCTTACCCTCTGGTAGCTTGGCACACAGCAGGCAGGTTTAACTTAGGAGGCAAAGTGTAAAGTATTTGTGGAACATCTAAAACAGTAAAATTGTGAAAACATCACTCAAAAGCACTCCACACCATATTAGAATAATAGAAATTTATTTAATGAAAAACACAAGACCAAAAGGACAAAAATTCAATAATTAGAACCGGAGTTATACATTTTTAAAGAATATCTGAAAATTAGCGGCCACATGCATCAAAGTTAGCATTTGCGATTTCTTAATTGCGAAAATTAAGGAATCGCAATTAAGAAATCGCAAATTGCT
This sequence comes from Lissotriton vulgaris, assembly GCF_964263255.1. Taxonomy (NCBI): domain Eukaryota; kingdom Metazoa; phylum Chordata; class Amphibia; order Caudata; family Salamandridae; genus Lissotriton; species Lissotriton vulgaris. The sequence goes on along the minus strand of NC_141695.1, from coordinate 427,485,059 downwards.
ATGCATCAAAACATCACATTTTTATTTGCGATTTCTAAAAATTTCTTAATTGCGATTCACAATTTGCGAATCGCAATTAAGGAATCCCTACCCATTGATTCCTGTGGGCCAAGAGGCCCATAGGAATGAATGGGAAGGCATTCATTCCTATGCAAATTGCAATTAGCATTTTGCGAATCGCAATTTGTGAATGCATTTTCAAGGGTGCAGAGGGGGGTCCAAAGGACCCCCCCCTGCACCCCTGAAATGTAACTTTAAGTGCAAGTTTCACACACATGTCCTAAGGACATGTGTGTGTGTAACATGAAACTTTCAAAAATGCATTTTTGTGCATTTTTGAAAGTTTTCGCAAATTAGCATGAAGGTCAACTTCATGCTAATTTACCCCTTCCTATTTGCGAATTCGCAAATTAAAAATGATCATGCATTGCATTTAAGAAATATCAAATTGCGATTTCTTAAATGCAATCGCAATTTTAGAAATCGCAACATAGTTGTGATTCCTAAAATTGCGAAAAGCATGATGCATCCCAAATTTGAGAATTGCATTCGCAAACGGCCGAAAATTGCGATTCGCACCGTTTGCGAATGCAATTCTCAATGATGCATGTGGCTATAGTGCTTAAAAGCATAAAGCGCCAACCGGAGACATCTGGTTGCTCTTGACTGGGCTAAATCCAAAAGTTCAGGTCGACAACGATGGAGCGTGGGTTGGATACAGGCACCAACCTTGTCCTGCTGAAAAAAGTATATCTGGATGGAGGAGCAGAGGAGGCGATGCATGGTCGTCGATCCGGCTCGATGTAGGTGATGCATTGTTTCCGATCCGCACAGTCGGAGATGTGTCGTAGGCAAACCTTTTACAATGAAGGCATTGCGTCATCATCGAGCTGCACATCCGGCATTGCAATTCCTTTGTCCTCAGTGGCAGTGGCGATGTGTCAGTTGCGAAGGGAGATGCGTCTGTTCTGACCGGTGCAACAACGGTGATGTGTGGAATTTGCAGGAAACAGCCAGAAAACCCACTTCCAAGGGCCCAGGACTGGTGTTGGCAGGACTCACAGTTGGTAGAGTCCAGAGGCTTTAGCAGGGTTGTTGGAAGTCTTTGATGTCTCTGAGCCTTCAGAACAGGAGGCAAGCTAGCAAGCACTTACAGTCACTTTGGTTGCCGGGATGTAGAGATACAGGTCCAGTCCTTCTAATTCCCAGGTAAGGAGGGCAGCAGGCACAGCAAAGCAGGAGTCCAGCAAAGTCCAGCAGAGTCCAGTAGAGTTACAGTCATGTCAACAGCACAGCATTCATTCTTCCTAGCAGAATGTTCTCAGGTCCAGAAATGTACTGAGTTGATGATGTCAAGGGTCCAATACCTATACCCAGTTGTGCCTTTAAAGTGGGGGAGATTTCAAAGAGAGGCCTTTGAAGTGTACACTGTCTCTGTCCTTCCTGCTCTAGCCCCAGACTAACTACAGTGAGATATGCAGCTCTTTGTGTGGGGACAGGCACAGCCCAACCTCAAGATGTCAATCTTTTCCCAATTGGAAAGTACACTTATAAAATGTAATAAGGTCATTCCAATGTTAACCTATGGGAGAGACAGACCTTGCAGTAGTGAAAAACTAATGTAATAGTTTTTCAATCGTTTTTCAATACCACGAGATGTAAAACCTAAAAAGACATGTCCTACTTTTTAAATACAGTGCACCCTGCCCTTAGGGCTGTGTAGGGCTTCCCTTAGTGGTGCCTTATAAGTATTAAAAAGGGAGGTTTAGGCCTGGAAAGAGGGTTAACTTGCTTGGCCGACGTGGCAGTTTAAAACTGCGCACACAAGCTCTGCAGCAGCAGGCCTGAGCCATGTTTGAAGGGCTACTGAAGTGGGTGGTACAATCAGTGCTGCAGACCAATAGTGCAAATACAACATTTGATTGGTTCTGGTTAGCAGTGGTAAAGTGCCCAGAGCCCTAAAGCCAGCAACAATAAAGTCAGCAAAACCAAAGGTCTGGAGGCGAAAAGTCAGGGTAAAACACGGAAAGGATGACAGGTCTAGCAGGGCTGGCACACATGTTTATGCCAACACCTTTTGTGATGCTACAGTAAGACCTTAATTTGGTTCTCACCTTCCCCTACACCCCAAGAACGCCACATAGCCCTGGAAATGCAGTAAAGTACTCAAGACATGGCTGTTCAAATGACAAGAACACCATAAAGCACCAGCAACTCCAGAGCCTGATGTTTTGATGCACTTTATAAATCCAATTGATTGATTGATTGATTTATTGATTGATTGATTGACCACATATGCACCCCTTTCGAGCCTATGCAGAGTTGTTCTCTCAGCCTGCTCGCTAGCAAGGCAATATTCCTCATTATCATAACATCAGCCAGATGAGTGAGTGAAGTTTAGAGACTATCTGTTGTAACACCTTATGCATCACTGTTCCCAGACAAACATTCTCCAAATGAAAGGAGCATTACTGCCTAAAGTAGTCTTGCCTTTCCGCGTTCATCACTTTGCTGGCTTTTTATGCACCGCCTCATCCCTAAAAAGAGGCTCCACCACCTCAACCCTAAGAGGGAGCTTAGCTTCTACATAGATCAAACCAGGAATTACTAGCAGGATGACCAACTTTTTGTTGGAGCTAAGAAAGGCAGAGCTGTGCAAAAGAGAACCATCTATAGATGGATTGCGTTATGCATTAATATCTGCTATAGGCTTGCTAAAAATCAGCGCCCAGAAAGCTTGCATGCTCATTCTAAAAGAGCAAAGGCTGCTACCCTTTCATTGGCGTGCAGTGAGGCAGTTCTGGACCTTTGCCAGGCTGCTACATGGATGTCTCTCCACGTGTCCATGAAGCATTACTGCCGGGACAGCTCGGTTTGGTGGGATGGGCACTTTTACTACACTGTCCTGCAGCATTTCCTTGTCTGGGCCATTCTTCAGGTCCACCACCTTAGGATGTACTGCTTTGGTATCTATTCAGAACATAGTCAATCATCAGTCAGAAGTCTCTATCAGAACAACTAGTTCCATATTTCCTGTAATGCCTTTTCTGGTAGACTCTTTCTAACCATAAATTCCTCACCGACCCACCCTCCTCCCTGTTCTGTGTAATTAATGCATACATTCCATTACTAAATTCTCCATCAAAAATGTGCATCTTGTCTTTTAGATCACTATGAGCTCTGCATCGGACGGCGCAGACAGAGATTAGAAAGAAACTAATGTCAGTGCACAGGTGGTGCAGAAATAGACGCCTCAATGTCACATCCCGGGCGGGACAGATACAACGCAGAGCCATACAATGCCATCAACCGAAGCACGAGGGAATTGCTGCAAAAGATTCCCGATCCAGTCTTGGGCCTGGGGAAATTCACTAAGTGAGGCATCTGCGATACAGAAGGCAACTAACTCAGCAATGAAAGCATATGTTGGTGCACACCCACTAATGTGTGCAAAAGGTAACATTTTGTAAATGAGTAAAGTGAATGAGCGAAATCCTTGAAGAGAATAGAGGGGGAGGAATAGCCTTCTAGGACTAAACACAATAACTGATGTTTAATTTAACTTTTTCGTTTCTGAAATTAAAACAAAAAGATAAATGGTTACCAGTAAGGATATTGACGAAGACAAAAATGTCGTCATTTCAATGTATATTTTTGATGAAAAGATTTCAAAAGAAGATGTTCAACTGCATGTTTCAAAAGCAAATATGTCAAATACCCAAGCAACAGGTGAGAATGTTGTGATCGGAAACTAAATATTAAGGGCCTAGGAGGATGGAAGGTTGCCCCATACCTATGCCGCACCTGTAGGTCGCTTGGACAAAACATGATGCCTTTTCCTCTCTGAATTTTTGCAGCGAATGAAGATTTGTACAAAAGTACTTCTACTCGATAAAGCCATGAACTCTTAAAAGGATACTCTTCTACACTGCCTTAAAAGCATCTATTGCATCTATACAGAGTCCATTCCACAACATAGCTGTTCCATTGCAAACACATCTTCACCTAGAAAGACAATGCACCCTACATGCTTCCAAAATGATGGCTACCAATGTTTCCTCTGTTTTTATTGGGGTGATAAGGATCACTGCTAAATCAAGCCCACTTGACTGCTCTTCTGCTGTATATACTGTAGAGAGTGAATGAATTAGTGAGTGTTAGTGAGCATACATGTTAGAAGCTTGCAATGCTGCTGGCCATACTATGGGGCATATTCTCAAGAACGTGTGTTAACCATCGCAAAAGTAACAACTCAATTTCCAACATCCCAGTGATTCGTGGGAAAATTACGCTGTGTTAACCAAGCATTCTCATAGCGGCGGTACCATGCGATATCCTCCAGATAACGCGTCAAATGTCCATGTTGATATCAACGCCATGCCTCAAAAATGCAAAACACGAATGCAAAAAATCCTGTGATGAGGCCAATCGTGGTACAAAAAAACAACGAAAACCAGAGACAGACATGGAAATCCCACGCTTCTGGTGAGAAAATGCACTTTAAAAGCTACAAATACAACACACCAGAAACAATCTAAAGTGCATAGCAACATGGATGCACCCTGACATAGCGCAGAGGCCGACGCAACCCCACAACCTCCACAGACCACCAGCAAGGAACAACGGGTCGGGGAAGGCCAGGAAGAAGAGGGAGAGGAAGACCAGGTGCAGTCCGCAGGAAAACTGGATCAGTGTCACGGAGGTGACAGAACACTACCATCAACTGACTCACAATTAGACTACTGTGAATGCAGTCAGAGTGTCGAGGAGGCCAGGAGGCGCTGGCATGATGTGACAACCTAAACTAGGCACAACCATTTCTGCTGCCAACAGAAAGACAGCAACAGCAACAGGAGGTGGGAGTCGTGCGCCACAGGAGGAGCTGGAGAAAACTGAGGCCACAGTCATCAGTGTGGAGACAGTGCAAGAAGTCGGGAGTACGGACACAGCTCGAGAGGACCTGACACAACATCAACAGGGTGAGTAACGACCAGGAACTGAGGGTACTGTGGAGATGGCCACAATGGCACACATGCACCAAGAGGTCTAGCACACTGCACACCCACAATGACCCAGGATAATGTCCAGGTTCCCCGTAGCACACTCCGGCACACACACATAGCAAGAACAGCACACCCACATTGATGACATTTGGTACAATGCGCAAACACGACTCTGCATAACAGAAGACACAACCGGGTCTGCACACGAGCAGGAACTGGCCTACTACATCTGACAGAGCTGGAAACTGTGAAATGTAAATGTACGTGTACAACCTCACATCCGTCATGTAGTTCAAATGTACACGTTCGGCATCTAAAACCTGCACCATGAAAACAGTCACAATGTACATTGTCATACAGTCTGCATGTAAACAAGGACAATGCGCCAACATACATGTCAACACAATGTCAACATGCATCTCCCCTTCACATTGCACAGGGACACACAACACCCCCAGCAGAGCACAGAAGACCACACATCAGTGATGCCAGAGAGGACCACCACACCTTCGACACCGATGCCCTACAACAGCCCCTAGAGATCCCACGCAAAACCACCACCAGGACCAGGGTAGCCAAGCTACTCAGAGCGAAACACATACCCTGCAACAGACCACACAGCAGGAAGCACCTGCAAGCACGTCTGGCTCACAACACTTCACCTAGCCAGACATGGCATCCCAATGAAAGGTGTCAGAACACCAAAAGGAGGTGGCTGAACAGATGCTAGTGGGATCTGAACCCATGGAAGGCGAACCAGATCACATACGTGTGTGTCTAATATCCTTCAGGGATCACCTACACCCAACAAAGGAGACCCACACTGCCATAGAGACACATGCAGATGCACATTCCCAGTTTAGAACCACGCAAATATCAGTCACACACCCACGTTGACCCTGCGTATGACGGTCCAGTCCACTCCCCTTACGTATTGAGTAGGTGACGACAAAGCTACATAACCAAGCTCCAACCTGCTGCCTGCGGTGACATGTCTGCGTCCGCTGTACACAGCACAATGTAATGTCATAGGGACCAGGGCTCTCATGCATACAACAAAACCACAAGGACACACACAGATATTATGCTGAACAGGCTATGGGCATGTGCGCCCGACCCCTTATTTGGCATATACAGTGAAGTCTGAGCTGGATGTGTGCTGGGTGAGTGTACGCCAGCCCGCACGGAGTGCTTGGTGCTGGCAACAACCTGAACAGTGGACACCAGTGCAACAGAAACATTGAAAACTGCATAACAGAGTCAACAGCTGAGCAACATGGAGGGAGCCGGAGCAAGTACAGAGGTCACCCAACATACAAACAGAAGTGTACTTGAGTTGCAGAACACTGAGGTTTGGGCACTAGAGCTGAGCGCGCTCATGTGATGAAAATGACTAGGATAATGTCCCTTCCAGATATTCCTGATGCAGACACAGTGGGGTGTGTTAGACCTGCATCATCTTCCACATCAATGTCCCACGACTCCCACACTCCCTGAGGTGACATTGCTGCGCAACCTCTCCATAGCACAAAACTCAATCAGTGACTGCCCATGGGTTGTAGAGTATTGAGTTAGTGGCACCTGGAATGCTGAGCAGGGTAACAAGCAGATGAGGGCATCCACGACAGGTGTGAGCAACTCGAATAGTCTGTCAGGACCACTATTTCGACTCTGGCAGATGGCTGTTGGAGGTAGTCCTGGCGAGGGTGGCAAGTGCATCCTGCGGTGATGCCACGTCAGGACTCGATTGGGTGTGTGAGCCCTGGTGGACTGCAGATGAGGCCGGAGGCAGTGGACAGCGCAGGGCTACAGACACATGGCATTGATGCCCCAAGGCCATCGAACTAGAGGCCATCCAATATCTCAGAAGAAGGGTCCCGGACATGACCAGCACAGAGTTAGTGGCCCCGGATGCACAGCCACTGGCACAGGCACCCTGCCACGGAACGGTGACTTGTGGTGCACTGAGGTAGGGCCACACGGACTTGGCAGGTCCTTGTCGAAGGTGAATGTGGCGGGGGCTTGCGGGGTAAAGTGGAAGGTGTCCTCCAGGGCATGATGCGGATGGTCTGATTTTATCCAGAAGCAGCAAATGGTGGGGTGGCAAGCAACAGCCTTGTTGCCAGAACCAATTCGGTATCAGCTACATGAGGATGAAACTACTCCTAAGTTCATAGCCTCAGACGCCACCAATGTACGACCAGTGAGTGTCCATGAATGCCGGGGAACAGACTTAGTGGCACCGGGGCTGAGAGGGGATGCAGTCTGCGATGATGCCCGTCCAATGATATGGACTCCGCCATTGCTAAATCAAGACTCAAATGTGTGAACTACTCTACCGCTGTGTAGGCCCGGAGGTAGCAGTCAGCAGTGCCCCACAGACACATGTCGTTGGCTCGCGATGCACAGAGTTAGTGACACCAGGGCAGTTGTTGGTAGTGTTTGATCACCTCCGTAACGATGATCCTTTTGTGCACATGGAAAGTTCTCTTACACCAAAGCGTCATCCTCTTACACCTCTCCTTGCGTGCAATATGTACTCTGCCATTGAAAAATAGATGCTCAGTTCCAATTGTGTGACCAACTCGACCGCAGTCTAGGTGCTAGGTGTTTCCAGCAAGGGGCCACAGAAACGTGTGGTTGTGATGCTAGGCTCAGACTTGATGGCACCACATCGAAGGGAGTATAGTGACTTAACCTCAGCCTTTAATAATAATGTTCCCTGCCATGGTGTAATCAAGACTCAGTTCCAATTGTGTGTCCTACTTGGCTGCTTTGTATGCCGGTGGAGTAGGTCAACGAGAATGGAGTTCTTCAGGCCTGTGTCGCGGAGGACGTGATGGTCCGAGGAGGCTGCCAAGGTCGTGGGCCTCGGCCCTGGAGCTTGCACCGGCACGTGATGGGCCCTCTTTGACACAAGCCGGTGTCGGCAGGTGGGCATTGACACCTGAATGCGCAGGGGCGGGCAAGAGGGTTTCAGGGTGCAGCAGGTGCACAGGATCACAGGCACCAGCATTCACGGCGACGGCCTCGTGGCGGGGTGAGAGGCGCCGCCCTGGCCGAGACGTTGGGCATTCCACAGGCACCAGCGTTCATGGCGTTGGCCTCGTGGCAGGGTTAGAGGCGCCGCTCTGGCAGAGACGTTGGGCATTCCGGAAGAGGACCACGCCCAGAGTTACGTGCCTTTTATTCACACCCCTATGCTGGCCTGACGTACACCAGGCCAGCCCACTCCGCTCCGCGCGTACGGGGGAGGGAACGTAACAAGCTACTTTTTCTTGATCTCTGCCACTGGCTGGGATGACTTGGTTGCATCCACTGTCCGCTGCACTCCGTACACCAGCGGGGTCTGTCGACATGGATATGTGTGTGGCCTGCAAACTGCAGTCTGTCCAGCACAACCACTCCACACTAGCCATTGTGCACATTCATATTCAACGGTCACTTGCCTCCTTCACACATGTCTGGTCCCCACCTCTTCCCACATCCTGCTATTGTGTGGCTGAGGTGCCATGCCGTTGATGGCTAACATGGCTGGCCCAGGTTCCAAAAGTAAGTTGTGCTGTCATGTCTGGTGGGTGTGCATGTTGTATGTGAGCTTGTGTGATGTGTGCATCCCCACGGTTGTGAGTTGCATGATTGTGGAGTTGAGGTGTGTGGTGTGTTCATTTGGTATTGGCCAACGAGCAGTGTATTTCTGTGGGTGCCATACTGATAGCACAAGTTGATGATGGACTGTCGGAAGGTGGAGGAATCATGCACACTTCCTGGGGTGTTGGCCGCGATGTTGGCAGGGATTCCTAGGTGGTCCAATATTGCCTGGACATTGGTGGGATGGGTGCGCTTTCTGTTACGCTTATTGTGTGTGGTGTTGCCAGGGGGCACAAGTAGGACATGTGTGCTGTCAATTGCCCCCAGACACGTGCGGGAAGCCAGCTATGGCATAGTCCCCTTGCTTGGTCTCTGGCTGTTCCTGTGCAGTGTGTGGGAAGTATAGCTTGTGGGGTACCAAGCTGATGGTGTCATCCATGAGTGTTGTGAGGGACTTGTATTGGGCTGGCTGTGTGATTCCCCCGACTCGTGCAGATGTTGGTTGGAGGGTACCAGTGGCCCACAGGTGCATCACGGCCAGCAGCTTGGTCTGAGGTGGGATGTTGGTTGTCTGCTGTGTTGGTACCTTCAGCTTGTGTACAATGGTGGTCAGGATGCGGAGGAGGGTTGTCCCTTTGGGCATGTGGTGGGCAATGACATTCTCTAGTGTTGGGTATGTGTGGTTGGTGCATTTTGGGAGGGTCGCTGTGTTTATCTGGGCTGCCTCAGTGTTGGTCCGAGGGGGGGGGGGGCGGTATGTGTCCGGGGCTGTGGTTCCAGGGGTGGTGGAGGTGGGTGTCGTGGCTCTCTTGGGTGTCTGGCCCGCATGTATAGTTGCTCCATGTCATCTGTTGTTATTCAGGTGTTGCTCTGGGCTGTGCTCCCGTTTGTGGTGCAGGCTGCCGTCTGCATTTGCATCAGGTCAGAGCAGGTGTTAGTTTCCGGGTGCTAATGCGCCTTATTGCGTATTTTGTGATCCTATTGCAGATCAGGCTGGTCGTTGGGAATGTTGCAGAGTGGTGTTGTCGTGACTTTTTGCACGGGAACGCCTACTCTGCATCTCTTTAGCGATAGTTGCAGGGGTCATTGGTGGCAATGCTTTTTGCCGCTGCTATCGCCGGAAAACTGGTGATATCAGATGTTTGCACCAGCTTGTGACTAGATGGTAAATTTATCGCAACTTTGGCTGCGATAAAGTGCTGTTAACTCTGCGATAGTTCCTTGAGAATATGGCTCTCTGTGTTTTCTACTTCCTATACTGAACCTAGTGAAAATATGTTACTACAAAAAAGATCCTAAGAATTGGCTTTCCCAGTGCCTGTTTGAACTGGGTGGCGTGGTGAGCAAAATAACAGATCTGTGACGGGGGTGAATGTTTTGCCAATGTGCAACATTCCGTCTATCATCTTGTGTGTTTTGCTGTTCACCCTATGTGGGAAGAGTATGCCCAGATTTGGGTCCCGTGCTCACTACGCCACTTGAGTCAAGCTATACTGGCTGATGATGGCTGATAGTCAGAAACCGGTCCAAGGATGCTTGATTCCGGTCCAGGGAAGACATGGCTTGGCAGTTCGGGCTGAACTGCTCCCATGAAGCACAGGGCCAAGACTGATTTACATATGGCCATGTCTGAACTAGGGTGGTGTGGTGAGCAAAATAACGATGGATTAAACCCATTTCTGTGATTGGGGGCGAATGTTTTGCCAATGTGCAACATTCCGTCTATCATCATGTGTGTTTTGCTGTTCGCCCAATGTGGGAAGGTTGTGCCCAGACGTGGGTCATGTGCTCACTACGCCACTGGAATCAAGCTATCCTGGCTGTTGACAGCTGATAGCCAGAAACCGGTCCTAGGATGCTTGATTACGGTCCAGGGAAGACATGGCTTGGCAGTTCGGGCTGGACTGTTCCCATGAGGCACAGGGTCAAGACTGATTTGCATATGGCCATATCTGAACTGGGGTGGCGTGGTGAGCAAAAGAACGGTGGATTAAACCCAAATCTGTGACTGGGGGACAATGTTTTGCCAATGTGCAACATTCCGTCCATCATCATGTGTGTTTTGCTGTTCGCCCTATGTGGGAAGGGTATGCCCAAACGTGGGTCCCTTGCTCACTACGCCACTGGAGTCAAGCTATCCTGGCTGATGACAGCTGATAGCCAGAAATCGGTCCTAGGATGCTTGATTCCGGTCCAGGAAAGACATGGCTTGGCAGTTCGGGCTGGACTGGTCCCATGAGGCACAGGGTCAAGACTGATTTGCATATGGCCATGTCTGAATTGGGGTGGCTTGGTGAGCAAAATAACGATGGATTAAACCCAGATCTGTGACTGGGGGTGAATGTTTTGCCAATGTGCAACATTCCGTCCATCATCTTATGTGTTTTGCTTGTTTGATATTTACCAGAGAGTAGAGGAGGTGAGGGCAGAGCATGTGCAACTGCCTCTGCTATGCCCAAAGCCAGGTATCCAGGGAAACATCGGTAAAGGAAGCCTCACAGCCACTTAAACATAAATAGCACAGAAGGAGAGGCAGTTGGGGAGAAAGGTTTACAGGGATTGGTTTAAGAGCAGGGCAAGGCTGGACTGGCCGTAGTGGACAACGGACATTTTCCCTGGGGGCCAGGTTTGTTACAAGTGGCCGGTTTTGCAGCAGTGTTGCAATATCGGCCGCCTGTAAAAAAAGTGGCAGCGGTAGTGGTGTTTCCCACTCGCACCCCACCCTTGGAGGCGGTCGAGCTGATTGCCAGTGTTGGTTGCTGATTCAGTTCCCAGTCCGGCCGTGGCAGAGGCAGTGGAGTTATTGCTAGCAGGCCATCTCTCCTCTGCTGCTCACCCTGCCAGGAAGGTCCTCGGATCTCCCTGTGGGCTCTTAACCAGTCTTTCTCTGTGTTTGAGGCCCCCTTTGTTCCTCCTCATAACACGCTGTTCTCCACAGGTCCCCTGATCATAAACCCTCTTTTTTTCCTACAGGTCCCCTTAACTTTCCTCCTAATCTCGTTTTTATCCCTAATCGTTTTCTGCTCTAATTTCGATTTTACTCCTTCTCATCACATTTTTCTCTCAGGTCATTTTTCTCTTCTAATCTCATATGTTACTCCTTCTAGCCACATTTTTTACTCCTTAATTGTGTTTAACCCTTAAACACTTGCTTTTCCCCCTCTAATCCTCGATCACTTCTCTTCCAGACTCACTGCTTTTCCCACAATTTTTCTCGTAACTGCTCTCTCATCCTACCTCTCCATCCACTTCCCGTCGCCTGCTGAACACACCCAGTGCCCTGCCATCTACCCAGGAAGCTTACCCAATGGAGAACGTAGTGCGACCACGCAAAGGACGCGTGCAATGGGTATGCTGCTGGCGCGCTGAAGACACGCCAAAGGCAAGCCCATCTGTGCCCATCTGTGCCTGGACCATGCACAGTGCCCAGACCCCAGCACCCCCACCCATTGATAGATAACCCAGCACTGATTTTTCAGCCCTGAACCCCAGACAATGCAACTGGAACTGGGCCTCCCCACAATCAATAGCAGGACCTTTATTCTGCCGCTTATGCCTCTTCCGGTGCAACACAGATCCATTCGCTTGGGATCCCCTGCCCACTGCCACTGTAACAGGTAAATTCCATTGCCCGTTGATCAACACCTGACCACTCCACAAGCACACCAGCAAGTTCTGGGACACTATATCCTCCACCATGCCTGACATCGTCTTTGTCACCAAAACCTGGCTGAATCCGTAATCAGCCCTCAACATTGCCACTGCTATACTTTATGAATACAAGATAATCAACTGGGACCGCACCAATAAGCACAACAGTGAAATAACCATCAACCACAAAAAGTCCCTCAACTACACAGCCACCGCCGACACCACCAACCCATCAACATCAACAGCAAAACAACAATCAAAGGCGCCTTCCCCTACAGACATCCCAAACCATGCCCTGCCTCCTGTGAGGCCATCTCTGACTTCATCTCTCCATCAACATGATAGACTTCCTCTTTCTCGGTGACCTAAACTTTCACCTGGAAGACCTCAACAACTCCAACACAACCAATCTACTCGAGAGCATGGAAATCCTCAGCCTCTCCCAACTTGTCAAGGGCCACACGCACATTGCAGGACACACTGTCAACCCCATATTCTCAGCCAGGAACAGAATCAGATACAGCCACGCCACCAAAATTACCTGGTCCGACCACTCCATTGTCCACTTCAACATCATGATCACCTCCACCACACCTGCCGCCCCGCCAAAACCCCCCTCGAGGAACTAGAGCAAAGTAATCGAAGACCTCTGGACCAGCTTCCTCAGCGCTTCACCTCTCGAGGCCAACACTGACCTTGAGGGGGGAATCAGAAACTTCAAGGCATGTATCAACAATTGGGCTGGCATTCATTATGTAAATGTTTTACGTTTCTATAGCAAATAGAAAATAAAGATGTATTTCACACAAAAAAAAATTGCGTCGGCATAGTCACACCCCTCAAACCCAAAAAAACTAGCAGACCCTTCAAACATCATGGCTGGTTCACCCCAGAGTTCAAATCCCACAAGCGCACCTGTAAGAGTCTTAAAAGGATTTGACGCACCAGCAAAACAAACAATGACCTCTGTAAAATTCTAACTAGCCCACAAGCACCAGCAACTCAAGAAAGTCAGGAAAAACACCCTGGCCTCCCACCTGGACACCAGCTCCAACCACAGCAAGGAACTATTTTGCATCATCAAGGAATTTTCTCAGCCCACAGCCACCAAGAACACCATCACCTCCTCTCAGGCCTCTGTAACACACTCACAGGCTTCTTCTACAACAAAATTGCTACCATCTACGAAAACTTCGACCCACCACACAGAGTACCCAAACTCAAAAGGCTCATCAACACCACCAACTCCCACAAAATCCCACCATCATGGGCTCCATCCATTTAGGAGCGCCCAAAGATCCCTGCACTCACCACATGTTTAACCTGGGAAAAAAACACCATCAGCAAGGAAATAACAACCATAGTCAATGCATCAGTCCCTTCAGCCTCCTTCCCCGAAGGATGGAAACCTGCGGAAATCGAATCACTCCTCAAATAACCCACTGTGGACCCCCAAGACCACAAAAACTACCGCCCCATCTCCCTACTGCCATTTCCAGCCAAAGTACTTGAGAAAGCAATAAACCTCCAACTAGCTTGAATCCAGTGGCACAATGAGCATGGGACCCACGTCTGGGCTTAACCTTCCCACTTAGGGTGACAAATGCAACAAGTATTTGCAATGCAATAGGTCTCGCATTTATGAGATTTTGAGCTATTGGCATTGTAAATTACAAATGCCTTTTATTTATGTGTTGTTTTGAAAACAGATAAATAAAAGGCACTGTCACCTTTAACTCTTGAAAATGAAAGACCTATTGCATTGCAAATGCGTCCTATACAATTTTTTAAAGAACGTTAGGAGAAAGCGTGTCCTGACAAAGCTATTTGAGAAAATGGTGCTCGGAGGCTGTAATTAAAGCCTACCGAGCAACAACGCATGTAACACGGGGTGTTGCATGGGAGGTTACAAAATGAGACAAGGTGGTACTAAGGAGGGACTGCTAAGCCTTTTGGCCAATGAACAGCCACAGTTTACAGTCTCCAATGACACAAGCCAATGAAAAATGTGGGCGGAGTTTCAAGTCCCTACCTCAAATAATAGTAATAATAGGACATTTATAGAGCGCATGGCTGCACAAAACTGTGTATCCCCGCGCTAACTGCTGACAGACAACTCTCATGGGAAAGGAACCGGGAGAGACAGACCCAAAAAGGAATTATTGCGGGAAGAGGTGGGTTTTTAATTTAGCTCTGAATGGAATTTCCGAGGGTTCCATTCGCAGATGCACTGGGAGGGCGTTCCAATGCTTCACTGCTAAGTAGCGAAAGGATCTACCCCCCATTTTTGCTCTAGAAATGCGGGGAAGTTTGAATTGTGTCATGCCAGATGATCTTAAGTCTCTAATCGGTCGATGAATGGTTAGGAGACTTCTAAGGTAGGTAGGTCCTTTATTGTGGGCAATTCGATGAGCGTAGCAAAGGCTTTTGAATCTGATTCTTTCCCTACCAGGGATCCAGTGTAATTTGGAAAGGGCAGTCTTGGAAGAGGTTCTTTTAGGAAGACCCAACACCATGCGAGCGGCCATATTTTGAATGCATTGAACTTTGAAGCTGATGTAAAAGATTCTGGTTCAGGCCTAAAAGGAGAGCGTTACCGTAATCTAAATGAGGCGTTATTAGAGCGTGAACAATGATTTTTCTGGCTCCAATAGGAATAAGATCAATGATTTTCCGCAGGCTTTTTAGCGTGCCAAAGCACTTGCCTGTTATTTTGCAAACTTGGGATTTACCCGAGAGGTCTGAATCAATCATAATCCCTAAGTTTTTGACTTTTTCTACAGGACATGGGAATTCACCCAGGGCCGTAGGCCACCATGCCTGAGACCATATCGATGTTTTGTTCCCCACCACCAGCACCTCTGTCTTGTCTCCATTTAAGCAGAGGCAATTGTTGTCCATCCAGGTGGCAACAGCCGCCATGCAGCAGGAGAAATTGGTGGAATATTTCTCGGTGTCCGGGGTAAGTTTAAACATCAACTGGGTGTCATCGGCATAGCTTACAATGCCCACCCCAAAGTTCTCTGCAACGTGAGCCAGGGGCTCCATATAGATGTTGAATAAGGTAGGGCTCAAACTGGAGCCCTGTGGAACCCCATGACTCACGCTACGAGAAGATGACTTAAAGGGTGGGCAGTGCAACTGAAACGATCTTTTGGTGAGAAAAGATTCGAGCCACAGTAGTGCCTGGTCTTTCACTCCTATATCCGAGAGTCGAGACAGCAGGGTGGCATGAAGCACAGTATAAAATGCTGCGCTTAGATCTAACATGACCAACGCTGCTGTCTCTCCCTCGTCCACCATCTTACGGATACATTCCGTAGAATACAGCACAGCTGATTCTGTGGAATAGCCAGGTCTAAAACCCGATTGAGAGGGGTGTAGTATATTTTCCTTTTCTAAAAAGGCCATGAGCTGTTTATTTACTATTTTTTCTATTATCTTGGCACATTGCGGCAGGAGAGAAATGGGCCTAAGGTTTTGGAACTGAGTGATAGGGATATTAGGTTTCTTTTTTAGAGGTATGACTTGCGCTGTTTTCCAGGCTTCAGGTACATTACATTTTTGAAAGGATAGGTTTATCAAGTTTCTTATATGATCTATAACATAGTGTTCCATGATGTCCTTGCTTTTTACCAGTGGACACACATCACTAGGAGAGCCTGAATGAATACCATTAATGATATTGATAAGGGGCCCGATTCACAGAATGAACTTACTACTTTTGGCATTCACAGAATGCACTTACTACTTTTGGTATCCACAGAATGAACTTACTCATTTCGGTATTCACAGAAGTTAGGACTACTAACTTTCGGACTCCTAAATGCCTTCTGTGAATACCGAAAGTCTTAAAATTAGGATTTTTCTCAATTTAATAGTAGTAAAGTTAGGACTACTAACTTTAGGACTCCTAAATGCCTTCTGTGAATACCGAAAGTCCTAAAATTAGGATTTTTCTCAATTTAGTAGTAGTAAAGTTAGGACTACTAACTTTAGGACGCCTAAATGCCTTCTGTGAATACCGAAAGTCTTAAAATTACGATTTTTCTCAATTTGGTAGTAGTAAAGTTAGGACTCCTAACTTTAGGACTCCTAAATGCCTTCTGTGAATACCGAAAGTCTTAAAATTAGGATTTTTCTCAATTTAGTAGTAGTAAAGTTAGGACTCCTAACTTTACTACTACTAAATTAAGAAAAATCGTAATTTTAAGACTTTCGGTATTCACAGAAGGCATTTAGGCATCCTAAAGTTAGTAGTCCTAACTTTACTACTACTAAATTGAGAAAAATACTAATTTTAAGACTTTCGGTATTCACAGAAGGCATTTAGGAGTCCTAAAGTTAGTAGTCCTAACTTCTGTGAATACCGAAATGAGTAAGTTCATTCTGTGAATACCAAAAGTAGTAAGTGCATTCTGTGAATGCCAAAAGTAGTAAGTTCATTCTGTGAATCGGGCCCAAGGTCTTTTTTGTCAGGTGTAGTGAAATTGGTAAGCGTGGAGTTTTGAGTAATAGAGGCTTTAGTCGTTGCCTCCTTTCCTGATTTATTGACTTTGGGGAAGGTGGCATGAATTTTCTCTACTTTTTCGACGAAGAAATCTGCTATTTGTTCACATATATCGTTGGAATATTTGTCTTATGTATCTAAGCGTGTGGTATCTGTCAATTCTTTATAGATACGGAACAGTTCCTTCGTAGGATTGTCTGCCTCTTCAATTCTAGTTTTAAAAAAGGCGCTTTTTTCCTCTCTTACCATTTTCTGGTATTTTTTTAGTTCAGATCTATACTTTTCCTTAAGGTCGGGCGTATAGCTTTTTCTCCATTTGCGTTCTATCGCTTTACATTGAGTCTTAGCGATTTTTAGTTTTTCAGAGTACCATGGCTCTGCTTTGGTTCTTCTCACAGGGGGTTTTGAGGTCCATGGGGCGATTTTGTCTAATGCCTTCTCAAGCCATAATTCATAATTATTCCAAGTGTCATGTAGGGACTGACCTGCGGGGGGAGTGTTCTTCTAATGCGCTAATAAATCGTTCCGGGGTGTAGTTTTTCCAATTACGGCGCTTAAGAGATAATAGTTTGTTAGGCACATTATTATTAATGTTAGTAGGTATGTCAAAAGTAACCATATAATGGTCGGACCAGATTATTGGGATATGCTCAATACAGCATGTCTAGCAGAGGAGCACATGCACTGCCCAGGCTCAACCTATAAAGTATGGGCCTGATTCACCAAAACTACAGATTGTACTAACTAAAGTACCACTGCAGTAGTACTAATCACTTACAACAAAATGAAGTCCACAAACCTATAGGGTGAGCTGCCTACCAAGGAGGCTATATATATTATAATACACATTGCAATATGGAATGTGTGCAAAACGCCTCATATCGATATAAATGCAAGAGTGTTGTCAGAGAACTGTTCATACTCTAGGACTTTAGGGTACTGAAATAGACCTGTTTGTGCGTTTTGCATTGTGCTTTGGTACAGCGTAGTACTAAGATGGAGAGTCATCCGCTAATATTTCCCCTTGCCAGAGATTTTCAAGATTGCTTTGACCAATCTTGTTGAAGATTTTGGGGCTTATTCCTCTGGAGAAAGGGGTGAATTGGCTGTAAGTTTTCAGTTAAGCTTCCTTGAAAAGGGTCGTCTTCAAGCCTTTCCTGGCGAGTTTGGTAAAGATCTGAGAAAGGGTTGTAGGGTGTTCGAGGCACATGGACCAGCAGTGACCTGAACAGCAGCTTTCAGGTTCACAGCCGCTACATACATTTTGAATTATTCTCAGTCCCAGGAGAGAAATATATCCTCCACCCTGTGATGATACTATTCTCTAGCCGGCTTTCATCTTGTTTGGTGCTCTTTTCTGAACCCTATAACTTTGACAATGATAAAATGCACCCTAACGCAGATTTCAGACTGGTATACCCGTGAGGTTTCATGGCGAACCTGGCCTGGATGCCTTTAGTCCCAATTGTCTAGAGCAAAAGCAGATTTGTGCTGCTTTTTTTCGAAGCTAACAATCGCAAACACTCATGTCTGAAATTTGATTCTGGGACAGGCACCATTTGAGAAGTGGTCTGTGAAAAAGACACACACACACACACACACCCCTAAAACACTGCAAGAGGAAGACCAGGTTGTAACCAACAAGTGTGTTTTTCCCCACACTGATGCATGTGCACAATGAAGAAGACCATCATAACCAATGGTTAAATCCATCTTCAGGTTAACCTTTGCCTTGCAACTGGGAACTCATCCTGGTAAGATGGTGTGATTATGTGTTGTGCGAACATATTGTTGCCTTCTCTGCTTTCTCTTCTTTTACATTGCGTGGTGCAGGAACGTCTTGTGGAGTTTACATTGCACTGAGAGACTTAAATGTACTTTTTATAGTTGGCGCTATCTTAGGCTAAATTGATTGGTGCTTACTGACCAATCAGATGTTGTTCAAATCAAGGTGATGTTTTTAAAACATTTAGCTATAGCGGTCTGTTAATTTGTGAATGAATGAATTTATTTAATATATAATATACATTTATTTATATTGCCCTTGTCTCCTGCACACTTGCAAAAAGACTGCAGGATTTTCGTCCCTGCTAAAAAAAAAACAAAAAAACCTAGAAGGAACACAAAAAGTAAATACTTGGGTAGAGTATGGGAAGGGATGGGCAATGAAAATGCAGCAAAGACATTTCCTACAATGCCTTAGTCCATTAATGTTTCTCGTTATTGAGTAAATGAGGAGAGAGCATCCAAAGTAAAGGGAACAAGAGCGACGCACTTTTCGTATGTGTTGAGGGAACTAGCACAGTTTGGTTGTGTGTCTGCAAGACTCGGGAGAAAAGGGCTGATGAAGGCACAATCTCTGAAAACAAAGGCAAATATGTTCAACATCAGGGCAGAGGGAGGCAGAAAAAGCGACCTCCGTTTTAGCCACACAGATGCTGTGTGACGAGAATTGGGACAGTCACAGTCTCTTAATAATGCTTCAGTCCTTGATGATCGGAGGTCTGTGAACGCAGCGTCTGGTGTAGAGAATGGAGCCAGTAAACAAAGCCTACGAAAGCCCTCCCACCAGGACCAATGGAATAGATTGCCCAAAAATGGGGAAACAAAAACTGTGATGAATGACTACAGATCTGAAGTTAGGCCAAATAGGATTAAGACATGAGTGCAGAGCATATCGGCCTAACACTATGAATGATTGGAATGGCTTCAATCACTAGCGAACTCTTCACTTTCTTGAGTGAATACCTTATGCGCTCCCCTGAAGTGCTAATTGTCTGACAGCAGCAAACAACGAGTAGGGTAACAGCCTACCATAAGGACAGCATAACTAAAAGAAGGATTGCAGGTTCAAGAATTCGTAGTAACTTCGTAAGTAAATAGGAAGCATTAACAAGCAATGGTCGCGCGGCCGTGAAAGTTACACGGCCGCAAAAGTGAAAGTCATGGCAAGCGATGCGGAGGAAGAAATAAGAAAGGCAGATGGCGGATGCACTTGTGTTTGAGACCAGCAAAAGCTTGTGGGTAGCACTTTGAAAACCCCCTTACTAAAAGTCGATCAAACAGCGCATGCGCTGCTCTAGGCTCGACCTAAAAAGAACAATTGATGGACAGAATGTTGAAAAATGTCAAACATTTACCCCAGTACAGCTATTTAGGCATAAATCCATCGGTTTTTTTGCTCCCCATGCCATTCCAGTTTAAACCCAGCCATATGCAAATCAGTGATTACCCTGTTCCCCATGGGAACAGTCTGGCCCGAACTGCCAGACCAGATCCTCCCTGAACTGGAAATAAGCATGCTGGGACCGGTTTTAGGGTTTCACCCCTCATCAGCTAGGCTACCTTGACTCCAATGGAATGGAGAGCACGGAACCCATGTCTGGGCATACCCATCTACTTGGGGTGACAAATGCAAAAAGAATAATTGATGGACAGAATGTTTAACAATGTCAAGCATTCACACCTGTACATAGATCTGGCCCTAAATCCATCATTTTTTTGCTCCTCATGCCTTTGCAGTTTAAATCCAGCTATATGCAAATCAGTCCTGACCCTGGTCCCCACTGGAACAGTCCAGCCCCAACTGCCAGACCAGGTTCTCCCTGGACCGGAAAAAAGCATCCTGGGACCAGGTTCGGGTTAAGCATGCAGAGGATGGAAAGGAAGGAGAGGGCCAATTTAAAAAGAAAAAGGAGAGGCGACAATCTGACGTTTTAGGTGAAGGTCAATTTTTTGTGCCAAATTTTAAGAATAGAAGGACATTTCTGAGATAGCTTGCAATTTGAAGATTCAAGTCTGTAGAAAGAAACAACATTTTTCACATGAGATGGTATTGCTATTTCTGATATAGACTTCTAGTCCCAGATTCCTCGCCCTTAGAATATACCCTAAGCATCAGACTGAATCAGGAAACTTTTCAGCAGTATCTCTGACTGCCAATAGGCAGCTATGCCCCCAGTGCCAGATTTAACAAGGTTTTTTGTCACTCAATTCCTACGTGAGATTTATCAAGCTACGCAAGGCCACTTTGCATGACCCTGCATGGCTTCATAAATCTAGAGTAATGCAAGGCAGCGCACATCACTGCCTTTCCTTCCTCTGTCCCAGGGAGGTGTATCATGGGTGGTGTATGGGTGTTCCTATGCATCCACCAATGGATTTTAGCGAATTGCCAGATTTACCATTCACGGTAGACCTGGGAATGCATCTAAATGCTACGCCTCACCATGGGACGGCTTGATGAGGAGAAATGTTTCTCCTCCTTTTTTCCTCTTTCTACATGTGCTGCATTCTGCAGCACACATATAAAGAGGAAAATGCTGTTGGGGATTGTTTTTATGCATGGAGGTGTCCCTTCCTTCACAAAAACAATCCTGCATACAACGCAGGCACCCATGCACCATGACACAAGGGTGCTTGTTTTGGCACTAAGCAGCCAAAAGTGCACCAGCACTGGGAAAGGACTGGAATGCACCTTATAATGGTAAATACAGCACATTCCTGCAGGAAGGTGGCTTGCTGAGTTGCGCTGAAAATATGATAAATACGTGCCTGGTGCATTTCGCTCAGGAAATGACATGCAGAGTCTATATAGGCACCACTCCTGTATGCTGACGTCAGTTCCTTTCTTTCAGCATCTACATATGCAGATCCAGAGCTGCCTTCCATCTCTCAGAGACCTATGTACCTCAGAAAACGTCCAAATCCAGTGTGCAATGGCAATGTCACCCAGCAAAACAACTGGTTTTAATCTCTGTAAGGACTGTTGTAAACAAATGTTTGTGTTAGATCGACCAAATTTGTCTCTGGTGCCTAGGGTCGAAAAACAAATATAAGGCCTGCCGTAACTGCGTGCCAATAATCTCAAAGGACATACCGCACCCTGAGGCAAAACTCTACATAGCCAAACACCGAAAGACTACGTGAATGGTCCAAGTAGAAAGTTCAGTCCTAGTCCCTTTCGAAATCTAGAAGTAACCTGAGTCATTCCAGGGACCAGTCATCCTCTCAAACCAAATAGTCGCGTAAGTCGAAGAACAAGCACAAAAATCTAAGAGGGATTTTGCCCCTTTTCACCATTCATACCCTCCTGAAAAGGCGCTGGGCAACCTGATCGATTTTGATCTCGCTCACAAAGTCATTCGACTTTGGAGCCAATCCCACAACTCGTTCCAGCTAAACCCGAGTTTCTGGGACCATCCGCCATTTCTAAGTAGATCAAAGTGTTCCTCGCAGGCATGCTCCGGTTCTTCGTATCCTTGTTGACTCACTCTTGAGTACCCACATGTCCCACAGAGCTGAGAGGTTATCTAACTGGGTTAACACTTGTGGGTTTACCCTCAGTGCTAGCTTGTCCCTCTGTACCCATAATGTGGTCACCTCTGATTTGTCTCTCAACTCCATCTCTTGTCATCCATGTCAGTTTGTGTCGCAGTGAAGCCGATGCTGACTTCGTCACCTTTTGGAGAGGAAGCCCAATGCCCCGAAAAGATCTGCATGAAAGAGTGTTACCAAAGGCAAGTACTTTGTCCAGTAGGTATTTTTGATATACACTAGACTCAAACAAGCTGTTTGCAACTATAGACCACCGATCCAGCCAGGTCAGTTGATCAGCTCAAAGTTTGGAAGCAAAATTTAATGGGAAATATGGAGCATTAGACTGCACTCAAAGGAAGCAGTAACCTTAAGATAATAGCAATGTGAGAAAATACGTGGGCAAAAAAAGTACACATTGAAAAGGAGATTCTGTGAATGCTGGAGCAGATATTTTCTGATAATCATCCTCAAGTTTGCTCAAAGTATTAGTTACAAAGCAGAGTGCGATCCATTTGGATCCCTCGGATTTGTACTGGTAGAAGATGTGTATTGCCTGCATTCCAGTGGGTGAGGGTGGGGATGTAGACCCTGGTGTGGGAAAGATGGTAACGGGCCCTCTTATCAAATTCAACTAAGCCTTTGGTAGTAAATTGATGTTGATTAGACTTCCTGTAGGACTGGCCTTTGGTATAACGGGTGGAACTGAAGATTGTGTTGTGCAGGTTGAGAGGGGCCCTTTCGGTGAGGCCAAGCCTTTTGTCTTTCTTGATCACACTTTCAGTGCAGTAACCTCACCCCTCTTTGTGCCTCTGTTGTGGGTGCTGCAGGCTGGAGACTAGCCTGCAGTGGTGGGCATCACTACCCAATGGTGGTGTTGGAGAGCAGCCTGGAGAAAACATTTGAATGTGTATTGAAGGGTGGCAAGTGAGGCCAGGAAATACTGACGTATCTGTAACTCCTTGCGACATGATTCGTCATACATTAAATATGACACATCTGGAATGTCATAAGGAGTGCGCACAGAAAAGTGACGCATCGCACCAGCGGTGTAAAGAAATGCGCCTTGTTGCGCTATATTTAAAAAGTGACGCATCTAGGTAGATGAGTCATTTTTAAAATCCTGCGCCACATTATATCTGCGTCAGGTATAATGTATTCAGAGGGGGCGTTCCCCCGCAAAAAGCTTGGTAATAGCGACGCAGTGAAATATATGAGATTTCACTGCGTCACTTTTAGGATGCTGCTGCATCAAAATCTTGCGCCTGCCTCACAGCAGGTGTAAGACTGACGCAAGATCTTTCACATGGTGCTTTCCCCATGTGAAAGGACGCATTACTGGAGTTGCGTCACTTTTGTGACGCACTCCAGCAATGCGTCACTTTTGTGTTTACAGATACGTCAGAAATACGGACGTATCTGTAACTCCTTGCGACATGATTCCTCATACATTAAATATGACACATCTGGAATGTCGTAAGGAGTGCGCACAGAAAAGTGACGCATCGCACCAGCGGTGTAAAAAAATGCGCCTCGTTGCGCTATATTTAAAAAGTGACGCATCTAGGTAGATGGGTCACTTTTTAAAATCCTGCGCCACATTATATCTGCGTCAGGTATAATGTATGCAGAGGGGGTATTCCCCGCAAAAAGCTTTGCAATAGTGACGCAGTGAAATCTATGAGATTTCACTGCGTCACTTTTAGGATGCTGTTGCGTCAAAATCTTGCGCCTGTCTCACAGCAGGTGTAAGACTGACGCAAGACCTTTCACATGGTGCTTTTCCCATGTGAAAGGACGCATTACTGGAGTTGCGTCACTTTTGTGACGCACTCCAGCAATGCGTTACTTTTGTGTTTACAGATACGTCAGAAATACTGACGTATCTGTAACTCCTTGCGAATTGATTAGTCATGAATTAAATATGACATATCTGGAATGTCAAAAGGAGTGCGCCCAGAAAAGTGATGCATTGCTGTTTTCACGTAGCGATGCGTCACTTTTCAGAAATGAGGCCTCCAGTTTATTCACTGTGTCACCTCTACGACCCTTTCTTGCGTCAATACGTCCCTTTTGCATACAGTACACCTGACGTAGGAATAATGTGGCACAGGGGTTTACAAAGTGATGTATTTACCAAGAAATGCCACTTTGTAAATATGAATAAATAAGGTGCATTTTTTATTGGAATGTTGTGTCACAAAAAGTGATGCTTTGGTGGCGTTAAAGTGACGCATGGCTTCATAAATGAGGCCTTCTACCTTCAACTCCAGCAATGCATCTTTTCTTATCCTTCAACACTCCTGTTCTTTTTCAACATTTTCATTGAATAACAATATTCCCCATATTCACTCTTCTTCTTATAACTTTCTTTCCTAACACTCACCTTCTTTCAGTCCTCCTACTTCACTTCTTTTTTCCTCTCATACCTTTCTGTTCTTTCTTACTCATTCTCCTTTCAATTATCAATGCACTCTATTTCACTCACTCTTTTTCATTTTTTTAAGAATATAGCTCTTTGATGAGAATTGGAGGTAGTTCTGAAAAGAACTTTTGGTTTTCTTCTTTTTTCAAAACAGGAACAAAAACAGGGAATGGAAACTGCTCAACAGGAGCAAAATAAAACAAAAAAAATTAGGGGTGGGAAGGGCAGCGATGGTTCTCCAATGCTCGAACCATGAGCTGGACACTTTGCTCCCCAAAACTGAGGAGTTGATTGCAGTATCTGCATCTGAGGACACCATGGTTAAATGCAGGTTGAATGTTTGGCACCTGCTCCTGTGATTGCCCCCTCCCAGAAGAAGTTGCTCCTCCGGTTGATGTAGAGGCCCCATCTCTGGGAACCTCTTGTGCCAGAGCCCTGACACTTTCCCGGGCAAAATTCTGGGGGTGCTTCCTCTCCACATGCCGGATCATTGTGAAGTTCCCAAAAGAGTACTTTTTCAAAGGGTTTCCTCGTGACAGCTCTTCTTTGCAGATCTTGCACTGCACTTTTGGAGCATTTACCTTTTTTAGTCCAGGTGGGATTATAAAAAATTTCCAAATGAAATGTTCCTTAACTTTTCGTTGAGGAGGCTCTTCATTGATGAATTCATTGGAGTCATCCTCACTGCTGGATTGTCTGGCAGCCATTGAAAAACCAAGAAATATCCTGGAGCAAAAAGGCAGGTCTTTCAGTCACAAAAGTGAAAGAAGAAGTGAAGGAAATGGGTGGGGATTTCATTCTTTGTAAAAAAAACTGTTAGCAACCAATGAAAAGTGTTATTTTAAGGTCACATGACCCGACGCGCTTACGCTGCGCGCTCCGGAGCGCTTCCGGGTGCGTTTACGCGGCGCGAAGGTAGGCGCTTCCGGGGCGCAAACGTGGCGCGAACGTAGGCGCTTCCGGGTGCGTTTACGCGCCGCGAACGTAGGCGCTTCCGAGGGCACTTACGTTGCGCGCCGAAGTGACGTCATCAAACTTTTACGGAAATGCATAATCATTTTCCTTATAAAAAAAACTGATTTTATTGGTATGGTACGTAATGTTTTGCATTATTATTAACTTTTCATTCATATTTTTTTTCACGAACGAAAGTAGCGCTCTGGGTGCGCTTTCAGGTGAGCTCACCGGTTAGCTTACCGGAAAGCTTACCGGAGAGCTTCTTGGAGTTACTCACACATATACTCACATATGCAAATAAACTAATAAACATCCATTTATTTTCATATACAGATATACACACACTACCACCTTACTTCTAAGGAAACTTACACATGTGTACTCTTTTAAACAATCACTTATAAAAACACATACTTATTTAAACAGAAACTCTTACAATCTCTCGCTTTCACATATACTGACTTATATACATCAATACTCACATATACTAGATTAAAATATATCTTGTTACTGATAAACACACTAGTGAGATAGGCATTCAATCACTAACACACACATATACACACTCATCCACTCATACAGTCCTGCACATATGCTGTTTTCAAAAAACATACAGTGAGTCAGTCATTGATACATCTATGTGCTAAGTAACACCCCCACCAAACCATACAGACACTCATATTGATACTAAAAAAAACATCTAATAACCCATATACACACACATGTAGCTACTCAGCAACCCATGCAGCCACTTATACACAAAACGAAACACTGATACATATATTTAAATTTTTAAACATTATTCGCTAATATATGTATTCACTGAGATACACTTAATAAGCCAGTTAACCAATCAATTTTTTTTTTAAAAAAATCCATTTAGACACTTATTTAAACATTTATTCTTCAATCAACTTTTACATATACATATATAAAACATATTTATTTTTCAGAAAGACACACATTCACTGGATGGTGTCATCAGTGATGTCATGAGTGATGTAACTGACCATGTCATGAGTGATGTAATATGGGATGTCATCAGCAGTGCATTACACGCGCAAGTTATAGTGAGTCCAACTAACTATAACGTGGGAATTTCAATGGTTTTATGTCAGTAAAATTTCCAGCTAACTATAACTGGTGTGAAACCTATGGTTTTTTCAGTGAATATATATATACAAAGCAATGAAGTGCTGCACAGTTGTTAAATAAAACTCAAATGCATTTATTTGATGATGATCTCTTTGCTTTTCCTATAACAGCATATATATTTCTCCTAAGTAAAATAAACACGGGGCTCTTGAAAATGTCACTATGTAATATTCCAGTTTATGGTAGCTGTAAAATGGGTTATTAGTTGAGAAGGTAAGAACCAGACTCAAGTAATATTTACAATATTTGTCAGGGTATTCCACTAAAGTCACTAAATAAACATATGCTCAACCCCCTGGTAGCTAAGGCACAGAGCAGGCAGGTTTATTTTAGAGGCAATCTGTAGAGTATGTGTGTAGTACTATACAGTGATAAAGTTGAAATGCAAAACAATAACAATTTCAGCACACATTAGAATAATAGAGTACAATGTAATAAACAAAATTACATAAAAAGGACAAACATTCACTGTGGAAAACCGGAGACTTGAATGTGTAAAGTTTTATGTAGAAATAGCTCAAAGAAGCACAAAGTGCCAATGATAGTCAATGGTCACAGTAGAACAAGACCTAAGCACAATTTGACTCTGACCGCGATGGAGTGAGGTTTTGAAACACCAGACAGGTTTGTCCTGACCAGATTTTACCTTCTAACTTTGGCCCTTTAATCCCTTTGAACCACAGGTGTACACTTCTAAAGCTTCCCAGAACCTCAGGGTAGGCACTCACAGAGATTCACAGGGTGGAGGCAAAGGCCAACAGGTCCAGTTACCACTGGTCAGGGGGCAGTTGTAGGAAAAGGCCTTGTGTAGCTTGGTGTGTCCCTATAGCTTGAACAGGAGCTCAGCCTTAGCACGCTCGGAATCCAATTCTTTGTCCTGGGAAAAAGAGTAAGAGCAGGTCCAGTCTTTAGGTTTTGTTCAGGTCTCAGACATCAGGTTCAGTCATCTTCTGATCTTCAACAGGTTCAGAAGGGGTGCTGGAGGCCTGGCAAGAGCTAGGGGGTGGAAGTGACCACTAGGATTGCCCTAACCAATGAGATAAAGGTTCCCTGGGCTAACCCTACCCTCTTTGGGCATTTTCAAGATGGTTAAAAGGTTTGGTCACACTAAACTTGGGCTCTGAGGGCTGTGGGTATGTGGGGGAACTGTACTATGGCAATGCTAGTGAGCTCTTACATCTAACCCTAAAATACAGCTTGAGGCAGGCCCTGTAACCACAACAACCCGAGAGACAGCAGTGTGGTACAGCAAAAGCGGAGTTTTCAGTAACCAGACAGTGAATACACAAGTGTTGTTTGTGCATCCTACTTCTGTTCTCGAAGTGCGCCTCAAGTGTTATGTAAACCCATCTGACCTATAAAACAGGTTTTTTCACTGACACACTGTAATGTCAACCAGAGCCCCCCTGTGACTGAAGCCTGCCTGGCTTGGGGGATAAGAAAGTGCCCTGACCAAGCAGCAGCTAACATTTGCTTGTGACAGGGGAGGACTTGTTGAAATGTGCCTCAAATGTCATATGAAAACCCCAGCAGACCTGTCAAGCAGGATGTAACTTTCAAACAGGATCTGCCACTTTAATTGTCAAAAATGATCCTCATAATCTCACCCATGCAAGTTCAGAGGGGTCATCCATACCAATTCAGGTCATTCTATTGTTTGCTCCTGGGAGGCATTTCACACCATTTCATACCCTTTCAAATGCTAATTACTGCCTTGCAGAATTGAGAGGGAAAAGTAGAGATTAGCCTTCAGCAACTTTAGACAGGGAAAAGGTAACTTTCTAAAAGGTACTTTTCCACATTATTTAGTTTAAATCTGACTTCACAATTCAATTGGATTTTTAACAACTATTATAAATAGTTGTTTATTTATTTTACGTGCTAGTCCCACTCCCTAGATACAGAATTAGACTCTATTATTGCATCCCAATGTTTTCCTATGGAACAACCATCCTTGCTACAGTGAAAATAGCTTTGGTGCCCTTTTCACTGTAAGAACATGTGTAACACGTTTATATACTAAAGCAGCAACCACAATCTCTGTCAGGGTGAAACACAAGCAAACCCCAAATTAACTTGTGCTTAACCCTCTGGTAGCTTGGCATAAAGCAGTAAAGCTTAACTTAGAGGCAGTGTGCAAAGTGTTTATACTGCACTTCGAAGAGTAATAAAGTGAAAACCCAACAATAGTGAATAAAACCCACACTGATTTAGAAATGTAGAGTAACATTTAATGAATTATTTGAGATCAAAATGACAAAATTCAATCAGTAGAACCGGAGATATGCAATTTTAAAGATTTAAGGGGAAATAGTGCATAGAAGCACAAACAGCCAACTGTGGCTATCTGGTCACACCGGACCTTGGACAAAATCATAAGTTCAGTCTAACCATGGAGCAAGGGCTGGAAACTTGGACTACGTTAGGCCCACTGAACTGAAGTGTTGCAAGATCCTGCATTGTCAAGGATGCAGTTGACAGAGGCTTGCGATGCAGAGTCCCGCGCCGAGGATGATTCATGCTGCAGCGGTTCTGAAACACTGTAAGGAGATGCATTGCGCTGCATCGGTTATGCTCGCAGGACCAAAACTGGGCTGCAAGAGCACCTTCAGGCCCACTTCCATGGGTACAGGACTGGGTTGGCACCACTTTGGGGGTAAGACTCACAGCAAGTGATGGGTTCAAGATGTTTGGAGCCTTTTCTGTTCCTGGGGATTTGATCAGGAGGCCAGACAAGAAGTCCTTGGAGTAAAACTGGTAATCCTGGGTTCAAGCATGCATGTCCAGTCCATTCACTCTGGCAGCAGGGTGGCAGAGTAGCAGTCCTTCTGGCAGAACAGTGCAGCAGAACTTCTGAGTCTTCCACAGGCCTAGAGATCTACTGAAGAGTTGGATCTGAGGGTCTAATATTCATACCTGGTGCTCACTTTAAAGTAGGGAACGTTTTTAGAGAATTCCTTTTGAAGTCTCTCTAGTTTTCTGCCTCTCCTGCATGAACAATGCAGTGGTGATAAGTCCTTTGTTTGAAGGCAGAGCACAGCCTATTCAGTTACAAGTGGGGATGTGCCCAGCTCCATCCCCATCCTGCTAGTTGATGGCTCATCCAGGAACACATAATCCCTATATTGTGTGGCTTTCTGGCAGGAATAATCAAAGAAATGGTTAGGACAAGAAAATGCCAACTTTCAAAAATGCATAAGGTTGTTTTGACAATGCCGGCTTCATGGAATGTTGCAAGCACATGTCTTTGTTTAAGCTTGGAAGGCAGCAAAAGACATTTGAAAATGCTAAATAAAAAAATAACATTCTAAGTCATCATCGCTGTCTCCGGAAGGATTACAAGAAGGATGGATGAATTATTGATTAATGTTGGGCATTACTACAGATCACTTTGGATTTCTTGGGTAAAAGTGGTTAGCTAGGTTTACTTTAGGAGGGTAGCATCCTCACTATAGCAGTGCAAAAGCAGGGGGCGCAGAGGTCACCTGTTTTGGTGATAACTTTCTAAAAGTGGCATTTCGAAAGAGGATTTTTAATTACAATTTCTCAGACACCAACCATGATATTCCTATCTGCTCTCAATTGAAAGTTATTACTTATTAAATGTAATAAGGCAACCCAATGTTATTCCATGGAAGAGGTAGGCCTCACAATAGTGAAAACGAATTTAGGAGTTTTTCAATACCAGGGCATGTAAAACCCAAAAGCATGTGTCCAACCTTTTAAATACACTGCACCCTGCCCTCTTGGCTGTGTAGGGCCTATGCTAGGGATGACATATATCCATTAAAAAGGAAGGTTTGGGCTGGCAAGAGGTTAACTTGCCAGGTTGAAATTGCAGTTTAAAACTGCACACATAGGCTGTAATGGCAGGCCTGAGACATGTTTATAGGGGCTACTTAAGTGGGAGGAACAATACTGCCTACTAGTAACATTTAATTTACTGGCTCTAGGTATATGTAGCACCACTTTACTAGGGGCGTACAAGTAAATTAAATGTGCTAATTGGGTGTAACCCATATCTAACATTAGTTAAAAAAAGAGAACACAAGCAATTTAACCCTGGTTAGCAGTGACAAAGTGTGCAGAGTCCTAAAGCATTAAAAACAGGTTAAGAAAATGGGAGGCAAAACGTTTGGCTATGACCGTGTAGAAAGGGCCAAGCCCAACCTTATCCTGGACCTTGCTCCACCCAAAAGCCAGGGTAAATTAACCAATACCTTGATGGGCTTAGGCGATAGAGCATGGACAAAGGCACTGTTATGCAGAGGCACTTGTCATTTCTGCACCTCTCTGAAATCATCAGATCCCATTGTCTAACCTCTCCTAAGCTACTGGACTGGCCCATTGGGAACCTTTTTTCTCAATTGTGGAACTCATCTGTGAAGCGCCTAACCGTAACTTGTTCACATATGCATCCTAGTAAGCAGACAGTGCCACCATGGCCAAGAAATTGATGTGGCCCATTCCACCCCTTGGATTAGACTTCTGACCCCAGCCCAAGGAAAATAAGGACGGCAACCAACAGAATCCACTGATAACTCTCAGTGCCAAGAACCAAGCCCCAGGCCATCCAGGGTTCTCTGAACTCTGAGGTTTCTCAGAGTGAGGGGGCAACAGCCCCGGGTGTTAAGCACCCTACTTCCACTCTACCTCCCAACAGTCCAGGGGTGATATCCAGAGACTTGCTTTTCAGCCGAAGATCTTTACACTGCCGCTGAACAGGGGACGGAGTGAGTCCTCTCTCTCCCTACCCCACCATCTGGGCTTCCATACCATCCGCTTGGGAGTGGTACCCTCAAATGAATTAGCTTTCAGGGTGCCCTGAGCGGCAGCTCATTCCCCAGAATGCAGTTAATGGGCACCTGGGACTAACTTGGACCCTCCTCCCCACCTCACTCAAGGGCTACCAGGGCCTTTGGCTGGATAAAGTCCTGTCCCTAGATCTGAGTTACCCTACACACCTGGCCGGGGTACTGCTCTGAAATAACCAGACTTTCAACTACCATGGTCTGGCTAGCCCTAGTGTACCTAAAAGCAGTGAGAGGGATCCCATTCACTTTCACCAGGTGGAAGTGACAACTCCTACCCTCAGGGATCACCTGTTCACCCTCTGAATCAGCCTCTTTGCTATGGGAGACAAAGCATAGTAAATCACCAGCCCCATGGGGCTACGTAGCCCTAAGGCCATATGGGCCACCTCTGTAGAGGCCCACCAGTGGGTGAATTTTTAAGACAGACAGGCCCCCTTGCTTGTGTCCTACCAGGAAACACTCAAATAACCTGGATAGAAATGAGGTACCCTGGGCCATTGTCCACCAGACCCTTTCCAAGTTTCTGAGAAGGGGCTTGAGAACCCTTTCCTCCCACCTAACTCTGTGCCACTTTTAAATTCATCCTCACTCTTCTGGGTGATCCTGAACTGTCCTTTTGGGGTCACTCCCAGGTAACTATCTCCTGGTCAACCCTGGTGCTGAGTCAGTGGTTCACCTGATAGCAATACAGTGTTGGTGCAGATCTGCAAAACAAAGGCTGAAAATGTGTTCTCTTTCCACCAAATTGTACATCCCCTGGTAAACTTTTACTTCACTGCCCTTTACCCAACCATCCAGCGCCTTGCAAAAGGAATCTACACAATCCATCCGGATAGCTTCGGACTGTCTCTAAACTTCTGCGTATACCCACGAGTAGCATTTGAGTTGCACGCCCTGGGTTCATGCAGTACCACTTTTCTTGGGTCTCAAAAGTAAACTAAATGTGCCAATTAGGGGTAAGCCAATGTTACCAGGTTTAAAGGAGGGAGTGCAAACACTTTATCACTAGTTATCAGTAGTAAAGTGGGCAGAGTCCTAAAAGCCAGGTTCAGAAAACAGGAGGGTGAAGGCAAAAGATTTGGGCATTACCCTTCAGAAAAGGCCAAGTCCAACAGGGACATACATTTTTAAAAGGAGGCCTGTCAAAAGGGGGTATTTTGGCAGGCTTGTCATGAGGGTTATTTTGATGGACTAATTTAGCAGTTTTAAAACAGCCCAGCCAGGCTACACTGCAGCCATGCTGGCACTGTCACTGCAGTCGGTGGCACAATGTGTGCTACAGCCCACTGGTGACATTTAACTCACAGTCAGAGAGTACACTTTTGTACCATATACTATTGACTTATAGGTAAGTTAAATATGTGAATCAGCAGTATGCCAATTGTATCATATTGAAAGGAGGAGCACAGGCACTTTACCACTGGATAGCAGAAGTAAAAGTAAAACTAGCAAAATAAATGGTTCAGCAAAAAAGCAAACATTCCAAGGTGAACACACCCGAAAGAGCAAATTTCCAACATTAGCAATTAGGCCCTTTCAGTGAATACACCCAACTGGTGAGGGGTTTACTTTCTCACGCTCCCCAGCCTTTTGAAGCAGATTACTATTTGTTACTTTTGGCTGTATTAAAACATGCCGTCACTGCGTGCTCTTGTGCAAAAACAAAAAACGCCAATGCTTACACACATTTCATAGAAAAATGGTCAGTCTGTTAATGACTGATAATAGATTACAAAGGATTGCACCATCATAGCTCTATTCCTGTGCATTCAACTCTGATACTGAAATCGTGGTTACAGTATGTAGTAAAACACCCAAAAAATTAAAAGAGCGAGGGAAATCCACTTACAGGTAGGCACTCGGCCCCAAGCCACTCACCCTGCCAGCACTGCCACTCAATGCTCACAAAGGGTTTACCACACCCTGGATCTGGGGCCCATTGCATCCCCGGGAAGTCCTCGGTAACAGACCAGCCACTCATGCACCACGCCACCAATGCCAAGTAGTCACGCTAGTCAAATCAAATCAAAATCATCTTTATTCGGTTTTCAGAGAAGACCGTAAAAGAACAATAAAAACAATTTTTCCGATTAAAATAAAATAAAACATGTTAAAAAATTAATTTACACATTAATTGCGTTCATTGAGACATAATAATCACTCAGTATTGAGATTAGGGCGATGATTAAAACAGAATTTAAAAAAGGAAACAATCGATTTGGCATACATTTCATTTTCCAGCATTTGCAAGGCTAAGAAGGCTGGACGGCATGTTCGAAGTCCCATAATCTTTACTATTGGAATTATCCAATAAGTACGGGGAGCTGCAAAGAATTTACAAAAAATACTGTGTGAATATTACTTTGAATGGAAACAGAATCACAGGGACAGGGTGAAAGGTGAGTCGACCAGTCATTTTGTTTTGGAAATGAGATAAGCCTATAAAAATTGTCCAGTCTAAATCTAGTCAATAGGAATTTTTCAAAATGATTCAGATCATATTTTGAATATGGCTGTAAAAGAAGGTGGTTTGAATAGACAGTAAGTGTTGTACTGAATTTTTGCCAGCTTCTTGAACCAATCTGAGGTCTCTCATGTGTGACAGACATTTGTAGTTCTTTTTTTGGAATTTTGGAAATCGTAATAGGGTCAGAAAAGTAGCTCGGGATGCCCAGATCGTTGAAAAACGCTTTTACGTATTCCAGCCATCTTATTTTGTGTGTTTTATCTAATGACATACAATCCTCAATGAGGGCTCTAGTTAGTAGGCATTGGTCATTCGTCCAGATGCGCCTCCACATCATTATAGGTTGGATCTTTAAGATGTCCAAGATGTAATCCATGCCTAGTTCTAGGTGACACCCGTATGTCGTTGTACTTCTGGGGACTGAGAGGAGATAACGAAGAAAATAATTCTCCACTCTCTGTAAGTCATCTGTATTTGAATATCCCCATACACCCGCGCCGTAACTAGCAACGCTAATACATTTGGCATGAAATATTTTTAACATTTCCTCGGGGGCTCTCTTCCCAAGTTTTTGGGCAAAAGCGGTTAGCGCTGCTGTGGCCCTAAGGAAAGATAGTTTCCTTATGTCGATGGCTTTTGACCATGTTAATTCACTATCTACCAGGATTCCTAGGTAAGGGTAGGAAGTCGTCGTATCTAGGACAGTATTATTAATATATAAATCCTTTTTTTTGCTCTTTTTCCTTAGCCCCGCAGTTATAGTAAAAGTTTTCTTTATATTTACTTTTAAGTTCAGAGAGGACATGTACTCACAGTATCTGTCCACCGATCGCTGAAGTTGGACAGGGGGTCTCGCCAAGATAACAGCATCGTCGGCGTAAAATAATGCCGTATTGGACGATGCTGAATGGCAGGCAGATCTTTACTGTCTCTCACCATTTCTTGTTCAAGGCTGTTGGTATATAACGTAAATAGGAAGGGGGCCAGGACGCACCCTTGCCTGACCCCCCTCTGTACCTTGAATGACTTGGTGAGGTCTCCATCTAACCCAAATCTGACCCTTGCTGTTGCATTGGAGTAAAGTTCTCTTAAAAAATTGACCAGTGCGGGTTCGACTCCCATATGCATGATTTTTGCCCAAAGTTTTGAGTGACTTACGCAGTCGAATGCTGCACTAAGGTCTACATAGACCATGCACCTTTTGCTGAGACATATTTTTCCATTAACAGAGTAAGGTTTAATACTTGGTCGACTGTCCCAAGCCCTTCCCTGAAACCATATTGCAGGTCTGAGACTATGCTGTTTTCTTCTGCCTAACATGGAGGCGTTCCAGAAGGATACGCCCTGCTATCTTGCCAAGTGTATCCAAAAGCGATATGGGCCGATAGCACCCTGGGTTACTACTGTCGCCTTTTTTAAAAATAGGTACCAGAATCGATATTGACCATGATTCAACTAGTCCTGCCTGGGTGGTCGCTTCGAGTACTCTTGTCAAAACAGGGGACCATAAATCCAGTTCGAACTTGAATAGATCTACTGGGACCCCGTCCGGACCTGGGGCTTTTCCAGATTTTGACTTTTTGAGAGCGTTGATGATTTCATTATGTTCAATGCTTATCTGAATGGGATAAGTTGGTTGTATGGAGTTATCAGCTAGATCCAGTGTTAGTTCTTCATCTTGTTTAAAGATGTTTGAAAAGTGGTCCACCCAAGCATCACGATCTACAGCTACTTTGAATTTTGGGAGTTCCTTCTCTACACAGAGAAAAGGTGCTTTATTTGTTCTCCAGAAGGTAATGGAATTCTTCACGGCAGAACTTTGGGAAAGTTGTTTCCATAATGAATCTTTGATTTGGGCTTTACGTTTATTTTGGGCTAAATGGTAGGCCTTTCTCAAGTCGGCATTCTCTTGCCTATCCCTTGTGATTTTAGTTAATGCCTTCTTCAGTTTAGTTAGCGCTTTAGTGCATTCGGTGTTAAACCACCCCTTTGAGTTGGACCTATTAGTTTTTCTAGTGATAATTAGCTCATCTCTTATTACTTTAGTAATATCCTCGTAACTGGAAAGTATTGTCTCGGGGCTGGAATTCTGATCTAGACATGCGTTGAATTCTGGCAAAACCTTCTTTAGAATAATTGCCAAAAATTCCTTTTGATCTACGTTGGCCCATTTTAACGTGAAGCCATTTTGCTTATCTACATTAAGGGATTGTTGGTCCAAGAGGCTCCAGTAAACCTTCTCTGTTACAATGGGGGGAATGGTTATTCGAACACTATTAGGGGAACGATCGCTAAATATATTTATAGAGGTTTCGAATTTGTGAATTCTTGATGCCGTACAGTTAGAAACTAATATATAATCAATTATTGTGTTTGCTCCCCGACCGTTAAAGGTGGTTGAAAAGGGAACTGGGGTACTGACCAAGTCATTAGCATAACCCAAATCAGCAATGGCCATGATCTCGTTCATTCGATTTCCTGTGGCTGTGTGTACGAAATGAGATAGGTTATTGCTGAGCTCATCCTGTATGCCACAGTTATCATGATCACTATTTTTACATAGATGCAGATTGAAATCGCCTCCCCATATTAGCATGATGGACTTATTAGAGTATATGGTGTATAAATTTTGAAGCAGTCCCAGAATGCTGTTTAAAATCTCATTTAAGTCGGCTGTCTCAAGATTCTTATAGAAGTTAATCATTAAATAGATGAGCCTTTTGGGACCAGTTATCATAAAGATCTGGTAGTTGTGATCTAACTTCAGGGCTTCAATTTTACCAAGGGAGAGAGTATTTGATATGTACGTTATAAGACCTCCTTTTGGTCTACCCGAGGTCGACGGAGTTGCTTCCGAGAAAAAGGTTTTGTATCCCAAGAGATGGGAGGGTGAGCAGAGCCAAGTTTCCTTAAAGCAATTACATCGAATGATGTTACTATTAATCTCCAATTACTATCTACTATTTTATTTTTTAGCCCTGCCACATTCCAGAATGTAATGTCAACCGTAGTTTGATTGCTCGTTTGATCGAGGTTTATACTAATTTTTTGTAGACAGGGTTGTGTCCGGTTTTCTGATTCTACATTTAGATTTTTTTTTTTTATTTGTAATCTTATCCCTTTGTCCTGATCCTGCTGTTGGTATTATGATTGTTTTATGGGGGACACTTGATAGGTTCCGGGCAAGAGGGGTTAAGTTATCATTTTCCACTCCTTCTATTGGTAGTATTTTAGGTGTATTGGGGGCCGCGGAAGTGGTAGTTATATTCCAGGAGGCAGTATCTATTATCGACTTCTTTATACCTACTTCCGCTGGTAGTTCAGTTTTAGTTGGAGAAGGTACTGTCTTAGGTGTATCAATTAAGGAGGACTGTTCAGTATCCCCTTCTTCTGGAGTGCCCTTCCAGTCAATGACAGTCCTGTTGCTTTTTGGGTCAGAAGTGGATAATAATGAGCCCATAGGAGCGTTTGGTATATTCGCTACACTTAATCCACTTGGGGCCGTGGGTAATACGTTGATCGGTCAATCGACCCTGTCCAACCCTACAAAGGGAGCAAATCTATTTGAAGTTTGAATGTTAGAGACTATCCCCCCAAGGTGTAGTCATAATGTGGCTTACTTCTCCTTTGTTGCCGGGGTATTAGCGACCTAGGATAAAAATAGCTCAGGTCATGTATCCTTATCCCCTCCCCTCCGCTCTCAGACTCCTGGTACCAATCATTTAGGTACGAGATGACCCTTCGGTCCCTGAAACTAATGATTATTGCATCTCCCTGTGTGTCTTTGGGCCTCAGACCTACCCACCCAAGCCTTCTAACATTTATGATTACCCCGTTAATGTTGGGAGGTAATGGACTGTTATTCACTAACCAGTAGATTACTTTGGTTTTAAGGTCAGTGTATCCTTCCCTTTTCCCTGGTATATGGGGCAGCTTCTGGGGGCAAATCAATCCATACATTAGAGCCTTTTGAGTGGCTGGGATCTAACTTCTCCCCATTGCTTTCTCCAAGCATGTCCACTGTTTTACTTGGATGTGCATTGGATCCCTTCAAACTAGATGATTTAGATGTTTGTAGGTCGCTCTTAGACTTGGAGGAGGCCTGTGTATTTTCAGATACCTGGGGTGTTGGTTTTACAGTTTTCTCCCCTTTACTTATTAGTAACGGGTTTGCAGTTTTATCCCCTTTACTAAGATTGTGTATTCCAGATTTCTCTCTCTTGTCTGCTAGCAAGCCTTTTAATAGAGTTGTATTTGAGGTAATAGCTTCCTCTATTGATTCCAGGTGAGTTGCTAACCTTCTAACTCTTTCCACTAGAGGTAGTATTAAGGATTTAACTTAGATCTCTATATTCCCTATTAGGTCTTGATGTGGGGTGGGGGGGGTGGGGGGGGTGTTAGCCGGTGTCTGTGCTGAAGGTATGTTCTCAATTCCTATCTTTCTCTTCGTTGGGGGATTCCGGGCATTATTAGAACATTTTGCCTGCCTTCCCATATGACTATTTCCCCCCCTCTTTCTCTTTAGTGTAGGCTTTTTAGTTGGTAGTGGGGGTGTGGGTTGCAGGTTATTCTTTGGGTTCGACATTAAGGGGTGGAGTATCAGGGATTCCTCTGGGATTATTTCTAACGAAGGATCTATACTAGAATTCCTATTGCTATGAGATCTGCTAGGCTCCGATACTGTTGTAGCATCAGAAAAAATAGAGGGGGCACTGATATCATCGTTCAGAGATTTGTCTTTCCTGTTGTTCGGGTTAGGAGTTGTGGCTAATTGGTGTGGCCCTAGTGAAGAGCGTCTATTCTGGAGCTCTGTGGATAGGCGGCGCTCAGCCATAGCAATCTCTTGTCCCAGGGCTGAAGCCGCTTTTGTAAGATACTGCTCAATGGTGCCCCTTAGCGACCCTCCCTCTAGGGATTTCCTACCCTTGTCTGCCTTTTCCCCCTTTAGGGACATTGTTCATAGACGTTGTTGTCCTAGCTTGCTTTCACTACAGATTTAAACACTGTTATGGTAGTACAGGCAAACAGGGAAAAGTGTGATGTTAAGTCATACAAATACTTGCAGCCCAGTTCAAAGTACCTTGTTTTTTTTGGGGGGGGGGCACTGGTTTCCCAGGGCGTGGATGTCAATGGAATGGCCCGACCCGGCCTCCTCTGGCCTCTGAGGGCCGCAGAGGGCCCACCCTTTGCCCGGGATTCGCCCGGCGTCCTGCTCGTGTCCCGCGAGGCGGGGCTGACGCTGGTCTTATGCGCCTCCTGGCGCAGTTGTCTCATGCGCGGGCCGCATGGGCTCCTGGGGGTTGGAGCCCCCTGGCCCGCTCTCCGCTCGGCGGCTGCACTCCGGTGATGGAAAAAAGGAGTGAGGCAGCGGGAGGCAGGCGGGTGACTCAGGCAAGTTGCTCAGGTATGGGCAAGACCGTGTAGGAGGCAGCAGGTAGTCTCACGAACCCAACGAGGGCTACAGGTTAGCTTTGGCAGAAGTTCCCCACTCAGCAGGGGCTGACGCTGGTCTTATGCGCCTCCTGGTGCGGTTGTCTCGTGCGCGGGCCACATGGGCTGCTGGGGGTTGGAGTCCCCTGGCCCGCTCTCCGCTCAGCAGCCGCACTCCGGTGATTGAAAAAAGGAGTGAGGCAGCGGGAGGCAGGCGGGTGACTCAGGCAAGTTGCTCAGGTATGGGCAAGACCGTGTAGCAGGCAGCAGGTAGTCTCACGAACCCAACCAGGGCTACAGGTTAGCTTTGGCAGAAGTTCCCCACTCAGCAGGGGCTGACGCTGGTCTTATGCACCTCCTGGCGTGGTTGTCTCGTGCGCGGGCCGCATGGGCTGCTGGGGGTTGGAGTCCCCTGGCCCGCTCTCCGCTCGGCGGCGCACTCCGGTGATGGAAAAAAGGAGTGAGGCAGCGGGAGGCAGGCGGGTGACTCAGGCAAGTTGCTCAGGTATGGGCAAGACCGTGTAGCAGGCAGCAGGTAGTCTCACTAACCCAACCAGGGCTACAGGTTAGCTTTGGCAGTACTCCATAGGTTGGACTGAAGATGATACTCTTAATTGGTTCCAATGCTGTTTTCATCCCCAGTACTAACTTCTCAGAGGGTAGAGCGCCACAAATAAAGTAGGACTCAACATAAACCCTGACACAATAGATGCGCATGGGTTGGAAAGGGGTCTCCGTAGGTGTAATTTCACCAGTTTATTGATAAAATACACAAACCAATTGTAGCTCTTGTGAATATACAAGATAGATTAAGCAAAAACAAAACATTGTTCTGCCTCAGTCTCCTTTGCTTGCTTTACTTCACTATCTAACTCTCTCTCTCTTTTCCATTCCCTCTCAAGCAATGCCTATGCCTTGGTCTTCCTCACTTCCTCAATCTTACTTTCTTTCTCACTAAAGCTTACCACTAATTCCCTCCCTCTACTTTCTTTGCATTTCCATTGTTCTCTTTATCGTCTTTCCTGTCTTGTCGCTTTCTATTGTTTTACCCCTTTCTTTCTCTCTAGAGCAATATTTCTTCTTGTATCATTCTAAACCTTTATCCTTCTCTAACTCTTTCTTAATTGCTCCCTCCATTGGGTTCTTCCTTTTTACATGTACTACACAGAGCTGAAACCGCGCCACTTCCTCGCTTAGTCCCATCTGATCACCCTCCCAAATGCCTCTACCTTCTCACAGTTCCTTAAGCACTATCCTCTACAGATAAACTCCACATTTCTCTCCTACAAGTAACTGCTCCATAGCAATAGCACCTTGACTCCCAGGACACAGCAAAAAATCATCTCTCTTTGATACGACTCCATACACAAATCAGTCCATACACCATGCCCCCACCCCTTTCCCAATTGCAATTATCAACCTATTGAACTCCAACCACATTTCACTTGAGGGACGCCTAGCAACGACTAGTTGAACTGCAGCTTGATGTAATAATTTCAATGCTTTTGCATTTGACTCATGAGGGTCACCTAGTAACGACTAGTAGAACTGCAGATCTTTGTAGAATTATTTTGATATTGGATTATATAATATTCACTGCCCATTGCTAATCTCGTCCCATAATGCTTTGCAGGGCCTTTGGTTGGGATTGTATTTTTGCCCATAACTGTGCTTAGGGTGGTCCTAAGAGGATGGGACCACCACTGAATCGTCCAGCATGATATGTTCTTTGTGTTCAAGGCATCTGCTTGGTCCTCCCCTAGGTTAGGGGGACCCCAAAATCATCACCTCTCTCATTGCCTGATATTTTTCATTTTCAAAGTTCACTTTTGTGAATTGGTTATATGCTTTTTAGCATGTAAAGTTGCTTTATCAAAGCATTTGTGGGTGCAGTTTAGTAGCTGATTCCTGCCACGTGGAGGCACAAGTTTGCGGAGTTCATTGCCCAGTGTTAGTTTTTAGCAGGACATGCAAGAGTCCTCTAGCCGGCCTACCCTCCATCGGGGTTGTCCTGAGCTTTAGCTTTAACCCGGTTGAGCGCTATCTCAAGTAACCACTAAGCGCTATTTGCTTTTAAGCACTACATTTTGATTTAATCTTTAAAAATGCATAACTCTAGTTCTACTTATTGGATTTGTGTTGTTTTAGTCTTGTGTTACTCATAAAAATATAATTATTTTTTTCTAAACCTATGTGGAGTAGTTTTGTGGTGTTTTCATTGTGTTAACTGTATGTATGTGTTGCACAAATACTTTACACATTGCTTGCTTAGATAAGCCTGACTGCTCTGTGCTAAGCTAGCACAGGTTATCTCTAAGTGTGTATCTAGCTTACCCTGACTAGAGTGGTAGTACCTGTTTGGACAAAGTGAATACCTCTGCCAACCAGAAACCCCAGTTCTAACAGAGACAAATAGATACAAGAACCACATATTTAAAGCAAAAGCCTTCCTCCTTAGATCATATCAGATCCCAACTGGATATGACAAAAAACACACCCTAGTAAACACTTCAATCTCAAAAGGCAACAGACATCCCCAAAACCTAAACAGCCATGACCACTGAACTAAGAGATGTGAGGAATTCTTCAAGTTCTTCATTGAAAATAATAAAGAAGATAGACAGATATGTCCATAGAGGCCCCACAGCCCACATCTCCACCTCAAATGCCCCTCCTAGCGCAATTATCAGCAAAAAATAGAACTTATGAAAGTATCACCATATCCCACAATCAATGCCTCTTGGAATGATTTCAAGACATTAAGAGAAGATGTACTCATCAG
This sequence comes from Lissotriton vulgaris, assembly GCF_964263255.1. Classification (NCBI taxonomy): domain Eukaryota; kingdom Metazoa; phylum Chordata; class Amphibia; order Caudata; family Salamandridae; genus Lissotriton; species Lissotriton vulgaris. The sequence goes on along the minus strand of NC_141695.1, from coordinate 427,442,958 downwards.
GATTGTCTCCAATAAAATCTTGCCACACACATCTCTGACTCCATAACCGCATCCATAATAAAGGATACTCGTCATCTCATTGCCACCAATCTGGACTACTTTAATCAATCAATATCAACGAGAGAGGAAGGGTATGAGTGGACACTCCCGTACCCCTATCAGCATATCAAAAAACAACTTAGGAGTGACTCAGTGACAATAAGAACCAATAACAAATTAAATATGTGTTAAACTCTACTGATCCCCCATCAGACTTAGGTAAACCAATTTTGTGGTAACCCCCAGGTGGCAACCAACAAATCGCAACCTTTATCCTAATGTGTTTACAAACATCAGAGGAAGCAAATCTTCCTCTTTATAAAAGGACCCTCACTCACCACTAGTTGGTGACATGCTTCATCATTGGGTCCCCACTGGGGTGACCGAGTGCCCCCCCCAGCATGCTACAACGCCTGAGTTACAGCGGAGCGGGATGGTGATGTGTGTAACAGTGCTATAACTGAAAATGTGAATTTTAACTGTGAGTGCAAATTTAAAAAACACAAGATTGAAACCCGTACAAAAATTTTAATAGGGGCCAACCTGTATTGAGATTAAAGACGTGTATATACGGACCAAACTAGGTTCTATATTAGGAAACCTGTGCCCTTAAATAAAATAATCGGTCAACATGTTTCTGCTGGTAAATACCATAGGAATGATCGCGCCAAAAATGTCTCCCATGACTTCTGTAAAACTTTCTCTTTTGAATCTGTTCAGGTGTTCACCAAATTCAAAGGTACCCTTCTCATTTCTGTCAACATGAAAAATCTTTGGTAAAACTAATCCAAGGTAGCACGTCCCATACCAATGGTCTGGGAGGCTAAAATATGCCTAATAAATTCCAGGAAAAATTGGATCCTTTCCACCTTCAAATCCCCATCCCCCTATGATACGATAAGTATCTTCACATTGACTAGCACCAACAAAAAAGTTATCATAAAGCATATTATCTCTTCTAATGCAAAATTTACCACTAACTGGTTCATCAATATGTATGGCTGCATTTGCGTTAACACCATTAAGCTTAGCGTCCTCCATTTGCCAAAACTTGAACTTAGCATGTTTAAGCACCTCAATTCTTTTGTAGATTGCCCTTCTCTCCTCAACCATGTTTAGGAAAGTCTTTTCCTCAGCTCTCATTTTGCATGTTAAATTATTTCTATAAGCATATTCATAGTTGAGTTCATTAGTTACCAAAAAGAATTCCCTCATCTGTTTCGCAGGCTTAACTTTGTTTAAGCTATTTACAACTTTGAGATTTGCAAAAATCTCATCAAAGTCAGAGTAATAATACTCCAGTCGACCAGTTTGATAAAACAGGCTAGCAATTACACTGCAAGTGATGCCATAAGTGAGTGGTAACATGTTACAAGTAACCCCCTCTGAGACAGAAGCAGGCAGCTTCACACAGACATAGCAATCCTTTACATTCATTACTTTAACATATTCAGACAAAAGCCTAGAAAATGAATTGCTAGAAAAATCTCCAACAGATCTATCTTGATGGATCTCTGGATCATGCTCAATAATTCTGCTAGACTTGCCAGCATGTTTTTCACGTTTAGTCTCTACCTTACTTGTTATATTAGTCCTAAGTTTCTGTTTATCAATACCAAAAGGATATAGTACAGCTAAAATTAACCAAACCAATATTAAGAGAATTACACAAATTGAAGACATTTTGCAACACGTCTTCAAGATTGAACACCTTGAAGTATCAGAACTAGGCATTTTAAAATTTAAAAACAAAAATTAAAAATGCAAAAATAATGCCCACTGAGTTAGGCCACGCCCCCTGCTCACGCTACAAATACGCGCGCTTTTCTCACCAGCGCTTGTTAAGAGACTGAGCTCTTGAGGCGGAAGCCGAGAGCAAGAGAAACGCTACTTTTTAAGATTACTTGGAACTTGTGTTTGTGTGAATACTGTGATTGCTGCAATTTTTTAAAGACTACTTTTAAAATTTGTGAGTGTGATAAACTGTATTCAACAAAAATCCTACCTAATGCCCCCTTGGTGATTGACCCCTCGCGCAGCCGAGTCAGGCGCTGACGCGGGTTGAGGACAGCCGCCGTGAACCCCCGGGCAACGCCCACTGAGTTAGGCCACACCCCCCCACCAACCACACTTAAGAATGTGCTGCTTCCGGAGGCGCAGTGGACGGGCACAGCGGGCGCGCCGGCGGTGCGCCGAAGGCGCGCCAAAGGCAAGCCCGTCTGCGCCCGTCCGCGACCTGACGGGACCAGGGGCCACAACCCCTGCCCCTTACACCACCCAGGTCAGGACCTATAGCTCGGCCGCTTTAAAAAAGTTAATGCCCTCCACCATGGCGCAATGCCCGCTTTCCTTCTTCCCAGTCGAACTTCCCAGTCAATGCCCTGGCTGCAAACACTCCTTTGATACCATCGAGTCGTCAGCCACGTCCCAGGAATACCAGATGTATTTGCTAAATTGTCGATCTCTCCCTCGGCACAGCACACAAATATGCCTATTACTAGAAAACTATAATCCAGACGCTATCTTTCTGACCGAGACATGGCTCATGCCTCATTCAGAGCCAGACATAGTCTCCGCCCTACCCCCCGGGTTCCAAATCCATAGACTAGACCGGACCAAGGGAAGAGGTGGAGGCCTGGCTATTATTCTAAAAGATAAGTACTGTTGCCGTACCTCTATCGAAGCTATACCTGAGTGCGAGAGCCTAGCTTTCAGCATAGACTTCTCTGCGAACAGCTCCTTCTCTGGTACTCTGATATACCGCCCCCCAGACCCAGGGAAGCTGTTCCAAAAATCGCTCCCAGATATCATCGCGAACCGACTTCTAACCTTGGCTAATTATACGGTTCTAGGAGATCTCAATTTACACTTCAACTCCCCTACAGACCTTGCTGCCAGGGAACTAACAGAGGACCTTGCAGCCTTACAACTGATCCAGTTGGTCAGATCCCCCACCCATGAAAAAGGGAACTTATTGGATCCTATCTTTAGTAACTGCACTAAACTGATGGCCGGGCAACCTATTTGCCTCCCATGGTCAGACCACTTTCTCGTTCCACTCACCTGGTCTCCCGCCAAGCCTCCCTCACCGACCCCTCAGCCCATAACTAAGAGAAACTGGAAAAAACTCCCCATAGAGCCATGGACAATTAACCTTGAAGGTTCCCGCCCACCTCCCTGCATAAACCCTAACCAAGCGAACAACAACTATGAGGGCTGGATCAGGGAATCACTGGACACGATCCTCCCGTTACGGAAATCTATTCCTAAGAGGTCACACAAATCTGCCCCCTGGTTCTCAGATTCCCTGAGAGACCTAAAACGCCTCTGCAGGAAAAAAGAGAGAGCCTGGGGAATGCACTATCTCCCGGAAAATAAAACCCAATACAGAGAGGCTATTAAGAACTACAGAAATGGGGTTAGGGCGGCCCAGGCCTCCTACTTCGCAGACCAAATAATGGCAGCAAAATCAAAACCCAAGGAAATCTTCCATCTGGTTAAAAAGTGCATCACCGTTAATACTGCCCCCCCAGCCCCTAAAACACTAGATCAATGCAATGAACTTGCAGACTTTTTTCATAATAAAGTCACCCAGATTTACTCCGCATTCCCGGCAACAACCAACAACTCAATAACACCCAATCTGATCGTCTCGAGTAACTCCCTCCCCCCCAGGACAGCCTACGCTGGACCACTTCTCTCCATTAAACCTGGAAACACTGCAACAACTAGCATGCCAAGTCAAATCTGGCTCCCCCCTTGACCCTGCCCCACCAGAAATATTGCTTCAGGCAAGCCGAACCATCCTTCCAGTGGTGCTAGAGCTTCTCAACTCATCTATATCCTCCTGCTCAGTACCCACTGGATGGAAGAGAGCGATGGTACTGGCTTTGCTAAAAAAACCTACCCTAAACCCAGAAGATCACTCCAGCTACCACCCAATCTCATTACTTCCTTGGGTAAGTAAGGTGTTGGAGAAGCACATAAATACGCAGTTGACACAATTTCTGGAAAGCCATGCACTTCTTGATCCATCCCAGACAGGTTTCAGGCCTAAACATGGTACCGAAACCGCATTGTTGGCAGTTGTCGAAGAGTCCCGAAGGATACTAGATCAGGGAGGATCAGTGGCAGTGATCCTCCTTGATCTAAGCGCGGCTTTCGACACTGTCAACCATGCCACCGCGCTGAACCGTCTGCATAACATCGGGGTCGGAGGCAATGCTCTAAAATGGCTTGAATCATTCCTGTACAACAGATCCTTCCAGATCTTCGACGGGGACATAATATCAGCCAGTAAACCCCTGAACTGTGGAGTACCACAGGGCTCCTCATTGAGCCCTGTGCTCTTCAATGTATATATGAAACCATTGGCTGGGCTCGTCGAACCGTCAGGTATAAAAATCGTATCATATGCTGACGAGACCCAGCTAGTGGTTTCACTGACCCAGGAAGGCGCCGGTCACACCTCAGGAAGTCTGATGAACTGCCTAGAGGACATAAAAATGTGGATGACAGGCTCCTCCTTAAAACTGAATGGAGACAAGACCGAGCTTATGCTCCTAGGCCCCGCACTACCCACATCAATTCCTTCCATGTGGCCTGGATGTCTGGGCACCCCTCCCACCCCCAAGGAGAGCGTAAAAAGCCTAGGAGTATGGCTGGACAAAAACCTTTCTTTCTCCACCCAGGCTACTAAACTATCCGCCATCTGTTTTGGCTTACTGAGAACATTAAGGAAAGTCCTCCCCCTCCTCCCTATGGAAGCCAGACAAGTGGCAGTTCAGGGCCTCATCCAGTCCCGGTTGGACTCAAACAACGCCCTGTATGTAGGGGCCCCCGAGATGTCCATGCGAAAACTACAGGTGGTCCAGAACTGTGCAGCCCGCGTCCTGCTACAGATCCCAAGGACACAGTCTGCTAAACCCGCACTAAGCAGCCTACACTGGCTCCCAGTGAAACAGAGAGTGGCTTTTAAGGCACTATGCATCGCGCATCGAGCTTTCTGGAAGTCAGGTCCAGCGCTCATTAACAAATTGGTTACTCAATACCATCCCAACAGAACCCTTCGGTCTATGGAGGCCTTCCTGGCCGTAGTCCCAAGAGTAAGGAGAGCCAGGACCGGAGGAAGGTCGTTTTCCTTAAACGCCGCGAAGATGTGGAACACACTCCCGCTACAAATCAGGTCCAATCCCAACCTACTCTCATTCCGTAAACAACTGAAGACTTATTTATTTGCCAGGCCCACCTAAATCTCAATCTCCGTTACCCCCTAGCTCTGTTCTCTGCACTCTAGCGCTTGGACGCCCTTTGGGCAGCAATCGCGCTTTACAAATTACAATACAATACAATACAATACAATGTAAGTAATATGAATAATATGAATTATAAAACTAAAATTTTCCCCCCTTTTAATTTTTTTTTTTAAGAACCCTATAACAGTTTTTCTTCGACCTTGCGTCACATGAACGTGTGTTTTTCAGCTAAACACAATTTCTTCGACCTTATGTCACCTAACACATTTTCTTCAGCCTTATGCCAGGAATTAAAAACCCTTATTCAAAATTAAACAACTTCAATCATTATCTTCCAAATTCTCTTGACTGCTGCTTCCTACCTCAACAATTGGCGGGATTATAATGTGTGTCCACTCTGGGGACTTATATTTTTGATTCGGCTTTATCACTATTTTTGTCTTACGAATGATTACTTCAATTTTCTTATTTTTCTCGTCTTTCTTATCAGAGTCACCTCCCTGACTAGAAACTTCGTTGATTTGTTCTTTTGATTTCTTTACTAGTTTGAATTTCAGGTTTTCTTCTGGCCAAATATCTCCTTTTCTTAAGATTTTCTTTTTGGAACAATTTCGTTGCTTTCAGCTTTCTAAGCTCTTTTCCTGAATTTTCTTATTTCAGATTCTTCATCACTCTCATCTGTGTCTGTTTCTGAGACTTCAAATCTGTATCTAGGAACTTCTTTACTCAGCAGCTTCACTCCATTAGGAACATCATCCTTACAGCTGGTACTTGGTAATTCTTCCTCTTCTTCAGGGATCACCTTTAGCTTCCCAGTTTCAGAATTCTTGCCCCTGCACACAGAGCTACTCCTTTGCCTTTCAATACTCTCCTGAATTAGATTTTTGTCTTGCTCAGAGTCTTCAGCTTCAGAATCTTCTTTTTCTTTCTGAGATTCTTTTTCTAACAGATCTTCATCAACATCTTGATCTCCAGTCACAATTTCCAGATCTTTTTCATTCAAGGCCTGATTCGCATCTAGATTCTCCAGATGTTGATTTTCTTGCTGATCATCAGATTCTTGATCTTCAGGATCTCCTTCTGAATCAGAATCAGTTGATGTTTCACTTTCTTCATCAGAATTATCAGGAGGTGGTACACGAATGGTGTGACTTGCTTGCACCCACCTTTTGTTGTAACAAGAATTACTTGTCTTGCCTTCTGCCATCTAGGTACTAAACAGTTTCTCCTTCGATGAACTTTGGTTCTCACCCAATCGGCAAGGCAACAGATCATGAGCTTGTTCTTTCTCCTTAGTTATTACATCTGTTCCCACCTGATGAAATACAGAATTAACTACATCAGAAAGGTTCTGACAGTATTCAATGATTGCACTATCATTAATACTCAAAAGCTTGCCAACTGGAACAAATGCTTGCCTCATTACTCTGCCCATTAAGATATCATGGGGACTAAGGCCTGTCTTTTTCTCTGGAGTGCTTCTCAAAGACATTGGAACAAGTGGAAGAGCATCTGTCCACTTCACTCCTGTGGCTAGACACATTTTTGAAATTCTGTTTTTGATTGTTCCATTTATCTGCTCTACAACACCTGATGCTTCTGGTCTGTATGCACAGTGTAGCTTCTGTTCAATGTTTAAAGCTTCACAAATCAGTTTTAGCAATCTGTTTTCAAAATGAGTTCCGCGATCACTTTCAATAGTTACCGGAAAACCATATCTAGGTATGATCTCCCTCAAAAGTAATTTTGCCACAGTGACTGAGTCATTATGACGGGTTGGGAAAGCTTCCACCCATCTTGAAAACAGACAAACAAACACAAGCACATATTTGAGCTAGTTGTGCTTTGGCATGTCAATGAAATCCATCTGTAATCTAGTAAAAGGACCACCCTCCCATCCTATGGTTCCCAAACTTACAACAGTTTTCCTGTTCGGATTCATTTGTTGACAGGTCAAACATCTTTGGCTAAGTGACTCTGCTATGATTCTGAATTTTGGACTGAACCATGTTTCTCTGAATAGTCTGATCATGGATTCTCTCCCTAAATGCCCTGGACCATGGTACATCCGTGCCATGTCAGCAATCATACAATTTGGCATTACTGGTCTGCCATCTTTGTAGACCCAAACTCCATCTTCCTCTCGCTGTCTGCACTCTGCTTTTAACCATGTGTTTTTCTCCTCTTCATCTGCCTCGTCTTGTCATTCTTTTACTCCCTGCCATGTTTCAACTACAGATATTAGCATGAGAGAATTCAACATGTGACTTTTGTCTTTTTCCCGATTGATTGAGTAATTATTCTTTGCACAGTACCTTGCAATTTCATCTGCATAGGCGTTACCTTTGGTAATGTAATCCTCACCTTTTTTATGAGCTGTACATTTCACAAAAGCAATTTGTTCTGGTAATTGAATGCCATCGATCAATCTTTTGATCAATTTTGCATTTCTGATTGGCGTTCCCGCAGAGGTTAAATAACCTCTTTGAGACCAGAGCTGACCATAGTCATGAACTACGCCATACCCATATTGACTATCAGTCACTATGGTTACTTTTTTACCAGCTGCTTTTTCACAAGCTTGAATTAAACCAATTAATTCTGCAATTTGGGCTGAATAAATTCCATCAACAGGTGAACCCTCTACAACATCTGAAACTGTACATACTGAGTATGCTGCTCTCAGAATTCCTTCATCTGTTCTTGGACAGGAACCATCAACAAAGTAAACCAAATCAGATTCAGGTAAAGGAACATCTTTTATGTCCTGTCGTGGTTTGGTGCAGTAATCTACAACATCCAGGCACTCATGATCAATATCAGTTTCATTATTAACCTCAGTAACAACACCATCCAGCAATAATGTGGAAGGATTTAAATTCACGCATCTTGCAATAGAAACATTATCTGATCCCAGAATTGTCTTCTCATATTTTGTCAATCTGTTACTGGTTAGATGCTGAGTTTTGCTTCTGATGAGAAGAATTTCAACTGAATGAGGCACATATACTTTTACAGGAAATCCCATAATGATACCCTCACTTTGTTCAAGACTAACACTTGTTGCAGCCACTGCTTTTAAGCAACCTGGCTAAGCTTTTGCAACAGGGTCCAAAGCAGCTGAGAAATAAGCAATTGGTTTTCTCAGTTTTCCATGTCTCTGGATCAGGACTGACAGTGCACAACCTTCCCTTTCACTGCAGTACAACTCAAATTCTTTCTCATAGTCTGGCATACCCAAAGCTGGAGCTTCACATAAGCTTCTTTTTAACTGTTCAAAGGCTTCTAATTCAACTTTTGACAATCTGATTGGATCTTTTATGTCTGCTTTTGTCAGTCTTTGCAGTGGTTTTGCAATTACTGAAAATCCACTAATCCACTGACGACAATATCCAACCATTCCCAGAAACATTCTGACCTGTCTTTGTGTTGTTGGGGGCTGTATTGCTCGAATCATTTTAATTCTTTCAATAGTCACTTGTCTGATTCCTTTTGCAATTCTGTGACCAAGATACTTTACTTCTTGTTTGCAAAACTGTAATTTCGCAGGTGACACTTTATGTCCCTCATCTGCAAATCGATTTAAAATTGTAATGGTGTCAGTTACACAATTTTCTCGTGTCTTTGCTGCTACGAGCAAGTCATCAATGTACTGAACCAATGTTGAGTTTCCAGGTAAAATCAGATCTTCCAGGGATTTCTGTAATAACTGATTAAAGATAGATAGACTTTCAGTATACCCCTGTGGGATACGACACCATGCTAAAATGCGATTCTGGAACCTAAATGCAAAAATTTGCTGGCTCTCTGGATGCAGTGGAACTGTAAAGAAGGCATTACATAGGTCAATGACCGTATACCATTCTGCATCATGCAGAATCTGATAAAGAATTACCGCAGGGTTTCGATCAATTGGGCAACATGGAACAACAATTTGGTTAATTTCCCTTAAATCTTGAACAATTCTGTATGTTCCATTCGGCTTTGTGATACCCATAATCTGTGAATTACATGGTCTGCTCTCAATTTTGTTTAGTACACCTTGACTTATGAATTTTTCAATCACTGGAATGACACCTTCAATTGTCTCAGCTTTCATTTTGTATTGAGGAACATTCGGGAAATCTATTCCTTGTTTTACAGTTATTTTTACTGGATCCACATTTTTTATAAGACCCATATCATTTCCAGTTAAGTCCCAAATTTCTGATTTGACTGTCTTTTTGAGCTCTTCTGGCAAATCATTTTTATCAAAGACAGGAAATAATAATTTATTTTCCTCTTCGACCATCAACATTGTCAATTTGCAAAGACCATCTACTTCTGATGTTTGTAACTCAATGCCATCTGGTGAGCAATATATTTTGCAATTCATCTTGCACGATATATCACGACCCAACAGATTTACTGGACTACTGTCACAAACCAGAAACCTGTGTTTATCCTTGTAATTTCCAATCTCAACTTTTACAGGCTCTGTCAGACTTGTTTTAATTTGCTGATTTGCTACACCTACAACTTGGATGGACTCACCAGAGAGAGGAAGGTTTTCAATTTCTGCTGATCTAACAGTAGAACGGGTAGCACCTGTGTCCACAAGAAAAGTGATATCTACATCATTCACTTTACCATTAACAAATAGACCAGACTGATCTACCGCAAGAGTGGGTCCAAGCACACACTCTTCCTCCTCTCTCAGGCACCGTCATGAATAATCTTCTGATGAATCACTCTCTTCCTTATTTTTCATCCAAAACTGCTGAGAAGCATTTGACATACTCACTCTTGACACATTATTTACCTGATTACCTCCACAGGAACCTGTTTCTGATGTAAACCTTTGAGCATTTACATTGTTTGGAAATGGTGCTTGTGGAATCTGGCTCTGCTGAATTTGGCTCTGTTGAATCTGGCTCTGCTGTATCTGGCTCTGCTGATTCGCTACCTGTCGCTGTAGCTGTCGCTGCTGACAACTCGTTTAACTGCTGCTGTAGCTGTTGCTGTTGCTGCTGATTTAACTCACTCTGCATCTGTGAATTCAATGAGGTATTTATAAAATTTCTGGGCAGGTTTTTACACTCGCGCTTCCAGTGTCCAATTTCGCCGCAATTAAAACATGGGAGCTTCTGTTTTAGCTCTTCAACATTTACATTAAATTTAGGTTTATTATTAAAATTATTCTTAAATTTGCCTTGATTTTGCTACGCATTTTTATTCTCAAAAGCCATTTGCTGTTGCTCAGCTACTTTCACTTGTGCCCACATTGCCTTCTCTTTAAGGTTTTTCTGCTTGGCATCTATTTCATCACTGCAATATTTTGCCTTTCTCAGGATGCCATCAACCGAAAGTGATTGCAAGCACACAATTCCATTTTTAATCATCTCACCAATTTCAGGTCTCAGGCCGTAGACAAATCTGTAAATAAAGTGGCTTATGTCCTTTTCACTCAATTTTTCATAGCCACTGTACTGTTTAAATACTAACAGCAATCTTTCATAAAAAGAATGTACTGATTCTTTTGGCTCTTGTTTTGTTCTGTCAATTTTAACCCAATCTACTTCTTTCGGGGGAATTTTCCCTTTCAGCCAATAAATTACTTTATTATATATACCCATAACATCTTTCGATGGGGCACCTGTAATTGTGTCTCGGGCAGGTTCTTCTTTTGGCCAACTCACAGAAATTTTGCATTCTGTCCAAAGATCTGATGGGACAACAATGTCAAAGAATCCATCCAGATCAATCCACAGAACTTTTGACACTTTAATGAATCTGTCTACCTGTCGATACCATTCAACAGGCTTTTCTCTCAGCCGAGGAAAATCTTTGGTAAACAACAGAATATCTTGTCTTGACCAAGGGACATGCACATATCCTCCACCTGCTATTTCCCTCATTGGAAATTCAGAAACTGTTTCACCTCTGACTCTTTTGTCCTGTTCTTTATTCTTTCACCATTTTATTCTCCATTTACCTAATTTTCCTAATCTTTTAAGGAAAGCTATTAATTCTCTAATATGAGTTATTCTTCCTGAAGTATTGAGATTGTCAATATCTTTTGCAGAAAAATCCACTCTATAATGTTTCTGCAAATGTTTCTTTTTGCTTAAATCAATTTCTAATTCAGCAGCCATTTCTTCCAGTTGCTCATACCTGTTTTTCGTTTTCCACTGGATACTCTTACAAATGAAAAGAAGTTCATCACCCTGATACAATTTCAGACTGTCAGTACCAATTGTGCCAATAATTAATTACTCCAAATCAGCTTTTAACTTTGGAACATCAAGCTTTTTAAATTCAGGAGCTTCTGGAGACAATGCATTTTGTGTTAAATCTATTCTATTTAAGCTTCTTTCTGAAGGACCTGGATCTGATTCTGCAACAGATTGTGTCTGAGAACCTGTTAAACTTCGATTATAAGTTAAATTTGGCATCATAGATTTTTCTCTATGAATTTCTGAAAGTTCCGAATAGAATTTCTCAGCCACTTTTTGAATTTCTGCATTTAATGGAACTGTCAAGGCAGAATGTCTATTTTCTCCCTGATCAAAAACTGGTACAACAGGACCAATTGTTACTGGTACTGTCCCTGCTTCCATGCTTTTTGTTAATTGTTGAATTAAATCTTCCTTTGCTTTATTATAACTGGAAATTTCTGGCATATCAGCAGGAGTTCTTTCCTGATTACTTTGAAAATCATTTCTCTGTTCCGGAATTCTACTTTCTCTGGGTGTACTAGAATTATTTATTGATCCTACTCTTTCAGGCAATTTAAAAAATCTGGGTGAACCTTCATCGACTTCCCTAGGAGGTGCACTTGGAGAAGTTCTAGTAGAAACTCTCGGGGTAGCTTGAGAATCTACTTGATAAGGTGGCGGTTTTGCGTTTAGTAGAATAAATGCCCTCTAAAATTGCATCATCTAATTCCTCATCAAGTCCACTTTTCTGTTGAACTTTCTTTTGACTTGGATCTTTAGTGATCATTATTCTCACTGGGTACAGACCATCATACATGTCTGCTTTTCTCCAGCGTCTCACTTTGTCCTCATGTGTTTCTCTATTTAGAATCTGCTTTGAATTTCTAGGTGCTGAGCATTTGCTTTCACGTTCAAGTTCCATCATCTCCACTTCCCATTCAACTAAAGCCTCAAATTGTGTAGGTCTAGGCTTAGGCACAAGATCCATCATCTTTTCTCTCAGGTTCCTCAAAACTTTCCTATTAAATGACCCATCTTCCATCCATGCTAATACACCATCCTTTTGTGTATAATGCATCCAATTTTCAAACCAAATTACAGTATGGTAACCATATTCGCCTTCCATATAGGCTGCGGGTGTTTTGTACTTATGAAGTAATTTACCACCACGCGTGTCAATTTTCAAGTCAGGTTTAAATACATTTTTCATTTTCTGAAACCATGAAGGTTTCTTTTTCTCTCCATTATACCAATAACTCATGTTTTAAATCAAATCGCTTATTCCAAAACGTTCGAAATGTTTTCTGGCGTACCGCTACTTCAGCCAATCCGTGCGCGAAAGACACCAACAAGCCAATCGCGTTAAGCTACGTCACCACTCTGCTCAACCAATAGAAGTACAGTATTCAGAACTGACCAATCTGGTATCAGCTCGTCACTGTCACGTGAACCAATCAGTGCGCTTGCTGTGACGTATGTTAGCCAATCACAGCGCGAATCGAAATGACGTACACTGCCGCTGCAGCTTCACTGTGTGTTACTCCGTAAACTCACCCCTCCTTCACAAAACCTTTTCACAGCGCCATTTTAAACAACGCTTTTCCAATTAATTTCAATTAGTAACTACAAACAAACAAACCACTTGCCTGTTTCGCTAAATAAAGTAATAGTTTTACAAACATTCAGAATTCTTTTCACATAAAATAGACGACGCTATTTTTTATACAGTCATTCACGCATTCAAACGGAAAACCCTGATCACACACTCACGAAAACTTGGCAGGACTTTAAACAACCACAGAAATCATCAAACGTTAATAAGAATAGACAACGTCATCTTATCCTTCACTCAAGCTCGAATAATTCTATTACTCTTTTCACAAAAAGTTTTAAAACGGGCTCACCAGGTCCCTATGCTTAATGCTACAATTTCATAGACGATTCTCACTATACATTTAACCAATCACATCTAAGGTCCCTAAACTTGTGTTGTATGTCCACAACACTTTGCGATATATTCTATACCACAATTTTGAAACAGAACAAATGCACGTGTAACTTTTCTAGTCACACTACTCTTTTGCCAGCAAACAACCAGGAATTTTTCACATTGCAGGAAAAATCCTTTCGACTACATACAACAAATGAACAAACTTAACAACATGTTTTAGACATGTATCCTATGTATATAACATGTAACATGTCAGTTACCATAGTAACCGAACTCTGCTACCAGAGAATTGATCCAGCGTCACTATAGAAATTCTGTCTCCCTATAAGCACCAATCTCTACCTAATACTCGCCATACTAATCAAATCTAGGCCCATACGACCGAGACAGAAAAGTGAGCAACTGAATCATGTGGCCTAATTAATCACACTATCTAAACAAATTATGTACATTATATACAACTGCAGTATAACATTTTATTCATAGGCATTCAAGAAAAACATTTAATTAGACCACTTTGGTCAATGGATTTACTGATGGTAACGACTAAATTAATCAAGACCAGCTTGACGTTTTAGGTCTTTTATTTTTAAAAGTTTCAAAGTTTCAATTTCAAACTCTTTATTAGCTCATTTATTATTTGCAAACATTTTTATTAAATCAGTATTATCCATTAGTTTATTGGCACAAAGGTCTGGCATTTCAAAATTGCACAAATTAATGAATTAAAATAAACATCAACCCTAATTCCCTAAGTTAAGCTTTCTGACCTGTAAAGAAAAAGACATTCAGAAATGCATTTGGTTTTCTTACGTGTCCTAGGAAAAACGGACAGCACTTCGCCCTCAGGAACAGTCAGCCCTGCTCCCCTCAATGGGCTAAGTTTTTATACCTTTCAAACTCACAAATCTAACTAAAAAGTAATATTTCAAGAGTCTTTCGGCAACCAGATGGCTGCTGACCGTCAGGCCATCGAGAACCACCGCTTCAGAATACCATAATGTCACTTGTCATTGTTCTTTAACGTGAAGCGACACCAGCTTCCGAAGATTTGAAACATTATACTAAAAAGTTCACAGTTTCCTCCAGAGCTAGGCCAAACTGTCTCTGGTCACTTCCTTAGCCTTGAAAAAAATATCTTTTCAGAGCACATCACGCACAAATGTCTTTGTTTGAGCTTCAGTTTATTTCAGAGAATTGTTTTTGTGAAAAAAGCTTCAACATGGCTGTGCTTGGCTCCTCTCAGTCAGGCTAAGCAACGCTCTCCATAATTCCATAATTCTCCATAATTCCATAGGCCTCAAACCTTTCACTCGGGCTAGTATTTAAACAAACACAAAAGAGTAATTATTTCAAGCAATGTAAACCATTCTGTTACCCTCCCTTCATTGCTAATGTTAACCCGTTAATATATGTCACCTAGCAGAAGCACACAAATAAAGCAACACATTTATAATCTACCATTCTTCATAATGTCCAACAGGATTCTTCATAAATCTGAAAAAGATAAACAGACACAACATAGATAACAACATAACATAGACAATAGCACATATATACTAAGCACATGCCATTAACTAATCAGCCGCATTAATGTTGACAAAGACAATAGGACAGACAAAACAACATTAGTTATATGTTATTAAAACAGACTCGCAAATGCAACATGAGCACATTTAATATTAATCCTGCGTGTAATGAAATGTAGAACTTTAATCTAGATTGGTTTAGTACAACAAATCGTGCAATAACTCATTAATAAATTAGTTCATGTTACAAGGGATTAACTTCACGAGCCAGAATAAAATTATCTCTCAAACTCACTCCATCAGGGTGATCATCCAGGAGTGTGTCCCTCTGTTGATTCCTAGTTTGTTTTTGACTCTTGTTGATTATTCTTTTAGGGTATCCTCTATGTTCCAGCTTTGTTGATAGGTCATCTGCTTGTTGTTTGTAGTCAGAAAGATTACTGCAATTACGGCATATCCGCAGATACTGTCCGTACGGGAGGTTCTCACGCAGAGCCCGCGGATGGTAACTCGTAAAGTGTGTAATTATCAAAATAGGACTAGCCCTCACCCACCGACCTAGTCGGTGGCATGCTTCATCATCGGGCCCACCACAGTGACACCGAATGCGTCCCGGGTGTGCTTCGACTCCAGATTACTGAGGAGCTGGTATACTTCTCTGAGTGTGCTGTGAGGGGGTGTATAAGAAAGTGAATTAAAAGCTATGCTGTGGGTCCCAGTGCCCGAGGGTATACAGAACTTTAATAGCTGGGCCCACGCTAGCATATAAAAAGGCAAGCGGACGGGGTGGAGCGAATTATGAACTCCCGCGTCCTATGCGGTATACCAGCTCCTCAGTAATCTGGAGTCGAAGCACACCCGGGACGCAGAAAGACTGAATAAATGATGGACCCTACCTGAGATAAGCACCTGACTACTCTCCCCCCATGAGCTATCCTTGCCCTTAAGTTTTAATTAAAGGGGTTGTGTGCACACTGAATGGCACCCATCAACACCGTGCCTATTCCCTAGGGAATTACAATGCAAAATTTACAACAGCAAAGGTGCACCACAAAAAATGAATCAATTGGTATCAACGATATTTAAGTAACCATAAGAAGAAAGTTCCTCAGAGATATTTAGAGTTCTTCTTTCAATCTTTATTTTTCAATTCAGTATAAAAGCACAAACAGCCGACGCGTTTCGTCCCAACATGGGACTTCTTCAGGGCTGTCGGTAAAAAAAGACATACACATACAATCAATCTTAATGTACAAAACAATTTTTTCTGACTTACAGTTAAAATAACATTTAACATTTATAAGAACCTCTTTAAAAGAAACATAAGACATTTCTGACAAGAACATGAAGCTCCTACATGATTTGGAATTGGGGCTTTCGGTCCTTTATCAATCGTTTTTGTGGCAAAATGCCGGATGGCCTAAGTTTATCTACATTATTTACATTCCTAGTGTTGATCGGAGATTCAGGATGACTTGTAAATCTCTACAATAATCCAAATTGGAGTATGATAACATGCATCACAGATTTATATCATCGGAACATCTTCATACATCTTGCAGCTTATTTCATAGGGTGGCAACCCTGTATGCCCAACCTGTAGCCCATGTGATTGACCATCAATAAAATGGCAAGTGGAGTGCAGAACAGAGAGGCCAAAATGAAATTAATAGGTTGGTTTCTATATATGAGGGGAAGTGTGCAAATGACAGCCAGCCAGCCCAAGTGAAGAGATGAACCCAAAGGTTGAAAAGTATTATCAAGAGAAAGTATGTAGTGCATATGGGGACCAAGCAAGGTAAGTCACTACATTTCAACTGCAGCAATTGTCCCATAGTCAAAGCACTATTACCTTATGAATTGGTTGGACGTCGCATGTGTAAGTACACTTGTGAAACAGCGTGGTCCTAGGGCAACCTTCCGGGCTTGTGTGATCCTGTTCTCTATTGGATTACTCCGAGGCTGAGTATTTAAAATTTGATTTCTAGGCTGGAGTGCAAAAAGGTGGATGACATGAATTATAGACCTCACCATAAGGTGTCAGCGTATTAGACAACCAACCAATAGGCAAGAGATTATTATTAGCTTGATTATAATAGCCCTGTGGTGGATAAATCACTCCCTGTCCCTTTATCCGTTCAAAGAAAACAAATTCAACTTACTATAAGCTTTCCTAGGTTAACAGATGAAGCAGTATCTGTAGAATATGTGGGTGGTGTAGAGGATCATGTCACCTCGCTTATACAGGGAACTCAGTTCGTTTGCTGAGGGAAGAGAGGATAAATAAGCACAAGGATACAAGAGTAACAACTATTCTGGGAAGTTGTAAGTGCTATACATACAATTAACAGTATCAAGGAACACCTGTAAGGGATTGAGTAGAAATCCCCAAAGAGCAGTTACCTGAGTCTGAGAAAGAACTGGTTTAGGACTGGGGGTCCTATTCGTCCATGGGAGAGGGAGTGGGCACCGTGTCCCGGTAGGCCTGTTAGAAGAAAGGATGGATAGAGTACTTCTCAGTAAGGAAGTTTGACTCAAAACATTTTTGTGGGTATGTAGTCTTCTTAACTGGTTTCCAATAGAAGATTATAAATAGAAAACAGTAAATGATAGGTCCTGAACTCTAAGGGTTTACTTTCCCAGGTGTCTTAAAGTTATAAAACTAGAGAATTCTATATATTGGTCAATTTATTGAGAATGTCATTTCTATATCTATTATCTTCGGTATGTGGTCCAGGATATATATGCCCCCAGCTAGATTTGGTATGTAGGTTCTGCTATTAAAGATGTTTTATACTTAAAGAGGCATCCCAAGGGGATTTAACCAAAGGATGTTTTATGAAATATTATCACTCTGACAAAGCAAAACACCTCTATCCCCAGTCTGATCCTATGGAAGAAAGGGAGTCTAATATGATGGCCATATTGCACTAACTGATGGCAGGCTAAAGTACTCACCGTTCTTAGTATATCGGCCGGCACTCATCCACAGCCCTCAACCCGGAAGAACACCCGTGGCGACGTCGTGTTGCAAGTGATGTGAGCCATTGCTGCTCCATATATAGTTGCAGTAAAGGGGCTACACCTGGTGAGTTTCCCGCCAGCGCAAATCAGCGCTGTACCGAGGGATAGAGGTATAACGCGATGCTATCTTTAGTGATTCGGGCGGCCATCTTTGAATGTCTAAAAGACATATTGGCACCCCTGTTTCAAGTGGCCTGACGCCGGTGGAGATAGCATTACCCCTCCCTAAACCATGAAAACATGTTAATTATCTGTCTCGCACATTTTAGTAAAAATACGACCGCTTGTATAAAAATGAGCTAAATCGTGTGATAGAGAAAATTAACGGCCGCCGAACCTGCGCTGTGGTCCTAAATCGAGCTTTGATACGTTTATTTATCTTTGTTTATATTATAAAAATAATAAAAATAAATCGGATATCAAGTATGGAGCCTAGGGACCGAGAAAAAACGTGACGATGTCATTTGCACACTTCCCCTCATATATAGAAACCAACCTATTAATTTCATTTTGGCCTCTCTGTTCTGCACTCCACTTGCCATTTTATTGATGGTCAATCACATGGGCTACAGGTTGGGCATACAGGGTTGCCACCCTATGAAATAAGCTGCAAGATGTATGAAGATGTTCCGATGATATAAATCTGTGATGCATGTTATCATACTCCAATTTGGATTATTGTAGAGATTTACAAGTCATCCTGAATCTCCGATCAACACTAGGAATGTAAATAATGTAGATAAACTTAGGCCATCCGGCATTTTGCCACAAAAACGATTGATAAAGGACCGAAAGCCCCAATTCCAAATCATGTAGGAGCTTCATGTTCTTGTCAGAAATGTCTTATGTTTCTTTTAAAGAGGTTCTTATAAATGTTAAATGTTATTTTAACTGTAAGTCAGAAAAAATTGTTTTGTACATTAAGATTGATTGTATGTGTATGTCTTTTTTTACCGACAGCCCTGAAGAAGTCCCATGTTGGGACGAAACGCGTCGGCTGTTTGTGCTTTTATACTGAATTGAAAAATAAAGATTGAAAGAAGAACTCTAAATATCTCTGAGGAACTTTCTTCTTATGGTTACTTAAATATCGTTGATACCAATTGATTCATTTTTTGTGGTGCACCTTTGCTGTTGTAAATTTTACACCCGGGACGCATTCGGTGTCACTGTGGTGGGCCCGATGATGAAGCATGCCACCGACTAGGTCGGTGGGTGAGGGCTTAACAACCAAACCAAATGGTTTGCCATCATACGTACTGAGTCTCCCTTTGAACACAACCAAGCTAGTCCTATTTTGATAATTACATATTAACTTGGGGATTCGGACTGGCTTATCTAGTCCTCTCTCTCCGTTTTGATTTGCTGAAACTCGTAAAGTGTAACAAGTTGTTCTTCGCAGTTGGCTTGGAGTATGTTTTTGTCTCCAGGTGGTTACCCTGTCTGTTGATGGTGACGTCCAAAAAGGTGATGGTGTCTACAGCATAGTCGTGTGTAAATTTTAAATGTTGGTCACAGGCGTTGAGCCAAGAAAAGAAATTGAGTAATGAATGCTCTTCCCCCTTCCAAATCATCAGCACATCATCAATATAGTGTTGCCAAAAGATGATGTTGGCAGAAAATGGGTTTGTCGGGCTCAGTGTACTGCTGACCTCAAAGTTGAACACATACAGGCCTGCCACCGAAGGGGTGAAGGTGCTGCCCATTGAAGTGCCCGTAGCCTGGAGGTAGATCTTGCCCTCATATTCAAAATAGTTTCTCTTTAGAGCCAAAGTGGCGCAATCCACCACAAAGGATTGTGATGTTGTAAAATCCCATAATGCTTTATCCAAAGCCTCTTTCACAACTTTTATGGTTTCATCCTGTGAAATACAGGTGTAGAGACTTTCTATGTGCATTGTGACAAGAAAGGAGGGTTGGTCTGGCATAGTAATAGCTCTGAGCATAGAGAGACGACTCTTTGTGTCCTTTAAATAAGTACTGGTGGACTGTATAATTGGTCTGAGAAAATAAATCGCAATACTTTAATCAATGCCTCACTGTCACAAGAGAAAGTCCAAATTACCCGAAAACAGGTTCAATCACACCACTCCTCAAGAAACTTAGAACCGACTCGGAAGACATAAATAATATTCACCCTGCGACAAGCCTCCCATTTCTAGCCAAAGTCCTTGAAAATGTGTGCTATCAATACATCATGTAGTACAACTTGCCAGATATTTTCCATTGAGGCCTCAGAGCTTTCTGCAGTCTGGGGACTACCATCCTCAACATATGGACGATGCCCTCTCAATTCTGGATAAAAAGGCCTCCCGTCTGATGACCCCAAGTGACAGCCTTCGACACAGTTGATCACAAGAATGTTATAAATGCCCTAAATTCATGGATGGGGCTTGGCAACACAGTGCTGAAATGGTTCTCCTCTTATCTCAGCGACAATCTCCAACAAATCAAACCTAAGGACTTGATTTTGAAGCCGGCTCTGGTCAACCAAGGGGTTTCCCTGGGCTCCATTCTTGCTCTTACACTCTTTAAGCTCCACATGGAGCTCTTAACATCGATCCTTCATCATGCCAATACTGCATCTCATCGGTATGCGAATGAAACACAGCTATACCTTAATATATCCTCATCAGAAGATGTACTTCTCCTAAATCAAATACTAAAACAGAGCTATGCTGGCTGTCAATCAATCACCTAAACCTAAATCCAATGGAGACCGAATTCCTACTCATCTCACCCCCTATACAAATATCCCACAACTCAAAACAGGCCAAATTGCACAAATCCCCCAACTGCATCTCTAAAATCACCCAATATTTTGCAATTACTCTAGATAACCTCCTGAGCATGATTATTCCTATTAAATCTAATTAATATCAAGTGTGTGATATACCATCTTAGATTACTCAAAAAAACTAAAATGTTTTTCCTCTGAACGACTGTGGTGCAAGCACTTGTCATTTCTAGAGTCGGCTATGAAAATGCTTGCACCAAACAAATTACTCCCTCTCTGATCACTCAACTGGCTCCCTATTGAAACATGCAGCGTCCTAAAAGTATCCTGTATCATCCACAAAGCCCTTCTCTATGGGATCCCTAAATGTCTAGCACAGAAACTCACCTTGTTTGGACGCTGCTGCTTTCTGAGAAGCTCAAGCTTACTTCTAATAGAGTTTTCCAGATTCAAGAAAGAGAGGTCCTTTACTCATTCCTTCACTGGAAGTGCTCCCAGGATCAGGAACTCATTACCACTGGAGATTTGCACAAATCCACCAAATGCGGTGGTCAAAAGCAGAGTGAAATTTCTTCTGCTCCAACAATACTTAATACACTGATTGGACATAATTTTGTAACGAGAACGCCTATGGAGGTCTGTGGCTTAAAACTGCCTTCTATTCGAAAGATACTTAATACATTGACTAGACATGGTTATATAATTAAAAATGCTATGTAACTTCCTTCCACAGCAATGGCTCTATGGCTTCCCTTTTCCCTTCCTACTACCCTTGGTCCTCTTGGGGTATGTACTAACAGCCTAACTACTGAACTAGACTTCACCATATCCATGTAACCTGTTGTTTTTTGTACTTGTTTGCATGCTTAATCTGTAGAGCTCTCTGATACCCCTGGGTCTAGCTTACGCTTATTAAACTCTCAATCAATGCATACATACATTCTCTCTTGTCGGCACTCTGGCTTTCTCCTGCTCTTGTTCTCTCTATGTCTCATTCTCTTTCTCTCTGTTTCGTTGTGTTTCTGCTTTCTTCTATGATGCTTTACCTCTATTTCTCTATTGGAATCTCTTTCTCCAGTCATTTCTATCACTGCTTTTGCTCTCTCTCAGGTAGCCAAAGGTGAATTGAGATTTAAAGCAAGACAGGAAGCCCTGGTAGCACTGCTGATACAGGCAGAACGAGGGATGGGACAAAGAGGCGAGGCAGCCCTGGGAGCAGGACAGAAAAAGGAAGGGCCCTCAGCTGTGACAGAAGCAAGGTAGGCGGCCATGAAGGAACGATGACCTTGCAGCGCACAAGCAGAGCCAGGTGGGCATAAAGGTGTAAAAACAATAGATTAGCAGAGGCAGGCAAAGAGGCTGAAGCAGCACAGCATTGTGGTTTCGATGCTGGAGTGCAGATGTAAAACAGGAAGCTCAAAGGAGCAAAGGAGCAAAGGGATCACCCCTAGTGACTAGAGGGTTGCATGTAATTTCACCCAAAAAACGATTTCACAGAATACCGTTACTGAGATGCCGTTGGAATGAATGGCATTTACCATTTCATAGAAACCAATTCATACACTGTCTTTTTGTTCAAAATTGGTTTTTACATTCTTCATTTTTGAAGGTGTAAATGCAATGGTTGCATGTTTTACACTCAGTAACAGTTTTGTTGGAGGTATTTATTTCTGTGCTTTACTTCAGAGGACTTCATTTCTGATGAATATATTTTACATTGTCAAACAAATGCTTTTAATTCACTGGCCCCTCACCACTCCTAAAACACCATCGATCATGACCCTTGACATTCCCTAAACACCATCCATCCCTGCTCCCTAAACACCCCTCACCATGCCTATACTATATCCATTCTTGAACCGTAAAAAGCCTTTCTACCCCTAAACTCCAACTCGCCCAGAAACGCAAAAAACCCTCACTACAACCAGATCACATCCATCCCTGCCCAATAAAATACACCCATCCTTTACCCTAAAACACCTCACTACCTCTAAACTTCACACATTCCTGAGTCCCATAAAATCTCACTCTATACCTAAACCCCACCCAATTCTGACCCCTTAAAATTCCTTAAACACTCCCAAACTCCAGCCATCCCTGAACCCTAATAAATCTCACCACCCTTAAACATTGCACATCTACGACCCCTAAAAACCTCTCATCACCACTGAACTCTGCACATCCCTGAACCCTGAAAATCCCTTTTTACATATGAACTCCACCCATCCCTTAATACTTAAAAACCCTCACCACCCTAACCTCCACCCTATACTGAACCCAAAAAAACTCTTTACCAACCCTCACCTCTACCCATCACCAAACCTTAAAAACACTCACCAGCCCTGCAATGCACCTATCCCTGAACTCTAAAACCACCTCACCCTCTATACTCCATTCATCCGTGAACCCTAAAAATCATTCCCTACCCCTACACTCCTCCCATTCCTCATACCTAAAAAACCCTCACCACCCCTAAACTCCACCCATCTTAGAACCGAAAACCGTTTTCATTCCTGAACTCCACCCAATCCTGGCCCCTAAAAAACCCTCATCACTCATCAACATACCCATCCCTGAACCCAAAAAACCCTCACTAGTCCTAAACTCCACTCAGGTTTAATTAAAATTACCTGTCCTTTAAAATGTTTCCTTTAATTTTCGATTTATTTGTATTTCCTTGAAAGTGTTTTTCCTTAAAATTGTTTTCCTGTGATTTGGGGCCAGATGTAGGTGTCAAAATACCGGTCGGAATCGGCCGAAAATACCGATTTTCGTCCGTTTCCGAACGGTATTTTGACATTGCTATGTCGGGGCACTGAAAACCTACAGATTCGGTAATATTATCGAATCGGTAATTTTACCAAATCGATAAAATTACCGATTCTGTAAAATTACAGAATCAGTAAATTTTACCGATTCGGTTAATTTACCGATCTGTAAAATTACCGAATCTGTATTTTCCTATGTAGGTAGCACTTCTATCAGTGCTACAGGGCCTTTAGAATTCGTTATTTACCATGTAATACAATTGCATGGTAAATAACGAATTCTTGTGTACATGCACATCTGTACATGTACACCTGTGCCATGTGGCACACAGACAGGCCCTAAGGGCATGTCTGTGTGCCACATGGCGCACAAGCCAGTTACATGGGTGCAACAGGGTGTCAAAGTGACACCCTGTGTCCCCCCTTGTAATTCGGTATTTTTACCGATTCGGTAAATACCGAATCGGTATTTGCTATTGAATCCTATGGGCTTCAAGGCCCATAGGATTCAATAGCAAATACCGATTCGGTATGTACCGAATCGGTAAATACCGAATCTTACCGATTCGGTAAAAAATACCGAATTATTACGCACATCAAATTTACCGATTCTAAAATACCGAATCGGTAAGATTCGGTATTTTAGAATCGGTAAATATAAATTACCTACATCTAGCCCTTGGTTTCCTACAAGGTGGTTTATAATGTTTTATTTTCCATTAATTCAGATACATCCGGTTAGCGAGGTCGTGCACAAAGGCAACCCTGGAGCAAAGCTCGACTGCCCAGTGGGTGGGGACATGGCAAGCCAACTGCGCTGTGGCAGAGCAGTTACTAGAAAGTCAGGCAGCCCTGTAGGGTGAAAGGAGGCCCTTGGTGATTGATTATCTGGTGATATCTCTGATGTTTCTTCCAAACAGGTATCAATTGAGCAGAAGGGGCAAAAAGTAGGCTACCGTGATTTCTTTGGCTGCTCAGGTGTGTGAGTGTCAAATAAAGTATTTGGGGATCTCTGCTATTAAAGAGACCAACTAAAAGCAAAGGCTCATGCTGATGAAACAGGCACTGCAAGACCAAATCAGACCTTTAACTATTTATAACTGGCAGTGGCAGCCCCCTGTGTATTCACAGAATTTCTTTACAATGTGAGCCCTTTCAAATGCAGTACTGGTTATTAAGTACACCTGTGAAGTGGCTGAGAAATCCTCAATCCACTTCCATGCTAGGGTCTCACATCTTCTTTAATATCCCCTCTTCTTTCCCTCCGATCTATACCCACCGAGACCATTATGCTATATGCTTGTGTAAACAATTGTCTGCCCCTTGGTGGAGACCATGGAAGAGCTCTCTATTGTAGTGTCCCTGGAAAGTCCCACCCTAGGATTATCTTTACCCAACATGTGAAATTACTGCACCCCCTCCTGCCTTGCCTAACCATTCTTCAGATTGGAAAGCCTTTGGCTGTTCCCTCACTTGGGTAAAAATGCCCACAAGCAGTGTTAGGCATCTTTAGCTTCTGTAGTACACCACATAGAATAGTATCCAGATGTAAAACCTGACACCCTTGTTGTGTTTTTCTCCCAAACTATTTCCGTTCAACCCTCCTGTTTTCTGAAATTGTTTTTGTTCGCATTTGAACTTTGTCCACCTTACTACTGATAACCTGTACTAAAGTGCGTGTGCTTTCTTCCTAAAATATGGTAACATGGCCTGTACCTGAGGGCACGTTTAATTTACTTATAATCCCCTAGTATATGGTACAACATGGTATCTAGAGACAGTAATTTAAATGCTAACAGTGGGCCTTCAGCACTTATTGTTTCACCCATTGAAGTAGAACTTTAAAAAGTGTCTCGGGCCTGCCACTGCAGCCTGTAGTGCACTTTTGAACTGCCATTTCGATCTGGCACATTAAGCCGTCCTTCTTAATACATATAAGCCATAGAGCAGGATACATTGGGGCAGACTTACAAGCCCCTTGCGCCACTTTTGCTTCACTTTTCCCATGTTAAAAGTGATGCAAAAGTGGCGCAATGGACTTGTAAATCTGCCTCATTGTATTTAAAATAGATGATTTACATGTCTTGGTGGTGAACAACTCCTAGCTTTTCATTCACCACTGTAAGGTCTATCTCTCCCATTAGATAACATTTAATAAAGGCTAACTCTTGATTGGGAGCAGGTGGAAAATCTAACTCACTTCTAACACACTTGAGTCTAACTCAAATGAATTGTAATTTTACATTATCTTCAATGGTGAAGTTAGATTTTGAGTCACAATTCTGAAATGCCATGTTTGGAAAGTTTGCCTTTTCCTGTCCCAAAAATGTGTGCCTCCACCAGTATCTTCTGTCACATGACTGTGAAATGGCTCTACTGTTGTGTTTTGTGTATTCCTACAGACAGTGAGGCAAAAGGGCACAAGGTGTTGGCAAAATGGGTCATCTTGCCAGGATGGGTATGGGTGGTGCTATTCCCTGCCCCACTTACACTTCAACAGGCTTACTTCCAGCACACACAAAGGAACCTGACACTAGTCTTTTGTCACTCCAGACCTCCTGGAGTGAGTTCTAACACCCAAATGGTGTCCCCCCTGGTCATGGAACCTTGAAAGTGATGCTGCTCATGAAGAACTCTAAAACATGGAACGTGGGATAATTTTCATCAAAAAGTGCCCTGAGAACCCACAGAAGACCGGGACCGACCCACCAACTAATCCATCCAAGGTATATCGCTAGTCAACTGACTTCACTGTAGCTTCGGTCACTGTCTTCTCCACAGCAGCAAAACCTGTTCAGCAAAAACTCTCAGCAAAGTTATCCGGCCTCATGGAGCCTTTGTTGGTTACAGTCTGCAGCTTCATCCCGCTGCAGATTTTAGACTTCCAAAAAGGTGACCAAGTCTGAAGGTAAAAATTTTCACCATGACCTTGTCCAGAGGCTCCCCCACGACGACACCTCCTCCACCACCTCGGAGACCACCTGCTGCCTTGCCTCGTTGAACTCTACCTTCTCAGTAACCTGTTTTCAAAATTTCAAAGTTTAATTGTAGGCCAAGACCGGGCCCAATCCAACTCATGTATCTGACCCACATCCCATTGCAGTCAGCTTTAACTTTGCCCTGTGTTTGCCCCTTTGATCTTTTAGGCACTATTTTGGACTAAAAACTATAAAAAGTCATTACTCTGGTTCTACTGATTGGACTTAATTTGTTTTGGTGTCATTTTATTCATTAACATTTACTCTGTTTTTCTAAATTGCTGTTTTAGTACTGCCAAAAATGTTTTACACATTGACTCTATGTAAGCCTGACTTATTTTGTGCCAAAAATACCAGAGGGTAAGCACACGGTAATTTAGTGTTTTTTTTGGTTCACTTTGACATGAATACGGAGTGTTGCCTGAGTGGGGCTTTCACCCCTCTCAATCAATAACCCAATTTCTGACATCAGGTCTTCGATTTCTAGAGAACTCCAGAATTTTGAATTAAAGTGTTCTTTAAGTCTACAAAGGCTAGATAGATGAACCATTTTTATTGAGTGAGATTCCATCTTATCATATATAAATATGACTTAAAGGATCCTTTAAGTATAACCAATATTGTCATCAGGAGGACATAAGAGTTGTGCTGTTCTAGAGAGCCTGCTTTCTTGCAAAACTTTGCATTCTTCACTAACTAAACCTGTGGTTCACTTGGTGAAAGTTTGACCAGATACTTTCATATAAGCATCTTCTGCATCAATAGGACACAAGGGTTTCGACTTCACAGGCTAGCTTGTAACTATTTGTGACGTCTTTCTTCTAACCTGCAATAACTTAAAACACCTTTGAAGAAGGCAGAGCATAGCTACAGAACATTACAGTGTTTTTACTGAGAGACGATCATAAGACATAACAATTAGATATGAATTATGAAAATCAACACAAATTAAATACAGACCAGGGATATCGGTTCCATTCTAAGAGGATAGGGCTTAGAGCATCTCTACAAGGAACAAAGGCTCAAGGAGAACATAGTTAAAGCCACTTGTGAGCATTGAAACATCTCCTAAATGTAGTGCTGCTCTCTTTGTTACTAGATATAGTTAATCAGAAGCCACTAAAAGGACATGCATAGGACAGTGACCAGTTACTGCATGAGTTTGATAGTTTGAAAGGTTGTGCCTACTTGTCTCTGCCTGTGATTACAGAATATTTGCTCAATAGGGTAGAAGACATGTCTCCCCTTGCTTTGCTTGTATTGTATTGTATTGTATTGTAATTGCATTTATATAGCACTTACTACCCCTGACAAGGTGTTGAAGTGCTTTTTCGTCTAGTAGCACGTTACTCCGGAACCCATAAAGGATTAGTGGTGAATTAGTGAATTAGTATAGTGAACTATGAAAGTAATTTGAGTGGTGGATATTAGTCAGTTATTTGGATTGAGAAGGATAGAGGAGGGATAGAAACAGGAAAAAAGCTTTGCATTTATATAGTGCTTGCTACCTCTAATGAGGTGTTGAAGTGCTTTTTCGGTGAGTAGCACGCTACTCCGAAACCCATAAAGGATTAGTGGTGAATTAGTATAGTGAAATATGAAGGTAACTTTAGTGGGGGATAAGTTAGTCAGTTGTTAAGATTCAGAAGAATAGCAGAGGGATAGAAGAGGGAAAAAGGCTTGCATTTATATAGTACGTGTTACCCCTGATTGGGTGATGAAGCGCTTTTTTCATAGAGTAGCATAATACTCCAGAACCCATAAAGGATTAGTGGTGAATTAGTATAGTGAAATATGAAAGTAATTTGAGTGGTGGCTATTAATCAGTTATTTGGATTGAGAAGGACAGTGGATGGATAGAAGAGCGAAAAAGGTTTGCATTTATATAGGGCTTGTTACCCCTGATGGGGTGTTGAAGCGCATTTGTGGCGAGTAGCACGCTACTCCAGAACCCATTAAAGGATTAGTGTTGAATTAGTATAGTGAAATATGAAATTAATTTGAGTGGTAGATATGTTAGTCAGTTATTTAGATTGAGAAGGGTAGCATGGGATATAAGAGGGACTGAGGTTTGTATGTATATATAGCGCCTGTTACCCCTGATGTGGTGTCAAAGCGCTTTTTCGACTTGAATCTCCGGAACTCATAAAGGATTAGTGGTGAATTAGTATAGTGAAATATGAAAGTTATTTGAGTGGTGGATATTAGTCAATTATTAGGATTGAGAACGATAGTGGAGGGATAGAAGAGGGAAAAAAGGTTGCATTTATATAGTGCTTGCTGTCCCTAATGAGGTTCTGAAGCGCTTTTTTCGGCGAGTAACACTACTCTGGAAACCATAAAGGATTAGTGGTGAATTAGTATAGTGAAATGTGAGAAGTGGACATGTTAGTCTGTTATTTTGATTGAAAAGGATAGTGGAGGGATAAAAGAGTGAAGTATTTAGACTTTTTTCTTTTTTTGGAGGTCATAGCAATAGTGGGAGGCTTGGGATGAGTAAAAAGGGAAGTGGAGGGGAAGATTCGGAGTGAAGAGTTTAGAAAGGCTTGTTTTGGTGTATCAGTATAGTAAAAGAGGCGTCAGATGGTGCAAGGAGGGGTAGAGTAGGAAAGAGTCTAGAAAGGGCTATTTTGGGGCTCATAATAGTGGTATGGGGTTTGAGATGAATGAGAGCGGATATAGAGGATATAGTGTTAGAGGTATAGGGTGAGAATTAGGGTAGTGCATTGGAAAGAGTAGTAGAAAGAGTTTTGAGATGAGTCAGAGAGTTGAGGTAGTAGATATATTGGGAGAGGTATAGGGTAGGGCATTGGATTTGCTGAATTAGTAGAAAGTAATTAATATATAGATCCATAAGCACATGGAAAGTTTATAGATGCATAAAGGAAGGAAGTATATGTAGATTGAAGATATTGATAGTGGTATAGGGTGGGAAATAGGGTAGTGCATTGAATATGCTTTTTTTTTGGGGGGGGGGGGGAGTAAGAAATATATATAGATCCAAGTACCCAAGTACATGGAAGGTATAAAGATGCATGAAGTAAGTATAAGTAGTTCACAGATGCATTCGATACACTCTGGTTTTCAAGTGTTGTACTTAAAATGTATTTTTATTTTTTTAAACATAACTATTCTACATGTTTATACAAAGCAATACACACATATAGGTACATATCTATAGTACAAATAAATGCTTATATACTGAGGAATATGCTGTATATTTTTGTTTGCGTATTGTGCTTATGTGGGCAAGAGCCAATTCTTGAGTAGTTTTCTGAAGATAAGGTGGTTTCCGGTGGATCTTATGTTGGGGGGTAAAGAGTTCCATATTTTGGCTGCTTGAACAGAGAAGGATGTGCCACGCATGGTTTTTTCTGTTATTTTGGGATTTTGAGGCGAGGTGTCACTCTAGAGCGAATGTGTTTGGTGATTTATTCCTGATGAAGAGCGGTCCCAGTCTAAGTATCGCTTTGAGGGTGATACAAAGCAGCTTGAACGTTGTTCTTCTGGCAACCTGTAACCAATGCAGGGCTTTGAAAGCAGGGGAGATGTTGTCTTGCGGTTTGATATGCAAGAGCAGTCTGGCAGCCGAGTTCTGAATCCGCTCTAGTCTTTTCATAGTTTATTTATTTATTTTATTTATAAGTTAAAGGTGATCCGTGGTAGAGGATATTGGTGTAAACGAGTATGGAAAGAAAAAGGTAGATGGTAGCTTGGCCCTTGTGTGGAAATCTCAAATGGGAGAAGATTAGTTGCAGAGTTTTTATAGTAACAAAGCTTGATCTTGCTAGTTTGTCCACTTGGGCATTCACCGATAGCTTGGAGTCCATGGTCATTCCAAGGTTTCAGTTCAGTTCAGTTCAATAGTCTTTATTTGATAATTTACAATCATAATAGACACAATACATACATAAAAGTGTCAGTAAAAAAGGTTACCACCATAAAACATAAATTTCATTCAAATTTTATTATCAAGCATTATCGAATTCCTGACAGATAATTGAAAATAAAAATGTTTTAAAAATGGTAAAATCAAATCATATATAGCATTTCCCTGCAGTTACTCTTTGATGGGAGAGCTATTTGCGTTAATACACTGAAGAGCTAAGTCTAATTCCTCATCGGCCTCCAGTTTTTTCCTCCTCAATGCCCATGACCAGCTCAAAAAGGTTGCTATGGCAATGACAATATCTGCACGAGTGTTCGTTAAAAGAATGTGCATGACTCTCAAACAAGATCTAGAGCCAAGATTGGCGCACAATGGCTTGAGCCACCTGCAGCGAGCGCCCTTGTAAGCTGGGCACACAAAGAATGCATGGGTGATTGACTCATCCCAAGTATAACAGAACGGGCAATGAATGTTCGTGGCCTTGTTCCATTTTGCAACGAAAGGTCTTAATGGGAGAGTACCCACACAGAATTGGTGATATAATTTCCGATCTCCACATTTAGTAATCAAGTTCTAGTATGGTTCTACTTTCGTTACAAACTTATGGTCAAAGAAAATACCTGTAAGCGAGGTACTGCTCGCCTTTGACAGTGTCTTCATAGTTATCATGTCCCAGTAAGACTCTTTAAAATCATTTTTACTTGGAAAGAAGTTCCTAGCTGGGTCATCCCACAAGTGGCTAAGGCCCATTTCGTGCAAATTGTACATTATCTCTGTAACCAGTCAGCATTCCTAACATGCATCAATGAATTAGCGTAGGGTGCCAGTTCTGGAGTGGTCCAAAGTCTCCGCCAATAGGCTAGGGGTCTATAACCGGCTGCCTCATCAAAGGAAGTACAACCTAGGTCTAAAAGCAGAGGCTTAATAGGTGTTGATTGGGGGAGGGCAGTCAGGGTTCCTAAAAACTTGTTTTGCGCTTGAACAATGGGTAATAGGTTTTCAAACCCCCAAAATTCGGGCTATAAATAATAGAGGCTCTGATTTTCCCATTATAAATTGCTACAGCTGGCCTGTAGGCTTGGTATAAGACAATCGATGTTCTTTTAATTGGGCTCCAGGTAGCTGATTGTGCCTAAGAACCAATACATCAAGTTGAGGGGCCCAATTCATCTTCCTACCCAATGTTACCACTAAATAGATAAAGGTATCGGTTTGTTCTAGTGACACGTTATCCATTGCTACTCTGCCTTTAATAAATTTATGTTCATGCAGTACCATGAACTCGGTTTTATCAACATTCACTGCAAGTTCATGGTCATTGCAGAAAACTATAAATTGATCAAGGGCACGTTGCAGACCAGCCTGAGTTTTAGAGAAGATTAACGTATCGTCTGCAAACATTCATAATGGAACCCTTGATCCGAAAAGAGATGCAGCATCAGTTGGAAAATTGGAATAGTATGTGATAACCTTATTTATAAATAGGGAGAACAGGGTAGGAGCGAGGACACACCCTTGCTGTACACCTTTATTGACTGGGAAGCGGTCAGATAATTCACCCTGCTGCTCCACCTTACTTGGGCATAATTAGCCTCATGTAATTTAATGATAAAACTAAGGATATCTAGGGGCATCCCGGCCTCCTTTAATGAATCCCACAGCGAGGCACTAAATCAAATGATGATTTTAAGTCAACAAATGCTGCATACAGAGTTCCCCCTGCTAAAATCACTGTAGACCAATAAATCATCGTAAAGCGAAAGACTTGATCAATGGTACTGACGTGGGGTCGAAAACCCGCTTGATAAGTAGATAAAACATTCTTATCTATAATCCAATCATTAACTCTACCTAATACTAGTCTCGTAGCAATTTTTTGTAAGGTATTTTAATTTAATTTAATTTAATTTAATGGTTTTGTAAAGCGCATAGTAACTCCGAGGAGCATCCCAGCGCTGATCTGCTTCTCCAGGGGTTTTGGCCAACTAATGGGATTATATTTGCGGGAAAAGGAAGGTCTTTAAGGTCTTTCTGAACTGAAGATAGTTCAGTTCAGTCCTAAGTTTCCGGGGTAGCTGGTTCCATCTCTTCGCCGTGTGAACCGAGAAACGACGGCCGCCGGTCTTAGCTTTTCTCACTCTAGGGACTACCATGAGATTTTCAGAATTAGACCGGAGATCCCTCTCTGCTTTGTATGGAATTAAAAGTTCTCTCAGAAGGGGGGGACCGTTATTGTTGAGTGTTTTGTGGGCCAGACAGAGGGCTTTGAACAAGACCCTTTCTCTGACTGGGAGCCAGTGGAGAGAGTTGAGGGCTGGCCTGGCGGAAGATCTTCCAGGTGTGCCCGTAAGTAGGCAGGCTGCAGCATTTTGGACTTTCTGCAGTGAATTCAGGGTGGCTTCAGGAGCTCCCAAGTATATAGCGTTGCAGTAGTCTAATCTTGCCAGGATTAGACCCTGGATGAGGAGCCTCCTTGCGGTCTTTGGGAGCAAGGGAAAGATCTTCCTGCAGGCTCTAAGTAGTCCAAAGCATATTCCAGCAGTTCTCTTGGCCTGAGTTCTGAAACTCATGTCCTTCTCAATCCACACACCCAGGCTCTTGACTTCTTCCTTAGGTGTGGGAGGTTCCCCAAGGCACCTGGGGCAGAGGTGAGGTGGTAGGGAGGGCCCATTGTGGCCCATCAGGAGGATCTCAGTCTTGGACCCGTTCAATTTTAATGAGGAGAGGTTCATCCATCGGTGGACTTCAGAGAGGCAGCCGTGGAGGTCGGATGGGGCGTGGTGAGGGTGGGAGAGGGTAACTACCATCTGAGTGTCGTCGGCGTAGTTGATGACTGACACGCCGTACAAACTGACCCTCTTCTCCAGTGGGGCCATGTACACGTTGAAAAGTGTAGGGCTCAAGGATGAGCCCTGTGGCACTCCACACCGGAGGAGGATGATGGATGAACAGCTGTCGTTTTCCCGCACCTGGAAGGAGCGTCCAGTCAAAAAGGATTCTAGCCATTTCAGGGCCAGACCCTTTAGTCCGATCTCTCCCAGTCGGTGGATTAGGGTGGGATGGTCTACAGTGTCGAAGGCCGCACTGAGGTCTAGGAGGATCACTGCCACTGATCCTCCCGTATCCAGAATGCTTCTGGCCCTCTCCACTGCTGTCAGGAGGGCGATGTCGGTGCCCTGACCTGGACGAAACCCTGTCTGGGAGGCCGCTAAGAGGTTGTTGCTTTCTAAGTAAAGCGATAGTTGTTTATTTACCAACTTCTCAGCGATCTTGCTGTTTCCAGGGAGAAGGGATATGGGCCTGTAGTTGGCGAGGTCCTGCGGGTCTAACGAGGGTTTTTTCAGCAGACCTTTGACTGCTGCCGCTTTCCAGCTGGGGGGGACAATACCCTCTGAGAAGGAGGAATTGATCAGGGCCGTGAGGGGGAGGGTGATGGTATTTGACACTTTTTTTAGGAAGCGGAGGGGGGCAGGATCAAGGGGAGAGCCACTTTTAATTGCGGCCAGCATAGCTCCTACTTCTTCCGTTGTTACGGGCCCGAAGGTGTCCAGGGAGGGTTGGAGAGCTGGTGGCAGTGGAGGGTTGACGGTAGTGATGGTAGGATCCGGCTGTGTGGGGTCCTGTTCGGGGGGAGGAATGGTTAGGAGAATGTTTTGAATCTTCTCATCAAAGAAAGTGGCTAATTTTTGGCATTTGGTTTCCGCTGCTTTGGGGTCGAGGGGTTTAAGTGGGGGGTCACAATTAGGCTGATCGGCCTATAATTGTTGGGACTGGCACGGTCTCCCTTTTTATATATGGGAATAATTTCTGCCCCTCGCCAAGTATCAGGCATTGGTGCACCTCTAGCAATAGCATTTACGATGATACAAATATATTCAATTCAGATCTTCCTATCTTGTTTATAAAGGTCGGCCGGAATACAATCTGGAACAGGAGCCCTTCCTGCAGGGACCCTGTCCAGAACTGCTTTATTGAATAGTAAGACTGCCTCTTCATTGATCTCAATGTACTTAGTGCCATTGCTGAGTGGCGAAGCAAATAGGCCTTGGAAATACTAGACCCAAAGCTCGGGGGGAACGTTGTTAACAGGTATGGTTCCAGTCGTATGACTGCCTCATTTAACCAGTCTCCAAAATTTGATCCAATTCTTACCATTAGAGGCATTAGTCAGACTAACCCATCTGTCCTCATCATAGTCTTTCTTCGCCTTCAGTTGTGCTTCCTTATAATTAGCTCTTGCTACTTTAACCTGCTGATGAACTCCCATCTTAATTGTATTTGAGAAGCGCCGGAATGCAGCACCACAAGCCTCATTATACCACTTGGACAATTTTTTGAGAGGAGTCTTATACGGCTTCCTAATTTTTGTAAACAATGTCTTCAATTTTGCAAAAAGATCCTCATGGGCCTTCATAAGGTCTACAGGACAGTTACCATTGATATCTATAGAACCCATTAGTGCAAGAGTCTCTTCAGTGGATGACCTAATCTGCATTTGTAACCCTGCATCCTCTGAAACCACTGCCCATTTTAGCCGGCCGCAGTCTTGAGACATGATCACCTCATCTATCGTGGAAGCAATGTCAACCACTGGGGGATCCGATCCGATCCTAGTTAGGGTCAGTAGTAATGGATCATGATCACTCTCAGGTCTGTGGTAGAACCCCTTATCACCAGTCTAGCCCAGAGTTCTAAACTCATAAAAATGTAATCAACCCTACTACTTCTGATCCCATTGGAAAATGTGACAACACTTTCCCCATCAGAGGGGGTTCCCCCATTAGTTGCTCTAATCCCACGCGCTAGGGATAGACTTTTCAATCGGAGCGCCGCCTCAGTCTATTTGTTGATTGGTGTCAGTGAGAGGAGAGGTACGCCCCAATTCTGGTCCTCCTCCATACTAAGGCTACAGTCATCTATGCCTAATGGCTCGAATGTACAGTTAAAGTCACCTACAATAACCAGAACACTTGAGCCATCCAAACCGTCCATGAATGTGTCTAGGTGGGCGATAGTTGGGAAGGCTTTCCTGCCCGGTAAGCCTCTCACAGAGACATTAATTAATATAAGGTCCGGCTCACCGTTTGAACAGATCTTGATAGGAAGGATATTGGGACTGTCTATTGGCAGTTCCATAATTTGAAGCGTTGCCTGTTCCTTGACCCATGTGGTCAATCCCCCACTAGCTCTCCCTTTTCTATTTGCGATTGCCGCCTTACCATAGGCCAAATAGCCTGGGCGGCAGATCGTATCTAAAGACCAAGGGCCTCATTTATGAGGCTGTGCGTCACTTTTACGCCACCAGTGCGTCACTTTTTGTGACGCACCAGTGGTGTACAAAATTAGCCTTGTTGCGCCATATTTACAAAGTGACGCATCTAGGTGCGTCACTTTATACCTGCGCCAGGTATAATGTATGCAAGGGGGGCATTTTGATGCAAGAAAGGGTCATGGAAGTGACGCAGTGAAATCTATAAGATTTCACTGCGCCACTTCTAGGACACAAATGCGTCAATTTCTTACGCCTGCCTCACAGCAGGCGTAAGACTGAGGCAGGCCCTTTCACATGGGGCTTGCCCCATGTGAAAGGACACATTGCTGGAGTTGCGTCACTTTTGTAACACACTCCAGCAATGCGTCACTTTTGCGCCATACAGATACGTCAGAAATACTGGCGTATCTGTAACTCCTTGCACCATGATGCGTCATACTGTAAATATGACGCATCATCGGTGTCGCAAGGAGGGCGCAGTGAAAAGTGACGCATCGCTATTTTCACGCAGCGATTCGTCCCTTTTCATAAATGAGGCCCCAAGTCTCCTGTAGGACAATAAAATCGTACCCCTCTACAAAGCTCGACCAATAAGAGGACATGGTCTTATGAAGCAAACCAGCGATGTTCCATGATATTACAGAAAATACGGGGTGATGCGAGCTCCCAGGGTTGACCTCTACTGGTGACAAGCCCTTGGGCTGATGATTCTTAGCCTCCAAACCATGGGTTCTGCACACCAGATCTAGATCAGCAATAGGGAAGCAAGCAAGACTTGATACCAGGGTCGGGGTAGGTGGTAGTGGTCAATCACATGAATCCAAATCGGATAACGGGGCAAATCCATTGGACAAGGGG
The DNA here is from genome assembly GCF_964263255.1 of Lissotriton vulgaris. Taxonomy (NCBI): domain Eukaryota; kingdom Metazoa; phylum Chordata; class Amphibia; order Caudata; family Salamandridae; genus Lissotriton; species Lissotriton vulgaris. The sequence continues at coordinate 427,406,461 of NC_141695.1, read as the reverse complement.
ACCTCATGCGGTCTATTAGCTGTTCCATAAGGTGCCCAGGGTCGCCTATCCATCTCTGGGCGATTCGAACCATTACTATAAGTGGGCCCTGGTTTGTAAAAGTACCCTGATGGTAAAATGGACACCCTATCCATAAATCTACCCTTCATCCCACAAAGTTTGTCCAGCAAGAATTTTGTTATGTGCGTTGTATTAAAATTCACAACAACACAATCGCCTAGCCCTTCCTTCCTAGAAGGACCAATCCACGATATCTGTCTGGCCATAATCATAAATCTGTCAATGCCCTCCTCCCAAAACCCAACCTCCCTAAGTCGAATATTAAACCAATGCAAAACTTTACACAATAATTGGTCTGTGGTTTCAGACTGAGTTTCCTGCAGAGATGGGACATTTTTCAAAACAACTACTAAAGAGGTGCAGCCGGGGGCAAATTAAAAACTAGGGGTTTGGATTGTGCAATATTGTATCCCGAACTTCTCAGTCCATCTGTCCCATTGGGTATACACGCTTGTGGATCCAGGGGGCCGACTTTACAGTTATTAACACTTGTTGCAGCTGTTGTATCTCTGCCATCACCTGAAGTGCTCACTATAAATTGAGCAAATTCACTGGATTGATTCCCTGGGTCATCATCAAACCTCGGGACTGCCGCTGCCTTTGTAGATGTTACTGGAGCTAAATTAGTTGGTATCCTCGCGACAGCTGGTTTTGTAGTTGTTAAACTTGAGCACTGTATTCTCAGTACGCCCGAGGAAGTCACTATATTCCCCTGGTTATTGTTTATATTCATGGCAGTTTGCTTAGGTTGAGCAAGGAGACCCTCGAGGGCAGAGAATCCATTCTTGACCAGGGATTCGTAATCGTCCAATCATTCTTCTACCCTAGCCAATCTATGTGTAATGGGAGTTAGCAGGGTGGTTAATGTACTCTCGAGTCTCCTCCACAAGTTAAAACCAACCGTGGAGACAGGATTAGAATCCAAACCAACCGGAACGGCATTATCGGAAGCCATAACACGACTCCGAGTTTTATTTTGCCTAGCCACTACATCCACTTTTGCAGTACAGGGCCTTTTTAGGCCTCCTCCCCACTTCCATTTCACTGCTAAATCGGATGTCGGTTGAGTAGTGATATTATTTTTGATCAAGGACCTAGCAGATGCTCGTGCGGACTTGCAGGCAGCAGTGTTAATTAGGGCAGGTGGCAAATTTACCGAGTCCTCTGTTAGCCCGGGGGAATTAGGCACATCAGCGCTCTCCTCAATATAACTCGAGGGTATGATGGAATCTGCAGCTAAATGAACTGGTGAGCAAGCTGTAATTATTGTGCCTAGAGACGATCTTTTATTTAAAAGCGGGTCCAAAGATGACCGACGCTCAGTCATCTGAATCCCTTGTCCAAGACTGAAGTGGCCCTTAGTATGAACTGATCGAGCGTCCCCACCACACTACCACCATGAGGGGCACCTGGACTCTTCCCTTCGTGTCTGCTCATCTTGGTATAACTATGAATTCCTAACCCAGTCAATCAACAACGAGCAAAGATAGTATTACAGGATTATATAAGTGTTATCCGGACTGACCTTGGACGATGAGGAGATGTACAGTGGGGGCCCGTAGGGCCTCGTCCGGGCTCCGACGGGCTCAAATGGGCCCACCCTTGGCCCAGGCTTCACCAGGCGCGCGCCCGCATCCGTTTCGCGAAGCGGGTGTGGCAATGTACTAAATAGGCATCCTCATTGGGATAGAGCAGGCACAGGTGCGAGCGGTACACAAGCCCCCTGGCACTTGCAGTCCCCTTTCCAGCAGAGTCCTCTCACGCACAGGCGCAGCGGCTCCTGCAAAGCTGGAGCGGCAAGAAGTTTTGTGGCATCCTCAGCAGGCACAGGTGCGGGCGGTACACAAGCTCCCTGGGACTTGCAGTCCCCTTTCCAGCAGCGTCCTCACATGCGGGCACAGTGGCTACCGCAAAGCTGGATAGGCAAGAAGTTTTGTGGTGTCCTCAGCAGGCACAGGTGCTGGCAGTACACAATCCCCCTGGGACTTGCAGTCACCTTTCCAGCAGCGTCCTCTCACACACAGGCGCAGCGGCTTCCCAAGGTTTCTTACTTCCTTTGATACTTTAGGCGGTGATTCCAGTTCATCAGGCCAGGCGGAAAGCGGGTCATAATGTTTCCAATAGCCACACATGAGTATTTCCGTTTTGGAAGCATTCAGTTTGAGATGGCTCCAAGTCATTCATTGATCCATGGCTCTGAGGCAACTGAAAATTGGCAAGATTCCAATGTGTTTAGGGCATTCCAGTTGAAGGAGTATTTGCATGTCATCTGCATTGTTATAGAACTTGAGTTGAAATTGATTGCTCAGTCCGGGTGATGACTTCATGTAGATGTTAAAAAGTCTGGGCAAGATGATGGAGCCTTGAGGGACCCCAGCTTTTGTGGAGTATGGTTTGGATAAGAAAGGTGGGGTATGGATGACATTAGTTCTGTTTCGAAGGTAGACTTGATCCAGTCAAAAGCAGTCTCCTCTATGCTGGTTTTGTAGAGTCTTTGTATCAGTGTCATGGTCAACCGTGTCAAAGGCAGCCGAGAGGTCCAAGAGGAGTTGCGGTCAATTGTGTTCTTCAGGTCATCCCAGATGGTAAGGAGGGCAGAATTTGTGCCTCTTCCCATACGGAATCCTATTTGGAAACCTGAAAGTATGGCATTGTCTTCAATGAATTGTGACATCTGGGTGAACGCTGCTCCTTCTATCAGTTTGCCCAGGAAAGGTCAGTTTGTAATGGGTCTGTAGTTGTCAGCGTTCAGCGGGTCCAACTTAGTTTTCTTCAGTAAAGAGCATATGTATGAATTTTGAGTTCTTCTGGAAATATTCCAGTAGTTAAGGAATCGTTGATGATTCTTCTTACGGGAGTGGCAGCAGAGGTCGGTAGAAGAATTGTATTGAATGTTTGCAGTGGACATGAGGCAGAAAGACTGGGGGCAGCCCTGCTTGCTTTGAACAGGTCCATTAATTCATTGTGTGGAATGTGTTGGAAGGAAGAGAGAGGCTGAGTTAAAGTATTCTTGGAATGTTGTTTTGTAAAAGTGTTAGTGCTGGTGCTGTGTCTCTGTTTTAACTACGAGTCCAACGTGTCTGCTTTGTCCGTGTAATGATTTGCCAGTTTGTCTGTGAAATCTTGAGTAACTGGATGAGTTCCTTCTAGGCAATTCGTTTTACGAAATTCATTGGGTATTTTATAGAATTCTTTATTTTCAAATTTAGTATTTTGAATTCTGTCTGAATAGTACCCTTTCTTTGCTTTTTTGATAGCTGACTTGTATATCTGTTAATTTCTGTAGGTGAAGTTTGTCTTGTTTGTTTTTTGTTTTGAGCCAGGCACTTTGCAGCTTTCTAATTTGTAGTTTTATGTCTTTTATCTCTGTATTTCTACAAGGTGAGTGTTTTCTTTTGTTCTGGTGTGTTTTTGAGTGCTATCAGGATATCAAAAGCTTCATGTGGTCAGTCATATAGTTTTTAATAGAATTTATTATTTCCAGATATGTACTGGATGTTAGTTGTGTTTCTAAGTGTTGCAAATTGAGTTTGTTCCACAGTCCTTAGGTGGATTCACATAAGGTGGTTTTAGGTGAGTCGCCTACTGCTGTTTTATGTTGGAAAGCAAGCAAATGGTGGTCTGACCATGTGACCGGAGTTATAGCTTGAAAGGTTACTAGTTCAGTATTAACAGAAATGACATCTAGGATATGTCCAACAATGTATGTGGGTTTGTGGACAATCTGATGCAGGTTAGGTGTGTCTAGGCCAGTGATTATTGCTTTTGGATGGGTCATATTGGCTTTGTCAAACCAAATGTTGAGGTCACCCAGAACGCATAGGTTGGAGTGTATTCTTATCAGGTTTGAAACCATGTCTAGATGTGTGTCTGGGAATGTCGCCTTGCTAGGTGGAGGTCTGTAAAGAAGCAGGAGGAAGACATTGTAGGATTGAATCTTGTGAGAAGAGCCTCACAATTCTTTATGGAGATGTCGTCAACTTTAGTGATATGTAATGTTTGCCTGAACACAATAGCTAGACCACCTTTTTTTTGCCTATTCGATTTTGGGTGATTGTTTGATAGCCTAGAGGAATGGCTTCATGCAGGACTTGAGCCATAACATCTCCCAACCATGATTCAGTTTTAATAGTATGTCTGGTTTTGCGGCGAGAAGGTGATGTTTGTTTATAGAGAGCGATCGAGCATTTATTAGTAGACAGTTTAGAGAATGTGCTTTGGTGACAGTGAGACTTTGTTTTGTAGAAGAGTGATCAGTATTGTGAGGGTTAGTAGCAAGTGTGTTTTTAGTGCTGGTATTATCTGTATTAGGATAGCAATCGTGTAGCTGTTCTGTAATGTGTTCTTCGCCCAGCAGGCTAAGAAGGCATTTTGATGGGTCTGCGTGCGTAGGTGGTGGAGGTGGTGTTTTAGAGTGAGTTGGTGCACTGTGTTGTTTTTTGTGGTGTAACCTTGAAGAAGAAAAGTTGTGATGTGTGGATGTTGCTTATATTGGTTGCGTATGCTTACGGTAGGAGGTGTATGAGTCAGTGGTGGTGGTGCAGTATTTGGGTCATATAGTAAGCTTCTAACTTGTCCAACGGATGAGAGGTGGTTAGATGTTAGATGTTAGATGTTAGGTTGGTCGTTTATAACGCACGGCTACTCCAAAGGAGTGTCCCGGCGCTTTGATTAGTGACCAGAAAAGACAGACATCAACAGCATAAGACAGAACTACAACAATGAGTGGGGAGCTCCAGCACTGGAGAGAAAGAGCACTATCGGGCAAAGAGCCATGTTTTAAGGCCCCTCCTGAAGGCGAGTAGATTGGATGTGCTGCGCAGTGACAGTGGAAGAGAATTCCAGAGCTGCGGAGCTCGCAGCCTGAGAGAGCAGCCTCCAATGCACGCCTTTTTTACTCGGGGAACCTCAGCTAAAAACAGAGACTCAGACCTCAGAGAACGGGTCGGATGGGAAAAGGCAAGTCTCCTTTGGAGATTCTGAGCTCCCGTGGCATGCAAGGCCTTATGGGCCAGTGTCAAGGCCTTAAACTCTATCCGCTTTCGGATGGGTAACCAGTGGAGCGACTGCAATAGGCTAGATAGCCCGTGCGGCCGCGTTCTGCACCACCTGCAAACGTTGCAGGAGATACTCAGGCAGGCCATGATAAAGGATGTTGGAATAATCCAATCTTGAGCAGATTAATGCCTGGACCGTAGTCCTCCTGTGCTCTTCCGAGAGCAAAGGGAAGAACTTCCGGAGCATTTTGAGGAGACCAAAGCAGGTTCCCGAGAGAACCAGAACCTGGGATTTTAATGTCAACCCATTATCGATCTTAACTCCCAGATTCTTAGCTATCTGAGACGAGTGTGCTGGAGGGAGCATGTCAGCAGGCCACCATTCATGCCATTCTGGGTCAGATAAACAACCGAAGAAGAGTATCTCGGATTTATCTGAGTTGCACTTGAGGCTGTTTAGCTGGATCCATTTAAAAACAGCCCCAAGGCACTCACGGATACTCTCTCTGTCGAAATCTTCTCCTTTCTGACATGAAAAGAGGAGCTGTGTTGGGAAGAGAGTTGCTGTGTTGCTGTATATGTGTTAGGTGTGATGGAAGAGAAAAAGCTTGTCATTGGAGTTTGTTCTTTTGTGTAGTTTGAAAGGTGGGTGTATGATGGTATTTTGTGACTGTAGGTAGTATGAGGTGTTGTACTTGAGAGATTTTGTTGTGCTGATGTGTGACAGGTTTTGATTTTGAGGAGTAGTGAAAAGAGGTGTTGATTTATTTGTCTTATCATCTGGATTTGTTTGTATACTATTGCTTGCGAGTGGAATTTGTAAGGTAAAGGGGGTGGTGATGTTTGTGAGTAGAGTATGTTGTGTGTAGGAAGGGATGAAGTAAAATTTTAGACCTGTTTGCTGCAAGAGTTAAAATGTGTGGTGCTGTGGCATGTAAGTGTTGTGTTGTTGTGTTATTGCGGTAGAAAGAAGAGAGGGTGTTGGTTTTGCAGTGTATACTGGTACATTGATTTGTGCATAGGGTTGGTTTGTAGTAAGTGTGTGGTGTACATTTGGTGTGAGTATTTTACTCTGTTTGTAGATGTGGATGGTGTGGGGTGGGTATTACTGAAAGAAATAAATGGCAGCATTTCTTGCCCTGGTCCCAACCAGTTTCAAACAAGTTCAAACAGGCAACTGCCTTTGTCCTTTATGCCCTTAATCTCAACACCTGGGCTGAGACACGCTAAGCCTTGTCCTTTTATAACCTTAGTCAGGTGACCCCTTCAGCCAATGGAAACTCTAGCCCTAACGCTATCCAATCACAACACTAGCCCTAAAATCTAGAACCAATAGGAGACCAGGACCTTACAGCCAATCTTAGCCCTAGTCCAAGCACTCAATCAGGTTCAAAACCCCTAATCTCTACGTCCGATAGGGGCCTTAGCCCTAGCAGTAGTCCCAGCCCTAGTCACAGCAACCAATGACACAGGAAACCTTAGTCCCTACTTCCAATAGAAAGCGTAACCCTAGCCCTAGTCCCAACCCTAGTCCATCAACCAATCACACAGGAAACCTTAGTCCCTACTTCCAATAGAAAATCTAACCCTAGCATTAGCCCCAACCCTACATTGATTAAATCAGAGATCCAGAAACCAATCAGAACTCTCAAATACCCAATGCACTAACCCTAATCCAATAGAAACACCACCAGATAAAACCACCAATCAGTGCACACATTTACCAACCAATAGCAGACTATATAAAGTCCCAGCAACCTCAGACAAGGTTTGCTAGCCAGGGAGTTGTAAATTGCTCCTCTATTCAGAATTTCCAAGGAGACAGACAGTCTCAATCCACACTTTGGACTTCTGCAACTAAGGGCCTAACAAACTTTGTCCTCTAACAATACTGTTTGTATCAAACTTTACTCACTCTCCCAGACAATAAAATGAGTGCACAATCCCTTTAAAACACAGCTTAAACAGCTCACAACAGATTACTGCTGTCTCAGAGCACCCTCTGTTCACTCTCTGATGTAGAATATCCCTGTATCTATGGGGATGAAGGGAGGTGGGGGGGTTCACTCACTTGCTAACAAAAAAGGGAGCTGGGGTTGGATTTCTTAACATACAGGTCTGAGCACAGAGCAAGGGAGAAATTATGAGGGAAAACAGAGAGTTACAGGGAATGAGAGGGAACAAAACTTACAGATTTTGGACTGCAAATCCCACAATTCAACAGGTTAAATGATAACAGTCAAGGGCAAGTAAAAACCACAAATTTAAACACAAAACAGGTGAGGAATTATGCAATTACGGGCAGGATAAAACTACAATTTTTAAACTGTAACAGCTACATGCAGAAAAGTAATACAAATGATGCAATTACGGGTAGGGAAAATCACTTATTTTAATTTAGAAAAAAGACAGTACTAGTCTGCCTCCTTACCACCTCCTGGACTTTGGCTCACTGCAATCTGGGGCACAGGGAAACTCCAACTCACAAAATGGAGGTGAATGTTTTGTGGTACACCCAACAAACCCTTAAGGGGCCTGGGCAGGTGTGAGAGGAGGGCTCAGGGTTACCTGGGCACTGGGGAGTCAATCAGCAGGCTTAGCCTTGCAGGCCGTGAGAGCTTGCGAAGCTGCTCCTCTATTCAGAATCTCCTAGGAGACAGACAGGCTCAATCCACACTTTGGACTTCTGCAGGTAAGGGCCTGAAAAACTTTGGGGCATATCAACAAAGAATAGCGATAAACATTGCTGAGTGGGTATAGCATGGATTAGTTTAACGCTGGCTATCGCCGGATTTAATCGCTGAGATATCGCGTTATTAACAACGCATATCTCCACGGCGATATTAAATCCGGCGATAGCGGCGAAATCCGCGCCCATCGCTGGAAATCGAGCGCTACAACGGAGGCGATTAGGTAATCCTTGCTAATAGGGAGATGTGGATTCAGCCATAGGATCCACCTCCCATCATATGTATAGCTAAGTCTGCTTTTTAGCAGACGTTAGCTTTCGGCGTTATCTGTGGTTAGCAAAGATTCTAACATCGGAATTGGTGTCCTGGGCCAGCTTGTTGATAGGGAGTAGTGCTGTAACTCCTTGATTCCTGTGTTGTGTTAGCAGGAAACGCCCACTTTGCATCTCATTAGAGATGCAAAGTGAGGCGTCGGTAAGAAGGCTGCTAACATGAGCTAATGCATGTTAGCACTGCCTTGTAAATAGGGCGAAAGCATTATCACTGCGTTTTTGGCTTTTAAATCCAGAAAGCGGAGATAAGGCCCTTGATAATCTGCCCCTAAGTCCTCTAAGAATACTGTTTGTATCAAACATTACTCACTCTCCTAAACAAAAAAAACGAGTGCACAATCCCTATAAAACACAGCTTGAACAGCTCACAGTAGATTGCTGCTGTCTCAGAGCACCCTCTGTTCACTCGCTGATGTAGAATATCCCTGTTGCTGGGGGGGGGAGTAGGAGGGGTCTGGTTTCACTCACTTGCTAACACAAAATAGGAGCTGGGGTGGATTGCTTAACATACAGGTCTGAGCACAGGGCAAGGGAGAAATTAGGAGGGAAACAGACAGTCACGGGAAATGAGAGGGAACAAAAAATACAGATTTTGGACTACGAATCCCAGAATTCAACAGGTTAAATGATAACCGTCACGACTCACGGGCAAGTAAAAACAACAAATTTAAACACAAAACAGGTGAGGAATGATGCAATCACGGGCAGGTTAAAACTACAATTTTTAAACTGTAACAGCCACAAGCAGAATAGTTATAAAATTGATGCAATCACGGGTGGAGAAAATCGCTTTTTTCTTATTTAGAAAAGAGACAGTACCTTACCACCTCCTGGTCTTTGGCTCACTACAATCTGGGGCACAGGGAAACTCCAACTCACAAGATGGAGGTGAATGTTTTGGAGTTCACCCAGCAGACCCTTAAGGGGCCTGGGCAGGTGTGAGAGGAGGGCTCAGGGTTGCCTGGGAACTGGAGAGCCAATTAGCAGGCTTAGGTTTGCAGGGCCTGAGGGCCTGGAAAGCCGCTCCTCTATTCAGAATCTCCTACGAGACAAACATGCTCAATCCACACTTTGGACTTCTGCAGGTAAGGGCCTAACAAACTTTGTCCTCTAACAATACTGTTTGTATCAAACTTTACTCACTCTCCTAAGATTCGATATTACTCTTGAAGGCAAAACTTTGGGAGACGTTTCAGTTTATAATCTCATCTTTGTGTCTGCAATTACTCTCGCCCCTTGTTAACTCTTAGGGATGTGGAACTGTGTTAAATGTGAAGGAATAACATGCTATGTAAGTCTCTGTTTTTTCTAAGACCTTCTTTGTGACTGGTCTTTGAAGCCGATGGGATCGTAGAATCCATGAAAGATGTTTGCGCTGGATTTGAGATCAGATGTACCTTTGGATCAGAAGCCCAGTCTGCTGACACGAGATGGGATGTTTCTTAAACCAAGTACCTCCTTGTTACTCCCTGTGACTTGACAGGACTGTCATAATGATATTTCTTGTAATCATGGAGCGGCATGGATGAGTTCTCTTTATAATCTTTGGCACAGCTATTATTCCTACACTTTGTTATTCCATTGGAGGTGTGCTGGTGGCCTAGTGCCAATTAAAATTAATCACTCAGGCATTGTACTATTTGCGCTTCTAGAATAACACTATGTAATAGTCACAACAAGGATCCGCAATGGACGGACCACCCCTGCGTCCATTTCTCTTTCATAAAACCCACCGCACACAAGCGCACACCCCGCCCCTACGCAGAAACTGGAACAAAATCACTGAAGAACACCTCACCTCCGTCCACAGCTGCACTCCTCCCCCTACCACGACAGACGCCAACACAGCAGCAGACAGTGTTCACCAATGGATCGCCAACTGCAACAACACTCTCATCCCCCTCCAGAACTCCGCCAGACGACACAACACGAAAGCCACCTGGTTCATCACAAAACCTCCGAGAATCCAATCCCCCTTGCCGATAAATGGAGAAAATCCTCTGAAGCATGCTCCGCCTCCATGGCCACAACCACCGCACACCACCAACTCATCAAATCAACCAAGAGAAAATTCAACCAAGACAGAATCTTCTCCAACACCCACAACTCCAAGGAACTCTTCGCCATCATACAAGAATTCACCGGACCCAACAGCGAAACTATCGAAGTCCCTCCCTGCCAAGAACTCTGCAACAAACTCCTTCTTCCACCACAAGATCAGGACGCTCTACGACAACTTCGACTACCAAGACCATGGCACAGACCCAACACCCCCCACCATCTACGCCAACCAACTGACCCTCCTCACCTGGATCCTCTCACACTGCAAAGCCTATGAAAAGCATCGACTCAGGAGCACTCACTGACCCCTGCCCGCTGCACATCTTCCAAAGGCGGTACAAAAGGGGGTGGTAATGGATGGAGCATCTGAACCAATCAAAGACTCACACCCAGTCAAAAGATCTGGGTTTAATCCATCACCGTTCTTTAGCCCACTCTGCCACCCCAGTTCAGACATGGCTATATGCAAATCAGTCTGACCCTGTGCCTCATGGAAACAGTCCAGCCCGAACTGCCAAGCCATGCCTTCCCTGGACCGGAAACAAGCTTCAGAGGACCGGTTTCTGGCATTCCAGCCGTCTTCAGCCCGGCTTGCTTGAATCCAGTGGCAAAGTGAGCAAGGGACTCACGTCTGAGCATACCCTGCCACACTTATGGCGGATAAAAGCGGTACAAAAGGGGCAGGTAATGGACGGAGCATCTGAACCAATAAAACACTCACACCCAGTCAAAAGATATGGGTTTAATCGATCACCGTTCTTTAGCCCACACTGCCACCCCAGTTCAGACATGGCTATATACAAATCAGTCTGACCCTGTGCCTCATGGGAACAGTCCAGCCCGAACTGCCAAGCCATGCCTTCCCTGGACCGTAAACAAGCTTCCCAGGACCGGTTTCTGGCATTCCAGCCGTCTTCAGCCCGGCTTGCTTGAATCCAGTGGCAAAGTGAGCAAGGAACTCACGTCTGAGCATACCCTGCCACACTTATGGCGGACAAAAGCGGTACAAAAGGGGCTGGTAATGGACGGAGCATCTGAACCAATAAAACACTCACACCCAGTCAAAAGATATGGGTTTAATCCATCACCGTTCTTTAGCCCACACTGCCACCCCAGTTCAGACATGGCTATATGCAAATCAGTCTGACCCTGTGCCTCATGGGAACAGTCCAGCCCGAACTGCCAAGCCATGCCTTCCCTGGACCGTAAACAAGCTTCCCAGGACCGGTTTCTGGCATTCCAGCCGTCTTCAGCCCGGCTTGCTTGAATCCAGTGGCAAAGTGAGCAAGGGACTCACGTCTGAGCATACCCTGCCACACTTATGGCGGACAAAAGCGGTACAAAAAGGGCTGGTAATGGACGGAGCATCTGAACCAATAAAACACTCACACCCAGTCAAAAGATATGGGTTTAATCCATCACCGTTCTTTTGCCCACACTGCCACCCCAGTTCAGACATGGCTATATGCAAATCAGTCTGACCCTGTGCCTCATGGGAACAGTCCAGCCCGAACTGCCAAGCCATGCCTTCCCTGGATGGAAACAAGCTTCCGAGGACCGGTTTCTGGCATTCCAGCCATCTTCAGCCCGGCTTGCTTGAATCCAGTGGCAAAGTGAGCAAGGGACTCACTTCTGAGCATACCCTGGCACACTTATGGCGGCCAAAAGCGGTACAAAAGGGGGTGGTAATGGACGGAGCATCTGAACCAATCAAACACTCACACGCAGTCAAAATATCTGGGTTTAATCCATCACCGTTCTTTAGCCCACTCTGCAACCCCAGTTCAGACATGGCTATATGCAAATCAGTCTGACCCTGTGCCTCATGGGAACAGTCCAGCCTGAACTGCCAAGCCATGCCTTCCCTGGACCGGAAACAAGCTTCCGAGAACTGGTTTCTGGCATTCCAGCCGTCTTCAGCCCGGCTTGCTTGAATCCAGTGGCAAAGTGAGCAAGGGTCTCACGTCTGAGCATAACCTGCCACACTTATGGTGGCCAAAAGCGGTACAAAAGGGGGTGGTAATGGACGGAGCATCTGAACCAATCAAACACTCACACCCAGTCAAAAGATCTGGGTTTAATCCATCACCGTTCTTTAGCCCACTCTGCCACCCCAGTTCAGACATGACTATATGCAAATCAGTATGACCCTGTGCCTCATTGGAACAGTCCAGCCCGAACTGCCAAGCCATGCCTTCCCTGGACCGGAAACAAGCTTCAGAGGACCGGTTTCTGGCATTCCAGATCTTTTGACTGGGTGTGAGTGTTTGATTGGTTCAGATGATCCGTCCATTACCACCCCCTTTGCCACTGGATTCAAGCAAGCCGGGCTGAAGACGGCTGGAATGCCAGAAACCGGTCCTCGGAAGCTTGTTTCCGGTTCAGGGAAGGCATGGCTTGGCAGTTCGGGCTGGACTGTTCCCATGAGGCACAGGGTCAGACTGATTTGCATACAGCCATGTCTGAACTGGGGTGGCAGAGTGGGCTAAAGAACGGTGATGGATTAAACCCAGATCTTTTGACTGGGTGTGAGTGTTTGATTGGTTCAGATGCTCCGTCCATTACCACCCCCTTTTGTACTGCTTTTGGCCGCCATAAGTGTGGCAGGGTATGTTCAGACGTGAGTCCCTTGACTCCCTTAAACCCAGATCTTTTGTCTGGGTGTGAGTGTTTGATTGGTTCAGATGCTCCGTCCATTACCACCCCCTTTTGTACATCTTCCACAAGGCCGCAATTGCATCCAAACTACGACGAATGATCAACTGCTCCCTCAAGACAGCCACATTCCCTGACAACTGGAAATGTGCCGAAGTCAAACCCCTCCTCAAGAAGCTCTTCGCAGACCTGATAGACCTCAAAAACTTCAGGTCCATCTCACTTCTCCCCTTCGCTGCCAAAGTCATCGAGAAAGTCATCAACACCCAGCTAGCGCACTTCATAGAAACCAACTATATCCTCGACTCCTCTCAATCTGGATTTTGAGGCAACCACAGCACAGAGACTGCCATCATAGCCACCACTGACGACATCCGCACCCTCCCCAACCAAGGCCACACTGCAGCCCTCATCCTACTAGACCTCTCAGCAGCCTTCAACACCGTCTCCTAGCACTGACTTACTGCCAGACTCCACGACGCCGGCATCCAGGGAACTGCCTTAGACTGGATTTGATCTTTCCTCTCAGGCAGAAGACAAAGAATAAGACTCCCGCCCTTCCTCTCCGAAACTACAGAGATCAGATGCAGAGTACCCCAAAGATCATCCCTCAGCCCCATGTTCTTCAACGTCCACATGGCCCCCCTCGCAACTACGGTCAGAAAACATGGACTCAACATAGTCTCTTACCCCAACAACACCCAACTCATATTCTCCCTCACCAAGGAACCCCACATAACCAGGCACAGTTTCCAAGAAGGGATGAAGTTGTTGCATCCTGAATGAGCAGCAGCTGTCTGAAGCTCAACTCAGAGAAAAGAGAAGTCCTCATCCTCAGATCCACCCACTCCGCATGGGAGAACACTTGGTGGCCCCCTGCCCTTGGAAACCCACCCACCCCTACCGACCACGCTTACAACCTTGGCCTCACATTCAACTCTTCACTCACCATGAACCACCAGATCAATGCCGTCTCCTCCACATGCTTCAACACCCTCTGCATACTCCGCATGACCTTCAAATGGATCCCCGCCGACTCCAAGAAGACCGTCACCCACGCACTCATCACCAGCAGACTGGACTACAGAAACCTGCTCTATGCCAGAATCAACAAACCACTGCTCCGCAAACTCTAGACCGTCCAGAACACCGCAGCCAGACTCTTCCTCAACATCTCACGACATGACCACATCAACCAACACCTCCACTGCCTCTACTTGTTCCCCATCAAAAAAAGAATAACCTTCAAACCGCTCACACAGCCAACAAAGCCCTCCATAACACCGGACCCCAAAACCTCAACAAATGAATCTCGTTCCACACCCCTAAGAGACACCTCCGCTCTGCCAACCTTGCCACGGTCCCCCACATCCACAGGGCCAGAGCGGGTGGCAGATCCTTCTCCTACGGTAAACAACGTTTAGGACGAAACTTTTTTCCCGCATGGAATCACAACGCGGTTGATACAATGACCGCGTTGTGATTCCGTATACCATTACTCCACAAGTCGGAACAACGACTTGCGGAGGGGTGGGAAGGTGTTGGATTTAAAATCCAACAACTTCTCTAGTGTCCGCACAGACTGGGGTTGTAATAGTAAATTATACTATTCCAACATCCAGCGCCCCCCCTCTGCAAGTCGTTGTTCCGAATTGCGAAGTAATGGTATGCGGAAGTACAACGCGGTCGTTGTAATGACCGCGTTGTGATTCTTTGAAGGAAAAAGACGTATATTCTCCTACATCACAGCCAAGACCTGGAACAAACTCTCCTTCCACATCAGACAAAGCCTGACACTGCACCTATTCAGAAAGGATATCAAGACCTGGCTCTTCGGATGACCTCGGAGCTGCACAAATCCACATCCCCCCAGCACCTTGGGACCCACATGGGTGAGTAGCGCGCTCTAAAAATCTGTAATTGATTACTGTATGTGTTTATGCTGAGACCAGATCTGGTGCCAGCATTAGAAGTGGTTGGTTACAGCTCTTGAGGGATTGAATATGTGTTTTTGCATGATGATGGAAGCAAGTGGTTGGTTGCAACAGGGTGGTCTGTTGTAAAATGTGCCCATGCTTAGGCATCAAATTGTTTGCTGTTGTCTGCGATGCTCATGCATCATGAGGGCTGTTTTTGATATGAGCACTAAGATGTGAGAAGCTGAAAAAGCCAGCAAAAACCTTAACTGGCCTTGGGTTGCGATGCACTTCCTACAGACGGTGCCGATGAATGGCATGAATGGCATGTGCATCCTTGTGCTGACAATGACGTTTGTTGCAAACCTTGGAAACTAGCCCTTGGGTGCAGCCAATATCAGCAATGGGACACATACTCATGAAATGGTCATGTGAGTACTCATCACCCTAGATAAGACGTGAGCGAACTTCCTGTTATTTCATTGTTCAAGGAAATAACCACAAATCAAACAACTTTCACCTACTTCTCGAAAGTAGTTAATGTTTAATAATTTAATAGGACACCACAAATACATTGAGCTGCACTTAATCCACAGGAGCTACAAAGAGGTTTTGTAAAGGAAACAGCAGGCTTGACGGTGTTTGTAGCATTTCTGTTTTTTAATAAGCATACTTTGAACTGCTGGCCTTTGGTGCATCAGGCTACACAAAGAGCACATGATAAAACTATACCGTAATATATAGAAATGAATGCATAAGTTTCAGAAGCCCGTTCCGGGGGCCACAGCTACACAGGAGTTACTGGGCCCAACTGAGGTGGTTGAGATCTTTTACAGTTGATGCCCCGGGGCTCACCCTACAATAGATTCTGCTGAATTGGGTCAAGCACCCCCTTCAGCACCTGACTCTCACATGGGTAGCGTAGCTTGAGCAGTCAAGGCTCCCTCAGGGGAAGCTCAGATACAGTTCAGTGAACACGACTCATAACTCAACATGCGGGTAGCACGGCAATAAATCGATGGCCAAAAACGTATTTTTGCATAAAACAAAGTATTTATTCTAATTCTACACATGCAAAGGCAAACAATATTTAAAAAGCAATGACACAATCCCCTTGAGGATAGTGCTCTAGTAGTTGTCAGGCCTCTCCCTGTCCTCCCAACTCTTGTGAAACGGGCTTGATGTTATTCCCCATTCATTGATGGCCACATCAAGGGAATGTAAACTAATAGACCATACTCAAGAGTTCTTACCTCGGACTCTACAAGTAAATTCAATGGTTGGAGTCTAGGGCTTACCAGCACCAATGGTGGTATGTCCCTGGGCCCAAAAGGCCCAGTTCTTGGCTTACTGACTTTGGTGGCAAAGTACCCTGCAGCATTGCTGTGCAGTCCTGTCCTAATCAGCTGAGTCATCCTACCCACGATCACACATGGCAGCACCTGGAGGTGCGGGCTCTCGTCCCCTAACCAAGCTACCTGAAGCGGTAAGAAGGGAGAGGTGCTCAGTCTCTAGCGGTCACCCAGTAAGTCCTTTCTCCCTCAGCAGAGTGTGAGGCTGGTCTCCGTACTCCAATGGAGCTCCATGGGGGCAGTCTACAAAATGCTGTTGAGTTCCAGCTTAGTCACACCAGTTTCCTGGTCCTGAGTGACGACTTGAGCCTCTTGTCTTCAGCATCTCAGGGCCTCCTCCTGGCATATGGGGTTGCTACTCCAGCCTTCACACTCTGGTCTCGCTAGCCTCACTTGGATAGTCCTGGCAGCCCCCCTGGCATACTGGGTCGCCAAGCCACTTCAGGACATGGGCAACAGCCAGGGAACATGTTTGTCCTGCCATGCAACATAGGCCCCTCCTGGCATACAGTGTTGCCCAGTTAATTTGGCACTCGGGCAATCGACCAATGGGTGCGGGGATGGGTTTCTCCTGCCACAATTCATAGGCAGTCAGTGGCGGCATTTCGTGCCATACGAGGTTGTCCAGTTAATTCAGCACACTGGGAATGACCCAATTGGTGTGTAATTGAGTTCATGGCATTCCCTCCTGGCATACGTGGTCACAGATGAAGTTCAACACATGGGCTATGTCCCGATCAGTGTGGGGCTGGATTCCTCACACAGAGAGTCCTCAAGCTAGGGATCTCCAGTTGGACCTCGCTCCCTTGAACGCTCTGCTCTTTCTCACAGGCACACCAGTCTTAACGAGCAGGCAAGCGCTGGTGCGTCAGGTTCCAGGGCCGGTGATCTTGGCTTCCCTGGGTGATGTCCCCTCACCCAGCATGGAGACTAGCAGGCGGCACTCCTAGTCCAGGTCACAGGAAAATAATAAATCAATCAAACATTTGTACAGTGCACACTGTCACCCCTAGGAGTATCTGGGTGCTGAGGGTGCTGTGTCTCAGTCGAAAAGCCAGGTCTTGAGTCCGCCAGGGAGGGTGCAGATTGGAGGTGGAGGGGCAGGTCAGAGGTTGGAAGTGGACGGGTGCAGAGCTTCCCCTCCTGACACAGCTCGGCTGGCTGCTCTGCAGATGATAAAGTTTGGGTTCTCAGACTCCTCTACTTATAGTCCTTTTCCAGACACAAAATGTATTTTAGGGTCTGGACCTTTGAGGTTGTGAAAATCTCTCCCCATTCTTCTTCCTCGTGAAGGGTGTCTGTCATGGCAGGCAGGACTCCAAAAGCTGATTAACCCACAACAAGATTCATAAAAGTGACCAGGTTTCACACCTGGATATCAGGCCCAGTGATATTTGCATCAAAGGCTAATCCCAGGCCCCGGGTCCTACTCTATACGATTCTCTTATCAGCCCATTCTCCCTGTTCCTGAGAAGTGTCCAGTCCCCTTTCCTGGTGATCTGTAGTTGAATCAAAGAGCCCTCTGAACTGCACAGGGAGAGTTTAGCTCTCCCCTCATCCATTGCTTATGCCACACAGCTAACAGGAATGCAGCAATACACAATTCTGTCCGGGGGGATTCCCCTACTCCTCATGTTTTCACCGGCAGGCCCGGGCTTCCCAAAATGGAACTCAAGGTCCTCCATGTTATGCACTAGTGCTGGCACTGCTGCACTCAGGGTACATTCACAGCACATATACACACATACACTTCCACATCAACCTGATGTAGGCCAAGGAAAAGTTAAATACACAACGGCAGAACTTTTACAAAGTTGAGTGAGCCAGTAGGCCTCACTCCAGTGACACAGGGTAAAAAGAACCTGTTCATTACTACTGATCACTACATGGTATATTGACATCATTGCGCTTGCAGTATTTAACTCTTGGTGAAAGCGGTTGTCTTCCACTACTAAGAGGGTAGCGCTTTAGGCGCCCCTCCCAGTCCAACAAGACCGCAATCCATGAGACATGCTTATGTCATGACACACACATGATCCATGTTCGCCTATGACAAGAAAATCAGCATTAGGGATCCAGACAACAATACACTTGGGCCCTCCAGACAGGGGTACACAGCTCTCAACATGAAGAGTCTTTTTCCGTCCCAACAATACTCTGATTAGAAAATGTCAAAAATAATTAAAGCTGATACATGCCATACACATATGGATGGAGGATTGAGTCTAAAATAGAATTTATAAAATAAATCATAAATATTGATTCACTAAAACATGCAAAAAGGACAACATCCTCCATCTGGCAAAACGATGCATGCCAAATGAAGAGAAATTTTTATATTTTGAAAGGAATTTCAATTCAGAGTGTGCTTCTTTTGTATTTAAACAGAAAGTTAAACATGTCTTTGTGTTAAAGATAAATTACCCCCAGCCATATGTTTTAAGCGTACTGCGAGTTGCTAAGAAGTTTTGGGACTATACAAAGGAACGAGGCCAAAGGCCAAGTTCCTGTACAAGTTCTTGGAAATCCGAGGTGACTTGCAGTATCCTTACAGTGTACGACAGAGGGTATTTTATTCCTTATAATAAATTTTCATACTATTACCCTTTCCTCAAACTTAAATACTTGGTATCCTCCTCCTTCATATGAAAGAGATACTCTAGTCACAGACATAAAGAATAAAATTGGAGTATAGTTTGAAATGAAACACAAATAAAGGTGTTAGCAATTTGTTGCAAAAGACAGATCAGTTTAATGTATTTGATTAAAAAATGATGAAGTTCACAATGGATAATTAATAAAGCCATATTCAGTTTTTTTCTCTAATTACTCTTAGTGTGCAAAAACATGATCAAGTTCTCATGAATATCTTTTTTCTGCTCATCACTGTTTTAAGAAAAACAGATTAGAAGAGTAACAAACATTTCTCTTCCAGGGGATCCTCATCAATAGTCATAAGCACTGAATATTCCCGCCCATGTGCGGGACCCCGGAAACAATATAAAAATATATATGTAAATAACACATATATCTTGCTCCACATATATGTATGTACATATACTATTTTTCTCACCACAATGCAGCTCCATAACTGAGGGTAAAAACAATGTAAACACATATACATGCACTGCAATTATTTAGGAAACAAAAGAAAGCAAACACATTAGGTCAAATAATCTTTGAACTTTGTGTTTTAATGAGTAAACTACTCATAAATCCTGAAAATTGCTTATAAATAGACATTGTTAGCCCTCAGGCTGCATTGTAAAAACAATAGCATAGAAAATGAAACCATTTTCAACTGGCACCGTGCCTTTAAGGCAGCCATGACCCCAGGCTTCCCATCATGCCTCAGGTGTGACAGTTAGGTCAGTTGTTCTTTCCGGCTCCTTCAGTCAGGACCCTGGTGAAACAGCTCCTTTCTTTTTTGACTTTCTGTCAAAAAATATTACAACTAATCTACAATTTTTGCTTTCACTCGACGTCTTTTAGACATAGGGTGTTGCTTAAACCTTTTTTAGGCTTAAAAAATGTGTTTTTCCTGTCAAAGATGCCATCTCTCTTTGACAAATGTCCTTCGTGTGGAAGGAAGATGGCCAAGATAGACACTCATTCTGTCTGTATCCTGTGCTTGCCAGATTCTCATTCCTCTAAAACCTGTGAACACTGCCAGGTTTTAACTTCCAGGACTCTTAAGGAACGTGAGAGGATTCGAATTTATGGGCTTTCTGAGAGAGGAAGATCTCCCAAGAAGCAGAAAAGTCGGAAGGCGCAGTCGACGTCGAGAGTAGCCCCGACTGGTTCACATTCGACGTCGGGATCGGCGTTGGAGAAGCAGTCGACGGCGGCGAAGAAGATGTCTTCAGCGTCTACATCTAAGGTACCTCCGCTACAGTCAGCGTCGAGGGATAGATCCCCGTCGAAGCGGAAGGGCTCGACGGCGAGTCATATGACGTCGAAGCAGCATCGTCATGCTATGACGTCGAAGCATTCTCTGTCGACGCCGGGCCATCGGCGTTCGACGTCGAGTCATCCTCCGTCGACGACTAGTCATGGTCGTTCGGCGACGAGGGAGCCTCTGTCGACACATCATCGGTCGACGTCGATGCAGCCAACGTCGACGCCTGGTCAAGAGCGTTCGACGTCGAAGCGTCATTCAGACTCGAGGCACGCCCAGTCGCCGACGAAACAACGGCGATCGGCGTCGAAACAGCCTCCATCGACATCGAGCAAACAACCTTCAACGTCGAAGGACAGTCATCGCCACCCGAGGTCGACTTTACAGAAAGCACGGTCGACATCGAGAGAGCGTCTGTCTGCTCAGCGCTCGACGTCGTTACGACCACCGTCGATGGATCAGCAAAGA
Organism: Lissotriton vulgaris; assembly: GCF_964263255.1. Lineage (NCBI taxonomy): Eukaryota > Metazoa > Chordata > Amphibia > Caudata > Salamandridae > Lissotriton > Lissotriton vulgaris. The sequence continues at coordinate 427,386,032 of NC_141695.1, read as the reverse complement.
TCCAGGGAACGGAGCTCTTCGCAGCCAGAGAACATTTCTCCTGCAGGATCAAAGGAGACGTCACCTTTGACACAGGTGGTTCAGGACAAGGAAAGTGGCTCATTGGACCAGGCTCAAGTCCTAGGACCACAGTTGGGTTCTCCAGGTTCAGCATCGGCTGCGGAGGTGGAACAATCTCCAGTACAAGATCCCCCTGCCAAGAGACGGAGGATTGCGGAAGAGAGATCTCGGTCGAGGTCTTCCTCTGGATCTCTAGTGAGTCTTTCTTCATCTTCCTCATCATCTCGCAGTGGCAGATACTCGGATGGACAAAGCTGCGCATCGAATAGGGAGAGGTCCAAATCTCCTGCAAGATCGCAACAGGATCGAACGGATCGACCCCCACGGTCACGTTTACCAGTGAAGGATCCCATCCACAAATCTCCTTCTATTCATCTTTCCCCAAGGTGGAATAGACCTCTTCACCACTGGGCAAAGGACAAGGAGACGGCAGATCGCCTGAAAAGATATCGAGACCAACCTCTTCCCCGCAGAGAACGGTCTCGTTCTAAGCATTCAAGTAAGAGACATTCTCGTCACAGAGAGCGTTCTCGTTCTAAAACGCGTTCAAGCAGAAGATCTAGGTCCAGGAGGTCACGTAGTTCTTCAAGTTCTTCAAGAACCCGTTCTCAGAGAGCTTACTCTCCGACCCTTACAAGCAGCCCACGCTCGAGGGTATCTCCAATTGAAGATATTTTCTCGTTCCAGGATATCTTGGGCAGGGGAGCGCTGAAGCTGGGAGTACCGATGACAGCTCCACAAATCAAGACGACTGTCATATTTGAAACCCTGCAACACTGAACAGCACCCAAACCGTTGTTGCCAATGGTTCCGGGTATAATGGAACCTGTGAACGAAGTCTTTCTCACTCCGGCAACGGTGAAGTCCGTTCCAGCGAGGATTCTGAAAAAAGTATCGCCCTCCGCAGGAGGATCCTCTGTTCCTCAAGGCTGATCCCCCGCCAGATTCAGTAATCATTGCGGGGGCAAGAAAATCCAATGCAGTAGCTTCCTCGTCCACGGTACCTCCGGATAAGGATAGCAAGGTGCAAGACTCGTGGGGGAGAAGAGTTTGTAACACCTCAGCCTCTTTCCTCAAAGTCTCCAATGCGGAAGCACTACTCGGCAGGTATGACAGAGCTCTGTGGGACTCTCTTCAGAGATTTACTGCTAAACTTCCTCAGGAAGATAGAAAGGATTTTGAGGAGGTTCTGATGGAGGGCGGTCAAGTCTCCAATCAGATTATAGGAGCGGCGGCAGATGGGGCAACGCTGGCTGGGCATGGCTATGTACATGGAATCACAGCAAGGAGAACCTCTTGGTTACGCCTCACAGCATTGAAAACAGAGGCTCAAGCCAGAATCCTAAACCTTCCTTTTTCAGGCACATCTCTTTTTGGAGCAAGTGCGGATGAGGAGATGCAACGCATGAAGACTGAGTTGGACACCCTCAAAGCCGTGGGGCTTGAGAAGAAAAAGGAATTCAGGAAGAAATTCCGTTCGAACAACAAGGGTTCTTCGAAGCAGAGGGTTCAAACCCCTCACTGGCAGAAAGGCCAGAACCAACAGAACCAACAAAAGTCTCAATACAAGGGCAAGGGCAATTCCAAGGGAAATGGAAATCAGCGCCAAGGCAACAACTTCAATAAATCTCAGCAGAAGCAATGAGTATTCACTTCCCCCAGCGCCGTTACCCACTCCAGTGGGGGGAAGCATTGCGCATCACAGGACAGAGTGGCAGGCCATCACAAAAGATCAATGGGTGTTGTCTACGCTGCAGAATGGGTACTGTCTTCGTTTCCATCGTCTACCTCCACCCGTTTCCCCGATGTCAACATCAAGCCACCAGCTACAAAGGTTAAAGAAGGAAGTAGCTACACTCCTCGAGAAAGAAGCCATCGAGAGAGTGCCGGTGTCCCAAAGGGGGAAAGGAGTGTACTCGAGGTATTTTCTGGTCAGAAAAAGGGCCAAAAGGAAGAATAAAGGCCCATTCTGGACTTGAGAACACTCAATCTGCATGTACGAAAAGAAAAGTTTCGCATGTTGGCGCTTCACCAAATATATCCACATCTCAGGAAGGAGGATTGGATGTGTTCGATGGACCTTCAAGATGGATAGATCCCCGTCGAAGCGGAAGGGCTCGACGGCGAGTCATATGACGTCGAAGCAGCATCGTCATGCTATGACGTTGAGGCATTCTCCGTCGACGCCGGGCCATCGCCGTTCGACGTCGAGTCATCCTCCGTCGACGACTAGTCATGGTCGTTCGGCGTCGAGGGAGCCTCTGTCGACACATCATCGGTCGACATCAATGCAGCCAACGTCGACGCCTGGTCAAGAGCGTTCGACGTCGAAGCGTCATTCGGACTCGAGGCACGCCCAGTCGCTGACGAAACAACGGCGATCGGCGTCGAAACAGCCTCCATCGACGTCGAGCAAACAACCTTCAACGTCGAAGGACAGTCATCGCCACCCGAGGTCGACTTTACAGAAAGCACGGTCGACGTCGAGAGAGCGTCTGTCTGCTCAGCGCTCGACGTCGTTACGACCACCGTCGATGGATCAGCAAAGATCCAGGGAACGGAGCTCTTCGCAGCCAGAGAACATTTCTCCTGCAAGATCAAAGGAGACGTCACCTTTGACACAGGTGGTTCAGGACAAGGAAAGTGGCTCATTGGACCAGGCTCAAGTCCTAGGACCACAGTTGGGTTCTCCAGGTTCAGCATCGGCTGCGGAGGTGGAACAATCTCCAGTACAAGATCCCCCTGCCAAGAGACGGAGGATTGCGGAAGAGAGATCTCGGTCGAGGTCTTCCTCTGGATCTCTAGTGAGTCTTTCTTCATCTTCCTCATCATCTCGCAGTGGCAGATACTCGGATGGACAAAGCTGCGCATCGAATAGGGAGAGGTCCAAATCTCCTGCAAGATCGCAACAGGATCGAACGGATCGACCCCCACGGTCACGTTCACCAGTGAAGGATCCCATCCACAAATCTCCTTCTATTCATCTTTCCCCAAGGTGGAATAGACCTCTTCACCACTGGGCAAAGGACAAGGAGACGGCAGATCGCCTGAAAAGATATCGAGACCAACCTCTTCCCCGCAGAGAACGGTCTCTTTCTAAGCATTCAAGTAAGAGACATTCTCGTCACAGAGAGCGTTCTCGTTCTAAAACGCGTTCAAGCAGAAGATCTCGGTCCAGGAGGTCACGTAGTTCTTCAAGTTCTTCGAGAACCCGTTCTCACAGAGCTTACTCTCCGACCCTTACAAGCACCCCACGCTCGAGGGTATCTCCAATTGAAGATATTTTCTCGTTCCAGGATATCTTGGGCAGGGGAGCCCTGAAGCTGGGAGTACCAATGACAGCTCCACAAATCAAGACGACTGTCATATTTGAAACCTTGCAACACAGAACAGCACCCAAACCGTTGTTGCCGATGGTTCCAGGTATAATGGAACCTGTGAACGAAGTCTTTCTCACTCCGGCAACGGTGAAGTCCGTTCCAGCAAGGATTCTGAAAAAGTATCGCCCTCCGGAGGAGGATCCTCTGTTCCTCAAGGCTGATCCCCCGCCAGATTCAGTAATCATTGCGGCGGCAAGAAATTCCAATGCGGTAGCTTCCTCGTCCACGGTACCTCCGGATAAGGATAGCAAGGTGCAAGACTCGTGGGGGAGAAGAGTTTGTAACACCTCAGCCTCTTTCCTCAAAGTCTCCAATGCGGAAGCACTACTCGGCAGGTATGACAGAGCTCTGTGGGACTCTCTTCAGAGATTTACTGCTAAACTTCCTCAGGAAGATAGAAAGGATTTTGAGGAGGTTCTGATGGAGGGCGGTCAAGTCTCCAATCAGATTATAGGAGCGGCGGCAGATGGGGCAACGCTGGCTGGGCATGGCTATGTACATGGAATCACAGCAAGGAGAACCTCTTGGTTACGCCTCACAGCATTGAAACCAGAGGCTCAAGCCAGAATCCTAAACCTTCCTTTTTCAGGCACATCTCTTTTTGGAGCAAGTGTGGATGAGGAGATGCAACGCATGAAGACTGAGTTGGACACCCTCAAAGCCGTGGGGCTTGAGAAGAAAAAGGAATTCAGGAAGAAATTCCGTTCGAACAACAAGGGTTCTTCGAAGCAGAGGGTTTAAACCCCTCACTGGCAGAAAGGCCAGAACCAACAGAACCAACAAAAGTCTCAATACAAGGGCAAGGGCAATTCCAAGGGAAATGGAAATCAGAGCCAAGGCAACAACTTCAATAAATCTCAGCAGAAGCAATGAGTATTCACTTCCCCCAGCGCCGTTACCCACTCCAGTGGGGGGAAGCATTGCGCATCACAGGACAGAGTGGCAGGCCATCACAAAAGATCAATGGGTGTTGTCTACGCTGCAGATTGGGTGCTGTCTTCGTTTCCATCGTCTACCTCCACCCGTTTCCCCGATGTCAACATCAAGCCACCAGCTACAAAGGTTAAAGAAGGAAGTAGCTACACTCCTCGAGAAAGAAGCCATCGAGAGAGTGCCGGTGTCCCAAAGGGGGAAAGGAGTGTACTCGAGGTATTTTCTGGTCAGAAAAAAGGGCCAAAAGGAAGAATACAGGCCCATTCTGGACTTGAGAACACTCAATCTGCATGTACGAAAAGAAAAGTTTTGCATGTTGGCGCTTCACCAAATATATCCACATCTCAGGAAGGGGGATTGGATGTGTTCGATGGACCTTCAAGATGCGTACTTTCATATACCAATACGGCCCGATCACAGGAGATTCCTTCGGTTCCGGGTGGGGACCTCCCACTACCAGTTCAAAGTCCTTCCGTTTGGGTTGAAGTCGGCTCCCAGGGTGTTCACGAAGTGTGTCGCAGTGGTGGCGGCAGCTCTACGCCGCAGGGGAGTCTTCGTATACCCATACTTAGACGATTGGCTGTTGAAAGGTCCAACTCCAGACAACGTAAGGAATCAATTCCAGACATGCATAGAACTGTGTCAGCGTCTCGGACTGCATGTCAATTACAGCAAGTCTGTTTCTCAACCCACTCAGAAGATCCACTTCCTAGGAGCTCTGCTAGACTCCGAGCTAGGAAAAGTGTTTCCTTCAGAGGAGAGACAGTTTTCGATAGCCCTCAAATGCCAGACAATTCTTCACCACAGGTCTCAGAAGGTGCGGAAGATAGCCTCACTCTTGGGGTCGATGGTTTCCTGCATTTACCTGGTACCGAACGCCAGACTTCGGATGCGTCCTCTTCAGCAGGATCTGGAGGACAAATGGGACCAATACTCAGATCGATGGGACGATCACATCACTTTGTCGGAGGTAGCTCAATCTTCCCTCAAGTGGTGGACGAAGAGACAGAACATGCAGGTGGAGATTCTGTTCCATCAACCTCCTCCCACACAGACGATCATCACAGACGCATCGTTGCAAGGATGGGGGGCGCACATGGGTCCTCTACAAGTGCAGGGTCTGTGGTCTTCCAAAGAAAGCACATATCACATCAACTTGCTGGAATTGAGAGCGGTTCACCTGGCTCTCAAAGCGTTTCTTCCCTCGCTTCAGGAGAAAATGGTTCTAGTACAGACGGACAAAACCAACACGATGTACTATTTGAACAAGCAGGGAGGAACACGCTCAAGAACTCTGTCTCTGGAGGCTCAGCGCATCTGGCATTGGCTTCTGGCTCGCAAGTTGTCTGTTCAGGCAGTCCACCTCCCAGGAGAGCAGAACGTGAGGGCGGACGCACTAAGTCGGCACTTCGAAGACAAAGAAGACTGGGTTCTCAACGACGAAATGCTCGACGACATTTTCCAGTCATGGGGTCGTCCTTCCATAGATCTCTTCGCGGACAACGAAAACACCAAATGCCCAAGCTTCGCCTCCAGGTTCTATCGACCAGGAACGAGAGGGAATGCTCTTTTAATCGACTGGTCAGGGCAGTTTGTGTACGCCTTTCCACCCCTTCCGCTGATCCCGAAGGTGGTGAGCAAGCTGAACCACTCGTGCACAACAATGATCCTGATTGCCCCCGACTGGCCGAGGCAATGGTGGTACACGGACCTACTTCACCTGTCAGTGTCTCCTCACAAGAGGCTTCCATGCAGGCAGGACCTGTTATCGAAGATGAACGGGAGGATTCACCATCCCAACCTTCCATCACTGAACTTGGCAGCATGGCTCCTGAGGTCATTCAGTACGGCCATCTAGGACTGCCACAGGACTGCATGTCCATTCTGAAAGAAGCACGACGGCCTTCCACAAGACATTCTTATGCATGCAAGTGGAAGAGATTCTATATGTGGTGCATGCAGAATGGTCACAATCCGGTAAAGAGTCAGGAAGAAGCAGTTCTCCCATACTTGTTGTACCTGACTAAAGCAGGTTTGAAGTTTAACTCCATTTAGGTGCATTTAGCCGCTATAACAGCTTATAGGCGATCACCTTCACAAACTTCTTTTTTTCAGCTTCCGGCAGTAAAAGATTTCCTGCAAGGTCTGAAAAAGGTGTACCCTCCTGTACGGCCTCCTGCTCCGCCCTGGGAGCTGAACCTAGTCCTATCAAAATTGATGGGCCCTCCTTTTGAGCCCATTCATAAAGCTACTTTACAGCATATTTCCTGGAAAGCGGCTTTTTTGGTAGCGATTACGTCAGCCCGTAGGGTGAGCGAAATTCAGGCTCTCTGTACTAAAGAACCGTATACAGTTTTTCATTTAAACAGAGTGGTGCTTAGAACGCACCCTTCTTTCCTGCCGAAAGTGGTATCAGATTTTCATGTCAATCAGGCTATCTCTTTACCCACTTTCTTTCCTAATCCCTCTACACCAGCTGAGAGGGCGTTACACTCTTTGGACCTGAAAAGGGTTTTAAAGTTCTATCTGGACAGGTCCAAGTCTATTCGACATTCTGATCAATTGTTTGTTAACTACGGATCGATCAGAACTGGTCATGCTGCCTCGAAACGTTCTATCTCCAGGTGGATCGTTTCGTGTATCAAGCTTGCTTACCAATTGGCGCAGAAGCCTTTAGGGGGTAATCCTAAGGCGCATTCCACTAGAGGTAGAGCAGCCACGGCGGCTTACCTGCATGATGTGCCCATGTCTGAGATTTGTAAAGCGACGACCTGGAGGTCTGTCCATACATTTACCAGACATTACTGTCTAGATTCTGACACGAGAGCAGATACCCAGGTGGGCCAGGCCTCCCTGAGGAATCTGTTTAACAGCTGAGGATTTGGCTGTTATAATTTGGTTGGGTCATGTACTTCTCATTTACCTGCAGGTGGTTGATGGGCTTGCTATTCTATTCAGTGCTTATGACTATTGATGAGGATCCCCTGGAAGAGAAGGATAAGTTATTTACCTGTAATCCTAGTTCTCTTCCAGGGGTATCCTCATCAAAGTCATAAGCAACCCACCCGCCTCCCCAGGTAAATGAGATTCGGTACTGTTTTTCCAATCTTGTGGTTGAGCCCTGTCTTCAGGGTTATGCAAAGAACAACTGACCTAACTGTCACCCCTGAGGCATGATGGGAAGCCTGGGGTCATGGCTGCCTTAAAGGCACGGTGCCAGTTTTTGTTGAAAATGGTTTCATTTTCTATGCTATTGTTTTTACAATGCAGCCTGAGGGCTAACAATGTCTATTTATAAGCAATTTTCAGGATTTATGAGTAGTTTACTCATTAAAACACAAAGTTCAAAGATTATTTGACCTAATGTGTTTGCTTTCTTTTGTTTCCTAAATAATTGCAGTGCATGTATATGTGTTTACATTGTTTTTACCCTCAGTTATGGAGCTGCATTGTGGTGAGAAAAATAGTATATGTACATACATATATGTGGAGCGAGATATATGTGTTCTTTACATATATATTTTTATATTGTTTCCGGGGTCCCGCACATGGGCGGGAATATTCAGTGCTTATGACTTTGATGAGGATACCCCTGGAAGAGAACTAGGATTACAGGTAAGTAACTTATCCATTTTCATCATCTCTGCGTGTTTAAACTGCAGCTGTAATTATGGTGTGTGACCTGTATTTCACCTTGGTTGTTGATGCCTGTATTAGAAATCGACTGTAATAAATGATTGCAGTTAAGCAGTTGTGTTATTTTCTTAAGTCATACATCGCCTATAAGAAGGAAATTCGAAAAATGCTTATATACAGTATTGGAGGCTCCCATGTATTATAGAGGTCTTTGTCATGGGTAAAGGACATGCTATGATTTACTTCACTTAAGTTGCAACACCAAAATGCCTTCTTCCAGAGCAAACAACCAAGGTGAAAGGTAGATCAAGGAGGATAATTACAGCAATAGTTTAAAGGAGGAAAACATGGCCGCGTTAGCGGAACTTTCATGCCTCTAACGCGGTACTTTATTATCGCCTTATTTAAAAGCTCGCGCTAACCTGTGTTAGCGCTAGTTTCCGTGAGTTAGCTGCCGGTTTTTCATCACCCTGTATGCCATCGCTAATGACATGCAAACTATGCGTTCCAGAGCAAAACAACATGTAAATAGTCGCTAACACAGCTTTGCGGTATTAACAAGCCTGCAGCAGACCCGTGAAGCGACAAGAAAAATCATGCTATGCACCCTTTATTTCAGGTATTTAATGTCTGCAAAAATTTCTGACTTAGCCACACATATAATGTGAGGTGGATTGTACAGCTGAGTCCACATCTTCCTATCACCAAGGATTAGCTTATCGCTGCTGTTTATACGCTTTATTTCCAGCGATGTGCGCGAAATTCCCCGCTATCCCAGGATTTATTATCGCCGTGGAGATATGCGTTGATAATAACGCAATATCTCAGCGATAAGATCCTGCGATACGCGGCGTTAAACAAAATCGTGCGTTCTGCGATATTTATTGCAGTACGTTGATAATATGCTCCATGGACTGTTTTTTCTTTCTGATGATATGTTTCTCTAAAATGAACAGTGATCAACAGAAAGGAGATAAATATTTATTGCAACATGTTTAGTTTCTGCATGCTATAGGTTAATTCATGAAAGACAGAATTGCCCTGCATGTTTCTACATATTCTGAGGTATTGCCTTTTTTTTATCAGACTTACATTAAACTGAGCCTAAATATCTTTTGCAAGAAATTGCTAACTGTTTTGTGAAGTGTTTAATTTCACACTTCAGTTTCTACTTTAATTCTTCATATTTGCAAATATACTATCTCTTTTATATGAAAAAGTAAGATACCCCAGAATTTAGCAGTTTTTCAGAAGGGTGATGGTGTGGTGATATATATCACAAGGAATAAAATGCACACTGCCGTAGGTTAAAAGCAAAAAGTATTGTAAGTCACTTCAGAGTTCCATGACCTATTAAAAGAACTTAGCCTTTGGCCATGTTCCTTTATGTCATTATTTGTACTTTATCCCATATATGTCTATAAAATATTTTTTTTCTATTATTTTCAAAATACCCGGTCAAAGTTGAATCATATTATGTTGTTTTCTACAATATGTGTATACTAGTGTGTGTATAACTCAATTCTTGGACCACAGTGCAATTAATTTGATGCAGTTTATTCAGACTTAAAGGTTATGTCTGCTCAGCCTTTTCTCCTAATCCTTTTACTCGTACAGAGGGCAAAGCAGTTTCAAATGTTAAAATGTCTTTCCTGCCAATTCGAGAGCTAACCATTGAAAGGATGACCTGAGTGAGAACTAATAGTCTCCAACTCAAATATATTTTAGGATATCCTGGAAAAAGTTATTAAACCTATGGTTAGAAACTTCAAAGCCCGGGGCACTCCTAGGTAAGAACGTTTCCTTCTAACCAATAGGTTACTCTTTATTGCAAATCGCAAATGGTGGGTTCGATGGTTCGTATGGTTCTTTACTCCATTGGCTTTACTGGAGCTCCAACTTTAGGCAATGTTATCTTCTTTCAATTTCAGCACCATGGATAGCTCCTCAGGTGTCATTGGTACTGAAGTTAGTTATAGAGGGAATTATATGGAGAGACAGGGTTGATGAAAATATGTCCCTTGTGTGGCTGATGGTCTGTGACCCTCACAGTTTCTCAACACCCCTCAGGTTGTGCCCCTGGCTTTTCATGGTCCTTTAACCTAACAGGTCACAAAATACTGCAAGGCTTACAGAAATATCTTAGGGCTAGATGTACAAAGCCTTTTTGTGGTTGTAAAACCAAAAGATTGCACACAGCCCTTTTATGAGTCAGGAAACTCTTTCTGATTCGTAAAAGGGTTTTTGCAACCATTTCGGAAACACAAATAGGGAGAGGCGTATAGGGGTGTCTCCCTACTATTTATAAGTCAGAATGGTATGTATCAATAGTTTGTAGCCACATTTGTGTTCACAAACCATTGACCAGTAAACAACTTATGACTTGGGTGGTAACTGAGATTTTTTAGGAAGGCTGTCAGGCAGCCTCAGAGGGATCAGACAGGGCCTCACTGCCTGTTCCTCTTGTTGGCTTCCCATATTGGAAACCTCTAAAAAGCAGCACCTGTCCCTTTAATCGACATTAGGTTCATTTTAATTGCTTCTAATATGGAAATGCAAATGCATGGACTGAGGCCCACTGTCACGAAATGCCTAATTAATGTTCATTGCAACCCCCCCCCCCCAATCCCGTGAATGGACAACTGGAAATGACACCTATTAGTGCATAAGTTGTATTGCAAAGTGTATCATGTGTGCAAACCAATGGGCAAATTGCACATGCCTGGTATGCAAACAGGAATTGTACAGCAAGCCCCTTGTTGCTAGGCTTCATTGTTTGTATTTACAGTCCAGTTTTTCTGGGACCTTTTGTGTCCTTTGACTCTAGGCACTTCTCAGGCAGGTAGTACCCTGGTTGCAAAACCGAGCTGTATCTCCATGTTTTCCCATTGTGCTAGGGATCGTCTCAAGCAAAGGAGGTGCTCGTTCTTTCGACACATTGCAGTTAGGGATGCACTGGGGGTATCTTCCCTGTGGATTTTCAGCTAAGTGTGCACTTTGCCTTCGTAGTTTCTCAGTTGGCGTCAGGGCAGCAAGAGACCGTATGGTATTATCCACAAAGCCGTCACATGTTCACCAATATTTATCCTGCTGCAAGGTGCACCTTTCTTGATCTTCAGTGTTGGCAGTGCGTGCCAAAGATGGAAGCAACAAAAAGACAGGAGATGACCAGCTCTAGCTTAGTGCCCGCACAGGTGGAGTCACACTGGTGTTGAATGGGGCTCGTGGTGGGATCCTTTACGGACAGAGTGTGGACCACTGAGCTCTCATGGTCGCTCATTGGTGCAATTAGAGTGCGAGGACGTGCTCCTTCAATGTAGTACCTACTTCTCAGTGTGGCATGTGCTTCTTTACACTGGTGAACAGTGTCCTAAGCAGCGCATCAGCATCCTTGTGATGCTGTAGCAGAAAGTCCTGTGTCCAGGCAAGGAGCCAGCCGCAGAGACAGCCTAAGAAAAAATCCAAACTATGACTGTCTCCTTTCTAGAAAACAGACACACGCTAAGAAATAATGCATACAACACCTGGCTTCCTGTTGGAGCATAGACACATAGGGGCATATTAACAAGCAGGGCGTTAAAATTATTGCAGTTTTAGCGGCAAAAAACTGCCGCTAAAGCAGCGATAATGGGCTTGATAATATGCCCTGGAGAATTCCAATAGAAGCTCAGGTTCACACTGTTGTGTGGCGTTTTAGGCTCTGAGTGAATTTTCCCGATTTATGCCCTTATATAGGTACAATTCACATTGCCCTTATATAGGCATAGAAATCAAACCCTTATTTAGGCATAGCCCATGCTACCCAAATACAGGCATAGCTACTTCCACCCGTACCAAACGTCACAACAATTTCTTGGAAAATCGACTTAAGCAGTTAGGGAACTTCCCCTTGCTTGAATAATGATTTGTCCAAGAACTCATGTACTTTGCAAAGAACAACTATTTCCTAGGGGTTCTTTCCTGACGTTATTATGCCGACTTTACGTCAATCTATGTCATTCCTAAACACCTTTAAGGTATAAATATACCTTCACTTGCTATGGCAAACTACAGTGGTTCGGAGCAGTTCAACTATCTACTTGCCCGACGCGGCTCGCTACAGCAAGTGCCGAAGGAAGTCGACCCTCCAGCTGACACACTCATCAAGAGGCTGTCTCTCTCGCTGAGAATCCAGCTCCAGTGTTTCCAAGCTCCCCTTGTGGGGTGTTGGGGGAATCGAGTCCTGAGACAGAGATACCAGACCTCCTTCATTATAAACCAAGGTATGGAGCTGATTAGAACGTAGAGAAACCTTTGGTAGATTCTAGGCAAAAACAACTAAACCTATGCTACACAATACCTACTTCTTCCGACGTACTAGACGCAGGTTAGGTACATTGGTGTAGGCGTATTTAGAAGCACCAGTTGAGTATTTTAGACAATGTTATTTATGTATGTATTTTTATATGGCTTAGAAACCATACAATGGTTTTACAGTTTTATTTTATAATACTATTCTTGCTGTACGCGTTACACTTTGCAGTCTGCTTAACGATTGTAGCAGTTCACTTCTCTTGCATGAGAAAAAAGACTGTTCAATAAACCTTTTTATTGAAAACACCAGTCTCTCTATTTCTCTGCAAACTCTGTTGAAACGAAGCATGCACGATTGACTGACTGAAATACTTATCTATTGTTTCCGTGACTCTAGAGATATATTTCTTATTCTTGGGAAACAAAGCTGTCATGTTTATGGGTTGTCAGAAACTAATCCCTTCTTGTGAATTCGAGACAGTTTCTAGTGACCTCTGAGCTAGCTGGCACTCACTACTAAGTTTAGTATATTCGATAGAGACCTAGTCGACCTCAGTTCTACGTCTAATCTATAGGATATATTATTCCAATGCTCAGAGCCTATTGGGAATATAGGAACTACACTACAACACCAGAACATGTGTTCTATTGGAATTCACAAGGCCATTTTATCAAGCCCATTATCCCGATTTAGCTGCAGTTTTCTGCATTTGGCTCTACAGAAAGCTAAATCTGAGCAGTAGAAGAAGAGCAGGTAGTTTGAGAGGGAGAAGCTGAGACTAGCTCACCAAGAATAAGAGGAAAGAAAAACAGGAGGAATGAGCCCGGGAAAAGAAGTTAAGAGAGCGTGAGAAGACGCTAAGAGAATCAGAAGAGAAACTAGAAACTGGGAGGAGAGGGAAAAGTACAGGGAACGACAGCTGGAGAAAGAAAAGATAGCCTCTGAGAAGGAGCTGCAGGTGTAGCTCCATCAGGATGAAGGGACTCCACGTCAGGCCAGGTTATCGCCAAGAGAGCTTGTACATATGTATGTGAAAGGGTTCAATATCTTGGAATGGTTTGTGAGCTTTGAGGTCGCTTGAAAGAAGGTGTCTAGACAACGGCTCTAATGATCCCCAAGGGGCAGCTGCCATTGAATGATGCCTGTGGCAGACCAGACAGTCTGTGAGCGAATGAAGGAAGCTCTGATTTGAAGGTTTGGGCTGAAGCAAGAGCAGTACCTTCAAAGTTTAAAGGAAAACAAGACAGTGGATGGTATTCTGTTTAAGACCTGGATTCACAGTATATTGTGTGGCTTGAATAAGTGAGTGAGAGGGATGAAGTTAAGGATTATACAGTTGATGGTGATATAATGAAACTAGGTGGAATACTCCACTCAACTTAGGCAATACCTGTTTGGTCTGACACAAAGGAACCCAGAGAAGCTTGAAGTGTTGGCTGACAAGTGGCTAGCCGACAGGGTGCATACGGGGCGAGACCAGCATGTGTCTAAGCCCAAGAGGGAGAAGAACTCTCCACAGACTAGTTAAAAACCGGAGGATAAGAGCTAGGGTAATTCCCATGGGACCATCGGAGGGCCCGGACGAAATGGGAATGGTAATGTTGTCTCTAGGAAGGAGGGTCATTAGAGGTTACTTCCAAGTCCAAGGTCGTGGCTTGCTGTTAGTGCCGACAAGTGGGACATAGCAAGATGTCTGGCTGTCAGATGAAATACACTGTATCAACTGTGCTCATGATAGTGAGCATGCTACACTTAGGTGTAGTGTAGAGGCCAAGTAGTGCTCAACCTAGTGGTGAGTGATGATGGAGATCTGGGAGAGGGACCCAGATATTCTGAAGCACATTCATTCTAACACAACGGGTTTGGTACAGGAGATTAGTATAAACTGGAGCAAAGTGCCTGTCCTGAGAAATACTGAAGCCTTCTGAGCTATTGTTGAGAGGAAGTTCTTTGGGTCTGAGGAGATTCTCCCTGGTACCAATGATACAGGCTTTATAGCCAGCATGGAGGGTATGGAGTACCTGTTTGCCTGAGTCGAGAATGGGCTAAAAGCAAGGCAGCCATGGTCAATGTTGGGGTAAGGAAAAAGCAAAGTGTTTGATGTCTCTTGGGGAATTATCTGATTGCCCCAGGCTTACTGCTAGGAGCCGAAGCCTTTCTGGGTTGGACCATATCAGATGTGTTGTTAAGAGCAGTTTTAGGACAATTCTGATACCATTTGCAATTTGCAAGGACACTGTAGCTTGTGGGAAAGGACTGATTCTGGGAAGGTATGGATGTCATTGTTTCTGCTCCAGAGGGAGTGGAGGAAAAGGCTCCCGGAACATACCAGTTGCTGGAGTCTGGCCCTACCTGAAATGATTTCCACTAGGCACAGGAAGAATGCTCTACACTTGTGGAACTTAAAAAGAAGGCCAAGGAACAGGTCAGCAGAGGAGTGGGAAACACTCATCCCTCTCGCGATCTACGCTCTTCCAATAAGAACTTGTTGGTGTCCCACTCTTTTAAATGGAAGAAACACAGTGGCCTCAGATACACGACCCTGGCTCCCCAATTCTGGAACATCCTCCCTCCCTACTTGCGCGTGGCGGATTCCTATATTCAATTTAGGAAATTAATTAAAACCTGGCTCTTCTCCCATGCTTACAATTGACACTCACTTTCTGTTGGGTACGGCGACCATTCCTGCTTATACAGCCAAGGAACCGCCTGGTGAACGTGCGCTCAACAAATACATTTTAACATACCATAACAAACACTACATAGGGTGGGATGATGGCCTACTCTATAGTGAGCCAGGAGCTAGCAAAAGGCTAGGGGCTCAGTTAGTGCATAGAAATTTCCTGTTGTCACTGGGCCACGAAGAGCCCTTGACAGGACACTTGGATGTTAGAACAAAACAGGATAGGTTGGACCTTCTGTTCTACTGGCCAAACATAGAGAGGGTCTGTCAAGCCTAAATCGCGTGCTAGATTAATTGAGGGCTAAAGCATCATTGATGCCTTTTGTAGCAATAGGAGATCCATTTGAGTGGGTGGGAATAGACGTTGGTTCATTTAACTCTCTTTCCTCACAGACATGAAACACTTACATTTTAATTGGGAAAGGTGAGACTCAACAGCAATAACAAGCCACACTGAAAAACACAGGTAGAATTAGATCAAATTGAGTCGGAGGAAGCGCATTGCAAAATTCATCATTGCGGCTCATTTTCCCATCTGTCTCCTAGTATTTAGAACATCCTCCCTCCTGAATTGTGCCAGCTGACTAACGAACTTCTCTTTCATAAAGCCTTGAAAACCTGTCTCTTTGGGTACTGACTTCCCTTGCTGTAGCGTCTGGTGACTATTATTACTGTTCTTAGTGCTGGGAGGTCTACAGGTAGCCATGTGCTCTACAAGAATAATAGAATAGAATTGTGTACATAAATAAATAGTGAACATTGTCCCTAAAATTATATCCCCCCCCCTCACTAACACTTCAATAAACTGGTCCTTCCCCTTAAAATCCTTACCAATGGGAGAGTACAAACTTTTTCCCCTCCCTACAGAAACAGCCTTTCCTCTGCCTCACGCCATCTGACAAATACATCTTGGTTGTAGTGGATCATGCCACCAGGTATACTGAGACGATACCCCTGAGGAGCATGAGAGCAAAGCTGATAGCAAGAGCTCTCCCGGGGATGTTTTCTAGGGTCGGCTATCCAAGGTTGATAATCTCTGACTGGGGAACCAATTTCATCTCCTCATAAATGAAAGAGATGTGGGAGCAGGCTGGTGTGATATAGCACTTCTCCACAGCGTACCATCCACAACCCACAAACCAATTGTTTCGGCAGTTTAACAAACCCTCAAGAGAATGATAAGAACCCCAGGTGGAAGCGGAATCATCTGATTGGCCTCTGGAAGTTGATAGTGCAATACATGCATCAGGCAATGGAAAACCTTCAGGCTGGCCAAGTGCTGATGAAAGAATGGCAAAACTAGAAAGGAAAGCTGACTTGGTATCTGGAAGGTCAGTAGGAGTTGGTGCTGAAGCCTATTTGTTCCATGGCTTTGGAGGCCAAATGTTGTGGGTCGGACAAGATAGTTCAGAACATTTCTGAGGTTAGCTATTTGGCTTTCTGGCTCCAGCACAGGGGTAGTTTACTGGCATTCGTCTGAACCTGGACAGGGCACCCGAATTGAAGGTGCCATTTGCCGGAAAGACCGCTGAAGCGAACGCTTCCATCTAGTTGGGTTCCACTAGATTTGCTCGCACACTAGATCAGTGGGGGGTAGGAACTCTTCCTCCAGACCACTTAGTGTAGATAGTTCTTGGTCCTGATAAAATGCACTGTATCACTCTGAACATACTGCGTGGAACATATCGACCATTGAAGTAGAGTAGAGCTTTGCTCCCCTGGACCCTAGAGCCAGAGATCAGCCTCTCTTTTGTTTTTTAACAAGGTGGGTTACCACTCTATTAAAATTACTTTGTGGAATATCCAACCTTTTTTAAACCACCCACATACATCTACACACTCCCTCCGCTAGGGCCCTCACATCCACGGCACCATACGGCAGGAACAGAAGATCTCCGCCAAAGAGCCCCTTTATGGGTGCCCGTCGGGTATTGCACCACCGACCCAACGAGGAGCAAGCCCATATGATGAAGCATGACACCTAGCTTGCTGGGTGGGTGAGGACTCTAGTTCCGACAAGGAGGATTCCCCTCCTTTGTGCCTCCACCCACGTTGGTTCATCCGCTCTTTTCCTACTGGGGAACTGCGTACTCTCTTTTGGTTTACGTTAACTATTTGGCAACACAGGTGCGCCAAGGGAACCAAAGAGGCTGTTCCATGTGACCCTGATGAAGCCTTACCTCTGCAGAGATTACATGGTGAATATCATGGCTATATCAGGGGAGGTTGAGGGAGGGAGGGTGCTTCTTCCTGACTTGCAGCCTAGTGACATGAAAAGTGGCACTGTGGAAGAAGTACTGGTAGCCTCCAAGTACACACCGGAGCAGGAGAGAGAATGTAGCATTGTATTTTTTTCCAAACTTTTATTGCTGACTCCAGGGTGCACGACAAAGACACAGGAGACAGTTTACCAGTGAAGGGTATAATGTACAGAATGTCTGGGGATGCATTAAGGCAGACGTGGCCAAGATGTTATCTCACGATCGCGCACTCCTGAGGCGGAAGC
This sequence comes from Lissotriton vulgaris, assembly GCF_964263255.1. NCBI lineage: Eukaryota > Metazoa > Chordata > Amphibia > Caudata > Salamandridae > Lissotriton > Lissotriton vulgaris. The sequence continues at coordinate 427,368,540 of NC_141695.1, read as the reverse complement.
CGGGAGGTTTTAAAAATTGCTTTTTGTGTCACAGAATAATTTGTATTTTAACTCACCACGCGCTAACAAGCGCCAGGGCACTCACCTGCACTGGGAATTTCAGCGAGCAGCGGACCTAGCGCTCACTCGCTGTTTAACTTTCCCCTGCCTCAAACGCCAAGCCGGCGAGAACTTAGGCCACGCCCCCCTGAAGGCCACGCCCCCCTGACGCTGTATTTAAGGCGCTGCTTACAAGCGACCTTCAATCTCACGATCGCGCACTCCTGAGGCGGAAGCCGGGAGGTTTTAAAAATTGCTTTTTGTGTCACAGAATAATTTGTATTTTAACTCACCACGCGCTAACAAGCGCCAGGGCACTCACCTGCACTGGGAATTTCAGCGAGCAGCGGACCTAGCGCTCACTCGCTGTTTAACTTTCCCCTGCCTCAAACGCCAAGCCGGCGAGAACTTAGGCCACGCCCCCCTGAAGGCCACGCCCCCCTGACGCTGTATTTAAGGCGCTGCTTACAAGCGACCTTCAATCTCACGATCGCGCACTCCTGAGGCGGAAGCCGGGAGGTTTTAAAAATTGCTTTTTGTGTCACAGAATAATTTGTATTTTAACTCACCACGCGCTAACAAGCGCCAGGGCACTCACCTGCACTGGGAATTTCAGCGAGCAGCGGACCTAGCGCTCACTCGCTGTTTAACTTTCCCCTGCCTCAAACGCCAAGCCGGCGAGAACTTAGGCCACGCCCCCCTGACGCTGTATTTAAGGCGCTGCTTACAAGCGACCTTCAATCTCACGATCGCGCACTCCTGAGGCGGAAGCCGGGAGGTTTTAAAAATAGCTTTTTGTGTCACAGAATAATTTGTATTTTAACTCACCACGCGCTAACAAGCGCCAGGGCACTCACCTGCACTGGGAATTTCAGCGAGCAGCGGACCTAGCGCTCACTCGCTGTTTAACTTTCCCCTGCCTCAAACGCCAAGCCGGCGAGAACTTAGGCCACGCCCCCCTGAAGGCCACGCCCCCCTGACGCTGTATTTAAGGCGCTGCTTACAAGCGACCTTCAATCTCACGATCGCGCACTCCTGAGGCGGAAGCCAGGAGGTTTTAAAAATTGCTTTTTGTGTCACAGAATAATTTGTATTTTAACTCACCACGCGCTAACAAGCGCCAGGGCACTCACCTGCACTGGGAATTTCAGCGAGCAGCGGACCTAGCGCTCACTCGCTGTTTAACTTTCCCCTGCCTCAAACGCCAAGCCGGCGAGAACTTAGGCCACGCCCCCTGAAGGCCACGCCCCCCTGACGCTGTATTTAAGGCGCTGCTTACAAGCGACCTTCAATCTCACGATCGTGCACTCCTGAGGCGGAAGCCGGGAGGTTTTAAAAATTGCTTTTTGTGTCACAGAATAATTTGTATTTTAACTCACCACGCGCTAACAAGCGCCAGGGCACTCACCTGCACTGGGAATTTCAGCGAGCAGCGGACCTAGCGCTCACTCGCTGTTTAACTTCCCCCTGCCTCAAACGCGAAGCCGGCAAGAACTTAGGCCACGCCCCCTGAAGGCCACGCCCCCCTGACGCTGTATTTAAGGCGCTGCTTACAAGCGACCTTCAATCTCACGATCGCGCACTCCTGAGGCGGAAGCCGGGAGGTTTTAAAAATTGCTTTTTGTGTCACAGAATAATTTGTATTTTAACTCACCACGCGCTAACAAGCACCAGGGCACTCACCTGCACTGGGAATTTCAGCGAGCAGCGGCCCTAGCGCTCACTCGCTGTTTAACTTTGCCCTGCCTCAAACGCCAAGCAGGCGAGAACTTAGGCCACGCCCCCCTGAAGGCCACGCCCCCCTGACGCTGTATTTAAGGCGCTGCTTACAAGCGACCTTCAATCTCACGATCGCGCACTCCTGAGGCGGAAGCCGGGAGGTTTTAAAAATTGCTTTTTGTGTCACAGAATAATTTGTATTTTAACTCACCACGCGCTAACAAGCGCCAGGGCACTCACCTGCACTGGGAATTTCAGCGAGCAGCGGACCTAGCGCTCACTCGCTGTTTAACTTTCCCCTGCCTCAAACGCCAAGCCGGCGAGAACTTAGGCCACGCCCCCCTGAAGGCCACGCCCCCCTGACGCTGTATTTAAGGCGCTGCTTACAAGCGACCTTCAATCTCACGATCGCGCACTCCTGAGGCGGAAGCCGGGAGGTTTTAAAAATTGCTTTTTGTGTCACAGAATAATTTGTATTTTAACTCACCACGCGCTAACAAGCGCCAGGGCACTCACCTGCACTGGGAATTTCAGCGAGCAGCGGACCTAGCGCTCACTCGCTGTTTAACTTTCCCCTGCCTCAAACGCCAAGCCGGCGAGAACTTAGGCCACGCCCCCCTGAAGGCCACGCCCCCCTGACCCCTACATCAAGTGCTGTCGCCGGAAGCGCAGCGGACGAGCGCAGCGGGAGCGCCGTTTGCGCGCCGAAGGCGCACCTAAGGCAAGCCCGTCTGCGCCCGTCCGCGCCCAGCCGGGCCTAGGGCCAGAACCCCTGCCGGACCAGACAGCCCTTGGGGTAAGCTATTCACGCCGTGACCTCCTTAGTCTTAGACCCCCTATTGATATTACATGTAACTATATCTATGATCCGGAAGGCCCATACAATACATGTACTCGCTGCCGCCCTGTCCAGCTCAAGCTCCCCTGCCGACATACTTTGCCCACAGCTCTCAAACTAGCCACCCTGAACTGCCGCTCTCTCCCCAGACATGCGTTGCTAATCAACCATCTCATTGAGGATCATGAGCTTGATATCCTGTTCCTCTCAGAAACATGGATTACAAACCACTCGGACTCAGACGTCATCCTGGCTACCCCCCCAGGTTTTCTGGTTCAATCCCAGCCCCGCCCTTTGGGTAGAGGAGGAGGCCTGGCGATCATCTACCGGGACCACCTTACCTGCAGAATCCACGACGCCCAGATCACGGACTCTGAAAGCCTCCAATTTTCCATCCACGTAGGTCCAACCCACACGCTTGTGGGACTCCTAATCTACCGCCCCCCCGGCAATATGAGCTCTTTCACTAGAGCGCTCCTTGAGACTATCGCATCGCAAGCCCACTCCACCCCCAACTTCTCCATAATAGGGGATCTTAATATCCATTTCGATGACCCCACAGATACAGGAGCGGCTGAATTGATTGGAGAACTGGCAACATTTGGCCTCTATCTAGCTAATTCTGGTGCCACGCACACTAAAGGCCATCTGCTTGATCCAGTATTTACGAATGACACCACTCTTCAAGTCACTAAGTCCCTTCCCCTACCATGGACGGACCATTTCATGGTCCCTTTCCGCATTCCAGGAGTAGCCAAGAAACTCCACAAACCCACCACCTACATTAAAGATAGAGCATGGGCCAGACTATCCCCTGATGACTGGACCAAAACACTGAATTTATCGATCCCGACTCCCTCGGAAGACCCGACCACCGCGGACAGTAAATTCAGAACCTGGATCACCACCTCCCTTGACTCCATTCTCCCAATAAAAACTCGGGAAAATAAGAACCATAAACTAGGATCCGCTCCATGGTATACTCCGGAACTCCGGGTCCTTCGCAAACAATGTAAAAAAGCTGAACGGACATGGAGAAAAGACTGGCAGCACGCAAGTAAAGTGGAGTATCAACAAACGGTGAGACTATACAAAGGTTCCCTAAAAATCGCCAAAGCCTCTCACTATGATACCAGGATTAAAAACGCTACTAATTCGGCAAGGGAATCATATCTCATCGTTAAAGAGCTACTGAAAAAATCTGTCCCACCCTCATCTAACACTACGCCTGTGGACAGAAGTAATGAGCTGGCCAACTACTTCAACGCCAAAATCGACCGCATCTTAACATCTCTGCCCCCTCCCAGCCTACCCAACAACTTGAATGACGAGGGTTTCGCTAACTACGCAGTAAATAGCACGCTTCCTCAGCTCACCTCCTTCAAAGCAATAACTAGAGACGAGGTAGAATCCACCTTAACCAAAATGAAAAGTGGATCCCCGTTAGACCCCGTCCCGATCAGATTCCTCAAAACTATTGCCCCAGTCGTAGTACCCACAATTACGGAGCTCATAAATACATCACTCTCCCAAGGCTCGGTCCCCCCCAGCTGGAAATGTGCAATTGTTAAGGCACTCCTTAAAAAACCCCAGCTTGACCCAGCCGACATGGCGAACTACAGACCTATTTCTCTCCTCCCTGGTATCAGTAAGATGGCTGAGAAACTGGTCAATGGCCAATTGTCACGTTACCTGGAAGCCAATAACATCTTACGGCAGTCCCAGACGGGTTTCCGTCCAGGTCATGGCACGGACTCCGCCCTCCTCGCTGTCATCGAGGAGGCGAGATGCATCCTGGATTCAGGAGGATCAGTGGCAGTGATCCTCCTGGACCTAAGCGCAGCCTTCGACACAGTCAACCATCGTGTCCTTCTCCATCGGCTAGCTGCTGCAGGGATTGCAAACTCAGCGCTCAAGTGGATAGAGTCCTTCCTCTCAGGGCGATCGTACCAGGTGTGGGATGGCGAATTCCACTCTGCCACCCTCCCCCTCACGAGCGGAGTCCCCCAGGGGTCCTCATTAAGTCCAACCTTATTTAATGTCTACATGGCCCCCCTTGAAGACGTTGTCACCCCCTTTGGGATTAAAATAGTAAGCTACGCCGACGACACCCAACTAGTCGTCTCACTTTCCCAATTGGACATACACCCGGACAATCTCCAAAACTGCCTTAAAAACATACACACCTGGATGTGCGAGTCAGCACTCAAATTAAATGGGTCCAAGACTGAGGTCATGCTTCTGGGCAAGCAGTGGTCCACCATCCCTCCCTCGGTCTGGCCAGACGTTTTCGGAGAAATCCCCACCCCGAAACAGGAAATCAAAACCCTAGGAGTCTGGCTAGAGCCCGAGCTGTCACTGAAGACTCAAGCCACCAAGACAGCAGGGACCTGCTTTGGCCTAATGCGCTCCATCAGGAAGATCCTTCCACTTCTCCCGCCACTATCCAGGAAACTCCTAGTACAGGGCCTGGTACTCCCAAGGCTGGACTACTGTAACATGATATACCTCGGAGCACCAGAATCTACCCTCGCCAAACTCCAGCGAACGCAGAACGCAGCCGCCCGGCTACTCTGGAATCTCCCCTCCAGAGCATCAGCCAGGCATGCAATCCAGGACCTCCACTGGCTTCCTATCCGCCAAAGGGTCGATTTCAAGACCCTCTGCACTGCACATAAGCTGCTTAACGGTTCCGGCCCAAACATCTTAAGAAACCTGGTTACCCCTTACAAAGTCTCCAGGTCCCTCCGCTCGGAAAATGAGAATCTGGCCAACGTCCCTAGGCATAGGAAGACACGCTCAGGTGGCCGCCGCTTCTCGATCAATGCCTCCACGAGATGGAACGCCCTCCCCCGTACCCTCCGACTGGAATCCAATCACCTGCGTTTCAGGAAGAAATTGAAAACGATACTGTTCCCTAAATAAAAATTTCCCCCCTGTCTGCCCTCAGGTTCGCCTTCAAGATTTTAGCGCGGGGATGCCCTCGGGTCACCATGCGCTGTACAAATCGCTAAAAATAAAAAAAAATAAAAAAATATCTTTTGGGGTTGCTGGATGTGTTTCGAGTCTTGTGCCTGGACACACCCTGCACCTACCTCCCCGTGACTGCTCGGCCCATGCTCCCATTGCCAATCAAGTGCTGTTGGGGTAATACTTGGCCCAGTGGCTCAAGCCCAGTAAAAGCTCTCAACTCCTGTGGTTGGGCCCAGTAACCCCTGCTTGCCCCATGTCCCTCTGAAAGGGGTAGGAGAAACCGGTGTGAAATCAGTGGGGGATTCAAGAACTCAATAGATAACTACAAAGCAACCATCATTTTTAATTCATCAAGGGGTTCTTTGTGTAGGTTGCTCAAGGATTTCCCAAAGAAAGTTGTTGAATAGAAGTGGGCATAAAAGAGAAATGGGTAACAAGGTTTCCACCTGTAACTTTTTGTACAGAAGGCAGAGCCACAAAAATGATATAACATTATATCCGTCAGACTCTTCCTGTCGCAGAAATGTGTAGTGTTTGTAATGTACTCAATAGCTCATGGTACCCACAGCCAACAATGAATCCTTTGTTTATGGTGTTTTTTCACTGTGTGCTGACCATGTATCACTTGATAGGTAAAAAATCTATTGAACAGAAATAGTAGAGGAGTGAAAGCTATGGATTTTTCAATGTTTATGAATTTGAATTTAGGGCTAGAGGTCATTTGTGGAATTCTGAATTCTAGATTTCCCTTAGTGCTAGATAATGCTGGCAAGGTTTTTTTCAATAAGTGTTTTTTTTGTGGACATCAGTTAACAAGAAGAAGCCAAACATAGCGAAATTCAATGAATAATAGCAAATGTGCTACCATCATGTTTTCCCAAACTTCACCTGATTAAAATGGTACCCCACATATCGGAGTGGGTCTATCACCCAGGATATAAAAGGCCCAAGAACACAACTTTGGGAAGAAGAAGAAAAAGTCTTGGAATTAGGTTTATAGATGGGATTTGGCTGCGGTACCTACGCCCGGGGTCGGCCAGCCACTAGGGAAACCTACCTACCTTAGATATTTTGGAAAACTAGACACCTAGGGGAGATCTGAGTCATGTGGCTTAAGACTTGCAAATGTCATATCGGAAGAAACAGATTTACTTTGGTAAATATGAATAAAATCTGACAAATGTCTTGCTCAACATACTCTCCTGGTCAGCAACTCAGAGCAAAGGAGCTCTGGCACTCAGCGATAGAAATCTTTGGATGCTTAGCTACTCAAACAATATTGATGATATAGGTTTTAAAACACAGGTATCCTAAGCTAGTATTTCACTCACCTAATTTTCTAAATGCACTGTTCCCAGTTTATCACCTGTGGGCACACAAACCCACAGAAAAGTCATATGTCTGGTCCTCTCACACTCAGAGGAACTCAGATGTTGGTCCAGCATAGGCAGGAATGTATTCTTGTGTGAAGTAGACTGGTGGGAAATGGCATGTTTAGGAAAATAATTGCCGAAAATCACAGACTTTTCATTTTCAGGGCATTCTCCCTAAGCTCAGTGCACTGGAGGTCTGGCTTTGACCAACATATTTCATAGATAGTACAGAATTAGAAAATATGTTGTTTTTAATATTTTAATATAATCAATATTATACAAATATTCCAAATAGTCCATATTTTAGATATTGGCCATATTGCCATTAAATGAACAGTGCTCCATAAACAATGATTCTACCACTAATTATTGCTCTGAGATAATATTACATAATTGATTGTGCAGATTACATTGATTAGGAAAGCCCACACAAATTTGGTATTTACGACCTCCACACTTCAGGGGAGCATTTCCTTAGTTAGCATTCTTCTTCGTATGTTTGTCGATTTGAGAAATGCTACAAAACATTAAGGAAATATATTTATAATGTCTACAGGTTGTGATGAGATATTGGTGTGGAGTGTACATTAATAGATAGCTCTGAATGTGCAGAAAAAAATGTACAGTTTGTATGGGCACACAAAGAGACCAAAAAGGAACAATAGGGCATATTTACAAGGGCAGTGAGCCACTGGAGCGTCACTTTTTATGGCGCTACAGTGGAAAAATGCCCTGCTCCATATTTACAATATGATGCTTAGCCACTTTGAGTGGCTTAATGCCGCATAGTAAATATTGCACTCTTTCCCACAGTTTTCTGCATCAAAGGGGCGTGCAATGGCTGTTGCTGTGGGCATTCCACTGCAACACCCATTGCTTTTTGATGCTGCCCCAGATTTACAAGGTTCTGTAATTCTGAGGTTGCGCCAAAAACTAACGCCATTGAAAAGCAGGCATTAGAGTGGTGCAACGAGAAGAAATACTTTTATTTCTCCTAGTTTTTTGCTCTTTCTATGTGTGATGCATGAATACACACATAGAAGGAGAAATCGCAGTTAATTATTGTTTATGTACAGGAAGGTGCCCTTTCTTGCACATAAGCAGTCATCCCTGCAATGCAGGCACCTTTATACTATGGCGCAAAGGTGTCTACGTTGGTGCTACAAAGCTTTTTTAACACCAACGCAAGGGAAAACACAGGGATGCGCCATAATCTTGTGAATACGGTGCATCACTGCATTTTTCAAATGACGCAGTGAGGCGCTGCTAAATTGCTTGCAGTGCTGCGTCATTTCTTTGTAAATATGCCCCTAGGTGTTTAAACAATCTAATACGATTTTTAAAACAAAGTCCGGCACAGAGGTACACAAAGACAGTGAAGAGATTACTCTGTTATTCTTCTCTCCATCACTGAATCATTGGTATGCAGCAAAGTATTTGCAAGAGTCTGGTCGGAGGCAGAATGATGCAAGGGTAAGTCTAGGGAAGCAGTGAATCAGTAAGTACGTAGGCAGCAACTTGTGTACTCACGGACCCATGACTGGACCTAATTTATTCATTTTGAATGTTGGTATGGAGTGATGGAGGGTGTAACTCCTCATCCTTCTCAGTTTCTTTCAACACTTGGCCCAAGACCATTAGAGCGGTGCAATAGTAAGAGGATTTTGACACATATCTGGAAGTTAATAATAGGGACTGTAGTGCTACAGAAAAGTAACTGTCTCTTTTAAAAACACGCTTTGGGTCATAACGAACTACGACCTTTGCTAGTGAAGACATTACCATCAGAGTTGGGGAAGGTGATTCTCAGATGGTAACTGTTGATGAATATTCCATATTGATTAAAATATTAGACAAATGATATAATGCCAAGTAAAATGTAGTATTACAATTAGATATTTTTTCCAATGGGCACTATTGCCAAAGGACCCAATAGATAGGTATATAGTGACACTCCGGACATCAATGGCACCCATGTGTGACCATGGTGATTCTATGGAGAAAATTGTCTGTGATCAATTACTGAGAAAAAGAATAGTAAAAGGTGCAAGAGTGGTTAGTGTCAATAACAAATACCACTCTCTAATAAGCGATGTCTATTGAAATAAGCACAGAAAATACCTTCAACTACATGAGAGAAATATCTCTTGCTACCAAATGTAGTCGGGCATAGCAAATATCAGTTTGTCAAAGCATGGCTGTCAATAATGACAGAAAGGCTTGGAAGGATAAGGATGCCAAGTCTAAGCATAATAATTATTTTCACTGTGGGAGCAAAATGCACCTTGCAAATTGTCAATAGCTGTCCAGGTTGGAACTTTGTATGTTTCAGGTGCAACAATGAGGGACACTTCAATCAGTTTGAGAGTTGGGCAGAGAATTGCAAAAGTGGTAAGCACAATTCAAACTGAAAAAAAGAACGTGAAAAGCATCAGTAAGAGAGAGAATTTGAGCGAAAGACACTAAATAAAATTAAAGTGAGGATATTTGAGCATGGGAAACAATTGATAGAAGTGGAAGGAGAATATCAGGAGAGGTTATCTTTTAAAGGAAACTCTAGAGAAAATGTCACCATTTTGTAGCGAATGACGATGGGTCGTGTTATTTCAGTTGTGGTGAACAGAAACGTGCATATTATTCTCAAACCTAACCACACTGACCAAGTTATCTGCTCAAATTAAATCAGGTATGTGTCAGAAGACAAGTGGAAGGATAGATTTCTGGAAGTATTTTCATACACTTTGGGAAATGTAAAGGGCTAAGCCCATTAAACTGTTTTAAAGATAAATACCGGCCAATATGAGCACATGATCAGGAGGGCGCCCATGAGATTAAGGGGAGAGTCAAGAAGACAGTTCAAATACTTATTGGATCAGGATATTGTGGTGATAGAAAGCTCTGAGTAGTTTTGTCCAATTGTGTTGTCACACAAACCCAGTGTAAATCTTAGGATACTTGTGGATCAAGATGATTGAAGAGGGATCATTTGAGTGGCAGGGCACCCCATACCTGACATCATGGATTTGTTGTCACTTCTTAAATGGTTTCAATGTACACAACCGTAGATTTGTTCTCTGCATTTCACCAAGTGGAGTTAGAAAGAGAATCCAGGAGTTAAAGATCAATCGCGACCCCTGAAGGGGAGTACCTTTATAAACAAGTTACCGTTGGCAGGTCTTCAGCCTCCACTGTCTTTCAAAGGGCCATGTTTTTATTTACTAATGTTTAAGGAATCATGTGTTGATGGGAATATATTCAGGCGTTGAGCGCCTCATTGACAGAGGCCAGAAATTCCTGAACAGCCTCTCGTGGGGGGGGGGGGGGGGGGGGGAGATTTGTTTCGCATAGATGTTACAGAGATGTGTAGCCAGGGCTTCAGTAATCCCACATTGCGTATACACTAACTCTACGTTGCTTCTGCAGAGCTGTAATATAGCTGTAATATAGGTGTCATGGGCGTTTAACCAATTGGGCTAGCAAAGCACCTGTTTTATCTCTCTCTCCATGTGCAGCCGTTGTCAGTATACAGCATACCTGCATTTCTTTAAACTGCGCCAGTCCTCTCCCGGGTGGCACACCCCTCTGCCATAGTGTGAGGATGCACCATGGGAAGCGCCGCCTCCAGTCTACCGAGTTTTGCTTCCTGAGTTTTTATGTCGTGTTCCAACTGATGCCAGACCCCATATGCCACCTTGATACGCACCCCTTTAAGGACAACCTTCATGCCCCCCCACTCGAGTGCTCAGCTCGATGCTCATCATCAGTTTTCTTCAAAGTAACGAGTCCGGATCTGTCAGTGCTTCTGCTCTAAGGCACCACAGGGGTATCGCCAGGCAGTCGTGGACCCCCCCACCCCAGGATCAACAGAAACAAGCATTGGCATAGCCAATGGGTCTCGCCTTTGGGACATTATAAATGTTTAGCCATGCAACAGTTGATGTTGCACCAAGCATAATAAGCTGCATAATTAAATACATATAAGGTCCCAAAGGCGAGACCTATTGGCTATGCCAATTCTTGTTTCTCTTTCTGTGCAACATACCCCAAGGCATAGAAAGATGATCCTGCTCTATTAGTGACATAATGCCTTAGTAGCATATGGAGACTGCTAGGGTAAATGTAAGTTTAAGGGAGGAAGACCCTTCCGATTTATGAATCACTTTTCACATGTCATTTGAAAGTTTACTTTGAAAGAAGGAATGTGCTCATTAGCATGCTGACTGAAGTATAATCATGTCTTGCAAAATCAGATGAGGCCCCTCGTTTTGCCTTATATAAAATGACAGAGGGATTTTTTAAGCTTCGTGTTAGACCTGGCACCTTGGCGTGAGTCTCCCTTCCACTTTTTGCTGATGTGCCTCCAATGTTTTGCTGGTTTTCCGATACTCAGGGCACTGCGCCACGGCTGACCCGTGCCGCAGTGCAAGTGCTCCCTACTGTAAATTGTACATGTGATTGATGTCCATGATTGGTGCATTGGATTTACTGTTAGTCCCTAGTAAAGTGCACTAGGAGTGCCAGGGCTTGTGAATGCCAATACTGCTGGTGGGCCTGCAGCGCTGGTTGCGCCACCCACCGAAGCAGCCGTAAGATGTGTCTGGGGTCCGCCATTGCAGACCCCGCGTGCAGTCGCGTACTGTCACGCTGGCTGGGCAAGTGCACCCACTTGCCAGCCGCCAAACCTTCCCTTAACTTCATGTTAGTCACCCCTATGGTAGGCCCGAGGGCAGGGTGCATTGTAAGTGTAAGGTAGGACAAGCCCTGATGTGTGTGGCCTGTCCTAGTAGTGAATTACAACCAAACTCGTATTTCACTATTGAAGGCTACCTGCTTCCTTTAGGCCAGAACGAGCGGCTGGAATTATTACACCCTATAATCCCAGCCGGCTCAGGGAGCACGGTAGAGAGTCGTGTTTAGTATGCCTGAACTCAGAATAATAAAATATTTCTTTTAGTAAAGTTTATTTTAATATCCTGTGTTTGCAAATGCTACTTTTAGAAAGTTAGCATTTGCTTGCTTAACCATTTCAGCCCGCCTCTGCTGGTATGTGTATCTGACTGTCTGGGATGTGTGAGTGACAGGGCTGGGGGATGACAGGTGGTGAATGCGCAGATTACACCTTAGTGGGAGGTAGGAGTGGCTCTTGACTCTGAATCTTGCTGTGCTCTGCCACCACAATGCTGGCTCCACCCTCCTGGGGAGCGACTGATGACTCAGCCGACACCTGGCCCAGGAAGGGCGAAGCCCCATCAACAAGGTACTTCTGGCTGCCCCTGTCCACACAATGGTGGCTCCACCTCCTGTGGGGCGTCTGATGCGCCTGCCCCTCACACTGAAAGCAGAAGCCGGAGTACACCCACCAGAGTACTCAAGGACTGAAAGTGGCTATGCAAAGGCCCCCCTGGCCTGCGAGAACAAAAGAAATGCAGTATAAAAGAAGGAGCCCTGCTCCTTGTGAATTAGATCCTGTTTGTGCTACAGATGGAACTCTGCCCGACGAGAAGGACCGGGAAGGACAAGGAAGAGTGCTGACTCTTGCCTGTGTCTGGTGCCTTGCTGCAGAAGGAGAGGAAAAGGAAAGACTACAAGAGACTTTTCCTTTGTGAAACTTTGTGCCAAACTCTGCTGAAGAGATCTCCAAGGGCTTGCTGCTGAACTTGCCCCCTGACCAGCGCCCCAGGACCAGTGGGCGCTACATCCTGAAGAAAGCGACTGTGTGTGCTGCTTATCGCTGCAGTACTGACAGAAGGGTCTGGGAGTGCTGGGCAAGCCTGCCACGCCCCCCGTATCCAAGGCATCGACATCCCCCCAAGCACCGTGACCGGGGCCCAAAGCAACAGCGAGAGCAACGTGAGGTCCAGCCGCCGCTGGCCCGAACACCGTGACTGCACCTGCACTGGGAGCCCGAGAGCAAAGTAAAGGAGGACCCGTCCGGTCCAAGCTCCCGGATTGACTGCGTCAAGCCACCTGCAAAGACGGACAGCTGCCTATGATAACCCCCCTCTGGTCGGTATCCTGCCCGACAGCTCAGCTGTGAGCGCACAGCTGCAACCGGCACTTGGCTGGGTACGTCCTGCACTTGGGGACCGTACTGCCACTTGCCGCCACCACACAACCGCCGACTCCAGGGTCGGAGCGAACGTCGAAGGAAGGACCCTGCCGCCACAGAACACCGCCGCCCCGGATGACCCGTGACCTGCCCGGCTGAGAGCCGCAGCGAACAGCGACCCCGGAAAAGCAACGCGACGTGGGACAGCTCCCCTGGAAGCCGACCGCTCCAAAAGAATCGAAAGGTACTGTGTTGTATCCTCCCGGTGCGAGCGTCCTGCAACCCGAGCTCGCACCGCGCTATCTACTCCCAACCCGAGCCTACCCTGAAACCGAGGCTCGCACGGCGCCCGGCCCCCGGGGCCCACGTTGAGAGCGCATTGAGGCGCTACGAGACACTGAACCTTGTCGAACCTGGGCAGAAGGCCCCAAAAGACTGCATATTGCTAAAAGAGAACTGTGGCAACCTGAACTTAAGTAACCTGGAACCGATATTGAAAGTTTGATAACTGTATTTACAAGCCTGCTTGAAATCTATATAAAGATATATATATTTTTATGAATACAGTTTGGTGTCATTGTGTGGTGGGTTGGTTGTGATGGTATGATATTGCAAATGTTTAACCCTATATGCCCCAAAGATTAGCCTAAGACTGCTTAAGCCACACTACCTAGAGGGTAAGCAGAGGTTGTCTGGAAGGTAACCCTCAGCCCTGACGAGGAAGAGAGAGTCCCTGCTTGTCGCTAGTGCTACTCTGCGCCAACTAGAGCCTCCCCCTTCCTACATTGGACGCAGCGGTGAGGATTTTCGAATTTACATTTGCAGTGTCTATGCCTTAACTTCTGACCATTGCACAGTGATTACAGTCCAGTTACTTAGCCACAGGTTTTATTGTAATTTTGCCGAGAGAAGATCCCTAGCGAAGAAGCCATGCCGGGCGCGAAGAGCCTGGATGGAGCGGAGTCCACGACCTCTGAGATGTTGGAGGTGGAGTGGGATGCCACAAAGCTGGATACGTACTCCAGAACGGAACTTAAGTTTTTTTGCAGGAAACTCAAGGTTCCACACACCGGTTGCAAGAACAAGCCACAGCTCTACAAGGCCCTGAAAGCCTGGATAGAGTCCCGAAAGGCCCCGGAGGATCAAGATGCCCTCGCGGAGCAGGAGGCAACTGAGGAGCAGAATGCACCTGTAGATCTAGTGGATCTCGAAAGGCAAGACAGCGTGCTCAGCTTTGGTAAAGGCCTGTCGCCAGAGGAGCTGGCGGACAGGAAAGAAACAAGGGATCACGAAAGAAAGATGGCAGAATTAAAAATCCAACTGGAGCTTGAAACCAAAAGAATGGCGCTGGAAGAGCGAAAGCACCAAATGGATTACGAATTGAAAATGAGGGAGATGAGTCTAAAGGAGAGAAACTTGGATCATCCTCCCTCTGGTGGCAGCACAACGCCAGTGCAGGTAGAGTCAAGAGTGCACATCCCCAAAGATGTAGTTAAAGAGTTCTTTAAGGGGGATGACATAGGACAATGGTTTAGGGCATACGAGGTAGCCATGTCCTCCCACCGGGTCCCTGACAAGGATTGGGGAGCGGGGTTGTGGGGAAGGTTCCTTAGCGAAGGGCGGGACACCCTACTAGATTTGCCCGTTGAAAACCAGAAATCCTATTCCCACATGAAAGAAGCTTTAATGAACAGGTACGGGCTTACCCCTGAAATGTATAGACAGAAGTTTAGGGGATGTACTAAGCGGCCTGGGAATACGTATGTGGAGTATGTGACTTACTTTTGCAGAGCACTGGATGGTTGGGTGAAGGGTAGCAAAGTGAATGATTTTCAAGGTCTCTTTGATTTAATTGCATGGGAGCACTTGTCTGATCACTGTTTTCCTGAGTTACGCCAACACCTGATCGATAGCAAGCTGTCCAACCCGAGGAAGCTTGCTGAGGAGGCGGACCGCTGGCTCAGCACCAGGGTCCACAAGGGTCCAGTGGGAGACTCCGCCAAGAGTGGGCAGGGTCCCCAGCAGAAGAGTGGGGGGGACAAGGGAAAACAGAAAGGGTTCCAAAAAGGCCCCCAAAGTAATCCCCAAGGGAACCAGCAGCAAGGTTCTCAGCCTCCCCCACCCCCAAAGCAGAATGGGGCCCCGACAGGTAAACCTGTTCCCAAGGGGCCCTTCAATTGTTTCAAATGTGGTGAGCCGGGGCACATATCCAGTGACCCCAGGTGTCGCCTGTTTGGAAAACCCGCATCCACTGGTGCTCCGCCCCGTCAAGTGACTAGTGTTCACTTAGGAGAAGAAGTGATGGTCCCGGGGGGTGGCGATCCCGTTCAGATGACCCTAGTCTCGCTAGGAGACAGCGAGATGGTCCCTACAAACTACCTGCCCTCTAACACTAAGAAATATGGGCAGGTGGTGATCATCAATGGTAAGGAAGCTGAGGCTCTTAGAGAAACAGGAGCCAGTGTGACTGCAGTGAGGCAGCACCTGGTGTCTCAAGAGCAGGTTGTACCCCATGCCTACTGTAGGGTTATCAATGCTGATAATTCAGAGAGTCAGTGTCTGATGGCTCAAGTTCCCTTCGAGTGGGGGGGGGTCTCTGGTACTCTGCAGGTCTGTGTGAGGAAAACCATGCCCGTTGACTGTTTGCTAGGGAATGACTTGGAGCACTCCCCTTGGGAAAAGGTGGAGAAGACGACTCACCTGAGGATGGTGGGTCTGCCTGACTGGGCGTGCGTGACCACCCGGTCGATGGCAGCCAGTAGGGGTGATCAAGAGGTCCTGGGGCCTGAAGGAGAGGCCCAGGAACCGGCCTTAGGGAGAAGGCGTGGGGCGCGGGAAACCGGCCCCTGAAGTTCCCACGGTCCAGGAGGAAGCAGACCTTGAGGGGGATGCCCTGGAGCCTACAGGGGAACAGATTGCTGAACTGGGGGACCTGCCTGAGCTGACCCATTGGCAGCAAGAAGGAGGACCCTCCAGGGAGGAATTCTGCAGGGAGCAGAAAGAATGCCCTTCTCTCGTGGATATGCGGCAGCAGGCTGCAGACCAGGCCAATGGTGTTCAGGCCAAAACACATTACGTGTACTGGGAGAACGACCTCCTGTATTCAGAGCCTAAGGCTGCTGAACCTGGGTCAGCCCGTGTGCTGGTGGTACCCCAGAAGTTCAGAGCCTTCCTACTGGGTCTGGCTCACGATGTGCCTTTAGCAGGACATTTGGGGATGGACAAGACCTATGACAGGCTTGTCACCCACTTTTACTGGCCCCAAATGCACAAGAGCTCAGATGCTCATTGTAGAACCTGTCCGACTTGCCAGGCAAGTGGGAAGAGCGGAGGGAAGAACAAGGCTCCCCTCCAACCCTTCCCTGTGGTCGGTACGCCATTCCAGCGAGTGGGTATTGACATTGTTGGGCCTCTGGACCCCAAGACAGCCATGGGCAACAGGTTCATCCTGGTCTTGGTGGATCATGCCACCCGGTACCCTGAAGCCATCCCTCTGAGGACAGTGACGGCCCCCGTGGTGGGACGTGCACTGATGGGAATTTTCTCACGAGTAGGATTCCCTCTAGAGGTGGTGAGCGACAGGGGGACCAACTTCATATCCAAGTATATGAAGTCCCTTTGGCAAGAGTGTGGCGTAACGTTCAAGTTCACCACACCTTACCATCCACAAGGAAACGGGTTGGTTGAGAGATTCAACCGAACCCTGAAGGGCATGATCATGGGCCTGGAAGGTCCAATGAGGCCCGTGGGACGTCCTCTTGCCATGCCTGCTCTTTGCATATCGCGAGGTACCCCAGAAGTCCCTAGGGTTCAGCCCCTTTGAACTGCTGTACGGTCACCCCGTGAGAGGACCACTGAGTTTGGTAAAGGAAGGCTGGGAGCAATCTCCCAGGAAACCTCCCCAGAATGTATATAGCTACATGCTGGCCTTCAGAAACCAAACCAGGCGCTTCAGACAACTTGCCGAGGCAAATCTGGAAGCAAGCCAGGAGGAAATGAAGCGGTGGTACGACCAGAATGCCACTCTGGTCGAGCTTCAACCTGGACAAGAGGTGTATGTCCTGGCCCCAGTGGAGCCCTGTGCCCTTCAGGATAAGTGGACAGGTCCATTTGAGGTTGTGGAGTGCAAGAGCCCAGTGACATACTTGGTGGACATGAAGACGCCCAGGAACCCTTTGAGGGTCCTACATGTCAACCGCCTTAAGCCCCACTTAAGAAGGTCCGAAGTGGGCATGTTGTTGGCAACTGATGATGGAATGGAGGAGGAATCTGAGCCTCTTCCTGACCTCTTAGTGGCCTGTGAGAAAGATGGGTCCGTGGATGGAGTTAACCTCTCACCCACCCTGACCCCCGAACAACAGGAAGATTGCCGCCAGTTGCTGGGGCAGTTTCAACATCTGTTCTCCCTGGGTCCGAGTGTCACAGATTGGTGCGTCCATGATGTGGACACTGGAGACAGCTTACCTGTGAAGCATAAGGCTTACAGAGTGACTGACAGGGTCCGGGCCTGCATTAAGGAGGAGGTCTCCAAGATGCTTGCCCTTGGGGTGGTTGAGTCTTCCAGCAGTCCTTGGTCCAGCCCCGTGGTCTTGGTCCCAAAGGCTGCTGCGCCGGGAGCCACACCCGAACTCCGGTTCTGTGTGGACTACAGAGGACTCAATTCAGTCACGAAGACTGACGCGCACCCCATCCCCAGAGCTGATGAGCTCATTGATCGGCTAGGGGCTGCCCGGTTCCTCAGCACGTTTGATTTAACGTCTGGGTACTGGCAGATCGCCTTGACCGATGGGGCAAAGGAGAGGTCCGCATTCTCTACACCAGATGGGCATTTCCAGTTCCGGGTTATGCCATTTGGAATGAAGAATGCCCCTGCCACCTTTCAGAGATTGGTCAACCAGGTGTTGGCTGGGCTGGATGAGTTCAGTGCCGCCTACCTGGATGACATCGCAGTGTTCAGTGGCACCTGGCCAGAACACCTGCGACACCTCTGGGAAGTCTTGATGGCCCTGCGCAGAGCAGGCCTCACAATCAAGGCAAGCAAGTGCCAGATTGGGCAGGGTTCCGTGGTGTACTTGGGACACCAAGTGGGGAGTGGCAAGGTGGCACCCTTGCAACCCAAAATCGAGACCATCCTGGCTTGGGAACCCCCCAAGACCCAGACTGCAGTGAGAGCCTTCCTGGGGCTCACTGGGTATTACAGGAGGTTTGTCAAGGGCTATGGCACGATCGTGACCCCCTTGACAGAGCTGACTTCGAAGAAGCAGCCCAGGAATGTGATTTGGACTGACACCTGTCAGAAGGCTTTTGACACCCTGAAGACTGCCATGTGCACGGCGCCTGTGCTCCTGGCTCCTGATTTCTCCAAGGAATTCATAGTGCAAACAGACGCTTCAGAGCATGGTGTAGGGGCTGTTCTTTCATAGATGACTGAGGAGGGCTTTGACCAACCCGTAGCCTTCATAAGTAGGAGGTTACTTCCACGGGAAAGTAGGTGGAGTGCAATAGAGCGTGAAGCATTTGCTGTGGTCTGGGCGCTGAAGAAGCTAAGACCCTACTTGTTTGGGTCTCACTTCCGAGTTCAGACGGACCACAGGCCCCTCAGATGGTTGATGCAGATGAGGGGTGAGAACCCGAAACTGTTGAGGTGGTCCATTTCTCTACAGAGTATGGACTTTACGGTGGAACACCGCCCTGGCACCGATCACGCCAACGCTGACGGTCTGTCCAGATTTTTCCGCCTTAGTGATGTGGAACTCCCTGGGGAAGGGTAGTTCCCCCCACATTTCAGCTGGAGGGGACACATGTTAGACCTGGCACCTTGGCGTGAGTCTCCCTTCCACTTTTTGCTGATGTGCCTCCGATGTTTTGCTGGTTTTCTGATACTCAGGGCACTGCGCCACGGCTGACCCGTGCCGCAGTGCAAGTGCTCCCTACTGTAAATTGTACATGTGATTGATGTCCATGATTGGTGCATTGGATTTACTGTTAGTCCCTAGTAAAGTGTACTAGGAGTGCCAGGGCTTGTGAATGCCAATACTGCTGGTGGGCCTGCAACGCTGGTTGCGCCACCCACCGAAGCAGCCGTAAGATGTGTCTGGGGTCCGCCATTGCAGACCCCGCGTGCAGTCGCGTACTGTCACGCTGGCTGGGCAAGTGCACCCACTTGCCAGCCGCCAAACCTTCCCTTAACTTCATGTTAGTCACCCCTATGGTAGGCCCGAGGGCAGGGTGCATTGTAAGTGTAAGGTAGGACAAGCCCTGATGTGTGTGGCCTGTCCTAGTAGTGAATTACAACCAAACTCGTATTTCACTATTGAAGGCTACCTGCTTCCTTTAGGCCAGAACGAGCGGCTGGAATTATTACACCCTATAATCCCAGCCGGCTCAGGGAGCACGGTAGAGAGTCGTGTTTAGTATGCCTGAACTCAGAATAATAAAATATTTCTTTTAGTAAAGTTTATTTTAATATCCTGTGTTTGCAAATGCTACTTTTAGAAAGTTAGCATTTGCTTGCTTAACCATTTCAGCCCGCCTCTGCTGGTATGTGTATCTGACTGTCTGGGATGTGTGAGTGACAGGGCTGGGGGATGACAGGTGGTGAATGCGCAGATTACACCTTAGTGGGAGGTAGGAGTGGCTCTTGACTCTGAATCTTGCTGTGCTCTGCCACCACAATGCTGGCTCCACCCTCCTGGGGAGCGACTGATGACTCAGCCGACACCTGGCCCAGGAAGGGCGAAGCCCCATCAACAAGGTACTTCTGGCTGCCCCTGTCCACACAATGGTGGCTCCACCTCCTGTGGGGCGTCTGCCCCTCACACTGAAAGCAGAAGCCGGAGTACACCCACCAGAGTACTCAAGGACTGAAAGTGGCTATGCAAAGGCCCCCCTGGCCTGCGAGAACAAAAGAAATGCAGTATAAAAGAAGGAGCCCTGCTCCTTGTGAATTAGATCCTGTTTGTGCGACAGAAGGAACTCTGCCCGACGAGAAGGACCGGGAAGGACAAGGAAGAGTGCTGACTCTTGCCTGTGTCTGGTGCCTTGCTGCAGAAGGAGAGGAAAAGGAAAGACTACAAGAGACTTTTGCTTTGTGAAACTTTGTGCCAAACTCTGCTGAAGAGATCTCCAAGGGCTTGCTGCTGAACTTGCCCCCTGACCAGCGCCCCAGGACCAGTGGGCGCTACATCCTGAAGAAAGCGACTGTGTGTGCTGCTTATCGCTGCAGTACTGACAGAAGGGTCTGGGAGCGCTGGGCAAGCCTGCCACGCCCCCCGTATCCAAGGCATCGACATCCCCCCAAGCACCGTGACCGGGGCCCAAAGCAACAGCGAGAGCAATGTGAGGTCCAGCCGCCGCTGGCCCGAACACTGTGACTGCACCTGCACTGGGAGCCCAAGAGCAAAGTAAAGGAGGACCCGTCCGGTCCAAGCTCCCGGATTGACTGCGTCAAGCCACCTGCAAAGACGGACAGCTGCCTATGATAACCCCCCTCTGGTCGGTATCCTGCCCGACAGCTCAGCTGTGAGCGCACAGCTGCAACCGGCACTTGGCTGGGTACGTCCTGCACTTGGGGACCGTACTGCCACTTGCCGCCACCACACAGCCGCCGACTCCAGGGTCGGAGCGAACGTCGAAGGAAGGACCCTGCCGCCACAGAACACCGCCGCCCCGGATGACCCGTGACCTGCCCGGCTGAGAGCCGCAGCGAACAGCGACCCCGGAAAAGCACGCGACGTGGGACAGCTCCCCTGGAAGCCGACCGCTCCAAAAGAATCGAAAGGTACTGTGTTGTATCCTCCCGGTGCAAGCGTCCTGCAACCCGAGCTCGCACCGCGCTATCTACTCCCAACCCGAGCCTACCCTGAAACCGAGGCTCGCACAGCGCCCGGCCCCCGGGGCCCACGTGGAGAGCGCATTGAGGCGCTACGAGACACTGAACCTTGTCGAACCTGGGCAGAAGGCCCCAAAAGACTGCATATTGCTAAAAGAGAACTGTGGCAACCTGAACTCAAGTAACCTGGAACCGATATTGAAAGTTTGATAACTGTATTTACAAGCCTGCTTGAAATCTATATAAAGATATATATATTTTTACGAATACAGTTTGGTGTCATTGTGTGGTGGGTTGGTTGTGATGGTATGATATTGCAAATGTTTAACCCTATGTGCCCCAAAGATTAGCCTAAGACTGCTTAAGCCACACTACCTAGAGGGTAAGCAGAGGTTGTCTGGAAGGTAACCCTCAGCCCTGACGAGGAAGAGAGAGTCCCTGCTTGTCGCTAGTGCTACACTGCGCCAACTAGAGCCTCCCCCTTCCTACACTTCGCTATTGGCCATAGTACTGGTATAGTATGGATAGCAGCAGTGTGAACTTTAAACATACACACTGCAGCCCGTATAACTGGCGCACGAGCTTCACTAGCACACAAACAGGCATAGCCCTGACAGCAGTTGTACAGAGTTTCACACTCTCCCAAGCTTCGGTACACGCTCAGAACATGTGCAGATCAAACAGCAGCACAGCAACCTTCATTGAGACACTGAATAAGTAGAGCATAGGCAGCAGTAGTTCACGTATTCTTATGTGCATAAAAGAAGTACTACATGTCGACGGAAGGGCAAGCTTGCAAACACACAGGCACTACAGCTAAAGCAGTAACCGTTCGAGCTTACCACGCACTAAGAGTAGAAAGAGCTTGGATAACATTGGTGCTGCACAGTCAACAGCACTGCAAGTTTCCATCAGACTCAAAGGAAAGTACAGCACAGACAATACCAGTGCAGTCTACCCTCACATAGGGGGTACTTCGTGCATAGCCCTAGTCACTCCAACACATAATGCAACGAAAGTACAAACACCAACTAGAAATGCCCCCTACACACTTTGTTTGACCAGTGCCCTAGCTCTCTCCAGTCAATTTCGATATTGCTTCCTGACCTGTCCTTAAAATTACTTTAACTTCTGTGCTGTTTATGGCCAACCTTGCTGATGTGGGCCTGAGTGATGAGAACATCTGTTCTGTCCGCGTACATTGTGTCTCTGAGGACATGACAATAGGAGGAATATAATAAACAAACACACATATCACCATTGTCTACACTCCTGAAACATAAACAGCTTCTTTCCCTTGGTTATATGAGGGAGTGAGCGGTAGAAAATTAGGAATACACCCCATTCTTTTTCCAGAAGAAACTGCTAAGAAGGGCCGACAGAATCACGAAGGCCAATGGTAGCTCTGTTTCTCATGTATTCCCTTTCAGCCTGTGTCACTGTGAAACTTGTTATTATCCCCAATGCCCACCTTAAGGGTGCCTAAAATAAGCTCCTATCTTCCAATACAGTTAACACCATGCCAGTAAATAATACCACTGTTGTGTTTTTCATCATAACGTGGTTCAACAGTAAATACAATATAAACTGATTCTCTCACGCTTTATTTTCAAGAATGTTGCAATTTCCTGATACGACAGTGCCGTCTTTTGCCGTCTGTATGTAAGTTACCACGTCACAAATTATATTTAAGTAGTAAACCAGCCACTGACAGCGAGTCAACAATACTTTGCATGCACGAGGGTCACTGTGCCACATGTGCACCTTTATCCATTTCAGCATGAGGGACCCTTTGAACTAATAATGGTAAAACAATTTCTTTCTAACAGACACAATAAAACCTGGCAGTAGCAAATGAGACCAAAAGTAGATGTGTGGTACTGATCCTGTTGTCCTCCCTATTCAATTCTTGACTCTGTTGCTGCCATAGCAGGGCAGAGGTTTGTTTCCTTCAAGTCCCCTTTCAATTTAAAGTATCAGAAAAAGAAGGAAGACTTGTGGAACACAGCTCGATACTGGAAGAGGAAGCTTCAGCTCTCGAATTTGGTGCCAACAAAATATGGCGTACTATGTTCAGTGGCATAAACAAAGAAACTATAAATACAGGTCTATTGGAGAGGGAGAATCAAACAAGGATAGAAGTAGACATGAACGTGAGTCACCCAGCAAGGAAAAAGGTATCAAAACTACTCTAAACAAGCATTGGCCGAAAGGAAACGTGCGGCTGCGACCGGGAGTTGTGTGCGCGCGCGCGAGTAAAAATAAACAAGCACAAAATTGAAAGCTCATTGAGGCACGCACAGAAACCCACATGGCTGCTGGACATGTGCACACTCGCGTGAACGCATGCGCTAGGCAACCAAAAGCCTGTGGCAGCACTTAGAAACCCCCTACTAAAAGTCGAGCAAGCAGTGCATCCGCTGCTCTAGGCTCGACCTAAAAACTAATGATCCGAGAGGTATCTGGGTAAGTAGGTAATCCTTCAACCCAGGGTTTGAGTTCAGCAGAGAGGAAACATTAGTCCAGGCGGCTAAAAGTCACAGGCACCGGGGAATGACAAGAGAACAATCTATTCGCAGGGTGACAGTCTCTCCAGATGTCACATAACTGCGTGCAAACCAGAATGTCCTTTAGTGTGCCAGTCAATTGGGGATTAGTATGAGCTCGAGGGGGCTCGCGATCCATCAAGGACACAGTTAAGTCACCTGCCAATATTATCACTACACCCAAACAGGGAGTCTCTACTGCCATCACAGCAGGAAATAAAGTAGGGAAGTCAATATTAGGGGCCTACATGTTAATTATACAGATCTCCCTCCCCTCCAATTTCCCATGTTAAATAACGTACCTCACTTCAGGATCGCCACGTGGTGCAAATATTTAAAGGGAACCCCATATGAGGAACCCCCATGCAAAGCCGGAGTATGAGGTGGCATAAAGCTGCCCTCTCCACTGTTCCTTAGACATAGTAAGGAGCCCCCACCCCATAAATGGTTTTATTGCGGACATGCCACCTCCACCCTGTACCGTTTCAGATAAGCAAACACACATCTATGTTTCTCAAAGACAGCGATACCACAGACATTCCAGGTAATTAACTTTGTTATGGAGACAGCGA
Organism: Lissotriton vulgaris; assembly: GCF_964263255.1. Lineage (NCBI taxonomy): Eukaryota > Metazoa > Chordata > Amphibia > Caudata > Salamandridae > Lissotriton > Lissotriton vulgaris. The sequence goes on along the minus strand of NC_141695.1, from coordinate 427,344,600 downwards.
TAAGTCACATAATACTCTCACATCACCCATGTCAGCAACACTGCCTTGCACAACCCATTCAGCCACTGGGATACTCCTGGTAATACAAAAAATGTTCTCAGACACAGAAGCAGGGTCAATGACCCCAACCATACTACAACAAGTACATTATATTCCGATTCAACTTGCCCCCTCCCCATAGGCAGTACTGCCAACTTCTCTGGTCTAATATCAGACAGGGTAAGGATTTGCGAATGCTACCCCATAGCCCAACTAAACCCAGAACAAAGAAAAACAAGAATCCACATGCTGATATTCCCCATTCCGTTTTCAGTTTCTTTTGTGTTGTTTGTGTCTTAACCTTCCACAGACTTTTGTGCTGCACTAGTGGTTGGTCAGCTGGTGGGGTGTGAGGCGAGGACCTCCAGCTATCCACCCAGGTGCCAACCTCTAGGAGGTTAAGCCCCCCCGTCGACATCGCTTAGCTATACTCTAGAGGAATAACCTCCTCATACAGTAACTCAAGCAAACATCTCCCCACATACCAGCCCCAGCGCTCCTTCATAGCATTACAGATACATATCATTCCACTTATCTGGCACAGACATATATGTGCGTTGTTCATTGTGATCACCCCAAGCCTTAAATGCGAAATCCTCATTCTGGCTGTGTCCTATCAGTCGGTCCTGAGATGCTCCATCCGAATTAGGAACAGCTTCCATGGCCTGAAACGTCCCATCAGGGCAGACTCAGATTCGTCCAGGGCTCCCAGTCCTTTTATGGGACCTCCACTGATTCCGATCTCGGGCTGATCTGCCCTTCAGTGACGATTGGGATGACTCCATTGTGGGTACCAGAAAGGCACGAGGATGTCCCTGGGAGTCCAGCCAGTCACTCGCCTCCGTAACCGAGAAAAAAAACAAGTCTTTTACTTGGCTTTTGACCCGCAGTTTGCTGGGAAATGGAGGCTGTATTTGTGATTAAGATCCTGAAGACGTATTTTTACCTCAAGAAATTTTTTCCACAGGTCCTGTACTCACTGCTTGTAGTCTAGCTAGATTGAAATAGGGTGCCCTTCAAACAGCAAGGTGCAGATAGTTTCCAGGATGACGTCCAGAAATTGAAAAGCCGGGATATATTAGCTCTCGGCAGCGCACCAGGCTTAGGCAGAGGGACAAATACCCTGTGGGCTCGCTCGATGGTGAAAATTTTAGAGAGCCTCCGGGGGACCAGGACAATTGTAATCCAGTCTTCCTGGAATAATTCGGCTGAGGGTCCTTCTGCTTTCTAATGGAAACCTACAACAAGTAGATTAGTCGTACGTGACCTCCCTTCAGAGTCTTTCACTCAGTCATCTAATTGCACCACTCACTTCTAGATGTCAAGAACAGTGTATCAGAGTGTGCGGACCTCTGCCTGAGTGGTGTCTACATTCTGCTCGGTAGTAGTCACCCAGTCGGATACTTTGTGCAGCTCAGAGTGCAGCAAGTTAACCTCAATGGCAAAAGAGTCTATCTTATGGACCCTATCGTCCCATGTAGTTTGGATCACAGCCAGCACATCTGCAAGGTAAGGTGCTGGCTCCGCAGCACTTTGCATCTCCTCAACATGGTCAGTCAGGGTCATCTCCTGTGCCCCAGGACCCGGGGGTACAGGCTGCGCATAGTTCAGGATTTTGTTGGTCAGGGCCGCCCGGTTTCCCATCTCCTTCACCATCATTATCACCCATTGAGGAGCCGGGTTTCCAAGGGACTCACAAGATGTGCTTTGGGATAGTCAAGGGGCATGCACACCATAATCATCACTCCTGGGGTGTCGTACACCACAGCTGAGGGCAAGCAGCCACCTAGGTGCCCCTTTAGTCTCAGTTAAACACGTCTCCACAGTCTCGGGGATGTGACCTTGGGGTGCCCAGCCCAACCCCCGGACCCCTGTGGTCTACAGGGGGCACGACCAAGATGATGTAGACTACAGGGGCTCTCGCTCGCCTTCAAGGGGGTGAGTACCGGTCCGGGGTCTCGCAATCATTCAGGGGGCTACCCTGTTTAGGGGCTCGCTTACAGCTTCTCCGTCCCAGATGGATATAGGACTCAGGATTTCCTCAACACCACATGCTCTCAACTTCCAAGGGGTCCACAGCACCGTGTCCCCCAGGTAGCGCCCGCCACTCGCCGCAAATGTACGGTCACACCGAGGAGAAAGCCAGCCACCGCCTCAGCCACAGCACTATAGTGCATAAAGTGTCTGCGTCTGTGTGGAGCCAATATGGCGCACCCCAGGCTTTTCTTTCACACCTCAGGATTCCAGTTAGTAAAGGTTTTCCCGCTTCTCCTGGGCGTCTGGATAGTCCCCACCAGGCTCCTCCACACACTGCGGCTTCAGCGCCAGTCCCATATGCAGGGTCCTTGCTCACCTTCCGCCTTTGCCACAGGTCCTGCTCATTGTGGGCCAACCAACCCAGAGTCATGCCTCCCCCGTGCAAGACCACCCCTCTCCAAGTCTGTAGGAGTCACTCTGGGGTAGCCGGGAAGCCGCCCTCCCTTGGGCCCTACAGGCCGGAGACCAGCTCTTCACCACTCCACAAGTCCGGCATATGAAGGGTTCACCACTCAACAGATGTTCGGGAACCCTTAGGGGGACTTCCCACACTCTCCTTGGCGAGCCCCTTCTAAGAGCACAAGGCAAGGCACCTCTGCTTCACCACTGATGCAGGCCTCATCATCCTGGGTTAGCAGCCCCAGCACCGCAGCTCCCTGCAGGAACCCGCTCCTCTCCAGGCAAGCGGGAATCACAGGAGAGGTTGTCGGGCCAGCACTTATTACCTGGTAATCTGTTTCAGTGGGCCCGTCAGTATATATCTGCCTTTTCGGGTCTCAGTTGCCCTTCCAGCCTCTGGTTTCTAGACGTCTCTCTCCCAAGCCTCATGCAAAGCAGAGAAAATGGCGCCGGTTGTTACAAAGGCTGCCCTCCTGCTGGAACACACCACTCGCTCCGAGCACCAGTATTAAGCCCTCGGCATGTCCAGGGCGAGAACGGCATCACCCCAGACCGACGATGCGGAATTGCTGCTTGAGTACTGCAGGATGTTTGCCAGATTCAGCCGGGGTTGACAGGAGCGCCGGAAGTAACGTCGACTCGGCCACCTTGCCTGGCCACGCCCCTTTTCTGGTGGTTGTTTCTAGTTCCAGGGGCATAATAGTGTGTTGGAGCCTGAGCTGATCATCCTAATACAAAATGGTGTAACTCTGTAAAAGGAAAAATGTAAGATTGAGTTAAATTGTTAGATTATGTGGGATACCAGGTACCCAAGGGGATTGAATTTAAAGAGAATGTGTTGAGAGCTGTTAGTGATGCCAGTGCCCCATGGCGAGGTTCCACTGTGGCCATTTGAAGGACTTACAGAAGTCTATGAAAATTCTATGCGATAATTTGTTGAAATTACATCACCTTTAAAATTGCAGTTACAGAAGAATAAAAAGCCTCAATGGGGTGAACAATTTGAAGAAGCATTTGGTATGTTGTCATCAAAACCATTAAAAACATTTTGTATGGGGGGCAAGAGCAATCCTAATATGGCCATACTGCAGAATTTCTGCAACAAATAAATGGAAGAGACATGGCACTTGCATTCAGGGCTTTCAGGGGAACTAAGTCTAGCTACTTGGTTATTGCAAGAGAAGTCGTCACTTATCGGTGAGGCGTGCACCATTTTAGAATGTATTTGTGAGGGTCAGAATTTTTAATTTTCAAAGACCACAAGCTTCTTGTTCAACACAAATGGAGCTGTGAGAGCCACTCTTTGAATTGGTCCAACTGGCCCTGGCCACTGTTCCAAGGATTCGCAAGACCTCGGTCATAGGAAGATCATTCTCCTACTGTACTGCGAAGACCTGGAACTCTCTACCTCTACATCTCAGGCAATCACCTTCACTGCATCAATTCAGGAAGGACCTCAAAACCCGGCTTTTTGACTGAAAGCAGAATCTCCCCCAAGCGCCTTGAGATCCTAACGGGTGATTAGCCGTAGTCTATGAGAACCCTGATTGACTGAATAAAGAAGTGGCAATATAATTATAGATTTGAATGTGTGACAGGGCAGAAAAAAGCCATGGCTGATTTTTTAACCCACCTCCCAGTCCCTAATCAAGAATGTGTACTTTAAATTAGGATCAATGTGATGAAAGTGTGGTGGACAGTATTGGGAGTGCATCTCGAAGGGATTTTTCTGAGTTGGAATTGTTGGAATACATAGAGAAAGATCTGAGCCTTGACGAGGGCCATCAGTTCATAGTCATCTATTGTACCTGTAGAACTCGGATATATTCTGGACTACTGAAATTATGTGACAGGGATCACCAAATTTGAAGCAGGTTTGACTAAATTATGTGGCAAGGAAAGGCAAATTGTGCAGCATTATGTGGCACTTTCTTTTATAGTATAACTTCATTATTTTGTCGTTTTTACACATGGAATAAAGAAGTGGCAATATAATTATAGATTTGAATGTGTAAAGACTTAATACAGAGCACATAGTACACTTGAGCTGCGCTCACTTTCGCATCTTAGCGGTAACTTTTAAAAACAAATCTATTTTATATTTTACTTTGCGCCGACCTTCAATGATTTACTTTGTTATCTTGCGCATAAAAAGATATTGGTCACTCCTTACCCTATCCCCGTGAAAGCACTCGGCTTCCTGCAGTCTCCTCGGTCCACCAACAGTCATTAGCTAACTGTTTGTTGTGGAGGGAGACTCCAGGGCTAGCCGGTCGTTCCAGAGTGCCTCACTTCCTGCCAGGCCCAGTCATGGCGGCCATCTTGATCAGGTTAGCGGTCTAGTGCTCCGGTACCAATTAGGACGAGCACTACAAATTGGGTGAGAGTGGCGAATGCGCTCTTAAACTTAATACAGGCACATAGTGCACTTGAGCTGCGCTCACTTTCTCATCTTAGCAGTAACTTTTAAAAACAAATCTATTTCATATTTTACTTTGCGCTGACCTTCATTGATTTACTTTGTTATCTTGCGCATAAAAAGATATTGGTCACTCCTTACCCTATCCCCTTGAAAGCACTCGGCTTCCTGCAGTCTCCTCGGTCCACCAACAGTCATTAGCAGACTGTTTGTTGTGGGGGGAGACTCCAGGGCTAGCCGGTCGTTCCAGAGTGCCTCACTTCCTGCCATGCCTAGTCAGAGCGGCCATCTTGATCAGGTTAGCGGTCTAGTGCTCCAGTACCAATTAGGACGAGCACTACAAATTGGGTGAGAGTGGTGAACGCGCTTTTAAACTTAATACAGGGCACAAAGTGCGCTTGAGCTGCGCTCACTTTCGAATCTTAGCGGTAACTTTTAAAAACAAATCTATTTTATATTTTACTTTGCGCAGACCTTCATTGATTTACTTTGTTATCTTGCGCATAAAAAGATATTGGTCACTCCTTACCCTATCCCCGTGAAAGCACTCGGCTTCCTGCTGTCTCCTCGGTCCACCAACAGTCATTAGCGGACTGTTTGTTGTGGAGGGAGACTCTAGGGCTAGCCGGTCGGTTCCAGAGTGCCTTACTTCCTGCCAGGCCCAGTCAGAGCAGCCATCTTGATCAGGTTAGCGGTCTAGTACTCCGGTACCTATTAGGACGAGCACTACAAATTGGACAGATGCAGCAAACGCGCAGCGGGCGTGCCCAGCGGGCACGCCGCTGGCCCGCCAAAGGCGCACCAAAGGCAAGCCCATCTGCGCCCGTCCGCGCCTGGACCGAGCCCAGGGCCAGTCCCCCTGGTCGACTAAATACCATACCAACTCAAATATCACATACCTATTCAAGTACTCAGTTGCTCAACATAAATAATACCAATAATAATCAACTCTGCCTTCCTTTTAATGAGGACGCGCTACTCAATACGCAACTCTCTACTTGCCCTAAATGCAGGCTTAATATAGAACCAACTAAAGCCCGCTCACTCCTCAGCACTCATACTCCTCTAACTCCTTTAGATAAACCTCACACTATTTATTTTGCGCTCCTAAATGTCCGATCCCTACCTAAGCACAAGCTTGAAATACACAAATTTCTCACTCATCACAATTTGGATTTTTTATTCCTAACTGAAACCTGGGGGATCTATCCTCTGGTCCTGATTCTGTGCTGCTACCCCCGAAGGTTACTGTCTATTCAGACAGGACAGGACGGAAAAGAAGGGCGGGTTTGGCAATTATCTACCGGGATAATTTTACAATTCAAACCGATACCCCGAATTTCGCAGTATGTGAAGCATTAACTTTCTCTTTCATGCTTTCAAACATCTAATCTTTTAAAGGAACACTATTATACCGACCACCAGGCTCCCGATCTGATTTCCGCACGGAACTACAAACCTAGCTAGAATCAATAGCGGTTATACCAGAGTTTACTATCCTGGGAGACTTTAATTTCCATTTGGAATGTCCCTCTGACAAGCAAGCCTCCTCTCTGATCTGTTATTGTTAGGTTTTCATCAGTTGGTCACCTTACCCACTCACAGGGCAGGCCATACATTGGATGGGCTATTTACAAATAATCGTAACATCTCTCTACATTTAGTTAGCCCTCTGATCTGGACAGATCACTCTGCAATACTTTTTAATATTAAGACTATGAAATCCAACCCCAGAGGGATCAGCCGCCAAACATCCAGACAGATCCCGGCTTGGAACAAAATTGATACCCAACATCTGCAAGAATCTATGTCCTCTCTTCATTACATTCCATCAGAAGACCCCGAAATAGCCTCCAATAACTACTCTGACTGGTTACACAATATCTTTGCCCTATCAGTACCATTTAAAAAGATCTCTACCAATCGAAGGGTTCGGTCCGCACCCTGGTTCTCAGAGGAACAAAGACTCGAGAGACAACACTGCAGGAACTTAGAGAGACACTGGCGTAAAGATTAAAATAACAAAGCCAAAATGCTATACAAAGAGGCAATGATAAAATACAAACATTTGATCACCTTGCACAAGAGTAACTACTACTGTACTCAAATAGAATCTGCCCAAAATTCTCCGAAATAACTTTTCCAAGTTGTAACCAAACTCTCAACACCTCCAATAGGTTCCATGCTCCAAGCTTCCCAAGATGTATGCAATTTGCTGGCTAAATTCTTTAAGGACAAGGTGACTCGCATCTACTCTGACTTTGCCACTCAGACTAATCCAGACCACCCAACACTCAAAAACTCCTCTAATACGTCCTCTATTCCTGTTTTTTCAGAATTCACTCAGGTTTCCCCTGAGCAGGTACGCAAACTTGTCCTTTCAATCAAATCCAGTTCCCCCTTATACCCTTTGCCACCTTCAATCCTTAACTTAATCCCGGAGCCCATTGTGACCATTCTTAGTGACATTTTTAACTCTATATTGAACACTGGGATTTACCCAACAGTCTGTAAAAAGGCTATCATTAAACCTTTACTTAAGAAAATCCAACTCTGATCCGTTGGATCCAAAAAATTACCGCCCCATAGCATGTCTCCCTCTCCCATCAAAAATCATATAAAAAAACATAATTACTCAATTAACCCAATACTTCGACAATAATGACCTGCTCGATGATACACAATTTGGTTTCAGGAAGGAGCATGGGACAGAGACAGCTCTCATTAAGGCTTCAGACGACATCAGGATAATTATGGATAAGGGCGGAGCAGCGGTCCTTATGCTGCTGGATCTGTCCGCAGCGTTTGACACGGTCGACCACACCATCTTGATCGACCGTGTCTCTGCCATTGGCATCAATCAAACGGCCAGGTCCCTACTCACTTCTTTTCTTGAAAATCGGACTCATTCTGTCAAGCTGGGTGACTTTCAATCTCCGGTCTTCTCCCTCCCATGTGGTGTGCCTCAGGGATCCTCCCTAAGTCCGACCCAATTCAATATATATGTATCGGACCAGGCTATAATCATCAAAACCCATGGGGTGGGTCTGACCTCTTATGCCGACGACACCCAACTTGTACTTGCTATCCATAATGATGGAGTACAAGTGGCAGCCAATTTTCATGACGGCATGCGTGACGTCAGTCTCTGGATGTCTCACAACTGCTTGAAATTAAACTCCGATAAAACGGAGGTAATGACTTTCTGCAATTTAGTCCCATGCTGGTCCCGAACCTGGTGGCCAATCGAAATGGGACCTCCCCCACTTCCTGTAAAAAAGGTTAGGAATCTGGGAATGATGTTCGATGATAGACTCTCGTTTATACATCATGCTAATGCTCTTCTGTCTTCATCTTTTTTCACTCTCAAAATGGTCAGAAAACTCCTTCCTTTTCTCCCACCGAGTTCAGGAAAAACTCTGATGTGCACTTTGATCTTATCTAAGATCGATTATTGTAATGGTCGTTTTTTAAATGCTCAGGAAAAAGTACTGAATAAATTGCAGCTAATTCAAATTCAGCAGCAAGAATTCTATCAGGCACACCCAAGTTCAAATCGATTTCCCTGGTAATACGCCAGCTTCACTGGTTCCAGTTAGGAATCAAATTAAATTCAAAGCTCTCTGTACAGCATACAGAGCGGTTAATAATTCAGGACCTAAGTTCCCAAGAAGGTCACTAGGGCGTTATACCCCCAGTAGACTACTGCGCTCCTCCTCAGCTTGCCTTTTATCTGTCCCTCGTACAAAGAAATCGTCATGGGGGGTCAGATGTTTCTCAATTGCCACAGCAAAACTATGGAACACCCTACCCTCTCACATCAGGGCTAGCCCCTCTCTCCTTACCTTCAGGAAGTCAGTAGAAACTTGGCTTTTCAACCAGTAAACAATATCTCTATCTGCTCTGTACTACTGTTTTTCAGAGCCGAGACACCTCCGGGTATTTGTGCGCTATACAAATTGAATAAATAAATAAATAAATGAATTATGGGCAAAGATTTATGCTCATTTTACCATTTAGCAACGAAATTCAGAAATAAGCAACTGAAAGATGGACAATTAACCTTATAATAAGGGCCTTCCACTGCGTGCGAACACAAGTCCCTATGTTTTTGTCATTTTTGATCTGTTTGAGCACAAAACATTTTTTTATTAAAATCTGCAGATTATGCAACATATGATGAATTACGGTGGCAAAATCTGCAAATCCATAATTATGTGAAAAAAGCCTCAGAATCGCATAATTCCAGTGGCCCTGGGTATACTGTGCTCATCTGCATAACAATGACAAGATTGGGATTGATACATACTGGAGACAATTGTACATATACAGCAGTACCTGATTTGTAAAACCATTAGTGGTGGGGCCCTCGTCATGGGGAAACAGAATTTACAACACTGTAAACACAACGCGGAAACTTTACAACGCTGTCGTTACAATGACCGCGTTGTTACCACACGTGCCATTACATCACAAGTCGTAACATTGACTTGCTGTAGGGGGCGTGCAACACCATGGATTTTAAATCCAACACCTTCCCTGCTGTTGCACAAACTGGAGTAGGAATAGTAATTAGTACTATTCCAAAGTCCAGCGTGCCCCCTACAGCAAGTCGTTGTTACGACTTGCGATGTAACAGCACGCGTGATAACAACTTGTTCGTTGTAACAACTGCGATGTTTAGCTATGCGTGGTGAATGTATGCGTAGTAACATCAGACATTCTCTTCATGAGGTCATTGCAGGTTGTACCACCCATTGCCCTGCCAGTGCTGCCAGTGACAGTACTAACACAGCTACTACCAATTCACACTTACAAGTGTGACAACTGAGACTATCCCAGGCCCCCAAAGCTATAAGAATGTATTGGGTGGCAGGTATCAGCTATTTTTAATGCATGTTGAATTAATAAGCAACCTTTGTTTTGCTAATCCCTAAATTAGACAAACAGCTCCACGATGTGGCAGACTGTCATAAGTCTGCCACATCGTGGGGGGGGCTAGGAGCGCATAAAGGTCCAGCATACGAGCTCCCAACCAGGCTATGTAAATCCAAAGAGTATGTCGTTCCTATTAAAGAAAATGTTAGTGGTCAGTGAACAACTGAGAAACCAGATTGGGAGATCTGGTTGCTCAGGAGCAATGGCCCTCACTCACCCAGATTGATGTCATGCTTCATCATAGGGCCGCTCTTCATTAGGCCGGAAGTGCAAATGTCTAATGGGCCCCTTGTGGGGCTATTTACCAGAGATCTTAATTTTTGCAGTTGTGAAGTATAAGTGGCAGTGCTCTGTGTAATTTAATGTAGATAGGTGTGATGCTAGTATAAAAATAACTAAGAGGTACCCTGGCACATTTAATATGTGGGTCCCCTTGAATTAATAAAACCAATGAGTGGCTGGAGGTTGATCTAATGGTCTAATTCAACTCAAAGAGTTGTGTAAAAGTAGGACGACATTTTTCTTGCCAAATTGCAGCTACTATCGATATCAGCAATTCATCAGGACCGATGACCTAATCTACTGAGGATTGTAAATACACAATTGCAATCACAAGTGTATATAGTATACCTTAGTTATAACAACTGACCAGGAATAAAAAGAAGATAAGATAAAAGCACAGGTATTAAGTAATGCCTGTAAACATAATGTAGCATGACATTCTCAATGTTTAATGCATGCCATGATGAATCAGCCCTTAGTGGTGCAGGTGCAGCATCACCAATCATTAAAAGCAGTAGTAGACATAAACACACGCAAGACCAGGTAAGTGACAAGACTGTCATAAGTGCCAGTTTTGGCACTTAAGTGTCATTGCTAAACACCGGTAACCACCCGTTCAAATCAAGCACTGACATTCATATATTTACTAAGAATTTGGTACTGTATTTGCGTCACAAAAGTAATGCAAATCAGCAAAAAAAATGTTTTCCAGTATATAACTTGTTTTGCGCTGGAAGTTAACTTGAAAGTAACACAAAGCAGTGCCTAGTTCTGCTGTGCATTACTTAGAGTCAAGATGCTGTTCCATAGGTGGTGCATGGGCGTTTCCAGGCAACAACCGTTGCTTTTTTATGTAAAACCATGACTACTAAAAAAGTTACAACATGGTTTTGCATAAAAAATAAAACCCTTATGAAATAGACACTATTGAGGAGAAATGCTTTTATTTCTCCTTTCTTTTCTGACTTTGCATATGGGAGGCACTGCACAGTCCACACAAAGTACGGAAAGTTTTATAAGATAGTCGAAGCATAGTATTTTGTACTGGAAGGGTAGAACTGCATTGCAAAACCTATGCTAGAGTCGTGCAGACAGCTTTGCACTGTGGTGCAAAGGTGTGTGCGTGGTGCTCTCAGTATGATTCTTTGCCTGCACTGGGTAGAGAGTAAGACAGTTCAAATCTCTCTAGATATGTAGCTGTCCTGTTCTCTCCCTCTCAAGCAACGCAGTGAAACATTTTTGGTTGCTGTTCTGTGTTACCAGAGACTTTAATAAATATACCCCTCAATTTCTGCTCCAGAGAAATAAAGTAGCACATCATTAACACTAAGCCAGCTTCCCATCGTACAACCCCCTCTGGTAGAATCTTGTAAGAGTCCTCCTTTAAATATTAAGTCTCATGCAAATCTCATAGACACACTCACCTTACTTTAGACACCACTTACAAGGATGATGCCTTGTCCTTGGCCTTTATAAAGCCCTCTCTAGAGAAGCTCTTTTCCCCTACTGACATATTCTTCAGTCAAGGCAACTTCCTTGAAGCTCTCAAGACAGGTCATAAACTCCCACTGTTGAAAAACCCACACTATAACCTGAAGACTTCACCATCAGCCGGCCCATCACTCACCTACCCTGCATCAGCTAGATCATAAGAAAATAGTCCAGGCTCTACTCAAAGGCCACATCAACACCAGCAAGTTTCTACATGACTATCAATCTGGCTCCAGATCATGCTGAAATGTAGCGACAGCTATCTTATAAATAGTAACTGATTCTGTTCTGAATATACATAAAGATGACCCCTACCTTCTCATAATGTTGGACCTCTCAGCTGTCTTTGGCGCCATCAACAATCCCGCCTTCATCCACACCATGAACTTTCAAACAGGATTCACTGGCACTGGTTCTCCACCTACCCATCCAACTGACACTAGTTTGTTCACATGGGAACCACTACATATTTCATATTACCTCAGGGCCCAAGTTTCCATTTTCCCCATCACTTTCAACCTCTATATGGGTCCTCATGGAACTCTACTCACTGATAACAGCATCAAATTTCGAGATGACTCACAACTCTACTTGAAAGTCTCCTCCACTCCAGAGATCTGATGCCTCATACTATACCTGCACATTATCCAGGACTGGCCGAGCGCCTACCTCAAGATCAAAACCACCAAAACAAAATCCCTGCTTATTTCCAAGAAAAACAAACAACAACTATTCCAAACTTCGCTTTCACCTGAATTCACGCTGGACACTGACCAGTGGGGTAACTAAACTTCAGAGGGGGGCCCCCACAAAATACTTGGAAAGCCCCCGGCCCACCACCTACCACTTTGGTCCTGGACCCAGTGTACTGTGCGGAGGGGGTCCCTTAGAGCTCACCCCTTTGTAACGCAGGGGCTGTGGGGATAATATTATGCCATTAACACTGACCTCTCCTTGAGGAACAAATTGTGAAGAAAATGAACACTGACTTGTATTTCAGAACATTGAACATAAACAGTATTCACACTGAAATAGTGGTGGAATGTGTACAGATGGCCCCAGAGCACACTTTCCACCCTGGAGTCATCGAAGAATGTATACAGATGGCCCTAGTATACACCTTTCTCTTTGGAATGTGCTGGTGGCCCCAATACATACCCACACACTAAAATCTCAGTAGAATGTGTGCAGATGCCCCCATTTTATGGAAATACAAATGAAATCATAGTATAATTACAGTATAACGTGTATAGAGGGCTCCAGATTACACCATTTCCCCTTTACAGTGGGTCCCTTCGCTGTAGTGGTTCACTCACTGCACTAGGTTTCTTTGATGCACTGAGCTGCCTCGCCGCATTGCACTTCCTCATTCTAATGGCATCTTCCACTGCTTCACTGGACTCTCAGGGCCGGCTTTAGCATTAGGGGCGCCCTGTGCAAAAGTGTTTGTTAGTGTCCCCCAATGACACCTCCGCCATGGAATCCCTCACTACCACCCTTTAACAGTGTCCCTCAAGTCTCCATAACCATTCTCTCTCAGTTGCATTTAATTAGTTTTATTGTGCCACTCATACCACAGTAGGGTGTCAGAGCACTTTACATCACACACATTACAGAGATACAATCAATCATACGTGTGTAAATCACTGTATAGGAAATGTTACATAAGCCAGAGAACTACAAGGTGTAGGGGTCACACGACAACCATACTAGTAGGTGGGATAGTTTAATAGTAATTGGCCTGCAGAAGCACAAACTCAGGATTTAAAACGGAACACCATGGCTTGGGGTCCCCTTTAATAATCAGAATTAATTTCTATCCAAATGAACGCTTTTTGCAACATTAGAATAATCAAAGACTGGGAAAAAAAACATAATGCTCTAATTTACACCTTGCAGTTTGTATGCGGCTCTTTGAAGACAGTTAATAGCTCACTATTCTATGTTAGATTTTTAACTTATAAACTGAATGTAACAAAAGGATTTTAACATAAACTGCATTTAACAAAAGGATCTATCTGTCAAAAGCAGTAACCTGCTGACTTATTTAATTTATAGGCACCTTCTGATCCGCATGGTACATGTTCTTTGCAGCAGGCACACTAATCCTCTGAGTTACCTTACCATGAGTGAACGCTTCCACTAGAAATAACTCCAATCTCTCTCTAGGAAGAACATTATTCACTGGAGTTATCTTGATATGTTGCCTAAAAATTGCTGGAGGCCAGGAACATGACAGCTAATGCTTTTAAATGTATAATATACTTGCAAACACGACGCACCGGGCCGTAGTCAGTGCCCGGTGCGGTCGCACCGGTCTCATCGCCCTAGAGAAGGCCTTGAGTGAGCTCAGAAACATGACGTAGGTTTAAGTGAAAACATAGGCGCCCCTCCGCCTCCCCAGGTGTGGCTGGTTATGGTTAGAGTGACTGGATTGCATATTTACCTTCCACTCTGCAACGGCCGGCGTTAGATTTTCAGGGTGGTCTGTAACTGGCTGCTGTGACAAATTGGTCTACCTCTGGAAAGGGCAGTTTGTGAAATATGGCTCTGAGCTGTTACTGCCTCGCGGGTCTTACAGCCAGCGCTGAAGGCTCGGAAGATGCTCTGCTGACCCCTGCTGGTGCTGCCTGGTCGGTGCATGTCAGACTGTCCTTCGATGCAGCCTTCTAGCTTTGCTACTTCATTCCAATTTTCCTTCAGTTTTTATTCCGGCTTTATTTTTAGTTTACATTTTCCTTTTCTCTATCCAATCATATTAGTTTAATTTCTCACTTGCTTTCTTTTCGTTCTCTGGATTTTCCCATTCCTTCCTTCTTTCGTCCCTCGTTTCTTTTTTTCTCTCTCCTAGCCTTCATTGCTTCCTCTCTCTAGTCTCTTGCTTCTTTCCCTCACTCTTTCACGCCTACTTCTTTCCGTACTGCCTACCTTCCAACTCTTATATTTTCTTTCTTTTCTTCCCTCTGGTCAATTTTTTCCTCTGCCACTTCTTTCCCACCTTTTTACCTTCCCACTCGCTCTTTCCTTTCGTCTCCGCTTCCTCCTTGCATTCTCCTTCATGTGTTACCTTCTCCCTTCCTTTTTATCATCACTGGCTTCTCTCGTCTCGTCTCATCTCTTTTCTTTTCCTCTAATTGACTCTCCGCTCTTTTCTTTTTTTTTTTTTCCTTTCCTTTCCCTTTCCTTTCCTTTCACCCTTACTTCTCTTCTCTCCATCACTATGTCTTCCTCCTTTCATTTCTTAGGTCTATCCCCTCTTCTTTTCACGCCTCCACATCTTGACTTGATTGCTTCATGCCATGCCTACCATTCGCACTTTCTTCATTTCTTATCCTCCTTCCTTCCTTCCCTTCTTCTCTTCCTACCTCCCCGTTCCCCGTACATTCTACACTCTCTACCCTTCCTCCGCCCTTCCTGTCGCCCTTTTCCTCACCTTTTTCACGTACTTCCGCCTTATCCCCTACCAGGCGCCACTGCTTCCCACCATCTCCCCTCTTCTTCCCTTCCTCTTCATTCTACTCTTCTTCCCTTCCTTCTTCATTTCCTCTCCTCCTCCTGCCTCTGCACCAGCCCTTCTAGCCGCCTGCTGGCAATACCAGATATCTGAATGACTTCTCCCTGGCCCTTCTAACATTTCAGTGGTGCCCTATCAAACCATCACGGTCAATGGATAGTACAAAGCGTGACTCGAGAGATGCACACACATGATGCAGGCAAGATGACACTGCACGGGGAAGCTTGAACAGCGTCAGCTCAGCTGCACAGAAGGCCTCCTAACTGCACTAACTTCGCTGTTCCTAAAAGATGCGCTATTTATGCCTTAGACATCTTATAGTCTAAGTATTAGCTGCGTGCCTGCATCACACGTACCACTGCTGAGAAACACCAGTACCATCCATGACACTCATAGAAGTATGGTAAGCACCAGTGAGAAGTGCCGGTGTAAAATCCCATTAAAGGGATCACTGGCACTGCTGAGAGGTACTGTTATCACCACATAACGGTCCTCCTCATCAGTGGCCCGGGAAATGGGACGGATTTCCCTCACCTTGGGATCTGCAATTAACAAGGGTCTAAAATATGGCAACTTTTCTGACAGCAGTGCTGCGGAGAAGTGCTGGCATCACCCAAGTAAAGGAGCAACGACCTGCTGAAAATGCTATATTATTCCATTCAAAGGATACCCTTCTGAGATGTGCCTGTATCACTTGTTAAAAGTTTAGCAGCCGTGATGAGGAGTACCACTGCCACCATCAAAAGTGTAGCAGCTCTGGGAGGTATTGGTATCACCCCATTAAAAGTGGAGCGGTTCAGTTAAGTGGTATCATTATCAGCCCATTGAAAGTATATAATCTCTGCTGAGAGATAGTCTTATCACCCCATTAAAAGTAGCGCAGCTCAGCTGAAAAGTACTAGTATCACCCCACTTAAAGTGTATTCGTTCTGCTGGAAGCGTTTTAGTATCACCCTTCTGCTCTGCTGAAAAGTGCCAGTCAAATGCCATTAAAGTGTATCAGCTCTGCACAAGAGGTGTTGGCATCACCCCATTAAAAGTGGAGCAACCCCCCGAGAGGTCTATCCTGCTGAGATGTACCAATATCACCCGTCTAGGAGTACAGAAGCAATGCTAAGAACTCGGGTGGTCCAGCTAAGAATACCGCAGCCTTGCACAGAGTTGCCTGCAATGCACTGCAGTTCATCTGAGAAGTACTGGCACAATCCCATAAAGGTTCGGCAGCCTGGAGGGAAGACCTGCTAAAAGTACTGGTACTGCCTCATGAAAAGATCAGAAGCCCATCGGAGAGGTGAGGGCACTGTGCCAGGGGATGCATCACCCATCTGTTGAAAAGTACAGATACGATTCCATTATATAAGAAGGGTGTCAACAGTCGGAGCATCCATACAAAGCTCTTCCCACCAGGGCACCTGTGTTACACTTAACCTGTGTGTGTGCCACTGTCGCGTGCCAGAGGCCTACACACCAGGAACACCCAGGATAGGTCAAGACCGGAGAAGACTCTTGAGCACTGCATAGGACCAATCGAACTGCACGTACCATACGTGATGCATCACGCACCTGCCATACTATGCAAATGACGACTGCTCTGTCTTGAACTCACCCTAAGTGGGTGACCCGGGGGTCTGCAAGGCGCTAGCAGTAATGTAATGCAATGGGTTTTTTGTTTAGCTCAGCCTTCACTCCAGGGAGCATCTTGGCGCTTAGAAAGACTATGCAGTGGTGACAAGCTGCGCTGAGTCAGTATCGGTTGCATGTTGTACTGTGTTACTCGATATTTGAATAGCTCAGCATTCGCCAATGACATGGCCTCGTAGCGCTTTGTGCAGAATTAGATTACGATTCCTCTCAACGAAGGGTATCACGTGAGGGGGGGGGGAGTGAAAGGGGATGGGGGGGGGGCGGTAACGGTAACCGACTTGCTCCTAGGCTCGCCCTCCATTTAAAAAAAAAACGTGTCATTCCCCTGGAGGGCAAGTCAGCCCCTGGCACCTGCCGCCCTACCCGACCAATTTTAGTTTCTCTCCCTACTCACCTTCAACTTCGTCAAAACAGAAATACATAGACATGAAAAGAAAACAAAACAAAACAAAAAACACAAGCAGACACAATTTTGCTCATCAAGGGAAAGGGATAACCTTTTAGCGAAGAAAAGAAGCAACAAAAAAAATCAGACACCGGCCCCTTCAGAAGTGGTGATGGGGGCTGAGTGCGATAGGGGACGGCGGGTGTCCACTCTGACCTCATCCACCGCTCCCCCCTCCCTACCGCTCAGGTTTTAAAGGGAGAGCAGAGAGACATTGACAAGCAAGGGAAATTGCAATAGAATGTGTCACAGTGTTTAATGCTGTGCCGCCCACTTTCAGGCAACTGTAAGTTTAAGGAAGGAGAGTCTTTGGGCAAGCAGAGTTTTTTTTCTCAATGGAAAAGATGTGACTCAAGATGTGTCATCTTTTAAAAAAAACACACACATACACATACAGAGGACTTGCTTTCTTTCGCCACTTGTATATAAAGCCCCAATATGAGGTGGTGTGAGTTCACATGCACACACTCCCTGGCGCGCGCACACTGGTTTGGCACTGGTGCCAGAGGGGTCCAGGGTTTTTTCGGGTTTTGGGGGGCACTTTTTTTTCTACCTCAGACCCCAATTCCACTTGAGTAACAGCACAGGTGGAGCCAACTTGGAGAGGAGAAAAAGTTGAAGAAGGAGCTACTGACACAGACCAACATCCCTCGTGCCCCCTCGACTGGCCAAGGGTCCTGGCCACCACAAGTCGGGTGAAAAAGGCAAGCTAGCAAACAGGAAAGGAACAGGGGAGAAACACCTGCAAAGAAGGACCACATTTTTACATTTAAAGCATTCCAGGAAAATATGAAAAGTAAGTCTTACTTTTTTCACTTTTTATTCGCGAAATGTTGCGTTTTTTTGGAGAAATGTTACTTTTATGCAATATTTTTTTTGTTAATTTTATGCCTACATTTCTCTTTCTTTATTTGTTATTCTTTCGGCTGCGTGCCTGCGTCTATAATTGAGGGGCAAGTGAGGAGTCTGTCACGATTTTTTGGGGGTCGATGGGCCGTTCATGTTCTGCACAGGTCTGTGTGAAAGGGTGCATGTCCCTTGCAATGGAGGGGTTGAAGTTCTCTCTGTCTGGCACTCACAGGACCAGGGTAGCTGCCCCTAAGAAGTCCTACTCTCCAAGAGGGCGCTGGAGTGAGACTCCAGGGTCTGTGCCAACCGGGGATTCTAAAACTCTTTTAAGGGCAGTGGGGCCATCGATTCTGAGCAAGTGAGTGACACTCCAGTCCAAAGTGTGAGCAACACACCTAATGAGTGACACAAGCGCAGCATATGCGCTCATGGCAGACCCCAAACCTTTCCATAGAGTGCAGCGGTGGGGAGAGACAGTGCTTCCCAGAGTTCCAAGAAAACCAAACAAAACGTATTTGGCAGTCTAGAGCAAAGGTGGTGTGCCAAAACAAACGCCCCGAGGATGGGAAGTGAAGCCTGAAGCAGGGCTGGTTCTGCAGCAAGATGTACTCTCAGCAGGCTGCAGTCGCAGAGGTTGTGTTGGGGAGGGGGCGTGTCTGCATGCACGCACGACCAATTCCATTTGACTGATCTTGTCAAATTAATGGATATATAGGGGTTGCTCATAAAAACTTCTTATACTGCAGATTCTCGAAGTTTAATGTGCTTGGCTGAGGGTCCCACAAAGGGGCGAATTGTTCTGATAACAGACGATTTTTAGAAGGGGAACTTTCGGCCAAATTCCTCTCATAAACGAGGAATGTTCTTTGCAGACAGCACGTGTAATGTAGATAACATTCCTCAGTGTAACACCAGGCGTGAGTGCGTCTTGGCAGATACGGCAGCTGGCGCGCTTGGAGCTAGCGATGTGCCCAGGATCACACAGATTGGTCAAATGAGAAACACATGGCTAAAAGCAATGGCTCTTGTGGCGCAGCAGCCCGTTCCTTTACCGCACAGGCAGCTTGCCAAAGGCCACTATTGAAATAGACGCCCGTGGAAGGAGTCAGCTCATATTCAAGACGTTTATAGACGCATAATATTCTGTTCCGAGCTTGGGAAAATGCGTGTTGTTCTGTCGGCTCTTGTAAAGGGCACTGCTGGTCTAACAAGGCTCCAGGGAAGGCTGTTCACACCGGAGCTCTTAGAAAGAAAGCATTTTTCTGACAGCAGCCAGCAGCCAAGCCATGGTCTCTTAAACGGTGCAAGGGGAATACAGTTATGAGGACACTGTAAGAGGATCTGTGTTTGCACAGGGAGGCCCTGTACTGAAACCTTCGTCATGGGGAATGTTCTATTAGGACCTCGAGAACGCAAATTATCTTATTATCTTACAAGACGTTACAGACTTGGAATACTCTTGTAACGAGACCTTACAGAGTGGGTTGTTGGAATGGCTCTGAAGGGGGTGATGTTTCAGAACAGCAATGTTCTATTTACAAGAACCTACAAGGGCCTGAATGTTCGGATAACAAGAGGTCTCTCCATGCAGACATGTTTGCATTATATCAGCCAACATAATCCAACTGCTCTAGTGATAAAAGGTCTCAGCATGGAAGTGACCTGAGAGTTAAATCTCTTAGAATGAAAATGTTCTCATCATGGGAAATCCTAAAAAAATGAAATGTGCTGATCATATCTGGGATGAAGTCCCCTCATCCGTACATTATTCGGGTATTGCAAGCAAAAGAGGAGATCTATGACCATGTAGAGGAATTAGGCCAAAGGCCGAATAACCTCATGGAACTCTGAGGCGACTTTCTCTATATACCTATAATGCACAACAGAGTACATTATAGAGATACATACCTTTATCCTTTGCACATACCACTTAAAATCTTGCTGTGGTCCTCCTCCATATGAGAGAGATAGGATGTTTGCAGACATGAAAAAGTAGAATCTGTAGTGCAAAATTAAACACACCAAAAAGCAGAAAGATATTAGAATAAGTTTAATATGTAAGATTTTTTTTTAAAGCTGTAGCTTAGAATTTATAGAACCGTGCAGAAAGATTCTATCTTTCCTATAATTACGTAAGACATGCACAAAATAAACATGTTGCCATAAATATTGCCTTTTTGCTGATCACTGGTTATCTAGAAAAACAGAGTAGAAAGAAAAGCATGTTTTGTTTTCACTGTTTAAACTGTACTCCCTGTTCTGCGTTCCCCCTTGGCTGCTGGAAGTAGGCATCGTAATGTCAGAACTCAACTATAATAAGTTATTACAGTTGAGCAGCTATGTCATTTCTTTATTACAGGTGACTACAGACATCACGAATAGCCTGTAATACGAATATTAGAACCAGGATTTTATACAGGGATGGCTGGCTTTTATTTACTCTATGAGTTCTAAGAATGGAAATGTACTGATAATAAATGCTCTTAGAATAGAAAAGTTCTGAGAATGAAAGCCCTTACATTGGGCAAGTTCTGCTTCCTTGACCTTTTCGAATGGAAATGTTCTGATCATTAGAACTCATAGAGATGGAGCGTTTTGATCATAATATCCTATGGAATATTAATGAATTGGTAATGAGGGCCCCTAAAAAGCAATATTTGTCTAAAATATCTTAGAAGCAGTAGTACAAGGGGCTCTCAGATGGGCAATGCTGTTCTAGCAAACACTCCAGAAGCAGAATGTTAGGTCTCGGACTCGTCAAAAATGAATGTACCATTGACAAAAGCACCTAGAAGGAGGGTGTTCAGAGGATGGGAACTCTTCCAAGGAGGCTGTCTTAGTCAATGGAGCCCAGGGGTGGGTAGACCTGTCAAGCCCTTCCCACATTGGAAATGTAGACAGGGCTGTTCTCATAAGAGGGGTTGTTTGGAAAGAAAGTGTCCCCACAATCTCATAATAAAGCTCATAAAAGAGGACTGTTCTTGAAAGAGCTGCTTATGGAGGAAGATGTATCTGTGGTGAGTGCTCAGCAGAGGAGAACTCTTCTTAATCGACGGAGACATAGCAGTCGCCTGTACTTCGAGCCCTTTTCTGAAAAGGCCTCGCTCACAGCCAGAGCCTTCTTCAAGGCTGCAGTGTTCAGGGAGTGCACTACCCTAAGTGGAAAGAGCTTCTAAATACAGCCTTCAAAGAAGGTTTCATTTCTATTTGCAAGTCTGCATTTATTTATTTGCACCCTGGTCACAAGAAATGCAGTACATAGTACATAGAAACGGATTGGTTTTTAGCTTAAAAAGGGGACGGAGACGGTGGGGTCAACTAGTAGTATGTACTGGTCCCACTTCAGTAACTTACATGTCTCTATGATATATTGTGGGGCCTAGTGTTGATCTGCAAATGCCATTTGGCGCTTCAGCGCGCGCAATGAAATTCGTTTTATTTATTTATTTATTTACATTTCTCCGGTCGGCGTGAGCTGGAGTTTACTACACCCCACTCTACCCCGCCCCACCGCTCTGCAGCACTTCCTCCTGGAGCCACTACTGCCACGTGCACATAGAATGGCACCAAAAAGGCATGTGGTAGGCAACAGTGCCTCGAATCATAGCCACCAGCTGAAACCGAACAATGGGCAACCATATTCCCCAACAGGAAGAAACCAAGAGCTGTGCCCTGTGGCACACACAGCCCTGCGCGCGCTGCTCCGCATGGATGTTATGATACTGGATATTTGTACAGTGCAGCACCTGCTAATAAATCGGCTTCTAGGAGCTTTGAGGAGTGTGGTGTGATTCAGCCAGAGGTAGCTCTCCAGTATGGGATTCTATGGGAACCATGCCATGTAATCTGTCACTGACCAAGGCATCAGTCCATCCAAACCCTGACTATGTTACGTTCACATGTGAGCATACAAGAAGTGCTGCACAGGTGCAAATAATGTAACATGTATTTGTAGTGCCTAAAAAGCGCAAACCTAGCCACAAAGGTGGAGCGCCACACTATGCGGAGTAAGTACTGGGAGGCACAGAGAGAAGAGGTAGAGTGGAGAACAGGACTGCTAGTAGGGCACAGGAGAGTAAGGAGAGAGTGTGCTTTTGGCAGGGAAAGCTGCAGACCCAGCGAGGCCTGTGGTGTCGCTGCCACAGGCTCGGTCCCATGGCTAGAGGGTCACACGGGGTACCTTGAAGGGAAAGCTGCAGACCCAGCGAGGCCTGTGGTGTCGCTGCCACAGGCTCGGCCCCATGGCTAGAGGGTCACACAGGGTACCTTGAAGGGAAAGCTGCAAACCCAGCGAGGCCTCTGGTGTCGCTACCACAGGCTCGGCCCCATGGCTAGAGGGTCACACAGGGTACCTTGAAGGGAAAGCTGCAGACCCAGCGAGGCCTCTGGTGTCGCTGCCACAGGCTCGGCCCCATGGCTGGAGGGTCACACAGGGTACCTTGAAGGGAAAGCTGCAAACCCAGCGAGGCCTGTGGTGTCGCTGCCACAGGCTCGGTCCCATGGCTGGAGGGTCACACAGGGTACCTTGAAGGGAAAGCTGCAGACCCAGCGAGGCCTGTGGTGTCGCTGCCACAGGCTCGGCCCCATGGCTGGAGGGTCACACAGGGTACCTTGAAGGGAAAGCTGCAGACCCAGCGAGGGCTGTGGTGTCGCTGCCACAGGCTCGGCCCCATGGCTGCAGGGTCACATAGGGTACCTTGAAGGGAAAGCTGCAGACCCAGCGAGGCTTGTGGTGTCGCTGCCACACGCTCGGCCCCATGGCTAGAGGGTCACACAGGGTACCTTGAAGGGAAAGCTGCAGACCCAGCGAGGCTTGTGGTGTCGCTGCCACACGCTCGGTCCCATGGCTGGAGGGTCACACAGGGTACCTTGAAGGGAAAGCTGCAGACCCAGGCCTGTGGTGTCGCTGCCACAGGCTCGGTCCCATGGCTGGAGGGTCACACGGGGTACCTGGAAGGGAAAGCTGCAAACCCAGTGAGGCCTGTGGTGTCGCTGCCACAGGCTCGCCCCATGGCTGGAGGGTCACATAGGGTACCTTAAAGAGAAAGCTGCAGACCCAGCGAGGCCTGTGGTGTTGCTGCCACAGGCTCGGCCCCATGACTGGAGGGTCACACAGGGTACATTGAAGGGAAAGCTGCAAACCCAGCGAGGCCTCAGGTGTCGCTGCCACAGGCTCGGCCCCATGGCTGGAGGGTCACACAGGGTACCTTGAAGGGAAAGCTGCAGACCCAGCGAGGCCTGTGGTGTCGCTGCCACATGCTCGGTCCCATGGCTAGAGGGTCACATGGGGTACCTTGAAGGGAAAGCTGCAAACCCAGCGAGGCCTGTGGTGTCGCTGCCACAGGCTCGGTCCCATGGCTAGAGGGTCACACAGGGTACCTTGAAGGGAAAGCTGCAAACCAAGCGAGGCCTGTGGTGTCGTCGCACTGGCTCGGTCCCATGACTGGAGGGTCACACAGGGTACCTTGAAGGGAAAGCTGCAAACCCAGCGAGGCCTGTGGTGTCGCTGCCACAGGCTCGGCCCCATGGCTGGAGGGTCACATAGGGTACCTTAAAGAGAAAGCTGCAGACCCAGCGAGGCCTGTGGTGTCGCTGCCACAGGCTCGGTCCCATGGATGGAGGATCACACAGGGTACCTTGAAGGGAAAGCTGCAGACCCAGGCCTGTGGTCTCGCTGCCACAGGCTCGGTCCCATGGCTAGAGGGTCACACGGGGTACCTGGAAGGGAAAGCTGCAAACCCAGCGAGGCCTGTGGTGTTGCTGCCACAGGCTCGGCCCCATGGCTGGAGGGTCACACAGGGTACCTTGAAGGGAAAGCTGCAGACCCAGCGAGGCCTGTGGTGTCACTGCCACAGGCTCGGCCCCATGGCTGGACGGTCACACGGGGTACCTGGAAGGGAAAGCTGCAGACCCAGCGAGGCCTGTGGTGTCGCTGCCACAGGCTCGGCCCCATGGCTGGAGGGTCACACAGGGTACCTTGAAGAGAAAGCTGCAGACCCAGCGAGGCCTGTGGTGTCGCTGCCACAGGCTCGGCCCCATGGCTGGAGGGTCACACGGGGTACCTGGAAGGGAAAGCTGCAAACCCAGCGAGGCCTGTGGTGTCGCTGCCACAGGCTCGGCCCCATGGCTGGAGGGTCACATAGGGTACCTTAAAGAGAAAGCTGCAGACCCAGCGAGGCCTGTGGTGTCGCTGCCATAGGCTCGGCCCCATGGCTGGAGGGTAACACAGGGTACCTTAAAGGGAAAGCTGCAGACCCAGGCCTGTGGTGTCGCTGCCACAGGCTCGGCCCCATGGCTGAAGGGTCACATAGGGTACCTTAAAGAGAAAGCTGCAGACCCAGCGAGGCCTGTGGTGTCGCTGCTACAGGCTCGGTCCCATGGCTGGAGGGTCACACAGGGTACCTTGAAAGGAAGCTGCAGACCCAGCGAGGCCCGTGGTGTCACTGCCACAGGCTCGGTCCCATGGCTAGAGGGTCACACAGGGTACCTTGAAAGGAAGCTGCAGACCCAGCGAGGCCTGTGGTGTCGCTGCCACAGGCTCGGTCCCATGGCTGGAGGGTCACACAGGGTACCTTGAAGGGAAAGCTGCAAACCCAGCGAGGCCTGTGGTGCCGCTGCCACAGGCTCGGTCCCATGGCTGGAGGGTCACACAGGGTACCTTGAAGGGAAAGGTGCAGACCCAGGCCTGTGGTGTCGCTGCCACAGGCTCGGTCCCATGGCTGGAGGGTCACACAGGGTACCTTGTGGGGAAGCTGCAGACCCAGCGAGGCCTGGCCTGGCCTCCGTCGTCCACGGACGAACAAGACCTCTTTATAAACGGGACCCCTCCGAACAGCTGTCCTGGGAGCGGCTGCTTTATAACAGAAAGTGAGAGTTTTTTTAGCGGTTTTAGCGCCGGATTGTTCTTCTAGCAGCAGCCCATAGAGCGCCAATGTGCTTTTAAGACGTTCACACGAGGTCAGGCTCTTATAACAGGGCTCTTGTTATATGCAATATGTTTTATAGCTGATGGAATTAATAAACTCCCGCTCTACTAATCCCAGGTGGGGTTTCTAACACTGCATTTATTCTCTCGAGTCCGGAACTTTCGATGGTTCTTGCAGCCCAGACAAGCACCCTGGGGCAGCGCCTTCGACGCACTTTTTGTCCTCCTTCGCTTGTGAGCGAGACATTGTTAAAATGTTGTCCATCTGCACAGGGCACGCCACAAACAGAACAGTGCTTACATTTTAAATGTTATTTGTTCCTCGCTCCAAAGAGCAGCTGAGCCAGTCCTGCTGAGAGTCAACTTCTGAACTGTGGGACGTGCGGAAATTTCCACAGCGGACACTCTCCCCATTGGGTTTGCTTACTGCCACTGCCGCTGCTTCACTCACTGAGCTACCCTTCTGCTATTGGTAATGTGGTCTGCAGATCACTCGTGCTTCTTTTTACGAGGACCACGCCTTGTACTGAACTGTCTTACTCGGACTGACACCCTTCCAACTAACTGTATAGGTCCGAAACAGGTATACAACCCACTCAGCTATCTTTCAGGGATTGGCACGTGTGGTGCGAAGATTGCATACACATCCTTGCCATGGGCACTAAAGATGTTGATTTGCTATACTGGGAATTAACATCGATCAGATACCGACGACTGGTTCATGCGTGCAACCCACTGTGCTATCTTTCTGGCATTGAAACCTGCTACTTCTAGATTACATTACCATTCATGCAGTAGACAGCGGACACCGAGAGCTTTTACTAAGGCTGAAATATGTGGCCTTCAGTGTAGGTACTCGTATCTGCAGTAGGTGCACCACCCACCGAGCTGTCTTGCTGCCTTTAGAACTTGTGGCCTTCCCCTTGCAGCTCTCACCTGCCTGGCCATGCTCCTTCAGAGGTCTCTGTAGAGCTCCCAGACTGCCCTACACAGAGCTTGGCATTGCCTTTAGCCGTCTCCACGCCCCTCCCCCTTGAGGGCCTGCAGACTGCCCCAGTGTTAATAGCCTGCGAAGAGTTTGGAAAGCTAGGACCTGCCTGGTGTCTCCCTCCTGTGACTAGACCCAGTGGGTGGCGGCCTCTGTAATTTCCTCCCTCCAGCCAGCCGTTGTAGGAGACTCTGAGACTTGGTCATTGTGGTTTCTCAAGGGTAAAAGTTTCCCATACTGTAAAGCCTTTATTTTTGTTATGATGGTCATGATGGAATTTGGCTGTTGTGGAAAAGAGGGAACCACTTCAGATTGTCTGCGTCTCCATCGCCCTCTCCACCCTCCCCGCCCTCTTTGCTGCATCCCTTTCTCTTACCTCATTTCTGGCTCTGGTGAAAATAAGTGCACCATTTCCTGCCGCTGTCTGTTTTCCATGTCTTTTCTCCTCCCACATCTATCATTTCTTGTCCTCTTCTCTCGTTCATTGTCTCCACCTTCCCTCGCTCCCCTCCTAATACCTCACCCCACCATCCACTCTCTTCCTCAACTACTTCTTCTACTATTTCTCGACCCCACAAGTTATTCCACAGAGCTGTCCCTGTAGGAGCTGGAGAGAGGGACCTGTCACTGATTACACAGAGCGAGCTGAGGGGCCTGTCACTGATTACACTGAGAGAGCTGAGGGGCCTGTCGCTGATTACACTGAGAGAGCTGAGGGGCGGGTCACTGATTACACTGAGAGAGCTGAGGGGCCTGTCGCTGATTACACAGAGCGAGCTGAGGGGCCTGTCACTGATTACACTGAGAAAGCTGAGGGGCCTGTCGCTGATTACACTGAGAGAGCGGAGGGGCCTGTCGCTGATTACACTGAGAGAGCTGAGGGGGCGGTCACTGATTACACTGAGAGAGGTGAGGGGCCTGTCGCGGATTACACTGAGAGAGCTGCGGGGCCTGTCGCGGATTACACTGAGAGAGGTGAGGGGCCTGTCACTGATTACACTGAGAAAGCTGAGGGGCCGGTCACTGATTACACTGAGAGAGCTGAGGAGCCTGTCGCTGATTACACAGAGCGAGCTGAGGGGCCTGTCGCTGATTACATTGAGAGAGCTGAGGGGCCTGTCGCTGATTACACAGAGCGAGCTGAGGGGCCTGTCGCTGATTACACTGAGAGAGCTGAGGGGCCTGTCGCGGATTACACTGAGCAAGCCGAAGGGCCGGTCACTGATTACACTGAGTGAGCTGAGGGGCCTGTCACTGATTACACTGAGAGAGCTCAGGGGACTGTCGCTGATTACACTGAGAGAGCTGAGGAGCCTGTCGCTGATTACTCTGAGAGAGCTAAGGGGCCTGTTGCTGATTACACTGAGCGAACTGAGGGGCCTGTCGCTGATTACACTAAGAGAGCTGAGGGGCCTGTCGCTGATTACACAGAGCGAGCTGAGGGGCCTGTCGCTGATTACTCTGACAGAGCTGAGGGGCCTGTAGCTGATTACTCTGAGCGAGCTGAGGGGCCTGTTGCTGATTACACTGAGCGAACTGAGGGGCCTGTCGCTGATTACACTAAGAGAGCTGAGGGGCCTGTAGCTGATTAATCTGAGAGAGCTGAAGGGCCTGTTGCTGATTACACTGAGCGAACTGAGGGGCCTGTCGCTGATTACACTGAGCGAACTGAGGGGCCTGTCACTGATTACACTGAGAGAGCTGAGGGGCCTGTCGCTGATTACACTGAGAGAGCTAAGGGGCCTGTCACCGATTACACTGAGAGAGCTGAGGGGCCTGTCGCTGATTACACAGAGCGAGCCGAGGGGCCTGTCGCTGATTACACTGAGAGAGCTGAGGGGCCTATCACTGATTACACTGAGAGAGCTGAGGGGCCTATCACTGATTACACAGAGGGAGCTGAGGGGTCTGTCACTGATTACACTGAGTGAACTGAGGGGCCTGTCGCTGATTACACTGAGCGAGCTGAGGGGCCTATCACTGATTACACTGAGCGAGCTGAGGGGCCTGTCGCTGATTACACTGAGAGAGCTGAGGGGTCTATCACTGATTACACAGAGGGAGCTGAGGGGCCTATCACTGATTACACTGAGAGAGGTGAGGGGCCTGTCACTGATTACACTGAGAGAGGTGAGGGACCTGTCACTGATTACACAGACGGAGCTGAGGGGCCTGTCACTGATTACACTGAGAGAGGTGAGGGACCTGTCACTGATTATACAGGACGAGCCGAGGGACCTGTCACTGCCTACACTGGGCGAGCTAAGGGACCTGTCACTGATTACATTAGGGGAGTTGGGGGACCTGTTACTGATTACACCCTGGGAGATGAAGGGCCTGTCCCTGATTACACTCTGGGTAGATTGGTCCGGTGCCTGAATTCACTCCGCTGTGTCCAGTAGAGTGTCATTGACTGCATTCTGGCAGGAGACAGAACTGTCCCTGATAATGCGCAGAGAGGTGAGATGTCTGACACTCATCACACTCTGAGCGAGGGGGGGGGTGGCGGGGGGGGGCGGGCTGTCCCTGATTCCTCTCCCTCTTTCAATGTTTTCATGAAGAAACATCACATTCCTTTCTCTTTTCTGTTGATCTTCATTATTTTCCCTGTGCCATCACTGCCTGCCAAGTCGGTGAAATGTTGTCAAGGTAAATATTATGACACTTACAGTGTCTGATACTGTTAGTACCTGTTGGTATTATGGCTGGATTAGGTTTCATGTGTAGTCTGCTGCCGCCAGTGGTTAGCGTGTTCTGCAACTGCTGTTGCTGGGATTCAGCTGCTGACGGAGCTACTGTTCCCTCCTCCAAGTGATGCACAATGTTCTGAACCCGGAAGGACACAGACAGGCCTTGTGTGGTTGGGCCAGGGTGATGCAAGAGGTCATTTGAGGTACTGAGGTAGGCATCGCTGTTGGGGCCTCATCTGGAGAACGAGTCTAATTCTGAACTAATTTTGTTCAGTTCTAGAATATTCACTATTCAGAATATTCGTCTAGGTCTGGGGTCCTCAGGGTCAGTATTGCATTCAGTTCTGGAGTCCTCAACTGCAGCTGTATGTCTAGTTTTAGAGCCCCACTGGTGACTATTGTGTCAAGCCATCTGAGTCTCATCTGAGTTGTAGACCGGTTCTGGACGCCCTATTTGTATGACAGTCGCCCACTTCTGGAGGCCTCCTCAAGAATATTGTCTCTTGATCTTGGGCCCACATCTGTGGTACTGTGGGCAGTGTTGGGTGTTTAATAAAAAAACACAAATCTGGACTATTGTGTCTGGATCTGGAGATAAAATATGCATTTTGGGACTGCTACTAGGAGAGTCACCTACTGTGCCCAGGTCAGTAGGAATCATCTGTAGTATTGTTCCCAGTTCCGTAGACCTACTTTTTAGCATTGTGTTCTAGAGAGACTATTTGCAGTGCGGTGTTCTGCTCCAGATACTTCATTTTCAGGATTATGTGCAGTTCTAGAATTTACATCTGCAGTGCTGTGTCCTGCTCTAGTGGTTTCATTTCCAGCATTATGTGCAGTTCTTGAGTTAACATCTGTAGTGCAGTGTTCTGTTCCAGAGACTCAATTTTCAGTATTATTTGCAGTTCTAGAGTTTACGTCTACAGTGCAGTGTCCTGCTCTAGTGACTTTATTTCCAGCATTATGTGCTGTGCAGTTCTAGAGTTTGCATCTGCAGTGCTGTGACCAGCTCTAGTGACTTAATTTCTAGAATTATGTGCTGTGCAGTTCTAGAGTTTGGATCTGCAGTGCTGTTTTCAGCTCTAGTGACTTCACTTCCAGCATTATGTGCTGTGAAGTTCTAGAGTTTGCATCTGGAGTGCTGTGTCCTGCTCTAGCGACTTCATTTCCAGCATTATGTGCTGTGCATTTCTAGAGTTTGCATCTGCAGTGCTGTGTCCTGCTCTAGTGACTTCATTTCCTGCATTATGTGCAGTTCTAGAGTTTGCATCTGCAGTGCTCTGTCCCGCTCTAGTGACTTAATTTTCAGCATTATGTGCTGTGCAGTTCTAGAGTTTGCATCTGGAGTGCTGTGTGCTGCTCTAGTGACTTCACTTCCAGCATTATGTGCTGTGCAGTTCTAGCATTTGCATCTGCAGTGCTGTGCCCAGCTCTAGTGACTTCACTTCCAGCATTATGTGCTGTGCAGGTTCTAGCGTTTGCATCTGCAGTGCTGTGTCCCGCACTAGTGACTTCATTTCCAGCATTATGTGCTGTGCATTTCTAGAGTTTGCATCTGCAATATTGTGTCCTGTTCTAGTGACTTCATTTCCTGCATTATGTGCAGTTCTAGAGTTTGCATCTGCACTGCTGTGTCCTGCTCTAGTGACTTCACTTCCAGCACTATGTGCTGTGCAGTCCTAGCGTTTGCATCTGCAGGGCTGTGTCCTGCACTAGTGACTTCATTTCCAGCATTATGTGCTGTGCAGTCCTAGCGTTTGCATCTGCAGTGCAGTGTCCTGCACTAGTGACTTCATTTCCAGCATTATGTGCTGTGCAGTCCTAGCTTTTGCATCTGCAGTGCTGTGTCCCGCTCTAGTGACTTCACTTCCAGCTATATGTGCTGTGCAGTTCTAGCGTTTGCATCTGCAGTGCTGTGTCCCGCTCTAGTGACTTCACTTCCAGCATTATGTGCTGTGCATTCCTAGCATTTGCATCTGCAGTGCTGTGTCCTGCTGTAGTGACTTCATTTCCAGGATTATGTGCTGTGCAGTTCTAGCGTTTGCATCTGCAGTGCTGTGTCCCGCTCTAGTGACGTCACTTCCAGCATTATGTTCTGTGCAGTTCTAGAATCTAGCCTGAGAACAGAAACAGTTCTAAGAAAGATGATCACAACGTTAGATGGTTGAATCTTCCGGCCCCGCGAGGGGGAGGCGAGTATTCTAGACCTGTTTACAGGGGGAGATCTTGGATAGAGAAGCTGGCTTGAGATGTTCAATGGACAAGAGGTCGTTCTTTAGCTGATTGACCCCGCCCCAGCCCTAGCAGCATTTCAAAGACTCCAGCCTGCCAGGGAATCTCTCAGCCTGGCTCCTTTCAATGGATGCCGCCCTGGCCTCAAAACAGTAGGAACTCTGACGTGATCGCTGTCAAAACGTGTAACCTTAGTTTTACAAGGGTGTTAAAAGTGGGCAGTTGATTTATGGCGCAATACTGTGTATACTAGGCTTTTTCTTGTCGTGTTTTACAGCCAGATGTAAAAATCCCAGATGTGCCTGTCCCGGGGCTGATGCTGTACTAACCCGCAGTGGGCTCAGCTCCAGAAACATTAAGAAAGGCTTGTCTGGAGTGCTATTTGGATATGTTTTTTCAGGATGACCTTTAACAGCTGTTGGATAATTTTTCTATTACTGGTTTTACGATTATACCGTCCCATGTAACTTAGGAGGCACACTATTACAATATTCTCTCACTACTCCTAGTTTCACTATCGGTAGTCGGACACTATCCCTACTGTTCACTATTACAGAGACGCTCGCCCACTAGAAGGAGTACTGTTGCAATAACATAATTCACTATTACAACGTTCCTTGGTCATTCTGGATGATTCACTATTACAAATTCCAACTCTATTACAGTTGTCATTAATGCACTCAACTCTTGCTATTGCATGGATTTCCTACTACAGCCCCTTTACTATTAACTTCGTTCCTTGTTACCATTATCCCTCACTATTTCAAGGTTTGCTGTTATAATAATCGCTCACTATTTCACATGTTCACTACTACAGTGATCCTTCACAATTACAAGGGTCGGCATTACACGGTTCTTTCAACATTACAGCTATGCAATATTATAATATTGCATCCCATTTACAAAATGTCACTATTAAATTTTTTTTTATTATCCCAAAGGTTCACAATTACAGCATTCACATTTGATTCTTCAAATTCACTATTACAATATTTCCTCATAATTCTGGTGATCACATTCACAATTTCTAAAGGTTCATATTTCTAAAGGTTCACTATTACAAGGGGCTCATGATTTAAGAGTTCAGCTTTCAAAATATTCTTTCACATTTCGAGGGTAAACTATAAAATAATTTCTTCTCTATTCTGAGTTCGGAATTCTAGAGTTCAAGCCATAATTTTAAGTTTTCACTAATACACAATATCCTCCTTGACCCAATAACCTTCACTAGTCTCTAATTCATTCAAATAATGATGTCCTCTCGGTCGTGATATGGAATTATTTATTGTAATTATCCTTGGCATTTTAATGGTTAACCTAAATGACGATTTGAAGTCTTAGATGTGCACTATTATAAGACCCCTAACCTAATCTAAAATTCTGAACTTCACTTTTTTATATATTTGCTGTTTCCCAGTTATAAATGCTTTTATTTATCCTTTATGTGACTCGCCCAGCTCGACCCAATAAACCCCACTCCCATGCCATTGTGCACTTTTGCACAATCGCATCACTATTGCATAGAATAGATCAGTTGTGAAAGGGCCCAATGGGCATGGTTTCAGTAGCCGTCGTTAATTGGGTGCACTGCGATTACAGACCCTTTCGTGACAGACCCTGGCCTCTGAAAGGATGATAGGCCTTGACCAGGTCCCTCGTGGCTGACTCTGCACCAGTCCTACAAGCCCTTCAAGGGCCTGGCTGGACACCCATTCAGTCTCCCAGTGGCTCATTCAGACTCTGAACAAGATTCCTTAAAGCAGAAAGGGCCTCAGTTCACCTTTACTGGGACCCAATGGCGTGTGTTTTGGGTGACGCTCTGGTTCAACCCGTTTGTTTTCTCAGCTCCTGAAACCTTGCAGATATGTCTCCTTCCCCATCCCTGCCGCCACTTGTTTTTGCGATGTACAGATCTTTACAGCAGAAAGCCTCTCGTCACTCACTTTAACAGCGTCTGCTGCAGCAGAATAAACAGCCCGAGGGTTTACTGGGCCGCCTCCTGGCCTCAGAACAGTTGAATCCCATTAGGCAGGCTGGTAACCGAAGACACATCGAGTTTAGTTGCTGGGTTTCTCTTGGAGACATCTTTTATTGAGTCTCACTTGTTGGGTTGTTGCCTCCAACTTGGCTAGTAGTTTCACAAGCACACGATGACCAGACGCAGGCGGCCTCTGAAATCAGGGGCGCGTCAGAGCAACATCCAGCAATGCAGGTGGTCAGATACCCTCTGAAGTCTCAGCTCACAGCATGGGGGTCTCTCCCCACAGTTAGGGGCATCTTGGGACAGTACTGTACACTGGAAGTGTTAGATCATTCCACCTGAAGATTCAGCCCACAACAGTGTGATCTCTCCCCACAGGCCTGCAGTGCAGCTCAGGCCAATCTCAAGCTTCACCGCAGGACGCCGTCCACTTTCAGCTTTAGTCGCACACCGTCCATCTCAAGCTTCACCGCAGGACGCAGTCCACTTTCAGATTTAGTTGCACACCGTCCATCTCAAGCTTCACTGCAGAACACCGTCCACCTGAACATTTAGTCAGACACTGTCCATCTCAAGCTTCACCACAGGACACCTTCCACCTGAAGCTTAGTCGCACACCATCCATCTCAAGCTTTACCGCAGGACGCCTTCCACCTGAAGCTTTAGTTGCACACCGTCCATCTCAAGCTTCACTGCAGGACACCGTCCACCTGAACATTTATTCAGACACTGTCCATCTCAAGCTTCACCACAGGACACCGTCCACCTGAACATTTAGTCCTACACTTCCATCTCAATCTTCACAGCAGGACACCGTCCACCTGAAGATTTAGTCGCACACCCTCCATCTCAAGCTTTACCGCAGGACGCCTTCCACCTGAAGCTTTAGTCGCACACCCTCCATCTCAAGCTTTACCGCAGGACGCCTTCCACCTGAAGCTTTAGTCTCACACCGTCCATCTCAAGCTTCACCGCAGGATACCGCACACCTGAAACTTTAGTCGCACACCGTCCATCTCAAGCTTCACCACAGAACACCGTCCACCTGAAGCTGTATTCGCCAACCGTCCATCTCAAGCTTCACCACAGGACACCGTCCACCTGAACATTTAGTCAGACACTGTCCATCTCAAGCTTCACCGCAGGACACCGTCTACCTGAAACTTTAGTCCCACAACGTCCTTCTCAAGATTCACCGCAGGACACCATCCATCTGAAGCTTTAGTCGCATACTGTCCATCTCAAGCTTCACCGCAGGACACCGTCCACCTGAAGCGTTATTCGCACATCGTCCATCTCAAGCTTCACCGCAGGACGCCATCAACCTGAAGCTTTAGTTGCACACCATCCATCTCAAGCTTCACCGCAGGACACCTTCCACCTGAAACTTTAGTCGCATACCGTCCATCTCAAGCTTCACCGCAGGACGTCTTCCATCTGAAGCTTTAGTCGCACACTGTCCATCTCAAGCTTCACCGCAGAACGCCGTCCACCTGAAGCTTCAGTCGCACACCGTCCATCTCAAGCTTTACCGCAGGACACCGTCCACCTGAACGTTTAGTCACACACCGTCCATCTCAAGCTTCAACGCAGGAAACGGCCCACCTGAACGTTTAGTCACACACCGTCCATCTCAGCTTCACTGCAGGACACCGTCCACCTGAACATTTAGTCGCACACCGTCCATCTTAAGCTTCACCGTAGGACACCTTCCACCTGAAGCTTTAGTCGCACACTTTTCATCTCAAACTTCACCGCAGGACAGCGTCCACCTGAACATTTAGTCACACACCGTCCATCTCAAGCTTCACCGTAGGACGCCTTCCACCTGAACCTTTAGTAGCACAACATCCATCTTAAGCTTCATGTCAGACTCTGGTCAAGTAAAGTGTCAATCGAACATGTCAAGGTCAAGCTTAAGGCAGACACCATAAACCTCAAGCTTCATCCGGACACTGACCAACTCTAGCTTCAGTCAGACACCATCTATGTTAACCTTCATCCAGACACTGACCACCTCTAGCTTCAGTCAGACACCATACACCTTAACCTTTATGCGGACACTGACCACCTCTAGCTTCAGCCAGACACATCCATGTTAAGCTTCACCCGGACACTGACCACCTCTAGCTTTAGTCAGACACCCACCATCTTAAACTTCATCCGGACACGGCCTAACCTCTAGTTTCAGTCAGACACCCCCCATCTTAAGCTTCATCCGGACACTGGCCACCTCTAGTTACAGTCAGACACCACCCTTCTTAATATGCATCTGGACACTGACCACCTCTAGTTTCAATTAGACACCCCCCATCCTAAGCTTCACTTCTGCACTGTTAATCTTTAGCTTCGGCCGGATGCTGTCCAACTCTAGCGCCAGTAAGTCAGTGCTACCTTATGTGGATTTGTGCAGCACGCTAATCATCCATGAGGGTATCCAGTAAGCCTGGGCGGAGTGAAAGAGCTTCACAAGCAGCAGAGTGCATTAGATAAATGGCGTTTGCAGTGATTTCCAGTGCCAGGTGCTTGTCCGCACTGTGCAATCATCGCGAACGACACCATGCACAGTGCAAGCAGTCACTGCTTCCTTGCTGCCGCTCGAGTAGATTTTTACTTGAGCAGCAGCTTTCTCGACGAGAACGGACGGTTTCTTAACGCCAGCATTCGCTTGCATACGCGACCACTCGCAATAAGAAATCTGCCAGATTTTAGATATTTTACCGGGAGGTTGATTTTCCACTCTTGTGCTCGCCAACTTTATGTTAATGATCTTGAAAGAGGAAAAATCTCGCCGGGAGGTAGATTTTCCTCACTTGCGCGCTCCAACTTGAAGTTGACAAATGCAAGTGAGGACAAAAACTTCAGAACTCCATGAGCTCCATGTAACGCGGAGTGCGGAAAACTCTGCAAACTCAGCGAGCAGAGTGGAGTTCACCGCCTAGACTTAGTATCCAGGCGCTTGAGCAGGTGCGTAGGCACAAGGCTCCGCAGAGTTAGTCGAAGAGACACGTCTTCAGCTTCATGCGGAATTCAAGAAGCGAGGAAGAGGCTCCGACGTGTTGAGGGAGGCCACAGACAGTGCTCATCTCTAACTTCAAAAAGTGTCCAAGAACCTCAGTCAGACACCATTCATCTCAAGCTTCATTCATACACCGTCTTTCTCAAGCTTCAGTCGTACATTGGCCAGTCAGACAGGGTCCATCTGATGCTGTAATTAGACAAGCTTCAGCCACACGACAATCTCAAGCTTCCGTGGCACATATCCATTGCAAGCCAGCATGGACTACGCCTATCTCAAGCTTCAGTCAGACACTATCCATATGATACTTCATCCTTCCACAGAAGGGTCTCTGACTTTATGTCTCAGGAAGGGGGCGGGCATGAGTACTATGTACACTTAAGGTAGTCTGACACAGATACCTCCAGCTTAAATCAGTCACTACCCAGCTCATGCTTCAGTCACATCATGTCAAGCTTCAGTGAGACACAACCATCTAAAGCTTGTCATACACTGCCTTTCTCAAGCTTCAATCAGACACCATCCATGTCAAGTTTCAGCCACATCTATAATGATGTCTATGATTATACCTTAGTGAGGACCGCAGCAAGAGGCCAGAAAGGGAAACCTAACATTTCAAACGGACAACACCCATCTCAAGCTTTGGTCAGACAGTGCCTACTTGAAGCTTCAGCCTACCGCATGTTGTTCTCTCACTTTATATGTCCACACGGGGCACACGCAAGAGCGTGCTGTACACTGTCAGTCGTCAGATGCAACCATCTAAAGCTTAAGCCAACTCCTGTCCATCTCAGCTTGACTACCCAGCCAATGTCAAGCTTCAGTGAGACACCATGCGCCTCAGGCTCCACCCAGACTCCATCCATGTATTTCAGCCTTGCATACGAAGGATTTTGTGCGATCAGGATCTGGCTAGTGCAGGGAGGGTTCAAGTGCTGTACCCTTAATGCATCACCCATAAGTGGGCAGTCACACAGATACAGTGGGGTTCTGCAGCATCCCATCCTTGCAGCGCCACCCATGAAAGGGGCTTCTCTCTAAAACACCCCGGACCTGAAGCGCCCCCTTCTTGTTGCACCCCAATGTGTGCAGTCTCACGCTGATGCAGGTGGGTTCTGTACACCCCATTGCTACAATAGGTCCAGTGGGGGCGCTGTATCAGTCTCGGTCTGCAGGGAGGGGTCCCTTAGCACCCCATCTTTGAGGCGCCTTTGGCTGATACAGCCGGGCTCTGCACCAAGTGCAGCGGGGCTCTGCATACCCCATCTTTGAAGCGCGTCTGGCTGATACAGCCGGGCTCTGCACCCCCATCCTTGCAGCACCAGGCACAGCAGGGTCCTGTAACATCCCATCCTTGAGGCGTCTTTGGCTGATACAGCGGTGTCTGCACCCCCCCATCCTGGCAGCATCAGGCGCAGTGGGCTCTGTACCCCCAATCTCTTCAGGGCAGCGGGGTTCGGCAGCACCCACTATATGAGCAGTCGCAGGCCTGCAGGGAGGGTCTGCCGGGAGAAGCCTGCAGCACCCAATCTCTGAAGCGCCTCTGGCTGATACAGCCGGGCTTCGGCACCCCCAACCGTGCAGCACCAGGCACAGTGGAGACCTGCAAGACCCCATCCTTTCAGCATGAGCTGCAGTGAGTTTCTGTAGCACCCCATCTTTGAAGCGCCAGATGCAGTGAGGTCCTGCAGCACACCATCCTTGCAGCACCAGGCCCAGCGGGGAACTGCAGCACCCCATCCTTGCAGCACCAGGCCCAACAGGGGCCTGCAGCACCCCATCCTTGCAGCACCAGGCCCAATAGGGGCCTGCAGCACCCCATCCTTGCAGCACCAGGCCCAGCGGGGTCCTGCAGCACCCCATCCTTGCAGCACCAGGTCCAACAGGGGCCTGTAGCACCCCATCCTTGCAGCACCAGGCCCAACAGGGGCCTGCAGCACCCCATCCTTGCAGCACCAGGCCCAGCGGGGTTGTGGTATCTGGGTTTGGATGCCATGTGCCTTTCTTATTATCCTGTCTTGCTGCTCAGCCTATCTGGGTGAATGGTGGAATGTTGAGTGTGTGAGGTAATATGGAATGTGTGGTGTGCCTGGTGGATGGATGACAGTTGGAAGCATACTAAAGGTAATTTGCTATTTTAGTAGGTTATTTACACGAGTTTTAAAAGTAGCATACTAAAGGTAATTTGCTATTTTATTAGGTTGTTTACACGAGTTTTAAAAGTAGCATACTAAAGGTAATTTGCTATTTTAGTAGGTTTTACACGAGTTTTAAAAGTAGCATACTAAAGGTAATTTGCTATTTTATATAGAAAGTTCAATGCTATACACATATGTTTTGTTTAAAGTTAAATGCTATACGTTAGCATATGTGCTCATGACTGTCACAAATTTTGTTCATACAAATATTATTTTTAATACTATTCTATGCACGTGACTGTCACCTATTTATTTCATACAAATTATTATTTGTACTATGCACGTGATTTCCACCTTTTCTTAAGATGTTTTGCCTATGGATTCACCTCTTACATTTTTGCATTCCAGCATGTGACTTTCCTATTTTACTGAAATTTTCTGTCAAGGATTTGTCACCTACACTTTTAGTGTGTTATGTTTTATCTTATTTTAGTACATTGCATGTGACTCTGTAGTTTAGTCACCTACATATTCCTAATTAGTGTACGTTGTGCACACGTCACTTTATAGGAATTGTAATTCATTTAAGTACTTTTTGGTGATTTTCTTTTTCGCATATTTTAATTGTTCACTTCTCTGTTTCTTTCACTTTGCTGGTCTGGCCAACTGGCATCTTGTGTGGGTTACGGTGAATTCTATTTGTTACTTCTTGTGAAATACAATGCGAAAATATGTATTATCAATCTATTACTGTTTTATATGTAAAGGGGGAAGGGTGGTCGTTATAGATACTTTTATGTATTTATTCATAATTTCTATTCTACAATGTAAGATCCAATTTTAGAATGACCATTCTCATGTCCTATGCTTTTCTTTTGTTTATTCATTTGTAACGGGGAAGGTGGTGTGGTATCCTGGTTTGGATGCCACGTGCCTTTCTTATTATCCTGTCTTGCTGCTCAGCCTATCTGGGTGAATGGTGGAATGTTGAGTGTGTGAGGTAATATGGAATGTGTGGTGTGCCTGGTGGATGGATGACAGTTGGAAGAGAGGGTTGAGTAGCAGGAGAGCTGCACCTGGTGGGGCTTTAATGATTATATGATTCAACCTAATTATCCTTCAATAAATCTACTTGAATCATCACAACTCGGCTACCGATCCTATTATTACAGGGGTCCTGCAGCACCCCATCGTTGCAGCACCAGGTCCAACAGGGGCCTGTAGCACCCCATCCTTTCAGCACCAGGCCCAACAGGGGCCTGTAGCACCCCATCCTTGCAGCACCAGGCCCAGCGGGGTCCTGCAGTACCCCATCCTTGCAGCACCAGGCCCAGCGGGGTCCTGCAGCACCCCATCCTAAGCACCCCATCTTTGAGGCCCAGACACAGCGGGACTTGCAGCACTAGGCCCTGCGGGGTCCTGCAGCACCCCATCCTTGCAGCACCAGTCCCAGCGAGGTCCTGCAGCACCCTATCCTTGCAGCACCAGGCCCAGCGGGGTCCTGCAGCACCCCATCCTTGCAGCACCAGTCCCAGCGAGGTCCTGCAGCACCCCATCCTTGCAGCACCAGGCCCTGTGGGGTCCTGCAGCACCCCATCCTTGCAGCACCAGCCCCGGCGAGGTCCTGCCGCACCCTATCCTTGCAGCACCAGGCCCTGTGGGGTCCTGCAGCACCCCATCCTTGCAGCACCAGCCCCGGCGAGGTCCTGCAGCACCCTATCCTTGCAGCACCAGGCCCAGCGGGGTCCTGCAGCACCCCATCCTTGCAGCACCAGTCCCGGCGAGGTCCTGCAGCACCCTATCCTTGCGGCACCAGGCAGAGCGAGGTCCTGCAGCACCCCATCCTTACAGAGCCGCCTCTGAGAGCAGCCTCGGGCTGGTAAGCGGCACCAGGAGCCTGGTGGGAAGAATGGTGCATTGAATCTGGGCTGTCTCGACCCTGCTCCGGCTCCAGTTCTTTCCATAAACCATCTGACTCCATCCAGACTCGCCTCCCTGGAAAGCATGAGCACCAGTCTTTCCGAATTTTATTTTCCCTGTCTCCCTCTCGCTCTCCTCTCACCTCCTCTGCAATTCTGTCCTTTCATTCATCTTTGCATCACTTCACCCATTGCCTTGTACTACTTGTGCCGCCCATTCTGCCCTCTGCCCTCTTTC
Organism: Lissotriton vulgaris; assembly: GCF_964263255.1. Lineage (NCBI taxonomy): Eukaryota > Metazoa > Chordata > Amphibia > Caudata > Salamandridae > Lissotriton > Lissotriton vulgaris. The sequence continues at coordinate 427,304,413 of NC_141695.1, read as the reverse complement.
CGTGCCCGCTCCCATCACATGTAACACTGTTGTATGTTGCTGTTCTGTCATTATGATGTTGCGTAATTCCATGTTCATATATTATTGTATGGTATGCTGTACTTTGTTCTGTTGTGTTATGGAACATCGACACCCCCGGGCTTTCGCCCTGCTACTCTTCATTTCCTCGACTCTCTTGCCCTCTCATTGCCTTCGCTCTATTTCCCCACTCTCTCTTTTGTCTCTTTTTCCATAGCACTATACTCGTCCATTCCTTCATATATTTCCCTCTTAAGATCCTTTTCTTTTCTCCTTTATATCTGCTCATCTCACTTTTTAACCGATATTTACCCCCTCTCCCTTTCTTGCTTTTTACTCTCCTCGCTTCCCTGTGTGGTTCTCAATATTTCTCTCCCACCCCCACCTTCATCTCTGGCTCTCCTTTCTTTTCCGTCTCCTGCTGTCTGATCTCCACTCCCATTTCTTCCCTCCATCTCCCCATCTCTCTATTCTCTCGCACACACCCTCTTTCGCTGCCACCTTTCCTCGGGGCGCAGCATTCCCATCCCTGCCCCACTCCCTGAAACGGTCGTCATGGTGACGGCGATGCCACTAAATGTTCTGCTACTAGGAGGGCTGTGTGTGGCTCCCGCCCACACAGGCGAGAGTACCCACCCTGCCCGATGACTCGCTCTGGGGCATACCCCAGACTGGCACGGACATGGTTTGTGCTGCTTTGATGCCAGGCCGGCAGACGTCTGTGTGGTAGTCTAGAAAGGCGGGCCTGACCTAGAAATAGATATATGCTCTGGCTCTGACAAGGCGGGCCTACGAAAGGTAGCAGGGTTGGGAAAGAGTCAGTGTCAGTCGGAAGCTGTTTGTGAGAACAACTGGTTTAGCCCCGGTTTTTCATAGACCACGGCCTGCGGAGGAATCTCCCAGTTTCTCCGCTAGTCAGTCGATCGTTTGCAGTTCCTATAACTTCCGCCCGACTAGGCCCAAAGCCGCCATTCCCTCATGCCCCTAGGAGGCGACAGCCCGGCGTGGGCGGCATGATGTGGCAGGAAAGGCCCAGCCCGGAAGCCGGACGTTAATCCTGTTAGGCGCTAAAGAGCTCCAAGGTGGTGCAGATGCTCGACAGAGAACACGAGGCGGTCTGAGCGAGAGCTCCTTCCTTCCCGCATCCCACCCCAAACTCGGAGGCCGGTCCCCCGCCTCCCGCACGGCCTAATCTGGGTTTGAATAACAACTCACTAGATTCGAGGAATGCCAGCCATGCCAGCCACCCGCCCTGCTCCTGGGGGTGGCCTCCACGTCCATACCACGTGTTCCCAGTCCCCACGCCCTCTTTGGCATTCCTCGCTCTGCCAGCCCGTGACATCCTGATGACCCGTGTCGTGACTGCCTCGACGTCCTCAGACGTCAGGTGTTCACTGAGCTTTGCTTTGGCCGACTGCCCCCTTCCTCCTCGTTATTTTCATGGGGATTTTGCCTATTGTGAAATCTCACGCTAATTCCCACTTACTTTTTAGGTCTGGCCTAGAGTCACCTTTTTTGTCTCACTAGCTTCATGTTTCTAAAACATTCATACCGAAAATACACATATTTATAGATACAAACAGGGGCTTTTGGACAGCCTTCTCCATTCATTGGACTCTTTGACTGTCATTCACATGTTGCCTCCGTCCACCATAGCATTCAGCATTGGATGAGCCCATTTCATCCATCAGTTTTGTTGCATTTTGCAAGTCTCTTGTATGATCACATGTGGACAGCCGCTTGAAAATGAGTGCATTTCAGTGGCAGGGCTGCTATGCATTGACTGATTTGTGACGCCTTCATTTTTACATTTTTAATATGTGCTTATGTTTTCAATGCTATTTTTTCATTTTGCATGTCTTAAATAAGTAAATTGCACTTCTCAAGCCAGACCTATTGTCTTTGCCAATGCTTGTTTCTTTTGGCTGGAAGCCATGCATCCAAAATGTGTCTATAAACAAAAGATACACAAGACAGTGGTGCCAATGTTGAAAAGTTTTCTCCTCCCATCCCCGCACTCTACGTGACTTGAAACGCAGGGATAAGTACGTTGAGTCTGAGCTTGACTTGGACACAATATGAAGGAAGTCTGCAAGTTATTCTGACACGTGTAGCAATAGAAAAGAGAGATTGCACAAAAAAAATAAACTGTCTGAGGAATGTGAGCGTTGCTCCAAGATTTAAGCGCTTTGAGGTGGTGGCGGGGAGGAAGCAGGATTAGCAGAATCACAACACCCGATGAGCTCATTGGAGATGAAGCCATGCCTTCAACCGGTGGTACAGTCAGCTGTGTGCCCAAGGCAGGCAGAATGTCTGTGTTTGGACATGCAGATTGTGGAGTCATATGCAACCTGGCTGCACCAGAGATGATTGCGATTCCTGGGTATTGACGCCAAGGGTAGCCAGAAAGCAGAGCAAGCTCTCCAGGGGAAATATCATGAGGTAGAAAGCAATTCAGTTGTCTCTTGTGGACGGTGGGATACCGGTGTACTGGGAAACATGTCTCCAGGTAGTTCAAGGCATGTTTTGGACCTGGTTCAGATTTGGGTTAGCGATGGTTAGAGGTGATATATTAAGCTCTGATAAATGGTTCACTAATTTAATCCAATTTCCCATCAGGCTCCAGGTTTCCCCATTCTATCTAGTCACAGAAGGTCAGTTTTAAGTAACAGACGTTGACGAGAGTGTATGTGTAAATGTAAATGTATTGGCATTTATATAGCGCACTACTTACCCGTAGGGTCCCAAGGCGCTTTGACCGCTGCGAAACCCTTCCTGGCTTCCCTGAGAGATGGTCCCTTAATGGGTATCTCCAGGGTGAGACCAGGCATCCCCGGCGGTCTGGTGGGGCCGTTAGTGAAGATGAGGCAAGCTAATGCCCAGAGTTGCCGAGTGTGATCGCTGATCAGAGTGGGCACCGAGGCGAGAGAATTATCGAGTCCGCTGACCCTGGTCCAGAAACCTGCCGCACCGGGAATCGAACCCTGGTCCCGGGCCGTCCTCTGCTCTCAGGTCTGCCGCCTCTAACCAGTGAGCCACACTACTTCACATGTGTGTACGGCAAGCATCTTGGACATACTGAAACGTTTTATAAGTCTTTCTTCACTTCCAGCCCCGATCACCATCTAATTTCTCGTGGCATTCTGTGCCTCGGTATCCTATACTTGACATTTGTTACTCTGTGTAGGGTGGGAAGGCCTTCCTCCACTCAGGTGATGGATGTCATAAATTCTGTACCAGCAGGGCTGCGTAGAAGAGATTAGTTATGATATGAAGTTAAACTTTTCTCACCAGTGTGATATGCTCTCATAGGGCCTCTGCTTAACCCCAAATACCACAGGTGCCTACCACTAACAACAGGATTAAACACTTCCAACACTATAGAAGCACATTCACACCTGTAAGTGAATATTTCTTCCTGGGAGACAAATATTCTTTCCGTACACGTCTCAAACACAACAAGATGATGGACGGAGTGCTGAAACATTTCAACCACTCACCTCTGGTCACAGATCTAGGTTTAATCCATCGTTCTTTTGCTCACTGTGACACCCCAGTTTGGACCCAGCCATATGCAAAACAGTCTTGACCCTGATCCTCATAGGAACAGTCCAGTCCGAACTGCCAGTCCAGATCCTCACTGGAACGGAAACAAGAATCCTGGGACACGTCCTACCAAAAAAACACAATTCTTCTTTAAGAACACTTCCTCATACTACAATATGTTATTGTTACTTGTTCAGAGTATTACTACCGTTTATTTGACTTGCGAAGCAGACACAAGCCTCCTTTTTAAGGAAAACTCATACTCGATTGCAAATATGATTCATCTCACAAGAAAGACCCCCCAAGAAAGCACGCTTATATTTCGAAGAACAGGCTTTCTCCCACAACTGCAATCTTCTTGGGACACAAGCATACTCCTCTACCAATAAAGAGAACCCTTACCACAGAAGAGCACACTACCACTCAAAAGCACACTTATTGTACACTTACAAGTACGCTTCCTTCCACAAAACATTTTTGTCCCAAAGATAACTTTTCCAACAAGACTTTTTTACACAGGCCACGCACTCTCTCATAAGGCTACGACCTATAGGCCGCATTTCCTCCAACAAGGGTTCCTTTTGCAGAAAACGCTTTCTTTCATAAGATTGCATCATGCTGGCCACACGCTCCCACCACAAGACATCTTCCAAAGACTTAGGTCCCATCTCAGGACTTTTACACTCCCCCAACCCACACCACAAGACTTCTTCATACAGAGAACACTTTGCAGGGCAAAACTTCCTCCAACATCAAACACATCGATCAACAATATGTTGAAGGACTGGGTTCTTTGGACCCAGCGGTGCCAGGGCACAACACCTGAAACCTTCGTGGGTAACCTGCTCCGGCGTACAAATCACAGAGACACGGGACACTTCCTTCGGCGTCAAAGAGTCAAGGTTTATTTACTGCAGGGAACACAGAAGTCACAAGAAGTACATCGAGTGTAGTTCGGGGAGACTGCTTCAAATTGTATTTGTGGATCGCTCCTTTTATACAGTTTCTACCCATAGGATAACATGATACACAATAGTTTACAACCTGGTTCCCACAAGTCGCTCTCAGAGGGGTCGCTTAGATCACTTTGAAACACACAAGATCCGGAACATAAGTGCGGAAACATTTGGCGGTTCCCAACTGTAAAAACCCATCTTCCCACCATTAGTAAATTCCAATCAGCAGTAAAGTAGATCGAAACAGGAACGAAGACAGGTGCAGAGGAAGACGGAGACAGTGGGGAGATCGGAAAGGGTGTAAAAGGGGAGTGTCGAGAAGCACGAGATACAGGCATCAAAGGGACGTGCCTAATGAGATGCACAACTGAGACAATAAGCCCGTGCGGCAAGATGAGCCTCGAGCGGCGCCATCTGCCTTACAGTAGCATCCCCCTCGTCATAAAGACACTTTCAAAGAACATGTGTCTTCCGCAAATATCTTGGGAGTCCCAGGGTCGCGAAGCGGACAGCGTCCGTTCGCTGGCTACTTGAGGGCAAGAGACAAAATGGATGCCGTATCTAAGATGGAACCCGTGGGTACAGATGACAAACCCACATAACAAACGAACGGTTTAAGTTAGCACAGCGAAACTGCGCACACTTGCTAAACTCGTCATTTGCGGTTCATAGATACTAGACTCGACCATATTCGTGTGAGTCGAAAACACCACTTACAATTGTCACGGAACCTCAGACGCTCCTTTTGCCCTCATGTAGGCAAGCACTAGTCGGAATCATACTCGATATTCATCAGACCATCAAGATGTCGTTGTAGCATAGCTCTGTCCAACCGAGTCCCCTTGGTAACAGATGGTTGTCTCATACACGTTGTAGCACAGAGGCCACATAAGGCAGGACCACACTGCACACAAAGGCAACACGTGAACAGGAACACTACCACAACCCCGATGATCGTCAGAATCTTCCAACCCCAAGTCGACACCAGGCCCCAAAACCAACCAAGTAGCGTCCAATCCCCTACATCCACGTGTATGGATTCGGAGATCTTATGCAACTTCGAGATGGCTTGATAGACAGTAGGAGCATTATCTGGAATGAAAATGCAACAGCTCGAATGGATCACTTTACATACCCCACCGCGATCTGCTAAGACAACATCTAAAACCATACGGTTTTGTAATGTCATAAGTCTCTCCGCCTGAAGTTCTGTGGTGATATTACCAAGGGCACTGGCAGTAATGTTAGCTGTCGATTCTACCACTCGAGTCAAATGTCTCAGGTTCCTACTATTAACCATAGGTCCCCAAAACGGGAGGAAACCCTTGAAAAAGTCTCCTGCCTCTTGACCGGCAGTATCCTCTTCACTAATTACGCCTCGTACAACTCTAGTCTTATGATAATCGGCATCTACAGTAAACGTCGGAGGCAACAGATTTGCAACAAAACATGAGCCCATGAAGTCTGCGGGCAACCATGTGTATGCACGATCATGACAGATGAAGTACGTACCCTTGGCAGCCAGAAGCACAGGGATCGGGGACATTGACAGAACGTAACTTTCAGTGCAAGCACTTACTCCAAGTGAGGCTTGCGAGCCACGACCCACAAGACAAAAATTACCAGTGTGGGGTACGACCCATATTGGAGACGAGCTTTTAAGCTGCTTTTCATTAGTGAACGTACTATATTCCCCTCTATTCGGTGCCCTATAGGCTTGTACCTCTGCCTTAGGGATGAGATAAGCATCATAGATCTCATCTTCCAAATCCTGTATTATCATCGATACCACCCACTGCCATGAGGTAGGACCCGGTTTGGGGGAACGTTCTGGAGAGGGGTGGAAACCTAGTGCGCTTCGAAGCATTGTTTGGTATGCTCGAGCTGACCCTTGGAAACTATACGGTAACACCAGATATGGAATCCCCTTACCCGTAGTATGTGGCATCAACCCACACACCCAACAATTAGTAGTGTTAACCACTAACTGATGCTGATGGAGGAGCTGGATAAAGGAATTGTTGCGGAATTCTACACGTCTAGCCTGTTCGTGTTCTGGTAACATATGAAAGGAATGAGGAGAAGCAGTAGAAGTAATGTTAGGGTAAGGAGTAGGAGTAGGGGTAGGAAGTAAGAAGTAAGACATAGTGTAATACACCCCACCCGCCAAAAATGCGGAAGCAGTTAAAAACAATACAAACAATTGGGATACAAAACATTTCGTACGACTAAGTTTCTGCAGCTTGACTCTATACGCCTGCGTTCCTTCCAAATCGTTCAGCTTTGAAAATGCCATTTCCCTACGACCGTCCGCAACGTTTCTTGACGCACTTCGTTCTGTGCAGCAATAGTCAATTCCCAGGAGTTCCTAGGAACCGACGGCCTTTAACCTAGCGTCAAGACCTACTGTCCAGAAGGAAGTACGCGCGCGGCCCTACGGCCCTCAATACACAATATGTATTTTATTTAGCACAAATAGTTCAGCTGTGGAAGGAAAAAGATACAAGAAAAAAATCTTAATATATGTACAAAACAATTTTCAGTGATACGAATTGTTCACAGTTGATCAGGGGAAACGAAGATATTGCAGTTATCAGTTTCAGCAAAGCAAGAAAAAATTTATTTGTCCTTAGTATGAGAACGCAAAGAATATCGATGTTTCCCGGGACGTGTCTGCTCGTCAAACAAAGGATCCGTTGAGGAGACAGCGTCCTGTTGATCAGTTTGTTGATTTGGTCTTGAGTCTTTTGCTGACAATGTTCCAACAGTGGCTTTCTGCTGCGCTGAGTGTTCACCAACAAGTTGTGCGTCACTGAAAGGTACAAACGCCGGCAATGTCTCTGCTTCTGTTGACGCAATGCCTTTCCTCACCCACGGGTCTGCCGGCAAAGGAATAGGGACTCGCTTACAATGGGTAGCATGTACCCAATTCTTCCGCCCCTCGAGACGAACGGCAGTCCTCGTGGCCAAAAGCACCTGGTGAGGTCCAACAAAGCGGGGGTCCAAATTCTTCTTGCGCGAAAAATTTCGGGTGACAACCCAATCACCAGGCTGGAGCTGGTGGCCTGGACCCTCCGTCTGCGTCGGCAAGGCGTCGTAAACCTGTTGATGAATTAACCTCAGTTTAGCAGTCAAGTCATGTAAGTAGTCAATCAACATCGGATACTCAAGATCAACAAATATACCTGGCCTAGGAACCCCCCACACATTCGCAGGACGGCCGAACACTATTTCATAGGGACTAAGCCCTATTCGGGAGTGTACAGTCGCCCTAGTTGACAGTAGTGCTAGAGGCAAAGCGTCAGGCCACGAAAGTCCAGTCGTAGCCTGGATTTTCGCTAATTTTAGTTTAAGGGTGCCATTGTACCCTTCAACCAATCCAGCTGACTGGGGATGATTGGCGCTGTGGAATTTTTGATTAATTCCAAGGCCCTTACACACACTCTTCATCACACTTCCAACAAACTCACTTCCGTTATCTGACCACACGACTCTAGGCATTCCATACCGAGGAAAGTATTCCTTCAGTAGGATTTTCGCAGTAGACAAAGCAGTATTATCTTTGAGGGGATAGGCCTCGATCCATCGGGAGAATGCGCAAACCACAACCAAAACGTATTTCAGGTTATTGCATCGCTCCATATGGATGAAGTCCAATTGGATCACCTCAAAGGGATACGAAGGAGGAGCAAAACTGCCAGGGGGAGTCGGGGTTCCTTTGCCAGGATTGTACATTATACACACCATACAATTCTTCACCAAACGTTCAGCACACTTAGTAATTCCATCATTCTTCCACACATCAGCCAACAACTTGCAAATACCTTTCGCGCTAATATGTGCTAACCCATGTGCCATTTGCACAACGGCCAGTACATACGCATCAGGCAACATCCATCTTTTCTGATCTGACAAATCAATCCAGCAACCATTCACATCCAACCTTCCCGTACTTTCTTTCCACTTCATCTTTTCAGTGTCGGTGGCCTCATTCTGAATTGCTTTCACACTCTCTATAGTATTCTCACACATACTTGATTCTGTAGGCCACCTAACCGAATTCGTCACATACATTCGAGTGCTAAGGTTCCGGGCAGTCTCCTTAGCAATCTCATCTGCAAACGCATTACCACGACCAACACCATCCGTCACTTTACGATGCGCACTACATTTAACAATTGCAACTTGAGCAGGCAAAGTCAATGCATCCAAAAGATCGTTCACAAGCTGGCCATGCTGTATTTTCGTGCCATGTGACGTCAAGAAACCACGTTCTCGCCACAATCGTCCGAAACTATGCGCTACACCGAAAGCATACTGACTATCGGTGTACACATTCACACGTTTACCTTTTGCTAATACACATGCTCTAGTAAGAGCGATCAGCTCTGCAGCTTGGGCAGAATTCTGATTCAATCTCGCAGTCTCAACAACAGTATTCAACGTCACAACAGCATAAGCAGTAGTCACATCACCATTCGGCAATTTAAAACATGACCCATCCACATACAGGATGCCATCCGGGTCTTCCAATGGGGTGTTTTTAAGGTCCACACGACCTTTTGTTTCCTCCTCTGTCCGCAAGTAACAGTCATGTTCTGTTACTGCATCTGACTCTGCACTAATTGGTAACAAAGTTGCCGGATTTAGGACATTACAACGTTTTATCTGAATGTGGCTTGCCAAGAGCGTCAATTCGTACCCAGATAACCTCGCACTCGTCAAGTGCTGAGTTTTCGTTCGATTCAAAAGAGTATCGACTGCATGCGGAACCATCACCGTAAGCATATTATCCATGACCAATCCTGCTGATTGTCGGATGGAGACCGCAGCTGCCGCAGTTGCTCTCAAACAACTCGGCAATGCTCTAGCTACTGGGTCTAAGGTCGAGGAAAAATATGCACATGGACGTTGCTTACCACCAAAAGGTTGCGTTAAGACACTCAACGCACAACCTTCCCTCTCGTGAACATATAACGTGAACGGCTTGCTGTAATCAGGGGTACCTAACACAGGGGCCGAACACAATGAATCACGTAATTCAGAGAAACTTTTCTGACATTCTTCCGTCCATGGTAAAGGAGTCGAAACATCCTTGCACGTAAGAGCCACCAATGGTTTCGCTAGCAATGAAAAATTAGGAATCCACTGCCTGCAGTACGATGTGATACCTAGAAAGGCACGCACATCTCTTTGGGTTTGTGGCACAGCCATGCGCGCAATCGCTGCAATTCTCTCTGGGGTCAATCTCCTTCCCTCCTTTGACAATAAGTGACCTAGATAGGTTACTTCTTGACAACAATATTGGAGTTTAGAAGGTGACACCTTGTGATTTAACTCACAGAGATGTTGCAGCAACGACACTGTAGCAATTTTGCAAATGTCCTGAGTATCAGCAGCCACCAATAAGTCGTCGACGTATTGGATTAAAGCCGCACCAACCGGCAACCTAAACGCATCTAGTTGACCCTTCAAAGCTTGACTGTAAATCGATGGACTTTCACAGTAGCCCTGAGGAGCGCGTCTGAACCGGAAGCTACGTCCACCAAGAGAGAAACCGAAAAGGTCCCTGCTCTCTTCGGCAATCGGGATGCTGAAAAACGCATTTTTCAAATCAACCACCGAAAACCATGAAGCCGTAGCTGGAATCAGAGTCAGTAGCGCCGTAATGTCAGGCACAACAGGGAATTGAGGAACCACAATTTTATTCACCTCCCGTAAATCGATAACAAAACGATAAACAGGCGGTTTGGTAGGATCAGTACGTTTAAGAATGGGCAGTACAGGACTATTGCACACGTTTCCCCGAGTTTCTTCAATGACATCTTTCTCGATCAAATCATAAATGATCGCTAACAAAGCTCGTTCACCATCCAGGGAGATACGATATTGGGGAATACGTGGTAATCGCACATTCGATTTCAACTGAACAACATAAGGGGAGATATCAAGTAGGCCCACGTCGTTTGGACCCGTCGCCCACAAAGATGCAGGAAGAGAACTCAATTCCGGTGGAAGCTTATCGAGGGACAAGTACATGGGAGAGACTACCCTCTCTCCTAACGTAAGCTTTACACCCGCAGGAGAACAATACAAAGTTGCATACAAACGTTTAAGCAAATCCAGACCCAAAAGATTTTCACCACAACCAGTGGTCAAAATCAACGGAGCTTCGAGCTCACGAGGCCCAATTTGAAGGGGCAAAGGGCGCGAAACTGGATTGCTAACGGGGGCGCCAGAGAATCCAACGGATACATTTGTTAAGCCAGACAAAGGTGCGCCAGGGAGTTTCGAATGCATAATAGAACTTTTCGCTGCACCAGTGTCCAACAGAAAAGGCTCAACGACGCCCGATGTAGCAACTGCGACGTAAGGCCCTCTCTGATCAACCGGAACTGATACCACTCCCTCTCCTTGTCTTTGGCTGTCCTAGTAATTACTATCGTCAGTTCCCTGATCGACGTAATAATCGTCTACATTGTACTGCGCAGATCGTCCTTGCGATGATCCACGTTGGTCGAAACAATTATTAGAATTTGATGAGTTGTCAGAGCGATCATTCTGAGCACCACGACCTCTACCACGTGATGCGTGCTGTGCACCACCACGGCCTCCTCTAGACGAATTACCACCACTACGGTCATTCAAAGCAGGACAATCAAATTTAATGTGTCCCTCCTGTCTACAATAAGCACATTGATTGTACCCCAACGAAGATCTCTGAAAAGATGAATCATTACGCGGCTGCGATCGATTCGATTGCGACTGTGATCTATTCTGATGAGAAGCATTCTGATTAGAACGCGGCGGATATGCTTGTTGTAACAACACTTTAGTTTTCAGCTCTTTCGTCTTTTTATCGGCACGGTCATTTTCCTCTTTTTCTCTATTTTCGTAATATTGTGCCGTAGCCAGAATCTGAGCTGAGGTAGAAACGGCCCATGAACTTTCTGAATTTTTCAATTTATTGCACAAGTCGGGCAATAAGTTCGATACAAATTTATCCACAAACAGCCTTTGTCCACCCTCAGTACCCATATCCTGCCCACTATGATCGACGAATGTTTCCTCGAACCTCGTAAAGAAGTCTGAAACACTCTCATCTTTCTTCTGCTTACAGGCTGACAACTTGTCCCAATTTACCCTCATAGCTGGCATAAGCGTTTTCATTAACGTAATGATTCGCTGGGGAAGAAGTTCAATCAACTGATCGGGTTTAGTAGCAGCCACTTGTCCAGCGTCTGCCGCTGTAATGGCAGCCCAATCACCACCTAATTCATTCGCGTGATCTTGGTGACGAATCTTGGCCCATACCGGTTGCGGTACGACATTGCCAAACAACATGTCGATATCGGCCAGATTCATTATCGTAGCGTCTACGAGCTGCGATAATTCTTTGTAATACCCCGCAGGATTTTTGCGAGGATCAGGCAAAGTTTGTTTCACCTGAAGCACTTCCGATCGTTTCCAAGGGAGGTGTATCCACACTCTCTGGAAATGTGCTGGTATTGGAGCATTAGCATTAGTATTATCAGCGGGTACCCAAACTGGCGGAACTTCTCGCATAGGATATTGGCCAGACCCATCTCGTTGTTCAATGTCCTCAACGAACAATGCATGAGGAATAGGAGCAGGACGAAGAGATAGCAACCGTTCAATAGCACGTCGGACATTAGTATCGACTATCAGTCCAGTTGCGAACTGAAGCCGAAGATTAGACAGGGCGGTCAGCACCTCGTCAGGCGCATTGGCCGCTATCTGATCATGTAAGAACTTGCACATTTCATCAAACACATATCTCTGAGTAGGTATGTTGAATTGATCAAACGTTTCGAGGACAACACGAGGTGGATTTCTAACAGGGTTTATCATCCAACCCATCGCCATATTGTATAGCGCAACACGTTCTCTATTACCAGGAAGCTGGCTACGTCTCTGTGGACCATCAGAACCTGCAGACCCAAAAACAGGTCCGAGCGACTGAAAGAAGTTTGTCGCAATGGGAGAATCACGATTACGGGTAGAGGGACAAGAATAAGACACAGGACTAACAAGAGAAGGAGTAGAAACATTAGCAACAACAGGGGTTAACAACACAGGAGCAGTAGCGTGAGCAGTAGCGGGAACAGGAGTATGTGGAAGCGGAGGAGCAGTAGGAATAGAAAGAGGCAAAGGAGCAGGAACAGTCGGAAGAGCAAGTGCAGGTTGAGGAACTGGTGGAACAGGTACGGCAGGGACCACAGGAGATGCGGTACCCTGTACGTACGGAGGTGGCGACTTCATAAGATAGGACATTAAAGAATCCTCAACTGCCTCTTCCTTCTTATCCGACTCCGTAGACAAAGCAGGATAGCATTTGTCTATGGACATACGCTGTAATCTCTCAAACACTTCCTTATCCTTATCCTCCTTATCACGCTGAAACTGCTCAGCTTTCTTCACTATAGTAGCAACAGTATCTCGCTGACTACGTTTATTTTGTCTGATCTCTTTCTGTCGGGCTTCTTTGCGCCAGAACCGAAAGGCATCAAACATGGCCGGCCTTGATTTACGTTCGAACAACTTTATTTCCAAATTATCTAAGATCGACGCTTCGAAGCTACCATGAGGTGGCCAACGAAGATCGCCGTCTTTCTTTGTATATTTGATCCAGTAATCGTTAAAAGCAATCGGGCCTAGCCCATGTTTGCTATATAGGTCATATGTAGGAGTTCCAACCGGAGGTATCGGACACGAGTCCTCCAGCAGGGACTCCGCACCACAAGGTCTAAAGCAACTGAACAAAGTACTGCGACCAGGCATCTTGCACACTAGCCGAGTTTCACAAACTTCAAGGGTTACGGGATTTCGGGATTTACCAAGTCCCAGCAAAGAACTAAACCCTCGGTCTTTGGCGGCTGCAGTCGTCAAACAAATACAACAACAACAAAGTACGCTAGCAAAGTGTCACCGACAAAAACACTCACACAGCGTGTACAACAAAGACACCCGCTAAAGTGTCTACAACAAAAACACTCGCTAAAGTGTTTACAACAAAGAACTCTGGGAGCGACCCACAAATACTTAACTCAAAGATCAATGGCGTCCTCAGGAAGGCCCGTCAATCGTCTCGCTATACCAAGGTCTACGCCAGGCGCCAAAACAGGTCTACAGTCAGGGCAGCAGTCCGTCGCAGCCGTTAGGAGGCGGGAATCTTCGCGGGAAAAGTCTTCGGGCCACTTATTTCGACAACAGGATCGATGAAGCGGGGTGCACCTTCCCTCGGAGATTTCACACGAAGTTCCTCACGATCGTCAGGCTTGGACCGGTACCACTGATGAAACCCCACGTTGGGCGCCAACTGAAGGACTGGGTTCTTTGGACCCAGCGGTGCCAGGGCACAACACCTGAAACCTTCGTGGGTAACCTGCTCCGGCGTACAAATCACAGAGACACGGGACACTTCCTTCGGCGTCAAAGAGTCAAGGTTTATTTACTGCAGGGAACACAGAAGTCACAAGAAGTACATCGAGTGTAGTTCGGGGAGACTGCTTCAAATTGTATTTGTGGATCGCTCCTTTTATACAGTTTCTACCCATAGGATAACATGATACACAATAGTTTACAACCTGGTTCCCACAAGTCGCTCTCAGAGGGGTCGCTTAGATCACTTTGAAACACACAAGATCCGGAACATAAGTGCGGAAACATTTGGCGGTTCCCAACTGTAAAAACCCATCTTCCCACCATTAGTAAATTCCAATCAGCAGTAAAGTAGATCGAAACAGGAACGAAGACAGGTGCAGAGGAAGACGGAGACAGTGGGGAGATCGGAAAGGGTGTAAAAGGGGAGTGTCGAGAAGCACGAGATACAGGCATCAAAGGGACGTGCCTAATGAGATGCACAACTGAGACAATAAGCCCGTGCGGCAAGATGAGCCTCGAGCGGCGCCATCTGCCTTACAGTAGCATCCCCCTCGTCATAAAGACACTTTCAAAGAACATGTGTCTTCCGCAAATATCTTGGGAGTCCCAGGGTCGCGAAGCGGACAGCGTCCGTTCGCTGGCTACTTGAGGGCAAGAGACAAAATGGATGCCGTATCTAAGATGGAACCCGTGGGTACAGATGACAAACCCACATAACAAACGAACGGTTTAAGTTAGCACAGCGAAACTGCGCACACTTGCTAAACTCGTCATTTGCGGTTCATAGATACTAGACTCGACCATATTCGTGTGAGTCGAAAACACCACTTACAATTGTCACGGAACCTCAATGTCCCACCACAAAACTTCCTCTTAAATCCACAGGTACCATCACATGACTTTCACTTATAAATCACACTTCCCCTCCCCTTCCTACCACACTGAACACTTCGGAAGGCAAGACGTCTTCAGCCGCACACACATTCACCAACACAACTTCTGCACTCAGTCCACATGTCCCACCACAAGGCGTCCTTTGGAGATCATAGGTTCTGTCACAGGACTGTCACATATAAATAACACTCCCTCCTCCCACACAGAACACTCCATGAGGCAAGTTTCTTCACAGCACACACATCCAATAAGAAGATGTCCCACCACAAGACTTCCTCAAAAGACCATCACAGGACTTTCACTTACAGATCACACTCAGCCTCTCACCCCAACACAAGATTTCTTCCCAAAGAGAACACTTAGTGATGCCTGACTTCCTCCCACAACACACACATCCAAGAACAAGACTTCCACGTTCAGGCCCCATACCTCACCACAAGACTTCTTCCACATACTGTCCATCCTACCTCAGGACTTTAATTTATAGACCACACTTTCTACCACAAGACTCACAGAGAACATTTACTCCCTCCTCCTACACATGACTACCGCATTCGCCCACATGCTCAACCACAGGGTATCTGCCACTGACAATAAATCCTGCGTCGTTCTTTCAGCTACAGGCTGCGCTTCAGTATAGAGAGAACAATGCGTCATATTCATACAAAACTTCCTCATAGAGAACACATTTCCCACCATTTGATACCCATCTTCAGGGCACTTTTCATACCTCAAGGTTACGCTTTCTATCGCGAGACTTTCTCACACAGAACACACTTGTCTCACTGGCCCATTTTCTTAACAAAAGTACGATTCTTTCCACAAACGTTCACACGTACTATCCCCAAACAGTATTTCATCCCATGTGACTGTCCCCACAGAGAGGAGCATCTCACACAAGACTGCCTCCCATATCCCACACCACCCTCCCTTACAGAGCAGTCCCTCTCACAGCGCTCATTTCTACCCACAACCCTTATATCTGTCCACACACCGCACATCTTGCACAAGACTTACTCCCAAAGGCCACACTTCTTCCTATATGCTTTTTTCCCCCAAAGACCACACATCTTTCAAGAGTCCATGGGGGCACCAACAGGCTCCTCTTCCCCATGGAGGAGAACGCTAATTCTAACAACACTGTCTCCCCCCTCCGAACTGGATTTTTCACCAGCATGAATATGCCTGTCGCACAGGAGAACCCGCCCTCGGATGTCTGTATTTATCTATATTTGACAATCTCCTGTCATCCTTTGCGCCATTCCTCCTGGCAGAGGAGCCTGATTTGGGAGTCTACAGCCTCCCAACCCCCTCGCCCCCTCCTGTCCCACAGGGCACCCTCTCCACCCGCAGTGCAAAATGGCAACATGTAGTGGTCGCTAAATGTGCACGTGGTGCCCACGCGCTGCTGGCAACCGCCCAGCTCGCGGCACAGCGCGTATCTCTATCTGGCGCGGCCCCCGCCGCTCTTCCCGCACTTCCACGGGGGTTTGTGTTCTCGGAGAAGCACCGAATCCAAAAAGAATCTTTTTGACAATGTTCGTTGTGACTAAGGGTCATGTGCCAAGACACAAAAACAAGCCAGTGTCACATTAGTGAAGTTCTGCCAAATGTGCTTTTTCGCCTTGGCTTCCCCGTAGACTAAGGTGGGGGAGAGGCTATAGGTTAAAAGCACCTGCCAACAGGTAACTTTCTTTAAGCTCACAACGTTCACAATTTTCCAGAGGCTTGTATTGAATGCACTGTTTACATATCTCATACGATAAACGGAACCTTTTGTGGTGCGTAACTATTAGAGACTAATAATTGCATTAGCCTTTTGACGGGCACCTCGAGCTAGTCCAGCATATTTACCTAGGGAGTAACTGTAAGGGGCATTTTAGAAGGGAGGTGGTGTGGCCTAACGCTTAGAACCGCTGACCTTTGAACCGTGGAAGCACGTTCGCGTCCCGGCATGGGGTCCACACTTGCGATCGTTCCCCTGAGGCTAGAAATATGAATCTTATATAATACAGTGGTCATGCAAGCGCTATATAAAAACTGCAAACATATCTTCACAAGAAGAAAAGTTTAGGCAAACGTGTGTAAGGAAACAAACAGAACGACAACTCCCAGAATGCAGAGTGTCGCTGGGGAAAAAGTCAGGCGGCTGAAAACGTGATACAAGTTCACCCTGAAGGGAGGTCATTTCTCTGCCGGAGATGGCCATATATTTCCGCTGACCTGGCTCTCACTTCCACATCCTGCGACACGGCCCTGCAAAGAGACTGTTACTGTTTGGGGCGTAGAAGCCGGGTCCATGGGGAGGTCAAGTTTACAAAACGAAAGTCTCTTGGGATTTCGCACTCTAGCTTCACCGAGTCCCTCGAGAGAACCCGGGCCCGTCTTTTCCAGCACAAACAGACAAACATCAGGCTGTCTTTTCCTGTCTTCGAGCCAAGGGCTCGCTGCTTCTGCCAGGAAGCCGCGTCAGAGGGGGGAGGGGCTGGAAGCGACGCACTGATAAAGTGATGCATGCCCCCTCGCCTTCCCATTTTAGCTGCGTCCTGCACGAAAAGCGGTGGCTTGTGACCCCAAAACATCCCGCCGCACGCCGCCCTTGTGATTTCCGCTCTCTGAGCGCATTTGTGGGAACCCCAGTAGTCCTGGCAGCCTCCAGAGCCCCTGCAGGAGGGAGGAGGGGCGGCTCGCCTCAGACGTGAACCTGGGATGAACTTGGCTGGTGCTCACCAACTGGCTGTGAGACAGGCTTCTCTTCTGTGGTGTTTTGCAAAAGTCAAAACAGCGATTTGCTTTTTTTTTATAATGTAGAAACAACTCTTTTAGAGCATAGGCGCCGAGCCTTTGGTCCTGCCCCAAGGCTGTGCTCTAGGCCCACCTGGGCGTAGCAGAAAATGTTCTCACCGTCAGACAGACAGACATATTTTTTTTTTTAGGGGGCGGGGGAGGGATCGCGCGACAGGGTGGAGACAACCACAGACTCTGCACCAGCCCTGTCCTCTTTCAGGCCAGCTCCCTGTTGGGGGAGCGAGAGAACCCCGAAAGACCTGCCTATCTATGGTATAGCGTGGCTAAAACGGCTTCTGCCGGAAGGCGGTGACTTCAGATGTAACAGAAATCATGTTATAGATTATTGGTAATGCACTCATGTCATCCTAATTCCGCTTCAACGCTACTGGCCAGTGGCCACCCAATCAATAGTTTGTAAAGTTCAGTAAAATCACCAGCTCGTCGCACTCAACTGAGGCATCAGTAGACAGCTGCCTTTATGGTGATACATGAATGTTTTATTTCCTGGTTCTGTTATCATATTTGCCCCCATCCAATCACCTCTATAGGGAGAAAGTCTGTCTTTTACTGCTCCATGGGCGCAGGCCTGCTAGTCTAATGATGGAGCGCGAAGGACCTTGGTCCTTAGATTTTCTTCTAAAAGCTCTTTGTAAGACCCGGCCTGTTGCACAACTACAACATTGGCTCAGGAGTTTGCTGCTGGATTTGCCATTTTTTTCTTTTTAGGAGGCAGGGGTGGTGAATCAATGGTATTGAGACAGCTAGATGGGTCAATGCACAAACTACAGATCTATATGCAAATTGTAGGTCAGAGGTTTCCAAAGAGTTGGTTATATGACTTACCTGGTGTGTACGAGGCTGTAAATCTGCAAGCCAGAGATAAGCTCTACGTTTCAAAAGTAATAGAGGTACTCTTCTTGTGCGGGGGTGTTTTCTTAAATGAATGCTACTAGGAGTGAGGCCTGGCAGGTAGACAGGTGAGTTCTGGGAATTAAAAAAGTTGGTCATTTATTGATATTGCCCTTGTGATGTTCTTCGCATCAATGGAAACAGGGTCGCCAGTGAGAGCTGGCCGCCCCAAGTCTGATGTTCATCAGCAAAGTATCGAGCAGAACGATAACCACATTTGGAGCTCCTCGCCTCATAATTGAGCCCTCTTTCTCCTTCTTTTCCTCCAGGCACTGTGTGTCGGCTGGTCCTGGCACTGCTAAGCCTTTGGGCAGGCCTAGAGGCGGCCCCTCCCTTGAAGGCCAGACCTGTGGAGCCCAGCGGAGATTTGAACAAGATTCGACAGATGACCAAGCACCTATTGGGCGACACTAAGAAGCTCTACAACATCTTTGTAAGTGCCCTGCAGAACCTGCATTACTCACCACATCTCAGTGGTGTTTAGTGTGGTCATCTACGCCTCTTGCACATCGTGCATGCACCCACACCCTGTGTTACGTTGACAAATCGCTTAAAAGTTGTGTGAAGACAAGAATGAAGTCAGAGATTATGTTGTATCGTTGCTTATATGGAAAGCAGGACATTTAGCTACATCTTGTAGTTGGCGGTGCCCATGCACTGAGAACTTCTTTACTGTAAATGGGGAATAAATGCAGTCCACGGGGGATGGACAGTAAAATTCCCAACAAGACGGGGCCTCTTATGAGTCAACTGGCTTGAGACAGAGCAGTCTCCTTCATTGACAGGCCTACTTAAACCAGCAGCACAGTCTGTCTCATTCTTGGATTGCCTATTTACTTCCTTTAACCAATGGCAGCACAGTAGGGTAATGTATCCTTTAGTCCCTCTTCTTTTATATCTTGTATGTGAAACAACTTCCATTGTATTCATTTGATTAGCAGCTCAGGGCTTTTGGAGAGTCGAACAGAAAATAGTGTGGCAAGAGTGGATAGAGGTGGTGTAACAGAGTCGGGTACAGATATTCAGGATAAAGCAGCAGGGCATTGGCTGACTGTTTGCAATCAATAGCTTTGAAACAAAATGGCAGAACTTTCTGAACGCAACATTGTTTTCTAAAGGGGACATTAACCGTCTTTAACAAACTCAATTTCCTCTTCTGTTACAGAAAGCCAAGTACCCGGCAGAGGTTGAGCACAAACTGGAGTTCCTGCCCACCGTGTCCATGAATGCTGGAGATCTGGCAAAAATACAGGTACAGGATCAACCGCTGCACATGTGATGTGAATGTAAACTGCGAAAGGAGACTGCGCAAATGCCATAGACTCTTGCTTATTGAGAAAATGGTAAAAAGCTGGGCAACTACCAGGAGAATCTAAGGTTATTCACAACTTGGGTATGATTTGTTTAGGTGCCTAGTGAGGGGAACAGTAGGATAGGACCGTGTGTGTGAGTTTGGATAGTAACTGGAACTACTCCTATTGTTGGAAATAAGGTCAGCTGATTCGGAGCAGCCTAGTTATGCACTGGTCTTAGACAATCCGCAGTGACGTAGCAGTCGGACAGTTAGCTTGAGTAAGGCTCACTACCTCTCTTGAAGCCAAGGACGCCATGAAGTGCACTATAGGCAACAAATACACGTTAAAAAAAAGAGAGGGGAAAGGGTACTGTGAGATGTCAAAGTGACTTTAAATGTAGCACTAAGACAAAGAATTGGTGGTTCCTTCAGAAAGAATTGCATCAGCTGTCCCCTTCACCTCAATATCACCCAAATGATGGACCTGAGAGCTGTGGTCCACTCTACCAACACTCCCAAGTCAGGCAAGACCAGGGCCTATGTTGTCCCTGGCTGCCCTCCGTCAGCTGCTGTCACAAGATTGCATAATCCCACCACGTTCATGGATTTCTTCTCTGTTCTGCTTGATCCGATCTCTACTCCGAAAGCAATGTGGAGGTTGTTCTCGTTAATCTAAGCCTGTAAATGGAGAAATAACTGCTTTTCCCAGAACTTTACCAAAGTTTGGTAAATTTGATATCATCCGAAAGTTGGCAGGCCATGAAGGCTTAAGGGCAGGTTTCTTTGGGTGTGGAATAACCAAGGATGATTCTGTACTCTGTGAGATATGGAGGAAGAAGAGCTATCGTATTTATAGGATTTACATATTTAACTGTAGAAACCTTCTTCAAAGTGGTATTTTTTATCAAAATTGATATTTGATTTAATTTTCAAGATTATCCAGCTTGACCAATTAAATCAACTTTGAAAATGATCTCTTCCATTAAGTTTTTTTATTTACAGTAAAGGACATTTGTTCCATAACACTACCACTACTAGTGTTCTCCTTCCTTATTTCCTAGATTCTCCAGGTACTTACATCCCTTTTGGTGGCAGCAGAACACACTGGCAAGATAATGTCTCACACCTAAATTGGGATTAAACCGTAAACTAATGCTTCACGACCTTTAATTACACAGATATACCATAGTAGTACAATGTGCTGAGACTTCCCTACTCATTCAATTAACATCTGTTATTTCAACGCAGAGACTCGGAGGTGTATCTGCACTTTACAAATACATGTTTTGTGATGTTTGTCTGTAGATTTGTATAGCGCTGCTTATCACCCGTGAGGGTATCCAGGCACTGTCCATGGGCACGGGTAGATTAAGTGATTTGCCCAGAATCACAGGCTTTTGCGCCAATGCCAACTCAAACCTGGATCCCCATCTCCTGAGTGGGTAGCTCTGGTCGCTGCGCCACATCCTCGCCCCTTATATATGTCAGTCTTCATTGGTCTCATAGGGTAGCATTAGGCCCATTGGTGAGCAGACTGAGAGCAGGCCCCTCAGATCTCTCTACCACCCACCTGCGAACAACAACATTCAGCAAACAGGAGTCACTACTGGTCTGGCTCTAGATCTGATCATTAACCATCAAAGCTGTTGATCTAACAAACACAAAGGTACTAACACGTGAAAGGGGGTGAGGGGGCCCTTCCAGAGAAAGGCCAGGGCAGGATTGGTTCCCACTTCCGACACAGTTTAGCTCCCCCGGTTTCTTAAGCGCTCTGGGGTTCCATACATTTATAATAGACAACTGTGTCATTCGCATGTGCTGCACAGCGTCATCCATATGGATGATGTTTCCGCAACCCATGGTAACATACAGGGGAGGTGACGTTCAAACCAGTAAATTCTAAAAGAGCATCTTAGGGTCGCATAACAGGGCAGGAGACGTCAACTGGTCAGGTTAGGGGACGTCAACTGGGTCGCATAACAGGGCAGGGGACGTCAACTGGGTCGCATAACAGGGTTGGGGACGTCAAATGGGTCGCATACAGGTCAGTTACATCACAAACGGGAGTACAAGTCACAAAGAGGGCCCATGCCATAACAACAGGGAGATTGGGTGTCGTGACGTCACTGGCATCAGAAAGGGAAATCGGGGTCATAAACAGGTCTGTGACATCACAAAGGAGATTCAGGGTCACACACAGGTCACGTGAGATCACAAAGAGCTGCAAAGGTCTCATTCCAGCACTTCGATATCGAACACGGTAGCAGGGGTCACATTCAAAGAATGTTGCAGGCTTAAGGCAGTCGGTGCCAAACTTGGCCCTGTCGTGTCAGCTAAGCAGGATGACCTCACCCGGGACAGCTGAGGTCCCTGATGTGTCTGCTTCGAGAAAAGTCACTTTGAAAGCTGCCATGCTTTTACTCAATGAGAGGGCTGAATCATCTCCCTGCAGCGTCTATCTCACGGCTTCCCGTTCGTATCGCAGCTTCATTTTTGATTTTCTGTCAGTCGAGATTGCAGTGTTTATACCATTGCTGAGATAATGGCTTGGGCGCCGTCTGATGATGTCATGTGCAGCTAACCTGTCACGAGCCGAACCATCGAATTTCCTGCAGCACTAATGGAAAAAAGGGAAAGTAGGCAGACATACCGTTTAGCTATGAGAAGAACCTAGCGATTTCCTGCCAGAAAACTGCATCCAAATGACAGTAGAACAGAGGATAGTTACTTGCATACAATTTAAACATAGGAATGTAAACTGCCAATGCTTATGATTTTTTTCAATATGGGGCGCTATAGCGAGGGGCCGATACCAGTACTTCCACGGCGGGGAAATAAGAGGGGTTTAACTGTCCTCCTCTAATGAAGGCCTGTGCAAGCATAGGCCTCTTGCGCAGTGGACTCTCAGAAAGTTATGAGTTGTTTATGCATTTAAGGGCATATTTATTAAAAAAAAAAGTCCTGCAGGGCAGCACAGCAAGCTCTGCGTGACAGGGAAAGCAAAATGAACAGATGATGGCCAGAATGTCCAACACTCGAACATGCACCCCCAGTAACAGACCCGGGTTTAAACCGTTGTTGTTTGGCTCACCACTCAACCACAGCTGGGACCAGCCATGTGCAAATCAGTTTTGACCCTGCTCCCCATGGGAATAGTCCAACCCGAAGTGACAGGCCAGGTCCTCTGGAATGGAAGCAAGCATCCTGGGACCAGTCCTGTGCTCTCCAAGCCACCAGATTCAAGCTAGATGGCTGATGAGGGGTGATACCCTGAAACTGGTCCCAGGATGCCTGTTCCCGGTCCAGGGAGGACCTGGCGTGTCAGTTCGGCCTGGACTGTTCCCATGGGGAGCAGATTCAAGACTGATTTGCATATGGCTGGATCCAAACTGGAATGGTGTGGTGAGTAAAAAAACTATGGATTAAACCTAGATCTGTGACTGGGGGCACATTTTCGATTTGTTCTACATCCTGTCCATCCTGTGTTCTCTTTTCATTTGTCACCTACAGTGGGATGGGTATGCTCAGACGTGGGTCTTGTGCTCGCTAGGCCACCCATACAAGCTTCCTGGCTGATGATGGGTGATACCCGAAATCTAGCCTGGCTGATGAGGGGTGATAAAGAACAAGAATGCACCGTATTTATTGCTGTGCCGCCCTGCGTCAAATGCCCTTAAATGAGGCACTTAGTACGTTATAGGTTCACTAGTGAATTATCTTCATATTATTTTAATTATTTTATTGAACCGTCAAATCATCTATCGATTTTACATATTAATGCAGGCAAAGATTTGCACGAAGGCTGTACACATTATTCAAAATGCCATTTAAGCAAATATTTTGGAAATTGCTAAACAGAATTTCACCATTTATATAAAAGGTGCTGAATTGAAGTAAAATGTGACCTCTGTCTGGCAGATTTGAAGTTTTTGCACTGGCCTGTAAGGAAATAGTTATTAAGGAAGGGACGTGATCGAGCCACAAGAAACTCGCCAAAAACACAAATGTGGCAAACAAATTTGATGGACATTTTGGTGCATGTTCCTCTGTAGGGAACAAAGTTACAGGCCTTCAAAATTGTCCTTTTAATATGGAAGTTGTTTTAGTCGAAGTCCACCATATAGATATCGTAGCAGGCTCTCTGGGTGATATGACATTTTTCCTTTTATGTAAGTCTGAAGTGGAACTGTTCTGTACATGTGTGGCCTTTTAATAACAGTTTACCTGTGGAGCCTCCAAATGACCTCTCCCCCTCTGTGTCTAATCCCCAGGTGGCCAAAGGCCTCGCTAAACTCAGCGCAGACCTCCAGATCTACCAGAAGCACTTCGACTGGTTGCAGAAGGCGGCACCCATCTTGCGGCCGCAGGACAACGCCTACGGCAGCTTTCACCACCGCATCGAGAACCTCACCAAGGAAATGGAGCACCTGGTGAGTGAGTGAGCGAAGGAGGGAGAGAGAGAGAGTGGAGAAGTGAGAGATTGAGTGTATTGGATTATGGAAGTCGGGCAGTCAGTCAGTGAGGGAAGGAAGGAGGGCCTGTGAATAGTAAGTTAATGAGTGAGGGAGTGATGGGTGAGGTGGTGATAGTGGAGAAGTGAGAGATTGAGTGAATTAGAGTTGTGTAAGTGAATTAGTCAGTGAGTGAGGGACAAGTGAGTAAGACCAGAAATGAGTGGCCAAACTAGTGGATTAGTGAGTGAGTGAGTAGTGAATTTGTGATTGAGGGATTTGAGCGTGCAAATTAGATAGTGAATGAGTAAGGGGAATTAGTCGAATGAGTGAGGGAGTGCAAGAGTGAATGAGAATGTTCGTGAGAGAGAGAATGGGTGAGTGTAAGTGAAGAAGGAGGTAACTGGTAGACTAATGACTAGCTGAGGGAGTGACAGTGAATGAGTACATGAATGAGCAAGCAAGTGAATGAGCCGAGGAGGCAGGGAGAGAGAAAGTGGGTGCATGTATGTGAACGAAAGAGTGATTGAGCAAGATAATAGGTGAGCGTGCTTAAGTGAATGCCTCTGAGTGACTATAACAATGAGTGAGTGTGAAGTTGTGAGTGAATTAGTAAGTGAATGAGAGACAAGGAGAAAATGTGTGAGTGTGAGCGAGTGAATAAATGAGTGAGAGTGAATGAGTGAGAACATGAGTAAGTAAGTGAGGAAGAGAATAAGAGAATGAGCTGAGTAAATGAATGAGTAAATAAATGTGTGGGTGAGTGACAGTAAACAAATGAGAGAATGAGTGGCTGAGCGAGTAAGTGAAAGAGTAGGAGAAGAGGGAAGGAGAGTGGATGAGTGTTAATAAATATATGAGGGAACGAACGAGTGAGGAGAGAATGAAATACAATAAATTCGAGTATTTGACAGAATGGGTATGAGTATGGGAATGAGTGAAAAAAGGAGAATGAGTGTAATGGAATGAGTGAGTGAGTAAGGGATTGAGTCAGGATTATGTCTGTGCCCAGATTTGATCATTGCTTCTGTCTGCCCCCCGCGTCTCTAATTTGAAATCTTCGTTCTGTCTCACACAGATGGCGAAGCTGAACTTGCCTTGGCCCACTGTACCCGTGGTGCCACCGATGCCCACCTCTGCCACCCATTGGCCGGTGGTACATACCGGACACGCGCTCTTCCACAATTTTCACCTTTTCTTGGACTGGGCCTCTCGGGTACTGATGCACGTTAAGTTGTGAGGCTCAGAAACCTTCACCACTACCACTCAAGATCTCCGACCCCGATAAACCTGTGCGACGCCTCAACGATGTCAAGTGTCTTCCATCATCGCTCACCCCCACCGCCCCGCTCGCCTCTTTGTGGGGCTGGCAAGGTGGAGGCAAGCAAGGAGGCCCAACATTCCATTTTTTATAGATGTATAAATAGCAAGAGAGAGAGAGAGAGAAATGTAGCGATTCTATACATTTTGTTAATATTTATTTATTTATTGTTTTTTTAATATTGTTGGTTAGGTTGAATCTTAAAATGCTGAGTATTTTTTTTTGGTGCCCAAACTCTTCCTCTGTTTTTTGAGGAATGGGGTTAAAATAGGAATACCTTCCCCCTTTCTTCTTATTTTGAAGAGAGAAGTGAAGTGTACACGGTGCCAAAATCGAATGTGTGACTGTTTCAAGAGCCTTGGCGGTATCCGGGGAGACCCGACATAAATTATTATCTTTTATCTCTATCATGCTTTCCTTGTTGCGATCTCCTTTCTACCTCATTTTATTGCGAATGTCATGGCTCCTCTGTAGCTCTCCACAGCCCTCATTTTCTGTCTCTCCATCCATGCATGAATCGGCGTCTTAGCCGCCTATACCCGAACCTTCTTATGAAGTAGGACTCCTAAAAAGCTTTCCAAAGGCAACATGGCCATCTAGTGTTCATCTGTTGAATTCCAGGCACATACACTTGAAACATATCTTGCTTGTCCTGTTCCACTGATTGCTTCTTTTGCTCTGTAAGGAGGGCTTCGCTTAACACTTAAACCTATGGCTTTCAGGTCAGATCTGAGAACGTACCGGGCCTCTCCAAGCACCCAAGTTCCCAGGTAATTTTCTCAGGGATACCCAAAGCTGTTCATGTCCACTAGTACTATAAGTGTCCAGCTCACCCATCCCCTCTAGCCACTTTTCTTCCTTTTCTTCTGTGTTACCTCATCGAATCTATTCTCCCGTCTAGTTAATAAGCAAGCACCCTTTGCCCAGGTCCTTAAGTCTGATCCACACCCCATGTGTTGCCCTCGGATACCCAAATCTCAGGACCCCTCAACACTTCCACTCCTTGCCAGTTGCAAACTGGAGACTCAGCAGAATGTTGGGGAAACACGTCAACCACAGCATCGGGTCAGGAACCGCACCCGAGAAAAGAGACTGTTACAGCCCCCTGAATTCATCCTTTGTATCTGTCTAACCACGTTTCATGGTATTTTTGTAATGTTATTTATGATAATTTATTGAAATGTTTTTTTCTAAATGTATTTTTTTTGATGGAGGTTGGAAAGGGAAAACGCGGGAATTCATTTATTTACACAATTTCTTCCTTCAGTTTCAAACTGGAAATTAATGAACGCGGAAATAATGCGTCACGAAGAATTCCTTTCCCTCACATAAGGTTATGTTCCTATTTCGGTTTATCTAATTGAGCTCTGGGTGGGAATATCACGCAGATATCTTTTCTGAGGGGTGATGTTAATCCAGAACATCGTATCTTCTTTATCATGTTTGCTGCTCCGCCCACACCCTGTCCCCTCATCTGCCCACGCCAGCCCCCAAACTGAAACCTCACCCTCGGACAGATATCTCACTCTACTCTTCAGCTATTCGAAAGTAGGTTCGCACGTGCTCATCAAACCTCTCCTTCCAGATGACTCATTAAACCAAAGCACGTCAACTTAAGAGTGTCATATGTCCCACTCTGAAATGTATGGACAATAACTGAATGAGGTTTGTGCATACTCACTGTTAGGAAAGGTCTTGTCCCAATGGCATTTCCATGCCTGAAAAAAAATCCCAGTTTCCTGACCCCCAAACCACTCGCCCGCGAGGAAGAAAGAAATCTTGAATTTGTGCCAAACCTTCGTGAACAGTGTCCGATCGTTGCCTTAGGACATTTACTTTATACATGTTGGACTCCAAACCCGTCAGTCTATTACAGTATCTTCCATCAGCGAGTGTGGAATAAAATATTTGTGCTGGGAAATTATAGACCAATAAAGCACTGCTGGGGAGAGAGTTGTGATTTCCTGCAGTTGCTACAATTCTCACCTGTGTCATTATTTATTCAAGACCGATGGTATTTATGCGACTTTTCCTTTCCTCTGTGTAAGTTATTTTATTTATGGATGTCATATTTTGAAATGTACATATTTATTGTTAGAATGTAGCTAGGCCTCCTTTTTATATGAACAATTTGAATAAAAAATACAACTGAACTTTGCAATTGTTGTTCTCTTTCTTTCACTATGACAGCAGGGGGTTGGAGTTTGGGGAGGTGATGAGAATTCTGCTAGTGGTGTCTCCCAAAATAAAAATACATGATAAGGGACACTTATATTTGTCAGAGCTGTGAACATGGTGTGCTATATGAATAAAATCTGAATGGTTTCATACTGAAAAGCGGATTCCTTCTCCAGAGTTTGGATGCTAGGGGGCTTATTTACAAGCCCATTGCGCCGCCGGTGCGTCACTTTTTCGGACGCACCAGCGGCGCAATGGGCTTGCCCATATTTACAAGACCACATAAAGTCACCCTCCGTGAATTTCCATGGCCTTGTAAATATGGGCCCCTTTCACGCATAACTCTGCATGAAAGGGCCGTTCCATGGGTGTTGCTGTTGGTGTTCCAAAGCAACATCCATGGAGCTTGACGCATTCCCAGATTTACAACATTTTGTAAAACTGGGAATGTCTCAGAATCCTACACCCATCCAGGGACAGCGTAAGAATGGCACAACAGGGAGAAATGCTTTTATTTCTCCTCGTTTTTTCCTCCTGCTGCACACATGGAAAGAGGAAAATGCCATTAAAGATTTTTTTTGAGCATGAAGGTGTCCCTTCCTGCACAAAACCAATCATCCTCTGCCATGCCGGCACCCTTGCAAAAGGACGCAAACAGCCAATTTGCGTCAGCAGAGGAGAAAGCACGGGGATACATCATATTGGCGTTAAGACGATGCATCCCTGTGTTTTGAAAATGATGCAGCACAGCGGAGCTAAAATTAATTTTCGGAGACGCTCAGCATCATTTCCTTGTAGATAAGGCCCTAGGCTGTAAGGGAAAGATCCAAAGAGGATCAGTAATAAATAGGATCCTAAAGTGTTTGAGTTGTGGACAGGGCAGTGGCAGCAGTGGTTGATATTCAAAAGCCTTCCTAATGTACAGGAGTGAGTTTTTAATATTTTGGGGCAGATTTATGTTGGGAATGCGCCACGTTTTCGTCACGCAACAGCGGCGTAAACGTGGCGCATCCCTATGACCCATTTACAACGTGACGCATCTAGGCAGATGCGTCACGTTGTAAAGCCCTGCGCCACTTGTGGGCGTTCCGGCGCAGGGTGGGCGTTCCGGGGCAGGTGCGCCTCGC
This sequence comes from Lissotriton vulgaris, assembly GCF_964263255.1. Taxonomy (NCBI): domain Eukaryota; kingdom Metazoa; phylum Chordata; class Amphibia; order Caudata; family Salamandridae; genus Lissotriton; species Lissotriton vulgaris. The sequence continues at coordinate 427,275,524 of NC_141695.1, read as the reverse complement.
AAAAGTGGCTGAGTGAAATTTATAAGATTTCACTCAGTCACTTTCAGGCCAATGCTGCGTTAAAACTCTGCGCCTGTTTGAAGCAGGCGTAGGTCTTGACGCAGCATTGTAAAGATGGGGCACCCCCGAGCCTTGCTGGAGCTGCGTCGCGCTTGCGACGCAACTCCAGCAATGCGCCACCTTTACGGAACAGATGCGTCACGCATCTGTGCCGTTTTTGCCCAATGGTGCGCCGCATTGTAAATGCGGCGCACCATGGGTGGCGGAGCAGCGGCGCAAAATAACTGGCGCATCCCTGAGGATGCGCCAGTTATCATAAATCTGCCCCTTAATTTATATTTATTTAGTGTTTTCTATAGTGGGAACATGACCCTACATAGGGTGTCAGAGCGCTTTACAGGAAGATTTCAACAATCCAAAACTTATATATTACAAGACATTACTGGTTTCTGACAATTACACTTCAGGAAAGCATATAAATATATATAAAGGTCAACAGATAGATTACCATAAAGCAGCTTGAACCATAAACCCACAAGAAAACGAATATACAAGTCCATGTATGGTTAATGAGCGGCTTGCGTGAACTTTGAAACAAACATGACAGGTTAATAGACAGACGTTCAGCTGTAAGGTTTTAGGGGAGAAATTTCCTCATATAATACGATTTTGCTTCCTTTTTGAATGCTGCGATGGATGGAATTCTTCTAATGTTGGGGGGGCATTCCAAATTCTCAGTGCTGCCCCGGAGAACACTCAGTCATAAGATATTTTCTTACAGAAAGGCGCTGGTTTCAGTAGTAGTTCCACTTTGCTCCTGGAGGACCGGTTCCCACCCGAAAGTGTGCGTTTCTGAGCAAGGTAGACTGGTGTTTTGTTGTGTATTGCTTTGAGTGATGCATGCCAGCTTGAAATGAACTTGTGCTTCGAAGGGCAACCAGTTGAGAGCTTTCAAGTGAGGGGAGTTATGGTCGAATTTTTGGGTTCCCGCTATAAGTCTTGTGCTGCATTAAGAAATGCTTTCAGTGGGGCTGTTGTGATCTTGGGGAGCCCTGCCATGATAGTGTAACCATATTCGATACTTGAAATGACCAGTGCCGGAACTGCTGCTTTGAGGTCTGTTTTATTTAGAAATTGTTTTAGTTTTCGCAAGTAGCTTAAGTGGAACCTGGCGTTTTTGTGTTGATATGTGCTGACATGTTCAGGTTTTTGTCCAGAGTAATACCCAGTGATTTAGAAGAGTCAACAATCTTCGGAGTACACTTTAGAGCTGTGATAAGGTACAACCATTCTGCTATTATTATTTAGCTTTTCTGGGGTGTAATCAGTAGGAATTCGGTTTTCTGAGGATTTAGCTTCAGGTGGTTCTTGGTTAGCCATTGGAGGGTTCTCGTTAGCGATTGGTTCATTGTCTTTATATCTTCATGCGACCTTGATGTACAGCTGAGTGTCATCAGCGTACATGTGGAAAGCAATGTTAGCTTTTTGTAATATTTCCGTGAGAGGTTCTATGTATAGATTGAAAAGTGCTAGAGATAGCGTTGACCCTTGTGGAACTCCGATAGTATTTTTGGTTGGGACTGAAAGGGTTTGGTTGACAATGAATTTTTGCGATCTATTCTTAAGAAAGGAGCTAAACCAATTTAGGACTGTACCCTCAATTCCCATTCTGTTTTTCAACCTACCAAGTATTTTGGCATGGTTCAACGTGTCGAATGCTGCTAACAGGACCAACAAGATTAAGAGGCATGTTTCGTTGGGTTCGAGAGACAGTAATGCGTCATCTGTTGGCAGCACTAGACTTAGCACTGGGGATTGCAGCCTGAACACCGCACTGAAACCTTAGGGATACTAGAGGCCAGATTTACTAACCTTTTACACAACCCAGTGCAGCAAGGTAACTAACTTGTTGCACTGTATTGCGTGGGAGGGAGAGAGCAGAGATGTGCCATATCCACTAAGATATGGGTACTCATAAATATTTTCTCAGGGGCCACAAAGTACAGTCGGGGGTGTGCTTGAGGGCCGCATCGATGAGCCAGGGAGGGATGGGGGATTATCTGGACAGTTAAAAAACAACACCTTTTCAAAACTGCAAAATGGGAGATTTAGAAAAAAACAAGGAAATGTATTTTCACATTGGCTTATGTGGAAAGCAAGGCAATTTTAGGAGGTAGACACCTAATATAAAGTAATTTTTTAGCTTAAAAAATCTGGGACCTCTCACCTCAATCGGCTCTGTAGAAAAAAAGCCCAGAACCTGAAAATGAAGTAACTTGGGGGCATATTAACAAGAAACAGGGAAAATTAACGCTAAGGGCGCTTAGCATACATTTTTTTAACGCCCAATATCGCTGGATGATAATATTGCCTGCTTATCGCGTTATTAACAACGCTAACTGTCTAGGCGATAAAATATCCAGCGATAGCGGCATTTGGGGAGGATATCGCTGGTAATGCAGCGATAAAAGTACAAGGATAAGGATATCCTTGTTGATAGCCCATGGTGGATTTAGCCATTTAATCCACCTCCCATTGGATTACATGGCTAAGTCTGAAAATTAGCAGACGTAAAAAAGCAGCGTTAACCGTGGTTAGCGCTACTTTTTTTTCTCTCTAACAGGGTTAGCATGAAGCTTGATAATAGGAGAAATGTCGCTTAGTGACATTTCTCCTATTATTTTGCACTGGAACGCCCACTTTGCATCTCATTAGAGATGCAAAGGGAAGCGAAGTGAAAAAGGGTGCTAGCATGCGACTTTGCATGTTAGCACCCTGTTGTTGATAGGGCGATATTTTTATCTCCGCTTCTTTGGCTTTTAATGCCAAAAAAGCAGAGATAAAGCCCTTGTTAATATGCCCCTCTGTTAGAAAAATGACAGAAAAAAATGAAACTCAGGCAGCTTGTATTACACTGCTGCTCTTTCCCAGAGGAGTGTCTGTGGGCCACAAGGAGTGGTCTTCCGGGCTGCCTGCGGGCCGTCATTTGAGTACCACTGTATTAAGATATAGTGCACTTCTGTTCTCTCATAGCGCTGGTACACTTCAGGCAGCCTAGTGCCAATGCAGGCCCCCTTGCACTATAGTGCTTTACAATGAAAATTGTTTTTATGCATGAAGGGACCTTCCTGCACAAAACAATCCTTCAATGCATTTAATCTTCTATGTGGGCTGCTGTGTGCAACACACATCGAAAGAGAAATCACATGGTGAAAATAATATTTTTCTCATTGTTACTCCATCCTCTGGGAGGTGCAGTGATTACCCCAGGGGTCTCCAACATTATCTGTAGTGAGAGCTACTTCTGATCCGTGAAAATCATTGTGAGCTACTGAAGGCTAAATAACTTGTGTATTGCTACAAGCCACCATTACGCCCGGCTCCATTGACTTTAAGCCTGATATCCATAAAACCAGATACCATGGTTTGAACAAAATACTTTGACTAGAGGCACTATGACAGAAGAACCACCATGGGTGTCAGTGACAGTGTGGTCTTCAGGGATGTATGAACATGTGTGCATATGAATGGGATACATGCATAGGGGTGACTGAGAGCCTATGTCATATGTACTTGTAGCACTGGAATACCTTTCGTCATATGTGGCACCATTACATGTATAATACAAACATATTAACATTTTTTAGATGGGAGAAATTTTAAGTCTAGAAAACATTCTGCAAAAATGTTCATGATACGGAACATTTTTCAACACTTAGAAATTTTCACAAGTAAAATACTGGCTTTTTTTCCCAGTTATAAATATGTGCTATATTTATAACTGGGAAAAAAAGCCAGTATTTTACTTGTGAAAATTTCTAAGTGCCTGCAGCTGCCACTGACCTAGTGACCTGGAGTAATTTGACCACATTCCAACATTTCAGAAACCAAAGTTTCAAGAGACCGAGAGAAACGCTCCTTTAAAATACATATCACAGGGTCAGAAGTACCCTTCCAGATTCCTCCAGATTGAACCAATCACTGCAGCCAGGCTGGGTTTTAAAAGCACCCATTTAGATAAAAACAAGCAAACAACAGAAACAGTATCATCTCGAAAATGTTTGTCTCTTTAAAACTTTCTGCGACATTGAGTAGACCTTGCTGTGGACCAGAGACACCATCCCTCAGACAGCTGTTTTACTTCTGTTCTTTTTCCAGGTACACCTCTTGAAGCTCCGTTCTAGTGTCAGAACCAAACCAAGAGCGAAAGAAATGTGCACATAAAAGTGTACCGATCTCCAGATAACCTCAAAAATAGGGACTTTACGGAGTTGCTTTACCTAAGATTAATGTAGATCTGCAATCCTGGAAAGGCTCGACCTGCCTTGGATATCACAGTCCGATGCCCTCCAAAATCCACCTTTGAGATGCCCCTCTTGCCAACTGGCATCCCTTGGTTGCCCAGGTCACGTGACATCAGTTACTACCCGGTTACCCTCGTGTTCCTCGTCCTTGCAATGTGTTAACTCAATACTCTTCCGTAGCCAACGCACAGAAAGCTCATTTTGCAAGCATCCTGATTCCGAAGGAAAGCCATTAAGGATGCAGTGTGGTTAATGTGGAATTCTGAATCCTCTTTAGTTAAGAAAGAAGGATGAGTCACAAATACCACAATGTGAGGTCGAAAAACCACATTAGGCTTAACCACAACAGTGCTTGGACTTCACTAACCCTACTGGCAGAAGAAATAGACAGATATGTATCAAGAATGCTGCCTTTCAAGTCAATTATTTCATGTCACACCTGTGCACAGGTTCAAACGCTGAAGGTATGTTTTGAAAGCAGCACATCAGGCTCTCATTAGAAGGCCGAGGGTGAGCCATTGCGGACTAGAGGAAATCTCCTTTTCAGTCCCCCCTCGCAAGAAGTCATGGATCGCAAAAACCATTAAAAAAGATCCACAGAGATGCACTCAGATCAAACCATACTGGAGGCCTGCATCAGTTGGATGTAACAAATGCAAGAACTCTGGCGCTTTTCCATGGCTTTGAGTAATGTGCCTGGTGGAACGCACCCGCGGCTGGCATCTATGGGGAGTGGTAAGGCGGGCAAATGGGTGGTGGGCGTAAAAAAAAAAGTCATCACTTACCTTAGATACAACCTCCTAAGCGAAGTACGTTGTCCTACTCCTGCTGCTGCAGTCTGAGTGGGCCCCAGCCAGCTGCCGTAACGAATCCTGGCGCTGCTTTCATCAGCGTGAGAGCAGTGCCAGGATTAAGAGCAGTGCCAGGATTGGAGGGAGCGGCTTCTCTCACCGCTCCCATGGACACTGGAGCCGTGAACTTGCTGTAACCCAGCAGTGTTAAGAAAGGTAGGTAAAAGGAAACGTGGAAGGAAGGCAAGGTGAAAAGAACAAAGGATGGAAGGTTGCAGGGTTGGATGGTAGGAATTAATTGATTGAAGTGTAACAGGATCAGTTGAAAATATGGAAGAGAGGGTGGAAGGATGTATTGTTAGGTGGATGAAAGGATTAATAGAAAGGTGAAAGGATGAATGGATAGAACACCGAAAGGATGGACTATCAATTTGTGCATGAATTATCATTGACTGTATGATTGCATGTATGGATAGATGGGATGGTGAACGGATGGCTAGGTGAAAGGATGAATGGAAAGGTGGGTGAAAGGATGGGAGGGTTAAAGGATAAAATGAAGAAAGGGAGGATGGAAGGGAGGTTTGAAGGGAGGATGGAAGGCGGGATGAAAGAGGAGGGAACAAGTTCCGGAATCGTTGAGCTTTCTTGCTTTACTCATTCGGTGTCATCAGAAGATTAGTTCAAAGTGAGGGAAATTTATTTTTTGGGCTACTACCTTGGAACTCAATGTCCATAGTGGAAGACTTCAGTCACTAGCCCACAACACAGAGGGAGCTCCAAGTTGTGGTAAAAATCCCAAAGTTGCTTCTAGATAACACAGGTGTCCGCAGGGTGGTCTGATGAGAGAAGCAACAGCAAGTTGTAGATAGTTTTGGTACCATGTTTGCTTTGCCCAGTTCGGAGCAATCGGCGTCTCTGTGAATCTTGACACTATAAACGTCCCCATGGCTGTTGTAATCAACAAGATTGAATGATAGGTGCATAAGGCATCCTGGATCAGACTGTAACAACACATTTCCCAGATACCCTGGTAATGGCTCCTTGGAGCTATGGTAATCTACATACATCTGTGGTGATCGCCATTAACCCCTTCACTGCAGCGGCTATTCCGCCGCAGTGCTAAGGGGGCGGGGCGGAAATGCGGCGGGCGAATGCTGGTGACGGAACCGCTCCGTCACCAGCGTCGGTTGCGCTGTGCTTATGACGGAGCGGTTCCGTCATGGCTCGCCCGCTCAATAGAACGCTCAGCGCAGGCGCGGAATTCGCGCCGCGCAGGAGCGTCGGGCGGGCCATGACAGAACCGCTCCGTCATCAGCACAGCGTCACCGCAGCTGTTGACGGAGCGGTTCCGACATCAGCATGCAAAGGGTTAAGAGGTCTTTTAGTGACCAGATACACATAGACGTGAAGGTTTTGATGCCAAAGATGCACCCCAGCCCCTCCAAGACATTTTGCAAGCTCTCTACGAGTAGACTTTAACTTGAAAGGTAGAACCCTGAATTTATAGTGACAATCCCCTACAATCTGCAATAAGAACTTTTACAGATTGTGAAAAGGAGATATGCATCCTGAATGTGGTTGACTTGTGATTGGGGAAGTGAGAACAGAAGACAGTAAGAAAAAGCCAATGGTGAAACTCGCTATTTAGAATACAAATAGGCTGCAGGGCAGGGAAAAGCAAAGTGGAAGCTTTGAAAGATTGTGATATCAGCAATATTTCTATTTTATCCCAGCTTTTGGTACCGCTAATGGAGCAAACCTTGATGCCTTAGGCTACAATTACGGGTGCCCGGAGGAAGGTGTGATATTTATCACACCCAATAAAGCACGACACTGCAGAGGTTTGTACTTATGGGGTGTGACAAATAGCACTATTTATGAGTTTTCCCCTAAAAATGGGACATTACTTGCAGATTTTGGTACTTTGGTCATCAAAATCTACATGTCCCGGTATTTACCATAAATTTTCCACTGGTAAATGACAGCACATTTGACCTGCAGAAATCTACCTAGCAAAAATTGTGGGCGGCCCTGTGTTCTTCCAAAATGTGTCATAACACATGAACAGGACAGGGTGACTTCCTCCCTGCTACTCTTTGATATATTCTTAGAACTTTTAGGTCAAGCATTGCAGTTACATTACTACCACTTTTTCTAAACTTATTTAATTGAGCTTGGAGTGCATTTGGACGATTCAATTATGCATACATCGAACGCAGAAGAAGAGCCTCTCACGTATGCACAGTTGTGGCATTCTAATGATCAGAATATTGGTAATAGGCCTGAAGGAAATCGAATATAAATAATATAATGTGGCAAGATAAGGATGGGTGTCGATAGTGCCAGAGAAAGAGTGTTATAGGTATGTTGGCCTTCAAGAATCCTGCTGCCCCAGTAGATGTTAACATCGACCAGCGCACCTTCAGCAAAGTGCCTCGGCTTCACCTTTGATTCCACCCTGTCATGAATCACTCACAGCCCCAATGAGGCACTTCCACCCTGCAGGCCCAGATCTGTCTGGAATTCTGTGTGATTAAGCAATCAGCCTTGCTAGCATCTCGAGCAGCAAGCATTTGGCATAGGCACAAAACTCAAAGGAAGGAAATTAGGATAGGATCGGAACGAATGTCACAGATTCCTGTCATTCCTCTAGACTTTCACATGCTCTTAACTCTTACAAAAACAGAGACGTCTCACCACCAGGGCCTCAAATTAAAACAGATTGAAAGAGACAAATGTGTGCTTCCTCTTTCTTTTGGAGCTGGTTTAAAGCGAGTCAATCACTAAATCATAATGGCACGTTACTAAACCCCTATGTTCACGGGTCTCTGCGGCCATTTCGTACAGAGGCCAAGCCAATGAAACCTAAAAAGGAAAAGGCTGGGCTCTGCTTTGGTCAGTCTGGCACTGGGGAAATACAGCCAACATGGGAAAGCACCTGAGTTTTGGGGCCCTGTCACTGGAATCAGGGAAGTAGGACTCAATTACCGTGCTGCTGAAATAGCATATACAAAAAACGGAAAACTTTACTAACTCCATCATTGGTGACTGGGGATTCGAACCCGTGACCTGACACTGAAATAATGTTTGGATACTTCAGAGGTGCCACCGGCTAGTGCTGTTATTAATAACATCTCCAAAAAGAGTGCCAGATACTTTGAATGCCAGATACTTGAAGCCTGAACTTGCCCCAGGAAATTGTTATTATCAGAAATAGGAAGCAATCATCCCTGAAAAGAGGTGCAATTAAACTGTGTTACGTTATATATGATATATTAGGTTAGATAGCGCTATTTAGATTAAATAGTAATATTCTTAAAGAGACCAGTCTTCAGTCTGAAAATGTGTAAAGATCGTATTCTTTATCAATGAGTTTCTATACACTGTTTTAATTATCTACTCACAAATTATCTTTTCTCTTTCCGAAGCAAACACGTTAGCCCCCTCCCTACTGAAATATGGCCTCCGAGAGATTTTCAACTGGATGACCACCAACCAGTTGAAACTAAATGGAGACAAAACGGAGGTTCTTCTACTGGGAAGAAATAAGGAGCTCTGGACCCCTCTCCACTGGCCGCCTGAGCTGGGCAACATTCCCCCGCCAGCCTCCCAGGTAAGAAACCTAGGGGTCATCCTGGACAATACCCTGTCTATGAAACAGCAGGCAAACAAAGTCACGGGACTCTGTTTCACCATAATCAAGTGGCTAAAAAAAATCATCTGGATGCTGCCCCTAGACACGCAAAAAACCGTGGTCAACGCTTTAATAACTTCACGTATTGACTACGGAAATGTCCTCTACCTTGGTTCCAATTTAGCAGTAATCAAGCGACTCCAACTAATTCAAAACGCTGCTGCAAGACTCCTGTGTAGGATTAAAAAGTCCGAAAGCGTTTCAAAACATCTGAACGAATTGCACTGGCTCAGGGTCGAACATCGGATAAACTTCAAAACATTGAGCTACATGTTTAAAATCAAAAACAAAACGGCACCCTCCTACCTACAAGCCTTAGCCTCTCCCTACCTGCCACAAAGAAGTCTTCGCTCTTAAACGGCCTCGAATTTTGTCGTCCCCCGTTTCAAACTACAAAGATCTGGTGCGAAATCCTTTTCAGTTAGAGGACCGGTACTATGGAACTCACTCCCCCTTCATATCCGGAAAGAGGACAGCTACATAAAATTCCGGAAACACGTAAAAACCTGGTTGTTTCAGAAACAATTGTGTTAAACTATTAATCCAGTATTTTCCTTGACCATCCATATGTCATAGGCGCCGGGAAACCCTTGTTGGGTAGCTGAGCGCCATACAAATACATAAAATAAATAAATAAATAAATAAATAAATAAATAAATTATCTATAAAGATGTTATAGTGGTTTTTAGTAACTTTCCAATAAATCATATCTTTCACCTACATTCTCTGAAAAAGTTCAAACTTGTTCTGTCCCAGGCACACCTACAGGTAGCAGAGATCAGTCCCATGCCCTACTTAAAGAGGCAGAGGCAGGACATTCTTTAAGAGGAAGCAGTACATCCTCCTTTAAGACCTTCAAACAGAACTTACTAGCGAGCGGCTTTGGCTCGTCTGGTCCGAGCCGGCAGACCAGAATACAGGGCATCTCTTGTGGGCTGTGTCTCTTTGGAAAGGTTCCTGTAATCAGCAACCTCTCCAGCTGTATCAAGATACTGCCAAGCTAGGACACCTTCTTGAACTGGAGGATGCCTTGTGCCCTATGCCTGTGCATTTCACACAGTGAATGAAGTTTATATTAGGTTGCTATGCCATGCCAATGGGTTTAGGTGTTGATTTTGAATCCAGAGCGTCTACTGCTACGCATTCATTTTTGCAAAGCAAGTGTGCCATTGTTTATTGGAGGGCAGTGCAGGGACTCTGCTCCATCTGCAATGTGTGCATTAACGTTGTGTTCCTTTCAGTGTTGACTATTCTACAGAATTTTCCATCTTAGGGGAAAGAACAAGCCCAGCTCAGCATGTTTCCATTCAATACCATCTCCGTGGTTTGTAAAGTTGATTTTGCGAAATGTCAGGCCTTGCTTTGGCACTGTCAGTTTCAAACTTCATTTTGACACAGGGGCAGTAGAAATGAGAGCTGAACCTTTGATCCTGGGGCTGAATAATGAACACATTCGACTTCAATATGTAGGCTCAGAATGGGCCAGTGTGCCTGTTTTTGCTCCAAGTGTGCTGCCCATATCACAGACTAGGAAACACAGCACTGCTGTTAGACAGCATCGTCAACAGGTGATTTACTAACTCACAGATTTTCTGAGCCAATGTACGCACTGTAGGAAGCACAGTTTTAGCTGAACCGGCGCTTGGATCCCTTCTTCATAATATGGTCCTTGATGCACAACTGTGTAAAGGGATGCGTGGCTCCTATGCGCATGCTTTTCAGATCATTGCCATAATACTGATTACACAAGTGCTGGACACAGAGCTTTAAGGGAGGACACTAATTCTTAAGGCATTCTTCAACACAGTCATCTTTGTTACTGCAATCTGGATACCTGAGACCTCAATAATAAAAGCAAAGCGTCCCATAAACACCGGTAAAACACTGTTTCAGTTGTTTTTTATGGCGCAAAAATGAGTAACAACTGAAAAGCACTGTTTTTTTGAGGTATTGAAATCACTGGTAAACACTGAAAAAACACCACCAAAATTTATCAAAAATAGAAACTGAAAACAGGAAAGCCTACATATAATACTGATTACACAAGTGCTGGACACAGAGTTTTAAGGGAGGACACTAATTCTTAAGGCATTCTTCAACACAGTCATCTTTGTTACTGTAATCTGGAAACCTGAGACCTCAGAAACTAAAGCTTTGTGCCACTCTCAGGATGGCATCATGATGGTGTCTCTTGCCCTGGACTTTGACACTGCTAACAGTTGATCTGTAAACCCGCTAGCCACTGTACAGCAATGTGCAGTGTACAGAGCAGAAGACACATGAGCCGAGTCAGCTCCCAAAACAAGAGTGGGAGTGGGTCCCTGAAGTCCAGTGTCCTGGGGATGGTAAAAAGGCCATTTTAAGTGGCTCACCATGTGCAAAGATGGTCTAGCGAAAACATCCATCACAGAAAAGGGCTTGTAGGGAGAAACCACACTTATACTGCTTTGACACCAGGGAGCACAGAAGCAGTAATAGTGCAGCAAATCTGGTGTTGGCTGGTTTATACGGAAACACACATATTCCCTTCGGTGGTTTATCAATGTTATTGTGTTTTAACCTAAAACCAGAAGTTTTATTTATAATGAATACATTTGTTAATAAATGTGGACACTACTTATGTTAAAGAAGGTATTTCTTGGGTTTTGAAACATCCCCAGTTGCCAATATTCCTGAAAAAAGAAATGCAAAGCTCTGTCAGTCAAACACTCGGAACTATTTATCCATTTTGAGACCACAAGCATGGCTAAGCAGGGAATCTTATTCTGGTACAATACACTTCTGTAAGGGGAGTAGAACGAGGACTAAACCCTGATGTTAAAATTATTATCAGGCTTTAAAAAACCTCTGCAAATCTGCAAAGTGGGAAGTGTGGCCTGGCTCTAGCTAAACTCTCGTCAGCCGCCCGGTAATCCGTCCATCATCCTGCCTACCACGCCGACTAGGAAGATGGATCCACCTTTGGCTCATCTGGTCCGAGCCGGATCGAGGCTGGGCTGGTAATGGCTGGAGGTGGTCCCGGCGATGTGGACTATCGCATGGGTGAAGGTAAGACAAGCAGCCTGGTTCAGTGTCCTGGGCTGTCCTGGTGTGTGGCACCATTGTGGCGCTAGCAGTCCGCTTGGGCAGGGATATTGTCGTCCCTCAGACCTGGGCCTGAGGTGAGTGGGGTCACTGGTGCTTCGTTACCACAGGAGTGTACAGCTCATGCCGCAGAGATGTCTATGTGAGCCAGGCCGGGCCCTGTGGTCTGGCCGCCCGGCCCTTGGAGGCAGAAGGAGGGAGACACACATTGTGGCCGTGAGGCAGTGTCCCGGAGGTCTGTGGATTTTCATTGCCCGGGGCCCGCAATGAGGCAGTAAGTTGTCAGGGCCCACTTCAGGAATCTGCTGATCGGCTGCAGTACCCGTTATAGATATGAGCGACGGTCTGGCCCTCTGTGGCAGTGATTGGGCAGCGCTGCCCACTGATTAGAGACATACTGGTGTGGCCAGCAGCTGTTGGCCCCCCTTCCCTCCTCTCTTTGGATTTTGTGGCTTTCTGGGCACACCGGTTGTGCCCCCAACAAATATAAGGTGAGAGTCTTTGTGGCCTCCTTTCCCCTCGCCATTCCCCCCGCCTCTACTGATACCTTCTGTTGAAGGCTATGGACATATCAGGGTGAGGGATCATGGTGCTAGACAGTGACTGCTCGCAGTGGTGTGGGGGCCACATAGCTGTAGACGCACGCTGATTCTTGGAGAGTTTCCTTGATGGCGGAGGGTGGGGCAACACCCTTGGTGTGGCCATTCCAGTATGTGGGCTTTTCCTTCCCCTGCGGGTCTCGTCTCCTCATTTCCCGGGCTGATGGCAATGCAGACATCAAAGAGTACTTTAAGGAGTGGTGCTCCATTAGAGGGCCTCTTTCCACAGTCAGCCTTTTGTTGCAGAAGCGGCCAGGCTAGGCTCTGGTGTGGTTTGTGGCTGGGGCCTGTCTTCTTGGGACCGACGAGGACACCCCTGCCATGGGTTGGTGAGTGTATGCCCCCTCATGATGTTGAAAGACAAGTCTGCATTGGTGGCAGCCAAACAGAGCACTATGGACTAATTCACGAGTGCAAATCTCGGGAGTGCCAATCGGGTGAAGTCCCCATTGCAGTGTCCAGACAACGCTATGCTGCTGTCGGCCATTACTCAGTCCAGGGAGGCGTTGGAGGCTAGGATTGTGGAGGTGGGCTCCGATGAAACACTGTTGCGCCAGGATCAGAGGAAGGCAGTGGACTGCATCACGGAAGCAGAAACAAGAGTATCTGGGGTTACAACAGAAGGTGGCCACCTTACCGGCCACAACCAGGGAACTGTTACCATGGGTCAAAGACACGGAGGGTTTTGCATGGCGAAACAACTTGCGATTTGTGGGTTTCCCAGAGGGCAGTGAGGGCACATCCATGGAAAAATTCCTGACGCAGGGGTTGAAATTGGTGGTCCCACTGGAGTTTCTGTTATCTTGGTTTGTGATTGAAAGAGCACATCGGGTCCTGGTGAAAAAAAAACACCTGGTGCGAGGCCTAGACCCATCATCGCAAAACTTCTTAACTATATAGACATGGACGTTATTCTGAAATACGCACAGAGCCAATAGGAAAATTGTAATTGATGATTTTCCCGGGTTGCAGCAGGATGGCTCAGCAACAACTACATGCCTTTCTGGTGGCTAAACAAAAGTTACAGAACCTCAAGATCCAATACATGCTACTGCATATGGCTCGGTTGCGGGTGGTCTACAACTCCCAAACATTATTTTTGGATACTCTAGAGCAGGGGTATTCAAACTGTGGGGTGCGACCCCCAGGGGGGCCATGGAGCGATGCAAAGGGGGTCGTGCCTTTACAGTGTCACTTCTGCCCTGGCCTCCAGGGCTTCAGCCCCCCCTCCCCCATCCTGTGTCTCAGCCAGGGCTGCTGCAGTGCAGCTCGCGCTCCTGGGGCCTCGGCTGGGCAGTGTCTGGAGTCTTATCTCTGGCAAGAGTTTTTCACAGGTCTTTAAAGACCATTAGCTTATTTACATGCCTTTGTTAACTGATTACCAAAGCTTAGTTTTTTATGGTTCCAGTACCACCTGGGCCCCCACTCTGCCTATTCCTTACATTTGTATTTTTACACTTACTGCTGTAGTGTGAGAATGCATTTAATGAAAAGAAATCTAAAGTTGGGTTGCCAAAAGAAACATGCCTGCGATGTGTTGTTTAAAGATCATGCAGAGACCTGCTCTTGACACTAAATTGAGTTATAAATAAAAAAGTATGTATTAATTAGTTATGTGACTTTTCTGTCTTTATTCTCTTTAATTATTAGTCATGGATCATTGAGGCATCCCTAGAATACAATTAAAAGTGCTTTCTATTTATATTTGCTGTTCTAAATATTCACAGTTAAGTGCAAAAAATACAGCTGTAGGTGACTGCTGATTTATGGGCCAACAAAATAATGAGCTGGTAACCCTAATCATTAGACTGGAAGTTTGTTGCAGGATCAGCACATTATTTATTTCTTCCACCCTCGAACCCTGATTAATGCCATTATAGCAATACTTTAACTGATATCTGAAACCCTACTCTTCAAGTTTCTGGGAATGCACCCTGCTTTCGGACTACTCACTTCTCATTCTCGCCTTCTCTTTCACGTTCACCCTACACTCCCAGCGATCGCAATGCACTCACACTGATCACATGCACTCACACTGATCACCATGCACTTACACTGATCACCATGCACGCACACTGATCACCATGCACTCACACTGATCACCATGCACGCACACTGATCACCATGCACGCACACTGATCACCATGCACTCACACTGATCACCATGCACGCACACTGATCACCATGCACGCACACTGATCACCATGCACTCACAGCAATCACAATGCACTCACACTGATCCCCATGCACGCACACTGATCACCATACACGCACACTGATCACCATGCACTCACACTGATCACCATGCACATCACAGAACTGAGTGTGAGTAAACTATGAGTAGCGCTAAAAAAAAATTAAATGTTTGTCAGACAGGTGCTATAGAGAGATGAGGTGTATTGTTGGTGAGTGCTAGTGAGGGAATTCATGGAGAAGGTGGAAAGACTGTTGCACTGTGTGCGACCAGTGCTTGGACAAGCCCTGGCTGGGAGTGTTAACCCCCCCCCCCCCGAAGTTCGGGTCTAGTGGATCCCCTGCTTCTACCGTTTATTTACATTTGTAGTGCGCTACTGTTACCAAAAGGTGTCCTGGGGCTAATAACCATCTGCCTACAATGTGAGAGAGGGATCCGGGGTTTGGAGAGGAGAGAAGAGAGGGATGGAAGGAAGGGGGTGAGAGGAAAGGGGCATGGGTAAACTGCTTAACTCTGCACAAGACCGCCACGGTTTGAATGCACCCTTGCTGCTCCCGGCCATGGCCAGGTGAGCTTCTAATGTGGCAGTGCGTATTCCTGCCGATTGGGAGGCCCTTCACAGAGGTTGACTAGACACCTTTCTGATGTTAATTGCTGTATTTTGGTTATAAACTGGCACTGATGGGGTGAAATCTTTCGTCAGTATTACTGTGTTTAAAAAAATTCTAAATAATAAAGCAATGCTACCCCAAAATACGCAGCATCACAGACCATTATTTACATTTTCTACTCACACTATTTAATCACGCCTGTCACATAATTTGGTCCTCACCTTCCTCATAACCTAGAGGTTTAGAAATTTTTCTCAGGAGGGGGTCCTTACGCTTGAAAATGTTGACAGGGGGTCTCGGCATCCAAAAGTTTGAGGACCTCTGCTCTAGAGGCTACCTTCCAATGGATGGATGAATCTGTGGTGATTAGACCTCAGATTCCGCCCAGAATAGACTCTGACTCATCACAGAGTGATCAGCGCAACCGTCCCAAGAAGTTCACCTCCAGGCACCACAACAGATCACGATTGTCCTGGAGAAGTTCACGTGCTGATGATGAACGCTGATAATGCTGTGAGGTTGCTGTGTCACGTGAGACTGCTGTGCTGGGTTTCTATATTTATTTGCTATAGTGATATTGACTATAATTCCTG
The DNA here is from genome assembly GCF_964263255.1 of Lissotriton vulgaris. Classification (NCBI taxonomy): domain Eukaryota; kingdom Metazoa; phylum Chordata; class Amphibia; order Caudata; family Salamandridae; genus Lissotriton; species Lissotriton vulgaris. Next base: position 427,259,654 of record NC_141695.1, on the reverse strand, counting down.
TCACAATGAGATTGAGTGCCTTCTCTCTTCCTCTCTACAGTATATGTGCATGATGTGCTTCTTTATCCCCAAGGCAAACTACTGTGGGGTTTGATCAGTAACACATCCTGGGCTTAGGTTCTATGGGTCCCTTTATATGACTGCCACTCTAGAGAGACATAACCAGGAGCCCTTCTAGAGACTGTTTTTGGGTGTTGGGATAGTGGACTCCAATGGTCAAGTCAAGTCAAGTCAACACTTATATAGCGCACTACATACCCAGAGGGTCTCAAGGCGCTTGAGGAAGGGGGAGAATTTTACTTATCGAATATCCACGTTTTTATTTGTTTTCTGAAGGATAGGTGGTTTTGTGTAAGGCGGAGGTGGATGGGGAGGGAATTCCAGGTTTTGGCGGCTAAGTAGGAGAAGGATCTTCCTCCCATGGTGGCTTTGTGGATGCGCGGAACAGCGGCGAGGGCTTGATTGGACAATCGCAGCTGGCGGGTGGGGGTGTAAAAGGATAGGCGCGTGTTGAGGCATTCGGGTCCAAGTTCGTAGAGGGCTTTGTGTGCGTGGGTGAGGAGACGGAACGTTATCCTCTTGTTGACGGGGAGCCAGTGAAGGTCTTTCAGGTGACCGGAAAAGTGATCTTTGCGGGGAATGTCTAATATGAGTCTGGCTGAGGCGTTTTGGATGCGTTGGAGTTTTTTCTGAAGTTTGGCGGTGGTTCCGGCGTACAGGGTATTTCCGTAGTCCAGCCGGCTTGTGACCAGTGCATGGGTGACCGTTTTTCTTGTTTCGGTGGGGATCCAACGGAATGTTTTTTTGAGCATGCGTAGGATGTTGAAGCATGATGATGATACGGCGTTGACTTGTCTGGTCATCGAGAGTGAGGAGTCCAGGATGAAGCCCAGGTTACGTGCATGGTCCGTCGGTATGGGTGCGTTTCCCAGGGCCGGTGGCCACCAAGAGTCATCCCAGGCAGAGGGGGATGTACCTAAGATGAGGACTTCCGTTTTGTCCGAGTTCAGTTTTAGACGGCTGTTCTTCATCCATTCAGCTACTTCTTGCATCCCTTCATGTAGGTTGGTTTTGGCGGTGTTTGGGTCTTTGGTGAGGGAGAGGATCAGCTGTGTGTCATCTGCGTAGGAGATGATGTTGAGGTTGTGTTGTCGCGCGATGGTTGCGAGGGGGGTCATGTGTACGTTGAAGAGGGTAGGGCTGAGTGAAGATCCTTGTGGTACGCCGCAGATGACTTGGGCTCGGCGGTGGCGCAAACTGCAACAGGTACTTCTTGTTCATTGAAGTATGGGGTTGGGGACAAGGGGGTGCATGGTTGATATTAAGTGAGGTTTTACCATGTGTAGATGCAGTCCCGTTGCAAAGGTTTAATCAGACACACATTTCCCTACGATACACATTTGTCACAGACACTCATGGCTAGCTCTGCCTCTGGAGACATGGGGGGGCGGGAGGGAATCTGTTCCGGATCCTTACATGGAATGTCAGGGGGCTACTTTATAAAATCAAAAGGGGAGCAGTCCTCCACCAGGCGAAACCTATAGGGGGGGACATTTGTTTGCTGCAAGAGACTCATCTTCTGAGGTCAAAGACTCCATGCCTTGCTCGTTATGGCTAAACACAGATATTCCAGTCAGGGTTCACAATGGGCTCCCGAGGTACGGGCATCCTGATCCACCACAAGGTACCTTTTCTGCTCAGAAAGTATGGTCAGATGCCTACAGTCATTACGTGATTGTGGTGGGTGAACTGCATGGGGAGCAACTCAGTGCGACTACAGTTTTGACTCTAAGACAAACAAGGCTGAGGGATATACCCACACTTGATGATTGGGCCGAGGCTCTTATGGCACCCCGTGAGGCGGCAATGCCATCCAGATTTCGTCTTATCCAATTAAAATTCTTACATAGAGCTTACTTTACTCGACATTGCCTATGGCGCGTGGGTGTCATTGCTTTACCGGTGTGCCTAAGATGTGGGGTGGACAAGGGCACCTTTCTACAGACAGTGTCGGATTGTACAGCACTCTCAGGGTTTCAGCAAGGGGTGGTGTCATGTCTGGAATGGGTCCTGTCCTGGGAGATCCCATTTCACTCAAAACAGGCTTAATGCTGGTGAAACAAGATATAACAGGCAGTGGAAGAATGTTTTACTGCCCACAGTTGGTACCTGGAAGAATGGAATGGATCATTGTATGGGTATGGCTATAGGGGTCTATCGAGCTAAGGGGTGCCCGCAAAAACATTAAGAAATATGCAGCGGTGGGCGACTCATAGAATCATAGTTTTTGCCCTGGTCCCTACGGTAGATTCTCTCATTGATACTGAAATGTGATAATAAAATAGTGGTTTATGTGGCCCCTTATCCTCTGCATTGAATGGGTGTTCTTACTGAAGGAATATTTGACATGTTGATCGTGGGTGGGATGGTGGAATTGGTTTATGTAAATTTTCATTGTGTTGCTGGGAATGGGCAATGGATTCTTCCTGCACAGCATGATTTGATAGGTCAGGTTGGCAGGTTGTAATGTCAAAATAAAAAATCAATGAAATATGTTGTGAAAAAACCTGAAAAACGGAATGAGAATGTGCATTTGGTGAATATGACTAAAAAATGTCTATTCAAGCTGTGTAACTGGACAGCAAACAGATTTCCAGGGTACGTAAAAATGGGGAAGGAGGAGGCAGAGCTAGCCATGGGGCATGGTGGACACTCCATAATTGACTCTATCAACAGAAACTGGAAAGGCCGAACCATCAGTGTAATACCTCAGAGAAGGTAAAATCCAGAAGAGGTTTGAGTGATGGGGAAGCTGTCCATGACCCAGAGGTACCTATGACAGGGAACCCCAAAGAATATCTGGCAAGGAAGTGATGACAAACAGTGCCTTATTTACCCTGCCAGCATGCACAATTTGGACAAAATATAGGGCCTCATTTATGAGGCTGTGCGTCACTTTTACGCCGCCTATGCGTCACTTTTTGAGGCGCACCAGTGGCGTAAAAAATGCACTTTGTTGCGGCATATTTACAAAGTGCGGCATCTAAGTAGATGCGTCACTTTGTAAACCCCTGCGCCACATTATACCTGCACCAGGTATAAGTATGCAAGGGGAGCTTATTGATGCAAGAAAGGGTCGTAGAAATGATGCAGTGAAATCTATAGGATTCACTGCGCCACTTATAGGACACAAATGCGTCAATTTCTTACGCCTGCCTCACAGCAGGCGTAAGACTGACGCAGGCCCTTTCACATGGGGCTTGCCCCATGTGAAAGTACATATTGCTGGAGTTGCGTCACTTTTGTGTCACACTCCAGCAATGCGTCACTTTGCGCCATACAGATACGTCAGAAATACTGACGTATCTGTAACTCCTTGCGACATGATGCGTCATATTATAAATATGACGCATCCAGCATGTCGCAAGGGGAGCGCAATGAAAAGTGATGCATCGCTGTTTTCACGCAGCGATGCGTCACTTTTCATAAATGAGGCCCATAGTGTTTAATATCGAGGGACAGAAATATCATGAAAAAAAATTGCGATACAAAAAAATTGTGATGCAGAAATATCTCTGTCCAGAAAATAATTCAAATTGGTTGGTAATATCGTTGATACGAAAATTGGTTTTAATATTGTTTCCCATAATATAGTTGCAGAAAATATCTTTTGTTGATTATGTTAATGTGTTTTAGTTTACATATTCATTTTATGTGTTATTGTTTGTATAATTGTTACTATTAGTAACTTATAGTGTCTAAGTGGGTTGTTGGGTTTGTAGGGGATAGGGTGGAAAGTTAGTTAAGTAATAATGAATCATGAATTAATCATTTTAAAGTAAGTATGTGATTCATATTAATTGTGTACATTATGTTATATTGATTTATTTTAGTTTTATTTAGGTATAGAGTGGGAAGGTAAATAAGTAATAATTAAATATAATTAGTTAATATTTTTTATTAATATTTGAATTAATTAATAATTATGTTTATTGCGTAATAATTAAATATTTTTGGTGTGGTGCTGGGTTTGTAGGGGGCAGTGTATTAAGTAATAACTCATTAACAACTATTTATTAATTGTTCAATAATAATGTAGTTGATTATTAATTATGTGAATTGTGTTATACCTATTTGTTTTAGTTATATTTTAGGTGTGGCCTGCTACGTATGTAGGGGTATAGGGTACGAAGTTAATTAAGTAATACATCAATTATAATCATTTTTAATTGATAATTATTTCTTACATTGTTTATTAATTATGTACAATGTTTAATTGTTTTTTATGTTTAAATACATATTTTTTATGGAAATCATATTTTTATTAAGAGTTTTACATTTTCGTATAAATTATTAGGGTTATTCAAATATATAATGTGTTTGAAGTGTACTACTTTCCATACTGTTGCACAGACTGGAGTGGAAATAGTAAAGTTCCAGCTCTTAATTTGTAAAAACATAAGTGCTAAGGCCCTAGTTAGGATGCCACTGCAGCTTTCACCACCCATTACCGCTGCAAGCGCTGCCAATGACAGTACAAACACCACAACTAACCATCCCACTCCTAGAAGTGTGACAGTCCAAACTATTCCAGCCCCCCAAAGCTATAAGAAAAACTTGGGCGGCAGATATTAGTCCTTTTTAATGTATATTGAATTATTAAAAACTCTTGTTGTGCTCATATACTGATTCAGACAAACAGTGCCACTGTGTGGTAGACTGCCATAAGTGCCAGAGTTGACAGTGAAGTGCTGGTGTCGAACACGGGAAACCACCTCATCAAATTAAGTGCTGAGTTAACTCTTCCAAAGTCCAACAATTTCCCTACTGCAGCACAAACAGGAGTAGGAATAGTAAATCTTACCTCTCCGAAGTCTAACACTTTCCCTACTGTAGCACAGACTTGAGTAGAAATAGTAAATCTTACCCCTCTGAAGTCCTGCCCTTTCCCTACTGTTGTTCAGACTGGAGTGAGAATAGAAAATGTAACCCCTCTGAACTTAGTCCAACACCTTCCCTACTGTAGCACAGACTGGAGTGGGAATAGTAAATTCTACCCCTCTGAAGTCCAATGCTTTTCCTACTATTGTACAGAGTGGATTTTTGTTATTGAATTGTTTATATTTTTTATGGTTTTATTGTGTATGTATTATATATTATATATTCACTGAAAAATATATACCGTAATAGGTGAATTTGTCAGTGACAACATTAACGTTTTGAACTACAAAAAACACAGACATTTACCGGTTATAGATAGAAGATCTAACTATAGATTGCCCCCGCCATGCACTGCTTATGACCTCACATATTACATCACTCATGACATGTTCTATGACACCATTTATGACATCACTAATGACATCGCAAATGACATCTTTGACTTTATCCCTCAGGCCCATTGCTAAATTTAAAGGGGAGGGAGCCTTGTTAGGCCCTGGGAAATCCGAGTTGTTATCAGCCCCGGAGATTGCAATTCCCAGGGGTTCTCTTACTTAGTGTATATGTAGACATTTTCAAAATGAGGAGGGGGCCACGTGACCCCCTCCCCGAGCCTCTAAAAGCCCTTTGGAGCACACCTCCAGGGTCGAAATTACTTAAAATGGCGAGAGGGACTTCGGGATGAATTTTTAAAAGGTGGGTGTCCTGGTGTCCACCAAGGGCACCCATCATATACTAGTTGGCCACCCCGAGGGGAACTACAAGGCCCTTGCAGCCCCAGTTGGCTTGCCGCATGCAGCAGGAGCCAACATCGCTCCTTTCCTCAGGAAGTAGCTACTAATGCTGCTCCCTCTGGGCATGAGCAACATTTTTATCAAAAGTTCGCTCCCAGCGAGCGGGAGCATTTTTAAAGCTCCCACCGACTGGAACCAGACATGGTGTTTGTTCTCAACTGGAGGAAGATTCAAAAATAGTTCAGCTAAGTGGGAACAAACACAGGTTTCCCTGTCCTTGCCAGTGCAGGCAGAGAAACCATTGTGTCCTGGGGATGGGCTCCCGGGACATAGCATATGAGCCCTCGACTATTAATGGCTTGGGGAGGGGGGCTTTGTGACCCCCTCCTAATTTTAGGTAATTTCAGGCCTATGGGGGGTCTCCCCAGGGCCTTTAGCGGTTTGGGTAGAGGGGCCGGGTGACCCCTCCCCATTTTGTCAAACTTCAGCCCAGTGTTTGGCTCCCAGGAGCCGATGGCTAGGGGAGGGGGCCGAGTGGTCCCCTGTCCCATATAAACTAGCTTCAGCCCAGAAGGGGGCTCCCCAGGGCCACTGGAGCCTCGAGGATGAGGGCCATGCAGCCTCATCTCCCCATCTACACAAATGTTTGACTCTGAGGCACTTAATGGAAAGGGGCGACCAATCTGTCCCCCCGAACGTATGGTGGAGTACCACGATCCCCCCGGGAAGCCATCTTGGGCGGGAGGCGAGTCTCGGCTGGTATGCCCGAAGCGGCGTAGCCGGGGCGCGCCTTTTTCCCGCCCTAGAGTGGGCTGGCCTAGACACCAACGCGGCCGGCCACGCCCTCGGAGGCAGGCGGGGGCGGGTTCACGCCCACCCTGAAGACGGATAAAAGGAGCGGAAGCCAAGAAAGCATCCTCTTGTTCCCGTGCTCTGAAGCTGCACCTCCCCGCTGCACGTGAGCTCGAGACGGAACGAAGAGCAATTTTGAGCGTTGTAATCTCTCTTTTGTCTTATAGATATCCCGTCTGAGAATGCCCAAGAAGGTCGGAAAGCGGGTCGGTACCGAGGAGATGCTCCGCATACTCATGAAGGAGATAGCCGATCTGAAGAGAAAGGTTGAGGCTAAGGACGGGGAGGGAGGACCGAAACGGCCTTTACAGGGAACAATCCCCGGTGGAAAAAGCAAGAGGCCCAGAAGGGGAGCACTTGGGGGGGAGACCCCGGTTCCCGAAGTCCTACGAGAGGAGCCAATCCCGGTGCCAAAAGAGGGGAATCCAATCCCTGTGGTGGTCACCCCTGCGAACAGGGAGGATATGCCCCCCGAGTTAGCGGCACAATTGGCAGCGTGGTTGGGAAACGATAGCGAGGGCGCCACGGCTGACGACGCCCGGGCAGTGATGAGGCAACTGCGGGAATCTAGGGAGGCTGCGAAGACGCCATCTCCTGTTCCCCCACAGGTCCCGGCGGTGGGAAGTACAGCAGGCCCAAGTTTGGCGACAAGCGTGGGGTCTACTTCAGGTAAGCGGCCATTGCCGATTGCGGGGGGGGAGTCTGCACCATCTCGAAAGGAGAAGATTGCCCAGCACGTCCCACTAGAAGTCAAGGAATTGATTTGGGCGGATAAATATGTAAACATGTTTTCATTGCTTACCGATCATTACGAGATCGAGCATGTAAAGAGTCAAAAGGAGCTCATGCATCCGAGTGTTTGGCGCGCAAAAATGGCCGCCTTTAAGGTCGACGAGACCATTGGTACTTGGGGCAGAGCGTGGGGAATTTTTACTTCCATCATGGGGGAGCGCAGACCTGAGTTGTTGACCGAGTTACCCATTTATCAGTCACGTATTATGGAGTATTCTGTGGCATATGGGGGCAATCAGTGGTTCTGCTATAATAATCTGTTTAGAAAAGCTAAAGAACACAACCCGTTGTTGTCTTGGGATTGTTACGACTCTGTGTCTTGGCAAAAAATGGAGAGTACAGGGATGTTGAAGGTACCATTAGTAGGCAGTAACGGGGGGGAATCCTCCCGCCAAAACTCTGGGACGCCCTTTCGGACGGGTACAGGTAACGAGTTCCACACGAAGCCGAGTGGCAACACAGGTAAAAGGGGGATCTGTTGGAATTTTAACAGGGGCAAATGTACCAGGCCCCAGGGGTCATGCAAATTCAGACATGAGTGTGGGGGGTGCGGGCAGCCATCCCACCCTGAGTCCATGTGCAGAGCCAAAACGGGTGATAACGGTGGTAAGGCAGGCGCCAAACAGGTCTAATATAGTCCGAGGGGCGCCTTTACCGACCCCGATTGATACCATGGCAATGATTCCTTGGCTCAGCGAATACCCAGATCATGCTTCCGCTGGGGTGTTACGGAACGGGTTTTCATATGGTTTCCGCATCCCAGTGGGGGATTTTCGGGGGTACCGGACTGTAAGAATCAAATGTCGGTCTTACAGCACACGGCAATGGTGCAGGTAAAGATTGGGAAAGAGGTGACTCGAGGTCATGTCGCCGGTCCATTCGATTTGCCACCAGTTGCTAATTTTGTGTGTTCTCCTCTAGGGGTGGTTCCCAAGAAGGACCCGGGTGAGTTTCGGCTGATCCACAATTTGTCAGCACCACATGGTCTTTCCGTGAATGACGCGATAGACCCGGAAGTATGTTCGGTGCGGTACGCATCTTTCGATGAGGCCGTTGCCATGTTGAATCGCCTGGGGCCCGGGACGCTGATGGCCAAATCGGACATCGAGTCAGCGTTCCGGTTGCTCCCGGTACACCCAGACGATCAGCGTCTCCTTGGTTTTCAGTTTCAGGGTCGCTATTACATGGATAAATGTATGCCAATGGGATGCTCAATTTCATGTGCCTATTTCGAGAAATTCAGTTGTTTTCTGCAGTGGGTATTCACGAGGAAGACAGGTTTTCAACATGTTATGCACTATCTCGATGACTTTCTGTTTCTGGGAGCAGCCGGGGATTCTGAGTGTGGACAGGCCTTACATGAATTTTGTGTCCTAATGAATCAATTCGGTGTGCCATTGGCGCCAGGTAAGACGGTGGGTCCCTCGACCTTGATCGAGTTTCTGGGGATCGAGCTCGACTCGGTGGAAGGTTGTTTTCGTTTACCTAAAGAAAAAGTGTTAAAATTCAGGTTATCCCTTGAGACATGTATTCGTGCAACGAAAGTGAACTTGCATCAATTGCAACAGGTGGTTGGTCAGTTGAATTTTGCCCTAAGAGTAATGCCGATGGCACGCCCCTTTTCCCGCTCAATTGCACAGTCCATGGTCGGCTTGAAGGAAGGACATCATCGTACGAGACTCTCGGCAGAGGTTCGCCAGGACATGCGCATTTGGATTGCATTCCTGGCGGATTTCAATGGTCGAATTGTCTGGAATAAACCAGCAGTGTCTTCCGAGGAGTTGGGGCTATGGACAGACTCGGCGGGGAGTGTGGGTTTTGGCGCCATATTGGGTACACAATGGTCAGCTCAAAAATGGCCGTCATGGTGGCATGAGTGCGGGTTGACGAGTAACATTGCTTTTCTCGAACTGTTCCCTATTCTGGTGGCCTTGAAAACATGGCCAGAAGGGTTTAGGGGTCACTCTGTGGTTTTCTGGTCTGATAACATGACCGTGGTTGAGTGTATCAATAGTCAGGCAGCACGCTGCAAATTGATTCTGAGACTGCTCAAGGAAATTGTGTTGTTGAGCATGCAACTAAATGTACTGTTTAGGGCACGACACGTGCCGGGGGTGATGAACCAAGCGGCTGATGCGCTCTCTCGTTTCCGTATGCAGGCCTTCTGGGGTTTTCTGCCCACAGCGGACCCGGTGGCGGCACCCTTTCCCGAAGCTCTCTGGTCTCTCGGTGCCCCGAACTACAAGACCTCGTGGGAGAGAGTTTAGCACCCAGGACGAGGAAGGCATATGAAGGGGCGTTCCGTTCCTATTGGGCCTTTTTGGGTACTGCCGGGAGGGAGCTTTGGGGTCTGGAAGAGTGTGTAGTGAGATTCCTGCTCTCTTTACGTCACGCAGGCAAGTCAGTAGCTACGGCCCAGAGACATCGGGCCGCCATTTCCTTCATGGCAAGGGCTCATGGGATCCAGGACCCGACAGCGTCTTTCGTTGTGCAGAAAGCGCTACGTGGGTGGCAACGCCTTGAGGGTCGCAGAGTAGACGATAGGCACCCGATAGGTCTGGATAGGTTGGCCCTGTTATTATCCGTGCTACCGGTAACATGTTCATCCCAGTACGAAGCAGTGTTGTTCCGAGCCGCATTTGCATTAGCATTCCATGGGGCTATGCGGGTAAGCGAATTAGTGGCAAGGAACAAGCAGGATACGATGGGGGGACTGTGCCGGGAACACATTCAGGTCAGAGAGGAGACGATGACGGTCTCGTTTGTAAAGTCCAAATCCGATCAGGATGCAATCGGGGACTGCGTAATCATCCAGAGGATCCCCGGGTCTGCCATGTGCCCTGTTGGGTGCGTAGAGGCATATTTAGCGCAGAGGGTGGCAGCATGGGGGGGGACCTTGTTAAGACACGCTGACGCCACCCCACTGACGAGGTTTCAGTTTCAGCGGGTGCTTGCGATGTCGATTTCTGCCGCGGGCTTGAACCCCGGCGACTTTGGGACCCATTCCTTTCGGATAGGGGCTGCTACGGAAGCTACAGCCAGGGGTCTGAATGTTGAACAAATAAAACGTGTGGGGCGTTGGTCCTCGAACTGTTATAAGAGGTATGTACGGTTGCACATGTTGTGAAGCTGTAACGATGTACTCACGCTTCTTGTTTTTGTTTGGTTTTCAGTTGCGCAAGCCTACGAGGCGGGGTGGACTGTCCAGTCGACCCGACACCGGGGGGCCAGCGGTCAGACATTACCGGCTGTGAAAAAGGAGGTGTGGGTCGTGGGCCACTCATACGTGAGGCGTGCCGCGGACGTATTCAAAGCAGGTGACATGATTCACGTGGCTGGGGAATACGGGTACAGTGTGTCCTTCTACGGAAAGGGCGGGCTCTGTATTGACCAGTTTCGATCATTTTTCGAGGGTTTGTTAGGGCGGACAAGGTCACCGCCGTCTGTAGTCATAGTACATCTTGGGGGCAATGATTTGGTGACCACTGGTAGAGGACTTCTTCTTGAGGCGATGCTTTCCACGGTAAGTTGGTTGGCGAGAAGAGTTCCAGGGTGCACAATTGCATGGTCCCATATGATCCCACGGAAAGTGTGGCAGGGGGCTATTTCTGTTTCTGCTCTGAATCATTCAGTAAGGAAGATTAATAATAAAGTGAGTAGACTGTTCCGTTCAAGTACACGGCATTCTGTTTCGCATGGTTGTATTAAAGGGGACAGTATGATTTTGGGGGACGGTGTTCATTTGTCCCGGGTGGGGAACCAATTACTCATAGGAGACTTCATAGCATGGTTAAGGAGTTTACAGCATGACCTTTAGGTAGGAGTGTTTTGTGGGGGGTCCGGATAGCCGGTCAACTATCCGGCCTGTGGCGGTAAGGTCATGATCGGTGAGCAGTAATTGGAAGATCCCTATGAGGGGGCGTCACCCATTACGATGGGAGCGCGCGGGGGAGGTGGCCAATTGGCCCCTCAACGGGGAGGCGGTCCTGTCTAAGGAGAGGCCGCCGGAAGGAAAGGAAAGGTGGTCAAGGCCCCTTCCTGGATAGGAGGGGCTACGGCCCCTCCTGGGGAATTTCCCGGGGCCAGGACATCTGCGACGGCAGATGGGTAAGTTGTGTGGGGTGCGGGAGGGGGTTTACGCTACCTTTTAGACACCTCACACGAGTCCTCGAACGACCGTTAAATGGCGTCGAGTTTATTGGGGCCCCCGTCAAGTACAAAGGGAAATTGGTAGATGCACTTGAGGTACGCCTCTGTGCGGTCGCTCCTCTCACAAGTGAGGGGGGTATTTCTGGTTTAGGGATCTGACACCGGTTACGACCTTGCCGTTGGCCCTTAACGTTAGGATGTACAATTTCAAGTCAAATGTTTTCTAGGATGTTAGTTCGGCTAGGAGAACCTTTGTATTAGAGATCTGTTAAGGTTAGCCAACATCGTAATGTGGAAATGAAATTGTACATTATATGAAACTGTTATTTTAATGTTTTTCTTTTGTTTCATATTTTAATAAATACGGCCGGGAAGGGTGACTCCCTTCCCGCCTTCCAAAAGTTCAAGAACTGTTTCCGGTTTCCCAATTCTTGGGGATTGTGTTGAGAGGGGGTGGCGGGTATCTCGGCCATATGGAAAGGGGCGACCAATCGGTCCACCCGAACGTATGGTGGAGTACCACGATCCCCCCGGGAAGCCATCTTGGGCGGGAGGCGAGTCTCGGCTGGTATGCCCGAAGCGGCGTAGCCGGGGCGCGCCTTTTTCCCGCCCTAGAGTGGGCTGGCCTAGACACCAACGCGGCCGGCCACGCCCTCGGAGGCAGGCGGGGGCGGGTTCACGCCCACCCTGAAGACGGATAAAAGGAGCGGAAGCCAAGAAAGCATCCTCTTGTTCCCGTGCTCTGAAGCTGCACCTCCCCGCTGCACGTGAGCTCGAGACGGAACGAAGAGCAATTTTGACCCACCCACCAGCCCCTGAGGACAGCGATTTGTTGTAAATACAGTTGATATAGTATCTTTTGTTTTCTCTGTTTTCTTACAGGTTGTGATGATTGTCGTGAATTTTCTTAACGATGCAATAAAGATTGGTTATTTTCAGTATGTTTTGCAATTAAAGTAATTTTGAACAAGGATTGATCAGTAGTTACGCTTGATAATAAATGTTGTTTTGCTTTGTAAATCTTAGTAACTTAGGTAGAACTGTCGTATTTATTTTGGTCGGGCGGTAAGGTCATGATCGGTGAGCAGTAATTGGAAGATCCCTATGAGGGGGCGTCACCCATTACGGATGGGAGCGCGCGGGGGAGGTGGCCAATTGGCCCCTCAACGGGGAGGCGGTCCTGTCTAAGGAGAGGCCGCCGGAAGGAAAGGAAAGGTGGTCAAGGCCCCTTCCTGGATAGGAGGGGCTACAGCCCCTCCTGGGGAATTTCCCGGGGCCAGGACATCTGCGACGGCAGATGGGTAAGTTGTGTGGGGTGCGGGAGGGGGTTTACGCTACCTTTTAGACACCTCACACGAGTCCATGTACATGTGCCTATTTCGAGAAATTCAGTTGTTTTCTGCAGTGGGTATTCACGAGGAAGACAGGTTTTCAACATGTTATGCACTATCTCGATGACTTTCTGTTTCTGGGAGCAGCCGGGGATTCTGAGTGTGGACAGGCCTTACATGAATTTTGTGTCCTAATGAATCAATTCGGTGTGCCATTGGCGCCAGGTAAGACGGTGGGTCCCTCGACCTTGATCGAGTTTCTGGGGATCGAGCTCGACTCGGTGGAAGGTTGTTTTCGTTTACCTAAAGAAAAAGTGTTAAAATTCAGGTTATCCCTTGAGACATGTATTCGTGCAACGAAAGTGAACTTGCATCAATTGCAACAGGTGGTTGGTCAGTTGAATTTTGCCCTAAGAGTAATGCCGATGGCACGCCCCTTTTCCCGCTCAATTGCACAGTCCATGGTCGGCTTGAAGGAAGGACATCATCGTACGAGACTCTCGGCAGAGGTTCGCCAGGACATGCGCATTTGGATTGCATTCCTGGCGGATTTCAATGGTCGAATTGTCTGGAATAAACCAGCAGTGTCTTCCGAGGAGTTGGGGCTATGGACAGACTCGGCGGGGAGTGTGGGTTTTGGCGCCATATTGGGTACACAATGGTCAGCTCAAAAATGGCCGTCATGGTGGCATGAGTGCGGGTTGACGAGTAACATTGCTTTTCTCGAACTGTTCCCTATTCTGGTGGCCTTGAAAACATGGCCAGAAGGGTTTAGGGGTCACTCTGTGGTTTTCTGGTCTGATAACATGACCGTGGTTGAGTGTATCAATAGTCAGGCAGCACGCTGCAAATTGATTCTGAGACTGCTCAAGGAAATTGTGTTGTTGAGCATGCAACTAAATGTACTGTTTAGGGCACGACACGTGCCGGGGGTGATGAACCAAGCGGCTGATGCGCTCTCTCGTTTCCGTATGCAGGCCTTCTGGGGTTTTCTGCCCACAGCGGACCCGGTGGCGGCACCCTTTCCCGAAGCTCTCTGGTCTCTCGGTGCCCCGAACTACAAGACCTCGTGGGAGAGAGTTTAGCACCCAGGACGAGGAAGGCATATGAAGGGGCGTTCCGTTCCTATTGGGCCTTTTTGGGTACTGCCGGGAGGGAGCTTTGGGGTCTGGAAGAGTGTGTAGTGAGATTCCTGCTCTCTTTACGTCACGCAGGCAAGTCAGTAGCTACGGCCCAGAGACATCGGGCCGCCATTTCCTTCATGGCAAGGGCTCATGGGATCCAGGACCCGACAGCGTCTTTCGTTGTGCAGAAAGCGCTACGTGGGTGGCAACGCCTTGAGGGTCGCAGAGTAGACGATAGGCACCCGATAGGTCTGGATAGGTTGGCCCTGTTATTATCCGTGCTACCGGTAACATGTTCATCCCAGTACGAAGCAGTGTTGTTCCGAGCCGCATTTGCATTAGCATTCCATGGGGCTATGCGGGTAAGCGAATTAGTGGCAAGGAACAAGCAGGATACGATGGGGGGACTGTGCCGGGAACACATTCAGGTCAGAGAGGAGACGATGACGGTCTCGTTTGTAAAGTCCAAATCCGATCAGGATGCAATCGGGGACTGCGTAATCATCCAGAGGATCCCCGGGTCTGCCATGTGCCCTGTTGGGTGCGTAGAGGCATATTTAGCGCAGAGGGTGGCAGCATGGGGGGGGACCTTGTTAAGACACGCTGACGCCACCCCACTGACGAGGTTTCAGTTTCAGCGGGTGCTTGCGATGTCGATTTCTGCCGCGGGCTTGAACCCCGGCGACTTTGGGACCCATTCCTTTCGGATAGGGGCTGCTACGGAAGCTACAGCCAGGGGTCTGAATGTTGAACAAATAAAACGTGTGGGGCGTTGGTCCTCGAACTGTTATAAGAGGTATGTACGGTTGCACATGTTGTGAAGCTGTAACGATGTACTCACGCTTCTTGTTTTTGTTTGGTTTTCAGTTGCGCAAGCCTACGAGGCGGGGTGGACTGTCCAGTCGACCCGACACCGGGGGGCCAGCGGTCAGACATTACCGGCTGTGAAAAAGGAGGTGTGGGTCGTGGGCCACTCATACGTGAGGCGTGCCGCGGACGTATTCAAAGCAGGTGACATGATTCACGTGGCTGGGGAATACGGGTACAGTGTGTCCTTCTACGGAAAGGGCGGGCTCTGTATTGACCAGTTTCGATCATTTTTCGAGGGTTTGTTAGGGCGGACAAGGTCACCGCCGTCTGTAGTCATAGTACATCTTGGGGGCAATGATTTGGTGACCACTGGTAGAGGACTTCTTCTTGAGGCGATGCTTTCCACGGTAAGTTGGTTGGCGAGAAGAGTTCCAGGGTGCACAATTGCATGGTCCCATATGATCCCACGGAAAGTGTGGCAGGGGGCTATTTCTGTTTCTGCTCTGAATCATTCAGTAAGGAAGATTAATAATAAAGTGAGTAGACTGTTCCGTTCAAGTACACGGCATTCTGTTTCGCATGGTTGTATTAAAGGGGACAGTATGATTTTGGGGGACGGTGTTCATTTGTCCCGGGTGGGGAACCAATTACTCATAGGAGACTTCATAGCATGGTTAAGGAGTTTACAGCATGACCTTTAGGTAGGAGTGTTTTGTGGGGGGTCCGGATAGCCGGTCAACTATCCGGCCTGTGGCGGTAAGGTCATGATCGGTGAGCAGTAATTGGAAGATCCCTATGAGGGGGCGTCACCCATTACGATGGGAGCGCGCGGGGGAGGTGGCCAATTGGCCCCTCAACGGGGAGGCGGTCCTGTCTAAGGAGAGGCCGCCGGAAGGAAAGGAAAGGTGGTCAAGGCCCCTTCCTGGATAGGAGGGGCTACGGCCCCTCCTGGGGAATTTCCCGGGGCCAGGACATCTGCGACGGCAGATGGGTAAGTTGTGTGGGGTGCGGGAGGGGGTTTACGCTACCTTTTAGACACCTCACACGAGTCCTCGAACGACCGTTAAATGGCGTCGAGTTTATTGGGGCCCCCGTCAAGTACAAAGGGAAATTGGTAGATGCACTTGAGGTACGCCTCTGTGCGGTCGCTCCTCTCACAAGTGAGGGGGGTATTTCTGGTTTAGGGATCTGACACCGGTTACGACCTTGCCGTTGGCCCTTAACGTTAGGATGTACAATTTCAAGTCAAATGTTTTCTAGGATGTTAGTTCGGCTAGGAGAACCATTGTATTAGAGATCTGTTAAGGTTAGCCAACATCGTAATGTGGAAATGAAATTGTACATTATATGAAACTGTTATTTTAATGTTTTTCTTTTGTTTCATATTTTAATAAATACGGCCGGGAAGGGTGACTCCCTTCCCGCCTTCCAAAAGTTCAAGAACTGTTTCCGGTTTCCCAATTCTTGGGGATTGTGTTGAGAGGGGGTGGCGGGTATCTCGGCCATATGGAAAGGGGCGACCAATCGGTCCACCCGAACGTATGGTGGAGTACCACGATCCCCCCGGGAAGCCATCTTGGGCGGGAGGCGAGTCTCGGCTGGTATGCCCGAAGCGGCGTAGCCGGGGCGCGCCTTTTTCCCGCCCTAGAGTGGGCTGGCCTAGACACCAACGCGGCCGGCCACGCCCTCGGAGGCAGGCGGGGGCGGGTTCACGCCCACCCTGAAGACGGATAAAAGGAGCGGAAGCCAAGAAAGCATCCTCTTGTTCCCGTGCTCTGAAGCTGCACCTCCCCGCTGCACGTGAGCTCGAGACGGAACGAAGAGCAATTTTGACCCACCCACCAGCCCCTGAGGACAGCGATTTGTTGTAAATACAGTTGATATAGTATCTTTTGTTTTCTCTGTTTTCTTACAGGTTGTGATGATTGTCGTGAATTTTCTTAACGATGCAATAAAGATTGGTTATTTTCAGTATGTTTTGCAATTAAAGTAATTTTGAACAAGGATTGATCAGTAGTTACGCTTGATAATAAATGTTGTTTTGCTTTGTAAATCTTAGTAACTTAGGTAGAACTGTCGTATTTATTTTGGTCGGGCGGTAAGGTCATGATCGGTGAGCAGTAATTGGAAGATCCCTATGAGGGGGCGTCACCCATTACGGATGGGAGCGCGCGGGGGAGGTGGCCAATTGGCCCCTCAACGGGGAGGCGGTCCTGTCTAAGGAGAGGCCGCCGGAAGGAAAGGAAAGGTGGTCAAGGCCCCTTCCTGGATAGGAGGGGCTACAGCCCCTCCTGGGGAATTTCCCGGGGCCAGGACATCTGCGACGGCAGATGGGTAAGTTGTGTGGGGTGCGGGAGGGGGTTTACGCTACCTTTTAGACACCTCACACGAGTCCTCGAACGACCGTTAAATGGCGTCGAGTTTATTGGGGCCCCCGTCAAGTACAAAGGGAAATTGGTAGATGCACTTGAGGTACGCCTCTGTGCGGTCGCTCCTCTCACAAGTGAGGGGGGTATTTCTGGTTTAGGGATCTGACACCGGTTACGACCTTGCCGTTGGCCCTTAACGTTAGGATGTACAATTTCAAGTCAAATGTTTTCTAGGATGTTAGTTCGGCTAGGAGAACCTTTGTATTAGAGATCTGTTAAGGTTAGCCAACATCGTAATGTGGAAATGAAATTGTACATTATATGAAACTGTTATTTTAATGTTTTTCTTTTGTTTCATATTTTAATAAATACGGCCGGGAAGGGTGACTCCCTTCCCGCCTTCCAAAAGTTCAAGAACTGTTTCCGGTTTCCCAATTCTTGGGGATTGTGTTGAGAGGGGGTGGCGGGTATCTCGGCCATATGGCTCGGGAGCATGCAGCCTCCTCCTGTTCATGAATACCGCCCCGGGGGTAGACTCCCCAGGGCATAAATTTAATAAATGCGGGCCAGCCGCCATTTTATTTTTGATTTGCAGGAGTCCCACTGGATTGAGGCATTTGTTGCTGCATCTTTTTTGTTTTTGGCCCGGGGTGTCCCTCAGGGTTCCCTCATGGGGTTGGGGTATCCCTACCTTGCCCCCATACTCGTTTTCTTTTTTTACTTCAGGACCTGTAAGTCCCCAAGTCCCGCAATGGCTGCCAGCAACATTTTTAGGGCTTGCCTGCTGATGCGCATAGCGCATAGCTGGCGAAGCTCTATAGCGGCCTATCCAGGGTTTAACCAAGCACGATTCACTGGTGATTTCTTGCAGTGCATGTGCTTTTTAGGTCATTGCGCAAGCGCAAGCCCTAAAAAGTGCTTGCACAATGCCACCAGCCGCCTGCCTGCCTGCCTCGCATTACCACATCAAAGGCAGCTTCTCAGCGTGCGCTCATCCCCTAATTATTCACGGCCGGCCGTACTTTCAGTTTCGCGCAATATCAGAACAAGCGTTCACAGCAGGCCGCTGAAATTGAAGCTATGTGCTTATCGACCTTCCACATCAGAACAGGATTAAAATTTTTCCGGATCTCACAAGCATTTTGTTGTTTGCAGTTTTATATAGCGCTGACTCGACCCGAAGGATTCAAAGCGCTTAACATGAGGACCAGTTGCATTACTTTCATATTTATACACGGGAGATTAAGTGATTTCATTTGCGCAGGATCACAGGATGTTTGAGCCTCTACCCGACTCGAACCTGGTTCCCCAGCTTTAAAGTCGGTCGCTCTAACCGTAAACCACATTGTGTCAAAACTCAGCCCACTATACAAGCGTTCACGGCAGGCCGCTTGAATTGAAGCTATGTGCTTATCGACCTTCCACATCAGAACAGGATTAAGATTTTTCCGGATCTCACCAGCATTTTGTTGTTTGCATTTTTATATAGCACTGACTCGACCCGAAGGATTCAAAGCACTTAACATGAGGACCAGTTGCATTACTTTCATATTTATACACGGGAGATTACGTGATTTCATTTGCGCAGGATCACAGGATGTTTGAGCCTCCACCCGACTCGAACCTGGTTCCCCAGCTTTAAAGTCGGTCGCTCTAACCGTAAACCACATCGTGTCAAAACTCAGCCCACTAAACAAGCGTTATATCGACCTTCCACATCAGAACAGGATTAAGATTTTTCCGGATCTCACCAGCATTTTGTTGTTTGCAGTTTTATATAGCGCTGACTCGACCCGAAGGATTCAAAGCGCTTAACATGAGGACCAGTTGCATTACTTTCATATTTATACACGGGAGATTAAGTGATTTCATTTGCGCAGGATCACAGGATGTTTGAGCCTCCACCCGACTCGATCCTGGTTCCCCAGCTTTAAAGTCGGTCGCTCTAACCGTAAACCACATCGTGTCAAAACTCAGCCCACTAAACAAGCGTTCACGGCAGGCCGCCTTACACACAAGGATATCCGTTTTAGTGAAATTGAAGCTATGTGCTTATCGACCTTCCACATCAGAACAGGATTAAGATTTTTCTGGATCTCACCAGCATTTTGTTGTTTGCAGTTTTATATAGCGCTGACTCGACCCGAAGGATTCAAAGCGCTTAACATGAGGACCAGGTGCATTACTTTCATATTTATACACGGGAGATTAAGTGATTTGCATTTGCGCAGGATCACAGGATGTTTGAGCCTCCATCCGACTCGAACCTGGTTCCCCAGCTTTAAAGTCGGTCGCTCTAACCGTAAACCACATCGTTTAGTCACCAGATGACTCAATGTTTCCAATGCAGGGCTTTTCAATCGCACATTACTGGGTATTCGCGTCAGCTCGGGCAATTGCTACATTTGAACTGAACGATAACTGGAATTCTCAGAATGCAGTGATTGGTTTCTTTTTTTTTTTTAATAACACTTTTTATTGGATATTAAGCCGTATACAACCTCTTCTGTATAAACCAATAAATAAACAGAAATATTTAAAACAAATGTTTCATCAGATCCTTTGTATACTTTACGTTCTCTTTTCTCTAACCCTCATATTTTATCAAAGCTGTGCCGCTTTATACTTTTAAAGATCAATTCAAACGCACAGAATTCTTTTCTTTTGGGCCTTGCTTTAGATTCAGGGGGAAGCTGGGGAAGGAATTAGACAGCACGAAATAAAGACATGCAATTATTTTCGGGAACCCCGCCAACACCCTCCACACAGCTCCACCGATGCAGCCACCACACAGCTCCACCGACACTGCTCCACCGAGGCACCCACCACACAGCTCCACCGATGCACCCACCACACAGCTCCACCAAGGCACCCACCACACATCTCCACCGATGCACCCACTACCCAGCTCCACCGATGCAGCCACCACACAGCTCCACTGACACAGCTCCAACCAGGCACCCACCACCCAGCTCCACCGATGCACCCACCACACAGCTCCACTGATGCACCCACCACACAGCTCCACTGATGCACCCACCACACAGCTCCACCGAGGCACCCACAACACAGCTCCACAGATGCACCCACCACACAGCTCCACAGATGCACCCAACACACAGCTCTACCGAAGCACCCACCACACAGCTCCACCGATGCACCCACCACAGAGCTCCACAGATGCACCCACCACCCAGCTCCACCGATGCACCCACCACACAGCCATTGCCATTGTTATTTGTAATATCAATACATCTAAGTCACATAAATACACAACATGTTGCATTACAAATGCTATACGTGTTTGCCAAAGTTATAACTATTGGCATTGTAAATGACAAAGCTATTAATTTAGCTATATTAAAAAATAACACATAAATTAAAAAAAATTCATTTATAAGACCAATAGCTCAAACTTTCCTATTGCGAGCCCTATTGCATTTCCAATGCTTGTTCTCATGTTGCCGGCAGCCAAATATAGTGTTCGCTCCAGCAATCTGACTCCAGCTGGAGCAAGATGGTCCAAGGGAAATATAGCTCCCTGGGCCAATCAGAGCATTCAATTTTTTTAAAATGGCGTTCCCGCAAGAGTCTCTCAAGCCTCTCGCGGACCCAACCGTCCAGGTATACAGTTATTTTTTACCCCTAATTTCCGAAAACCACTGAATAGATTTACACCAAATCACAAAAGTACAATCTGCAGACCAAGATCTGACCTAAGGGAACTATAATATGTCCCCCGCCATGCACAGTTTTCTCATCAATACTTTTACAGCAATGTTGCAGTGATATTATCAATGATGTCATATAAAATTTTATGAGTGATGTAATATGTGGGCTAATTACCAGTTCATGGTAAGGGCATAAGTTATTGTTACCTTAGGGCATGAGTTATAGTTATGTGAAATAACTCTAACTAAAATTGCTGAATTTCGATGGTTTTGTGTGAGTAAAATCAGAACCTAACTATAAAGCCCCTGTAATATCAGTTTTTTTAGTAAATTTCTAAGTTTAAAAAAAAAAATTATTTCCTAAATAAATATTTACTGTAACCTTTATTTTTGTCAGTGACTTTCTACCGCTTTTTAATGCTATTCCCTAACTATAACGTCACTGTAACCTTTGTTTTTTTTGCTGAATGTCTAAGGTTTTTATAATGTAAAGTTATATTTAATTACCATATGTCCAAAGAGTTGACCGCAAACGCCATGCTTCAGCCAAACCTATGTCACGCATGTCCTGCGACCGGGCCCTGCAACACACCCAGCATGGAGCCCCCTTCCTGGGCCGATTCTGGCCCGAGGAACACCATCCCCCAGGGCCCGGCAAATGTGGCGTGGGAGGGGGGTAGGTGACACCCTCCCTGGGCCTGTTCAAGTCCCGGGCACCCCATTCCCCAGGGCCCACCACTGTAATTATTGGGGAGGGGGCACACAGCCCCACTCCCCAGGCCTATTTAGGCCCAGGGACCCATACCCAGTGGCTATGCCAATGATTAAAGGGGAAGGGCATCCACGTGGCACTCTTTCTCTGGCTGATTTCAGCCCCAGCGACCCCATCCCCTGGGGCGTAGCTAATCATTTAAGAGGAAGGGAGGCACGCAGCCCCCCTCCCTGGGCCGATTTGAGCCCTGGGGACCCCATCCCTCTGGCCCGCCCAACTAAGGGTCGGTGACCTGGTACCCACCCAGGGAACCCAACATGTTCTTGTTAGGAGCCACAGGGTCCCAATGCCCCAGCAGCCGCAGCAGGCTCCCCGCCTCCAGCAGGAGCCGGCTTTGCTCCTGTCAGCAGGGAGCAGCTAAAAATGCTGCTTCCAGAGGGCATGAGCAATATTTAGATCTGCATCACTGCAGGTAAATAAACAGATCTGAAGTCCGCTCCCAGCTGGTGGAAGCATTTTTAAAGCTCCCGCCAGCTGGGTGCAGACTTTGTGTTTACCCTCGCTTGGTGGGAGCTTTGAAATTGCTCTCCCCAAGCGACAGCAAACACAGATTTTTTACTGCCTGTGCCAATG
Organism: Lissotriton vulgaris; assembly: GCF_964263255.1. Classification (NCBI taxonomy): domain Eukaryota; kingdom Metazoa; phylum Chordata; class Amphibia; order Caudata; family Salamandridae; genus Lissotriton; species Lissotriton vulgaris. The sequence goes on along the minus strand of NC_141695.1, from coordinate 427,237,536 downwards.
TGGGCAGGAAAACGGCTAAATCCCAGGAGTGGGCATCTAGGGAAAAAACTGAATCCAGCCCTGTGGGATGGGGTCCTTATCCCCCAGGCCCCTCCCTCTTGAATCTCAAGCAGGGACCCGGGGATTGGGTCCCCAGGGCAGAAATTAGGTTAGGGGCGGGGCTGCGCAGCCCACCTCTCCATTAGTACAATAGCTTGGCCTGGGGAGGGTTCTGCTTGCCCAGCTTCCCACTTTTCCACTTTTTCTGGGCCCCATGAAATGAGGTCCCCGGGGGCAAAATTGGCCTAGGAGGCGGCCATGTGCTTCCCTCCCAACTTATGTTAATGGATGGGCCCAGGGGATGGGTTCCCCAGAGCTGAAATCAGCCCAGGAGGGGGCCGTGTGCCTCCTCCCCTTATGAATATTGGCCAAACTCCATGGGATGGGGCCCCTGGGGCCAGAAATGGCTGGGGAGGGGGGTCACACACATCCCGCTGGCCCAAATATACTGCCCATTGTACCACTGATACAAGGTTCCTCCACAAATGTGTGGTAAAATTAAAGGAAACATTTTTTGGGGGCACCAGCCAGGGTCTAAGTGGGTATTCCTACCCTGCCCCTGCCTGTTTTTCTTTCCATTTTTTGGGGACTCAGGTTGACTCACGAGTCCCAAAATGGCTGCCACAACTTCTTGGTTGAAGTGGTGGCAGCTAAATCAGATCTCATGATGAGATCTGTTGGATCTGCAGAGATTTACATATATCTTGTTTCTGAAATAACTACAAAACTACTGACCAGATTTACACCAAATCACAAAAAGGGCTTGTTCTGAACCAACATCTACCTTTCTGCCAAATTTGGTGTAATTCTGTTCAACGGTCAAAGCGACAGTTGTGTCAAAAATCATGATGGGAAATTACATAGGGAAAAAGTGTTTTGGGATCCCCACCTGGCTTGATGAATCACCCTGAAATTTTACAGACAGCAGCTGTGAGTGGTAAACTAGTTTGAAAATATCATGAAGATTCATCAAATGGCACCAAAGTTATTAGCAAAACAAAACACGCTTTTACTATGGAAACTAGGTCCTAACCATAGCTACCTACTGGCAACCACTAGTACATAATATATATGTCTAACAATGACCCGAAAGCTTCCAAGAGTTCACTCACAGCAGTTGAAAACCGAGGTTTATTTATTCATATGTATGGAAAGTAGCCCGAAACGCGTATGACATTTGAATGAGGGAATGGTGTAAGCTGTTGCACTCGCTGCATCTTCACGACTGAAAACGCCATTCACCAGTGAGGCTCTTTCCAAATGAGCAGTCATTTTTGTGGGATGTATTACGGCCCGCTCGGTCAAGGAAATTGCCCGCTGCGGAAAGGCGGATCGAGAACTAGTTGTGTTTGTGACTGGTGCATGTTTTCATTGTGGAGTGTGAGTAATGGCAAGGGAGCAGCAGCAGACATTTTCATGCCAACCCACTGTGGATTCATTTTAGTATCAATTTGGGGAGCTTAAAAGTACCCACGGGTAGTTATGTTGCAACACTACAAGTCACAGAATTCTCTGAGGCCTCTAGGGGCAGGGCTCAATTGACAATAAAAGGTATTGTTTCCAACTTTCTCGTTTGGACTCCTTTGAAGCCAGTAAGCAAGGGTAAGTAGCCCAAAATGCGTTTGGCATTTGAATGAGGGCATGGTGTAAGCTGTTGCACTCGCTACATCTTCAGGACTGAAAACGCCATTCACCAGTGAGGCTCTTTCAAAATGAGCAGTCATTTTTGTTGGATGTATTTCGGCCCACTTGGTCGAGGAAATTGCCCGCTGCGGAAAGGCGGATCGAGAACCCATTAACCTGTGGTGTTTGTGATTGCTGCATGTTTTCATCGTTAAGTTTGAGTAATGGCAGGGGAGCAGCAGCGGACTTTTTCATGCCAACCCACTGTGGATTTATTTTAGTATCAATTTGGGTAGCTACAAGATACCCACTGGGTTGTTATGTCGCAACACTACAAGTCACAGAATTCCTGGAGGTCTGTGGGGGGGGGGGGAGGGGGGGGGGCTCAATTGACAATAAAAGGTGTTGTTTCCAACTTTCTTGCTTGACTCCTTTGAAGACAGTGAGCAAGGGCGAGTAGCCCGAAACGCGATTAGCATTTGAATGAGGGCATGGTGTAAGCTGTTGCACTTGCTGCGTCTTCAGGACTGAAAACGCCATTCACTAGTGATGTTTTTTCCAAATGAGCAGTCATTTGTGTTGGATATATATCTATATATCTATATATATATCTATATCTATATATATCTATCTATATATATCTATCTATATATATATATATCTATATATCTATATATCTATATATCTATATATCTATCTATATATATATCTATATATCTATATATATATATATATATATATATATATATATATATATATATATATATATATATATATATATATATATATATATATATATATATATATATATATATATATTACCTACTGGGGGTCGCCAGTAGGTATATATAGTTAGGACCTAGTTACCATAGGAAATTCCGAACATTCTATTGGGAATAACTTTGGGGCCGATTGAGGGATCTGCCTGTAATTTTCCTTACATTTGCCTCGCTGCGCTCCGCTCCTTCCCTGAAAGTTTCGGGGGGTTCGTCAAGCGGGGACCGAGAAAAAAGGGGGATCCCAAAACGTGTTTTCCCCATGTTAATTTCCATAGGGACATTCTGACAAGGCTACAGCTCGAACGGCTGAACGGAATTACACCAGATTTGGCAAAATGGTAGGGACTGGTATGCAGCAGTGCCGTTTGTATGTTTGGTGTAAATCCCTCCAGTAGTTTTTGAGAAAATTGAATTTGAAAATTTTCAAATGGCATTTTCTATGGGACCTTTAGACACGGCTACAGCCCGAACGGCTGAACGGAATTACACCAAACTTGGCAAAATGGTAGGGACGGGTATGCAGTAGTGTCTTTTCTTTATTTGGTGAAAATCCCTCCAGTAGTTGTTGAGAACATTGAATTTGAGCAAATTATATATCAATATGCGCTCAACATTCTATTGGGAATAGCTTTGGCACCCATTGAGGAATCTGCGTGTAATTTTCCAGAATTTTGGCCAGCTCCGCTCCGCTCCTTCCCTGAAAGTTTTGGGGGGATTCATCAAGCGGGGGCCGAAAGGGTGGTCCCAAAACGTGTTTTCCCCATGTTAATTTCCATTTCCATAGGGACCCTTAGACACAGCTACAGCCCGAACGGCTGAATGGAATTACACCAAACTCGGCAAAATGGTAGGGCCTGGTATGCAAATGTGCCTTTGCTATGTTTGGTGAAAATCCCTCCAGTAGTTCTTGAGTAAATAGAATTTAACATTTTTCAAATGGCATTTTCTATGGGACCTGTAGACACGGCTACAGCCCGAACGGCTGAACGGAATTACACCAAACTTGGCAAATGGTAGGGACAGGTATGCAGTAGTGCCTTTTCTATATTTGGTGAAAATCCCTCTAGTAGTTGTTGAGAAAATTGAATTTGAGCAAATTATATATCTGTATGCGCTCACCGTACGTGCACCGTACGCGTACCGTACGCGTACGTGCGCGTACCCTTACTTGCGCGAACGAGTTTCTGATTGGCTGGCAGTCGACTGTCAACATTCCAAACTGTCCAAACCAGGAAGTGTTGGCCACCATCTTGTTTTTCAGGAGAACTGAGGCACAAGAGAGCCCAAAACAAGAGTGGAAAACACGAAAAGGGGGCAGGGTAGAGACCCCCCAACCCTCTAGCCCTTCTCAGGGGGTCCCAGAAGGACCCCCAAGGGCAAAATAAATAAATAAATAAATAAAAATCAAGGGGTACGCACACCGTACGCATAACGTGTGCGTACCCCGCGATTTAAAAAAAAAATTAGCATTTACAAAACCTTTGAAATTTATTGAAAAAATTATAGGTTTCACGCCGATATAGTTAGGATTTAGCATTCAAAAAACCTTGCAAATTCACTGAAAAAACCGTAGGTTTCAGGCCTTATGTAGTTAGGAATTAGCATTTAAAAAACCTTGCAAATTCACTTAAAAACCATATGTTTCAGGCCTTATATAGTATTATAGTTAGGAATTAGCATTTAAAAAACCTTGCAAATTCACTTAAAAAAACATAGGTTTTAGGCCTTATATAGTTAGGAATTGGCATTTTAAAAACCTTGCAAATTCACTTAAAAAACCATAGGTTTCAGGCCTTATATAGTTAGGAATTAGCATTTAAAAAACCATTGAAATTGCTCCTATATAGTTAGTTGTACTAACTATATTCCGCGCACCCGCAATCCACTGCTGATGATGTCACATAGTACATCATTCATGACATGGTCAGTGACATCACTGATGACATCTCAAATGACATTACTGATGACTAACCCTGGGCGGAGTTGGCGGAGTGGGGCTTCGCGGAGCTACGCGAAGTGGGCGAGAAACTACGCCCACCTCCGCACTCCGCGTAGCCCCACTCCGCAAACACCACCCGGCCGCCAGCCCCGCCACCCGCCTCCCGCCTCCCTCCCGCCCTCCCTAAATACTTTAAATGAAAGGAATACATTAATTTAAAACGCACTTACCTTGCCGGCCGCTTCCCGCCGCGTCCCCGGGGCTCGCTATCTTCCGTCTTCTTTCGTAATGCGCATGCGCGGGCGGCCGCGCATGCGCATTTCTCACGAGAAAATGCGCATGCGCGGCCGCCCGCGCATGCGCATTACGAAAGAAGACGAAGACGGAAGATAGCGAGCCCCGGGGACGCGGCGGGCAGCGGCCGGCAAGGTAAGTGCGTTTTACATTAATTTATTCCTTTACTTTAAAGTATTTAGGGAGGGCGGGAGGGAGGCGGGTGGCGGCCAGCTACGCTCCGTTTGCGGAGTGTGCGTAGTGCCGCCTGGCTCCGCCGGCTCCGCAAAATGCGGAGTAGGCGGCACTACGCACACTCCGCAAACGGAGCGTAGCTGGCCGCCCACCCTTACTGATTTCATTTGACATCACTGGTCACATCACTGATGATATCATTCATGTGATAATACGATGCACCTCCTCACACTCTAATATAACCTTTGATACACCCAGTGTTAAATACAGACTACCATTCTTGAAACCATTGACACACCAATAACAGTTACTACATACGCACTCACTGATTCCCAGGTCTACAACCACATTCACTCATTCATCTATAGAATCACTCATACATACAGTCACTCATCAATACAACACTATCAAATGCACTCATACACCTATACAGACACTCACACACTGCCACTCATCCATGGAGTTACTCACACACCTAGTCAGTCATGCAAAGAATCAATCACACTTCCATTTCCTCAACTATACAGTTATACACACAACACCTTACTTTTTCAAACATATACTAACACATACTTACTCTCTTATACAATCACTGATACAAGTACACAATGATCCATACAGCCACTCGCACATTCACTGGCTCTCATGTATAGTCATTTATATATGATTTCACAAAAGAGAAGACCCCACTGAGTTCCAGGGAACAGGGTACTGTCGACAACTTAAGTCAAAAGGAAAATCCCTGGACTACATACGTTTTTCTCCACAGTCAATCTCTCACACACATCGATCACCAAAGCAACACAGTTGTTATTATATGTCAGGCCAACACAGAAATATGACGTTTACACTCTTCGTGTTTTATTAAAATATTTTTTCTTGGGTTAAAATTCAGATCACTCTCTAAAGGGCATCATAAAAACTTATACAGTGTTATCAAATTTGATCAAATTAATTACAATATTGCATACAAATGTACAATAAATAAAAAAGAAGACAAACAGATTATAAAATTACAATCATTTAGCTACCACAATTTCAAAATGCATAATAAACCATAAAAACAACCCCTATAATCTGTAGGTAAAAAGTATTCCCTACTACTGTTTTTATCCTGACCCAATATCCTCATACGATTTTGAAACAAAGAGATAAAGATCACAGTATCCACAATCCAGGTATATCTGCTATCTGGTTGAGTTTTTCTTGGGTTCTATTTATCTGTGCGTCGACGCGTTTCGGTGTTGTCTCACTGATATGTTAACACCTTCTTCAGGACACCAAAATTCATGGGGTTCATTGTTAATACATATCCTTTCTGTATATGCAAAACAATAAAATACAATTAGAGAGGAGCTATCTATTGTTCACCACTCCTTATAATTTGAATCCTACTGTACATTTCTCTCGTACTCATCCCCTTGTATTCTAGGTTTCATTACACATTTCTCTATTATGTTATACCACTACCCATTTCTTTAAGGGAAACATTTTTCTTACGAGAGAGAATTCTGTTCTGCAAGGGTCGCAACATAATTACTGCAATACATCACAGCTAAAAAACAGTCAAAATCTCACTCCGTTATATTTCAGTGTTGGGCTAGTATTTCACCCCACATGTATTCTACCCATTCAATCTCATTCATAGGCTCGCTTTACTTACATCAGAGGGTAGGGTGGCACTACTTTAATTCCTTCCTTGTCCTTTTTCTATCAGTCTATCTCGGATTAGTGATTTCCAATCCAGGTAGATCTCCCTATAGAATCAAGGTACACTTTTTTTTAGTAGTTGAATTTCTGTATCCCTGGGATTATTCTCATAGACTATTTCCAGGTATTACCTTTTTCAATTCAGGGCGGTATTTGCTTAATTCTGGACCATGAATGTAAGTCCTATTTCACTCCTCTCTCTGATCTCATATGTTCGTGATTCACCTATATGGTTTCAATAAAGTAAGAAAAGGGGAGTCATATCTTTCCTTAAACCATTTTCCATTCTTACTTTTGTTTGCACTCATTTATTATTTACCTTAATGCAATTTGCCCAAGTAAAATATCAATCTTTATTCTTCCATTGATGTTTTTTGTGCAATCTCCTGGTCTCTGTTCCGTTAGATATATTTCTGTGGACAATGTTTGACAGTGTATTACTCGAGCGTCCCTCTCCTTTTCTTTAACCATACTATTTCCTCTACGAGGCGGCATCTTACCTTATTTTAAATTAAAACCATCGCAACGAGGTATGACGTTTTCTTTTAGCGTAGCAACGAACCGGATATGTTCTGTTGAAAAATATTAATAATATCCCACATTATTGATCTATATTTCTATTGTCATAGTGCACAGATGGTATATGTCCATTGCGTTTGAAACTCATGGACGTACGTAGATTAACACTAGACATGAAGGTTTTTTATATTTTGTTTGTTCTATGGGCGCCCAACTCGGCTGTAGCCATTGTAGTCTCGGGTTTTACCCACCATCCCAGCCCATTTGGCATGGCTGTCGTAGTTTGCCGGTGGTTTAATCAATCGAGTTGGTCATTTTAATTTTTAACCTTCGACAGGGGAAAAGTATTCAATTATATAGAGCTATTCTATCCGCAAGGGAAAGAGTGCTAATCTATCCACAAGGGAAAGAATGCTACCATTGATCGCGAGAGTCCCTTAGAAAGGATCACCCAATAATCCTATATAATACAGTTCTATATCCTACTTATCACCAGCCAGTCCCAGGAGTACTCACCGACATATACGTTGATCCGCGCGTCTACCTCGTTCTCCTAATGTGGTTGGGGGCTGTCTCTCACGCTCTTTTTATTACACACACCGACCTCCTATACTATTTGCAGGTTTGTGTTGACACGCGCATGTGTATGACCCGGTTTCTTCTGGGTTCGTGGCTCTGCCATCTTAGAGTGTCTCAGTGTCGTTGATTTTGACTTTGTGAGAGCGATATTTTTCTCTTATTCCCTCTATATTCCCGAGATAAATTATTTACATGTGGGATATTCTCGTGGTCTTATTTATTACATAAAGGTATATGATATATATGGTTATCTGATATCATCTCGATTTCTAAACTTATCCCGATTTTTATTTGACAAGTCTTATTTTTAGTTTCTCTTTTCCGAGTGCTCATACATCTTACATAGTCGTTATTTGAAGGCTACTACCATTTATTACATTCTAAGCTACTTCCATTTATTACATTCTAGGGTTATGTGTCCTGGCATTTTTTCGTCATCGTCTTCAGCAGTCCTACTAATGTTTGTGTTTATCAGCTCAAATGAGTGTTTCCCAATCCTCTTTTGAGTTTAAGCCCAGTTTTATAGTATTGAACTTGACAATATACCACTGTTCTTGCAGTTTACGCCTCCTTTTGCTATCACCCATTCTCGTTTGTTCTTTTATTTTCTCTAGGATGACCCACTGTGTATCCTCAATTTTGTGTCCCTTCTCCTTCCAGTGGTTTACTAGGGGTGCATTTTCCTTGTTGGTTCTTATTGCAGGTTTGTGTTCTCCTATTCTCAATCTTAATTCCCTTCCTGTTTCATCTATATATCCGTAGCCACAGGGGCAAAGGATCAGATATATCACATTTTTGCTTCTACAGTTATTCAAAGTGGTGATTTTATGTTTAACAGAATTTAGAGCAACTTCTTTGGTTACTAGGCAGAGATCACATATACTACACGAACCACATTTGTGGTTTCCAGTGGCCTTTTCTCCTAGCATATTTTTTTGAGTTTCCACCTTATCCTCCCTGTAGGTAAGGACAAGGCTCGAGCGGAGGTTTTTATTTTTTCTGTAAGCATACATAGGACGTGGTATACTAATCTCTTTGCCATCATTTAGGATTTTCCAGCTACGGTTGATGATGTTTTTCACCTGATTGGCAATGCTGGTAAACTGACTTACCATCACTATCTTTTCCATGCTCTTTTTTTGTCTTTTTCCTTAGCCAGTAAGCAGTCCCTATCATAGTAGCGGGCCCTTTTTATAGAGTGACTAATACGTTTTTTGGGGTAGCCCCTATCCTGGAATTTTTGTTTAATTTCTTCTGCATGTTTATAGTAATCTTGTATTGTTGTACAATTCCTTCTTAGCCGAAGGAATTCCCCAAAGGGAATACTATCCTTTTGGCTTTTAGGATGGTAGCTATTATAGTGTTGAACCGTATTTCGGTCTGACTCCTTTTTAAACAGCTCCACCATTAATTGGTTACCCTCAGCTTTAATGCAAATATCCGAGAAGTTTACTTTAGAACTACTATATGATGCAGTGAACTTCAGGTTTACATCACCTAGGTTGATCCAGATTAAAAAGTCCTTCAAGTCATTTTCTGTCCCTGTCCATATGAAGAAAATATCATCAATGAATCTAGTCCAATTCCTGATGTTTTCATAGTATGGACTAACTTCATTATAGATGTGTTTTTCCTCAAACATGCTGACATAAATACATGCCAGACTTGGAGCGCAGGTTGCGCCCATGCTGGTGCCCTTACGTTGGAGATGTACGTCTTTTTTGAACAGGAAGATATTATTTAGAAGGACCATAGATACACACTGTAATATGAAGTCCTTACTTGCCCCTCTGATTACCGTATCATCTAGGACAGTTCTTATTACTTCAATGGTGTCTCTTTGAGGTATGTTGGTGTAGAGGGATTCTACATCTAAGGTCACCATGTATTCCCTCTCACCACAGAAACTTAAACCTTCTGTTTTTCCTATCATATCTGAAGTATCTTTGATGTAAGACTTCTGAACTTGTACTATTGGTTTTAGAAAAGTATCAGCGTACTTGCTCACAGGTTCCAACAGTGAATCAATAGATGCCACTATTGGTCTCAGCGGGGGGTCTTCCATACAATTATGGACTTTCGGGAGCCCGTATATTGCGGGGGGTCTTAGGGTTATTATTGTTCAAAAATGTGAACTCCTCCTCGGTAATTCCGCCATTCATTTTCTCTGTTTGTAAACAGGCTTCTACCTCTGTCCTAAGGGTTTTAAGACTCGATTGTGGGACTCTAACATAATGTGACTCATTTGATAAAAGGAACATCATCCTTCTATTGTAGTCTTCTGTATCGAAGACTACCACCCCCCCTCCCTTATCTGCAGGTTTTATGGTGATTTGGGTGTCATTGGCTATGGATTCTATTGCTTCTCTATGCGCTTTGGAGATGTTGTGGGATTGATATTGGTTTTTCTCAAATAGTTTTCCTATTTCTATTTTTACTACTGACTCAAAGACTTCAATGTTTTTATCTATCATACCTGACCTCGGGGTGAATGTAGATTTTGCTCTAAGTCCTGAATCTATGGGAGCTTCTCTTTCGGGTCTATTTTCAAAAAATCTACGTAATCTAATCTTTCTAAAAAAAGCTCTAAGGTATTTCTCTATTTGGAATTTATTAATGCCCGCCGTGTGGACAAAATTAAAACCCATTCCTAAGACTTGTTTTTCTGTCTTGGTCAGTATTCTGTTGGAGAGATTTATTATGGGGTTTTTTTTCAGTTCCAGTACACCTTGTTCCTTGTTCTTTTGTATTCCTGAGGGGCCTGGGGTTTCTGATATTCCTGATCTTGATCTCTCGTTATTGGTTTCCTTGTGTAGGATCCCCTCCCTCTGTTGGAAAACCCCCTGCGTGGTCTTTGGGGGCGTTGTCCTAAAAAATTATCATAATCACTACTCTGATGTGCATATTCCTCCTCATCCCTTAATGGTACCTCTTCATCTCCACTACTTTCAGAGGTCCCAGAAAAAGTTATATGTCTTGGCCTTCTGGGCTGGAACCTTACTCTAGGTCCCCTTTCCCTGTTGGGTTCAGGTTTCTCTGTATAGTATTCTTTATTTAAGAAAGGATAAATTACCTCCTGGCTGAATTTGTTTATATCCTTTCTTAATTTCTGGGTCTTCCTATTTGTCAGATATTCATAATACCCATTCATGTCCTGATTTATTTCCTCAATCTTTTTTTTGGCCTCTTCCAAGACATTGGTTTCCGATAGTAATTTTTCAAGTTCTTCAATCTCTCTTTTTTCTATTAGGATGGTACTCTGGGCAGTTTCTATTATAAGGATCATCCAGTCTCGACTGCATCTGTTCGATATGAATGTCCATGTTTCCAAAAATGTAGTGTTATTTACAAAAAGACCTGGCTCATTACGTACTTGGAGTCCTATAGGTATGGTTCCTGCCCTAACGTATTGCGTCATAAATTCAGCATGCAGTTCAGTACGAATATTTTTTTTCTTCAGGTTAACTAATTGATTCCATTTTTCTCCTCCATTCGGGATAACTGTGATGTTTCCACTATTTTTATTGGGACCGAGTATTTTATTTAACTAGTCTTCACTGAAGCCAAAGGTCTTCAGATTATCCATGTTGTTATATGGACAGAGGGAAGTTTAGTTTTTACAGGGAAACTTGTTATTCCACACAAAAAGCTATCTCTCCAGCACTCAGCTGTACATTAGTGATTTCACAAAAGAGAAGACCCCACTGAGTTCCAGGGAACAGGGTACTGTCGACAACTTAAGTCAAAAGGAAAATCCTTGGACTACATACGTTTTTCTCCACAGTCAATCTCTCACACACATCGATCACCAAAGCAACACAGCTGTTATTATATGTCAGGCCAACACAGAAATATGACGTTTACACTCTTCGTGTTTTATTAAAATATTTTTTCTTGGGTTAAAATTCAGATCACTGTCTGAAGGGCATCATAAAAACTTATACAGTGTTATCAAATTTGAACAAATTAATTACAATATTGCATACAAATGTACAATAAATAAAAAAGAAGACAAACAGATTATAAAATTACAATCATTTAGTTACCACAATTTCAAAATGCATAATAAACCACAAAAACAACCCCTATAACCTGTAGGTAAAAAGTATTCCCTACTGCAGTTTTTATCCTGACCCAATATCCTCATACGATTTTGAAACAAAGAGATAAAGATCACAGTATCCAGAATCCAGGTATATCTGCTATCTGGTTGGGTTTTTGTTGGGTTCTATTTATCTATGCGTCGACGCGTTTCGGTGTTGTCTCACTGATATGTTAACACCTTCTTCAGGACACCAAAATTCATGGGGTTCATCTTTAATACATATCCTTTCTGTATATGCAAAACAATAAAATACAATTAGAGAGGAGCTATCTATTGTTCACCACTCCTTATAATTTGAATCCTACTGTACATTTCTCTCGTACTCATCCCCTTGTATTCTAGGTTTCATTACACATTTCTCTATTCTGTTATAGCACTACCCATTTCTTTAAGGGAAACATTTTTCTTACGAGAGAGAATTCTGTTCTTCAAGGGTCGCAACATAATTACTGCAATACATCACAGCTAAAAAACAGATGTATTCTACCCATTCAGTCTCATTCATAGGCTCGCTTTACTTACATCAGAGGGAAGGGTGGCACTACTTTAATTCCTTCCTTGTCCTTTTTCTATCCGTCTATCTCGGACTAGTGATTTCCAATCCAGGTAGATCTCCCTATAGAATCAAGGTACACTTTTTTTTAGTAGTTGAATTTCTGTATCCCTGGGATTATTCTCATAGACTATTTCCAGGTATTACCTTTTTCAATTCAGGGCGGTATTTGCTTAATTCTGGACCACGAATGTAAGTCCTATTTCACTCCTGTCTCTGATCTCATATGTTCGTGATTCACCTATATGGTTTCAATAAAGTAAGAAAAGGGGAGTCATATCTTTCCTTAAACCATTTTTCCATTCTTACTTTTGGTTGCAATCATTTATTATTTACCTTAATGCAATTTGCCCAGGTAAAATATCAATCTTTATTCTTCCATTGATGTTTTTTGTGCAATCTCCTGGCCTCTGTTCCGTTAGATATATTTCTGTGGACAATGTTTGACAGTGTATTACTCGAGCGTCCCTCTCCTTTTTTTCAACCATACTATTTCCTCTACGAGGCGGCATTTTACCTTATTTTAAATTAAAACCATCGCAACGAGGTATGACGTTTTCTTTCAGAGTAGCAACGAACCGGATATGTTCTGTTTAAAAATATTAATAATATCCCACATTATTGATCTATATTTCTATTGTCATAGTGCACAGATGGTATATGTCCATTGCATTTGAAACTCATGGACGTACGTAGATTAACGAAGATTTAAATTTTTAACCTTAGACAGGGGAAAAGTATTCAATTATATAGAGCTATTCTATCCGCAAGGGAAAGAGTCTTTCCCTTGCGGAGAGAATAGCTCTACATAATTGAATACTTTTCCCCTGTTGAAGGTTAAAAATTAAAATGACCAACTCGATTGATTAAACCACCGGCAAACGACAGCCGTGCCAAATGGGCTGGGATGGTGGGTAAAACCCGAGACTACAATGGCTACCACCGAGTCGGGCGCCCATAGAACAAACAAAATATAAAAAACCTTCATGTCTAGTGTTAATCTACGTACGTCCATGAGTTTCAAACGCAATGGACATATACCATCCGTGCACTATGATAATAGAAATATAGATCAATAATGTGGGATATTATTAATATTTTTCAACAGAACATATCCGGTTCGTTGCTACGCTACGCTGAAAGAAAACGTCATACGTCGTTGAGATGGTTTTAATTTAAAATAAGGTAAGATGCCGCCTCGTAGAGGAAATAGTATGGTTAAAAAAAAGGAGAGGGACGCTCGAGTAAAAAACATCAATGAAAGAATAAAGATTGATATTTTACCTGGGCAAATTGCATTAAGGTAAATAATAAATGAGTGCAACCAAAAGTAAGAATGGAAAAATGGTTTAAGGAAAGATATGACTCCCCTTTTCGTACTTTATTGAAACCATATAGGTGAATCACGAACATATGAGATCAGAGAGCGGAGTGAAATAGGACTTACATTCATGGTCAAGTCATAGTCAAGTCAAGTCATAATATTTATATAGCGCACTACATACCCAGAGGGTTTCAAGGTGCTTAGGGAGGGGAGGTGGATTATTTGTCAAAAATCCACGTTTTAAGCTGCTTTCTGAACGCTAGGTGATTCTGGGTGAGGCGGAGGTAAGAGGGGAGTGAGTTCCATGTTTTGGCAGCGAGGTATGAGAAGGATCTGCCTCCCATGGTGGACTTGTTGATGCGAGGTACAGTGGCGAAGGCTTGGCTGGAAGAGCGAAGTTGGCGGGAGGGGGTGTAGAAGGACAGTCGAGAGTTGAGGCAATCTGGTCCAATGTCGTAGAGTGATTTGTGTGCGTGGGTAAGCAGTCGGAAGGTGATCCTCTTATTGACGGGTAACCAGTGGAGGTCTTTAAGGTGACCAGAGATGTGTTCGTTGCGTGGGATGTCTAATATGAGCCTGGCTGAGGCGTTTTGGATTCGTTGTAGTTTCTTCTGGAGTTTAGCGGTGGTACCTGCGTAGAGGGTGTTTCCGTAGTCCAGTCGGCTCGTGACTAGAGCGTGGGTGACTGTTTTCCTTGTTTCGGAGGGGATCCAGCGAAATGTTTTTCTGAGCATGCGAAGAATGTTGAAGCAGGAAGAGGATACGGCGCTGACTTGTCTGTTCATTGAGAGTGAAGAGTCCAGGATGACGCCTAGGTTCCGTGCGTGGTCTGTCGGGATGGGTGCTTTTCCAAGGGCTTCCGGCCACCAAGAGTCGTCCCATGCAGAGGGGGATTTACCTAAGATGAGGACTTCTGTTTTGTCTGAATTCAGTTTCAGACGGCTTTGTTTCATCCATTCGGCGACTTCTTTCATTCCTTCGTGTAGGTTAGTTTTAGCGGTGCTGGGGTCCTTGGTGAGAGATAGGATCAGTTGAGTGTCATCCGCGTAAGAGATGATGTTGAGGTTGTGTTGGCGGGCGATGGCCGCGAGGGGGCTCATGTATACGTTGAAGAGGGTGGGACTGAGAGAGGATCCTTGTGGTACGCCGCAGATGATTTCAGAGGCCTCGGACTTGAATGGTGGGAGGCGGACTCTCTGGGTTCTTCCGGTGAGGAACGAGGTGATCCATTCCAGAGCCTTTCCTTGGATTCCGATGTTTCTGAGGCGTTGTAAAAGGGTGCTGTGGCAGACTGTGTCGAAGGCTGCAGAGAGGTCGAGGAGGATGAGGGCGACTGTGTCTCCATTGTCCAGAAGAGTTCGAATGTCGTCTGTTGCTGCGATGAGGGCGGTCTCAGTGCTGTGTTTGGCTCGGAAGCCAGATTGTGAGGGGTCGAGTGATTTGTTGGCTTCGAGGAAGGCGGAGAGCTGGTTGTTGACAGCCTTCTCGATGACTTTGGCCGGGAATGGAAGAAGCGAGATGGGGCGGTAGTTTTTGAGTTCGGTGGGGTCTGCTGTTGGTTTTTTCAGAAGGGCGGTGAGTTCAGCGTGTTTCCAATCTTCTGGGAAGGTAGCGGAGTTGAAGGAGCAGTTGATGACGTCTCGGAGGTGGGGAGCTATGACGGAGTCTGCTTTGTTGAAGATGTGGTGGGGGCATGGGTCTGTGGGGGATCCAGAGTGGATGGAATTCATCAGGCGGATGGTGTCCTCAGTGGAGATTGGGTTCCAGGCGTTAAGGGTGTTGATGGGGGGAAGATGGTCAGCTGATGGTAGGGTGGGTTGGCTTCCGGGTTGGTTGTCAAAGCTGTTGTGGATGTCAGCAATCTTGTTGTGGAAAAAAGAGGCTAGGGAATCGCAGAGGGTTTGAGAGGGGGTGATGTCGTTGGAGTTGGCCGAGGGGTTGGAAAATTCCTTGACGATGTTGAAAAGTTCCTTGCTGTTGTGGGCGTTGTTGTCAAGTCGATCTTTGAATGTTGTTTTCTTGGCTTTTCGGATCAGTTGGTGGTGAGTACGGATGGCGCTTTTGAAGGCGTCCTTGTTGCTGGTGGATGGGTCTTTTTTCCAGGCCTTTTCAAGGGAGCGGCACAGTTTCTTGGATTTCTTGAGGTCGTCGTTGAACCATGAAGCCTTTTTGATGCCAAGTTTGTGTTGACGTTTTTTCAGTGGTGCTAAGGTGTCGGCGGTGTTGGATAACCAAAGGGTGAGGTTGGAGGTGGCTTCGTTGGCGTTAGAAGAGGGGGCTGGGGAGGTTTGAAGGAGTGATGTGGAGATCTGCTCTGTGGTGATTTTGTTCCAGTTTCTTTGTAGAGTTGGTTGGAGGTGGATGATGGGTTTCGGCTTGTTGTAGGTGAAGTGAACGCAGCTGTGGTCAGTCCAGAGGAGATCTGTAGTGTGGCTGAAGGAGACATGGTTGCTGGAGGTGAAGATAGGGTCGAGAGTGTGACCTGCGATGTGGGTGGGGGAAGTGACCAGTTGTTTAAGTCCGAGGTTGGCGAGGTTGTCTAAGAGGGTGGCGGTGTTGCGGTCGTTGGTCTTTTCAAGGTGGAAGTTGAGGTCTCCCAGAAGGATGTAGTCTTTGGAGGGGAGCGCGTGTGGGGTGATGAAGTCCGTGATGTCTTCACTGAATTTTGCGCGTGGCCCTGGTGGTCTGTAGAGGAGGGTGCCTCTGAGTGTGGTCTTGGGGTCGATGTGGATCTGGAAGTGAAGGTGTTCGGAGTTGGCGAGGTTGGCATCAGAGCTGGTTGAGATGCGGATTGTTTTCTTATGGACGATAGCGATTCCACCTCCTGTATGGTCGGTGCGGTCCTTGCGTGTGATCTTATAGTCATCAGGGATAGCGATGGCGATGTCAGGGGCGGAGGAAGCGTTCATCCATGTTTCCGTAAGGAAGGCGACGTCAGGAGAGATGGTGTCTAGTAGGTTCCAAAGGTCAATGGCGTGCCTGTGGACCGAGCGGGTGTTGAGAAGGATGCATTCTAGGTGGTTGGGGTCGGGAATCTGTGGTGTGGTCGTAGCGGAGATGTTGTCGGTGCTGCTAAATTTGCAGGAGAAGCAGGAGAACGGTCCATGGGTGCGTCCAGGAGCGGCTTGGACGCAGGTGGGGGCGCGGCCGGGGTTAAGGGCTAGGAGGGTGGCGACATCGTAGGTAACGCAGGGGGGCTGGGCAGCGCGAGGGGCAGGGGGTCTGGCGCTGGGCGCGGTCCAGGCGCGGACGGGCGTAGACGGGCTTACCTTTGGCGCACCTTCGGCGTGTACGAAGCGCGTGGACGCTGCGCGTGGGGACATCAGACATAAATGGAGAGAGGAGGGGGCGGAGCGTGGGAGGGTCAGCTGGGAGGCGGGGTCTAGGTGCAGGGAGGGTCTGGGACGGGCCAAGGGGTCAGAGCAAAATGGCTGCAGGGTAAACAAATGTACGGAGGTAAATTATCTCGAGCGCTACAAACCTCGGTGTGCACCGCAGTGAAAGCGCTAGAGGTGATAACTGTATGCTAAGTAGCGTTATCGAGCGCTGCACCCAGAGTTACTGATTTCCAAGGTGAGTACTTCAGCAGCACGAGCGCTATACAAGGCTGAATGTAAGAACACAATGCAAATGATGTTAAGCAGCACGAGCGCTATACAAGGCTGAATGTAAGAACACAATGCAAATGAGGTTAAGCAGCACGAGCGCTATACAAGGCTGAATGTAAGAACACAATGCAAATGATGTTAAGCAGCACGAGCGCTATACAAGGCTGAATGTAAGAACACTATGCAAATGATGTTAAGCAGCACGAGCGCTATACAAGGCTGAATGTAAAAACACTATGCAAATGAGGTTAAGCAGCACGAGCGCTATACAAGGCTGAATGTAAGAACACAATGCAAATGATGTTAAGCAGCACGAGCGCTATACAAGGCTGAATGTAAGAACACTATGCAAATGAGGTTAAGCAGCACGAGCGCTATACAAGGCTGAATGTAAAAACACTATGCAAATGAGGTTAAGCAGCACGAGCGCTATACAAGGCTGAATGTAAGAACACAATGCAAATGATGTTAAGCAGCACGAGCGCTATACAAGGCTGAATGTAAGAACACTATGCAAATGATGTTAAGCAGCACGAGCGCTATACAAGGCTGAATGTAAAAACACTATGCAAATGAGGTTAAGCAGCACGAGCGCTATACAAGGCTGAATGTAAGAACACAATGCAAATGATGTTAAGCAGCACAAGCGCTATACAAGGCTGAATGTAAGAACACTATGCAAATGATGTTAAGCAGCACGAGCGCTATACAAGGCTGAATGTAAAAACACTATGCAAATGAGGTTAAGCAGCACGAGCGCTATACAAGGCTGAATGTAAGAACACAATGCAAATGATGTTAAGCAGCACGAGCGCTATACAAGGCTGAATGTAAGAACACTATGCAAATGATGTTAAGCAGCACGAGCGCTATACAAGGCTGAATGTAAAAACACTATGCAAATGAGGTTAAGCAGCACGAGCGCTATACAAGGCTGAATGTAAGAACACAATGCAAATGATGTTAAGCAGCACGAGCGCTATACAAGGCTGAATGTAAGAACACTATGCAAATGATGTTAAGCAGCACGAGCGCTATACAAGGCTGAATGTAAAAACACTATGCAAATGAGGTTAAGCAGCACGAGCGCTATACAAGGCTGAATGTAAGAACACAATGCAAATGATGTTAAGCAGCACGAGCGCTATACAAGGCTGAATGTAAAAACACTATGCAAATGAGGTTAAGCAGCACGAGCGCTATACAAAGCAAATACCGCCCTGAATTGAAAAAGGTAATACCTGGAAATAGTCTATGAGAATTATCCCAGGGATACAGAAATTCAACTTCTAAAAAAAAGTGTACCTTGATTCTATAGGGAGATCTTTTATGATGCCCTTCAGCCAGTGATCTGATTTTTTTTTTTTCACAACGATTTTATTGAGCAAATCAGGCAATGAAATCGTGGCACCCCACAATCCGGAGATCACCACCAACAGTTATGACACAGCGTGTTACACATGCATTAATGTCTAATCAAGAAAAGGAATAAGGCTCAAGAAAAACAACCCCGCATCCCACTCTATCCCGTCAACTCCCAGAACCCCCTACCCTCCAGAACCACCACCCCTTCCCCCCTCCCAACGCACGTGTGCAATTAGCAGCGAGTAGAGTTCAGGTGTGGCGTGGCAGGCATGCCACAGAACCGGGCCAACAACTTTAGTACTTTCATATGTCTTCCTCTCGATCCACTGGGGGATCCAAGGACAGTCCTCTGTAATCGGCCCACCGCTTCCAGATTTTAAAGTGCTTACGAGGGCAGCCCCTTGCCTCAAATACCGGTTTCTCGAGTCCCATGTAGTAGTCCAGCCCTGCCTTCCACGCAGACAAAGGGGGGGGCCCTCTCTCCCTTCCACGCTCGGGCCAGATCCCTTTTAGCAACAACAAGTCCTAGTAGCAGTAAGTGGCGTTTATAGATGTTCCCACCTATACCCTCCATAACATGCAGCAACGCCAGCCGGTGAGTGCGGGGAAGATCCCAACCCAGGACTTCGGACAGGCAGCTCCACACACCCCTCCAAAAGCCAGACAATCGAGCACATGACCACACCGTATGCAGCAGAGAACCCGGTGTGGCCCCACAGCGCAAGCACTCCGGGGACTCAATCAACCCTGCTTTCCACAGCCGCTCTCGGGTGTAATAGGCTCTGTGAAGGTACTTGAATTGGATAAGCCGGAGTCGTACAGCAATAGCGGTCCCTCGCGGGGATTCCAAGGCCTCCCTCTAATCATCCTCATCCAGAGGGCCCACATCCACTTCCCATGCCGCCCGGAGGGGGAGTAGAGTAGAGGAGCAGTGAGTGACCAGCGTCTGGTAGATACGGGAGACCTTTCTATCCTCCAGGTCTCCCATAAAGACCTTCGCTTCGACCGGACTGAACTCGGGGAAAGACTCCAGATTGGCAATGCTAGGGGCGAGTGCATGACGCAGTTGTAGATAGCGGAAAAACTGGGATTGAGGCATTTGGAACTCCGTGCGGAGCTCTTGAAACGATTTAAGTGTAGTACCAGACATTACCTGGCCCAGTAGTGAGATGCCAATGGCCTCCCATCCCTCAAACCCGTCCAGAGTTGAAAGCTCCGGGAGCAGGCCATTATGCCATAGTGGCGTCTCCGCTGTCAATTTGCCCCACCAGCCCATGCGGCGCAAGGCCTGCCTCCACACCGCAAAGACCACCCTCGTGATCGATGGCAGTGTCCGCCGCAGACGAGCCGAGTACAGAATGGTATGTAGCGTATTGTCCCCCATGAGCGAGCGCTCCAAGGCATAGGCCGGGTCTCCCCTGTCACTATACCACCATTCATTAAGAATGAGCAGCTGAGAAGCCTGATAATAAGATAACAGATCGGAGGTGGCCAGACCACCACAATAGGTGGACAAGAAATACGTCCGTAGCGCCACCCTAGCCGCACCTCCAGCCCATAGAAAGTGGCCCAGCACCGAATTGACTTGCCGAAACCACTGCGGGCTAATAGGGATGGGGTAATTTTATAGTTGATACAGCAGGCGTGGGAGCGCGACCATTTTGAAGATGGCAGATCTTCCAAAGATAGTGAGGGGCATCCTGGACCACGTTTTAATGTCGGCCTGGACCCGCTCCCATACCGGCATGATGTTGCGGTCCCAGGCAATGGTCCGTGATTCCGAGAGAAATACACCAAGGTACTTCAGCCCGTCCGTTGCCACTCGCAGTCCCGTTGCCCAGGGGTCCACAACAGCCCCGCCACCCAGCACCCACAGGGTCGACTTGTGGAGGTTCAGCCGAAGGCCGGAGACCTCCCCAAAGACGCACATGACGTCCAGGACTCGGGGCCCAGATCGTTGCAGGTCCGTGAGGAAGAACAGGACGTCGTCAGCGTATAATGCGATTCTGTCTGCCAGATCCCCACTCCACACGAACCCGCGTATCTGTGCATCCGTGCGCACCCAAGATGCCAGGGGCTCCATAGCTAGGGCGAATAGGTACGGGGACAATGGGCACCCCTGCCGGGTCCCCCGACCAATCCGAAACTGTCCAGATATGGCGCCAGCCACCCGAACCGAGGCCGTGATGTCGGTATACAATAACTTACGACAGGAATACCGGGCCCAGATTAAGACGGGGTAAGAGTGTAAATAGGTACGCCCAACTGACAGAGTCGAAGGCTCTGTCCATGTCCACCAGCAGGAGAGCCGCCTGTTCGTCCAGGGCCCCCAAGGCGTCCACCGCCGCCTGCGCCCGCCGGATGTTATGGCGTGTTGCCCTGTGGGGCATGAATCCGGCCTGGTCGGGGTGGACCAGGTCCGTGATATATGGAAGTAGGCGGTTCGCTAGGGCTTTCGCCAGGATTTTGGCCTCTATATTCAATAGGGATATGGGCCGATACGAGTCGTGCCTGTCGGGGGCCCTGCCTGGCTTCTGAAACACAACAATTTCGGCGTGACGCCAATCCGGCGGTAGCTCACCCCGAACCCGTGCCGCCTCAAGTGCGCGTCGGTACTGAGACCCCAATTGGAGGTGGAATTTCTTGTAAAACTCACATGGGTAGCCACTCAGTCCAGGCGCCTTCCCGGTGTTAAGCTGCCCCAGAGCCTCCCCGAGTTCCTCAGCAGAGAGCGGAGCGTCTAGTGCCGTTCTGGCCTCGTCGGAGATGGCCTTCGGCGGCAGATCATCCAAGAATTTAGAGATCTCATCCACTTCCAGGGAGTCTCGAGAGGCATACTGCTCCTCGAAATATCGGGCAAAGCTAGCCGCTAGTTGGGTCGGGTCTGTCATGACCGAGCCGTCTTCTGCAATAAGGCCCGGCAGCGTAAGCGGCTGAAAAGTAGACTGACACAGTCGATGGAGCATCGTGCAGGACTTATCGCCCCATTGGTAGATCCTACTGCGCGTGGCGAGCCACGCTTGCCTGGCCTCATCATCTAAGATAGAAGCATATGATTGCTGCGCCTGTAGGAGCAGCCGTACTACGGTCTCGTCACCCCCTTCCCGGCCACGTTGTTCCAGGGCCTCAACCTGAGCGGCTGCAGCGGTAATGGCTTCCCGTGCTTCGGGCGGGCGGCTGTGCACCAAGCAATGTCCACCCCCCGTATCGTGGGCTTCATCGCCTCCCAAACCACCACTGCGTCAGTATCCCCCACAAGGTTATCACGCCAGTAATGATCAATCGCCTCCCGCAAGTGTTGAACATATTCAGGTTGTTGTAGATGCCATGAGGACATCCTCCAATGGAATGGCTGCCGTTTCGTGGGGAGCTCTATCGTAACAACGACTGGGGAGTGGTCAGACAATCCTCTTGGCAAAATTACAGCCTCCCGCACACGACTCAAGCAAGCACCAGGCATAAAGACATAATCGAGCTGCGAAAAAGAGCCATGCACAGCAGACACATACGTGAACTCGCGCGCGACCGGATGCATATGTCGCCACACATCCACCCAGCCCAAGCTCTCCACTGTTGCACGTAGCCTGGTGTGCGGGCGGAGGGGGGAGGATGCACAGCTACTGCCAGTCACCTCTGGCGGTCCATACACACATCCATCACCTCATTCCAGTCCCCCCCAACCACCGCCAATGACTCCAGGATTTCGTCCCATATTGCAAACAGCCTCTCCGACAGGGCCCACTGCAGAGGGGGGGGGCATAAACACTACCAAAGACCACAGGTTCAGTACCCATCATTCCCTTGATAAAGGGTCCGCCCACTGCTTCTCATGCACATAGGCCACCCTGCGATGGACCAAGATAGCGACCCCTCTGGACCCCCTCGTAAATCCGGCGTGATAGACCTGCTGGAAGCCAAACCTCTGAAGGCTAAGGACCTTGGAGCCCATCATATGTGTTTCTTGAAGCAAAAGCACGTCAACTGCCTCCCGCTTCCCCCAGCGCAACACTGCCCCACGCTTGATTTTATCGAGCATCCCCCTTACATCCCATGTTGCGACACGTAGGGACTTATTGGGAAGCATAGCAGTCTGTTCAACCATTGTCAAGGTGATTCCCCCTACCAGGCCCTCTGTGCCACCCCCACACACCCCACCTCTCACTCAGTACATCAGAAATCAGCACGTGCGACCCCCCATCCACCCCAGAACCCCAAAGCCCAAACAACCACCCCCTCCCAACCCCGGTCCTGAACCCCCCCTAACAACAAACCATCTCCTGCCTCTCCCTGACCCCAACTCCCCCCACCCCTATACCTCATGAAACACTGAAGTATCTGTCGCGGCATGGATAGACCCGGACCCAGAACCGAGGACCCGGGCCAACCATACCAAAGGATCCCAACACCCCTTAACCTGATGATCACACCCCCCCCTCCCCCCCTAGGCAACTCCCACAACTCGTGAGGGTCGGAGGCCCCCATTAAGTCGCCTCCCGAGCCCCAGCAGCGATACCACACATAGCCACACATAGCCAAGACGAGTCTCAAAGCCGGCAGTCCGGCAGCAGTGGCACCCCCACATAAGCGGCCCCACTACGTAATCTGCAGCAAAGTAGGGCAACACATTACCAGGAAAAAGGCCAGACCCTACTAGGGTTCAACTGCCAGTGTCAGAGTGTTCAGAGTCCATTGTCCCATTGGTCTGCGTCGCACTGGCGGAGGCGGATCTCTTGCGTGATCGGGACCTCCGATGTCGTCCTTTACGGGCCGGGCAGTCCGTCCGCTCCTGCGATGATCCCCTCGACCCGCCCGGATCCAGCCCCGGTTGGGTATGCGGCCTGATCTTCACGGTTTCGTCTGTCCACCTGAAGACTTCCTCCGGGGAGTCGAAGAAGTGAGTCCGGGATTGGTACACCACCCTTAGGCGAGCTGGGTAAAGCAGAGTGTACTGGAGTTTCAGGCCCCGCAGCTTGGCCTTGGCAGCTACAAAAGATTGGCGTTGCTGCTGCACAAGCCTTGTATAGTCAGGAAAAATCATAATTTTTTGGTTTTCGTAGGAAATGGGGCCTTTAATCCTCGCTTCTCGCAGTATGACATCGCGGTCATGATAATTCAAGAGTCTAGCAATGACAGGTCGAGGACGCTCACCCTCCGGCGGCCTTTGTGTCAAGGCCCGGTGCGCACGCTCGATCACGAAGCAAGGAGATAGGACCCCCGGTGGGAGCCAGCTCTCCAGCCACCGGGACAAAAACTGTTCCATATCATCCTTCTCGCATCTCTCTGGAAAACCTATAAAGCGGAGGTTGTTCCTGCGTGCGCGCCCTTCAGCATCTTCCACATGGGACGCAAGAGTTTTCTGGACGCGCTCCATCTCCGCCATTTTCTGTTTCAGCGTCCCAATGTCCGTCTCAGCCACTGAGATCCTGGATTCCGTCTCTGTGATCCGCTCCACCGCGTTGCGTAGGTCCTGGCGCAGCAGTGACACGTCCGCACCCACGGCCCCAATCTTAGCATCCAGCATGTCCCTGGACTGGGTGATTGCCGCCAGGAGCGCCGCGTTGTCCGGCCCAGCCCCGCTGCCGCTACCTGGCGCACCAGGCCCTCCACTGGGCCCCGTAAACTTGTCAATGGGACCCTGCTTAGGCGGACCTCCTCCTCCCCTGGTCATTACTGCGTGTAGTCCCACTTCCACTACACCTCGGGTGTCCGCGTCTGGTTATGACCTTCGGAGCCCCCAGCCAAGCCAGGCAACACGCCACAGGATAAGTCCAGCCTGGATCGGGGTCGCCCCCACCGCACCGGCCCCTACACGTGTCCAGCCTCGGGGCCCACCTCAGCACGCTGCCCGCGGCCGCCCGGCTGGCTCAGGATGGAACACTCACTGTTGCGGTGGGCCCCGGGCGATCTCCAGGCATCAACGGGACATGGTCTCACAGCATTAGTCCCAGGCAGCTCCAAACACAGGGCCAGGGCACCTCTGCACGTCGGAGGGTCCCTCGGGGCACGGCCACCCCCGGGGATGATCAACGCCGACCACTGCAGTCCGGGCCCGGGCCAGCCCCCAAGTCGCGAAACTCGAGGCCCCGGCCGCCCAAGGTCAGAACAGGCCCCAGCTGCGCTGCGCCGCTTGGGGGTCCCCCGATGTAGAATACAGGACCACGGGGCACCGCTGCAACTTCTCAACCCTCGGTGCTGCAATCGCCGGATGAAGACTCGTCCGGCCGGCCCGACCATCGGCCACCTGCCGCCGACCTCCGCCCGGCAGCCTGAAAATTTAGGTCCCGGCTCTGCCGCAGATCACTAGGCCGCACTCCGTCAC
Source organism: Lissotriton vulgaris (assembly GCF_964263255.1). Lineage (NCBI taxonomy): Eukaryota > Metazoa > Chordata > Amphibia > Caudata > Salamandridae > Lissotriton > Lissotriton vulgaris. The sequence continues at coordinate 427,212,606 of NC_141695.1, read as the reverse complement.
CGGCGGCTCCGGTCCCCCGGAACGTCTGAAAGGGCAGCTCAGCACACCGGAAAGGTCCAGGCACCTCCAGGAACAATCGCCACACAAGTGGTACCATTAGCGGGCTCGGGGGCCAGGATAAATAAGCAAATTTTGTCCGGGCCGGCGGGAGCTCTACAAGGCTGCAACCGCCATCTTCGCCCGCTAAGCCACGCCCCCCCAGTGATCTGAATTTTAACCCAAGAAAAAATATTTTAATAAAACACGAAGAGTGTAAACGTCATATTTCTGTGTTGGCCTGACATATAATAACAACTGTGTTGCTTTGGTGATTGATGTGTGTGAGAGATTGACTGTGGAGAAAAACGTATGTAGTCCGGGGATTTTCCTTTTGACTTAAGTAGTCATTTATATAATATGCCAATTCTCACATGCACTGTGTTTTACATATGTACTTACTTGGACATGTAGCACTGAGATATCCATTCACTCACCAACACACCCTTGCACACAGTCAACCGACCATATACCTGTTTCCACATGCACTCTTGAACTCATACACCTAGTGAATCAACTCCTCACACATCTATGCACAGAGTCACACACCTCCCAGCCACCTACACACACACTCAGTCTCCCATTCAAATACTTGGGCAACCAATCAAAACCCATATAGCCACTCATATAGCTACTGATCAACACATGCAGCAGCTTACACAACAACAGACATACTGATGCACACATTCAGACTGTTTAGTCACTAACCCATGCATTTAGTAAGACACATTTAATCACGCACTCATACAGTCAGTTACGCACCTACTAAATCTTTCATCCAGACACTTATACATCCACTCATTCTTCAATATGTAAAACATATTTAAACGTTACAGAAACACAGTCACTGGATGATGTCATCAGTGATGTCATCAGTGATGTCAAATAAGAGGTCATCAGTGATGTCATCAGTGATGTCATTTGAGATGTCATCAGTGATGTCATCAGTGATGTCACTGACCATGTCACGAATGATGTAATATGTGACATCATCAGCTGTGGACTGCGGGTGCGCGAAATATAGTTAGTACAACTAACTATATAGGAGCAATTTCAATGGTTTTTTAAATGCTAATTCCTAACTATATAAGGCCTGAAACCTATGGTTTTTTAAGTGAATATATATATAGATATATATATGTATTTATAAACACAGCACACAAGTATATGTATATATTTATGTTTAAGTGTTTTTATAATTATATATTATGTATAGTATTTAATATTAGTGGAATTTGGTAAATTTACATTATATTTCATTTACATATTAAAATTTTGAACATTTACTACTTTAAAGTCTATTTATATTAAAAAATCGATATGTTTGTACATTTTCTGACAATATTAGTGTCAATTATATTTTTTTCTGATATTTTTGTACTTCCCATTATAAGTATAGGGACAGTATATTGTGTTCATCAGTATTTTTGACACAATATTTGTGTCAAATAATATTGTTTATCTCAATATTGTGTCAATGATGCCAACATGCACCGCAGCAGCACAGCTATAAGAGCACAGTTGGGCCAGAGCATCCACTGACGATTTGTGGACACACAGCGTATTCCTGATTCCTGAGGCTTAATGTTCTAGCACATGGGTACTCACAAACTTTCTCTCGGGGGCCAAATTTACAGTGTGGTTTGTGTCCGAGGGCCGCACCGGTGGGGGCGGGGTCAGTGGGGAAGGGGCGGGGCTAGAGCAACAAACAAAACTGTGACCATAAAGTTGATCACGCCTTCGTCCACTGAGCCACCAGACCCGGCATAGACACACATCTCTCTCCCTCTCTCTCTCCCTCTCTCCCTCTCTCTCTCCCTCTCTCCCCCTCTCTCCCCCTCTCTCCCCCTCTCTCCCCCTCTCTCTCCCTCTCTCTCTCCCTCCCTCTCCCTTTCCCTCGCCCTCTCCCTCTCTCTGTCTCTGTCTCCCTCTGACTCTCTGTCTCCCTCTGACTCTCTCTCTCTCCATCTCTCGCCATCTCTCCATCTCTCCCTCTGTCTCACTCACTCTGACTCTCTCACTCCCTCTCTTCCTCTGTCTCACTCACTGTCTCTGTCTCCCTCCCTCTCTCTCCCTCTCCCGCTCTCTCCCTCTCACTCCCTCTCACTCTCTCCCCCCCTCCCTCCCTCTGTTTCCCTCCCACTCTCTGTCTCCCTCCCTCTCTCTGTCTCCCTCACTCCCTGTCTCCCTCCCTCTGTCTCCCTCCCTCTCTGTCTCCCTCCCTCCCTCTGTCTCCCTCCCTCTGTCTCCCTCCTCTGTCTGCCTTCCTTTCCCTCCCTACCTTCTACTTTAACAAAGGTAAGGTCCATCAGATTGGTTTCGACGTCTTCAGTGAATTTGGACATCCGAAGACAAATATGCAGATAGATGCAAATGGATGTCCCCATAGTATGGGCAACGGAGTAGAGCTGTGTCCAGTCCAGATTTAATGATATGGCTGGAAGCATTCTGACAATCTGCATTGACCTCCTGAAATGCTCCTTCATGTTTGCGGGATGTGGGGCAACATCAATTGGGTTATACCCCATAATAATGCATGGGTACAACAGGCGAGAAGGCAGTTGGCCTTTAACGATTTCAGAGCTGTACTCCCTGCTGAGAAGGCTTTCTTGCTCCATGCTTCCAGTCTTTTAGACTCCCTATCTGCATGTACAGTAAATAAGGCACCACTTAATTGTGTACTGGAGATAGAAGCTTAAATAACCAGGCTCTCCGGAGATGGGTGTGTGGAGAGAAAAAGTGAGTTGCTGCCTGGTACCGAACTGTACCTCTATGCCACAAGTCTATCCACCGCTGGCATAGATGATGGATTTTCCCAAGCTGTCACGACAGGTGCCATCAAAGCCTCATTGAAGGACAGCTAAGGTTCTGAAGTGGCTGATGATGTCAAGAGAATCTCGTTAAGAAGATTGGACTTGGTCTCTGCTGAACCGAAATCCAAAGATCTCCACAGCATGTCTGCTTATTTTTGTAAAATATTAGGTCCAGGTGCTCAATTATTTTTAGGAGGCCACACCCACATCCTCTGGCTCCACCCCCTCCCCCGGCTCCACACACTTCCACCACTGGCATAACCCAATTACTCTATTGACTCCACCCAAATTCTCAAATGGCGTTTCTGAAAGCCAGATGTAGTACCCGACCTGAATTTCTGCAAGGGAGCATTCCTTAAGTAAGATTTTGATAGGAGGTTCCTCCTGTCACGGATAAAATTTTGAAAAAAATGAATGCAAAAGTGCATGTAAAGCACTATTTTGGAATAAATTGGCTAAAACGACTAATGTAACTCCTGCAGGGCCACACAGTAGTTAGGTTTGACTTTACTAATTACAATGTATTTCTATCCAAACAAAGCCTTTTTAGTAAAATTAAGATAGTCAAAGACTGGGGAAAAACATAACTTTCTAACTTGTACCATGCTGGTTGCATGTAGCGCTTTGATGGCAGTTCATAATTCACTGTGCTTGGTTATAACTTATGAAATGCACCGTAATAAAATGATCTATGTGACAAAAGCAGCATCCCACAGAGCAGGGTTAGTGTTTGTTGATAAACTCTACCATGAACCTTATGCTTGCTAGGAGTGTCCTCCAGACCCTGGTGTGAATGGCTGTTTGGATTTTCTGAAGTCACTCATCACAAACAGTCTCATGAGCAATTTCCCTACAGGTAAGGTTCATTCTCAGGTGTGTTATATAAATTTTGCAAGATGCAAAGAATGTGTACAAAGCATATTACAAAACAGTATTTCAAGAGCAATGCCCTGAAGAGTTAGATCAGAATTCAGCACTATTGCGAATCCACTGGTGTTGAGGACACACAATTTAGATGCCTGCCTCACTGCAAGGGGCGTAATTGTGCTGACACACCAAGTATATCAAGGTGTTGTTAAAATAAAGAATACTTTAATAGAGAATGTTTGGTTTCCTTGCAAGGAGCGGATTGGGGGTTAAGGCCATGTGTGCCAGTTAACTAATGTTGTGGATTAACCAGCCCCAGCTGACCGATAAACCATGTAATATAACAGCTGCCAAGGTTTCAGATTGCAATGTCTGACATTTTCATAATGTCAGTGCAATTATGAGTAACATTTCAATGACTATGAGTGACACTTTCTCGTGAGCAAAATCAAGCAATGACGACGTAGGAAACATAGATCAGAAATTACACCCATTTAAGCAAAGAGATGGTCTTTCGAACCTTGTGCTCAAACACACGTAGTTAAGGTAATCTGACCGCATTATAACAAAAATAAGCCCATGTCCAATTTGAAGGGGGAAAAGGGATGAGGCAGATGAGAAATCAAAAGGACCAAGGCACTGTGAACCTCAATGTAGAAATTCACGTGAGTGGGCAGGATTTCTTTACATAGGAAGGACTCCTACGACAGAAGATGTAAACAAGAAATGCTGAATCGGTAGTAGGCAACATCATACATAAGACAATAGTTATTTTAAGCTTTAGGTACATGACTGTAACAACCATTTAATACGAGTACTACATGGCTTCATAGGTCATTGAGCATAGTATTCTCCAGTAACGTTATGCACATTTCATGACATCTATTTAAAGTCAACAAAAAGTAACTATCACCAGAAGCCAGTATTTTTTAGACTCATTTTACACACACACACCAAGTTTCCTGCTAGCATTGCTCAAAGGGGCTCCTCCGTATAAAACTGTCAACCCGTGCTCAGGCGAAATGCCTTTCCAGGGCAGGCATATTGGAAGTCATGCAGCAGATCGTATCATTGCTACAAGCCACTATGAGCACCGAAAAGCTCCGGCACAAATTATGCCCATGTAGCACTATTCCCTCCCTCGCTTTCCCTTTTGATTAGCATGTTAATGAGGCTATTGTCACCTCTCAGCGCCCCTGCAGCCCCACTCTGACTACGGCGGAAATCGCCCGGCCCCCACAGGCAGCAGAGTCTCGGAGTCGAGCTCGAGTTGCAGACAGCCTTTTAAAAAAAATAAAAAACTCGGGTAGATGTCTGAAAGGTCCGCGGGCCGGCAGAGAAGGCTTGCCGGTCCGCCAGCGGCCCGCGGGCCGTACTATGAGTACCCCTGTTCTAGCACAACACTTGCCAGAGAGTGCAGTGCTGTAAACTTGAGGGTGGAAGCTGCTGTCATATGAAAGGCCTCACTTGACAAGGACCATCAGTACTGGAGGAACTCTTGGTGATAACCCGCACCAAATATGAGGTACAAGGATCATAAGAGAGCGCTAGCCCTGTAATATGCAGGCTTACCCGAGGTAGACGAGGGGGGCATCAGAAAATGAGACCCCACATGTCTCCCTGCCTCTGCTTCTCAGGCAATCACCTTCACTGCCTCAATTGAGGTAGGACCTCAAAACCTGGCTCTTAGACTGAACTGCAGAGCCCTCCAAGCCCCCTCAGCGCCTTGAGACCCAAATGGGTGCTTACTCGCTCCTTACAAAAACCCTGATTGATTGATGGATTGATGACATGTAGCACCAGTGAGAGGAAACAGCCAGCAAAGAGTGGATTCAGATGGGGCACGAATGAACAGGCCATGTTGGGCCCATACTAAAGTGCAAGCTCCCACTATAAAGCATGCAAGCACATGGCACTTCTCCTTCATCGGAAACCGCCAGGAGGGTTTCCCACGTCAGGATTGACTCTACCTGTTCTGAAGAGTCACAAAATGTTGATAAGAAATACAAATCAAACATGCTGTGTGGACCTCAGAGACAACGCCCAATATGCACTGAGATCTCATGCCTTTATTTTATAGCCTCCACTAAAAACTAATGAATACACTCAAGGTGCAGGATCTACAAGGTACTAGACAGCTCTTGAATTGAGCTATTTTCTACTGACCTCCCACTGTAGTATATCACTGTTTGTAACCCTCCCTTAAGCCAATGGCCAGCAGCCTTCCAGGTATTCCAAAGGACACAGTGCCCATATCAATGAAATACAATATTTAAAAACAGAAGGGTTAAAGAACACTGGGACAACAATTGTGACTCATTTCTTCGTAGGTCCTCGTAAAAAGACCTCTGCCTTTTGCATCCTAACAACAGCCATATTGTACATTAAAACTTCGAGACATGTGCTTTTCACAGACATACTATCAGGAAGTAAACAAGAAAACAAACAACAACCAATCAATGAGTGAAACAAGCAATTATAATAATAGAAATTCATCCGGTAAGCAACAAGATAGGCTCATTTGATACATGAATGATGGAAATGTGCAGTGAAATAATTTCCATGATGATCGACTTAGGATCCCGGTATATGTGACTAGACTCTACAGGCAGAAAGGTGGAGGATGTAGAAAAGCAACTTACTGAGCAGCCAGCCTGGGGAATGAGGAATGGCATCAGAAATAGAAAGTCACAGACTTGGAGTAGTGATCAAGGTGTGACAACATACGCATCTATGGAATTCCAGAGTCACTCTAAAAAGGAAATATGAACTTCTCCTTGAGTTAGTTTATCTTCTGATTATTGACCATGAACTTTCTGGGATTCCTAGAATTCTATAGAACACCTAGATAGCAGACTGTTCTGACCAACTTTTTCGGCCCTCCTTGGAGGGAGAATGATTGAAGATGACTCCAGCCTATTACCCTCCTAGTGCAGGGATTAGAACTATAAACAGGGCCTACTCATAAGGCACAGTAGTGCATTTTTGTACCCTTTTCCTTAGATCAGGGCTTATAAACTTAAGTTAGGGGATAGATTCATTAGTATTAATGATAATCCGTCCTTTTGCAAGAGTGTTAGTATACCTTCTATGGAGTTATGCTTATTTCGGGCCTTGTAGGCTTCAAACGGGAGAGACTCCATCTTGCTTTCTGCCCGGCAGCTTGAGAGGCTTCTAGGCCAAGTGTAATGTTTTAGTTTCGAAGTGTTGTTCGCTTGGAGAGAACCGGTTCAGGCTGGCCCTTATCGAAAGACTGCATTTTTCTCCACTCTGAAGACACAACTTCAGGCCGGCCGGCTGGGAACGTGTCCTTGGTACGGGGAGGTACAAGAATTTGGTGGGCGGCAGGTTACTGGCCGTAACTTTCCATGAAAGGATAGGCTTCCATATTAGCGAAAGTGTTAGGCAGTGAGTCAGTCAGTCTGTAGGCGGCAGCTAACCGTTAGCATCAATGCCATTAATCATTTCCAGGCAGACAGTCGCCATTTTGAAGTCTGAGAAAGATCATGAAACTGAGACTCTCTGAGAAAGATTGAAGGAGAAGGAGAAGTAGCGCAGAGCGATCAGAGACAGAGAGAGACAGCAGCTAATAAAGAAGAAGGTTCCAGTGACTTGGAGGGAAGCAGAGGAGACAGAGCATAGCGGTGCAGACGTGTACTCGTGACTGCTGAGGTGTGATTCCGAGACGAGCCAAGGCACAGACGAGAAGGGAACCTAGATGACTGCTGAACCCAGACTCCACATTACTAAGGTGATGTCGACCTTTTTCCCATAGCGTGCACATTCTAACCTTTCACTTTTCTTTGCAGAATATATGTTATCGTATAGTATTGTGTTTATAATCATTGTAATAAAATACCCCAGTTCTTAGTGAACCGACATGTGCCTTGTATTCTTGTTCAATCAGGGTAACCTGGTCTTCTAGTCAGACATTGTTTGCATGAACGGATGTAAATCCCGGTCAGGTAAGAGGTGACTGAATAATGAGGGAGAGAGGGACCATTTGATGCCAAGAGCAGAAGGTACATACTCCAATTTGGAAAACCGTGCTAACTCATGTTATTGTAGTATCATCCCGAGTAGACAATGAGAGATTTCTTCCAAAGGTATTCATAGGAGAGTGATGGTCGTTGGTAAGCAGCGTTAATGAGAGCACCAGGTGGGATACTGGTGTGTAGATCTGCCGGATTGTGGATCATGTTGTAAGTGAGCGAGCACTGGGAGGGAGACCAGTGTGTAGGTCCGCCGGATTGTGGACCGGATAAAAAGAGAGCACTGGGACTGCAGCCCAGTGTGTATGACACGCCGGATTGCGTGTCGAGTGAGCACTGAGGGAGATCAGTGTGTAAGGGTACATAATCAGACCTGCCCCAGGGTAGATTAGTCTGGGCCTAAGTGGCCGTGAGACTAGTTGGTATGAATAGGATATTGTAGAAGAACTATGCATGTTTATTGCTATTTTCCCCATCCTTAGGTACGAGATGTACATACATATATCTATACCCATTGTAAATACGTTCTAAGGAGGGAGGTGATTACGTTCCGACTGGGTTAGAGGGGCTCCTAGGAGCTGATTCCATCTGGTCCGAGAATCCGGTCGTTACATCTGGCGTCACAAACTGTTTACGAAGCCTGTGTGTGCTGTATTGTTTTGATCTTGTTGGTTTGCGCTCGGCTCGTACGTATTTTCTTTGTTGATAATTTTGTATATATTTTTTGTGTGTCAAAATGTTTTCGCGTAAGTCGAAATCTACTTTCAAATTGACTGTTGAAATTCCAGGCTGGGAATCAACGCCTTACGAGGCTTTGGCCCCTGAGTGGGCCGATTCTACTGGTTTGAGTGAGAATTGGACTTCTTGTTTGGAGCAGGCGGAGCCTGCTGATGTGGTTTTTCGCTTGCAAAAGGCACCGGTAGTGAAGGGTGATGAGCTTCCTATTTTAGGACGCAGAGGTTGGATTGTTTTGACCGCATACAGAATGCTTCATGAGAAATTTGTGAAATTACAAAAACGATTTGTGGATATGGAGGAGAAGTTTGTTGAAGTGCAGAATGCGCATACTCTTTTGCGATGTCAAAATAAATTGCTTGCCGACAAACTTGAGACTTATCAGACTATAGCCGAAAGGGCTGCAGTGCGGATTGCGAAATACAAATACAGACACCGTCGTGGTCGTGTTTCTACACGGAAAGTGCGTCTGGTCGTGGCGAAAGCCGGACTGGATTGGAACCCCGAAGAGTGGGATGGTAATATCTGGGATTCGAATGATTCTGGCTCCTCGGCTGAGGAGGGTGACAAGCGCGAGTCTTCTCGCTCTGGACGTGACTGTAAATCTGCTTCTTGTGACAAAGACGATGTTTCTAGCGACCGTGGTCGCTCTTCCCGTTCTGATGACGTATCTCGTCCTGATTGTTCCTCTAAATCTAAGGATCGGGCTTCTTCGGAGGCTCTTCCGGAGGTTTCTGCTCACCCGGTTTTTCGACGCAAATTGCAACAGGCTCCTGGTATGCCGAATGGTATCCATTTGGATAGTATTGAAGATTTTACTCAACAGGAGGTTAGTGACATTTTACAACGATTTCGACAACGGCCCGGTGAAACATTGCTTACGTGGATGGTGCGCCTTTATGAATTAGGTGCTGCTGGTATCATGCTTGATGCTGGTGATTGTTTACGATTTTGCTCTTTGAGTTCCGATTCTACTGTGCAAGATCATTTTCGGAATTATAATGGTGCTGGCCAAATTAGTCTACTCCAGCTTGCGAATGATGGCTGTAACCATAAATACCCTACTGAATCTGATTGGCCTGTCAATGACAAGCCGTGGTACATTTTGCGCGATGCGTCGCAGCGTTTGAAAGAGGAGGTGATGAAAACTGCGATTTTTCTTAGTACCTCTGACAGGTTGTTGGATGGCCTATTAACATCTTCTGTGCGGAATTGCATTATCCGTTCTTTCCCTGTTGCTTATAAGCAGGTTATGATGACTTTGTTGATTAATCAAACTGGCAATCCTTTGTCTATGGTGCTTGAATCTGTTCGTCAGCTTGGTGAGTTGGGTGAATGGTTTAAACCTGAGCGGCAGTCTAGACCCGAAGCTCGTACTCCTGGTGAGCATAAATTCTCTAGACGTGATATGTTTCTTGCACTGTTGGCTGATGGTGTGAAAAGGGAGGACATTGACGGTGAGCCTAATAATCGCTTATGGGACATGTTTCGTAAACGTGGTTTGGATCGAAAGGAGGGTGCCCGTCGTGTGCGAAAGAATGATTGTGACCGTGGTTATTCTGATGACAGTGGTGATGAGAAGCGTCGTGTGGATTCTGATCGCCGTGAAGGGCGGCGCCATGATCGTGATGGGTCCCCTCGTGGTGAAAAAGTGAGAGTGAGAGAGGGGGAAAAAGAAAGGGGGAGAGATGATCGTGTTTCCAACAGATATAGAGATGAAAGGGATTATTCCCCTGAGTTGAGGAGAAGGGAGGATTGTCACAGGCTTTCTGATCGTAATTCACAGTACTATGAAAATGACAAAAATCTGTTTCGTAATGGAGATGGATATGAACAGGATATTTTGATACCCAAGAAACCTGAGAGCATTTATCCTGATTTGTCTTGGTTGACAGAACGCAGTAAAAATGACTAGGAAATAGGTCAAGCTCCAGTACGCAGGTGGGCTCACAGAGACAACAGACCCTATGTAGATATTGAAATTTTTTGGAAACATCGTAATATCCAAAGGGCCCGAGCATTGGTAGATACAGGAGCGGAGGCCACTTTAATTCATGGTAAATCAAAGAAATTCAAAGGACAATTTTTTACAATTACTGGTTTAGGTGGAAAAGAAACCCCCGCAGTGTAAACTACACTTGAAATGAAAATAGGTAGAATTCCGCGAAAAGAATATTCTGTGTTAGTTGTACCACTTTTAGAGTATATAATTGGAATTGATATTTTGAAAGGAATGACTTTGCATTTGGATGATGGTTGTTATCAATTTTGAAATAAGCACTACATATCGTCCAGACCCGTACGGGTTGGCCGTTTACGAATGCCCCCCATAAAAATTCCCCAGGCTACAAAAGTGGTTTCTCAGAAACAATATCGTATTCCAGGTGGTCATGAAGAGATTAGTGCCACAATACAGGATTTGGTTGACGCAGGAGTTACAACTCCGGTTACTTCTGCTTGGAATAATCCCGTCTGGCCTGTGCGCAAGAGTGATAATTCTTGGCGCATGACCGTTGATTATCGAGAACTGAACAAACACACACCCCGTTTGACTGTTGCAGTACCAGACATTGTTACTTTAATTGAAAGAATTCAAAAGCATCCAGGTACATGGTATGCGTCTATTGATATTGCTAATGCTTTCTTTTCAATCCCGATTGCCCCCGAGTGTCAGGAACAATTCAGTTTTACCTGGAATGGGCGTCAAATGACGTTTAGAAGTCTTCCTCAAGGTTATGTACATAGTCCTACGATCTGTCACCGGCTGGTGGCGGAACATTTGTCTGAAATAACTGTACACCCGCACATTCAAGTGTGCCATTACATTGATGACATTTTAATTCAAGGTGAGACACAAGATCAAGTTCAGACCCAATTAGATCAGATCCTTGACTGCTTACGTGAAAAAGGTTGGGAAATTAATCCTGATAAGTTACAAGGTCCATCCCAAAATGTCAAGTTTTTAGGCATCAATTGGCATGAAGTTCACAGAGAAGTGATCCGGCAGGTTAAACGAAAAATTTTAGACTTCGCAGTTCCGAGGAATAGAAAAGAAGCTCAGAGTTTCATTGGCTTGTTTGGTTTTTGGGGTCAACATATTCCTCATTTGAGTCAGATATTGGCTCCTTTATATCGAGTCACTCGCAAAAAGAATGCGTTTGAATGGGGTGAACCACAACAGAATGCATTTAATTTGGCGAAAGAAGCGATTCAGTACGCCTTGGATCTGTGGCTTGTGGGTGAGGGTGATGTGGATTTGAATGTATCTGTACAAGGTCTGTATGCGAATTGGAGTCTGTGGCAAAAGCAGGGCAGACAAAAGGTGCCATTAGGTTTTTGGACTAAAAAGTTACCTGAGGCTGGTGAGCGTTACACACCTTTTGAGAAACAGTTACTTGCATGTTATTGGGCTCTGGTGGATACAGAGCAATTGACTTTAGGTCATGCTGTGATTTTGAGACCTGAAATTCCTATCATGCAGTGGGTTTTGAGTTCGCCGAAAACTCATCGAATTGGACATGCTCAAGAGGCGAGCGTGATTAAATGGAAATGGTACATTCAGGACAGGGCACGTGTGGGTCCGAAAGGTGTGGCAGCATTACATGAGCAAGTGGCTCAGGCGCCATCGAATGAGACTGGAAGTGATTGCTCCGTACCTGTAGTGCAGGAATCTCCTGTCAAGTGGGGTAAGCCATTTGATGATTTGTCCGCGGAGGACAGAAAACAGGTGTGGTTTACGGATGGTTCAGCGAGGTTCATTGGTGAAAAGCGACATTGGAAGGCAGTATCCAATAACCCATTCACGCAGAAATTGCTGAGTACAACCGGTGAAGGAAAGAGTAGTCAATATGCTGAATTATACGCAGTTTACCAAGTTTTGAAACAGGACCTACCTGGCACATGTCATATTTTCACTGATTCCTGATCCACAGCTAACGGACTGGCGGTATGGTTGCCAACATGGCATTCTCATAATTGGGAATTGCATTCAAAAGAATTGTGGGGAAAAGAATTATGGCAAGAAATTTGGGAAATGCTCCCACAGAGTACTGTGACAATCTTTCATGTGGATGCTCATACCCCGATAGACTCCCTTGACAAATTCTTTCATAACATTGCAGATGAAAAATCTAAAATTGCTGAGGCAGTGGTGGACATGCAAGATTCTGATTTGGCGGGATTGGCGAAATGGGCCCACCAGAAAGCAGGACATTTTGGAGAGAGAGCCACTAGCAGGTGGGCTGCCGATCGAGGAATTTATATTCCTTTAAATTACATTAAAGATATCATTTTGCATTGTCCCATCTGTCAACATTCTAGAAAACGAAAAGTACCACACATTGTTAAAGGCCATTTACATCGAGGAAAATTGCCCGCTCAGATTTGGCAGATTGACTATATTGGCCCGCTCCCTATGAGCAAAAATTGTCAATATGTTTGTACAGTTGTCGACACCTATAGTGGCTTTTTAGTGGCCTTTCCTTGCAAACAAGCTACCCAAATAAATACCATTAAAACATTGGAATTAATCATATTGTATTATGGTGTTCCATTTCAAATTCAATCTGACAATGCATCCCATTTTCGTGGAAGATTGGTACAGGAATTTTGTGTGGAAAACAATATAGAATGGGTGTTTCATATTCCTTATTGTCCACAGGCATCAGGCCTGATTGAGAGAATGAATGGTTTGCTTAAAGAACAACTGCGAAAATTAACTGATGACCACTATAGAAATTGGAGGGATTATTTAGTTCAAGCATTGTTGATCCTGAATAATCGTCCCTTGTTACATGCTGAATCTCCTTTGATGCGTTTATTTCCTCCAAATGTTGATGCGAAACCCAACACCCTTGGCAATACTGTAATGTACTGGGAAATTACCCCCGGAGCCTTGGCTCCATGCAGAGCAACCCCAGGTTCCGCAGGTTTGGACCTGCATGCCATGAATGATACTATGCTTAAAAGTAGAGACCGAATAATTATTGAAACAGGCGCTGGTGTCTGTATACCAGCTGGAAATTTTGGTCTGATCGCCCCTAGATCGGGCCTTGCCTTGAAAGGTGTTCAAGTACTCGGAGGAGTGATTGACAGTGATTATCAGGGAGAGATTAAGGTTCTCCTGCTGAATAGCAGTGAGGTTGGTTTATCGATTCAAAAGACTGACCGAGTTGCTCAATTGCTAATTATGCCTGTTTTCAGTGGTGAGATTCAGAAAGGCACTGCCCCAACTTTACTAACTGTACGAGACCAAAAAGGATTTGGTTCCTCTGACAATCCCGGAGCGAGAATATGGGTGCAATCGCCTAAACATCCCCCTGAACAGGCTGAAATCATTGCAACCGGTCATGACAACACCATTTTGGTGATGAGACCAGGGAAAGATAGCTGGGAAGCTGTCCCGGCTGACAAATGTTATTTACGAGAATGAATAATGCCTGTATTTGATTTTCTTTCAGATCATTCTCTGGACTGCTGCTGCAGGATGTGCCGGCGTTGGACTCCTTTTGGTCTGCTACGCCGGGAGAGGAGAGAACCCACAGACTTCGGTTGATTGGAGAACCCGAGTACCGCATTCCTTCGCTGCGTGGGATTCCTCATCAAACTTTTGGATCACTCTGGCTAAGCGGGTTACTAATTCCCCGCATTTTTGCTTGACACCTATGCGTTCTGTAACTGACATCTTAGCGACCTGCTTGGTTGCCGTCCCTGCCTCAACGGAAACTTTAAAACACATTTTTAATATATCAAATGCCCGACCCAATATTATTCTGGGCGATTTCGCGGCCCATGAATTCTGTCCTTTATGTACAGTTCTCTCAGAGTCAATTCCCCCAATTCATTCCCAGATTACCACCTATAATATCACACAGGGTGATTTATGCTTTTTCTTGACTTGTGATCCTAAAGCAATTACTGAATGTGTGAAGTTAAAGTTGAAAGCCGCCACTTCTTTTTCGACTCATGAACGTTTGCTATGTTTACGAAGACTCCCGAATTCATGTGTTTCTGTTAAAAATAACATGACTTGTAAAAGTATATTAGTTGCTCCTAGCCATTACCGTACAATGTTGTTACCCTCTGGTTGGTTATTTTCCTGCGGTATTTCCTCCTGGCCCTATATTCCTGCAAATATTTCCGGAGGTCCATGTGCCATCACCAGACTGAGTTTATTAATGTTTTCATCACATCCCAATACCTATTCCCGTGTAGTCCGTGATTCTATGATGTTACATGAGGACTGTGATTCTTCCTTACATCTCTATTCCAAATCTGAATACCTTAGTTTAGCTATCTCAATTATTGGTGTCCCAGCGTTGGCAGTTTACAACGCTAAATCTATTGGAAAAATGGCCTGCTGGATGGTGAAATCGATTAACCAAACTTCTACCATTTTATCTGACATGTTATTAGAGGCCCAGGGTGAACGCAGAGCAATTCTGCAGAACCGCGCAGCCATTGACTACCTTCTGTTAAAGCATGGACACGATTGTTCTGACTTTGAGGGTCTTTGCTGCTTTAATTTGTCTGACCACACCAAATCAATCCAAGCCCATATTGACAAACTTCACGACTTGACTGCAGAGGTTTGAAAACATATTGATCAGGGTTGGTTTGACTGGCTCTTCAATTGGTTACCTGACTTACATTCTCTACGACAGATATTAGGGGGTATTGTGATTTCTATTTGTATTTTAGTGGCCATTTGCTGCTTTATTCAGTGTATTCCTTCTCTACTCCAATATTGTAGATTTGGCAAGAGGAATAGATCAGTTAGTTTTGTCTCCTATTATTCTTCCACAGATGTTAGTTCCATATAGAACATGGTTAATAGACTGGAGTCAAGGGTGAAGTGTTCTGACCGACTTTTTCGGCCCTCCTTGGAGGGAGAATGATTGAAGAAGACTCCAGCCTATTACCCTCCTAGTGCAGGGATTAGAACTATAAACAGGGCCTACTCATAAGGCACAGTAGTGCATTTTCGTACCCTTTTCCTTAGATCAGGGCTTATAAACTTAAGTTAGGGGATAGATTCATTAGTATTAGTGATAATCCGTCCTTTTGCAAGAGTGTTAGTATACCTTCTATGGAGTTATGCTTATTTCGGGCCTTGTAGGCCTCAAACGGGAGAGACTCCATCTTGCTTTCTGCCCGGCAGCTTGAGAGGCTTCTAGGCCAAGTGTAATGTTTTAGTTTCGAAGTGTTGTTCGCTTGGAGAGAACCGGTTCAGGCTGGCCCTTATCGAAAGACTGTATTTTTCTCCACTCTGAAGACACAACTTCAGGCCGGCCGGCTGGGAATGTGTCCTTGGTACGGGGAGGTACAAGAATTTGGTGGGCGGCAGGTTACTGGCCGTAACTTTCCATGAAAGGACAGGCTTCCATATTAGCGAAAGTGTTAGGCAGTGAGTCAGTCAGTCTGTAGGCGGCAGCTAGCCGTTAGCATCAATGCCATTAATCATTTCCAGGCAGACAGTCGCCATTTTGAAGTCTGAGAAAGATCATGAAACTGAGACTCTCTGAGAAAGATTGAAGGAGAAGGAGAAGTAGCGCAGAGCGATCAGAGACAGAGAGAGACAGCAGCTAATAAAGAGGAAGGTTCCAGTGACTTGGAGGGAAGCAGAGGAGACAGAGCATAGCGGTGCAGACGTGTACTAGTGACTGCTGAGGTGTGATTCCGAGACGAGCCAAGGCACAGACGAGAAGGGAACCTAGATGACTGCTGAACCCAGACTCCACATTACTAAGGTGATGTCGACCTTTTTCCCATAGCGTGCACATTCTAACCTTTCACTTTTCTTTGCAGAATATATGTTATCATATAGTATTGTGTTTATAATCATTGTAAAAAAATACCCCAGTTCTTAGTGAACCGACATGTGCCTTGTATTCTTGTTCAATCAGGGTAACCTGGTCTTCTAGTCAGACATTGTTTGCATGAACGGGTGTAAATCCCGGTCAGGTAAGAGGTGACTGAATAATGAGGGAGAGAGGGACCATTTGATGCCACGAGCAGAAGGTACATACTCCAATTTGGAAAACCGTGCTAACTCATGTTATTGTAGTATCATCCCGAGTAGACAATGAGAGATTTCTTCCAAAGGTAGTCATAGGAGAGTGTTCGTCATTGGTAAGCGGCGTTAATGAGAGCACTAGGTGGGATACTGGTGTGTAGATCTGCCGGATTGTGGATCATGTTGTAAGTGAGCGAGCACTGGGAGGGAGACCAGTGTGTAGGTCCGCCGGATTGTGGACCGGATAAAAAGAGAGCACTGGGACTGCAGCCCAGTGTGTATGACACGCCGGATTGCGTGTCGAGTGAGCACTGAGGGAGATCAGTGTGTAAGGGTACATAATCAGACCTGCCCCAGGGTAGATTAGTCTGGGCCTAAGTGGCCGTGAGACTAGTTGGTATGAATAGGATATTGTAGAAGACCTATGCATGTTTATTGCTATTTTCCCCATCCTTAGGTATGAGATGTACATACATATATCTATACCCATTGTAAATACGTTCTAAGGAGGGAGGTGATTACGTTCCGACTGGGTTAGAGGGGCTCCTAAGAGCTGATTCCATCTGGTCCGAGAATCCGGTCGTTACACGGACCAGAAACTCTAAGAACTCCGGAAGCCTGAGACCTACATTAGCCTGCTTATTGAGACACCGACACACGTATGCAATACTTCAGGTGGCAAAAAAAAGGAAGCACTATTCTTTCTTGGAGTACTTTGCATCCATATAATGGCAGATTACTCTTATGACACTTCTATGAAGAGGAAAAGATTACTGGTACTACTATTATCTTTGTTTGAGACAAAGAAATATGGTGTTGTGAATCCTGAAATAATGATATTGACAATAGAGGGCAACATGTTAGAGTTTACCAAACAAAATGACCAAACCAAATTACCTTAGTAATTTCTTGGACAATGCCACACCTACATTAATGTATGTAGCATCTCTGCAAAAAGGTGTCACAAAAATATGACATGGGTGAGAAGAGCAAACTAGAGACCTACCCAAAAAAGACCAGCCCAGACTGGAACTTGACCACTATCCAAAGGGCACATTATAGGAAATTATACCAGGATGGTACGGGCAAAGATGCAGACAGTCAGATACAAGAAATAGACAAATCTCGATTACCGCTGAAATATTGCATGATGAAATTGCTGTATTGTTCAATCCACATTACCCAAAAAATTGAGTTTTAATAATTCCTTACACCTTGACCCTAATTTCACTTTATCTTTTACCTCTTTCGCTCAAGAGTTTTTTCACTTTAATTTAACGAATGATGTCTCCTTTCATACAGTGTGGGACGCCTTTAAGGCACCGCTCGGGATTTCATCATTAGATTTGTGTCAAATAAACGTAAAGTTTCCCACATATTACATAACACACTTCTTGCTAAGATAAGAAAAACTTGAGCACTCCTTCCACACCTCCAAGTCGAAGGACTCCCTTAAAGATCTCATCAATGCAAAAATCGCTTTTAACGAATCCATTACCGAACAGGCCTCCCTACACTAACTGAAATCCTCAGCGAAGTATTATGGTAGCCAAAACAAATCAGGCAAACCTCTAGCCAATTATCTGAAGATTAAACAACAGAAACTTCATATTGATTCCATTATAGATGATAGCCAAGCACCGAAATTCAAAGACACTGAAATACTCCAAGAATTTGTACATTTCTATCAATCCCGTTACACACCAGAAAACACACCCTCAGATACAGACATATCCCAATATTTCTCCACAATTCAAAAACATATTAATCCCCAATTAGATTTAGCTTCTTTGGAAGCTGAGCTTACACAAACAGAATTGTTAAATGCTTGAAAAACTCTTAAAAAAGACAAGGCCCCAGGCCCAGAAGGCTTCACAGTGGAATTGTATTTACATTTCATTCATCTATCACTTCCACACTCTTCTTTCTTCCGTTATCGCTTCCCGTAATTCCACTGACTCTTTTTCTGAAGACTTAATCTGTCTAATACCAAAGGCTTATAAGGATTTATGTTACTGTAAGAATTATGGACCTATATCCTTAGCTAACCTAGATTATAAAAGTTTCTCGAAAGCTCTAGCCCTAAGATTAGAACCATATCTTCCCATGCTGCTTCGAAAAGAACAATCAGGTTTTGTCAAAGGCCGCAACATCGCTGACAATACATGCTTATTCTTTGACATTTTATCTAAATCATCACATTGACCGGACTCCTTGGCGACAATTGCGTTAGATGCAGAAAAGGCCTTTGATAGGGTTTACTGGCCTTTTATCTTCCACGCTCTTAAGTGGTTTGGGATTGGACCGTAAATCATTTCTTTAAAAGTCCTGCTTTACTCTGGCCGCCAAGGCCACCACATCTACCAATGGCCTCATCTCCCCCTACTTTAATCTTAAACGAGGAGTACCCCAAGGATGGCCCTTGTTCCCTTTTCTTTTCAATTTGGCTGTAGAACCCTCTCTCTAACGAATACACCAGAATAATGGAGGCCTATGGATTTGTATCTGGCTATATACTGAATAGAGGAACATGTGAGATACTACCCTTACCCAAATACACCTTTAAGGATGATTTTAAGATCTCCAACTTTACTTAGAACCCTAAACAGATAAAATATCTTGGCATTTGGTTCTCCCCCTCTATAAAGACATCTATCTCTTTAAACATAAACAAAGGTTCTGCCAAACTTAAAACATTGGTCGCAAGATGGCATCCCCTTCATCTTTCTTGGTGGAGTCGTCTAGACAGAATCAAAATGATGTTGACTCCGATAGTTTTGTATATCTTTCTAACATTCCACTTTCCATTCCATCTAAATTCTTTCAAAAGATTAATTCTATTTTGACTACTTTTTTATGGAAAGATAAAAAACCAAGAATGGTGTTACAGAAATTAACAAGATCAAAATTTGAAGGCGGTGTCAACTTCCCCCATTTCTTCAATTATCACAAAGCCTTTCAGTTAGGACAACTATCTAATTGGATCACCAATCAATCTGAAGATAAACCTCTCTGGGTGGCTCTTGAGACCTCATTTTTAGCTCCCTTCTCATTTCAGGAATATCTCTCCTTTACTCGAAAACCACAAAAGCTCTCTACTCCCATAATTAAGCAATCCTGTAAACTACTATCCATTGCACTCAACTTAGTAGTACATAATTTAGACACTTTTCTCAATTCCACAATTTGGCACAATAAACAAATCCTTCATAATAGGAAACCTATATATTGGAAGGCTTGGAGAAATAAAGGTCTACTCTGGGTTCATCAATTTTTAGATCAGGGCGCACCCATTCAATTTACGCATTTACAAACTCTTTATCATTTGCCTTCTTCCTTTAAACCTACATTTTTGACCTGGCAGAACGCAATACTTGATACTCATGCTAAACTCAAATCTTCACCTTCCTCACCCTCCCACCTCCTTTTCCCATGGCATAACCTTTTGCACATAAACCCCAAAGCATCCCCCATTTATTCCTGTATAATGGTACCTCCGGAGATGCAAGACAAAACCAAAGTGGAACTCTCATGGGATACCTATCTGGGACCGAATTGGCCTATCTCTTTTTGGAACAGAATTTGGACGAAACTTAGGAAATCATCCAGAGCTGCCAGCACAACACAAATACTCTTCTTTGTTTACAACAGATTGTTTCTTACCCCCACTTGCCTACGTAAAATACACAACACATATCTCAACACTTGCTGGACATGTTCCCAGGTTGACGCTGATCTCCATCATATGCTTTTCACCTGTCCACATGTTTTTAATTCTAGAAACAGGTCTTGCACCAAATCACCACTATATTTCACACCACAATTCCTCTCTCCCCCACAAACATTTTCCTAGGTAGTTTAACACCAGACTGGAAAACGAGGCAATCCCAGTTACCACTTATTGATTGAATAATAGCTGTAACTTTTCAGCAAATATCTAAAAACTGGAAAGATTCCTCTAAATCGTCATATTTAGCTTGGTGGTATGCTCTATGTCACAATAATCGCCTATATACAGCACTCGTTCATCCTAACTCTCTTGCTACTAAACGTTCTCACCTTTGGGGCCCACTCACACAATTTCTAGAATATACCGTGAAGAAAACTTCTTTACCTGCTCCCTTACAACAAGAAGTTACCAAGCCTCCTTGACCTCCTATTGTTTATTTATAATTATGTTTAATTTATCATTTTCAATAATATTTTTTTTAATTGTGTATTTTTGACATGTACTGTTATTTACGATTTTTGTGAACCTTTGATTGTATTCATATCATCTTTTATATTATCCTTTTACTATTTCAATGGATATTATATATCAGTATTATTCTTTACACCTTCATGTATTTATGTATTAACAAATAACTGCATATACGAAGTATTGTTTTCATGTTCATATTAATCTTTTCAATAAACCTTTTCTTGAACTTAAAGGAAGCGCTGTTTTGAAATATCGCTTAAGGTATTACACATGCATTATGATGAGAGGTTGCTGACACAGGATGTATGTAGTTCTCCTAACTTGATGATAAAACCATCTGCAAGTACATGTTGCTGGTTTAGCCTATAGATCTACAAAGCACCCATCCTATGTTAGGGTTAACACCCAAATAACACATTCTCGGCATGCATAATTACTTAACACCCACCTATCCAAGGCTATACATTGATATTATTAAATGTGATCTAGGGATGAATCCTCCTCACTCCCCTATGTTATATAATATTTTTCCCTCTCCCTACACATCACTACATACTAGTCATCATGTCTTGAATGACCTCCTTTGGTTGGATGGAAAGAAAGCAAAACCTGGCCAAAGACAGGATCAGAATTTCTCAATTATTCTCAACACTATTTCTACTTTTAAAAAATACAGCTAAATCACATATAAGAACATGTTCCGGTTAGAAGTGTAAATCTAAATAGTTTGCCTTACATCTTTTTCCTGGTAGTTTGGAAGTACCAAAACCTAACTACTACTAATCTACACCTACACTGTCAGTCCCTGGCACAGGCCCACCTGGAGTAGATACATAATTATACATGGGACGCATTAGAAAGTGTCCCACGTTAGAACCTTCCGAATTATGACAATGAATGTGAATAGGCTTTCTAACTTTGTTAAACGGAAGGATATGTTACAAAACCTGAACGACAAGATAGCCGATTGCACTGTTGCAACAAACACACCCCTCTCCAAATGAAATAGACAAATTGAAGTGAGACTGGGTAGGACGGGTGATGGAGATTAGCTATGCCCAAGGGGATGCGGGTTTGCAAGATCAATGTACCATCCCAGTGCTAGTGCTAATATGGAAAACACTGCCCAATTAGTCCAACATAGACCGATCTGGAGGGCAGATCTGCTTTTATAAAATTCAAGACAGCGCGGCGACACGCCGAGATGGCGTTACTGTGCGCTCTATAAGCTCTTTATTATTATAGCTGGCCAGACATTAGCACTGCACTCTGTACATGCCCCGATTGAGACTGAGGTCAGATTTCTAGCAAACATTTCCAGACTTCTAATAGAGCTCAGCCGGACGAGGACCATCACTGGGGGGGCACTAGAACTTTGTCCAGGTACCATCCTAGATAGAACTGAAGCAGTACCAAGAGCCAATGACACGGACAGATCCATGCTAACAGGCATTATGGAGGATCACAATCTTCTAGATACATGGTGCCTTACACATGCCATAGAGAAAATCGATACATTTTTCTCAGTGGTGCACGGGACATAATTATGCATGGATTATTTCCTTCTTCAGGGCTCACTACATAGGCAGAGGAAAAACACAGGGATCTCCCCAGGAGGAATAACCAATTATTCCCTAGCATTGTTAGACCTCTCACTTGTACACACTATACTTCCACACAATACTGATGTATGTTGGTATTCTGATACAAAATGCCCGAGGACAAGCACCCTTTAAATGTGCACCATATGAAAAAGAGAAGATCCCTCTGTTACTTCTGCCGATATATTTGGGTAACTGGTAAGGCAACCTTGAGAGGCTTGATCATGTGTGACTGCTGTAAATATGGAAAAGCAAGAAGAGTAAATAGACACTCTGGAACAAACTATCATATCCTTAACTCGTGAGTACCACGTAAGATCTATCCAGATACCGCACAAAAGCTTAAAAATAAGCCCTTAATGTACTATATGCAACTGGAGCAGATATGCCAGTAGTTAGATTAATATGCATTTAATAACAGGACCCCACTTGGCAATAAATTAATGTTTTATTCAAGCAACACAACATGCACATCAATCCAGTATGTTTTTCAAATGTATCAAGTTATTTTTTTTTGTAAAAGTTAATTACAAACATGATACCTTATTTCTGGAGAAAAAAAATCTTTCCAAAGACACAATTGGACATATTATAATAGGTGTTAGAAATGGGAATTCTGGTTGGCAGAAATCACCACTCTAGTCAGGGCAAGAGATTTACACGCTGAAGATTAACCCTGATCACCTCTTGGTAGCTTGGGAGACCAGTCAGGCTTATCCCAGAGGCAATGTGTAAAGCGTTTGCGCAACACACTCACACAGCTGCGACACACTAGGCACACCACCAATGAAACTCCACCCAAGGTTATATAAAAAATAGCCTACTCCTCAAACACATTAGAACGTAATCACATATATACACTCTGCTACCTGGCACTAGGTATGATTTTTCGAGGAATTCTAGACATTACAGGGTCAATCCGGCCACCGTCATAACCATCATAATTCACAGTTAGTGAAAACAACCAGTAATTACTGGTAAGAGTACACCTAGCACATTATTATGCAAAACATACTAGGCAAAAGTACCAGCAACAGGGCACCACAGTAAACACTTGCAGTACACCTATCAGGAGCAATTCCTAGGTGTGAACCTCACAATGTTACTTAAGACAGCATATCGTGCAAAGCATAATAATCACATGAGGCTCACCTTAGGCCTATACCTCATCAATAGGGCGCAGTAATCACTGCTAAGGTGCACACATCACCGAAGGGCCTTATGCCCACCCAAAACATAGAGACGAACATCATCGCCTCATCCTGGCTGTCCCCACAATGCCCTTGTCCAAAGTGAGGGCTCTCCCCACTTCGTGTCCCTCCGCGAGGTTTCCACTAGCCCCCTGGCTGCAGTTGCAGCAAAAATAATGCCCCCAACAGACCTGTAACACAATGGGGGGCGAGGGTTCAATGTGCAATGTCACAGCGGCAGTAAATGCGCGCGCAGGCCCTGCAATGACAGAGGCCTGAGACATGTTAGAAAAGGTACTTTGGTGGGTGGCGCAAGCAGCGCTGCAAGCCCACCAGTAGCATTTCATTTACTGGCCCAGGGTATATGAGATACCACTTTGCAAGGGACTGACAGGTAAATGAAATAAGTCAAACAGGTGTAGACCAATCATTCCAAGTTTACCATAGAGAACACATGCACTTTAGCACTGAACAGCCGTGATAAAATGCCCAGATTCCTAAAACCACCAACACCAGGTCCGAAAAAATACCAGGAGGAAGGCAAAAAGTTCAGGGATGACCCTGCGAAAAGGGCCAAGTCTAACACAACCCCCTTCCAGCAAAATTCACATAGCAGGGTCCCTATAGACTGGGCCTAATAGAAAGGATTGGGCCCATCATGAGTATAATACCTGATAAATATTGACCTCTTTAAAACCTTACCTGATCTAAAAGAGGAGCTCTTCAGCTCAGCCAGAAACAACACCGCAAGGACACTCAACTCAAGGTTTGAGCCCCAAACAATATGGCACAATTTCCATTCAAGAACTGTATTGAAAGATTTGGGAGGTTACAAAGGATTGGCCTCTGGCTTATATAGTCTTTTGATTGGCTATAACTTTGCTACCTCTAGTATGGCAGCATTCGAGAATACTTGTCAGGCCACAGCACATACTGAATTCTCGTGGAATGCTCGGCTGGGATCATACAATAGACTTTTATAAGAATCTAAACTTTAATTCTTATATGTTAAAATCTTCCACAACATTTACTGGACTCCTAGTCAGAGACGGGATAATACACATCCCGTGTGAGTTTAATTCACATCCTGTAGGAGTGTAACTCCATCAGACAATATTGGACCGAAACAGGGCAATTCTTTCAACTATCGAGTGCTCCAAAACAGCGAACTATCTGGTTCTCTTACACAGAATGTCTGAATGCACTTTGGTTTCCTGCAGCACCCGCTGATGGGCAGCAACGACCCTGGCTAGACCCAAACCATTCATTCTTAGATCGAAGAAAATCTACAGTGCCAACAGACGAGAAGTGGCTTAGAGAACTCACAGAAGTGGCGGAATGTGAGCTTTTTATTTAAAAACTAAACAATAATGTGGCCATTTTTAATTAATATGGGAACCATTCATCAGGCCCTAATTTGAAACTTACTTCCACATTAACCCAACCGACCAAGTGGGTAGAAAGGATTGCAGGACCTGACTAAGCATGTATGGACATTAGTTTTCTTTTTCTATTTTTTTTAAAGTTAATACTTAAATTCAGATGAAGTGTGAATATATAATTTAGACAGATGTAGCATTTATAGTACATTTCCAAGATATGATATAATAACACCATAGCCATGAGAAGATATATGAGGAATGATCATTGCGTTGTCTGTCGATATGTCCTGAAAGGAAAGGGGATGAAGTATTATCTTTGGGAATGTCTCCTGTTTGGACAGTTGTGTTAGTGTTAAAGACACCCATCCACTGATTATACCATGTCACCGAATACAGGACTGTGGGGCAGATTGGAAGTTTGGCGTTAAGCGTACTCCGTCGCTACAGTAACAGAGTACCCTCTCACCGAAGTCACAGTCCGCCCACCAGATTTAGGGCTGGGTCGACTAATAGTATGTCAACAATGGTGCCTACTCTGGCTCCGAAGTTGACAAACTTGTCTGGTGGCCCAACGGAGCATGGACCGTTGGAGGTAAGCCATCCGACCCAATTTAGAGTGGTGGTAAGATGGCTTTTTTGCTGCCCGTCACTGCTGACTGGTGGTGAGGGACAGACAAAATCAAAAATGACTCTTACATTCTGAGAGCAAACTTCTATGCTGTGGAGGCCATTCGTTTTACATTTTTCAAAAATAAAGCCCCAGTGTAGGAAAAAGATAGAAGGGAGAGTGTGTATGTGTGTGTCAGTACTGGACTCCTTATTAAATGTATAGTTAATCCTGAATGATCATTCTGGTTTCTGCCCTTTGATGTTCTTCTGACTACTAGTTGGCCCATAAATTCAGGCCCACAAGCCTTCCCTGATGGATCATGGTGACTGGACTGCAATGCATGCACGGTGGCTGTACATTCGTGAGTACAGGCTGCTGGGAGGGAGACATCTTCAGAGCTGTTCACCGGCAGCTGATTATGGAGCAAGATCCAAGCTGCTTATCAGGCAAAGCCCAAATGTACATGCTCATATGTTCAGCCTAACTCAGTTTTCCCTCTCGAAGTCAGTTAAATATGTTTGTTATTAATACGCTACTGCTCTGAAAATATGCTTTCAGGAGTTTTGTTAATGATTTGTTCTGTTTAGTTGTGGTAAATGATGGTGCAAGGTAGAGCGGTAAGGAACTGTTTCTTCCTGACAGATGCTCTGCACAGATCTCTATCCAGGTATCCAACCCTGCCCTTCCTGCTGCGCCTGTAGCCACGGATGGGGGCTCAAGCGCTCCAATAGGAACTCCATATGTAGTTGTCACACAGCGTGTAGTAAGAACACACCTGTGAAAGATGTTGACAGGGTCACTGGCTCTCATTGGCATACAACAACTGTGGTGGAGAGAATATGTCTCTTCAAACAACGCCATAGAACCAAGTCCATCACCATGGAGAAAGGTAAAACCAGCAAACACCAGTCTGCACCGTGAATGATTAAAGATGGAGCAACATACCTTACACACCCAAATATCGCCCTTCCTCGTAATAACAAAGTGGTAAAAGATTTATAGTGACTTATGGCGAACAAAGCACTAAGAGAAAGCTTGCTCAACTCTGAAATTTAGAGTGTTGCAACCCTGTCTAGTCATCTGGTGATATAATACTTCAAGTATCGCAACTTATGAGATGACTTTGTAGATCTCTCTGGAAATGATGTTGCACCTATATGACGGATAATCTCTTTACCAAAGATAACTTGCCCTTACTCCAGACTCTCCTGTCACTCAGCCCAGCCACATCTCCCTATATCAATTCCCGCACATAGGTGTACAGAAGTGTCCATCAACTTTAGTCATGCGGCCGCTCTTCTTCACCCACAACGGATCACCAACCACTGCCTACATTTTCCAGACTTACTACACTCTCCCTTATATTTGTTTTGCACAACACATCTCCCACCCAGCACCTGCTCAATGGAGTTGCAAACACCACCTTGCATTCCATCCACTCTTCATTCAAACACATCCCGGATACTTTCCTCTCAGTGGAACAAAAGGTGACACCTCTGTGCTGACACCAGACATGGCTCTTAATGACCAGAATAAGTCTCTCCCAGTTTTCGTCCTCCCCACACCATTAGCCTAAACTAACTGCAACTGGTCTTTGATCGCGCCACTTAGGTGCTCCAAGAAGCCATTATTGCTAGGGTGACTGAGGACGCTTTAGTGTATCTGAAGGTACCGTCTGTGTGCCACTGTCGCGTGCCAATTCTTCCACATAACCCATTTCTATTAAAAACATCCCATAGAAACATGATCAACAATTTAGAATCAACACATTCAACAAACGTGATCTGAGATTTTAGATATATAAATGGCATATTTTGGAGCACCCCCTAAGATTCCCAAAGGTCCAGAAATGTCCAAAGCTAACTTGCGACTAATATGGATACTTTTACTGGTTTAACTGGTGATAAGAGTCGCTAATTGCGTTTTGTCACTTAACATAAACACAGTGCAATCTCTTCCACAATATTCACCATCCTTGTTCAATCTATACCACCGCAATCTGCATGCAGTCTCCCCTTGATATGATGAATCCTCGTGGGCCGTCACGAGCACGTTTCTGCACTCTGCGATGCATCCACACAGGGGTAGCTAGCATGAAGTTTCTACTACAGATCAATAATTGTAGCATTTCATCAGAGAGAGGGTCACAGTCCTGGTGAAAGCCAGGTGACTCTTTTAGGGGCAATCCCAAGGGCAGAAATATAGCAACCTCCTTAGAGGGTCAAAGTATTCCCCGTGTATATTTAACCCTACATACTGGAGACGGGAGTAAAGTCACTGGGATACTAGGAGGTGGTTCTATTTATTTTCCCTCCACTCTGCTCCCAGCATTAGGGCAGAATCACAATCCTTAAAGCACATATGCACTCCACGCATCACAGGCACATAACATACCCTTGCCCTCCCTATACTCACACACCGCGCCTGCTGCGCTACTACAGATGTTCTCCTTAGTCTTCAGACACATAAACACCACTCACACTGCGCTCAGGCAGAGTGCTTACCCTGCACTCACAGTACACACCTCCCATCCTGCTCTCGCACTACTCGCTGCTCACCCTGTACGCTCAATGTACACCACTCATAATACCCACTTCTGCAAAAGGCTGCCGCCTTGCCCACCTGCTTAGTTTTCACCCTGCAGTTATGCAGTGCTCACAGTTCAATCAATAAATCAATCAGGATTTGTATAGCAAAGTTAATCATCCATGAGGGTTTCCAGGTGTAGAGAGCACTGCTACAGGGGGCACCGGTGCCAGTTCCAAGCCAGAAAGCGGTGATGAGTTTTACTATCCGCCCTTCTGATGTCTCTATCTTCCTGCAATGCAGGATTCTCAGGTGGGTACTGAGGTTGGCCCTCATATCTGGGGCGCAACACAGCGCAGTCCATAGCCCCTATTCAGCCAAAGGCCAATTAAAAACTCTAAGATATAAGGGACTCAGGGGCCCCTCATCACATTCTGCATGGGCACCCCGAGCCCAATTCACAGAACTAACTTAAGACAAAATCCTAAACTTACTACCATTTTGGTATTCACAGAAGGCACTTACTCATTTTGGTATTCACAGAAGGCACTTACTCATTTCGGTATTCACAGAAGTTAGGAGTCCTAACTTTAGGACTCCTAAATGCCTTCTGTGAATACCGAAAGTCTTAAAGTTAGGATTTTTCTTAATTTAGTACTAGTAAAGTTAGGACTTCTAACTTTAGGACTCCTAAATGCCTTCTGTGAATACCGAAAGTCTTAAAATTTGGATTTTTCTCAACTTTACTACTACTAAACTGAGAAAAATCCTAATTTTAAGACTTTCGGTATTCACACAAAGCATTTAGGAGTCCTAAAGTTAGGAGTCCTAACTTTACTACTACTAAATTGAGAAAAATCCTAATTTTAAGACTTTCGGTATTCACAGAAGGCATTTAGGAGTCCTAAAGTTAGGACTCCTAACTTCTGTGAATACCAAAATGAGTAAGTGCCTTCTGTGAATTCAAAAATGGTAGTAAATTTAGGATTTTGTCTTAAGTTAGTTCTGTGAATCGGGCCCCATCATTTTTTTGTATTATGCTACCGTCTCATAGGGGTCATATCAAGTATCTGGGAAATCACATGAGCTTCCCGAATTATATTTTAAATAATATCTTTGCCATGTGCATGTGTATCCCTACCCTTCTGCTTCAAAGTAGGATACTATTGGGCGGGTTTGGATACTGTTCATTTGGGGAAACAGCCTTAAAAACGCTGGCTCAAGCCAAACCATGCTTATGCGTTGTGAAGGCATAGGCGCAGTTAAGTCAAGTCAAGTCAAGTCAAGTCAAAGAATTTATATAGCGCACTACATACCCAGAGGGTCTCAAGGCGCTTAGGGAGGGGAGGGGGATTACTTGTCAAATATCCACGTTTTAAGTTGCTTTCTGAATGCTAGGTGGTTCTGGGTAAGGCGAAGGTAAGTGGGGAGTGAGTTCCATGTTTTAGCAGCCAGGTATGAGAAAGATCTGCCTCCCATTGTGGTCTTGTTGATGCGAGGTACAGTGGCGAGGGCTTGGCTGGAAGAACGTAGTTGGCAGGGGGGGTGTAGAAGGACAGTCGTGAGTTGAGGCATTCTGGTCCGATGTCGTAGAGTGATTTGTGTGCGTGGGTTAGCAGTCGGAAAGTGATCCTCTTATTGACGGGTAGCCAGTGGAGGTCTTTCAGGTTACCAGAGATGTGTTCGTTGCGCGGGATGTCTAATATGATCCTGGCTGAGGCGTTTTGGATTCGTTGGAGTTTCTTCTGGAGTTTAGCGGTAGTGCCTGCGTAGAGGGTGTTTCCGTAGTCCAGTCGGCTCGTGACCAGAGCATGGGTGACTGTTTTTCTGGTTTCGGTGGGGATCCAGCGAAATGTTTTTTTGAGCATGCGAAGAATGTTGAAGCAGGAAGAGGAGGCGGCGTTGACTTGTCTGTTCATTGAGAGTGAAGAATCCAGGATAACGCCTAGGTTCCGTGCGTGGCATTGTGTGGTCTAGATGCGGAGGGTATGGGCAGGCACAGGAAGAGTAAGGATCAGGAGAGGACCTGGTGAGGTGGTGGGGGGTAGCTTTTAGTGTGTATGGTTGTTTGTAGGGCAGGAAGCAGTTTTAGGGCACAGGGAATGGGGAAGCTGGGTTAGGGTACTTTACAGGTGTAGAGGAAAGTTTTTGGACTCAGGGCATTGGAGGATGGGATCGGGGTCATTTTTAGGGCATTGGGGTCAGTTTATAGGGCTCAGAGAAGGGCAGGGGAAAAGCGACAGTTTTAAGGGTTGGGGCAGTTTTAGGCCTCAGGGCGGGGAGGGGGGGCTGTGCCGGGGTACTTTAGGGATGTAGAGGACAATTTTAGGGCTCAGGGCAGAGGGGCTGGGGTCAAGGTAGTTTTGAGGGCCTGGGGTAAATATTTAGGGCTCAGGGCAGGGCGGGAGAAACGGGGCAGTTTTGAGGGCTGGGGGCAGGGGTATGATCTTTCACACACATGTCCCTTTACCGCACCATGTCGGAGTAGCCACAGGCAATGACAAGCACAGGGTCCGTCCGAACATTTGAGGTGAACATGACGTGGAGCTGTCCAGGCTCCTCCATGTGGACTGAAAAAATATATTGGCGGGAGAAGGAAGCAAAGCTAGAACATGTCAGATGTGGGTACAGAAGGAACTTGTTTATGGTAGCTGTCCATTGGCATTTGTGTAAAATACACACTTGGATGTAGTGAACAAAACAGCTTTGTGCAGCTCCTACACCAAGAGATCTTCAGGGCTATAATTAATAGCAGTTAGGCCGGCGAATGCAGGCACAAACTTCCAAAAAAGCTCTCCTCCACCTGCAGTTTTTATGGCACCTCATTCTACGCTTCTGTCAGGGCAGCGCTGCTTGTCTACTTTGACTGAAAGCAGAAAGCACAGCTGAGGAGGGTGGAAAATGGCAGGGAAGGAACGGTAAGGTTGGTTAAGGTAAGGTTTATTCACATTTGGGACAGGAAGGAGAGGCCATATTATGTTTGGCTCCCTCATTACTTCTTTGCCTCAGCTTAGCAGTTATAAGCAAGGGTAGATGCTTATGGGGACCGTACATAACACCAATTTATAAACGGATAACTCAATTTCACCTCAGAGTTCTGAATAACATCATAGACAACTCGAGCTTCGATCTTGCTATCTATCTGATGTCACTCAGAACCCCTCGGGTTAACACATCCCCCTCACTCACAGTCACCCATCTATAATTCTATATAGTGAGTGCAGTGTAACTCATCTTTGAGTAAAATTACAATGCACAACCATACTGGAAATTCTGTCTGTGCCCTTGGAGATGATGGGTTTATGCAGCCACCTGGAGGTTGGAAGAATAAGATGTATATGTGTCTGGAGTAGACCTGCTGAGTTGCCCTGTTAGGTTTTGAACTTGGAGAACACACATTATTTTTAGATAAACATGACACTGAAAAGTTACAACATTGGAAGGAGTGTTGACAGGTACCACCTGCACATGCAAGAGGGTCATTAGTGTTCATATTCCTATCACAAAACAAAAGTCTGTCCCTTAAACTGCCATAACCTTGGATGAAACATTATTTTCTCTTGCAGCTGCACTCAGCCTACCGATAAAAATTTGACACACACTCAAGGAGTCATCAGCCTCCAACCACTGCTTAATTTGAGCCAGTGGTTTCTGGTGCTCAGCACCGGCACTTAATTATCAACACCAGCAATTATGGCAGTCTGCACATGGTTGCACTGTCAGTCAAACGTAGAGATACAGACAACAGCTGTTTAATAATTAAATACAGAATAAAAAAATACTAATACCTTCCACCTAGGGCATTTTTAAAGCTTTGGGGGCCTGGAATTGTCACACTTTTAAGAGTGTGATGATTAGTAGTGTGTTGGTGCCATCACTGACAGCTCTGGCAGAGGCATCGGGTGGTGCAAGCTGCAGTGGCCTCTTGAGGAGGACCCTGGAACATATTGTTTTACAAACTAAGCGCTGCCTCCAACACCTTTGCCTCCTTTACAAAGCACTTCCCACATCATTTTAGCAGTGCAAATAGAGGAGATAGCGGAGATTTGCACCCCCAAATATTCATACAAGAAAGGGGGTCTTGCCTCTTTTAAAGCAAGATCTTCATAACTCCTCAGCACAGCAAGGGCTGCAATGGTCTTTCTGCCCTGGAGCCTCTGACAGTATCGTTGGAAAATGACATGTCAAAGGAAACATTACAAGTGCCATTTGCCTTTCACACTTTATTCCGGCCACCGTAGCATAGCGCATGGGGCAACAGGTCAGCCCATCTCAGCAACTGAATCTCTTGCACTGTAACAGCTATGCTGTTCGACCGAACACATGTGTGCATTCACCTGTGAAGAAGTTCAAAGCAATGCCAAGGCTGGTGGGCCAATATGTTTCTTTGCCAATGCTTTTTTTCCCAATTCAGTGTTCAAATTATGTCTTCAGGTTACAGTAATTCATAGCCAATAGCACCTTTTCTATTTGTCAATATGCATCACATATTCCTATGATGTGCTTTAAAAATAAAGGGGTTTTGATTCCTGCTCTAAGTATACCTGTCAACTTGAAGTACTTATATTGCTCTATTAACGTTTAGATGTATATTCTTAATTTAGAAAATGGTTTAATGCAAGCCCATGGATGCCATGTTTAGGTGGCAATAGGTTTTATGTGTGGATAGATAGATAGATAGATAGATAGATAGATAGATAGATAGACAGACAGACAGACAGACAGACAGACAGACAGACAGACAGACAGACAGACAGACAGACAGACAGACAGACAGACAGACAGACAGACAGACAGACAGACAGACAGATAGATAGATAGATAGATAGATAGATAGATAGATAGATAGATATTAAAAAGATAGATAGATAGATAGATAGATGTACATAGCACCAACTTAACAGACCTACTTTATTTGCCAATGGTTGTTTTCACTTTAT
Source organism: Lissotriton vulgaris (assembly GCF_964263255.1). NCBI lineage: Eukaryota > Metazoa > Chordata > Amphibia > Caudata > Salamandridae > Lissotriton > Lissotriton vulgaris. The sequence continues at coordinate 427,179,699 of NC_141695.1, read as the reverse complement.
CCTAGTATTCTTTAGTGGAAATGGCTAACTTAGATATAGCCTGTGCTTTGGGGAAAATCATGAGTAAAGTTAGGGTGTCTCTCCAGTGTACAGAGTAATAGGCGCAAGCACTTCCCTTAATATAAAATGAGACTGCAGTTTTTTAACAGTAATGTATATATTCTGTGCTTGGAAGGTTTGGATATATATGTATAAATTATTGTAATTCTAATAAATTTAGGAAGATATTTGATTAGTACCTAAAGGAGCCGTTTGATCTTTCATGTAATGATCATGTGTCGCATTTCTATGATTGTATCATGTTATGGGTTTTTTAAAGTTTTACAAAATGTAAAGTGTATACTTTTACGGTTGTAACAAACCAAATAAAGTTTTAATGACTGACTGAGGTGGCAATAGTTTTTTTTATGCATCAAAGATAAGTAGATCGATCGATCGATCGATAGATAGATAGATAGATAGATAGATAGATAGATAGATAGATAGATAGATAGATAGATAGATAGATAGATAGATAGATAGATGTACATAGCACCAACTTACCAGACCTACTTTATTTGCCAATGGTTGTTTTCACTTTATCCTAGTATCCAGCGTCTGTGAGCAGCCAAACTCAAAATACCCCTTTTACTGCTGTATTTAGTCTGGAAAAAACGGTAAAAATGTGTTCCAATAACATTTCCCTTCATGTCTTCCTGGCTTTTATCTTCAAGGTAAACACATTTCCTAACTTTTTAAGCACTCAAAGTTGCTCCCTTTGAGATCAAACCACATGTCTGATACATCTGGCAGGCATTAATGCTGATCGAGACAAGCCACCCAGCAGCTGACTGCAATGGAGCAGGCATGGAGTGGGTGAGTTCAGGGCATGGAGGAGGCATCTGTGGGCAAAGATGGCATTTTCCCCACCCCACTCCTTTTACACCTCTGTTGTCACCGAACCCTTTTGTCATTTTCTATCCCATCCCGATGCCAGACCCAAAATGTTCTGATTGTATTCCATTGCATCTCATACATTGAACCTGCATTTCGTGACCTCTGTGTACAAAATTATATCCAGAGGGTTGTAAATTGGCAATTTCTGTTTTTCACGTTTCACCAGTTTTAGTGTTCTGTATAGCTCCCTGTGGTAGCATTAAGGCGTATTGAGAGACAAAGCAGACGGATGCAAAAACCCCACAGTGGGATTAATAGGGCTACCGAAAACATGGTGAACCCCCACAGGGGTGATGAGCGGAGGGCAAATGAGGGCTTTGCCCCGAGGCCAGGGTCTGCCAAGGGCCCTGCACAGGCCTCTCCCAGACTTTTTGTTATTTGTACTGGTTAAACCTTTGCAGTTGCATAGACTGTTGCTAAGAGAATAGGGAGAGGCATCGCTCCTGACACAGGTTTATGTGGAAAAAGCTGCTTTATTGGAAACAAGCAGAGCTCACAATGTCTTCAACTCCTGGGCTTGGCAGCACGCTCTGATACCCCAGGAACAGTCCTTACAGCACCCTCTAGCCCTAGAAGTGTCGTGGCGTGGCTCACTGGTTAGAGGCGGCAGACCCGAAAGCAGAGGACGGCCCGGGACCAGGGTTGAATCCCCGACGCTGCAGGGTCGTGAACCAGGGTCAGCAGACTCGATAATTCTCACCTCGGTGCCTACTCTAACCAGGGATCACACTCGGCAACTCTGGGCATTAGCTTGCCTCAGCTCCACAACGGCCCCCCACAAACGCCGGGGATGCCTGGTTTCACCTTGGAGATACCCAGGAGGGAACATCTCACATGGAAAGCCAGGACGGGTTCCCCAGCGGTCTATAGCGCCAGGACGCCTCCGGGTAGCAGTGCGCTTTACAAGACACACACATTTACAAGACACACACATTTAGAAACATTCATGCCCTCGAGGAGGCTATCATTGAACCAAGAGGAAAGCCGCCTTTTGCCCCCTATTGGAAGCCCAGGGTGTTACTATAGATGGAGTAGCACTATAGTCTTTTGCTTTTGTGCAGCCCACGTCCTTATGTATTTCAACGTGGTCTGATGTGAGGATGAAGGAAAACAAGGCACTGTCAAAAAAAGTATTTGCCAAGCGTCATACAGATCAGGTGAAAACTGAGATTGATGCAAGTTTTTCTGCAATTCAGCCATTACAGGGTTGTGACCATTTTAAATCAAAACTTAGGGGCCTATTAGGATTGCGGGCGGATCGCCCCTGCCCGCACGGCAGTGGCGATACGCCCACCAATGTCCCTGTTTCACCTCCTGGTGAGGGGCACCGCGGCGGACAGAAAGACCGTTCGCTGCTTTTCCGCCAGTCGGATTGCCGGCCGGGTGGAAAAGGCACACAATATGGTGGTGGTGCCTTGCAGCCACCGCCATCCATGATGCCTGCGGTAGGTATGCCTTTCCATGGCGGAGACTCTGCCATGGAAAGGCATGCGCTAAATTGCTTTGGTCGCCCCCAGGGGGTGAGCGAGTGCTTGGCTGCACTTGGGGGTTACCTATGGTAACCCCGCTTCATTGCCACGCACAAGGTGGTAGGCACCGCACTGTGCCTGTCACGTTGTGCATGCCAATGCACAACATGCAGATTTTTCATTGCGGCGGGTGCTGCTTACAGCACCGCTCTGCCGCAATGTAATAGATGCAGGATGCGACTGCCAGGGTGGCGGTCACATCCTATTGGGCCTAGCGGGACCACCGCACCTCTGGCAGTCGGACCCGTTTACCATATCGGTGCCGCCATTGTAATGGGGGCGGGGCCCTTAATGCTTTTTGTTTCATTGTTTGAGACACTAATTAAGTGTGGTGTGTTAAATAAATTCAGGCTATGCATGTTTCATAGGGAATGGTGGTAGTAGTGTTCGGGGAGGGTGATGTATTATTGGCGGAATCTAAAATGAAAACCAGAGCACCCTACCTTGATAAGGACGTGGCTAATATTTGCTCCACATAACTAAAGCAGAAGCGTCATGAATTTTTGCAATGTGCACGGAGGGGCCCCCACTCTGGATTTTATCCAGAGTGCTCAGACCTGAGTACTGTGCTGAGGGGGCCCCCTGAAGCTGGGGGGCCTCCCGCACCGCAGGGGATGCGAGGGCCTGTGTCACTCCCCTGAACTAAAGCTCTTTATTCATTGTCATCCATACTTGAATTAATTCATCCACCCACTCCTCAGCCTTTGAGCCATGTAGCTATGTCTCTAATCTTTATCGATTAACTCAATGATTGGACAAGGTCTGGTAATGAAAAATGTGTTATAAAATGCACCATATTTGCAATTTGGTTTCAAAACTTCCTAGGGGGACATCCTCCAAAACTCCCCGTTGCAGTGGACTTATACAACTGGTCACTTCCCCCACCCACATCGCAGGTCACACCCTCGACCCTATCGTCACCTCCAGCAATCATGTCTCCTTCAGCCACACCACGAATCTCCTTTGGACTGACCACAGCTGCGTTCACTTTACCTACAACAAGCCCATTTCCAACAACCACCCCCAACCCACTCTGCAAAGAAACTGGAACAAAATCACCATCGACCAGATCTCCTCATTGCTTCTTCTAAACCCCCCAGCCCACTCCTCAAACCCCGACCAAGCCGCCACCAACCTCACCCCATGGCTATCCAACAGCGCCGACATCCTAGCACCACTGAAAAAACGACAAAGCAAACTTGGCAGCAAGAAGGCCTCATGGTTCAACGATGATCTTAAGAAATCCAAGAAACTCTGCCGCTCCCTTGAGAAGGCCTGGAAAAAAGACCCAACCACCAGCACCAAGGACGCCTTCAAAAACGCCACCCGCATACATCATCAACTGATCCGAAAGGCCAAGAAAACCGCCTTCAAGGAACGACTAGATAACAACGCCCACAACAGCAAGGAACTTTTCAACATCGTCAAGGAATTTACCAATCCCTCGGCCAGCTCTAACGACATCACCCCCTCTCAAGCCCTCTGCGACTCCCTAGCCTCATTCTTCCACAACAAAATTGCAGACATCCACAACAGCTTCGACAACCAACCCGGAGACCAACCCACCCAACCATCTGCTGGACCTTCACCCCCCTCAAACATCCTTAATGACTGGAACACAATCTCCACTGAGGACACCATCCGCCTGATGAACTCCATCCACTCAGGATCCCCCACAGACCCTTGCCCTCACCACATCTTCAACAAAGCAGACTCCATCATAGCACCGCACCTCCGAGACGTCATCAACTGCTCCTTCAAATCCGCCACCTTCCCGGAAAGCTGGAAACACGCGGAACTCTGCGCCCTTCTGAAAAAACCCACAGCGGACCCCACCCAACTCAAAAATTACCGCCCTATCTCGCTCCTTCCATTCCCGGCCAAAGTCATCGAGAAAGCTGTCAACAACCAGCTCGCCGCCTTCCTCGAAGCCAACAAATCCCTCGATTCCTCACAGTCCGGCTTCCGAGCAAAACACAGCACTGAGACCGCACTCATCGCAGCAACAGACGACATTCGAACTCTACTGGACAATGGAGACACAGTCGCCCTCATCCTCCTCGACCTCTCCGCAGCCTTTGACACAGTCTGCCATTGCACCCTTCTACAGCGCCTCAGAAACAGCGGAATCCAAGGAAAAGCACTGGAATGGATCACCTCGTTCCTCACCGGAAGAACCCAGAAAGTCCGCCTCCTACCATTCAAGTCAGAGGCCACTGAAGTCATCTGCGGTGTACCACAAGGATCTTCACTCAGCCCCACCCTTTTCAACGTATACATGAGCCCCCTCGCGGCCATCGCTCGCCAACACAACCTCAACATCATCTCCTACGCTGATGACACTCAACTGATACTATCACTCACCAATGACCCTAGCACCGCCAAAACTAACTTACACGAAGGAATGAAAGAAGTAGCCGAATGGATGAAACACAGCCGTCTGAAACTGAACTCTGATAAAACAGAAGTCCTCATTTTAGGTACCTCCCCCTCCGCATGGGACGACTCTTGGTGGCCAGAAGCCCTTGGAAAAGCACCCATCCCGACAGACCACGCACGAAACCTGGGCGTCATCCTGGATTCCTCACTTTCAATGAACAGACAAGTCAACGCCGTCTCCTCATCCTGCTTCAACATTCTTCGCATGCTCAAAAAACATTTCGTTGGATCCCCACCGAAACTAGGAAAACGGTCACCCACGCTCTGGTCACGAGCCGACTGGACTATGGAAACACCCTCTACGCCGGGACTACCGCTAAACTCCAGAAAAAACTCCAACGAATCCAAAACGCCTCAGCCAGGCTCATATTAGACATCCCGCGTAAAGAACATATCTCTGGTCACCTGAAAAACCTCCACTGGCTTCCCGTCAATAAGAGGATCACTTTCCGGCTCCTAACCCACGCACACAAAGCACTCTACGAAATCGGACCAGAATGCCTCAACACACGACTGTCCTTCTACACCCCCTCCCGCCAGCTTCGATCTTCCAACCAAGCCCTTGCCACTGTACCTCGCATCAACAAGACCACCATGGGAGGTAGATCCTTCTCCTACCTGGCAGCTAAAACCTGGAACTCACTTCCCACTTACCTTCGCCTTACCCAGAACCACCTAGCATTCAGAAAGCAACTTAAAACGTGGATATTTGACAAGTAACTCCCCACCCCTCCTTAAGCGCCTTGAGACCCTCTGGGTATGTAGTGCGCTATATAAATCCTTTGACTTGACTTGACTTGACTTGACTACATTCAGTATGGGGGCTGGTCTAACAAAATTTGCTAGGGCTACTTTTGGGTCCTAATTCAGCTCTGGTTGAAGCCCCAGCTCCCAACATATCAAAAAGATTTCAATCATCCATCAGTATGGGCTCAAATCCATTTACATTGTCACTCCATTGGGGTCCTCAAGAAAGCTCACCAGGTCACCATGTCCTGCCCCATGTCCACTTTAGTCCTTGTCCTCTTGAGGGCTTGGTCGCCAGCCTCATGCTCTATGCAAAGGGTCTACAAAATGCTCTCCTAGTGCCACTACTTTGTATGCAAAGTTCAAGTGTCCCGGGGATTTGCTACATCTTTCTTAACTCACACTTCATCCCATTGACCACCTCACAAGGCAACAATTCCAGAATTGTCATCTTGTTAGCTGGTAATCGAAATATCATTGCCACAGAATCAAACTCAACGCCCAAAAAGGTGAATGTTGTTTCCAGCCCCTCTGTTCTTCCCAAGGCCAACAGCAATGCCAATTTCTGCATCACCTCCTCCACTGTTTTTATCAATCAAGCATTTTTACTCTGTCTAGTAATGCGGCACTTGCTCTGACCGGCACCTCTCTCACCACTCGCTCCAGGAAACTGAAGTCCGCGAAGATTGTAAATGCAACCAAACAGCCAATAGACGCTTCTTTGTCTACAAAATATTATCACTAAAGCGGTATACTGCTTTCATCTTCTTGGCACAATTTCCAAAGGGATATCATTGAATTTGGGATGAGTGAGCACCTGAAATGGTCCCACTGTCCTTCTCATTCACATCTCATTCATCAATTTGTCTCTCCCAACTTGCTCTAGCGCCTTTACGGACATTAAGTTGCTTCATATGTGGCCCAGTATATGATATTTGGAACTCTTCTTCAAAACCTCTCCTTAGCTTCTCTGTGGCCGACCAATCTGGGTACCAGTGCAGCCATTGCTTTCACATCTCCATCTTAAATATTGTACTGGCTTTTTCCCATTTTCTGCTTCTGTCCTACCCTACTCTTGCCCTCAACACTCCCTCACTATCCTGTGAAGCATTGCACCAATTTGTGCTTACCTCTGCACTTGACCTGAACCTACATCTTGACCTGCAACAGTCTCCCTTGTTAAAATCCCGGTAAACTCTTTCTGGTGTGCTCTTGTACCAGTGTCCACCCTTTCTGGTGTAGAACAAGGGGACTCTGAAAGGGTACCTGTAGCAACGGTAATCTGTTTACCACGTAAACTGGTGGTTTTGGCCTAGTTAGATTACCACGGTTTCAAATAAAAGGAAGGAATATAAAAATAGGAGACGAAGGCGGGGAAACTCGAGGCACATGAGTGCCACTGATGAGTAAGGTACAGTCACTGGGAACGTTTAAGAACTAGTCGGTTGCATGTGAACAGAACTGGGAGGCAGCTAGATTTGTTTTTCTAATCTTACAATATTATTATGATATCCAGATGTCACGAACAGATAACAAAGGAGGGAGTTTTGAGCAGCCGGGAAGGAAGTAGAACCGGCGGGGAGGTGAGCGCGATACTCACCAACTCTTATGTATACGACATTGGTGGATGATTTTTACCGAAGTATAGAATGGTAGCACTAATACCGGTACCTTTCCTTTATACCTTCCTCTTTACAGATTCTGAACGGTCTTTAGTATTGCTAGACAGGTAGGATTGGAGATTCAGATTCGAGGTCACGTCTATCAATAACAACACTATAAGCATGAATGTCACATCATAATTAGAATAAATTGGGTAGAAGTTGAAGTTGAAGGGTTTTGTAGAGCGCTCTACTACCAAACGGTTTCTTGGCGCTGCAGAAGGGAACTGAACTGAGGAAGGAGGGGGTGTGGGATTAAGAGGAATAGGCAGAGGAGAAAAGATGGGTTTTCAGAGCTGACCGAAAGTCCAGATAGGAGGGAATGGACCTAATTGCCAGAGGGAGTGCATTCCAAAAGAGGGGGGCAAGTGTCGAGAACCTGGAACCAATCGATTTCTTCTTGCGGAAGCGAGGGACGTGGAGAAGGAACTGGGAGGAGGAGCGAAGATTTCTAGCTGGAACATAAGCATTGATCTTAGTTCTAATGAATGCTGGAGCAGTGGTGGCCAGAGACATAAAGATCAGACAGGCCGTTTTGAAGAGCGAGCGTTCCCTAACGGGGAGCCAGTGGAGAGTTTTAAGCAGAGGGGTGGTGTGACTCGATTTAGGGAGTCTGTAGATAAGGCAAGCAGCTTGGTTCTGGATAAGCTGCAAGCGGACGGCGCTCGTAAACATGGATGCCAACATAAAAGGCATTGCCGTAATCTAGGCGGGATAAAATCATTGCCAGGACAATGACTTTGAGGGCTTCAACCGAGAAGTAACGCGAGACTTTGCGCATGGTTCTCAGGGACAGGAAGCAAGAGGTGACTGTCGAGCTTATTTGGGGGCGCAAAGAGAGGTCTTGGCTGACTTTAATGCCCAGAGTTTTAACGGAGGTAGAGGGAGGCGGGGGAGGACCAAAGATGGGGGGCCAAAAAGCAGAGGACCAGGGATTAGAGGGACCCCCGATGAGAACCAGCTCCGTCTTGTCGGGATTCAATTTTAATTGATTGAGGTTCATCCAGTTGTAGATGAAAGTGAGAGTGGAGTGGACCCTAGAAATTGAATCAGGGGAAGAGGAGAGGTTGAAGATTAGCTGGAGGTCGTCAGCGTAATTGAACGCCGTGACCTCCATGTCCTGTAAAGCAACAATGAGGGGGTGTATGTAAAGGTTAAACAAAAGGGGGGAAAGGGAGGAGTCTTGCGGTACCCCACAAGAGACAGAGCGGATGGGTGCAAGAAAGCCCTCCAATCGAACCGCCTGTGTGCGGTCAGCTAAAAAGGAAGTAAGCGAAGTCAAGGCCGACCCCCGTAGGCCGGCACCCCTGACACGGTCGAGGAGGATGGAGTGGTCGACCGTGTCAAAGGTGGCGGATAGATCAAGAAGAACTAAGGCCTGGGGGGAGTTGGTGTCGGAAATGCGCCGGAGCTCATCAACCACCGAGAGGACAACAGATTCCATAGAGTGAGCAGGCCGGAAACCGGCCTGTTGGTCCGCCAGGAGGTGATGGGCCTCAATGTAGGTCGAGAGTGAAGAGGTGATATGGCTCTCCAAGATCTTGCCCAGAAGCGGGAGGAGCGAGATGAGTCTAAAGTTGGAGGGGGCAGTGGGATCAGCACCAGGTTTTTTTATAATAGGGATTATCGTGGCAGATTTGAACGCATCAGGTACAATTCCTGAGGTGATGGAAGTGTTAAACAGGGTAATAGGAGGGGCTGGACAGTGGGAGAAGATCTCCCTCAGGATATGTGCAGGGCAAACGTCAGCGTGGGAACCCGTTTTAACTTTTCCCAGGAGTGTACAGAAGACCTCTTCTGTGATCAAGGGAAATTGATCGAGAAAGGAGGGGGGCGGAGGCAACGAAGGGCAAAGGAACAAAGGTGGTGCCAAGGGGATATTCTGCTTTATAGCGGTGATCTTCTCAATAAAAAGTCATTGAGGGTGTTGCAGAGGGGTTGGGAGGGAATGGGTCTGGGCGCAACTCTATCGCAGGCAGCAAGCTCATGCACGATCGTGAAGATCTCCTTAGGTTTGTTAACTGCCTGATGAATTTTCTGGGAAAAATGTTCTAGCTTGGCAGTGAGTATAGCCTTTTTATAGGCACAAAGGAGAGTCAGATAAAGAATCTTAAGGTCAGGGCAATATCTGCAAAGCCACTTGCGCTCAGCCTGCCGAAGTGCTAATTTCTGGGTTTTTAGGGCATTGGAAAACCATCTGTTGGCATCGTGGGGGCGGCGCGTTCGGACCCGTCTTAGAGGTGCAACTTGATTATAGGCCTCTGAGAGCCAGTTGTCGATAGTGGCTATCTACCTATTAGGAGGCATGTCTGCCAAGGTGGGTGTGGAGGAGGCTAGAGAATGGCCTAGGGCAGTCAGATCCACCCTGTTCCAGTTGCGAGCGTAGATGTTTTTGGGGAGAGAAGAGGTATTAATCACCCCCAGGGGGGCGGAAAAGATAATCAGGGAGTGGTCAGACCAGACACAGGGGGATTTGATAGGCATGGAGATAGACAAATTGGCAGACCAGACTTGGTCAAGAATGTGCCCATGAGTATGGGTATGAGGACAATTTGTCTACATCCTCCACTACCCCCTTTTTTTACATTGCTCTTCCTCGATTTTGACGTTAAACGGATATGAATTCTTGTCTGGGTTAAGGAACGTAATTTGCTGTCACCGGGATCCACTACCCACTTACTATTAGTATTTAACGCATTTGATTATGGCACAGTTGTACCCACCATATGGATTTCTGGTATAAATCGCACAATTTTTGGAGGTGGCCACGGTGTAATGTGGTCGACAATATTGTATCATTCACAGAGTGCGCACCAGAGTGAATTTAGAGATTGATGTATAAAACAGTATCTGTTCGGCTGATCCAGTATACTTGATTATGTCTTGTAGCCCTGAAGAAGTCGAATGGGATATCACCCTCGATGAAACAAGTGTTGGCTGGGCAAACCATCAAGTTTAAGAGCAGTCAGAACACCGAACGACTATAATTTATTGAAAAGAATTGTTGATATTGTCTATTGTCGTATCTAGAATTACATTGCGATTGATTTACTGAACCGAAAAGTATTGATAAATATAGTGTGTGATTCGGACAGCTTTACTACTTGATAGTGGACCGTGCCATAGGTCCAGTCTGAGGGCTCAGGGTGTTTTTCCTTCACCTTTGCACCACTCTAATGAGAAACAGCTAACTACGCACACTCGGGAGGCACCAGTACCCTACGCATAAGAACACCCCATCTTCTGTCTTAGTCACTGGTTAGATTTATGTACAATAACCACAACTCACTGCCGCCTTTCAGAGACACTGGGGGAGAATTTAATACGATTTTACACCATGTTTCCATCACAAAAGTGATGTAAATCTGCTCAAAATCTTATTTTCCGATTTACTTTCCAGTGCTAAACTTGTTCAGTGCTTGAAATAATGTGAAAGTAATGTAAAAAGTGCATAGTGCTGCTTTGCATTAGTGCCAAGGCGGTGGGGCATGGGCGTTCCAATGCAACCTCCCAAGGTTTCTGATACTAAACCCAATTTACTAAATAAAGTACACAGATTTAGCATCTACAAACGGCACCCTTTTGAAGTAGGCGCAAAGAAGGAGAAATGCTTTAATTTCTCCTTCCTTTTCCGACTTTAGACGTGTGCTGCACTGTACAGCACACACACAAAGAGGGAAAATAGTTTAAGTCACTCTATGCATAGTATTTTGTACTGGAAGGAGAGCCTTCCAGTACAAAACCTATGCTAGACTTTCGCAGACACCCTTGCACTATGGCGCAAAGGTGTTTCCCTGGGGCACAGCAGCTAATTTCTGCGCCGGCGCTAGGGAAAGAGGAGGAGAGTGCCATATTGCTTTGATTACTGGGGGTAATCCCCATTACTCTTAGTCCTACTCGTCCTCGACCCAGTCATAACACATGAGGTATTCCACCCGACAGGAAACAAAACAGGAAACGCTTTTTAGACTCCACCCACCCTCCTGGCAGGTACTATAACACACCTCACCACCAGAAGCAAATCCTGATGTACCAAGCACCAAAGGCCTGGAAAGGGAGGGCGGGCGGGTTGTATGACTGGGTCTAGGACGAGTAGGACTAAGAGTAATGGGGATTACCCCCAGTAATCAAAGCATAACCTCTACGTCCCTCGTCCTCGACCCAGTCATAAAACATGAGGCATACCAAAGCAACCCCAAAAAAACCTTTGGCACACCAGAAACAGAAAACAGAACAGACACAAAGGAGTGCAGCAAGACAGAGTTTAATAATAAACAGAAACAAACAGAATCAAACAGGGGGGAACCCCCACAGCTTGCAACACACCAGAACCAAAATTAGGGCGGCCAGACAGAGCACAATTCAAACGATAATGTCGCACAAAAGTGGACTCGGACGCCCATGTCCCCGCCCTACAAATCTCCTCAAGGGGAACTCCATGGAAAGCAGCCCACGAAGCAGACACACCCCTGGTAGATCTCGCCTGAACACCAGACAGGCAAGGCAAACCAGAGCCCTGGTAAGCCAAAGATATCACAGCCTTGATCCAACGACCCAAAGTAAGGCGAGAGGCAGCTTTGCCCCTACCAGCCAAACCAAAGGTAACGAAGAGGGAGTCAGAAGACCGAAACCCAGCAGAACGTGCAACATAAACAGACAAAGCACGCCTCACATCCAAAGAATGGAGCAAGATGTCAGAAGGCGAGGAAGGAGAAGGACAGAGAGAAGGAAGAATAAATTCCTGGGTTTTGAGTGGCCCGGGGCGCCCCACAGAAAACATCCACTCCCAGCGCTCCTCCAGGAATCCAGGCGAAGAAAGAAACCCACGGGGACCCGAGAAGCCCCGCAACCCAGGGCCCCCGTCAGGAGGAAAGCACAGGAAGCCCAGCAGCCCGTCTTACAAAAGGTCCCACGGAGGTCCACGAGCACCCCCAAGGCCCAGCCAAGGAGGAAACCACAGGACAGTCGTAGCAGGTAAGTGCCCGGCACTCACCCAAGCGTCACCCATCAGCATCCAACCGTCAGGAAACAAAAACAGAATTTGCTTCTGGTGGTGAGGTGTGTTATAGCACCTGACAGGAGGGTGGGTGGAGTCTAAAAAGCGTTTCCTGTTTTGTTTCCTGTCGGGTGGAATACCTCATGTGTTATGACTGGGTCGAGGACGAGGGATGTAGAGGTAATTCCTTTTTGCACAGCACATCGCAGCATTTGCGGCTGCTGCAGTGCGAGAAAAAGTGGTAAATCTGTCCTAGTGGCTTTGAAGGTGTATGTACCATCTGCAGGCACATTTGTGCATTGCACACTTTTATATGGCTGCAGCAGCAGTGAACAGTAGATCCCACTTTTCCGCCTACATCGAAAGAAAAATAACAAGAAATTGTTTCAGTGCAGAGCCCTACGAACGGGGAAAAATGAGTCAGCCAAGAATAGGGTGAAACACTCATTATCCAAAAGAAAACTGAAGAAACACGTAGAAACTACTAGAAAAGACTGAAAAGACAAACATCAAATCACCACAGCAGCAGAAGTGAGATTGCACACCCTATGATACCCAATGACATCACAGGGTGGATGCTCTTATCACAACGTTAGCCCATCAGCCTCTTACCAGTTTCCGATTTGATAAATATTTGGGAAGAGAAATGAGTGGAAACTACAGGAAATAAGCAGGGCTCTTACAGTCTTCTTTGCTCTGCCTTCATGAACTCCACTACAGGGACTGTAAGGGCAGTGCCAGGCGAATGCTGGCCCATTGCTAGCCAACATTATCGCTAGCTGTCACTAAGTGACATCATTGGACACAGATATGAAGCCAAATAAAAAGCTACATAACATTCTACAGAAAGATTTGAACATAGTCTAAGTCAAGAAACATGGGTAAATGATAGGTAAATGCAGGGTCAGGGGTCACAGGCTAAAGGGAGGAAGAGGGTCCCACAAACAGAGTGGGAAAGAAGAGCCTGACAACAGCGTGACGTCAGCCTTGCCTAAAACGCGGTGCACTTCCTCCTGCACCACCTCAGATATGAGGAAGCTTCTATTATGAGAAATTCATCCAACTTCACGAGGCTTGAAGATGGGTATCAGGTCTGCATCCTGCCTGGGGAAATCCCAGACCTAGTGAAAAATGTCCCACTAGCACCATCGGAGATGCAAAATGCCCACGTAAAATGCGGTGACGTCTAATAGGGGACATTTTTAAAGGGGCTTGGAAAAGAGGACTAGAGCTGCTGACGTCAGAGAGGACCCACCCAGGCTTTTACTGAGATTGGAACAAGGGCTTGTGTAATTGTATGTCTGCATGCAGGAAGGATGACTGGCGCAGGTTAGAACATCAGGAACAAACCCTTCAGTACCTCCCAGAAGAAGCTATGATGTACCAGCTCAACCCAAGTAGATCTGACCAACAGACACCAAAAGAACATACTACTATAGACCCAAGACATCACAGCTCCACAGAGACAGGACTGCACAGACCATAGGCGAAACCAACGCACACCACCAAAAACAACCCTGAAAACAACCACGCTGTCTCTCCTCTTACTAAAGCACAAATAAAGGAAACATTCACCAACGCCACGGACGTCATTTAGAGGTCGCTGCTGAGACTCCTGACATGCCCCTTGTGACCTCTGGCACTGACTTTGCGACCCCTAGTGTCACCGGTGGCAAAATCAGTGTCAGGAACAGAAGCAGTCCGTCATTATGGACGTCAGTGAGGGCTTCCCTCACCTCGTTTTTTAGGTTTTGACTAGCCAATGCGTACGAAGTACGCATGGCTAGAAAAAACTTAATGATGTGTGTGTGTGAGGACTGGACCGTCCCTACTCTCTGATTGGCTAGCTCCATAAATGGAGGCTAGCCATTGGGAGAGGGCTCCGTCCGTCAATCTCGGACCAGATTCGGGGGCGTTCCCGAGAATTTTTGGCTTTTGGCGACGTCACGCTACGTCAGCCAAAAGCCGAGAACGCCCCCAAATCTGGTCCGCCATTGACGGCATTGTCTGATAAATGCCCTGGAATTGTGCTGATGATAGCCGCAGAAAGAAATGACCAGGTGACATCATTTTAACAGATTATTGGCTATGTTTGTTGTGACGGGTCACACGGGTCTCGGCCTCCGCCTTTGATTTCTGCCCAGCACCGTTCAGCGAGGGTGATTCTGTGACCTGTGGTCCCCGGGGCTCGGTGATTAGAGGGGGGATGAAAGGCGGAAGCCACGGACCTCTCTGAGCCCCCTTTGTCCCCGGTCGGAGCCCTGCACAGAGACAGGCCCCGATTGCTCGACGAGCAGGGGTTCTACCCAGCATGCAATGGGAGCGCTGACTGCAGGGATGCACCTGTCGCTCGGTTACCTGCACAGTCCACGGTTTCTGACCTGCACACGCCTTTCAACATGTGCACACTAATCGCTGTTAGCTCAGTAGGGAGAACATTGCGGTCATTTACAGCATTCTCATAGTAACATTCACACATAATAATAATAGTACATGGGCCTGCGATGCGTAAATAAGAGTAACTATCTATCACCCATCTCACTAGCCCTCATTTTATCGGCCCAGGAAGGATGAAAGGCTGAGCTCATTTTGCTGGGACGGACCTCTATGGCGATCCGTGCCGTAGGCGCGTTCACCCACTGAGGTACGACAATAACTACGGTACTCGGTTCGGGGCCTGCGGCCTGCGCGAACCCGGCCCCCGCATCACCCGCTCCCATACAGGGGTTGTGTGTATGAGGGAGGGAGGGGGCGCAGTGGGATACAGATGAACAAAGTGAGCGAGGGGTTAAAGGTCAAAGAGGGCCTTGTACGCCAGGGGTGAAGGCATGAACAAAGACATCGAGGAGGGGGTTCGACAGAGAAGCCTCAGAGAGGCTGGGGGGGGCTGGGGGGGGGGGTTTCGACAGAGCAGCCTCAGGGAGCCCTGGGGGGCTGCGGGGGGCTGACAGGGCAGCCTTTGAGCGGCCGGTGGCTGGGGCAGGATCAGTCAGATTTCACGCACCGCCTCGGAAAGGCCAGTAAAGCAAAGGGGGCAGAGTCAGTGGTCAGCGCTAGATGTGGAGGGCGAAGTTACAAGCTGGCAGGGCTGGGGTGGGTAGCAGCTGTCGGCTCTCAAGTACGTGTCAGCGAGACTGGCGGGCTGGGGCAGGGGCAGTCTCTAAAGGCCAGTGTCGTCTGCTCGTTCATAGCGGGCGGGCCCCCCACACCAGCCAAAGGAGTCAAAATACCCCCCGCCCCGCCGCTCTAAAGGGGCAAAACAAGTTATAAAGCGACTCGTTCAATGGGATTCAGAGAAAACTGTGAGAAGGGCCCCCCTCGTAGAAGACCGGCACACATTTCCAGAAGAGAGATTTTTAAACTTAACCTCTATAGATAACCCCCAAATATGAACATTGAGTTTTAGCCAACCTTCCCGAGAAGCGGATCCATTTTTTGTCCGTCCTCCATGACCTCCGGCCCCAGCTCAACCGACTCCCCGTCTAACCGCGAAAAGCTTTTTTTTTTTTAATTTTATTTAAAAGAAAAAATACCCGCTCTCATTAGGCCTTAAAGAGCCAGAGCAGGCCTATAAATCAGCGTGCTGCGGCGCACACCCCTCACACTTTATTCCATTTCAGCTGTGGGCAGGCCAAGCCCCGCCAACTCCCATTGCATTCTGGTACTTGCAGTCCTGGTCAGCACAACCGCAGGCGGGGACTTTGCGGCTGGTAAGTGTCGCGTTTTACAGTCGAGGCAGCCAAGTCTACACCCATACATGGGTACAATGCATCCGTGGAATTGTGTTGTATGTGGAAACGCAGGTGCAACCCCTCCAACCAAGACCCGAGTGTCCAGCGCTGCCATTGTGTGGAAACAGGGGTACTGTGCTGTCCGTGGACATGCAAGAGTAGCACCTCCATCCAAGAGCAGTGTGTGCCGTTCTGCCACTGCACAAGCCGTTTCCTGTTGCTACCTCTGCATCCTGTGCATGGAGGCTGCAGCCCCGGCGGTGGACTGGCTGGTGCCGTGCGCCGAAGATCACACTGTGCGAAATGACTCACTCTGCAGTCAGAGCACGGAAGGTAATTAGAAAGTACTTCGCACCCTACCCCCCCCCACCCCGCCCTCCAATACCATCATAATTACGGCTCCATGGCATTCCGAAACATGTATCGGCCAGAGCACGGAGGGTACTTAGAAAATACTGAAATACGTTGAGACATTTGCTGAGCCGAATTTGCGTGATTAAGAGAACGTATTGTAGACTAAAATGTCAGCTTATTTCATAGGCGAGAGATAGGAGTTTTTCTGTTTTTTTAGAAATGCACTTTCCGATTTGGGAAAAATTCCTGAGTTGGATATTCCTATTAGCATTTTCTGGGACCAGGCAGCCTTCCTATAACCAGAGAACTGAGGCGTGTGCTGAGTTGTATTGGTTACAATACCGTTCTGCGCATATGAGGATACGTGCTGACTTATTGACAAAACCGCTAATATTGTTCTAACATATGAAGTCTGGTATATATTCCCAAAACATGTATTTATTGTAATTAAGCCACATATGAATGAGTTGTATTGTTTGTAAAGCTATCGGTCTTATTTTGACCATTGTATTCAAACAATGGCTGCCCGTAGCCCTTAAAATCCTTTCTAAAATATGCGTGAAATGCATTTTTGTTTTGAGTGTAGATGTGACCCTCGGCACGTTTGGCCGGTAAAGCATTCACCGTTTTGCTGCCAGGTGTTCTGTTTCGTGTTTGTTTCCCTCATATTTAAGACATGAGTTAGGGCTAGAATGTCATTAATGCCCTAAGGGCTTCCATCATCTGTCACAGGTGAGGCTCGTTGGTGCCACGGATCATCACTCCGGTTCTATGCATGCTGATAAGCAGATGGGGCTGCCCAGATATAGTGTCCCGAACTCACCACGTGAGTCATTGATGTTACGGTCACCATTGCTAGATGAATTGTGTCCCGCATTTCCCACTACAGGAGACAAACGCTCCAGGGCTAGCACAGCTTCATCGGCGTTCGCCACGCAAGTACTTGAAATAAAAATACTCAAGCTGCTACCCTGGCTCCCTCCCTCAGTGCACTGTTGAAACTTCCTTCTGAGTCAATGTGCAGTGAGTCTGTTTACTTAAATTTAATAACAGCCTGTCCGAGCAGTGCAGTGCTGCAGGCTCACCCCTCCTCTGTGATGTGGACTCTACCAAAGGACGTAAGAGTCACCCCGAGAGTAACTGGTCTATAGACTCGCCCTCGCCCATTGTCAGCACATTCCCACCAGCCCTCCTCTCATTGGATTGAAGTAAAACCCGTGTTGTCTCTTTTGTCAAGAAGGGAACTGTTCATGCTGTGCACGTGTGCAAGGGTGGAGAGCGTGCCTCCATCCGATGTGTATACGTCTTTGTGGTACAGAGTGCATAAGGCTATGCTAAACAGCTCTCCAAGCAGTTTCCAGTCCCCCAGTGGGTGTATAAAATAATCGAAGAGCCAAATACTATTGTGATCTTCCTCCCAAGGCCAGTACGAAGGACCCCATTGCATAAACTGAAGGTAGAGGGTAGTTTGAGGTTTCAAGCATGTATCAGTGCGTGTAAGGTAAATGCTGCAGTGTGCTTGTGACCCGATACATTTCTAGTTTAGCTAATTTGCATTTTCGTACGTTTCTCTTATGTGAACTATAGTATGTCATATTTTAGTCAATGTGTACATCAAACTGGTTGAGCTCTGTTTATAGTAGGTCTGAAGTATAATTTCCCCACTGGCAATGATTTGCAAAGTCCACACATTAGTCACTCTATCCATGGTTTTGGACATTCTCCATTCGCTGTTGCCAAGTCTTTCTCCTCCTATCGAGGTATTTTTTACTGCTTAGTTCTCTATTCCAACAGATTCCAGCTGGAAAAGGTCAGCAGAATTTTTCCTTGCAAGTTGACCTTTTCCAGAGCTTTTCTGTGCACAGTGGCTTTTGGGGGAAGAGGATTACTAAGACCTTCGTTACAAAACCTGGGAGAATTCGGGTTGCCGTATTAATTGGACATCCTAACTCATCTCCTGTAGGCCCCTTTGGAATGGGGAGGAACTCCAGCGATTCCTGCATATTATAATTCTGGCCCTTTTTCCTGAGACCAATTCCTCCATGTTTAACTTGGAGGATTTGTCTCTGGAATATACAACGACAAGTCTGCTTGCAGTTATTATCATGGGCCTTGTAGAGTAAAAACTCCTGTTTATGCCCAAATCTTGAAACTTGTGCCTCCGTGTGCCCCTGTTGCGCCTCTGTGTGCCCCTGTTGCCTGCTTGTGCCTCTGTGTGCCCCTGTTGCCTGCTTGTGCCTCTGTGTGCCCCTGTTGCCTGCTTGTGCCTCTGTGTGCCCCTGTTGCCTGCTTGTGCCTCTGTGTGCCCATGTTGCCTGCTTGTGCCTCCGTGTGCCCCTGTTGTCTGCTTGTGCTGTGTGGGTGTGTGTGGAGGGCTCCGTGTGGCTGTGTGTGTGGGAAGCTTTGTGTGGCTGTGTGTGTAGGAAGCTTTGTGTGGCTGTGTGTGTGAGGGGCTTTGTGTGGCTGTGTGTGTGTGGGGGGCTCTGTGTGGCTGTGTGTGTGTGGGGCTCTGTGTGGGTGTGGGGGGGGCTCTGTGTGTGTCATTTGCGGGAGATAAAGCTAGTGGCATTGTAAATGACAATGCTATTTATTTATGTTAAAAAAACATTAATAAAAATAATGTCAAGAGCAATGCCAATAGCTCTAACTTTAACAAAGGCAAAACCATTGCATTGTAAATGCTTGTCTCAATTTTTATCATACTAATAGTGAATAATATTACATTATTCGATATTAGTTTAATTTAAATAATGGAGCAAAAAAAGCTGGAATATGACTTTCCCTGGCAGCTGAGGTAAGTAAAACAAATGCTTTTAGATGTATGTATATTTTGTATGTACACACAGTTTTGAGTGTTTTTACGTAAGAGAGTGTTTGTATGTGTGAATGTGTGTACATATATAGGCAGAGTGTGTTTTTATGTGCAGGTGTGTGTATATGTGAATGTGTGTGTATGTGTAGGAATATGTCTGTGTGAGTTAAAGTGAAGGTCAAGGGGCATGTGAAGTCATTTCCAATACCTGTGGCATTTTTGTGAATTCCAGGACGTCCAGGAACAACACACTTCCTAATTCCGCAAAAGAAAATCAAACTAAAGGAACCTTTGTAAGAGGCTTCGCTGCTCAGCTAACAAGCCGCCAGCTAATCCAAGCAAGTTCATGAGGCACTCTGGTGCAGCCATCATGAGTGCAGAGCTTAGGCATTCTCCCTTGGACTGAGGTTAACAAGCCTGCACTTAGACAAGCCAACCCCACCACCCTGAGAGACAACTCTACCACCCTGATTGACAACCTTGACAACCTCGGACTCAGATAGCTCGTCACAGCACCCACCCACTCCGCCGGCTACACACTTGACCCCATCTTCTCCACAAGCTCCCACGTCACATTGAACCACACCACCGAACTCCACTGGACCGACCATCGCTGCATCCACTTCAACTTCCGGAAACCCACTACGCACCACCACACTCAACAGATCCCCGCCGCAGCTGGAGCAGAGTCACTGAAGACCAGCTAAACACCACCCGCACTCGAAGCCCACCCGCCGACTCCACCAACTTCGACACTGCCGCCCGCAACCTCAGGCAATGACTGCGCCAACGCTCTCGCACCGATCAAGAGACCCTCCAACAGACGCACTAACAAGAAAGCTAGCTGATTCACTGCGTACCTCCAGGCCTCCAAGCAAACTTGCTGAAAACTAGAGAAGAAATGGCACTGCGAACAGACACCGGACAACTAAGCATCCCACAAGAACGCTATACGCAGACACCGTCATCTCATCAGATCCGCCAAAAGGGCCTCCTTCAAGGACCGCCTCGACAGCAACGCGCACAACAGCAAAGAGCTCTTCAACATCGTGAAGGAACTGTCCAACCCCAGCTCCAGCACCAACGACATCCCACCATCGCAAGACCTGTGCGACTCTCTTGCCACCTTCTTCCATCGCAAGATCACAGAAATCCACAACAGCTTTAACAACCGGGCCGCCCTGACAGCCACCGGCACCTCAGACCCCACGGCCACAACCCTCACCGATCCCTGCTCAACTGGACCAACATAAATGACGATGACACCATCAAAATCATGAACACCATCAACTCTGGCTCTCTGACAGACCCATGCCGACACCAAATCTTCAACAAAGCTAGCACCACCATCGCACCCCATCTCCGCAAGGCCATCAACACCTCCTTTGAGACCACCTTCCCTGAGAGATGGAAGCACGCTGAGATCAATGCCTTACTCAAGAAACCCAAGGCAGATCCAAAGGACCTCAAGAACTTCTGACCCATCTCCCTGCTCCCGTTCCCGGTGAAGGTCATCGAGAAGACCGTCAACTGACCCGTTACCTCGAGGAGAACAACATCCTGGGCCCATCCCAGTCCGGGTTCCGCAGTGACCACAGTACCAAAACTGTCCTCATGGCCGCCACTGATGACATCAGGGCCCTGCTGGACAATGGCAAAACCGCGGACCTCATACTCCTGGACCTATCAGCCTCCTTTGATACTGTCTGTCACCGCACCCTATGCACATGCCTCCACAACGCACGGATCAGAGACAAGGCTCTGGACTGGACCACCTCCTTTCTCTCTGGCAGAACGCAGAGCGTCCTCCTCCCCACTTTCTGGGCTGTAGCCTCCGAGATCATCTGCGGCATACCCCAAGGATCATCCCTCAGCCCGACATTGTTCAAGATCTACATTGCACCGCTCGCCCACGTCGCCCGACTGCACAACCTCAACATCATCCCGAATGCCGACGACACCCAGCTGATCCTCTCCCTCACCAAGGACCCCCTCACCGCCAAAACCAACTTCCATGAAGGAATGAAGGCCGTCACCGAATGGGTGAAGAACAGCCGCCTGAAGCTGAAATCGGACAAGACGGAGGTCCTCATCCTCGGCTCCACCCCCTCTGCCTGGGACGACTCCTGATGGCCGACCGCACTGCAGCACCGACACCCACCGACCACGCACGCAATCTGGGGTTCATCCTCCACTTAACACTCTCCATAACCAAGCAAGTCAACGCCGTCTCATCCTCCTGCTTGAACACCCTCCGTATGCTCCGCATGATCTACAGGTGGATCCCCACCGGAACAAGAAGAACGGTCACTCAGGCCCTCGTCAGCAGCAGGCTGGATTACAGAAGCGCTCTCTACGCAGGATCCTCGGCCAAACTCCTGAAACGACTTCAACGCATACAGATCGTCTCTGCACGCCTGATCCTCGACATCCCTCACAACATCCACATCACACCCCACCTGAGAGACCTGCACTGGCTTCCCGTCAACAAGAGAATCACCTTCAAGCTCCTCACCCACGCTCACAAAGCACTCCACAACACCGGACCGGCATACCTCAACAGACGACTCACCTTCTACACCCTAAACCCCCATCTCCGCTTCACCGACCTCGCCACCGTCCCCGGCATCCGAAGAGCGACCACTGGCAGCAGATCGTTCTCCCACCTTACCGCCGAGACCTGGAACCCCCTCCCCATCCTCATAAGGCAGACCCAGGACCTACTAACCTTCAGGAGGCTACTCAAGACATGGCTACTCGAGCAGCAGCAGCACTCCCCCCCCCCCCCTAAAGGAGAAGCCAGTTTTGGACCAGCACACCTCCTGAGATTCACAGCACATGCCAATTACTTTAATGGTATACTCCTTACAGAGACGTATCTTTAAGTCTGAGGCGTTTACTTTATTTCCCTTTTTGCTTCTCGATTGGAAATGTTCTGGATCCTTGTGATGCACACGCCCCTTCTACCGCTGTGTTAAATTCATCCACCAGGTATGGAGGAACACATTTTAACAATGCTTCCATGTAATGCAGATGTTCTTGAAGAAGATACAGTGTCTTAGGTTCGTTAAGATAGGATCAGAAACCATGTTCAAAAGGCTGTTTTCCTATTCGGGTGTGGAGAAACTGAGATTGAACATAGTTCCTGAAATCTGTCAGGCAGAAAGGTGACATTCTTTATGAGTAAGAGTTATTTGGCAACCTGAGCTTTGAAGAAGAGGTTGCAGTTCGTGACAGACCCAAGTGATGTTCAATTCCCCTCTATCTCTATCAATCCCATTGTCATGTTTTTTTCTAGATGCCTAGTTTTCTGTGGTGTGCTCACCACGCTAGTTTGGAACTCTCAGTTGTCATTCATTCTTCATTCCTTATTCATGCCTATGTCACATTGGAATGATACATATGTTAGAGTAATTGATGTGTTTACCTGTTGACACTTCAGGTGGTGTGTCAGTTGATGCTGTTGCTGCTTTGACTGTGGTTGGTATCTTCTATATGGAATAAACCTGCAATTAACTGCTTTCCTGCTTCCAGCGTCTTACTTTAGGAATTCTACACTGGCGTAGTCTGCAGGTCTAAGAAGATCTCAACACAACGAAGTTTCTTCATTGGAAATCTGGTGAGAGATAACCATCTAGTGTTTGTCTTTGCATACTAGGAGAAGTCTTAATCTAGGACTATAATTTATGACTCTCTTCCGGTTCTGGAAAAGTTTGGATTTAAAGTTACTCTAGCGGTGGCATGCTTCGTTAAATTCAATTCTCCACTCTTTGACTTTCACGGGGATTGGGAGCATTCGCCGCTAACTCGCCCCTTTCCTTTTAATGTGGTGTTATTGGAATTTCAGCTCAATTTGAATGTGTGGCTGAAATTAAGTGTGCCATTTCAAGAGCGAGTGTTTGAAAATAAATGTAGCTGGTACAGCGCCTTGTCTCACAAGTGACTTCGCAAGCTAGTGCTTTAAATTTAAACTCTTCTCCTTATTCAGCAGCCTCGTGCTCCATTGTTACAAGTGCATTTGCTTACCTTTAAGGAATGTGCTCGCGTCTTCTCTTCTCATGCCATGACACTCCAGTTCCAATCAGCTAAACATACGTGACATCGACGCCAAGTCACCTACCCTTTCACGCTACGTAAGGCTGTGTGGCGGCCATCTTGGTGGAATCGTCTTTGGTTTTTTTGGGCGTTGTGTTGCCTGGAGACAAGTGTAAACACATTGCGTGCTGTTTTAGTGACACGCACACTTTTTCATTACTTCCTTTGCATTTATTTATTGTGATGTTGTTAGACTTGGCATCTTTTGTCGTGTTCCCCCGAGTTTTTGCTTTCTGCCCTCCCGGTTTTGACTCTGTTTTTGCTGGTATAACGTTTCTGTGCGCTTTTCGCACTTTTGATGGTAAAGTGCTGGTGCTCCTGTGGTAAATTGTGTTATGATTGGATGTGTGACTTCACTGCGAGTGCCTGGGATTGTGAGTCAACTGCTACTCTTGGGCCTGCAGCACAGATTGTGCCACCCACGTACGTAGCCTGAAAAAGGTATAAGTGAATAAAGTTTGGTATGCAATATGCAAAACATTACTGCAGCACCTTTTTTCTTGTCGAGTCCTAGGATTCCACCCATAAAATGGCAAAAATGGAAGATGGTATTTGAGAGATATGCAAGTGTTGTGTGTCGATTTAGGTATCGTATATAGGTTTCCCTATATATGCCCTTATACGGCCACAATTCGCATTGCCCATATTTAGGCATAGAAATCCTACCCTTATTTAGGCATTATCCATGCTAACCAAATACAGGCATGTCCACTACACCCATCCATCAACGTCACAATGAGTTCTTGGAAAACCAGACTCTTAAGCCTTTAGGACTTCCCCATGCTTGGAATATTGATTTCTCCAAGAACTCAATTATTATGCATGAACATCTATTCCTTAGGGGTTCATTCATGACGTTCTTCTGCCCGACTTTTACGTCAATACTGACATTCCTAAACACCTTAGAGGTATAAATACACCTTCACTTGCCATGGCAAACCACGGTGCGGCTGCCTACTTGAAGGACGCAGCTCGCCACTGCAAGTTCGGAAGAAAGTCAAGTCCCCGCCTGACGCACTGACCAGACGCTGTCATCCTCCTCGCAGAGAATCAAGCTCCAATGTTTCTGACTCCCCTTAAGGTGTGTTAGAGATCTAGATCCGGAAAGAGATTCCAGCCTCTCTCAGTCTAAGTTATGGAGCAGCCTAGAACCTAGAGGGACTCTTGGCAACTCTGGCAAAACTAAACTATAGCTAGCTGTACTTTAGAAAACAGCACCTACTTCTTACCTAGTACAACATTTAGGTTAGGTACACTGGAATAGAACTAACTAGAAGCATCAGATGAGTATTCAAATTTTAGCCTGTGTTATTTATGTATGTATTTGTATGAATATATGTCATAGCTACAAATCATGCTATTGCAGTATTATTTTATCTTACTGCTAACGCTGTACGTATTGTACTTTGCATTCTGTCTTACGATTGTAGCAGTTCATATATCTTGCACGAGAAATAAGACTGTTCAATAAACCCTTTTTATTGAAACGCCTGTCTATCTATTTCTATTTCTATCTATTTCTATGTAAACTCTGTAGAAACAAAGCATGCACGATTGACTGAGTGAAGCTGTTATCTATTGTTTCCACGATTCTGAGACTGTTCCCATTCTAAGGAAAACAAAGTTGTCATGTTTATGCGGTTGTCAGAAACTAATACCTTCTTGTTTATTTGAGAAGTTTCTAGTGACCTCTGAGTTAGCTGGCACACACAAATAATTAAGTTTAATGTACTCAATAGAGACATACTGACCTCAGTCCTATGTCAAATATATAGTGTATATTATTCCAATGCGCAGAGCTTATCAGGGATATAGGAACTACACCACATGACGCCCAACGGTTTGGTAAGGCACTAATTTAACGCTAGATACTGAAGTAACTCAGTCGTGCTTTTCTCAGAGACCCCTACTCATAAAAATCCATAAGACGTCTGAAGTGGGTAGGGATAATATCTGCAATAGCTGAGTAGGACGAAAATCCTATGTATTAGCTGTTTGGTTTGTTCAACGTTGAAGGATACAGTGTTCCAAAATATTGTGCACCTTATCTTTGTTTCCTTGAAACTTGCTCTGCAATTTTCATTAGACAATGTCCCAAAATGTGGATTATAATACCGGAACCGGTGGAACTGTAACCGACGAAGTCGCAGCAACTTTTGATTATAGAGGTTTTAATGAAACCGATGAAAATGCGATGATCCAAATTTAAGGAGAGCCATCACTCTAAAACTTATCAAACATGGCCTAAAACCAAAAGGTGGTAGAGCAGTTTTTGGGATAGAGGCACATGAATCTCACCAGACAGAGGTATTCTACTCATGGATAGTATTCCTTGAATCATATCCAGTAACTAAAATGTTTCACTTCTACAAAGAAAATGATCCAATTGAGGAATATATTCCTTTCGAGGATATTGAAATTCCACTCACATACCAGGAGCATGATCTCTGGTTTAAAGGAGCCCTAAAACATTTGAATCACATTACCAGGTTCGGTCCACTAGGTAGACCAGGAGCAACATGGCCGATTTTAGCCGGTTACACACCTCATCCTGACATCGAAGAAGTGTCAAATGAAGAATTACTTGCCAACTCAAAGAGTTAAGCAAAATATATAGATAATTTTTTCAATATGTCATGCGGACTTTCACAGTCCAACCAACATTAGCCGTTCAAGACAAACCTCTCACTAGGGGAATGCGCTAAAAATCACTCCACAGACGTTACACGCATTCATGGGTAAAATGCCCACAAAACGTGAACAAATTCCATTCTGGATAGCTCAAAAAATTACTCAAATCAAAGCGGTATTTCCTAATACCAGCCCTTATGAGAAACACAGAATTCTAACAATCTGTTTACCAATGGGGATAACACCACATTGGAAGACTGCACCACTTGGGGCACAGTCTTTGCTGCTATCTATACTAAAACACATGGTGTTCCGTCTATGGCGGTAATGCCTGATGTCCTAAAACAAATTCAAAATGAATACTGGGCAGACCCTGCTCTGAATTTAGGTATGAAGTTTCTGAAAAATGTCGACCAGGTCTTAAAAATAATATTATCTAATATTAAAGGAGAAACAGCATCAGTGGCCATCCGCCTGAAATTAAGGGAATTTAATGTAAAAGAACAACCACAAGAATTAGCCAAAATAATTGAAAAATACTATGAAGAGTTAGGCAGAGACAGTTTGGGTGGGAAACCAGTTAAACCACAACTGTCTGGAGGTCCTGAGAAGGACTCTATTAAACACATTTCTACCTCTTCTAAAAAGAAGTGGGAAAATAACAAACAACATTCAAAAGAAAAACGTTCTCAACCCGAGGTAGGTCTCCTTAAAAGGAGCCCTCTGAAAGGAGGTATAACCTCAGGAATAGAGATAATTTGAGAAAACCTGATAGGTATCAAGATACTGATACACGTTCCTCTCGTACCTTTCAGATATCGTCACAGACATCCAAAAGAAGAGGACGGTCAGATCAAAATGCGTGAAGTTCAAAGATGATCAACACGGGGAGGAGCCAAGCAGGCATCCCAAATGGCCGCATAGTTGCTCGGCTCCGTGAGCCCTTTCGGCCCACACATACATCCTGGCATTTATCTTGAGCCACAAAGGCGTACTTTTTTTTTTTTTTTTTTTTTGGTGTAAGAATTTTATTGCACTTTTTTATCACATACAGGACAAATCGAGAATCACCTATAGTGCGGTCGCCTACAACCGCAATGGGCCGGCGTCATGCAATCATGGTTGTCAGCAACAGTTCTAGTTGTACACAGCCCATCAGCCGACATCCAGCGGACCGGCGGCGTTTTAGCAGATAGAATCCAGTTGTGCGTCAGTGCTATGCTCACTGCCTGATACATCAATAATCTTACGTTTTTACAGTTTTTTTTTTGACCCTTTTAACTGAAATTCAACTTAACAGTACATTCCCCAACTTGTAGTTTCCCTCCTGCATCCTTCCCTCTGCATCACAGCATCCTCCCTCCTAAGTGTCAGTACTGTACAATTGTTCGCCTCGTGTTATCACTTTCAGACGTTCATTTACTCAACTTCCGTTTCTGAATCTGACGTGCCATGCTCAAGTAAATAGGCATGTAAGTACCCCCAGTAGTCTTTGGGCCTAGAGCCGACTGGCAGTTCCTCCTCATATGTGTTGAGCGTATCCCGGCAATACACCATGTCTTCAATCCAGCGTTTTACCTCTGGTGCTCGTTTACTATTCCAGTGGATTGACACCCTTCTTTTAGCTAACAGGAGCGCAACAGCACAGAATTTACGCTTCAAGGCTCTCAGGTGTGGAGTTATACCCAACAGACAGATCTTTGCTTCGCACGGCATGACTACCCCTAGCATTTCGTTCAAAACCTGTATGACTTGTTCCCAATATCCCGCCACTTTACGACAGTGCCATGCTAGATGCATGAAGTCAGCATCTTCTTGATTACACCTGCAACAGTTTGAATCTTCCCGTAAGCCATGCTTGTATAGCCTCTGAGGTGTGTGGTAAACCTGATGCAAATATTTGTAATGTATAATTTTCAAATTCCCGTTAGGTGTCAGCATACCCGTGAGCATGCATGCGGAATCCCATTCTACATCCGTCAGGGGTTCTGCTAGTCCCGCGCTCCACCTGTCCCTGGCCTTGTGTGTGTTGTTCCCCACCGCCCCCTGTGTACTTGCATACAGCTTGGACACCATGTGAGATGCTTTAGGTGTAGTTAAGAGTAGTCGTAAGGGTTCAAGGGTAGGCGGCTCTTCCGGATGTGTCGGGTAGTGTTCCCGTAGTGCCCTCTGCAACCTATAGAAGTTGAATTTGAACAGTGGAGATGGGTTGCTGATGTAATCTAGCTTATCAAGTGTCTGGAATTCGCCATTTTTGTACAGGTCCCCCAGTGTATCTATTCCGGCCCGCCGGAACAGATCCATGCCAACCTTCTCCTGCGTTACCGAGAGGGCTGGGTGATGAGCTAGTGGGAGTGTGGGTGCATACAGTGGCAGGCAGTTTGCTTCCTTGCCCAATAGTCTCCATGCCTCTGTGGTCGCGTTAACTGTGTTAATATCACGGTCATGTAGCCTGGGGCGTTTATGCGTGAGTATATTGGCCAAAGGGATTGGGTCTGTGTCGCCTGCCTCCACCGCCACATGTTTCAGGAAGGGCACTTCATGGTACCAGAAGTGTGCGTATTGCGCTTGAGCGCATAAGTAATATAAGTAGAAGTCTGGTACTTTGAACCCCCCCCTAGCATACGGCAACGTCATGGTGCGCAGTTCCATCCTCGCCTGTTTGCCCGCCCACAGCAAGTTAAGGACTAGCGTCTTGATATTGCGGAAGACAGCAGCGGGAGGTTTTATCGGGACATTGTTAAATAAATATAGGAATTTCGGTAGAAGTACCATTTTTACTATCGCAGCCCTGTCTGCCAATGAAAGTGGAAGTCTGTTCCATTTTTTTATTTTGTCTTCCAGGGCAGCAATCGTCCGCCCGTAGTTCGTTCTAATGACCACTTCAGGGTCCCTGTGAAACCATACTCCTAGATACTTTGTGGGTTCCTCTTGCCACTCCAACGGATAGTCCAGTTTAGTCGGCTGTGTGCTGTCTGTTAGTGCCAGTACCAGGGATTTATCCCAGTTTATCTGTAATCCGGCTTGGTGACCGAATTTTCTATATTCTCTTAGGAGCGGATTTAGGTGTTGTTCAGGGTGTTTAACATACAACACCATGTCATCCGCGTAGAGTGAGATATGTATAGGCCGGGAGGGCATTTGAATCGCTGAGTGATGATAGTGTTGCCGGATTTTGCAGGCTAGAGGCTCCAGCACTAAAGCGAAAAGCATCGGTGAGAGTGGGCACCCTTGCCGAGTGCCTCTGCATATTTGTATGGGTTCTGATATGTATCTGTTCACTCTGATGCGTGCCGTCAAGTTTGTGTAAAGCATCTTTATCCATCCCTGAAATATCCATGGGAATCCCATGCACACCAGAACTGCATGGATAAAGGGCCAGCCAATAGTGTCGAACGCTTTAGCAGCGTCTAGTAGCACTGCCACAGCCTTCGTTTCCGGAGCCAGATAATGCGCTAATGCGAACAGTGTGCGGGTGTTGTGTGAGGTGGCCCTGTCTGGGATAAATCCCGACTGATCAGGTCTGATCAACATTGGCATAAGTGGCTTTAGCCTGTCTGCCAGCAGACTAGCTATGATTTTAGTGTCTACATTCAACAAAGATAGAGGGCGGTATGAGTCACATTTATCTACTTCTTTGCCTGGTTTTAGCAGTGCGATGAGCAGGGCTTCCCTCAGAGACGCCGGCAGTGTCTGGGCCTCATGTGCCGCCCCGTACATTTGTACTAAGTGTGGGGCGAGTAAGTCAGCGTACGCCTTATAAGATTCCGCTACAAAGCCATCTGGCCCTGGTGCTTTGTTATTAGGTAAGCGCCTAATGGTGTCTGTGACTTCCTCTATAGTTATGGGGCGTTCTAAGTATTTCCTATGTCCATCAGCTAACCATGCCATCTCGATATCCTCCATGTACTTCAATAGTTCAGTCTGTGATGGCGAGGGGTGTGCCGTGTATAGTGTGCCATATGTGTTCATAAATTCTCGCAGTATACCCTTAGTGTCCGTGACCACCTCCCCAGTGCTGGTTGTTATGGACGTGATATTTTGTGGTGTTCTGCCTGAGCATATCTTCGCGGCCAGCTCCCTGCCAGGTCTACCTCCTTCCCCATATCGCCTCGCAGTGGCTCGTTTAGTCACATATTGTAGCTCGTCAGTTGCAAATTTAGCATGTTCCGTCAGTAGTGCCTGGATATCCCCCAAAATCTTGGTGTCTCCCGTCTGGGTGTAAGATTGTTCCAGTGTGTGAATCGCCTGTTCACGTGTGTGCAGTTGCCGTCTGATATCCTTGAGGATGCCTGAGGTTGTACTGAGACAGACTCCCCGGATCGTGGCCTTAAAGGCCTCCCATAGCAAACCCGGGTCTTCCGTTGTTGGACCGTTAAGATCAAAGTAATCCCCTATTGCCTTATGTATTGTGGTGGCGTATACTGGGTCTCTCAATGCAGCTGCGTTAAATCGCCAGGTGAAGGGTGGGGGGTCGTAGTGCGGGATATCTACTTCCAAGAGTACCGGACTGTGGTCCGACAGTGTTCGCTGTAAGTGTACAACATCTAACACCCATGAGAGTACTTCTTGCGTGCCCAGCCAGTAGTCTATCCTGGACCAACTGTTGTTCGCCGCGTTTATGTGCATCGCTGTCGTCACCCCTGGGTTACGAGCCCTCCACAAATCTACCATATGTAGGTCCTCCATGGCGTCCCGCACCATTGTCCTAGCATTCCCATGTTGTTCCGGAGTGTGTGCTGCTCTGTCTAGAGCGTCCTGCATCGTGACATTGAAATCCCCTCCCCATATCACGTGAGGCGCCTGCATGTCCGTGATGGTATGCCACACCTTGCTAAAAACCCCGGGTCGTCAACATTAGGACCATATGTGTTCACTAATAGAATCTGTTGCCTTCTAAGCCTGCCAGCTAGTACCACGCTCCGCCCTGCTGTATCTCTGTGTATGTCGGTAATTTCAAAGCCCGTACACTTCCTAATCAGTATGCTCACTCCCCTTGAATATGATGAGTAGCTAGAGTGAATTACAGTTTCAGCCCATTTAGCCCCCAGTTTGGAA
The DNA here is from genome assembly GCF_964263255.1 of Lissotriton vulgaris. Taxonomy (NCBI): domain Eukaryota; kingdom Metazoa; phylum Chordata; class Amphibia; order Caudata; family Salamandridae; genus Lissotriton; species Lissotriton vulgaris. Next base: position 427,148,710 of record NC_141695.1, on the reverse strand, counting down.
GTGCCGTCTCGTTCTAGGTGCGTTTCCTGCAAGAAAACAATGTTGATATGCAATCTATCAAAATAAGCAAACAATCGCCTAATCTTCTTTGGGTTGCCCAGTCCCCTCACATTCCAAGTTAGTAATTTCAGCGTATTACTACCTGACATGCGTACGTTTTGGGTGATGAATTATCCACTTCAGACGTTTAGTCTGCTTACCATTTCGTGTGTGCCTAATGCTATACCTTACAGCATTCGAACGTGACAACGGCATTCGCTGATTGCAAACATTATATACATGAAAGTACATGACTAAGGAGTTCGCCATGCTTCTCAGACACAGAGGTTGCAGTCGGTTAGATTCTGAGTTACCCGCCCTCCCCCCACCCACTTTAGCGCCCAAACTTTGCCAAAGCCATCCCTGATTTAACTTTAACAGTAACTTCTGTGTCCAACATAGTTCGGGGTACACCCTCCTGGGGGTGTCACCAGGTTCACACATCTCCATCCACATAGTGGATGTGGACGGTCGCATGCGAATGTTCTAGTGAATAACTTGCGTGTGATTTCCTCTAACCCCTTCCACCCACGCAGCATAGTCAGTATCGCTGTAATGTCATAACTTTAGTACACCAGACTCCCCTTCGTCACAAGTTCCAGCGTATAGGTAGGGTGGCGCCACGTAATGTACTTAGTCTCTCCCGCTAGGTAAACAGCTGAACAACAGGTCCGGCCGGGGTGGCAGCCACTTGCCCGCTGCCCCCCATCGCCAGTAGCCGGCCCTCATGTCCCTCCCCGCTTACAACATCATTTCGTATACTTACTACTCGAACAGCACTTTTGCGGCATCGCAGACACAAGGTCAGTACTCACAGTAAGTTCGTAAGCGCCTTTCCAGTTTAGTTGCTGCCACCCACGTAGCCACCATAGCCCATGTGATTGTCCGCAGACAACGGCGTCTGTAGTCAGCTGCATCCTGTTAGTGTGGTTCGTAGTTCAGACCGGCCTGACAGTGTTCAATTGCACTTATTCCACATCACTTGTTGGCTCATTTCGGTCTTGTTGTTTTCTTCGTTTCCCTTGCTGCTTGATATATTCCTGAGCCGCCTGCACCGTCTGTAGTATGATAGGTTTTCCGCCGTTGACGATCTTAAGTTTCGCTGGATATAACATGGCGTATTCCAGACCAAGTTCTCTAAGCTTCTTTTTAACAGGAGCGAATTCTTTCCGAGCCTGTTGATCTTCATTTGTTGCCGCTTTTGGTGGGGATCCAAGGGGTTAAAGGCCGCTAGGCGCGCGACCGTCCGGCGGAGCTGACGCACTAGTCAGCCATTCGGCAGTGCGCCCTCTAGCGCCCCCACAAAGGCGTACTTTAATAGGAGAACGATGACTTACCGTCTGCTCCTGAGGCTCCTACGTGCGGCAGACCCTGAGAACTGTCCCCGATTGGTCTGCGGCCCTCGTGGTGATGAGACCGGGGCGTTGACCTAGACGTGCAGCTGGCCGTGACTGCAACAACAACGGCCGCTGGTGGCGGTGAGGAGTCGGTCGGAGGGTGCCGTTGACTTGAAGGGCCGCCAATGGCAGTGACGGCCCGGTCCACCTGGCGGTGCTCCACCTCCACCTGGAGGGGCTGCGTGGCGAAGCAGGGTCGGAGGGGGTGCATGACTCCTGGCCCCCTCCCCAATCTCTCTGCCTGGGCATAACCAAGGATTGCCCCCAAAATAGGCGGGCGGCTCTCGGGGAGCGGCGGAGATTTTGTTTAGCCTTTTGGTGACTCTCCCCCGGGGGAGCCCGCCTCACAGTTTTGAGTCCCGGTTGTGCATCCCGTAGCGCACTGAATTGGGGCCTGGTCCCTGAGCGAGGTGAAGAGGGACGAGGCCGAATTGACTAAGATGGCGGCTGGCGCCCTCCTCTACGGACCATGTCCAGGTCGGACGGCTGTCACACGGATGGGGTCGGGATGCTGGCAGCATACACAAGAGCCCACATCCAAGGACGTATTGGCTGCCCCTAACGATTTTGCACAAGTACCTGATCTGTAATGCTCGGGACCTGGGTAGAAGAATGGCCGCCATTGCTGTCTCACCATCCCCAACGGCCACAGTTCGCTGCCAAGGGAGTGCCGACGAGCCCACAACGATGTCCACGGGGAGAGTCCCAGCTCCGCCTAGGTACCGGGAGCCGCCGAAGGAACCGGTTCCTGTGACCGCTCTGGCCAACATGGTTGTGCACGTGAGTGTCTCTTCGGGGCACATGTTCAATTGGCGGCTGGGGAAACAACACCATTTTCCTTATTGGGCTGTCCCGGCGATGTTGTGGTGCTTGCCGGACTGTGTGACTCTCCTTTCTTGGATGGTAATACTGTGTATGGACTTTGGGAAGCTCCCGGGGTCAACGTCGACACTGCCGGATCTCCGCTGTATATACTCAGATGGGTTTGGGTTGTTGTACTTCTCTGTGGCTACGCTCCGGCCTGACCCGCCCGGATCGTTTGGACCCTCCAGGCTGCTCTGTAAACCGATTGACAAGTGGACTTCTGGCGGTACCATTGCCAGACAAGGCCAGGGATGATATGGTTCAGAGTCTATTGGCCTTATTGTTAACTGACGGTGCATTGGGTATGTTTGACAGGGATTCCATTGCTGTTGTGGCCGGGGCTTGATGTTCTCCATTGATATTCTACTTTGCTTCTGGGATTTTCCTGGGTGTAGAGGTGAAGGGCGGGGTCGGGCGGCGAGACCGAGGGCCCTCCTCCGCTTATATTTTTTCTCTTTCTCTCTCTTTCTATATTTCGGGTCTCCAATAGGGCGACAGGCACGCTGCTGGGGGGGGTAGGCCATGGCCTTCTGCAGGAGTGCAGGGTGGGGGGTAGAGGGGATGGTGTTTATTCGGTATTTGTTTCTATGGCCCTTTAGCCTTTTTCTCTCTTTTAAGTGTCATCGTCATTCATGATCCCTGCAGTATGTTTAGCTTTGAGGGGTGGGATTTGGACTTGTTACGTACCGGGTTTGTGCCTGCATTTCTCCTGATTCGCGTATCTTACCCCCGATACTTCATTCGTATTTTTACTATTTGTGGATATCCTGATTTGCGCGCAGTATTGTAGGACCATGTATGACTGTACGGCACCCTTTTTTTAGTTCCCTATTTGAAAATGAACCTTTCGAATCCTGATTTCAAGCTTGTACATCTGATCACCAGGTATGTCCTGGTATTTTTATGACCCCGGCTTTCGAACTGCTATACCTCTCCATATTGCCTGCTGTACTCCTGCTCTGATTAGCAGCCGGCCGGGATGGTTGTAGGCCCATACTTGTAAATGCTTGTAATACTAAAAAAAAAAGATGATCAACACGTTCAGAAAAACAAACCAAAACCTCAATTCTCCAAGAAGAAGGTAGCATGTCTAAAGATCAGACATGCAGAGGATTCTGAGAACACAACTCAAGAACGGAGAATGGGCTCAGACAATGCTAGACAGTGCAGCAGAAGTAACAATAGCTCTCCAGAACCTGAAGGAACTTCTGGAGACAGTGGACTTGAATGAGTACATTCAAGTTGAGACTGTAGACACCAGGGTTAGTTCTCCACATAGGTAATATTAAATAAGACCCAGATGGAGGGAGATATACCAAGAAAAGTGAAAGCACTCTTTTGAGAGCATCTTTCAAAGGGTTATGACATACTTCTAGCAGAACAGGTCTGGCACCAGAATTTGTCAGGGAGTGCCCACTTGGCGAAGACATCATTATGCCAGACTTCTCCAACCATGTTCCAGTACATTTAAAATATACTTATGCCAGGAAATGGGCAGTTGCCCAAGCCCCTGCAGTATACAAAAATCATGCAGGATGGGATGAGGACTCGCCTCATCATAAGATCCAGTTAAAAAATCAACCAACTGCAGAAAGGCAGTATCCAATTAGCAAGAAGCTAACAAACAGGTCAGAGAGATCTTAGATCAATTTGAATACCAAGGAGTGATTGAAACATGAACCTCATCAATGAACAATCCTTTGTTTCCTGTTTCCAAACCAGCCAATACATATTGTCTAGTTTTGGATTACAGACACTTAAACTTTTGTTGTAAAACCTTTGCAGTGCAAAATGCACATAGTACAGCATTAATGAAAAACATTGTGTGTAAAAAATATAAAAGGACCTTAGATATTTCAAATGGTTTCTTTTGTCAAAACATAGCACCTGAAAGCAGGTATTTGACAGAATTCTCAAAAATGGGGTTCTAGCGTCAATTCTGTCATCTCCCACAGGGATTCAAGATTAGTCCGGGGTTATTCTCAGCAAGGGTAACAGAGTTACTACAAATTTATGATGACGAAGCATTGTCATATGTCGATGATATCTATCTGACAGACGATGACCGGAACAGGCACTTGAACAGGGTGAACACCATTAGACTGGGCTTTGCCTTTAAGGGTTATAAATTCAATGAACAAAAATCAAGAATTGCCCATCTCAACGTCCTTTTCCTAGGATATGAACTATCAAGTGAAGGAAAAAGCCTGGCAGCCAACTTTTTAGAAAAATGTGCGCTGCTCCAACCTCCAAAAACGATGAAAAACTCACAGTCGATTCTAGGTTTCCAGAATTTTGGAAGAACTTATATTCTAAACTACGCAGAAAGGGTTAAACCTATCCACGAATTAATCAAACCTGATTTTGAAATCACACATAGGACACAGGAACACACAGATATCCTGCGTTCACTTCAAGCTGACATGTTAGCAATAAAACACTTACAAACACGCGTAAATGTACGCAACTTAGTGATCCGAATCATTGCGGGTCAATACGTAAAAATGTGACATCCTGGGGGCAGGAAGCAGCATGAGGCCTGGTGCGGCCGGTGATGCCGGGGGCTCAATTTTCGAGTGCCCCCAGAGGACAGACCTCGACATCGGCTGGAGTTGCGGGCCTCCTTATGGCGGTGGACCCCCGGCAGAGCTCACAGTAAGGAGGTGGCGGCTAGGCTGCGTGGGCGGCGCTCTGGGGGACCAGCTGGCATTAATTATCTGAGGAGGGCCAGCGGCTGCTTCAGCGGCGGTCGATCGGACCGCATCGGTGGAGGGGTTGGCACCAGGACCCCATCGGGGGTCACACTGTGACCAGTGGCCCTCGGCCAGGGTGGGGCTGGCAGGCCAGAGACACTGGAAGATGTGGAGCCTATTCTATTGGCGAGAGCTGGCCGCAGTGGTGCGGTAGTTGCTCTGGTGGCACTTGGCAGCAACATACAAGGGACGGAGTGTTGAGGGCCCTGCTACTGGCCGTGGGTCGTGCACGGAACCGCCCTTGGCGCACAGGGCAGAACGGAGACGACCACATAGCCCCTTCAGCGGCCTGGTTGGGCCGCGGCGGTGAGTCAGGTTTAGTGGGACACTTACCCTAGAGAAGCTGTCGCAGCCCGCAGGCGGTGGGTCCAATGACGGAGGCAACTCATCCAGGCGAGGGTCAGGTCCAGACGTGAGTCGGGCATGCGTGCGGGGCATTGACGATAGCTGGTCACAACCAGAGGCATTGCCGGCTGACAGTCTTCGGGGGGCCACCCCTGGTGATCGGTGAACATGACTCGAGGTGGCAGAGGAGGGGGGCCCCCCAAACAAGGCCCCATAGACAAATTCACAGGCCCCAGTGGTAGTGCAGGGGCGTCTGGCGGCCGTCAAGATGCTGGGCCGGACAGTGCCGCACTCATGGCAGCCATAACGCATTCCAGAGATATGCTGGATGCGAAGATAGGGACTGTTGGGTCCGATGTGACACTACTGAGGCAAGACTTGAGGAACGAGGTGTCCCGCTTCACGGAAGCTGAAACGCGCCTCTCCGGAGTAGAAGATGACACCGAGGCCCTGAAGCGTAAAATGGCAAATATGGAAACAGTACAGAAAGGCCTCGCTCTCCGTGTGGAGAACGCGAAGGGGCACGCCAGGCTGAACAACCTGCGCTTTGTGGGACTGCCCGAAGGATGTGAGAAGGGCAACATGGAGGGTTTTTTGACACAGTAGCTGGAGGGTTGGCTCCCCCCGAACTCATTATCCCGTTGTTTTGTGATTGAGCGGGCGCACCGGGCCCTCATGCAGAAACCGCCGGTGGGGGCACAGCCATGACCAGTGATCGCTAAACTCTACCACGACCGGTGGTAGAGTTTAGCGATCGGGACGTCATCCTAAAAATTGCCAGAGAGAAGGAACCGTTGCTTTATGAGAACCAGCGCATCATGATATTCCCGGCCTATACTCGCATGGTACAGCAGCAGCGGCAATCTTTCATAGCGGCCAAGGCCTGTATGCGTGAGCTGAAAATTTCCTATGCCTTACTGTATCCGGCACGCCTGCGGGTGGTGTTCCAGTCCCGGACTCACTTCTTCGACACCCCGGAGGAGGTGTTCAAATGGACAGATGAGACAGTACCAATCAGGGCACACACACCTTCGGGGTTGGAGACGGACTCTACTCAGAGCGGGACGCAGCCACTGGCCTCTCGAGGGACTCGGCGAAAGGGCAATTGGAGGTCCCGGTCCCGGCAGCGTTCAACATGCGGGAGTGCATCCGAGAGGGGAAAGGGGCCCCCTGACAGTCGAGTCAACAGAACCTGATAGCGGTGTCTGCTACGAATTGGGAGTACTATCGAATGCAAGCTTGAATATTCTGCTCTGCATTAGTGTATAAGTGTCTCTTTCTATTCCCGCAGGTTGGTCCAGTTGTGTGGTTAGGTGGCTCTGTGGGAGCTGATTCCATGGCCCATGAGATTAGAGGAGCGCTAGGGAGCGGGGTGGGGGTAAGGTCTGGGCAGGTGGCTCCCCGAGGAGCGGGTAGGTTGAGGGTGACTGAGGGATTGAGGGTTGGGTGCCTGCTATGCCGCGACAGATACATCAACGTTTCTGAGATAGGGGGGGTGGGGGCAGTGGGACAGGGGGGTTGTTAGAGTTTGGGATTGGGGATCGTTGGTGGGGGGGAGGGTTCGCATGGTCTCATGGGAGTCAGGAATGTTGATTAGTGTGCGCAGACAAGGCCTAATGACTGGGCGTTCACCTTCGATGTCCCCTAATGGCTGGTTCTGAGCATAGAACACAGGGGTCCAGGAGCACTCTTAGGGTCCTCAGTTGGAATGTACGAGGTGTCCTGGATAAGATCAAGAGGGGGGCAGTACTATGGCAGGCTAAGAGGGCAGGCGCAGATGTGCTACTACTCCAAGAAACACACCTAATGGGCACAAAATGACTATGCCTACAGCGGTATGGGTATTACCATGTGTTTCACGCGGGCTTTATGAGAGGCTCTAGGGGAGTGGCTATCCTCATACATCGCAGGATCCATTATGTTCATGCAGCGCAATGGGATGATGTACAGGGCCGCTATATCATTATCAAACGTACCCTAGGTGAGGAACCGCTGGTGTTAGGGAGTGTTTATGCCCCTCCCCCTCTGCAATGGTCGCTGGTTGAAAAACTGGTTGGGGTGTGGGCAGACATCCCCGATGCCCTACAAATCGTAGGAGGTGATTGGAACGATGTTATGGACAGCTATAAAGATAGGTTTCGCCCGGGGAGCGGTGGGGTTGTTGGCCCCTCTACTAAACCTCTGGACATGGCACGGGGTCTCAATTGGGTGGACACCTGGCGGCACCTACACGTTGCTACGAGGGGGTACACCTATGTTTCTATGGTCCATAAATCCTTTTCTAGGCTGGATTACCTATTTGTCCCAGGTGCAGAGATACAGAGGGTGGAGGCAGCAGAAATCCTGCCCCGAGGGCTCTCGGACCACTCCCCTATTACAGTGGATGTTGGTTTAGACAAGGAGAGGCGGCCATTCAGGGGGCGCCTTTCCATGTGGCACCTGCAGCAGCCAGATTATCAGGAGCACATGGACGAGGCCATTGCCAACTTCCTGACTGAAAATGTAGGGACAGTAGCGGAGATTGGCACGTTGTGGAAGGCAATGAAGCCAGTGCTCAGGGGAGTAGACATAACATGGTGCGCTGTGGCGCGGAAGAAACGTAGGGAGAACCTGGTTCGGGTCGAGGCCGACATTGCAGCATTAGAGCTCTTAGGGAGTACGGAGGGTGGGGCGCGAGCGGCAGGGCAGCTTCTTTTAGCGCAGCAATCCCATGCGTCCATTCTGATGGACGAAGCCAAACAGATATGGCTGGCCACCCGCAGCCGGATCTACCAATGGGGAGACAAGTCCGGGACAATGCTCCACCGGCTCTGCCAGGGTACATTCCAGGCCCAGATCCTGCCTTGAGACTTAGACGCTGAGGAGACCCCGGTCACGGATCCCAATGCATTGGTGGAGGGGTTTGCCTCTTACTATGCCAATCTGCACGCTTCGAATGAATGTCTCCCGGCCGACATTGTGGATAAATTCCTAGCAGACATGCCGCCGCGTTCGGTCTCGGATGAGGTGCGGGACCTTCTGGACCTCCCCTTAACAGAGGAGGACCTGGGTACTGCACTGAGCGAACTTAACACTGGTAAACCGCCCGGGCCCAACGGGTTTCCCAGTAAATTTTATAGGAAATATCACCTACAGCTAGGGACTCATTATAAAATGGCTGTGGAGGAGGCACGAGAGCGGGGCAGCCTTCCACTGGACTGGAGGCACGCGGAAGTGGTTGTCTTCCATAAACCTGGCCCGCATGCCGTTGACCATATACGGTAGGTCGGCCATTTTTAAAATGGTGGCCTTCCCTAGACTGCTGTACTAACTGCAGAATCACCCTTACCCGATACCCTCCCAGTGGTTTAGGCAGGTCAATGCGGCGCTCGGGCAGTTCCTGTGGACAGGGGGCGCAGTACGGGTCGCAGTGCGCACGTGCTTCCTCTCCACCTATTGTGGTGGTTTGGCGACATCTGACATCCTCTCCTACTACCAGGCATCCCATCTGCTCATTCATAATGATTGATGGTATGGGGATAGGAGAGTAAGCATGGGCGAATTTTGCGAATTCGCGCTTCGCGAATTTGCGTATTCACAAATTCGCAAAATCCGCGAACTCTTGCGAATTTGTGGATTTTTTTTTTGTATTCATAAGGGTTTCTGCCAGTTTGCAAGGGTTTTGTACAAGTTTGCAAAGGCGAACTTACTTGTCGGGTTGCAACGGTCGCGACTATGTTGTTTCTACGTCTGATTCATCACAGCACCCTCTGTTTCACCACTGCCACCCTCTGGTTCACCCATGCCACCCTCTGGTTCACCCATGCCACCCTCTGGTACATCACTGCCACCCTCTGGTTCATCACTGTAGATTATGGGGGGAAAGGGCAGCACACCTGCACTGCTTCAACTGACATAAATTAATTTGGGGATGATTAATGTGTCACTCCGTCTGGCACCTGCTTCCTTATCTGTAATTGCTTTCTGTTGCAGTGCAATTTTTTTTCATCCCGCAAAGTGTGCGGCTCGCTAGTACGAGTTCGCGTGTGATCGCGAGGAAAATCTCGCGCGAATTTAACCACGCAGTCGTGAACGGGCGCGGCCATTTTGTTTTTCATTCATTGCTATGGTTCTGGGCATGCTTTCTGTATCCTCTGTCAATCTCTGCCATCCTTTGCTTGTTTGAAGTTTATGTGGATCTATTTTACTTATTATCTATCCCTCTATTTTTCTAGCTCTATATATTTGTTTTTTCTGCTACTTTTGGTTAATTTTAAACTACTTTTTTGAACTCTTTTCTTTTCTTCTTCCCTATTCTATTTCTTCTTTATTATTTACCTTTCTGCCCAGACCATGGTAAAGGGAGCCGGGAAGCAGCCTGAGAAGAGGAAGGGTCCCGCACCCCGTGCCCGGCTCTCATGCGGGCGTTTGAGGGGGGAGACAGTCACAGCCCGGGAGATCTTTAGCGCGGAGGAGGTGGCCGCACTAGTTTTTTATGTCCAGCGCCGCCTCCCGAGGACCATCATGGCAGGCGGCAAGATCGCTTGCGGCTACGGGGTTCGGGAGCGCCGGAAGCGGTGGGAGAAGGTGTGCCAGGCCATGTACCAACACTCTCGGTCCGGCGCACCTACAACCAGGCCACCCACCGTTGGACGGATCTCCTGGACCAGGAACACGACTTGATCGACCTGCTCGGCCTCGAGATTCCCGGCTTGATGAGTAGTAGTAGCTATTTCTTCACTACTCTGTTTTCTCCTGCTCTGTGTGTTATTATATTGCACATTTTTTTTTTTTACCAAGAGCAATAATGCTGTTGATTACATTGTAGGTAAATTATATTTCAAAATCTTCTGTGCATTTCAGGTGCACTGCTCTCCTTCTCAGTAGCGTTGCTACTATGCTTATTTGTTTTCGATTTTGTGTTCATTTCATTGGCCTGAGAAATTATGTATGAGTGTAGTTTAAAGAACTGCGTAATGCTAGACACTAAGCGTCAGATTTTTAATTACCGGCGCATCCCTGCAAAGTAGCACGGATGCGCCAGTAATTGTGCGCCACGCCACCACCACCCATGGTGCGCCGTATTTACAATGCGGCGCACCATGGGCCCAAAACGTCACCGAAGCGTTACGCATCTGTGCCGTAAAGGCGGCACATTGCTGGAGTTGCGTCGCAACGATGGCGCAGCTCCAGCAATGCTCTGGGGTGCCCTATCTCCCCAATGCTGCGTCAAGCCGTATGTCTGCTTCAAGCAGGCGCAGGGTTTGAGTCACGCATCATTGTCCTAAAAGTGACTGATTGAAATCTTGTAGATTTCCCTCAGCCACTTTTAGGATGCGTTCCTGCGCAGGAACATCCTCCCTTGCGCCGGAACGCCCCCTGATGGCGCAGGGCTTTACAACGTGATGCATCTCCCATATGCGTCACATTGTTAATATACGCCGCACCATGGCGCCACTTTTGTTCTGCCGCTGCGTCACAAAAGTCACGCAACAACTGAGCAAAAGAGCCGCAAGGGGCTTGTAAATCTGCCCCTACAGACTCAAGTCCAGTCCTTCCTTTGTACACCTGGCAATAAGAAGAAATAGTGGTGGTAGATTGATAGTTTGAGTATGTTAATGACTGGTTAATGTAGTAGGAAACTTTTTAGTGTTGTCGCTGATCTGCAATCACAATGGAGTTTGTCTTTCACTTCGCGTGCTGCGGACTGCTGCCTGCCAGTCCTAGGCGAACCTTTTTTAGTAGTTTGTTTAGTGAGTTACATAACTTTCCAAGTTGACGGTCCGCAAATCAAGCAATACTAACATTGTGGAAGACCACAAGAGATAGGTCCATATATCCCGTGGAATAGTTGTCTATTTGCTATTTCACCAAAATATTTTGTTATTGTTCTTTTGTAATGTTTGATTTGGTTGACAACAATCATCCATGTTTTCGGGTCTTTCTTTCTTTCATGTTATACATCAGCTCCCCCCAGGGGCAAGAGGACATTGGAGGAGGCTGCTGCTGCTGAACAAGGCCAGGATCGGTCAGGCGAGGGCTCCTTTGCTGGCCCGGTAAGCTTTAATTTTAATATAGAGTACCTATTTTTTCGTAGCGTTCCTCATTCGATTTTTTCTAAATCGTCTTTGATCTTCTTGTAGACTGTATCTAAATTCTTATCCTGCCTCGACTATGACTCCCTGTGGTATTACTAGATTATTCTTGTTAGTCTGTCTGTGTAGCTAACTAAGATTGCACATTTGGCAAAAGGTGTTAAACGAAACTCCCATTATAGTCAGCAATAGCTCTATGCACTGAGTTCAGTCCTCTGGGATTGTCCATAATGTCTTTTCAAGTCTTCTAAATGTTTATGCTTTGACAATTACCAACAAAAAGGTGAATGACCACCAAGAAAGAATAAGATACTACTTTACTTTTGGTTTGGATAGGAGGACAATCCATACTACTACTGTTGCAGGGACAAATCTGCACAAACAGAACTATGGACACTAAATAGTGCATTGTTTATCAATTATAATAGGCGCAGGTAGACTTTCCACATACCTCAGTGATATCAATCTTTGAAGAACCACCAATCTCCTTACTGACTACATAGTGTGGCAGAGTCATTTAGCTCCCGAATTCATCGATGATTGATCCCCAATGATTATCCAACGAAGGACAAGAGTACGGAGTCAGAGTCCAGAAGTGTCAGAGGCACGGACTCATGCTTGCAAATTGCAAAACCTTTTGCTCATTCACTCTTGACCAAAAACCACAGAGTCTATTTAAGTTTTAAAGCTTTATTAAAAGTAAAAATATTTACTAAAATCAAGCTTGTCATAAAACATAAACGGTTGATTAAAAATGGAAAAGTGCTTATAGTGATTTATTTCACACATTTATTGTGGGCGAGCCAAGCCCTCACCTGGTTTGAACTTTAATTTTTCTTTTTGGTGCTGAATCGTTGGTCCCTCTGTCCTAGTGGTGATGATGATTTGTTCTTAGAAGTGAAGCTTCTGTCTGTTATGAGAAAAATGGTGCGTGTTAAAAAGCAAGCATTCATCAGTTGTGCCAAAAAGTGCAGCAAGACAACACCCTTCCCTGGAAAAAGGGACATTTTTACTTTAGAGTAGACAGTCACAAATTATTAGATTGGTTTCTGTATTCACATTTCTTCTTTCCTAGACAAAATACTAGTGAGTGGTGTATGTCTATGACATCTAACATTCTTAAATGTACTTTGTAGGTGGAACATCTGGTGCTGGGCCCAGCGCGGAGTTGGAGGAGGAAAGCTCTGGGGAGGAGGCAGTGCAAGTGCCGGACCAAACTGCTGTGCGGGTTGCCACGGTAGGGGCGGGCAGTGGTAAGCTCTTATATTCCTTACTTATTGAGATTGCAGACTGCATAGTGTGCTCCCCTTGAGAAAATGTAAGGTTTGTCCAGATGAGATACATGAAGAAGAATGATTGACATATAGTTTGAATGGATGGATGCCTGGACCATGGTACTATCTGACTCTTAGATAGCATATGTATATCTAGAGAGAGTAGACGGTCACTGGATGAACTAAGTGTTACTTTGAAAAGCATGTAACACCGCACCCGCACGTCCGTCCCAGTGTAGGAAAGGCAAGGAAAAGAAGTTTTAATTTTGTCCGAATACTACCATGAATAGTAGCAGTAGTTTGTATTGCATGCACAGCATATATCCGGCTATTACGATAGCCACTCACTACCTCTGTTAATAAGTTTAGTAGAACTCAGTCATTCATGTGTGGATGTATCACTGTTCACTCAATAAAAAGCAAAGCACCTAAAGTCATACCATATGTAAGCAAATACATACCATGTGCAGTGATAGATAATCAGATTATTTATCTTCTTCATTTTCCTTTTCTAGTATTCATTGGCACTGTAGGGTGAAAGTTAAATTAATTAAGCAGTAGCCCTTGTAACAGAGTATTCTCAGTGCCACCCATAATAGAAAGTAAGAGCATCACCACCTGCATGTACTGGACTGGTACAGTAACGCAAGTCTGTCTCACTCATCATGGCTGGCGTCGGTTTTTCTCAGGTGCAAGTTGACTGCGCTGGCATTATGCCGGCTTGCAGAAGTTAACGTACCAATTTTGCTAAACAAGAGAGAAGAAGAAGAATAAGACTGGTGTACTGTCATAGTCGACTCTAATGGAGTGAGTCCATAGTGCTCGTAGAATTGATTCCTTAAACTCCTACTAATGTTAGAGCAACGATGAAGAAGTGGGAGGTTAGATAGATACTGGCCACAATAGTTATGTACTGCGCTTGCAAGTTGCTAGTTCTACTGTGACACAACTTTCTGCTGAATCATTTTGTGTTAATCTTAAAGAGCATTGGTTATAGACTATGTCTTTCTTTCTTCATATAGATGCTCCTTCCAACCCAACACGGAAGGAGATGGCTAAAAGGGCCCGGCAACTGGGGCTGGAGGCCACTGTCGCCGAATATCGGCGGCTGGCGGCCCAGAAGGAGGAGGACACGCAGACTAGTACGTCAACAACATCCACGGCGACACCTGCATCCTTCTCCGCGCTCCCTGGGTCAGCTAGTCAGCGCAGCAGGTCTCCAGCGGTACGGAGCCTGGGTACCGCAGCCACCCGCCACCGCCGAGCAGCAAAGAAATCAGCTGCCCCCCACAGCAGTTGCAAAAAAAGGATGCACCGCCTTTCCCTGAGGGTTTCCTACCTCGAGCAGGAGCTCCTCAACACCAAAACCCTGCTCGAGACCCTCCGCAAGGAGCATGCCGACCTGGCCCGAAAACTCAACAGCAGCCAGCAGTAGAAGGAAACTGTCCCTTACCCCTTTTTTAAAGACTTCTGGGGGGTGGGAATTGGGAGTTGGGTTTTTTACATTTTTGGACTTAGTTTTCAGGGACATTCGTTGGGGTTCAGGAGGGGGGGTGGATTGGGTCTTGCGGGAGATTATTTATGTTAGGGATATATAAATATACTTTAAACTTTATCTTAGCATACGTGTTTTTTATTGCTTTTGAGGCTGGTGGGTGGGGGTTTACCAGTTCAGAAACTTAAGTGGCATCTTGATTCAAGTTGTGTAAGTACTAATGGCCCAAATGTTTTCAAAACTAAGTGCCTCTAACAGAGTAAGTGAATTCAATAGTCCTAGGTCCGTCAGTCTCTCGTCTCTCCTAATACTCCATTATAGTACCTCCCCCCAAACGCTTATCTTAGCTGTAATTTGTGTTTGGAAATAGGGCTAGGCACAGGGCTGGCTGCACAGGAAATGGCGATTAAGGTTGGCAATCCTGAGCGGATGAAATGTCATCATTGCGGTGGTACTTGTGGTGTTACACAGTGGCAGTTGCAGCATCTAAAAAAAAAAGAAAATGAAACCTTGTTTGTCCTTACCGTAGCATTAGAACGGTACGATAGAGAATATAGCAGGTGACAGTATTGAAAGTATAACTAGTACTTGCGTTGAATTTCTTTGACATTGGCTACTACTACAAGAAATAGTACTGAAGGTGAAGGACAAAGCAGTGTAATAATTTGCCACGTCTAGGAGGAGGATGTTCTTGATGACCAATCAAGTTGATGGCGCACATGAAAATCTGCTTTCATTTGCCAATAGTGACTGAGTGTCAAGCTGAGTAAGAATAGAATATATCCTCGGATTCCTTCACCAGCCTGTTGCTATGACTTTATCCTCCCCAGCAAGTGTGTGGAATTATTGCTGTTAATTAGTTACACATCAATCAAAACCAAACAGCCTGGAGGAAGAGGGTTAGGGTTTGGAAAATGGATGGGAATGGGGGATTTTGGGAAAGTTTTGTTGAGAGAAGAAAAAAAAGCACAGCATGGACAAACAATAATTGAAGATAAAGAAATCCCTGGGTACAAAGCAAACCATAAATCTTTTAAGTGACATAGAGGAAGTGCATGCACTACTGCATGCATGGTTACTGAAAAGTAAGTAGTACTTTGACAACCGTGAATGAAAGAATGCGACAGTACAGGGCTGCAGTAATAATTATGCGTTTTCACTTGCCTATCTCTGCACTCAGAGAAACACTTCTTACATTAAATTAGGTTTAAAAAATAGCAGAAGTAAAACCTATAGAATGGCTGTAGGGATGAATTTAGAAGCAGAGATCAAAGAAATGCAGAGGCACACTCATAGAAGTTCACAGCAATAACATTACTTAAAAGATAATTAGAAAAGAACGGATACTGTATCTGTATGTTGCTGTAGTCGTGCTGTTGAATTTGGTAAGTTGCATGCATCAAACCATTCCTCTTATTAGCGGGACTCCTCCATTCCAGCTGACGCTCCGTCCATCAATGTTGGTGACCAGAAGACACCCTGTCCACTGCCTGCCTGGCGGATGCTGAATTGCGGCTCGGTAATGTGAAGCCTGACTTCATCCTTTTTTTCCCATTGCACAGACTGAAACCCGGCCTGTAATTATTGATGGAAAAACAGGAAGTGATATTAGAACACCACTGACGAATAAATATAAGGTATGTACGCTGTGTAGTGCAAAAAGTCACACTTTTAGTTTCCTAATAGACAGTAAAATATTTTTGAAAGTGCGTACTCTGTCTGAGTCTTCTTTTGAAGGATAAATAAGTATGGACGAATTAATTTAGTGGATCTTTCCCCTCAAGCTAGGTGTACTGTAAACTGTGTTTTAGAACAAAATTAGACCTTCCCAGCAGTGCTCCCAGACCCTTACTAAACCCAGTTGCAAAAATGTAGAAGACCCCCAATCAGATCTCAAAAAACGAGGCCTAGTAGAAAAATGGTGACAAAACGTACTTTGAAAGTAAAGTAGGCCCAAATCCCCCCTTACCCACCGTGGATTGTATTCAAACCACTTGCAAGCAAGCAAAAGTATCCATACCCAGCATCACTCCAAGACTCGTAAACCCCCCCCCACAAACAGCCCCCGCCCAAACACATGCAATACAATACTGCTAACCCTAACGAGCCCTAAGTTAAGAATAGTGGCAAACGCTTTCTTTAACTAGGCCAAATCCCCCCTTTCCCACCATGGATTTTCTTCAAACCACTTGCAGTCTAAATTACACATTCCCACAAGTGTTCTAAGACCCCAGAACCCAGTTGCAAAAATCTAGAACACCCCGAAACACATGCAATCCTGCTGCTAGTGCTAACCCTAACAAGCCTTAAGTTAATGTGCCAAAACGCTTTTCAGCATGGATTTTCTCCAAACCACTTTGATCCAGAATTAGACATTCCCAGCAATGGCCCCAGATCCCTGCAGCCACCCGCAAAAAAGCAGAACACCCCCAAACTGGCAAAAAGCAAAAATGGGCCTACTACCTGGAATTCTGTCCAAACGCGCTGTGCAGCTAGGCCCTAACTCCGCTTTTCCACAATGGATTTCCTGAAAAACAAATGCAATCAACATTAGACTGTGCCAGCAGTGCTCCCAGACCCCAAACCCCACCCACAACAACCTAAAAGCCCGCCAAACAGCACCCCAAAGACAGGCAAGTGATCAAAAGCGCAAAAATAATTTCTGCTCCGATTTTCTCCAAACCACTCTTATCCGGTATTAGACCTTCCCAGCAATGGCCCCAGAGCCGTCAACCCAGGCGAAAACTAGTAGAAGACCCCCAAACAGCCAAAAAGCAAAACTACAAAAATGGGGACTTTGAAACTTTCAGGCACATTTCCAAAATCACTCCACGCACGCTCTGCAGCTAGGCCCTAACTCCCCTTTGCCACCATGGATTTGTTTCAAACCACTTGCAATCAAAAGTATCCATACCCAACAGTGCTCCAAGACCCCAAAACCCACCCACAAACACCAGGAAGTCCCCCAAACAGGCCCCCGAAAACACTAAAGTGAGCGAAATGTCAGAAAATGCAAAAACTTTTTCCTCATGGATTTTCTCCAAACCACTTTTATCCGGTATTAGACCTTACCAGCAATGGCCCCAGAGCCGTCAACCCAGGCGAAAATTAGTAGAAGACCCCCAAACAGCCAAAAAGCAAAACTACAAAAATGGGGACTTTGAAATTTTCAGGCACATTTCCAAAATCACTCTGTGCGCGCTCTGCAGCTAGGCCCTAATTCCCCTTTGCCACCATGGATTTGCTTCAAACCACTTGCAATCAAAAATATCCATACCCAGCGTTGCTCCAAGACCCCAAAACCCACCCACAAACACCAGGAAGCCCTCAAACAGGCCCCCAAAAACATGATACTGAGCAAAAAGGCAAAAACTTTTTCAACTCTGATTTTCGCCAAACCACTTTTATCTGGTATTAGACCTTCCCAGCAATGCCCCAAGACCCGCCAACCCATCCGCAAAAAAGCACAACACCCCCAAACAGGCAAAAAGCAAAAATGGAAAATCTCATACTTACAATATTTTTCGGCCTTCTGTCCAAACGCGCTGTGCAGCTAGGTCATAACTCCACTTTTCCACCATGAATGTCCTAGAAAACAAATGCAATCAACATTAGACTGTGCCAGCAGAGCTCCCAGACCCCAAAACCCACCCCCAAACACCAGGAACCCACCCAAACAGGCCCCCGAAAACATGATACTGAGCAAAAAGGCAAAAACTTTGATTTTCTCCAAAACACTTTTATCCGGTATTAGACCTTCCCAGCAATGGCCCCAGAGCCGCCAACCCAGGCGGAAACAAGTAGAAGACCCCCAAACAGCCAAAAAGCAAAACTACAAAAATGGGGACTTTGAAATTTTCCGGCAAATTTCCAAAATCACTCCGCGCCTGCTCTGCAGCTAGGCCCGAACTCCCCTTTGCCACCATGGATTTGCTTCAAACCACTTGCAATCAAAAGTATCCATACCCAGCGTTGCTCCAAGACCCCAAAACCCACCCACAAACACCAGGAAGGCCCCAAACAGGCCCCCAAAAACATGATAGTGAGCAAAAAGGCAAAAACTTTTTCAACTCTGATTTTCGCCAAACCACTTTTATCCAGTATTAGACCTTCCCAGCAATGCCCCAAGACCCGTCAACCCACCCGCAAAAAAGCACAACACCCCCAAACAGGCAAAAAGCAAAAATGGAAAAATCTCATACTTACAATATTTTTCGGCCTTCTGTCCAAACGCGCTGTGCAGCTAGGTCATAACTCCACTTTTCCACCATGGATGTCCTGGAAAACAAATGCAATCAACATTAGACTGTGCCAGCAGTGCTCCCAGACCCCAAAAACCACCCCCAAACACCAGGGGCCTCATTTATGAGGCCTTGCGTGAGTTTTGCGCTTCCGATGCGTCACTTTTTGTGACGCATCGGCGGCGTAAAACATGCCTCCTGATGCGCACTATTTACAAAGTGACGCATCTAAGCAGATGCGTCACTTAGTAAACCCCTGCGCTACATTATACCTGCGTCAGGTATAATGTATGCAGAGGGGGCGTTCACCCGCAAAAAGCCTCGTAATAGTGACGCAGTGAAATCTATGAGATTTCACTGCGTCACTTTTAGGACGCTGTTGCGTCAAAATCTTGCGCCTGCCTCACAGCAGGCGTAAGACTGGCGCAAGCCCTTTCACATGGGGCTTTCCCCATGTGAAAGGAAACATTGCTGGAGTTGCGTCACTTTTGTGACACACTCCAGCAATGCGTCACTTTTGCGCCTACAGATACGTCAGAAATACTGACGTATCTGTAACTCCTTGCGACATGATGCGTCATATTATAAATTTGACGCATCAATCATGTCGCAGGGAGAGCGCATTGAAAAGTGACGCATTGTTGTTTTCATGCAGCAATGCGTCACTTTTCATAAATGAGGCCCCAGGAACCCACCCAAACAGGCGCCCGAAAACATGATACTGAGCAAAAAGGCAAAAACTTTTTCAACTCTGATTTTCTCCAAAACACTTTTATCTGGTATTAGACCTTCCCAGCAATGTCCCCAGACCCGTCAACTCACCCGCAAAGAAGTAGAACACCCCCACAAGTGCAGAGTCTTTCTTCATTGGGCGTAATCCAGCCATCTGCTTTGAGGGAAATAAGAGTCTGGAGGAGGAGGATAGAGGAGCATGTTCTTGTGAACTTGTGAACGTGAGGAATGCAGACTGCGGCACCTTCAAATCAATAAGCAAATAAGTGAAGACAGTTCTGCTGATGGGCTTGTTTTTGTGATTAGGTGATTAAAGTTTTTTTTATATAGATTTTGCAAAACAAAGAAAGACAGACACACAGGAATAAAAGTGAATAAGGACGAAAAAGAAAGTTATTGATTCATTGGCTCATTTTCAGGGATCAGTGTCAGGGAAGAAGAGTTCGTCCTTATACTCTGCGAATTCAGGCGGAAGTAGGTCACCTAACAGAGAAGAACTTCCCTCATCTAAGTTGGTGTCCTCCTCGTCTTCTTCCTGCGTGTATTCTCGTATTTTGTAATCTGGTGTTATGAGGTGCTGATTCATCTTGATCATTGTTAACGTCTCCACATTTTTGGGCGAGAGGCGGGTCCTTTTGCAAGTCAGAATTCCACCAGCAGCACTGAAAACACGTTCAGAAGACACGCTTGTGAGTGGGCAAGACAAGTAATTTATAGCCAGGTTGGAGATCTCTGGCCACAATTCTTTTTCCCCATGCCAATACGCCAATGGGTCATCATGATCATAGACCTCTGTTGAGTCATTCAGATAGTCCTGCACCATCGACTCAAGGTTCTCTACGGTTCCTCCACTTTGCTTACTTTTGCTGGGACCTTTTGAGAAGCAAACCCAAGCTGAGTTAGCCAATCCTCTTCTTCACACAATGTTACTGTTGTGTCTGGTGCAGATGATCCGGTTGCTGGTGTCTTTAATGGCGGAGAGGGAAAATCACTCACTTCTGCCATAGCCACAGGTGCAGAAGTGGATTCTTTTGACTCCGGATGGCCTGCTGATGCTGATGTGCTGCCTTTTCCTTCAATTTCCTGCCGTTCTCTTTCAAACCTCATGGCTGACACAGCTAGCCAACGTTTGTACTTTGAAACTTCTGCATCATCAAAAGGAAAGAATACTCTGCCTTCCAGTGCCTTTTTGCACCGTGGATCCAGAATAGTAGCACAAATGTAATGCTGTTCTGTGTGGATCTTTTGAAGACGTTCATCGCAAAGGAGGCGCTCTAATAATTTCTCCGCCAAATCAAAAGCTTCTTGCTTCTTTTCATCTTTTTGAAACATAGAAGACACTGCCTTCAGTTGGTGCTCTAGCATGCGCAACAATAGGATAGCTTTTCCCAAATTACAGTCCTCCCTGCTGACTGCACGCGTGAAGACTTCAAAAGGACGAAGCATGTCTGTCAGGCTTTGAACTAGCTTCCATTGCTCCGCATGTATCCTCAGGTCCTTCATAGCTGCACCCTGTGTAAAGAAATACTGATCGACTTCCGCACACTGCTCAAACAGACGTTCAAGCATGTAGAAGGTTGCGATCCAATGTGTTGCCACCTCCTGGATGAGTGCTTTCACTGGCAGTTTACGTTGATGTAGCAGGCCCCTCAGATGCTTCCGGGCCTTAAAAGAATGGCTGAAATGTGTGCACATTCTTCGGCAGGTGGTCAGTAACTCACACACTGGACTTTCTTCACTCAAGAATTTTTTAACAACCAGGTTTATACAGTGCGCCAAACACAGCACTCTGAAATAGTTACCCATATCCATGGCCTTAACTACATTGGCGCCATTATCCGTGGAAACGTAACCAATCTTGCATTTTCTTGGGGACAGCCATTGAAAGACCTTTGTGTTAAACTCCTGCAAAATGTTTTCTCCTGTATGACTTTTCTCCATGCCAAACATGGCTAGTGTTGCATGTTTCTGAGCAGCTTTAAAAACGTTGTCCGGGTCAACACCTGCCCTTAGCTTTGCTGTAACCCCTGAAAAAGAGACCCAGTGTGCAGTGATGCACATGTAATCAGTGGCTGCACAACTGGTCCACATGTCTGTTGTCAGATGTATAGTGTGATCAGCACTCTTCTGCAAAGCTGCCCCAATCACCTCCAGCACATCTTCATGTTGTGCTGAACCGCAACTCTGGAAAAATAGAACCTGCTAGGAACCTTCCATTTAGGGCAGAGCGTTGCCACTAATTCAAGAAAACCAACCCCTTCCACAAAAGAAAAAGGGAGAAGGTCCAGAGCTAGCATTTTAGCCAGCTTAGTGTTATACAGACGTGTTATTGGGTGGTTGCGTTCAAATGGCGCATCTGAAAACAACATGCTTCTAATGGTGGGCTGGACCATGATTTTACGGGATGATGATGACTTCTTCGACCCAGTTACGCTCGGTGATGATGAACTTTTTCGCATTGGTGTCTCACTCTCTCCCACACTCTTAGTGTGGCTCACAGGGGGTGTGTTGCTGACAGGGGTACTGAGTGTAAGTGAAGAAATGTTTGACGCTTCTTCCTCTCGTCATCATCAGATGAAACATCAACGGATACAGTTTGTTGACTTGCAATTCGGGCTTCCTTGATCTCCTTTAGGTGCGCATGCCATTTGACAGTGTGCTGTCTCTCAAGATGACCTCTCTGGCCTCCGGTACCGTAGTTGGTACCAAGCTAACCACGACTAACTGAAAGCTTACGAATGGTACAAATGGCTATGTTTTCCCTTGTTGTGCTAACACTAAAGAAGTCCCAAACTGCGGACTTTAAATGTCTGGGCGGGGCGGAGGAGGCCATACTGGTCATGCTAATGCCAGATGAAGTGGAGGATGTATGTTGCCGAACTTTACTACGTTGTGCACTTGCAGCACCACTAATTGAGGAAAGGGAGGTCGAGGTGGATGGTGGTCCCTTCTGGCGAGAAAATATGGAAGCGGTAGGTGGTGGTGTACTAGTTAACTGCAATGGTGGTGGTCCCATTCCCAAGTCGCCAACATCACGCTCAGCAGCATTTCGGGCTAGGGTAAAAATGTCTGTTTGCTGCATGCCCGCTGAGCCTGGAGTGACGTTTATGATGACTGCGTCGTCGCCATGAGAGTCTTCATCAGCAGGAATAGTATACGCCACTTCTTCTTCAGCGTCATCATCACACTCCATAAGTACGAGAGTTTCGGGGACCTTCCTTTTACGCTTGGCTACCTTTGTCAGATCATGGTTTGCCTCACTCTCAGACGGCAGTGGTGGTTCCCAAGTTGGATCCATATCATCAGAAGAAAGGGGGCTTGAAGAAGATGTAGACACCATCCTTGATCTTTTCCTTGCTAGGGATCTGGAAGACAATGAATGATCAGGAGGAGTGGCTTCCTTAAATGATACCTCAGCTTGAATTTCGATTTCCTGATGTGCCCCTACTTCGGGAGGAACATCTATTGTGGGCACTTGAGCCGCTCCATGCACCTCTGCTTGCGCATCTCCTTGCACTGCCTCTCCTTCCACATGTACTTGGGCTTGTACTTGCACATGTGGTTGTTGTTACGGCTGTGGTTGTTGAACACTCGTCAGATGAGTTATTTATTTATTTATTTATTTTTTAAACTTGTAGGGCGGAAACAGCTACCCAAAAATGGTTTCCCGGCGCCTAAGAACACAGCACAGAAAATGGAGAGCAATCAGCTGAGGTCGTTCAGGATTATTGATCGAACAACCAGGTTTTTATCTCTTTTCTGAACCTGGAGTAACTCTCTTCTTTGCGTATATGGAGTGGTAGTGTGTTCCAGATGGATGGACCCTGATGGGCAAAGGATCTTCCTCCCATCCTGGAGAGCTTGAATCTGGGCACACAGAAATTTGCTGCTGAGTGTGACCGTAGGTTTCTTTTTGGGATGTAGGGATGAACTAATGCCTGAAGGTATTTGGGTGCAGTGCCAGCTTTTATTTTAAACATATAGTTTTAGGTCTTAAATCTAATACGGTTTTCCACCCTGAGCCAGTGAAGTTCACGCAAATAGGGGGACACGCAGGTGTTTCTTGGTATGTGACACAGAATCCGGGTAGCCAAATTCTGTATCATCTGTAGTCTCTTTATAACTGATGTGTTAGCACCTAGGTACAAGATGTTCCCGTAGTCAAGCCAGAATGTAACTAAGGCGTTGACTACTGTTTTCTGCGTGGAGATGGGCAGCATCCATAGGATCTTTCTGAGCCATTTTAGGATGGTGAAATAGAGGCCAACTACTTTGCTGACCTGTTGCTTCATGGACAACGAATTGTCCAAAATTACCCCCAGATTCCTAGCATGGGTGACTGGTGTGGGAAGATTTCCCATATGGGAGGGCCAGTGTGAGGCGTTCCATAGATCTGGCTGCTTACCCATGATAAGAATCTCCGTCTTGTCTCCATTTAATTTCAACTGGTTTATAGTCATCCAGTTAAAGATGGGCTGAGGATAGAGCCCTGCGGTACTCCATGAGGGAGTTGACAGGCCCAGAGCACGCAGCGGATGATGCTATTTGGAATGTCCGTTGGTCTAAAAAGGATCTAATCTATTTCAAGGCAGCACCACGAATTCCGTTTTTTTCTAACGTGGTGAGCAGCCTTTTGTGTGACACAGTGTCAAAGGCTGAGCTTAAATCGAGAAGAATAAGCGCAACCGTTTGACCGTCGTCGAGGTTTTTCAGAATGGTTTCTGAAACTCCCAACAGAGCGGTTTCCGTAGAGAAGCCCGCTCGGAATCCTGATTGAGTCGGATGGAGAAGGGAATTTTCTTCTGAGAATAAGGTCAGGGCAGTATGTACATGTCTCTCTAGACATTTAGAAAAAGCTGGGAGAAGTGAGATGGGCCTGTAGTTAGCTAATATTTCCGGGTCTGCTGTAGGTTTCTTTAAAAGTGGGGTCACTACGGCATGTTTCCATAGGACGGGTACTGTAGCGAGCTCCAAAGACGAATTTATAGTGTCAACAATAATCTCAAGGGTAGTTTCATGATATTCATAGGAATGGGGTCCTGTGGAGAGCCAGATTTGATTGTCTTCATGATGGATTGAAGAGTATCAATTGTGATAGGCGGCCAGTGTTGTAAAGTATGGTTTACAATAGGGGTGAACTCCAACTCTTGCTTTGTGATCGTATCAATGTTGTTACTGTCTATTTCAACGATTAGTTTATCTATTTTGTCAGAAAAAAATTCAGCAAGGTCCTGACATTGCCTTTCGTTTAGCGGGAGGGTCGGGGCTGTAGTTTGAGCCCCAGCTAGATCTTTAACCGCATTGAACAGTGTTTTGGCTTTATTTACAGCTTCCGTAATGATATTGGAGACATACACGGCGCGTGCTCTCTTGCATGCGGTGTGGTATAGGTTTCTGGCAATTTGATACCTTTTTTCTTATCTGGAGCAAAATCTTTTCGCCACAGTCTTTCAAGTACCTTACATTTGTTTTTTTCCTCTTTGAGTGAGTTGTTGAACCAGGGGACAGGGGGGTGATGTCTATTGCCTTTGGTGTTAGGGGTAGGCAGGCAGGAGGCAGGTCTCAGCTGCCTTACTGAGCCATTGTTGGGTAGCAGTTGCAATACCTTCCATGTCTTGAGTTTTATTGGGTGGGTTCATGCTGAGCGCTGTATTAAATTTTAAGATATCTAGGGATTTCCAATTTTTTCAAAATGGAGCCGGGGGTACATATTGATCGAACGAAGTGGCCGGAGGTTTCAGCTTAAATTTAATTAAGTAGTGGTCGGACCAACATACCGGGGTGGTATCTTGCCAGGTGAATTCTGGGAGATTAGAAAGTAATGGGTCGAGCAAGTGTCCTGCCTTGTGGGTGGGTCCAGAATTGAGGAGATTGATACTTAGCGCTGTCAAGTCTTCTAGCAAGTTAGCACAAATCGTGTTTGATTTATCCTTTAAGTGTAGATTTAAGTCTCCAATAAGAGAGAAGTTTTTAGAGGCCAAGTAAAAAGGGGTAATACGATTGGCTAATTCGGAAGCCCATTTCGTGCCATTCCTGGGAGGCCGGTAAATTAGGATGCCTGAGAGCGTAAAATTAGGATTCAAGCAAATTTTAAAAAGTGCAGCTTCACAGTCAGGGATATCTAACGGCTCAAGCGTACATTTGAGTGTTTTGTCATAGATAATAGCAAGTCCACCCCCAGTTTTAAGGGGTCTATCCTTCCTGAGAATCGCATAGTTTGCTGGAAGAGCAGTGGCCACATCTGGACCTGAGCCCTCATGCAGCCAAGTTTCTGTAAGGAACCTTGCACTAGGTTTGTGATCTATTAACAGGTTGAAAATGTCCAGTTTGTGTTTGGGTAAGGAGCGGCAATTAATGTAGTAAAACACAAAATCTTTGTCAATGGGACAGGACTGTTTATGACGCTTCCTGTGTCTGGATCTAAGCGGGGGTAGGGTTTAAAGGGAGATATTGTGAAACTGCAATTTGGGCAAGTTACCTTTCCAGTATGAGAGATTTCAAGTAAAGGACAGTTATCGTGCTTCATAGGGCGTAATGCTGTGTTGATTGAGGGATTCTGCTACTTTCTTGCGATGAGCCAACATCACTGGTCGATGGTGATTGAACAACTAGACTGGCTGCCTCTAAAGCACTCAAGGGCTTGGACTTAAGTTGCCGTGGTGGTGGTGGCACTGAGCCCAATGGAGCGGGGGTGCTGCTCCCAGCTTGGTCCCCAGCAGATCCCGCTGCTGCTGCAGGCGTACTTTTTTTTATTCTCAAAAAATGTGGCGGGCGGCACACCAGTCTCCTTGGTAAGTGACGCCACTTGCTTCTTCTGCTCCTTACTGGCAACTTTCTTGCTAGTGGAGCTACGGGGAACTTTTTTTGGGGCCATCTTCTTCAGATGTCAGAACAGCAGGCCGCAGTTGCACGAGTTGCAGAGTTGTCATGTCTGTGGCCACACGTGACGTCATGTGACGTTATGCTGCACACACCGCTGCAGGACTTCTTCCTGGCACTGGTGGTTCTCTTCTGCACCTAAAAGCAATGGAAGACAGAGGAACATCAGTTATACACCCCAAAAAGTCGAAAAACACACAC
Source organism: Lissotriton vulgaris (assembly GCF_964263255.1). NCBI lineage: Eukaryota > Metazoa > Chordata > Amphibia > Caudata > Salamandridae > Lissotriton > Lissotriton vulgaris. The sequence continues at coordinate 427,122,416 of NC_141695.1, read as the reverse complement.
AAATCAGCACAATCCCATGCCATCTATGCCCTCAATGATGTTTAGATTCAAGACACCCCACAGAAAGACTAGGCCCATGCATCACTCACTACCCCTGGGCATAATGGATGAAAGCTAGGCAAAATGGGTGCAGGCCTGAGAACACTGCCTGCCTTCAAAATAGCCCCTTTCCCCCAGCACATGGCCAGGGCCTGCCTGTACCAGCACTCAAAATGGCCCCCACCCACATGGCCAGTCCCCATCAACACCCCAAAAAATCGACAAACACCCAAAAATCTGGACAGTCCCATGCCATCCATGCCCTCCATGATGTTTACATTAAAGAGACCCCACAGAAAGACTCAGTCCATGCACCACTCACTACCCCTGGGCAAAAGGCCCCAACAGCAGCCAAAAAAATCGAAAAACACACAAAAATCAGCACAATCCCATGCCATCCATGCCCTCCATGATGTTTACATTAAAGAGACCCCACAGAAAGTCTCAGTCCATCCACCACTGAGTACCCTTGGGCAAAAGGCCCCAACAACAGCCCAAAAATCGAAAATTCCAAAATTGTAGTTGCAGCAACTGTAATGCCCCAAACAAACTTACTTGTGAAATTTCTAATCCAAAAATGACCCAAAGAAAGTCAAAAAGGCTCAAATCCAAATATCCAGCAGCATCCACAAAAAGTAATCCTTCCAGGTCAAGATCCAAATGAAAGTGACCAGCACATGAAGAAAGCACTGGGAGGAGCCTGCTGGACAGGAACAGGAAGTTGGAGACTGTGGGGCACTTCCTTCCTCCCCCCCCCTCCCCCCCCCAAATGGACAACTTTCAAAAAAAAAGTGCAGGCAAATGTCAACCTGAGGAGTTATTCTGATAAAAAATCATCATTTTCAGAAGGTTTATGCTGCTGTGTATATCTGGGGAAAAGATCTGCCGACGCTGGATACAAGTAACATATGGCAAGTATCTATGAACATGTGCTGGTCAATTGTAACATCTGCTGCTCTTAAAAGAAACCATTTGCTCACTGTACACAGAGCCTACTGGACTCCGAAAAGATTATCCAAATTTAACGGGGCCACAGTGAAGAACTGCCCAAAGTGCGGTCTACAGAGGGCTGATGATTTACATATGTTTTGGCGTTGTCCCAGCTTGGGTGCCTTTTGGAATGAAGTGGGTACTACCTTAGAAGGGGTATTCGGAAGACAACTCTCTGTAAGTATGGACTTAGTTATTTTTGGGATCTCAAGAACAAATGTGGGAAGGCCTCTTACTAAAGCCCAAGAGAATTTACTTTTCATTCTGATTCTCTTGGCAAGGAGGGAGATCTGTGTAAAATGGATAACTCCGGTTCCCCCTACTCATAATGAATGGTTGGCCTCAATTTTGAAAGTGTTTAATTTAGATAAAAATAAGAGGTATGCCTCTAAAAAATATAGATTCTGGGACCTGTGGGAAGAATACCATAAGCGATGAACTAAAGGGTGTGGTATATATAATGTCTATTTTGAAACTTGAAGGCAACACTCCTGGCTCTCCAAATGACCTCCTCGGTTTACGGTCCAATGATTACGCTATCGCAACAATGATGAGAAAGGCTGGTAAGAGTAGCAAAAATGGCTAGCTCAACCCACTATGAACAACCATGCCTCCTCCCTATAAGTATGTGGACGTAAGGGGTTTCCTTTCTCAAGGGTGCCACGAATGTCGAGAAAGATCCCCGAAAACTCCAGACTTTTAAATGTTGCGTAATGAGGACTATAAAAAAAAAAAAAAGGTTTATGCTGCTTGCTGGTGTATTTCTTGTGCAGAATTGCAAATTTTGCAATTTCGCGAGTGCGAGATTGTTGCTGCCCTCCGCATCTATGTGTTCGCAATTGCGAACTCTCGCGATGCGTGCTGGGCATGGTGGCAAGCCGCGATGACATAATCGCGGTTGCCAAACTCCTGCGGGATCCCGCAGCAAGATCCAAAATGGCGCAGCACACGCAAAATATGGAGAAAAACAACTCTGCAAACGCTGAATGACGGTAAGTGAACGCCACGAGCCGCAATATTGTATCACCAAGCAAAAAAATCCGCTGCCTGCGAACCTGCGAATTTTTGCAAATTTGCGAGAGTTCGCGGATTGCGAATTTGCCGAAAATCCGCAAATTCCGCGAGCGGAACGGATTTTACGCCCATGCTTATAGGAGAGACCCAGCGTATGCTTTGGAGCGCCTCCTAATGGGTGCCCACTCGCTCCACACTATCCTCTATGCGGTGCAGATAGGAAAGACGCTGCCGCCCAGCACACAACTGGTGTTTCAGATCTGGAGGCAAGCCCTGCAGCGTTTGGGCTGGTGGCACACTTTGACAGGTGAAACTCCCCTCTGGCGCAACGGTCGACTTCCCGGCCTAGCCGCGTTACAAGGCTTTGGAGGGTGGGACACCATCGGAATCTCCAAGCTGGGGGACGTGCTGTCGGGTGTGACCCTTAAGTCCTTCCAGGAGCTCAGCCGGGAGTTTGGTATGCCCGCACTCAATTTTTCAAATACCTACAATTCCACCACGCTCTTTCCCCGTCTCTGGCGGGGTTGGAATCCCTCCCTAAGTTTAGCCCCCTAGAGGCCAAGGTCTTTATGGGAGACCTGGGGCCCAAAAAATATATCCCGTATATATCAATCATTAGTTACACACTGTTCCACTTCACTACAGAAACTGCGGTGTCCTGGGTGGCGGATGTGGGTACCTTGTAGGAGGAGGATTGGAGAGAGGCGTAGGCCGGGCCCCGGGTTGTCGCCAACTCGATGCCCCTGCGGCTTATACAGTTCAAGTACCTCCATAGGGTCTATTTTACAAGACAACGCTTATGGCGGGCGGGCCTGAAACTGTCCCCGGACTGTCTACGATGTGGGCTGGCAGTTGGGACGATCCTGCATACAGTGTGGAGCTTTTCTGTGCTGACTAGATTTTGGAAAGGGGTGTGGGACTGTCTGTCTGAAGTGCTTGGATGGGAACTTCCCCGTACACCACAGCTAGGTCTCCTTCATGTCTCGGAGGGGGTAGGAGGGAAAATTTATAAGAGACATTTGCTTCTGTTGGGCCTCACCCTGGCCAAGAGGGATGTGGCCAGAGCTTGAAAAGATGCGCAAGCTCCCAGGGTGGAGGCTTGGAAGAGGGGGCTCGATTTCTGCATGGGGTTGGAGAGGCCGATATTTGTTGCTAGGGGCTGCCCACGGAAACACTTCAAAATTTGGAAAAGGAGGGCAGATTATAGGGGTCTGTGGCTCGAGCCTCCGGAGGATCAGGACCCTCTGGTGGGTGTGGGATGAAATGCTAATAATCAGAGTATGCATTGGGTTCAGAGTTTGCGTGCCAAAGTGGAGACGAAGGTTGATGACCGTGCGAAAGGGGAGGGGAAGCCGGGGGGGCTGGGGAGGGGGGTGTTTGGATGGTGGGTGGTTTGGGGTGTATTGTTTACATTTGCCTCTGTATTTGTTGACTGATCAGTTCAGTAGAAAATTGGATTGTACTATATTTTTGAAAGCTTAACTGTCCTGCAGTTATCTCTGGGGAACAGAGACCTGCACATTGTGTACAATCTTAATAAAACATGTTTTTTTTTAAAAAACAGCTGTAGCAAAAGTAAAAGCCCTAGCACAGGGGAAAAGCATTATGGTCGTGACTCCTGTATCAGCCTTAGAGGCAGTTACAAAAGCTAGCATTATGAATGTAAAAGCTTTACTTCCAAGATGGATACAATGGGTTAATTAACTTGCTGCAACAGATGTTGAATATGTTTTTGATCCTTATTTGAAAACATAAGAATTTCTCCAATACGAACAGGAATTTACTCTGCCTACTGAAATTCTCCCTCTTGACCAGTACGAATTAATAATTTATCTGCACAACCTGCTACGGAGGATAAGAAAGCTTACAGTGCAGTGTGCGCGATCATTAAAGGTCGCAGGCGCAATGGAAAATTCAGACCGATGGTCACAAAAACGCAATCTCTAGGAGATTGTACAGCTCAGCGATCTGAACTACAAGCATTCAAAATGGCACTTGAAAATACGAATTGCGAATTCCCCACACTCATAGTGTGCGATTCTTTTTACTGTGTTAAATCTTACAATTAATATTTACAGAATTGGCTTCAAAATGGTTTCAAAGATGCGAAAGGTGGCACAATCAAGCATAAAATGCTTTGGGTACAAGTAGTTCAGTTGCGAAACGGACTACAAAACACTCACGTGATACACACGCTGAGTCATCAACATGATGGCATTCACGTTGAAGGGAATTCATTGCTGATGAAGCTGCGAAGGGAGCTGTGCAAACAGCTTCCGTAGCTGCAATCACTTGTTCAAAAACGAAAGTAGACAGAGAAATAATACTGGCTGATAATGCTTCAAGCAAAGGCAGCGGTGCAGCATTACCTAAAAGATTTCCACTCAAATACTCATATATAATTGATGCGAACAATGTTCCATTACCTCAAATCCCTGGAGTGGGGGATAGTCTAATACCAAACACTGAACATAGATTAGGACTAATCCTAGCAGCACATCAAGGGATCGCCTCTGCTCATGCAGGTGTTTCCGCGACAGTATCGCTATTAAAACAGAGATACTGGTGACAAGGAATTTGGAAACAGACCAGAAATTATGTTTTGGACTGTGAAATATACCAGAAGATGAAAGTCTCTACTGTGAAACGTCTTGCGCAGACACCCCTGTTAATCTCAGATAAACCATTAGCGTGTGTTTACCTGGACCACTGTGGTACCTTACAAAGGGATGGTGTTGTAACTGAAGTTAATGCTTAACCCTTTCCCCTGTTCCCTTCCTTCCCCCCTCCTCCTGATCCCATGTTGGTACATTCCCCTGGACAGCCAGGCGCTCGCTGTGGAATGTTGACACAGCGACCCGGGCTTCCAGGTTGACAAGCTGACGGCAGTCTGTTGTGCTTTACTTGACAATAAAGATACTTGCACAAGATCTTTGCGTCCCTCATCACTACATTTCTTGGCGACGAGGAGGAGGAAACTGGGCCAGGGACAGTGACTGCCGTTTCCCTGGTATTTATTGAGTGCTTGTCAATGAGGGAAAAATAAGTTATACGGAGCCGGAGAGAAAAGTACAGACAGGAGCGAGTTACCAATGCTGGCTGTCATGAAAGCTGTTGAAGCATACAAGTAAGGTTATACGGCGACATCGGCAAACCCGGTTCATAGACTATTTTAAATATAAAATCACACTTGGTGAGGGTTGTCGACTCGCTCGGGTGCCAGGTCGGGCATCGCATGATCTGTTTTGACTGAGGCATGACTAATATGAGTGCAGGAGCGGAGTTGAAGCTGTAAGGGGTCGGGGTGCCATCTCTCACACTCGGGTGCCGGGTCGGGCATCGTGTCATCTGTTTTGACTGGGGATTTCAAATAAGAGTTCAGGAAAGGAGTTGAAGCCGATAAGGGTCGAGCACAAGCATTGATCTGAGGGCGGAAATGTGCTGCAACCCAGTCAGCGTGATCAGGGCGGCCTAATTCATCAAACATTGTCAAAGAAAGAAGGGCAGTCAGCGTAACTAATCCCTTCGTTTCCTGCTGTGAGGCGCCTTGAGTTATGCAGTAATCACTTATCCGGCACGAGCCCCTGCGCGTTTAGTCACCGGCGCTCTGACCTAACGTCGAGGCTGTTCCCGATCCTAAGCTCCTTGCGCGCTTAATCGACGGCGCCCTGACTGAATTGCAACGAAAAGCAGCGCGCTCACCGTCAGTCATCCTGAAGGAATATTCGGTGACTCCGTGGTTGGTGTCCGCTCCTTGCTCCTGTGTGGGCTCTAGTTGAGCAGTGCAGAGGTGTTGGAAGAGGTTGTTTTCCTTTGAAGTGCACGTCCGGAGGCCACTGCTCCATCTGTAGTCGACACGGTCCTGACAGGAACTACTCTGAGGGGAAGCCTCCTCACAGGAAGTTCCCGCCAGTTTGGGGGAAAGCAAGCAGTTCAATTGGACCCAATAAATCTCAACCTGTAGAAGCAGAAAGGGGACTGCATAAACACTTGGTTAATGTTATTTTCCTAGTTTTACAAGTATTATGTGGCAAAGTTGGAAAAGTGAAGTTTTATTGTATTTACAAGTGTAAATCTCTCAGCTTAGAACCACTGCAGCTAGGGGCAGAGAGTCATTTTGCTTCTGGTGATATTTTGGCATCCATTAGATAAAAGATAGACCAATAAGGATTTTAGGAGTTTTATGGCAATGGCAGGAGCAGGAATGAGCCAACCTCCACCCTTCCTCAATGAGTTATGAGAACCAGTTATTCCCTGGAGAAGGTGGGAAGGTATCTTCAAATCTTACTTAATAGCCATTGGGGGTAGCAACTACACTAACATACGCAAACAACATATATTGCTACACAATTTAGGCACACATGGGAGGAAAATATACGAAGATGTTACAGGGAGATTGATTGAGGATGAGGATGAGGTGGTGGAGGAAGGTGTCAATGTTTATGAAAGCACGCTGAGGGAATTAGCGGCTCACTTTAAGGAGAAAATAAATGTGGTGATGGAAAGGCATAAGTTCTTCAAGAGAGTGCAGAAGAGGGAGGAGAAAGTGAGCAATTATATAGCAGTGTTGAGAGGTTTGTCAGCCACATGCGAGTTTGGTCAACTCACAGACTCTTTAATAAGAGACCAACTGGTGAGGTGCACCAATGACACTAAGACACAAGAGGAATTACTTACCAAGAACCCAAATCTTGAGGAAGCAATAAACATAGCTAAGGGACTAGAACACACGGCACGTTGCATGAGGGAAATGAAAGCACCAGAGGGGACAAACAGAGAGAGGGCTGAAGGCAAATCTAGTACAGAGAGTGAAACAGTTTGTAAAGTAGGGGACAAGAGTAAAGAGGTCAATCGCAGCAAGCCAAGTTCCTCTGTGTGTTATAAATGTGGTAGTCCCAATCACTTGGCCAATAACTGGAAATGTCCGGCAAGGAATGTACAGTGCAGAAAGTGCAACAGGTGGGGGCATTATTCTAAGGTGTGTAAGGCCCCGGGAAAGGCAGTGCATGTTATTGAGGAGTCACCCCAGGAAGAGGAAAGGGAAAAGTCTTATGTTTTTCAAGTGGGGGATGAGGAAGATAACAGTGATGATGTTTACCCCAAATGTGATGTCTTACTAGATGGTGTAAGGTTTAGCATGTATGCAGATTCATGCTCCCCATATACTTTAGTAGACAAGAAAGTGTTTGATGATAAATTGGCCAACCATCCTGTAAAAGTTTTGCCACCAGACATCAGTCCCAAGGGTTACAACGAGGGGAAAATCCCCCTTGAGGGCATGGTGACTATGAGAATCTCATTTAAAGATAGACACACAGTAGGAAAGGTGTATGTGTCCACGAGAGGATCGACCCTATTGAGCTGGAAACATCAGAAGCAGTTGGGGATCACTCTTGATCCAAACAACAGAGAGCAGGTGTTGTTAATTGATCCTGTAGGAATATCAGAGGATCTCACCAAAGAGTTCAAAGAAGTGTTCAGTGATAGATTGGGTGTATTTAAGAACTACATGCACAAGATAGTGTTAAAGGAGGGGGCTGTACCAGTGGTGCACAAGACTAGGTCTATACCATTGCGCATGAGGGAGCCCCTCCAGCAGGAACTTCAGAGACTAGTCAGTGAGGGGGTCATTACAGAAATTGAGAGTTCAGCCTGGCTAGCCCCGATTGTCATCATGGCCAAAGATAAAGGGAACAGCATAAGACTCTGTGTGGACCTGAGGGACCTGAATGCGAATATCCTTGTGGACAGGTTTCCTCTTCCCAGAATAGGGGAGATGCTAAGCACCATAAGGGGGGGCCAAGTATTTCAGTGTGCTGGACCTATCATCAGCCTATTACCAAATCAAGCTTCATCCGGATTCCCAACTACAGACAGCGTTCACAACCCCATTTGGAAATTTCAAGTTTCAGAGAATGCCATTTGGTTTGGCATCAGCAGCTGCTGCTTTCCAAAGAGTCATGCAACATGTGTTAAAAGACTGTAGGAACACCATCTGTTTTCAAGATGATATACTTATCTTTGGAGGTTGCGAAGAAGAACACAATGAAATGGCTAGAAGGGTCTTGGAAAAGTTGAAAGAGGTCGGCTTCACCACGAAACCCTCCAAATGCAAACTAGGAGTAAGTTCGGTGGACTACCTGGGACACACCCTATCTGAAGACGGCATCAAGCCAAAACATGACTTAGTGAAGGCAGTGGAGGATGCTCCCACTCCCAAGAGTAAAGAGGACATACTTTCTTTCCTTGGTCTTGCGGAATATATGGCCAAATTTATTAAGGATTTTGCAATGGTGTTGCAGCCGCTAAGAGACCTGATAAAGAAGGACAGTGTTTTTGATTGGGGAAAGGAACAAGAAATGTCCATGAAGTGCATAAAGAAGGCAATCATTGAAGCCCCATTTATAGGGAAGTTTGATCCTAACGGTGCAACCATCATCTCTACGGATGCAAGCAACAGAGGCATCGGGGCAACTCTAGCGCAGAGAGAAGGCAGCAAGATAAACGTGATAGCCTTCGCATCAAGAACACTCACATTGTCTGAGAAAAATTACTCGACCATAGAGAAGGAGGCACTAGCTGTCTATTGGGCCATTTGTCACTACAAATTTTTCATTTGGGGAATTCCGTTTGAAGTACAGACTGACCACAAACCTTTGGTTTCCCTGTTCACCAAGAAGGACATGGAAAGCATGACGCCAAGGATAGCGAAATGGGCAGTGGGTCTACAAGCCTACAACTTCAGAGTATCCTACATACCTGGACAACAAAATAGAGTTGCAGACTTCCTATCGAGAGCACCCGCAGAAGGAGAAGAGGAAGAAGAAGTGAAGGGTAGCTCAATCCTGGAGGAGCGTCTAGCAGCAGTGGAAAAGGTGTCATGGGAAACACAGATGGAACTAGACGAAGTATTGAAGAAGGTGAGGAGGCATATACTATCTGGATGGCCCAAGAAATGCAAGGACATGGAGACAGAGATCCAGCCATATTGGAATGTGAGGGAGGATCTATCGGTGGAAGGTGATTTCATACTGAAGTCAGGGAAATTAGTCCCTCCAGAAGCCTTAAGAAACAAAGTAGTGGAACTGGCTCACGAGGGACATCTAGGAAGAAGCTTGTGCAAAGCCAGACTTCGTGCAGACTACTGGTTTCCTACAATGGACAGAGAAATGGAGGACAAGGTACGGGATTGCTACGCGTGCGCTCTGAGTGACAAAACTAAGATCACGAGAAGAGCACCGCTGTCACCAGTGGAAGTACCGGAGGAGCCGTGGAGCAAGTTAGGCTTTGATATAGCAGGTCCCATCCATGGCAAAGGACCCCAAGACTGGTACTTATTGGTCCTAGTAGACTACTTCTCAAGCTGGATAACCTGCAAGACCGTCCACAGCGTGAGCACCAAAGTTATAGTAGATTTCCTGAAAGAGGTGTTCACACTAGAAGGTATACCCTCAACACTGGTGACCGACAATGGCGTGCAACTGATCTCGGAAGAGATGAAGGATTTCCTCAAAGACTGTTCAGTGACCCACATTCGCACACCACTGTATTGTCCTAAAGCAAATGGGAAGGTGGAGAGAGTCAACCGAATGCTGAAGGAGTGCATACAGTTGGCCAACCGGGCGGGGGAGAACATAGAGGAAGCCATAAGGGACATGTTGTGGGCATACCACACCACGCCTAAGTCTACCACTGGATGCACGCCCTTTGAGTTACTGAGGGGAAGAAAAGCGGGCACCAAACTCACACCAGGTTGGATGGGGAGAAAACAAACAATGGAGATCGAGCACAAAGAGGTCAAGAGGAGAATTGAGGACAGTCAACAGAAATACAAGGAATGGTATGACAAGAAGTGGAGAGTGAAGGAGAGAGAATTTCAGGAAGGACAAGGAGTCTATGTAAAGAAACCAGAGAGACTATGGAGAGGCGGCAACAAGTTCTATGCCTCCAAGACCATCCAGCGGCAAAATAGAAACTCCGTGGTCGTGGAAGATGGGAGACTATGGAGTCATGATCGAGTGATTCCAGCAGAAAGGGGAGAACATAGGACAGTAGTGAGAAGAGCAGGAGGTAATGACATCAGTAAAACCATCAGACGAGACAGAAGGAGTGACAGATTTAGAACCTCTCCTCAGTGGCACAAACAGTACATAATGAGATAGACACTTACACTAAAGTCATAGTATTCTAAACCACCATAGGCTAGATATTCTGTTTCTTTTCCTATTCTTTCCCTTAAGGGGGATGATGTGTTGTAACTGAAGTTAATGCTTAACCCTTTCCCCTGTTCCCTTCCTTCCCCCCTTCTCCTGATCCCATGTTGGTACATTCCCCTGGACAGCCAGGCGCTCGCTGTGGAATGTTGACACAGCGACCCGGGCTTCCAGGTTGACAAGCTGACGGCAGTCTGTTGTGCTTTACTTGACAATAAAGATACTTGCACAAGATCTTTGCGTCCCTCATCACTACAGATGGTAACTATAAATATATCATGGTCACAGTGGATTCGTGCTCAAGGTTCCTTTGGATGTGGCCTCAGCGCTTGGCTGACGCTCGAACTGTTATAAAAGATTTGCGAGTCTTTATCGACACATACGCAATCGACACACTACAGTCTGACCAGAGACCTGCGTTTAGCCCTCGAGCTTACATAGAAGCCATGGCCAGTTTGGGCGTAGCATTGCAGTATTCTTCTCCATTCCATCCTGAGGGAAATTCTGTTGTGGAAAGAAAAAAATGGGTATTAGGTTCGGGTGATGGGTGGGTCAAACATCTGTAGGCGGTCCAACGCTCATTAAACAATTTGCCAAGAAGTTCTCTAGGGGGTTTCCCTCCAAATGAGGTCCAATCTGGGACTAGAATGTTGATACCGGACCTTGACTTGAAAGGCACAGTGGTTGAAATTAAGAAATTTGATATCAAAGATCATTTGGCTTTTTTACAGGACTTAAATGAACTAAGATCGAAACAAAGCAAAGTGTTCCTGAAGCCAACCACTACTGGGGAAAAACCAACCGTCCCAGCAAGGCCTGTCTGGATCCCAAAGCTTGGTGATCTAGTCAGAGAAACAATTGCGAACAAGAAGGAATTTGGGTCTTCTTATAGACAACTAGTACCTGTCCTAGCAATCCACGGATCAAGAACGGCACATTTGCTGCCCCTTGCTGGTAAAAACGAGAAAAGATTTGTGTCCATCGATCTGATCAAACCACACTATGTGGCCGATACTAAGTAGTAGGCCAAGTGGACTCCAACAATGTAGCAGACACACTCCTCTATCTACAATTCAAGAGGTTCAAACAGAGAGACTCATCACCTTTGATGATTCTACAGTGAGAAAAGAAGGACTATGCAATAAAGCTATGGAACTCGTTCCTCTTGATCCCCAAATAACAGTTTGTTCTGATACACCTGTCTACAACAAAGTAACAAGTGATCAACTGCTTCCAGCGATTTCAATTAATCCTGATGCAATTCCAACCATTGACAGAACTGCCTCTGGCTATTTCATTAACTTTGATACGTTTTCGGAGGATCCCAGCGAACCTGAAACAACACCAGCACAAAGAACTTTCAAAGAACAAGCTACAGACTTTTTTTCTCACCTAAAAAAGACTTATCTGATTTCATCATGGATTGAACTATGGATTGTTTTGGGAATATTCTTCTTTCTACTTTGGTTAGCTCTGGTAATAACGCTGGGTATGCTGATAAATGGAAGATATATTCAAATGGACACAGCAAGTAAAAGAGTGAACTTACTTCTCCAGCAACACAAATCATCTCATCGTGAAGCAAGAGACTTGTCAGCAGTGAACATCACAGCCGTTCCTATACCCAATGGTATAGTTTGGGACAAAACTATAATATGACATTTTTGGCCCTTTGGAACTCTTGAAGATTCCACACTTATTTAAAATTTCATTAAGTGACTTTATTACCTCTAGTACCTTTTCTGATGATTGGGACTTTGAGACTGTTAATAACGTTATGTCTGATCTAGAAATGTCTGCAGTATTCACAAATCATGAATATTTGGAGGGTTCATCAGACTATGAACACATGTATTGTTATAACCACTATGGCCATCATTTCTTGCATAGAACTGCATCACTTAGAAATGTATTTATGTATAACCAATGGGAACATTGTCCTACTCCTCCAAAGGGTAGCTCGAAAGCTTTTGCAAAGAAATTTCCATACTTTTCAGGGTTTAACTTGTCAAATCCAGAAACGTTTTTCTTTAAAAATGTGAACAAGACAGGAATGAAAAATATGTTAACCAATACAAAACAGATTTATTCTTAAGCCTTTATTGCCCAACTGTCTAGACAGGGTTTTGACTTTTGGTAAGACAACATTGAGTCAAAAGATTGGCAAGTGCAGGGGGTAGTGCAAGTGCAGGGGGTAGAAGCTTTGTTTAGAGCCTGTATCATCCCTGAGCAAATTATGTTTTTGAATGACACTGTCCAACAAACGTCTTGCCTTGGGTTAGCCAAGATCAAAGACATGAAGACTCCGTCCATACCTGCACCTGCAAGTAATAGCACTACACCGGGGAGGTCGACGTACATACTATTTTGCATCACAACAGATCAGATTGGAAAAAATGGTTGCTCTGGCCCACAGACACAAACAACTGTCAAGATCGATTCCTGAACAAAACACAGGGTTTCACTATCAATAGGCCAGACCCACGCTATGCTCAAAGACAGCATCCAGGGGTAGTAACAACATACAGTGTAGGGAAACTTTGCATTGATTGGCTAAAGAAAGCTACACTAGAGGTTGTGAAACAACACTTGTCTTTACTTAAAGAAGGCGCAGACCTTAGGGAATTCTTGCTAGGACCAAGAAAACCACATCAAAAATGTTTCATATATGCCGGTATCTATGCTGCTTATAATGAAGTATGGAAGGTTACCCAAGCAGAAACTGCAGAAAGATATGAGAAATTGATCGTATTAATTTAGAGAAATCTCTTGCTGTAGTAGACAATGGGTTAACGACTCTGCCATAGACATTATGGAACAAGACTTGGTCATGTTGCAGCATGGTCAGTCTCAAATTCGTTCTGTCATGCTATTAGGCTGGACGCTACAAAACCTGCGTGCAGGCTTTGTGCCTTGGCATTTAATCAACACTACGTCATTGTTTTCAGAATTAAATCTCACTGATAAACAGATCAAAGTGGCACACAGGGGAGCAGACTATACGGTGCTGAGCATTGAAAAACTGGAAAAATTACCATTCACGGTGGCAGAAAAACCAGCTACTGAGTGGATCATACATGGTAAAATTGCTCTGCCTCTTACAATTTTCCATTTCATTTTCAATATTACTTAAAACATATACCAGAAGGCAAATATGAAAGGTTGGGTAAAGAATACATAAAGAAATCCTGGAATTTACCTTACACACACAGATGTTGGAGTGGGGGGCGTGAAGTGTTTCTTAGCGTTACAAACTGTGAAAACGCACTAAGCGGTTCTCTCCTTTGTCAGGGTATTAATTTACACGGGGCCTGCGATGTAGTTCCACTACAAACGTATGCTGCCACCTCCGGCTGCAGTGATTAATCCAATTTCTGGACAACTTTCAAATGGAAGTTGCCTCATGTTGAATGATCACAGCTGCTGTGGCATGTTGCTAGGCATTCCATATCTAGTAACAGTTACATCCAGGGTCACTTGCTGCATGCAAGTCTTGTTCCCTCAGATCAAGACAGTCAGGGAGTCGCCTTTATGGCTTTCACTGAACATCTCTTCTATACGAATTGATACTCTAAGCAGAATGAAAGCCATTCTTTTCACAAACAGTGCCCTCGACCTTGGCCAAACAAACTTATGATTTACAAGTAGTAAGGACTTCAGCCGAGATACAAGCCCTTTTGAATATGAACTGCCCTATACATTTCTCAGAAATGATGGAACGTATCTTAAACATGTCTGATACGAGTGGTATTGTACATGTATTTAAGAATGTGTGTTCAGGATGTTAGCACCTTTTCAAGCAGTCCTTGGAATATTTCCCAACTTCCTGCACTCTGTGTTTGGCGGACTGCCACTACTTTTAGCACTCGTTGCAGGGATCCTATTTTTGCTGCTCCTGCTGCGATATGGCAAGCAAAATCACCAGCATCACTCCAAGCACCATAGAGAAAGCTCTATTGGAGATGAAGGGTCGTGATGGCATCAACCAAATTTTAGGTTTGCCTCATCTACGAGATGGTTTCTGTCATTCAGACCAATCTGAAAAAATTGCATCTTACCTGTACTACGCTGCCTGCTTGGCAGTGAAGAATATCTAACACTCCCATCAGTCATGCCTGCGGATATCGATACTCTGCTGGACCCGGTAACGGCACATGCTGTGTGTTGTCCCCAGCAGCTACCAATCCTTATGACGGCATTCATTGAGATCTCACAGATGCAAATTGCTTCTGCTGAGGTACGAGAGGAAACAACAGGCATGCAGGTAACATCCAATACGAACATTGCTTATGCGACCGATGCTGAAGGCGATGCTTCTCATCTATGTGCGTTAGTCTTCTAAACGAGGAAATCCAACATTCACCTACAACGGTAGATGGCTTTTTATCTACAGGATTAGTAGATTTCATGTTTTCTCCATCCCCATACACTGACTTTTGATTCAACACACAGTGTTCCGGGAAGACTCTGAATTTGGCCTTCCTTTTTCCAAACAAAGACTAAGGGCCCGATGTAGGCAAATCTCATTTACCGACTCTAGAATACCGAATTTTACTGATTCGGTATTCTAGATTCGGTAAATGAGATGTAGGAAATAATTCGGTATGTTTTACCGAATTGGTATGATTCGGTAATTACCGAATCAGAATTTACCGATTCGGTAATTGCCATTGATTCCTATGGGCCTTGAGGCCTATAGGAATTAATGTCAATTAACGAATCGGTAAATACCGATTCGGTAAAATTACCGAATTGTCAGGGGGGACAGGGTGTCACTTTGACACCCTGTTGCACCCCTGATTCTGGCTTTTGTGCCATGTGACACGCATAGATGCCCTTAGGGCATGTATGGCACAGGTGTACATGCACAGATGTGCATGTACACTGGAATTCGTTATTTACCGCAAAATATTATTTTGTGGTAAATAATGAATTCTTAAGGGCCTGTGGCACTGTTTTCAGTGCCACCCCCATCTAGATTTACCGATTCGGTACATTTACCAATTCTGTATTTTACTGAATCGGTAAATTTACTGATTCTGTAAAATTTAAGGCCCCTACATATCAAAAACCAAATACCGGTCGGTAACGGCCGAAATCGGCCGTTACCGACCGGTATTTGGTGTCCTACATCGGGCCCTAAATTTTGAACTTTTTCCAAGAATTTTTTTTTCTCCAAATTTGTATTTTTCTTTCTTGGCAAAGTTATCTGCTTATAGTAGAACTATTCATAGAGAACAGAATTGTTTGCAACACTTCCAGAGACAATATGTCACCTTGTCAATATCAATTGTTTTATGCAACTTGACATGAAATGGTTTCGGCCTTTTTTCTTCTGTATTTAAGAGCCATTTCATAATGTATATATATATATGTATGTTCATTCAATTAGCATTCAATGCCAACTTATGCTTAGTATGAAACATTGCTTTAATGCACCACTGCATTTTCATGCATAGCAACAGTTTTAATGCATTTTTTACAATGTGTTTTACAACATGTTTTTAGCAAATCATGTGTAGCTATATTTTAGATGTGTTTAGCATGTTTAGAATTTAGTAATGTAATTCATACGAAAGTGGAGTGTGTGTTGTGTGTGACGATTATGATACTGAATGTAGGTTTCCCGATTTATGCCCTTATACGGCTTCAATTCGCATTGCCCATATTTAGGTATAGAAATCCTACCCTTATTTAGGCATTATCCATGCTAACCAATTACAGGCATGGCCACCTACATCCGTCCATCAACGTCACAACGAGTTCTTGGAAAACCAGACTCTTAAGCCTATACGACTTCCCCTTGCTTGGATTATTGATTTCTCCAAGATCTCATTTATTATGCATGAACATCTATTCCTTAGGGGTTCATTTATGACGTTCTTCTGCCCCTTCTTTTACATCAATAGTGGCATTCCTAAACACCTTTGAGGTATAAATATACCTTCACTTGCCATGACACACCATGGTTCGGCTGTCTATTTGCACGACACGGCTCGCCACTGCAAGTTCGGAAGGAAGTCAAGTCCCCACCTGATGCACTGACCAGATGCTGTCATCCTCCTTGCAGAGAATCCAGCTCCAGTGCTTCAGACTCCCCTTGCCTTAGGAGATCGAGACCCGGAAAGAGATTCCAACCTCTCTCATTCTAAGGTATGGAGCAGACTAGAACCTAGAGGGACCAGAAAACTGAGGGTAGAGGCTGACCAAATCTGCACACAACAAGTGAATACTGTGTCTGATTATTAGATAGTGCACGAAACCAGGGAGTACTCCCCTCTATACTCCCTAAAAAATATAGGAACAAGTCCTACAACAACACTCAATGCAATGAGTTTCAGCACTATATACATTGATCTTGACGTAGCATATCAGTATGCAACAACAATAGCGCATAAAGAAAATGTCCAGTTCCATGGTGTATGTTTCTTTGTTAAATTTTCTTCTTTATTTTTTACAAGTAGATTTTCTTTACATTCCACATATCATAGCCAACGTGTTTCGCCTCCAAAGAGACTTCTTCAGGACATTTTAATAAAAAAAAAAAATGAGCCTAGACTCATCAAAGAATGAGTCATACATATATTTCTAAAATCGTACACTTTTATAAACATATATACAGTTATTTCCTTCCGACTGTAGCCTATTCACCTTTTTTATAGAATGTGCAATGATCAATAGACCTTGTTTTATGAGACACAGTCAACAATCAGTATTTATCTGTAAACATATTCCCATAATCGTAATTTGTGAGTCAGATAGCTAGTAGCAAATATTAAAGAACAGTAACATTATTAAAGTGAAGCATAGCAAAAACAGAAAGAGAGACTCCTTAAATTGTTTGTGTAATAATAATAAACATCCATACCTTAAACGTAAAGCATACAACGAGTTCCTTAAAAAATCGTAAGAATCAGATCCAATGGTCATGGGATATAAATCACACAGATCTCTACAAAAAATAAACATGGGAAATATAAAACAAAATATCCCATTCCATTGTGTGCTTTACAGATGTATACATATTTTTGGCATACAGCTTGATTTTCTCTATTACGTTTCTATTTGAGGCAGTCAAAATGGCTCAAAAAGGAACGTAATAGAGAAAACCAAGCTGTATGCAAAATATATATATACATCTGTGAAGCACACAATGGGATGGGATATTTTGTTTTATCTAGAACCTAGAGGGACTCTTGGCAACTCTGGCAAAACTAAACTATAGCTAGCTATACTTTAGAAAACAGCACCTACTTCTTACCTCGTACTACACTTACGTTAGGTACACTAGGGTAGAACTAACTAGAAGCATCAGATGAGTATTCACATAGTATTCACCAAGATCATCTGCGGCATACCTCAAGGCTCCTCGCTCAGCCCCACCCTCTTCAACATCAACATGACCCCCTCGCAGCCATCGCAGGCCAACACAACCTAAACATCATCTCCTACGCTGATGACACCCAGCTGAACCTCTCCCTCACCAACGACCCCGCCACCGCCAGAGCCAGCCTCCAGGAAGGAATGAAAGACGTTGCGGAATGTGTGAAGCTCAGCCGCCTGAAACTGAACTCAGACAAGACGGAAGTCCTCATCCTCGGGCCATCCCCCTCTGCCTGGGACAACTCCTGGTGGCCCCCTGCACTGGGCACCGCCCCCAAGCCCACGGACCACGCACACAACCTAGATTTCATCCTGGACTCCTCCCTCACGATGACCAAGCAAGTCAAAGCCGTCTCGTCATCTTGTTTCAACACCCTGCGCATGCTCCGAAAGACCTTCCGGTGGATCCCCACTGAAACCAGAAAGACGGTCACCCAGGCCCTCATCACCAGCCGACTGGACTACGGGAACGCCCTCTACTCCAGAACCACAGCCAAACTACAGAAAAGACTCCAACGCATACAGAACGCTTCTGCACGACTCATGCTGGACATATCCCGACACAGCCACATCTCTGCCCACCTGAAAGACCTGCACTGGCTCCCCGTCAGCAAAACAATCATGTTCAGGCTCCTCACCCATGCTCACAAGGCTCTCCACGACATGGGCCCCGAATACCTTAACAACTGCCTCACGTTCTACACACCCACCCGTCAGCTCCAATCCGCCAGCCTCGCCCTCGCCATCGTCCCGCGGATTCGCAGAACCACCAACGGAGGGAGATCCTTCTCCTACCTGGCTGCCAAGACATAGAACTCCCTCCCCACCCACCTACGACTGACCCAGGACCATCTCTCCTTCAGGAAGCAACTCAAGACCTGGCTCTTCGAGCAGTAGCAGCACCTCCCCCCCTCCCAGCGCCTTGAGACCCTTGCGGGTGAGAAGCGCACTCTATAAATGTGCCTGATTGATTGATTGATATTAGCCTGTGTTATTTATGTATGTATTTTTATGAATATATGTCATAGCTACAAACCATGCTATTGCAGTATTATTTTATCTTACTGCTAACGCTGTACGTATTATACTTTGCATTCTGTCTTACGATTGTAGCAGTTCCTATCTCTTGCACGAGAAATAAGACTGTTCAATAAACCCTTTTTATTGAAACGCCTGTCTATCTATTTCTGTGTAAACTCTGTAGAAACGAAGCATGCACGATTGACTGAGTGAAACTGTTATCTATTGTTTCCACGATTCTGAGACTATTCCGATTCTAAGGGAAACAAAGTTGTCATGTTTATGCGGTTGTCAGAAACTCATCCCTTCCTGTTTATTCAAGAAGTTTCTAGTGACCTCTGAGTTAGCTGTCACACACAAGTTATTAAGTTTAATGTACTCGATATAGATATACTGACCTCAGTACTATGTCAAATCTATAGTGTATATTATTCCAATGCGCAGAGCCTATCAGGGATATAGGAACTACACTACACCAGGGTATGTTGGACTTCACTTAGTGCTGAGAGGAAATCCTCTCTACTACTTCATTGTTTGGGCTCAAAGGGCCAAGATGTTTTTGATCATCTTCCTGATCTTTCTCCTGCAGAAGCTAGAAACTTAAATGATTATGAAATTTGTGTAAAAAAAACTTGATAAACACTATTTGCCTAAAGTTAGTACTATCTTGGAAAGATACCAATTTGCAAAAAGAATACAAAAAGATGAAGAAACTGTAGAAGGATACGTGACTGATCTGAGAATACTTGCTTCATCTTGCAAGTTTGAAAATCTAACGGATGAACGCATTCGTGATCAGTTTATGTTTGGATGTGATGACGCTGGGATTCCCACCTAGATTTTCATCTTACCACTCCGAGGAATCCCCAGGTCGACGGGTCTCTTTAGTCTGCAGGGAAGTGTGATGGAAGTTCTTTCAATTCAATACTCATTTGACAGATTCCCAAATCAGTACATTTTAAACTGAAGGACCACTGACTCCAAAGGAAAATTAAAAAATAGATTTCAAAGCCAAAAATAACTGAACATACAAGCACCTCAACAAGAGTTTCAAGAAATAAACTGGCACTAATACAAACATAATCCTACGCAAGAGTGTCAGACGATTCAGAATAAAAATCAAGGTTAATTCAAGAAGCATCAGACATCCAATCACTGTACCCACTGGAACTCTCGACTGCATTTGTTCCAATGGGAAAGAAAAGACTAGTCTGTCCCTGCACTAACTCTAAAGTGACATCCCGACTTAACATACCTCCCAGGCAAGAAAAAAAAGGTGTCAGCCTTGAAGGCTCCCTAAGAAGCACATTCACTTTTCCAGGTAAGTAGCCTAAACTACAGAGCTCGTTCTAAGATGCTCCTTAGTTCTCCTGCCTAGTCCAAACTAAGACCCATGTCTAACTGCATTTCCAATTGACTGCCTTAGACAGGACCTTAACCCTAGCTTTACGAAGACCGAACTAACTCTCCACCCTTGGGGCACTTTCCCTAATACAAAATCCCAAAAACAATGGGTACCCCCATGACACTCCTCCTTCAGCAGGTACAGCCTCTCGTACTTTTACAGTGTCAAACCTTCTTCTTCCAAAAACCGTTGCTGTGTCCTTGGATCCCAGGCACCTTCTCGCCAAATGTTGCAAATGCACCTGCCTGCACATTCCCTTCGTCTTCACTCCTACCAATCTAACTTCTAAACAATGGCTCATTCTACCTAACGAGCTACATGGCCTTTCACCTGCAAAAGAAATGCATGAGAACAAATCCCTCTGCACTCTCTAAGTTACAATGAAAATTCAACTGCAACGTAAGCTTCTTTCTCAAAGTACATTTCCCAAGTCAAGATTTCTAGTCATGCTAAGGAAACCACAGTTAGGCCTCTGCTGACCCTTCTGTGCCTCAGGCCTTTACTCTTTTAAATGCATTTCTAATACACAACATACACATTTCATTAATAAATACTAACATTGCACTCTATGTTAACAAACATTATTCTCACGTTACAGCATTACATTTCTCATTAAGCAGCCTACACGTGCAACTTTAATATGGCACGTTTAATTTCAATGTACATTGTCTACACAGAGCAATTAATCCTAAGTTACTTAAAGCGTTACTCTCCCGACTAAGCACAATATTAATAAATAAATGATATCAGCATAATTCTATATACTGCAACACTCTCGATTAGTCCTTAATTTCTAAAACAAAATATCAGTAGGCCCTCTAAATTTGTGGATGCTGACTACAGGCGGTTATGATGCACCCCCACAATTTTTTGAACAACATGGCGCTCTATCAGATGCAACGTTGAAAAAGTGAGGGAGGAACGTTGGTTGCGAGATTAACCAAGTTTAGATGAAGCTCTCACTATAGCAAAAAGTATTGAACATTCATTGAAGTGTGTTGCAGTGTTAAAAAAGGATAGTGAAATAGATGCCAAAGTACAGTTTGTTAAAGAAAAAAATCCAAAGTGGGTTGAGAAAGGTAAAGATAAATCTTACTTTGAGAAGGAAGGGCTTAAAGGAAAAGTGGTAGAGCATAGATGCTACAGATGTGGCAGAATTGGTCATCTCGCTAATGATAAAAGATGTCCTGCATTGGCTCAAACGTGCACCAAATGCAAAAGGAAACGTCATTCCGCTACAATGTGTAAAACTAAATCAGAACCAAGGTTCAAAAGAGTTGAGGTTTATGAGGGGGATAGTACTGAAAATAATTCTGATGATTTTGAATGTGGGCAAATTGTCATACAAGTTAAAAATGCAACCAGCAAGGAATCGTGTCCCTTTAATAGTATTACTGTTGAAGGGGAAAGCACCCGTGTCTTATTTGACTCAAGTGCTAAGATCACCATTGTCTCCAATGAATTTTATCACTCAAAATTGAAAGACAAAGTCTCACTCTTAAAACCTCACATTGTTCCTTTAGCTTATGGGAGTGAACCTATCAAGTTACATGGTTATTTAATTGGTTTGATTGAGTACAAAAGTAGACAGGTGTCCGGGAAAATGTATGTATCCAAGAAGGGAGATAGCATCATTAGTTGGCTACCCAAGGGTGACTTAGGTGTATTTCTTGATCCTAATTATGATCCTCCCATCCAAATTAAGGATGATGTATACTCTGTGATGAAATCTGAAGAGAATGAGTTTCTACATGATCTCAAAAAAGAATTTCCTGGTATTTTCAAACGAAAGTTAGGATGTTTGGAAGGGTATCAACATAAGATGAAATTAAAGAATGATGCTGTGCCTATTTACTGCAAGGTAAGAAATGTACCTCTTTCAGTGAGGGATGATATGCAAAAGAAATCTCAAAACTCAAAAGCAGTGGAATTATTGAAGAGGTGGAAGGAACAGAGTGGTTGGCTCCAGTAGTCGCTGCCAGAAAACCTAATGGAGACCTACGTCTTTGCATAGACTTGATACAGTTAAGTAAGTGTGTAATTGTCGATAGATATCCACTTCCAAATATTACAGAATTGTTGGTTTTACTTGGTGGGGCGAAAGTGTTTAGCACTATCAACCTCAATTCTGCTTACCATCAGATTAAGTTTGAAGAATCATATAGCGATCTACATCATTTATCACACCTTTTGACATGTTTATTTTCATTAGAATGTCATTTGGCTTAGTTTCAGCCTCATCTGTATTCCAACATGCCATGGAGAATGTCTTAAAAGATCAGGCAGGGGTGTGTATTTACCAGGATGACATTCTTGTATTTGGTGACAAAGTGAATGAACATGATGCTCGATTGAAGTTGGTTTTAAAGAAACTGCGACTGCAATCTTACAATAAAATATATTA
Organism: Lissotriton vulgaris; assembly: GCF_964263255.1. Taxonomy (NCBI): domain Eukaryota; kingdom Metazoa; phylum Chordata; class Amphibia; order Caudata; family Salamandridae; genus Lissotriton; species Lissotriton vulgaris. The sequence goes on along the minus strand of NC_141695.1, from coordinate 427,099,948 downwards.
TATATATATATATAAGTGTAAATTTAGATCTGATTCAATAAATTATTTCTTGCACAACATAACCGATGATGGGGTTAAACCAAAACGTGAGCTAGTTAATGCTATCCAAAATATGAGTTCTCCTACCAATAACAATTAATTGATGAAATTCTTGGGTATGGTAGAATATGATGTTAGGTTTGTAAGAGATTTTGCTGATTCTACCACAAGCATGAGGTTCCTGTTGCGTAAGGGTGTTGACTTTGAATGGTCAGAATTTTGTAAGAGAGAATTTACCAGTGTCAAAGAAAAATTAAGTGCTGCTCTCTCTCTTAAGAGTTTTGACCCGACAATTAAACCAGTTCTAACCACTGATGCGAGTGAAAGAGGATTGGGTGCAGTTCTACAGCAGCACAGTCTCTCTGGTTTGCAAACTGTCATGTTTTTATCTCGTAGTTTAAGAGATCCTGAAACATGTTATTCTGTTGTGGAAAGGGAATCCCTTGCAGTTTTTTGGACCATAAAGAAGATAAATAAAATTCTGTGCGGAATTGATTTTGAGGTTCCTACTGATCACAAACCCTTAGTTGAAATTTTTAAAAAGGAAGGGCTGGATTTGATTTCCAGCAGGATCACTAAATAGGTCATTGGCCTTCATTGGCCTGCAGGAATATAATTTCTCTCTCAAGTATATTCAGAAAAACAGAGTTGCAGATGTTTTATCATGTCTCATTCCTAGAGATTCTTTGGATGATGAGGACTTAGATGGAAATAATGAATGGGTATGTGTAGTGGTGTAGTGGATCATGAAATCCTTTCTGAAAAGAGGTGGAGTGAGGAGTTAGTCATTGACTCTACTCTTAAAGCGGTAATGTTGTTTGCTCAAAATGGTTGGACTAGCATTAAGGAGGGATCTGAACTCACAAGAACTTTTTGGTACCTACGGGATGAACTGTCAGTGGAGAATGGTTTGTTGTTCGGGGTACAACACTGATTCCTCCCAGTAGTCTCAGAAAAGAATTAGTGGACTTAGCTCATTCTACCCATGCGGGTCTTACGAAATGCAAGGAAAGATTGCGTATGTCTTATTGGTGGCCGGGCATGGACAAGCTGGTGGAGCGTGTAGTGTGTTGACTAAGTCCCTTGCACCTTAAGTTACAAATCTAAATGTTCTCGGGTGTAACCCATGATTGTTAGTAAACGCCCTTCAAGTCCTTGGCAGGATATTACTTTGGATATTCCAGGAGCTGTACATTGTGGTGGTTTACAAATCTTCTGGTTGGTCATAATTGATATGTACTCTTGGTGGCCTGAGGTTTTTTTTTTGTCTGTGATTGATTCTGCACGTCATTAAGTGTCTTAAAGAATTATTTTCAAAGGAAGGTGTTCCGGAGTCTATTCTAACTGACAATGGGGTCCAATTGACTTCAAGAGAAATGGAAACGTTTTTATCTTCTAGGGGTATAGTTCATAAAACATGTTACTCTATCATCATCAGAGATTCAACAGAGTGCTTAAGGAGACTATCACTTTAGCAAAGTCAATATCACTGGAGTGGAAAAGTGAGGTTCTTAGGAAAGTAGAGTAGTACAGGTTTACTCCTCATGGCACTACTTGAAAAACCCAATGCTTATTATTTCGCGGTAGAGTGCCTAATACTTGTTTAGAACCTTCTTGGGTTAGCAAGTATGAATTAGCCAAGGGAAAGGAATGTGTGTGTGATGATAGTGATGTGCATCGGAGGGAAGAGAGGAAAGCCACTGAAAGAAAAAGTTATTTTTATAAAAGGAAATCTGTAAAAAGAACTGTGGTGAATGTAGGAGATTAGGTTATGATTAAACGTCCTGGTCTTGTTGGTAATTCTCTCTCTAAGTTCATAAAGCCTTTAATGGTCATTAAAGCTTTAAATTATTCTATTAAAACTCATGACAATTCCATTTGGAATCTTAACAGAGGTGTAGTTGTGAAGGGAAAACCCGATGGGAGGTTTAATGCATCTCCATGTAACAAAACTTCTCCTGTTTGTCCCTCTCAAAAAATAGATTAAAACATCAAGTTGATGGGTGATACTCGTCATTCCTTCAGAGTTTGCAAACGTCCTAGTTATCTTGATGATTATGCTTCATTTTCTTATTTGTTTATAGTTTGTTAAGACAGGGAAGGGTGTGGTGTGCTCACCACACTAGTTTGGAACTCTCAGTTGTCAATCATTCTCCATTCCTCATTCGTGCCTATGTCTGATTGGAATGATACATATGTCACAGTGATTGATGTATTAACCTGTTGACACGAGGTGGTGTGTCAGTTGATGCTGCCTTGGCTGTGGATGGGATCTTCCATAAGGAATAAACCTGCAATTCACTGCTTTCCTGCTTCCAGCGTCTTCAGGAATGCTACATTTTCCTTTCACCCCAACAACTTTATCTTTCCCCTTCATCCTCCCCTGCCGGTTCATTCTACTCACTATCATAATTTTAATTTCATGTCCACCTCTGTCAGCATCTCTTTCAACCACCATCTGAGTTTTCCTCTCACATCTTTTCTCTATTTCTAATTCTCTCACCCCCATTCCTCCCAGTTTCTCTCACGCCAACCTCTACATCCAATAATCTCTCCACTTTCAATCCCAGTGTGTTTCTCACCACTTCATTGAATTGGATTATCTCTGTCTCCATTAAGCCAAGTGCCTTATATAATCACTCACTTTCTGGTAAGTTCATTTTAAACGCTATCTCGATTTCATTTTTATTCAAATTTGTCTTTGCCAAGCCCCCTCATTGTCTCATCTTTGTCTCTTCTAGTTTTCCAATCCAGAGTTTAAAGTGTTCTAGATGATCACTCGGCAGCTGGAAAACTATCAGGAGTCTCCAACCCCATTCATTTAAGGTAGAGGTATAAGGATCCTCTCATTAAGAGAAAAACTGCTACAGTGGCAATCAAATAGCCTGTTTCTGTGAAGCTGTCCAGCATTCGATAGGTTTATGGTGGGCATGTAGTATCGGTGTAACAGCTAGGGCACGAGTTGGGGGTATACACGGGTACACGGCCACTCTTTTCACAGGGTGGACGCTGTCCCCCCTGCTAAAAAGTTGGGCCCCACACAAATATGTTGAACTTGTCCCAGTGTAACTTTAAAACAGCGGGACACGTTCATCAGCTCCTGCACATTGTCTGCTTTCGATTCCCAGCGGCAAGCTGCAATTTATATGACACGCTTTGCAGGCGACAACTTTAAAAAAAAACATTTTATTGCATTTTCAGTTGGCATATGTTATAACATACACATCAGAGCATCACTTCCAGTGAGGTCACTTCCTGTGATGCCAAGTGGAATGTCACGTGTTGTGACGTCATTTGCTTTAATAGCACGAGTCATGATGTCACTTGCATACTGCCTGACTTAGTCAGTCCCCCCCACTTCTGTTTTTTTGGACAGCTACCCTGGGTGTTAGTCTAGTGCTCGTAAGGAAATTATTCCATACATGTACTCCTGTTTGTTTCTGGTAGGTGAAATAAACAGGAGGTAAGAATGATCATTAGTGGGGGTTGAGGGTGTGCTATGAAAGAGAGTTCATGCAAAGGGTTGGTTGGATGCATAGACAGACTAGATAAGAATAAACATTGATGGGTTGCAGGGACATGGTTTCACAAAAGAAGATGCTGTGATCTATGAAATGAAGTGAGGGTAATTTGTAGAAATACAATATAAACAAGCATTGGCGAAGCAAAAAAATCTCGCCTATGCAAGAGCTATTGGGTTTGCCACTGTGTTTTATTTAGTCATGCTGTACACAAGCATTGCTGCTGTTCAGCATGGCTAAAAGTGGAAGAGTAAAAGAGAAAGGCATAGAGTTGAGTGTTGTAGGGTGTCGTGGAGTTTAGTGTTGTAGAGTGGAGTGGTGTAGAGTAGCATGGAGCGGAGTAGCTTAGAGTAGAGTGCAGTAACCTAGCACAGCGTGGATTAAAGTGTTATAGAGTATAATGTTGTCGAGTGACATTGAGTGTCTTAGAGGGGAGGGGCGTAGAATGGAGTATAGTAGAGTGCCATGGAGTAGAGTTTCGTAGAGTGGTGTGTTGTAGTGGAATAGAGTGGAATAAGGTGCTGTGGCATAGAGTGGTGTGGAGTATTGTAGAGTGATGTGAAGTGGCATGCAGAGTTGTGGAGGGTCATAGAGTGGAGAAGGGTAGAGTAGAGGGGTGTAGAGTTTAGTGGAGGAAAATGCTGTGGAGTGGAGGGGTGTAGAGTATCATAAAATGGAATAGAGTGTTGTAGAGTGGAGACATGTAGAGTGTCAGAAAAAGGAGGGGAGTGAAGGGAGGTAAAGTGTCAAAGCATAGGATGGAATGTCGTAGAGTGGAGGGTTGTATTGTGGCGGAATGTAGAGTGGAGGGTCGCAGAGTGTAGTAAAGTGGCATAGAGTAGAGTGGTGTGGCATAGAGTTGAATGTCATACAGTTCGGTGGCGTAGAAATGAGTGGCTTAGAGTATCCTAGGGTTAATTGACATAGAGTTGCGTAGAGTGGCGTGGAACAGAGTGCCAAAGAGTAGAGTGACATAAAGTGGAGTGTCGTAGAATGGCATAGTGTAGAGTGGTGTAGGGTAGAGTGAAGTAAAGTAACATAGAGAGGAGCAGAGTAGAGTGGAGTGGCATAGAGTGTTTTAGAGTAGAGGGGCATAGAGTGTTTTAGAGTGGAGTGGCATATAGAGGTGGAGGGTGGCCTAGAGTGTAGTGGCACAGAGTGGCATAGAGTGTCGTAGATTAGAGTGGCATACAATGGTCTAGAGTTTAGTGGCATGGCGTAGAGTGTCATAAAGTGTTGTAGAGTAGAGGAGAGTGTCGTAGAGTGGCTTGGAGTTGAGTGGCATAGACTGGAGTGGCATAAAGTGAAGTAGACTGACGTAGAATGGAGTAGAGTGTTGTAGTGTGGAGTGTCGTGGAGAGAGTGGAGTAGAGTACAGTAGAGTGATGTGGAGTGGCATGGACTAGCATAAAGTAGCATAGAGTGGAGTGTCCCAGAGTTGAGTGGCATAGAGGGGAGTATACATGGTGTGGTAGTGCACTGCCATTATAGACAGCACACTTTCAATTGAAACGACCATTACATTTGCACACAGTTTTACTGATAAAACTATACAGTGAATACTCTCGAACCCAAGGTTAATAGTGGTTAGTGGTGTAAGCAGTCGGGGGTACACACGGGTACACGGCGTCCACCCACTCTTTTTACAGGGTGGACGCCGTCCCCTCTGCTAAAAAGTTGGGCCCCACAGAAATATGTTGAAATTGTCCCAGTGTAATTTTGAAACAGCGGGACACATTAATCAGCTCCTGCAAGTTCTCTGCTTTCAATTACCAGCAGCAACCTGCAGGCAGGGTGGGGGCTTTTGTTTCCACCTCCAGCTGGGCAATGATAAAGACAGAAGTTAAGGGGCCATTAGGCCTCCGTTTGAATGAGTGTGGGACTTTAGGAGTGCTGGAACCTCACAAATGCAAATACACCAGGGGAGAAAACAAAAGCACACAGCTTGTTATCACAGGTACTTAAACTCTTTGGTGTGTGGGGCGGCCCCTTGCCATCTGACCTCACAGTAGGCGGGTGCGGAGGACGACCGGGGGCAGTCCAGACCGCGCATGTGTCATTTTTTTCAGCACCGCGGCGGAATGTCCGCCGCGGCGAAGAGGTTAAGAGATGTATGCTTTTCACTTTGTTGTATATAAGTGCATGCACTGTAAGAATATCAAATGGGTTGGTCTGTCTCAGTATTTACACAAATAACAATTTAAATAGCACTTTTTTATTTCTTTTATAGCGCTACTCATTCCAATGCAGTGTTAGAGCACTTTATATAACATACACATTATCCATTCCAAATAAATCATGCAAGTGTTTAAATTAATGTACAAGATGTGTTACATGAGACAGTCAGGGTTACAAGGTGTAGGGGTCAAATATGCTCACTGTGGATTACTACTACTAGAAGGATTAATATTTATTAATTGCAAGTAACAAAAGGATCTCTGTGTTCAAAGCAGTAATCTACTTACCTATCCACAAAAAAAATAAACTGTGATCTGCATATTACATCAATTAATCAATCATATCACTTGTAAAGCGCACTACTTACCCGTGAGGGTCTCAAGGCGCTAGGCGAGGGGGGCATGCTGATACTGCTCGAAGAGCCAGGTCTCGAGGAGTCTTCTGAAGGCCAGCTGGTCTTGGGTCTCCCGTAGGTGGGTGGGGAGGGTGTTCCAGGTCTTGGCGGCGAGGTGGGAGAAAGATCTGTCGCCGGCAGTCGTTCTTTGGCTGCGTGGAACTGTGGCGAGGGCGAGGCCGGCGGAGCGGAGCTGGCGGGTGGGGGTGTAGAAGCTGAGTCGTCTGTTGAGGTATGCTGGTCCGGTGTTGTGGAGTTCTTTGTGTGCGTGGATGAGGAACTTGAAGGTTATCCTCTTGTTGACGGGGAGCCAGTGCACGTCTCTCAGATAGGGTGTGATGTGACTGCGCGGGGGATGTCGAGGATCAGACGTGCAGAGGCATTCTGAATGCGTTGCAGTCGTCTCAGAAGCTTGGCCAAAGTAGAGGGCGTTTCCGTAGTCCAACCTGCTGGTGACTAGGGCCTGGGTGACTGTTCTTCTGTTTTGGTGGGGATCCACTTTTAGATCCGGCGGAGCATGCAGAGGGTGTTGAAGCTGGAGGAGGAGATGGCGTTGGCCTGCTTAGTCATGGAGAGGGTGGAGTCTAGGATGACTCCTAGGTTGCGTGCATGGTCGGTGGGTGTTGTGGCAGTTCCCAGTGTTGTCGCCACCAGGAGTCGTCCCAGGCTAAAGGGGTGGGTCCGAGGATGAGGACCTCTGTCCGAGTTCAGCTTCAGTCAGCTGTTCCTCATCCATGCGGCGACGGCCTTCATTCCTTCATGGAGGTTGGTTTTGGCGGTGTGAGGGTCTTTGGTGAGGGAGAGGATCAGCTGGGTGTCATCGGCGTAGGAGATGATGTTGAGGTCGTGCTGTTGGGCGACGTGGGCGAGGGGTGCCATGTAGATGTTGAACAGCGTCGGGCTGAGGAGTGAGCCCTTGGGTACCCCGCAGTTGATCTTGGTGGCATTAAAGAGGAAGGGGGAGGCAGAGGCTCTGTATTCTGCTGAAGAGGAAGGATGTGGTCCAGTCCAGGGCCTTCTCTTGGATCCCAGCGTCGTGTAGGCGTGTTTGTAGTGTGCGGTTGCAGACTGTGTCGAAGGCGGCTGACAGGTCCAGGAGGATGAGGGCTGCTGTTTTCTCCGTTGTCTAGCAGGGGCCTGATGTCATCTGTGGCTGCGATGAGGGCGGTGTTGGTGCTTTGGTTGCTGCGGGACCCAGACTGGGATGCTGTTCTCCTCGAGGTAGCGGGTCAGTTGTTTGTTGAAGGTTTTCACTATGACCTTCACCGGGAATGGGAGCAGAGAGATGGGCCGGAAATTCTTGAGGTCCTTGGGGTCTGCCTTGGGTTTCTTGAGTAAGGCATTGATCTTGCCGTACTTCCAGCTTTCCGGGAAGGTTGCGGTCTCGAAGGAGATGTTGATTACTTTCCGGAGATGGGGTGCGATGGCTGTGCTGGCTTTGTTGAAGATGTGGTGGGGGCAAGGGTCCAACGGTGATCCGGAGTGGATGGTGTTCATGATCTTATTGGTGTCCTCGTTCTTGATGCTGGTCCAGGAGAGTAGGCGGTTGCTGCGGGTGGTGGTCGTGGGGGAGGAGGTCTCAGTGGTTGTCGGGGCCGTCGTGACGTTGAAGCTGTCATGAATGTCGGTGATCTTGTTGTGGAAGAAGGTGGCCAGCGAGTCGCACAGGTCTTGTGAAGTTGGGATGTCGTTGGTGTTGGAGCTGGGGTTGGAGAGTTCCTTCATGATGTTGAAGAGCTCTTTGCTGTTGTGTGCATTGTTATCTAGGCGGTCTTTGAATGAGGCCCTTTTGGCGGGTCTGATGAGGTGATGGTGTCTGCGGGTGGCGTTCTTGTGGGCTGCGTAGCTGTCCGGTGTTCGTTCGTGGAGCCAGTTCTTCTCCAGTTTTTGGCATGTTCGTTTGGAGGCCTGGAGGTCTTCAGTGAACCAGATGGCTTTCTTGCTGGTGTGGCTGTTGGAGGGTGTCTTCATTGGGGCAAGGGTGTTGGTGCAGTTGTTGATCCACTGTCTGAGGTTGCGGGCGGCGGTGTTGTGGTCGGTGGGGTCGGTGGGTGGGCTCTAGGCGAGAGTGGTTAGCTGGTCTTCGGTGACTTTGCTCCAGCATCGACGGGGCATCGGTAGGGTGCAGTGGCGCGTGGTGGGCTTCCTGTAGGTAAGTGGATGCAGTGATGGTCGGTCTAGTGGGGTTCGGTGGTGTGGTTTAAGGAAACATGAGGACTTGCGGAGAAGATGGGTTCAAGCGTGTGGCCGGCAGAGTGGGTGGGTGTTGTGACGAGCTGTCTGAGTCCGAGGTTGGTGAGGTTGTCGATCAGGGGGGTGGAGTTGCTGTCGTTGTTGTTCTCAAGATGGAAGTTCAGGTCCCCGAGGAGGATGTAGTCTGTGGAGGCGAGGGTGTGTGTGCTGATGAAGTCAGCGATGGAGTCGCTGAACTGTTGTCGGGGTCCCAGCGGTCTGTAGATGAGGGTTCCTCTGAGCGTGGTGTTGGGTCGATGTGGATCTGGAAGTGCAGGTGTTCGGCGGTGCTGAGGGTGTCGTCGGTGTTGGTTGAGACTCTGAGGGTGTTCTTGTGGACAATGGCGATTCCTCCTCCTACTCTGTGGGTGCAGTCCCTGCAGGTGATCTTGTAGTCATCCGGGATGGCTATGGCGATGTTGGGAGCTGAGGCGGGGTTTGGCCAGGTCTCCGTCAGAAAAGCGACATCTGGGGAGGTTGAGTCGAAAAGGTCCCAGAGTTCAACGGCGTGTTTGCGGGCGGAGCGGGTGTTGAGGAGGATGCATCTGAGGTAGTTGGGTTCTTTCTTAGGTGGAGGTTTGGCGGGGCAGATGCTGGTGAAGCTGCAGTTCCGGCAGGTGAAGGGTCCTTGGGTGCTCTTCGGGGTGGCTCGGTAGCAGGTGTGTTCTCGTCCGGGGTTAAGTGTTTGGAGGGTGCTGGCATCGTAGCGCAGTCGGGCGTCGTGGAGTTTGCGTGTTCAGGGGTTCTGGCACTGGGCATGGTCAAGGCGCGGACGGGTGCAGACGGGCTTGCCTTAGCCAGCAGCACGGCCGTACAGCAGCCGCCATAAGAAGGGGAGGTGGGAGGGAGAAGCAGCTGGGAGGGGGGAGCAGACTTATGGGAGCAGGGGGGGTGAGGACGCAGGGGATGCAGCGGCGGGAAGCAGGACCGGCGAGGGGACACATGCAAAGCGGGCACAGAAGGACAACGAGGGCAATACAAGTACAGTAAATACAATATTAGACAGCCAGAAGGGCACAATAACAGGTATAATAAAATCTGGCAAGAAGCAAGTACAGAAGCGGAAAAGCAAACCTAAGGCCTACCACTGTCCACCAGGGATGAGGCGCAGGTGGTAGCCTGCGCGTGGAGGCGGGCCTCGAACTAGGCAGCTGGGCTGGAGCACGGGTGCAGTCTGGTGGACCTATGCGGCGTGGAAGCGACCTGCCTGGCAACAGGGTCACGGATCGCTCCCCTTTCCCTGTTGGGGTCAGGGGGAGCTTTGCAGAAGACACATTTAAAAAAAACATATTTTATTGCATTTTCAGTTGGCATATGTTATAACATACACATATCAGAGCATCACTTCCAGTGAGGTCACTTACTTTGATGCCACGTGGAATGTCACACATCGTGACGTGATGTGCGTGGTTATAACCCGTCATGATGTCACTTGCATACTGCCTGACTTGGTCAGTCCCCCCACTTCTTTTTTTAGGACTTGTACCCTGGTAACAGCTGTACATGAATATCAAGAGACCCTGGGCCTCATTTATGAAAAGTGACGCACCGCTGCGTGAACACAGCGATGCGTCACCTTTCATTGTGCCCTCCTTGCAACACCAATGATGTGTCATATTTACAGAATAACGAATCATTGCGCAAGGAGTTACAGATACGTCAGTATTTCTGACGTATCTGTATGGCGCAAAAGTGACGCATTGCTGGCGTGTGTCACAAGTGACGATACTCCAGCAATGTGTCCTTTCACATGGGGCAACCCCCATGTGAAAGGGCCTGCGTCAGTCTTACGCCTGCTGTGAGGCAGGTGTGAGAAATTGACGCATTTGCGTCCTAAAAGTGGCGCAGTGAAATCTTATAGATTTTACTGCGTCACTTCCATGACCCTTTCTTGCGTCAAAACGCCCCCCTTGCATACATTATACCTGGCGCAGGTATAATGTGGCACAGGGGTTTACAAAGTGACGCGTCTACCTAGATGCGTCACTTTGTAAATATGGCGCCACAAGGTGCTTTTTTTACGCCACTGATGCGTCACAAAAAGTGACGCACCGGCAGCGTAAAAGTGACGCACAGCCTCATAAATGAGGCCCCCTGTTCTTAGAAAGAGCTAATGGGGTGCACAAATATTGCAGTGATGGTGGTAATCCCAAAAATTCGTTTCTTAACCCATCTAAGGGATACATACACACAAGGCCGGCGAAGCTGCACTCTAACTATGGAAATAAACAAATAACACGCATATATGATCTAAGAAGCTCAACCAGGAGCACTGATCCTGTGGAAAGTATTTGCCTGTATCTAATATTCAGTGGCCTCATGCCCTCTGGGGCCTGCTCAGTACTATGTTGTACACTTTCAAAATAAATACAGAAATAAATTAGCCTGTGTACGGGTCTCACAGTTTCCTTACCAACCAGAACACCACCATCATCCCTTAGTGTACCTTCCTTAAAATTACTGTTTCAAGTTATATGATGAGTCTGATCTGCCCCCGGGTGGACATTTTAGAGAATGCACGCAGTTGACTTTCAAGATCTATGTATATTTATTATTTTGCCTTATTCCTACATAAAGAGTGAGGCAAAATTAGATATCCAATATACTATAGGGGTTGTCAGCTAATCATTTTCGTCCGGTAGTTTGCTGTCGTCTCATTCACATTATTCTTACCCCCACTTACAGCATGCTTCGTGGGACAATGGTTCAGCCCTGCTCAGTTACTGGCTAACTTCACTGTGAGTAACGTCATTCTGCTCTTCCTCAAGGAACTCATCCACACACAAAGTAATTCTCTTGAGTGCCAAAGACTACTATAGAAAAATGTGCTTTATGAGGCCCCAAAAACCTTTTTGCATTTAGACAGTGTTTTTAGAATGAGGAGTGCCAGGCAGCTTCCCCAAACCTTAACAAAACAAAACAGGCTGTGACAAGTTCAAAAGGCTTGCAGCCAGCAGCAGACTTACTGCCTTTGACAATGTCTGTTTATTTGTGGCAGCAGATTGTCAAAAAGTGTTTATTTTAATTTTCTCAATTTTGAAAAAAGGCTTTGAAGTTTTTTAAACACAGGGAGCATTTTAAATTCTGATAGAACATCTTAAATTGCAAAATCTCAACTCCCAGCTCTCTTTCTATGACTTGTGCAGGCACTGAAATATCAGTGATTTCAATGTTAGTAATTGTGTAATTAGATCATTAAGAATGGAAAAACCGAGGAGGAGCATAGACAGCGACTGTGATGGCCGCCTAAGACCTCGGCTCCGCGGCCCTTCTCCTCCGGCGTGGATATCCTGTAATTGATCCTGGACTTACTTCACGCTCCCGCGTCGGTGAGGACGCCCGGCCACAGGTCGCGTGAATCCGAAGTCTCTCCCAGCCATACACCCGGAGAAACATCCATTCGCATCTTGCGGCCTGCAATGGCGTTGGAACCAGGACTGCGAGTTAAACACTGGGCTGGGCACTGAGTGAACAACAGCGGGCACCCGTGCGGGGGAGGAGTCGGTCAGCTGAAGCAGTGAGATAATCGGCTTGCTTCTTGCCGAGGACAGCCAGAACAACTAGCGGTGCGGATCGGAGTATGCCCGGCGTAGTAATTTTGAGGGATTGCTAAATTATGCGTCTAATTACAAGTGAGCCGCTCAGACGCTGTTTGCCACCCGGCCCGCTTTTGGCGGCTATTCCCGAATTTTCGCATGAACTGCTCCCTTTCACGGAGGGCTCGCGTCGGAGGCTGCCAATTAGGCATTTATTGATACTGCCCTCACAGAATTGCTCCGGTACTATGGAGCCTGATGTGCCTTTGTTTGAGGCTCGGTCGCACACGTCAATGAAGCGGCTTGCTGATCAACTCGATAATGTGGAGTGTAACACCCGAAGTGCTGGCTTGCAGCAAGGAGGGGAGTGCATGGAAATGAGGAGCGTGGAAGTGTTGGCACATGGAGCTGGATTAACGTGTCATGACCTTCTAGCGGCTCTTAGTGCCCTACACTCCACCCTGGAACATGGCGCCCAAGCATTGGGAAAAAATTGGATGCCATGGTGTCTACCTTGAGACATTCGATACCAGTCAGTCTTCAGGCTCATGATGACCTGCCTCGTTCTATACCCGAGAGGAGCGCGATGGCTGCCCCTGTGAACATTGCAACACCGGGGGTCCCGGTTCGTGTGGTAACTGGTGCGCAGGCTTCCAGATGTTTGGACTGTTCGGTAGGTCTAACACTGGATCCAGAGGTGGCAGTATCGTTCTACGCTATGCTCCTGAAGACCCTAGTGATGTCTCAGACACTGTCGGACATTTTGTTTCTCCTCTCCTTCCCGGATACTGTGCATGTGACCTGGAAGATACGCTTTGGAGCGGTATTGAGATCATTGGACTGCCATGCTGATGACTGTGTTTGTATTCGGATACGTCGCCTCGTTGTGTGTGGACTGCAGTCTGGGCTGGATTTGAGGCTCCATTCCCTCGCACTATTCGTTATGGGAATGGGTCGACTGCGGTTGAACTCCGTTGGTGCATTAGATCGCACGGGACAGGGTTGAGGTCGTGTCCTGGATTGCTGGAGTTTGATTTCCTGGTGACTATGTGGGACATGCCTTCTGATGATTGAAATGATGGTCGCCCGGGTGCTGATTTGAAGGGCCGGGGTTCGGATGGGTGTGTGGCTGGGAGCCAGTATAATAATTCTCTCTCCTCCTCCACTTTCTTTCTCTTTTGTCTTACTATATTTCGGGTCTCCTATTTAGGGCGACGGGCACACTGCTGGGGGGGGGTAGGCCATGGCCTTCTGCAGGGGTGCGGGTGGGAGGTTGGGGGGGTTCTTTCTATTTTCTTGTTTCCTCCTTGGTTCTATGGCCTTTTTTCTTTATTCTTTTTCTGCGTTATCGTTCCACAGGATTCCTGTAGTGTACTCAGTTTTTGTGGGGTGGGGCATTGGTTTATCACGTACAGTGATTGTATTGAGGGCTCCTTTGTTTTGTTTACTTCGCCCTTCACTCCCACTTTAATTGTTATGCTGGTTGCCTTTACACATTTTGATGGCCAGCTGTAGGTCCTGAAACGATCGCTTGGCATTGATCCTGTAATCTCTAGAAACTTTTAAAAAGAAACCTCTTTCATCCTGGTACAGATATGGTACGACCATTATCCTGAGCTACAATAGGGCATTTGGAAGGCGGAATGTTGCATGCTTATGGCTTTATTGATTTGCTTGCCCGTGATTGTAACTGCTTTACGTAACAATAAAGGTTTACCAAAAATTTAAAAAAAAAAAAAAAAAGAATGGAAAAACCACAAAACATGGCAAATTGTAAAGAAATGTGGAACCAATAAGTAACATATTCTTATTGATTATTTATTTAGTAATATAGTAAAGTAGTCTTAAGTAATGCTGCTCTTAATACAAGACTTAATACCTCAGTGTTTTTTGCTTGTTTTTGTTCAATGGAAAACAACAAGACGTGGTCGGAGGAATGCTTGCAGAAGACCCAACCACTGGCAATCACTCACGGCCACAGGGCCCTGTCCATCTTGTTTTGGTCAGTGCACCACTGTAGATAGGGAGGTAGGCAGTGCTTGATGTTTGTTTTAAACTAGGTGTGAGTTAATGAAGATTCCCACCTGGATTACTGAGATATGAGTGTCTGATTTCTTTAAGGATGTTTTCTGTCTAGAGAGGCATATTGGACAAAAAATGAAGCACTGGAATGAGTAGTGTGTCATTATCAGTGGCCGAGATTAATTTATGCATTCCACCCATCACGCTTTTGATTTTCTTTGTTTAATGGTACTTAGTTTATTGGGCATAAAGATTTGAAACTGGTGGCCATATTTAGAGTTTGGCGACCAGAGAATGGGATGTAGACCAAAATAGTGATTGTATTGCTGTGGAAAACAATACATTGCAAATAAGGGTACTTTGAGAGTGACCAACTTCGCAGAGTTACAGAAGGCACCCAGAGGCAATGATGATGAGGACAAAAAACAGAAAAGAAAATAATCATTATTCTCAAGAAAATCGCGATTTTGTGGCAGCTATAATATATCCTTAAAAAAGATATAATGTTCCCATTTATTTCTTACGAAAAAGGTTATGGTTATGAAAAGGCCATGGTGGGATGCATAGGTAGGTACTGGAAGTTTGACCGAAAGTCCAGCCTGTGGCGAACACCTGCTGTGCATGAACAAAGGGTGTGCTCTGCGCCAAATGTGTATATGGCAGGTGAATGAAATGCATCATAAGAAAAAAAAACACAGCTAAAGGTTAGTTATGTTTTTGTGAATGCTACCCCAGAACACCTGAAATGTACAGTTATTTTATGCAACACGCAACAAAACCCATGACATTTTAAATGAGGGATTTCGGGCATTTGCACAAGACATAAGGAAAGAAATAAGGACAGAAAAAAGGAAGGAAAGAATGGAAGTAAGAAAGGAGGAAAGAATAGAAGTAAGAAAGGAGGAAAGAATAGAAGTAAGAAAGGAGGAAAGAATAGAAGTAAGAAAGAAGGAAAGAATGGAAGAAAGAAAAAAATTACGAAAAAAGAAGAAAGAGTGAAAGAGAATGAAAGAAAGAAACAAACAAATAAAGTAAGAAAGGAGAAGAAAAAGGAAAGGAAAGGAAAACGAACAAAGAGAGAATAAAAGAAAGAAGACAGGTGAGAAAGAGAAAGGAAAGAAGGAAAGAAAGAAAGAAGGGGAAAAAAAGAAAGAAAGAAAGTAAGAAAGAAAGAAAGAAAGAAAGAAAGAAAGAAAGACAGACAGACAGTTAGGGTTAAAAGATAGAGCACCCTCATGAACTCATATTCAAAGTACACGTGACCTGCTGGTGTGGTGTGAAAAAGCAGAAGTCAGATAAACAATTTAATTTACAATAGCATTGGCCAGAGGCAGTATCTGATAAAGCTGGAATGTGACCTGTGCTCTCATCTGGTAGAAAGCCTCCTGATATCACATCAGGCTCAACACAAAAAGGCAACACTAAAGTAATAATACCATAAAAACAAAAACACTAGCACTGAAGGGAACTACCTCGGTGTGGATGTGCTTCTCGTGGAAGGGCTAAATGCAGTCACTATAAATATTCAATACCAATACCATATTCAATACCAGAGTTCACAGACATTTTACAATCAGTTTAGAAAAGGAAATACAGAGGTAATCCAATAGACAAGCAACATAGACAAGCAGGTTTACCACATGACAAAGCACATAAGGAACAATAACCAAGCAAGGATTGATCCTATATCCAAAGTACCTTAGCTAGGCCAGTAGTAGCAAAATACCCAGGGGCTTATTTACAATCGCCTTCCGCCACTTTTGCGTCATTTTTAACATGGGAAAAGTGACGTACGGGTGGTGCAAGGGGATTGTAAATAAGCTCCCGAGTATATAAAGAACCATCCCTAGACTGGTGCCTGCAATGCCCATAGTAGGTGATAAAACACCACCCACAGGCAAGCAACAATAATGCCCCAGTATGCAATGCACCATTTCCAGGTCAGTACCTGTAAGTCCCCTTTATGAAAAATAACATTCACCAGGCATGTCGGTAATGGCCAAATTCATTAAACACATCTTAAGTCCAGTTCCTGGAATGTCCCAGCAGTTTTAACTAACTGTATAATATACCGTTCTTTAGCCAATTTTAGGAGAAATGCTGAAAAACCATCCTCTGTTTTGCCAAAATTTTTCAAAGACTTTTCGGCAGCGTGGATCTCAAAACCCATGGGGGGAGTACGGCTTGTTTGAAACACCACAAAATATCGGAATATGCTGTAATGACACATTCCGATAAATCTGAAATTTAAGTTAATTTTAGTGAAATTAATGTCGTACAATGCACCATTTGGTCCTGTTTTACAATATGCTTTTGAGAGGAGAAGACCTCTCGCACTCACCCAAACCCTCCTGAAAGAGGTTTGACTTGCTGGCTTTGCTTGGTTGCTTGGACCCATTTATGGTAGTACTTATGCCATATCTCTTTAAAAGTTCACCCACCACCACTGTAAATACCAAAGATAGGGCACCTATACTCTGAGATACTTGATATTATGAGCAAGGGCAGGAAGTTGCTTTAGCATTTCATTACTTTGCTTACAGGTATTCTTGTATCTTAAAATGCTATTACTGTGCACAGAGGGTACATTCATTACGTATTCAATGACAAATATTTATGACTGTTTATCGTAGAAATTGATGACATGGCAGCTATTAGTGATAATAAAACTAAGGAGTTCAGATTTTATCATTCGACTGTAGTGAAACGGTGAAAGCATTTTGGTATGTGCGCAGTGCCTCGATTTTTGTTTTTTAAGTTCAAGTATTTTATTAGAAGATTATCTATACTACTAAAATAAAGGAAGAACTTTCAGCCTTTCAGGCGGGTAAACTCGGGAACCACAGCGCCAATCCACACACCCGATACACCGTTGTAATTGTCAGGGTGTGTAGATGGTTATAGGCTATATACATTTAAAAAAAAACGTTATTTAAACAATTTATAGTAAAAAAAAAAGTAGTCCCTCCGAAGTAGCACCGGCCGCGACATGCGTGCTCACGTCAGGAGCGCGGGGAAGAGCGGCGTCCAGGAGTGCGACGAGGAGCGGTGGACATGGCGCGGGGGAGGAGCGGTGACGTGAGGCGCAGCGGACAGGTCAGCGGTGGTGCGAGGAGTGGACAGGCTGGAGGAGTGGTGGCTGAGGTAAGGGAGCGGCAGACATGGCGCGGGGGAGGAGCGGTGACGTGAGGAGCAGCGGACAGGCCAGCGGCGGTGCGACCAGCAGACAGGCAGGAGGAGCGGCGGCTGAGGTAAGGGGACCCATGTCGGGGCAGGCGGGGGACGGGCCGGGTGGGGGCCCGGGCTGCTGGACAATACCAGGGTGGGCGGGGGTCGAGGAAGCCTGTTGCTCCCGGACAAGGTCGGGACGGGCTGCTAGTTGTATATACAGTACAGTACCAGTACAGTGAGGGTAAAACATGTAAGTTCCAGACGCCGTTGGGGTTACAATAGGTGTGACATCAATAGTTAATGGTAGGTTAAGCCGCTGTTCTGCGATCAAATGCTTGGCGTGACCGGTTACACTTAATGTTGCCTTACCCTCAAGAGGAGGAAATGAAAGTGGGAAGACGAAGGAGATAGGGGGAAGTGGGCAAACTGTGGTAAAGAAAAAGGCGATCTTGCACACCTGATCTATCACTGCGCCAAGGTTAGGACATTCTGGGGTAAAGTGTAGGTCCTCATCAACAAGGTAGTGGGACACAACATACATCCAAACTTCGTGGGGATAACCACCGCATTCATGACACCTGAACTCGAATCCATGGAGGACAGGGACCTAGTCGACCTGCTACTTACAGCAGCGGTCAAAACAATCCTAACAAACTGGAAAGACACAGGGAAGGCGTCCTTCAAAGTATGGATCAACTGGGTGACCTTCCTCAGGGGGGCGGACAACATGACAGCAAAAGCTTCGCCCACTCACAAGGCAAGAGGGGTAATGTGCGCCTCTCTAGACAAGATCCTGGAACCACACAAACCCCCCTAGATATTAGATAGCACACAGAAGCGCCCGCAGGCTCTGAAGACTTGGCACACAACTGCCAACAAACGTACTCAACAAAGAAGAATGGTAGAAAGACTCAATGAAGTATATTCTAACGTTTCTGTGACGTGCATTCAATGATGAGGCTCATAAGTTGTGGTATTTGATGATCTTAACGTTAAACCTTAACATTCTGATAAACATGGGGTCTCCGTATATTAGGAAAAGAGCCCAATGCTACCACGTGCACCGTGCCCTAAGATCCCCTGCACTTCAGCTTGCGTGCACCCCCAGATTCCATCGGCTCGAATAGGGTGGGCGCTCCTTTCAGGTGCGAGCAGCGTGACTTTGGAATAGCCTTCCTCTGGCACGGAGACGGACGCAGGACTGTCTCACGTTCAGGAAGTCACTTTCCTCCCAGTGAGCTTTTCCCTTTGTCAGTCATGACCAGATTTCTTAGCGCATGTGCTCCCTAAACTTCACTGGCTGCCCATCGAAAAGCGCATTCAGTTTAAGGCGCTGTGTATTTCACATAAGATCTTGACACACCAGGCCCCATCAGGGCTATCTCGTCTGTTGATGCCCTATGTGCCTGGGCGTTCGCTGATCTGCCGATCTCGCGCTCGTTTGCGCACCTCGAGCCCTGAGAGCGAGGGCCGGAGGACGCTCTTTCCGCTTTTTGGAGGCAAAACACTGGAACTCGCTCCCGGCTCACATTAGAGTCATTCCGAACCTTCTGGTGTTTCGCAAGGCCATAAAGACCTGGCTTTTCCCTACGTCTGATGTTTAATCATTAGGTTGTTCTCTCATGCTCTTGTCTCTGGTCTCTGGTTGCGCTGGGACGCCTCGTCGCTGAGGCAGCCAGGCACATTACAAATCCGTAAATAAATAAATAAAATAAATAAATAGCGCCGGGACACTCAATCGAGTAACATAACATAACATAACATTAGGACACTCTTAATGGGTACTCCATTAACTTTTGTGATTAAGGCAGGCAGGAGTGAGGCTACTTATGAAACTTGGGCAACTGAATGGTGTTTTTCTTCAAAAGGACTGACTTCAGAGAAACGTTTCAGGTATCCCACGTCATGTCGTTTGACTAATCTGCATATCCTCAAAAATAGCCATGAACTGTAACAGATTTAGTTTTCTTTGCCAATAATCTTCTAGGTCAGAAGGGGGTGTCCAACGTATTTCCCAGTCTGGGGAGGGTCAAATCCATGTCAACTATTCAACAAATCCGCTCACTTAGTAAGATCTATTCAGTCTCATTGTGTGTGCATTGGTTTTATGTGATTATATTGAAAATCTGGCCTTGATCCAGCACTCCTGAATCTACACCGGATGCGGCTGTATGCACAACAACATATCAATCAAT
Organism: Lissotriton vulgaris; assembly: GCF_964263255.1. Lineage (NCBI taxonomy): Eukaryota > Metazoa > Chordata > Amphibia > Caudata > Salamandridae > Lissotriton > Lissotriton vulgaris. The sequence continues at coordinate 427,080,660 of NC_141695.1, read as the reverse complement.
CAATCATAGGCATTTGTAGAGCGCACTACTTACCCGGAGGGTCTCAAGGCGCTGGGGGGGGGGGGGGTGCTGCTACTGCTCGAACAGCCAGGTCTTGAGCTTCTTCCTGAAGGCGAGGTGGTCTTGGGTCAGGCGCAGGTTGGTCGGGAGGGAGTTCCATGTCTTGGCGGCCAGGTAGGAGAAGGACCTTCCTCCTGTCGTCGCTCTTCGGATGCGGGGGACGGCGGCGAGGGCGTGACTGGCTGATCGGAGGTGTCGTTTGGGAGCGTAGAAGTTGATGCGGTTGTTGAGGTAGCTCGGGCCTTGGTCGTGAAGGGCTTTGTGAGCGTGGGTGAGGAGACGGAAGGTGATTCTCTTGTTGACCGGGAGCCAGTGCAGGTCTCTCAGGTGTTCGGAGATGTGGCTGTGTCGTGGGACGTCGAGGATGAGTCTGGCTGAGGCGTTCTGGATCCGCTGGAGTCTCTTCTTGAGCTTGGCGGTGGTTCCGGCGTAGAGGGCGTTGCCGTAGTCCAGTCGGCTGGTGACGAGGGCCTGGGTGACCGTCTTCCTGGTCTCGGTGGGGATCCACCGGAAGATCTTCCGTAGCATGCGCAGGATGTTGAAGCACGACGAGGAGATGGCGTTGACTTGCCTAGTCATGGAGAGGGAGGAGTCCAGGATGAAGCCCAGGTTGCGTGCGTGGTCTGTCAGTTTGGGTGCGGTGCCCAGGGCGGGGGGCCACCAGGAGTCGTCCCAGGCGGAGGGCGAGGATCCCAGGATGAGGACTTCCGTCTTGTCCGAGTTCAGCTTTAGGCGGCTGGTCGACATCCACTCGGCTACCTCTTTCATACCTTCGTGAAGGTTGGCTCTGGCGGCGGCGGGGTCGTTGGTCAGGGAGAGGATCAGCTGGGTGTCGTCGGCGTAGGAGATGATGTTCAGGTTGTGTTGGTGTGCGATGGCAGCGAGGGGGCTCATGTAGACGTTGAAGAGGGTTGGGCTCAGCGAGGAACCTTGGGGTACGCCGCAGATGAGTTCGGTGGACTCTGATTTGTACGGTGGTAGGCGGACTCTCTGTGTCCTACCGTCGAGGAAGGAGACGATCCATTCTAGTGCCTTCTCCTGGATTCCGACGTTGCTGAGGCGCTGCACTAGGGTGCGGTGGCAGACGGTGTCGAAGGCCGCGGAGAGGTCAAGGAGGATGAGGGCCGCTGTTTCTCCGTTGTCCATCAGGGCTCGAATGTCATCGGTGGCAGCGATGAGGGTGGTCTCGGTGCTGTGGTTGGCCCGGAAGCCCGATTGCGAGGGGTCTAGGGATCCATTCGTCTCGAGGAAGGCGGCCAGCTGCTTGTTGACGGTCTTCTCGATGACTTTGGCCGGAAAGGGGAGCAGCGAGATGGGACGGTAATTCTTGAGTTCGGTGGGGTCCGCTGTTGGTTTCTTGAGTAGCGAGCTGAGTTCGGCATGCTTCCAGCACTCTGGGAAAGTGGCGGTGGTGAAGGAGGTGTTGATGATGTCCCGTAGGTGGGGTGCGATGACATCGTCGGCTTTGTTGAAGATGTGGTGAGGGCAGGGGTCGGTCGGCGATCCGGAGTGGATAGAGTTCATCATGCGGACGGTGTCTTCGGTGCTGATGTGGGTCCAGGCGCGGAGGGTGGTGGTGGGGGGCGTTGGTTCGGTCGTGTCGGTCGTGGCGTTCGTCGGTTGGGTGCTGAAGCTGTCGTGAATGTCCGCGATCTTGTTGTGGAAGTAGGAGGCGAGGGAGTTGCAGAGTTCTTGCGATGGGGTGATGTCGTTGTTTCCGGCGTTGGGGTTGGAGAGCTCTTTCACGATGTTGAAGAGTTCCTTGCTGTTGTGTGTGTTGTTGTCCAGCCGGTCCTTGAAGGCAGTTTTCTTGGTGGCGCGGAGCAGCTGGTGGTGTTTCCGGGTGGCAAGCTTGAGGGTGGCCATGTTGTCCGGTGTTGGTTCTCTTCTCCAGGCTTTCTCGAGGGCTCGGCAGTTCTTCTTGGAGCTCTTGAGTTCGTCGGTGAACCATGGGGCCTTCTTGCTGCCGGGTCGGCTGGGCGGGGTCCTCAGTGGGGCGAGTTCGTCCGCGCAGTTGCTGATCCACTTCGAGAGGTTGACGGCGGCCTGGCTGGGGTTCGCTGAGCTGGCGGGAGGGTGCTGGCTCAGGGAAGCGGCGAGCTGGTCGGCAGTGATCTTGTTCCAGCTTCTTCGGGCAGCCTGTTGCTGGTGGTGGTGTGTCGTCGTTCTTCTGAAGGTGAAGTGGACGCAGCTGTGGTCCGTCCAGTGGAGTCCCGTGGCGTGGCTGAAGGCGATGTCTTTGCAGGATGAGAAGACGGCGTCGAGTGTGTGGCCGGCGAGGTGGGTGGGGGTGGACACCAGCTGCTTGAGTCCGAGGTTGGCGAGGTTGTCGAGCAGGATGCTGGTGTTGCGGTCGTTGTTGTTCTCCAGGTGGAAGTTGATGTCTCCCAGGAGGATGTAGTCAGCGGAGGGGAGGGCATGCGGGCTGATGAAGTCGGCAATGTCCTCGCTGAAGTGTGTGCGTGGTCCCGGGGGACGGTAGATCAGGGTGCCTCTGAGGGTGGTCTTCGGGTCGGTGTGGATCTGGAAGTGTAGATGTTCGGCGGTGGTCAGGATGCCGTCGGTGTTGGTCGTGATGCGGATGGTGTCCTTGTGGATGATGGCGATGCCTCCTCCCGTTTGGTTGGTCGTGCGGTCCCTCCGGGTGATCTTGTAGCCCTCTGGGATGGCGATGGCGATGTCGGGAGCGGAGGAGGCGTTCATCCAGGTTTCGGTGAGGAAGGCAACGTCAGGAGATGTGGTGTCGATGAGGTTCCAGAGTTCGATGGCGTGTCTGTGGACGGAGCGGGTGTTGAGCAGGATGCACTTGAGGTGGCTGCTACTGGTGCTCGTCTTGGCGGGTGCTGGTGTGTGGCAGGTCCGGATGCAGGTGAACTTGCAGGCGTTGCAGCCGAAGGGTCCGTGGGTGCGTCTCGGGGTGGCTCGGTAGCATCCCGGGAGTCGGCCGTCGTTGAGTGCGTTGAGGGTGGCTGCGTCGTACGTCCGGCGGGTGGGCTGGGATGTGCGGGGGCCAGGGGTCCTGGCGCTGGGCGTGGTCCGGGCACGGACGGGCGCAGACGGGCTTACCTTTGGCGCGCCTTCGGCGCGCAATCGGCGCACCCGCTGCGCGTGACCGCTGCGGAGGACATCACATTGTTGGAGAGGATGTGGCGTAATGGTCAGTGCTGCCGACTTTGGAACTAGGGGGCAGATTTACAAGCCCCTTGCGCCTCTTTTACGCCACCATTGCGTCACTTTTGTGGCGCGGCGCAAAAGATGCACCATGCTGCCGGGTGTTTACAAAGTGAGGCATCTGGGAGATGCGTCACATTGTAAAGTCCTGTGCCAGAAGTAGGCGTTCCTGTGCGGGGGTGGTGGGTGTTCCGGCGCAGGAACGCCTTCCAAAAGTGGCTGAGTGAAACCTACATAATTTCACCCAGTCACTTTTGAGCCCATGCTGCGTCAAAACCCTGCGCCTGCTTGAAGCAGGCGTAAGGATTGACGCAGCATTGTAAAGATAGGGCCCCCCAGAGCATTGCTGGAGCTGAGTCGCACTTGCGAAGCAACTCCAGCAATGCGCCGCCTTTACGGCACAGATACGTCACGCATCTGTGCTGCTTTTGCCCCATGGTGCGCCGCATTGTAAATGCGGCGCATCCATGGTGGCGGAGTGCTGGCGCACTATAACTGGCGCATCCCTGCTGATATGCACGGATGCGCAAGTTATTGTAAATCTGCCCCCAGGAAACTAAGTCCTAGTCTCGGCGTCGGCTCAACAGCCTGTGATTCTGGGCAAATCGCTTAATCTCCATTTACCCCAAAAAATGAATGTATCCTTGTGTAACGTAACTGGTGCTCATGTAATGCGCTGCAATTCCGTCGAGTTTGCGCAATATAAAACTGGAGAAAAAATGGAAATACAGCTCATCACATGGATTTAAAATGATCAGTGGCAAAGAACTGATCAAATAGCTTTGTGCCTCATTGCCAAACCCTCTGTGAAATGCATGTCTAACATTAGAAGTAAATGTCTCAGCCATTAGTAGTTAACGTTCTCAAAGAAGCCTTGCAGCACAGTGGAGGACGCCAGCTGCACCATGTAAAGCAGTGCAGCCTGGGGCACAGGGGCACGAGGCAGCACCCCTCTATGCTCGTGCTCCTCCCTGAGCTCGCGATCAGCTGCTTCTCACTAAAACAAGCGCTTATGACGCGTTTATTTAATCTCCTAGAGGCCGGCGGATCGGTAGAAAGTGCTGCTAAAAACATGGGCGAAGGTGCGCGTAAAGGGGGCCAGAGAACACGTGACAAACGACCGCTTGTTAATGCAAATCAATGGCATTTTCCCACAAGCATTTACGCCTCTTGGAAGATAATTTCTAGTGAAACTCATGCCGGGAGGCAGAGGTATGTTGACAATAAAACACAATGGGAAAAAGTTATCAAGTCTCACTGAAGGACTGCTACCAGCACAAATGGACTACGTAGACCACAATCCATTGGGAGGACTGATGCGTTGAACATCAAAGATAAAAGCTGTTGACGGGCTCCAATTCTGTTCCAAGTATGCCACATGGAGATTGTTTAAAAGAAGTGTGTACATGTGTTCTGTTTGGTGCATCATTTCGGAAGTTGAAAAGTAACTATTATACTCTGGGCAGTAGATAAGACAATATTGTGCCAAGTGGTTTGCTTCCATACACCATGACATCAGTAATTGTTGGAAGATTACATTGTGAGGGGTAACTGCTAAGTGAACAAACATATATGAAACTTACATCAATAACCTTTTGGACTTTAGTACTTTTTAAAGATTTGGGACATATGTTGTACCAATGCCTGCTTTTGCTTTCATATCAGAGTCTGTAGGTAGCACAGATTGTGAAGTATCATTTAAATGAATCCATAATGTTGGTCCGAAAATTAATTTTCCTTGTCCCAATTTCCTCAACCCTGCCACATTATTCGGTCCCCTAATACTGCATTATTTCTGGGGTTTGATTATTACAATTGAAACACTAACAGCCCGATTCATGAATCTAAATTGCGCTCGCAAAGGGCCAGATTCTGAGAATCTGGCCCTTTGCAAGTGCGATTTTTGCATTTGGGATTCATCATCCTAAATGCAAAAATCGCTATTTGCAAAATCGCATATTTGCGTGGAATTGGATTTACGGAATCTCTATTAGAGATTCCTTAAATGCATCTAATTAACCAATTTGAAATTGCGAATTCGCAATATTTGGTCGCTATTTACCACGAAGTCTGACTTTGTGGTAAATTGCGAAAAAATAGAAAAAAGAACTTTAGTGCATTTTTCACTGTTGCATATTACACACACACATGTCCTTTGAACATGTGTGTGCGCAACACCTGTGTAAATTTGCATTTCAGGGGTGCTACAGGGTGTCCTTTGGACACCCCTGGCACCCGTGAAATCGCTATCTTATTTGCGATTAGCTAATTGCTAATCGCATGTAAGGAATGTTCCCCATTCATTCCGATGGGCCTTTAGGCCCATCGGAATGAATGGGGAGTTATTCCTTATTTGCGATTAGCAATTTGCTAATCGCAAATAAGGAATGTGTAGGAATCGCAATTTATTTTGCGATTCCTTCATGAATCCCGTTTTGCGAGTCTGTAATAGCGATTCCTTATGAATCGCTATTAAAGACTCGCAAAACGGGTCTTTGATGAATCTACCTGAAGGAATGTGCTCATCAGGGGCTCTTCCTGCAGGGCATGTGGTTAACTCTGCTAAGGGATAGGGTTTCACATCACCATGTATACACCTAATGTGTACTATAGTTTCCGGGAGTATCTGGGATGTTTTGACCAAAGCTTTCTGTATGACGGACTGTCTGCACACGGAGTCCAATAGAGCTCTTACCCACTTGTGATTGACCAGGACACGTACGTAAAAGGAAGGACCCATCTCCGCTGTATACATCACTGCCCTTGGTGCGTAGCCCACCTCCATGGGTTCTTCTGTTTGTTTTTTCCGGGGACACAGCCGAGCAATATGGCCCCAGTCTCCACAGTCAAAGCATTGAGGTCCTTTCATCATGGGTACGTCTACTTTGATGGGTTTTGGCTTAGGCAATTCGACACCTCCTTTGATTTTTCTCTCCTCCTATGTATTTGCTACGTTCTTTGGTGTCTTTTCTGCATCCCATGGGATGGCTCTAGGTTGGGCTCGGGAATAAGTGGCGGCCATTTCAATAGTTTGGGCCGGTGTTAAACCTGAGTGCTGCTTCAGCCATCTTTGTGCCCCATAGGGAAGGGTTTCCATAAATTGTTCCAAATATATACATTCCATTATCTCTTGCTTGCTTTTGCCCTCAGAACGGATCCACTTGTCTGCGGCAGCTTTTAAGCGAAAATACAGGGTCTTGGGGTTCTCTCCTGGGATCCCTTTCTCTTTCCTGAACCGGACCATGCAGGCTTCAGCGTCTAAGCCGAGGTGGTCAAGTATTATCATTTTGATGTCTTTGTAGGGCACCTCACCGGATAGCAATGGGGCTAGGAAAAACGGCCATTTCTCTTCAGGCCAACCACAGGCCCTAGCGGCTCTTTCAAAATTAGTCAGAAAGGCATCAGAGTAATTGCCGGCTATATATTTTTGTAAGGGTACCCCAGAGGGGTGTGGTACTGGAGTTCGCCTTTCCACCAGGGGCAAACTACTGGAATCTTTCATGGCGCTTAGGAGCCCTTCTATTTGTGCGGCAATCGCATTCTTGAAGACCTCACGATCGGCTTGAGCTGAAGACATCTGGGGCTCAATGGCCCACTCCAGCTTCTCCTGCCCTTTAATTAGATGCTGTATCAGCTGATCCATCCCCGGGGACGGGGCGGAAGGGGATAATCCCACTTCTGACACCAGTTGTGGCGGGGTTGAAGGAAGGGCATGGAGACCAGGCCTTGGGATGTAAGGTTTTAGCTTTTTAGGGTTCTTTTTTTTCTTAAAGTAAGTCTCTCCCAAGCTAATATGGCAGGATCCGTGGTGTCTTTTGTAGATGTTGGTCTTCCAGGGTCCTGGGGGTTGTATGGGCTTCCTCCTGCTGGTGCCTTATGCTTGGAATCTCCAGCATGAGACATGTGAAAAAGAAAACACTACTATCAGTGGTGTTGCTTTCTTATTATACTACCCGAAAAGGGAACCCGGGGGTGGTGGGATCACCGGTGCACGTCTGTATATATAGTGACTATATACATTCAGTGAAGAGCTCGAACGGGGTATATGTGGTGAGGGTTTGTGTACTGTGGGGAGCGGGAGTAACAGGGTCGGAATATTTACAAAGGCGGCGCACAAACAGTGACTGCCTCACTCGGCTACTTTTCCTCAGTCACTCCCCGCCTCCCAATCCAGCCCGACACATGCTGACGTACCTGGCTGAGCCACACTCCTCCTCCGTGAGTGTGGCTGGGCGGCTCGCGGTGACGGTGGCCTCCAGGCACAGCAGCCTCCCGGTATGGCACCTCAATTCCTCCGGTTCTCGTCTCCTTTTTCGGATAAGCTCCTTCTCCTCCGGTTTCCACACGCTCTCCTCTGCACACCAAACGCTCCTCGGTGATGTCACACGCCGAGGTCTTCTCTTCCCGTCTTTTCTCCAATGCCTGCATAGCTACGTCATCCGGGGGTGTGTTCTCCTCCTCCAGTCCGATGTAATTAAAGGGACCGTCCTCCAGTTCCTCGCGGTATTCATTCCAGAGTTCTTCAGCGTCCGACCTCCAGTCATTCTGGTTGGGGTGTAAAGAGGGGAGGGTATTCGAGTCAGCCATCTACCACTCAACCTCTGCTTGCCCGGTCCCCCTGCTAAACATAGCTAAACTCCTGGCAAATCGCTTGGTAAAGGTGATCGGTGATCTGGTTCATCCTAACCAGTCAGGTTTTAAGCCACATCAGAACACTGCATTGAATCTCAGGAGACTACACTGTGTGTTGGGGAGAGTAGCCACGATCCAAGAGGCAGCTATAATAGTGTCCCTAGATGCGACCATGGCTTTCGACACTATGAATGGCCATATCTTTTTGCAGTCCTGGCTAAACTGGGGTTGGACCGAGTTTCATTAAATGGGTCTGACTCCTATATCCGGATCCCCTAGCTCAGGTCGTAGTTAATAACAAGAAATCAACAGTATTTAAATTGAGTTGGGGGACCCGTCAAGGTGGTCCCCTTTCACCTCTGCTATTTGCTCTAGACTTAGAGCCTCTGGCCTCTTGGATCCGTAGAGACCCCGTCATACGTAGTCTGCGTTGGTCCCCCAATTGGGAGGACTGCATTTCACTCTACACAGATGACATTCTGCTTTATCTTGCCTCCCCGAAAGCTTCACTCATAGCGGTGTTGGACATACTAGGCATTTTTGGGAGATAAGCTGGGTTTTCCATTAACTGGGGAAAAACCCTCATTTATGTTTTGAAGGGTGATCCACCTGCTCTCCCCAGGGGCTGCCCAATTCATATCACTACGACAGGCTTCAAATATCTAGGTATATTTATCTCCCTAGACCACACACTCCATTTTAGACGTAATCTTGCCCCTACCCTTCAAAGGCTGAAACGAGACATTGCAAGCTGGAAGATGCTTCCACTGTCATTGCTGGGAAAAGCGGCACATTTTAAAATGATGGCTTTGCCTTGTTTCTTATATTCTCTGCAGAACTCTCTGGACCCAGTTCCGGCTTCATATTTTAAAGAAATTGAATGCCTACAGAGGGACTTATTATGGGATAGTAAGCCTTGTATAGCTTTAGCCAAATTGACGTTAAATTGGTATGACGGAGGGATTCGTCTCCCAGATACCCAAAAATACTACTTGGCCACTCACCTCGCAGTCATCAACCAGGGTACTTATGGACGTCCAGATGACCCGGGATATGCTATGGATCGGTGGCTCCTTTCAGAAGGGAACTATAAAAGAGCACTCAACTCTGAACACGGAAACACACATGAACTGGGCCAACTAAACACTCAGTACACATTTGGCATGTGGTAAACAAACACCTGGGATGGGATCGTAAACTCACATTAGCAACGCCCCTGTGGGATTCTGAGAGGCTGGGAAACCTGTGGAGGACGAAGGATTTTGATAAATGGGATCTCATTGGAATCTCGCACATTAGAGATCTATGGGTTGGAGGTGGAATTAAACCATTCGTTTCCTTGCAGCAACAATACAAATTAGTTGACTCTGAATGTTTCAGATACTCCTAGATATGCCATGCCCTTGAATCCCAACTTCCGAGAGGCTCATCCCCCCAGACGCCTTGCCACAAGAGGATAGACTGCTTGATGGCTACTTATCTGAGAGAGCCATCTCCTTAACCTATAAAAAATTAATTAACATGGCGAACCCCCTCCAGCCACTCAAGGGAAAAATGGATGAGGGACGGAATTGAGCTGGATGATGAGGAGTGGCAGGAGGCACAGTCTTCCCCGAGGGAGGTGGCTATCCAGGCCAGACTGAGACTGGTCCAACTTAAAATTCTCCACCGAACCTTTATTACAGGGCCTGGCTTAGTCTGCATGGGTAGAGCGGAAGTAGAAGATTGCAGGCGAAAATGTGGGAAAGAGGGTACATTCATGCACATATTGTGGGAGTGTGACCTCATACAAACATATTGGCGTAACATACACCATATCCTCAGTGAAGTCCTCACGCTAGAGCTGCCTTTGGAGGCTGATCGAGGTCTTCTGAACTTATGGGAGCCCACTGACCTCTCTACGTATAACAAACAATGGGTTACCCTGAGGCTCATGTTAGCGGAGAGAAACATAACACAACTGTGGGGATCCTCACAACCACCCAGAGGTGAGGCTTGGAAGGACGATTTAGACTGGTGTATGTTCATGGAAAAGACAGTCTATGTGGCCCGGGGTTGTCCCCGGAAGTGGTCTCGAATACGGAGCCATTGGAACAGTTACCGAGGGGACATATGTACCCCCCGCAGAGTGCTGCCCAGGAAGAATCACCTACCCCATAAAAGTATCTGCTGTGTGCTGTTGCACAACTCTACTGTACTACATACCTGTGGTAACTGTGCGCTGTCTCCTCTGCTATATATACTGCATGTCGATTAATAAGTTTAATAAAAAAAGAAAAAGAAAAAATATATGCTTTTTACAATAAATAAGTCAGGCCTAGTATCTTTGTTGTACCGTTTCATAATAATTTTAAACAGATCAGGCCTGTAGGCTTGATCATTGGCATGTCACTGTAACCAACTCAGTTCTGCTCTATTGAGCATAAGCTTTCCCACAAGCCAAAAAGTGCAAAACAAGTAATCTTTCAGCTGGAACACACTTCTGCACAATCTGTACTCACAGACATCAACATTTGGGCGTGGTGCTCATTTAGACATTGTGAAACTGAAGAAGCTGCTGATGCCACACTAGTTCCCAAAACAAAGATGTTTTTTCTGTCATTCCACATGTTGGCAGAGTGATATAAAATACAGCTTACTCTCTGATGCTCCTGTGTATGTAAAGCTTGTATGTCTGTTTGCAATTGAACAAAAATGACCATTTATATTGCAAAAAATGCAAACTGTATAATTTTTAGGAACATGAAAATGCATGTTAATTACTACCCATCTCAATGAAACCATTTTATGAACTTGAAAATGTATAAATCTATAAGTGAGATAGCTTCGGAAACCGATCTACATAAAAACTGTTCAATGCTGACGTTTTCAAATTACCCTCTTCCTGTCTTTTTTTAAAATTTATTTTTTAGAGTTCTCAGAGTAAGGTTTTCCAATTTCTAGGAATAATCTCATGATTTTTCAATTTCAAATAAAAGATAGCTCTGGCCACAGTGTCTAGTTTTAAACTTGGATTTATTGCTACAAGGCAGTGGTGTCGTAGTGCATATACATTGTGTATGAGTTTTTATAACTGCTCAGAAATTATAGGACTTGTAGCAGCACTGAAATGTGCTTGAAGCAATGATATTTCCAGAAGCAGTGCATTTCTCGGCAGCTGAGAAATGTTTATAAACTGCTCTTTCTGACAGCGTGCTCTTTTGTCATGTATATTAAAATCTGGATTGGTGCAAAAGTAGAATGATGTTTAAAAGCAGACCCTCAGAAATAAAAGTACAGGCAAAAGTCATTGCAACACCCATTGTTCTCATGCTTATAAATATGTAATAAATGTTACGTTTGAAAGTGAGAGGATCGGTTGAAATTATCACAATGCTTGCATCGTATTTGTTTGTGAAACCCTTGATAAAGAGCGGTGATTTTTTTTTCCTTTTAAGTGGACATCCGGTTTATTAATGCCACAATATAGCTCAAAACCCAATAAGACATCATCAAAGAAAACAACCTTTGGGAATGCCTATTGGTGATTATTAGGGTTGAATAAAGAGAACCGTTCACTAAATTTGCTTATTAGCTAAAACTTTAAAAGAATCAGGTGGTTAGATTTAAAAGGACCAGTGTTTTAACTAAAATGTTAATACACCAAGGAAGAACAGCGCGTGGCTCTTTAAAGTGGAACTATAAAACGATACAATGATAATTGTGGCTTTCAGCAGGCTTCCATAAGTACATGATTTACATTTATATGCAAAAACTGACCTATGAATAAAGATAGAATTTGAGTGTTAGAGGGTCATCGCCGTGTGGTTTTTAATTTGCCTTATCGTACTTTTGCTTCTGCATTTGAATCTGAAAAGTAATACAAACATTAAATCAGGGAAAGATAATGGTTTGGGTGAGTTGGGCAAGTTGAAATCACAGTATTTTAAATTATGTAAAAAAGTCAGGATGTGTTTTTGCTTGAAACACAAAGAAAAAGGTAGCCGCTGTTCTAATATGGTAAGCCTTTCGAGATTTCATCTTTACATTTCTAGTTTCCTATTTCAGGTTAGTTCAAAATCTGGTACTTGTCATTATAATGTTATTATTATAAACACAAGACTGCACGACCCTTTACAAAGTGCCAGAGGTCTAAGATCTGCATCCGTTTTAGCTTGAGATAAAGTGTCATTCAAAGTGTCATCTGTGACATATTTCAAACATAAAGATGTGACACACATGCACACAGATAACTTACCACCGCTGGATCATGGTAGGCCACCCAGATGAGAGCCAATGTCCCAGAGGCTTTTCACCAAGGCGAAATCTGTTAAATAAATAACACATTTGAGGGACATTTGAGGTCTGATGCCAGCCTTAATGGGGCTGAGTGGTTGAAAAGTTTCAGCACTCGTTCCATCATCTTGTTGTGTTTGCCTCCCTTAACCGAACAAACATACCAGTGAAGTATAGAATTTGGCCATAAGTACTGCCATCTCTCTTTCTTAGAAGGCCTAGAGTTAAACAAGAAGACGTATATGCTCTGAACACTCTATCATGTCCCTATTTCATTATAGCACATGCACAACACTGATCTGAAAACTGGTAGGCCTAGGCAACTGGTGACTCTCCTTGGAACAATTGCATCAGTAGCCTGGGGTTATGACTAGAGCTCTGGTAATGTAAGCCATGCTGCCCTGGGATCACAGAGTGCCACGGACTGTCTCTTTTCACTCTGATGATGGCCTACATTCTTAAATACATTGCCCCCTTTTTTTAAAGAAATAAGTGACCACTTTCTCCCCTTTCCCACAGCTGCCCCTCCTTTCAATTCTCACTGCCACAATATGCTCTTCAGCGTGAGTAACAGGGAAGCCTACCTCTGCCCAGTGGCGTTACGAAACTTGAGGGGTCCCCCCTGCAAACTACATGGAGGGGGCCCCCGTCCCATCCTCCGTGCCAGTCTAGAGCTCTCAGGCCAGCGACCCGCCATACTGCAGGGGATGCTGGGCAATTGTTACGCCACTGTCACCAATACAGCCGTTATAAGTAACACTGGATGGTGGAGTTAAAGGTTGGGCTTAGTCTGCCAGCAGGCTATCAAAGGTGGTGGTCCATTCATTACAGGGTCCCTGCCATCAGTACGCCAGGGAAGTTTGTCCAATTTTAGGTGGGTTTCCTGATGCAGACTCCTGTCATGATATACATCGGACCCACTCATCGTTCAGTTTCGACAAAAGTGCATCCACTGCTCCTTCTCGTTTCCGTTTTAAAACATTAGACAAAGTGACAATGCAGTATTTCAAAAGCAGATGTAACTACAAATAGCACATTTTGATAATACATTTTTATTAGTAGACAATACACACTGTGACCCCAATTCCATCACAATCTCTCTCTCTCTCTCTCTCTCTCTCTCTCTCTCTCTCTCTCTCTCTCTCTCAATGAGTCACTCTCTCTCTCTCAGTCATTCAGTCTCTCTCAGTCAGTCAGTCTGTCTGTCAGTCAGTCTGTCAGTCTCTCTCTCTCTCTCTCTCTCTGTCAGTCTGTCTGTCATTCGGTCTCTCTCTCTCTGTCAGTCTCTCAATCTCTCAGTCAGTCAGTCAGTCTCTCTCAGTCAGTCAGTCTCTCTCTCTCTTTCAGTTTCTCAGCCAGTCAGTCTCTCTGTCAGTCAGTATTCAGACTCTGAGTCAGTCAGTCTCTACTCTCTCTCCACTCTCTCTCTCTCTCTCTCAACTCTGTCCACTCTATCTCCACTGTCTCTCTCCCCACTGTCTCCCCCTCCACTGTCTCTCCCTCCACTGTCTCTCTCTCTCCACTCTCTCACTCTCTCACTCTCTCTACTCTCTCTCCACTCTCGTTCCAATCTCTCTCCACTGTCTCTCTCTCCACTGCCTCTCACTCACTCCCTTCTCTCTCTACTCTCCCTTCTCTCTCTCTACTCTCTCTCTCCACTCTCTCAACTCTCTCCCCACTCTCTCTACTCTCTCTCCACTCTCTCTACTCTCTCTACTCTCTCTCCGCTCTCCCTCCACTCTCTATACTCTCTCTCCACTCTCTCTCTCTCCACTGTCTCTCTCTCTACAGTCTCTAACTCTCTCTACTCTCTCTCCACTCTCTCTCTCTCTACTCTCCCTTCTCTCTCTCTACTCTCTCTCCACTCTCTCTCACTCTCTATCTCCACTCTCTTTCTCCACTCTCTCTCTCCACTCTCTCGCTCCACCCTCTCCACTCTCTCTCTCTCCACTCTCTCCTCTCTCTCTCCACTCTCTCCACTCTCTCCTCTCTCTCCACTCTCTCCTCTCTCTCCCCTCTCTCTCTCCACCTCTCTCCACTCTCTCTCTCCATTTTCTCTCTCTCCAATTTCTCTCTCCACTCTCTCTCTCCACTCTCTCTCTCTCTCCACACACTCTCTCTCCACTCTCTCTCTCCACTCTCTCTTTCTCCACTCTCTCCCTCTCTCCACTCTCTCTCTCTCCACACTCTCTCTCTTCACTGTCTCTCTCTACTCTTTCTCCTCTCTCTCTCCCCTCTCTACTCTCTCTCTACTCTCTCTCCACTCTCTCTCTCTCCACTCTCTCTCTCCCTCCACTCTCTCCACTCTCTCTCTCGCCACTGTCTCTCTCTCCTCTCTCTCCACTCTTTCTCTCCACTCTCTCTACTGTCTCTCTATCCACTGTCTCTCTCTCCACTGTCTCTCTCGACTGTCTCTCTCCACTGTCTCTCTCCACTCTCTCTCTCTACTCTCTCTCCACTCTCTCTACTCCCTCTCTCCACTCTCCCTCTCCACTCTCTCTCTCTCTACTCTCTCTCCACTCTGTCTCCACTCTCTTTCTCTCCACTCTCTCTCTCCACTCTCGCTCTCCACTCTCTCTCCACTGTCTCTCTCTCCACTCTCTCCCCACCCTCTCCCTCTACTCTCTCTCTCTCTACTCTCGCTCTCTCTCCACTGTCTCTCTCCACTCTCTTTCCACTCTTTCTCTCTCCACTCTCCCTCTCTCCACTCTCTCTCTTGCTCCACTCTCTTTCTTGCTCCACTCTCTCTCTTGCTCCGCTCTCTCTCTTGCTCCACTCTCTCTCTTGCTCCACTCACTCTCTTGCTCCACTCTCTCTCACTCCACTCTCTCTCTCACTCCACTCTCTCTCTCACGCCACTCTCGCTCTCACTCCACTCTCTCTCACAAAGTAGTGTGCGTTGCCATGGGCGTCCGCAGAAATGTTTCCAGGGGGAGGCACATTTTTTACTTCATCACCATCCCCCTTGCACTCTTCTACCCTCTGCCTTGCACCCTTCTCACCCTCCCCCTTGCACCCTTCTCCCACTCTGGCTTGCACCCTTTTCTACCTTGCACCAATCTCCCCTCTGCCTTGCACCCTTCTCCCCTCTGCCTTGCACCCTTCTCCCCTCTGTCTTGCACCCATCTCCTCTCCGCCTTGCACCCTTCTCCTCCCTACCTTGCGCCCTTCTCTCTACCTTGCACTCTTCTCCCCTCTACCTTGCACCCTTCTCCCCTCTGCATTGCACCCTTCTCATCTCTGCCTTGCACCCTTCTCCCTCTGCCTTGCACCCTTCTCCTCTCTGCCTTGCACCCTTCTCCTCTCTGCCTTGCACCCTTCTCCTCTCTGCCTTGCACCCATCTCCTCTCCGGCTTGCACTCTTCTCCTCTCTACCTTGCACCCTTCTCTCTACTTTGCACCCTTCTCCCCTCTACCTTGCACCCTTCTCCCCTCTGCATTGCACCCTTCTCGTCTCTGCCTTGCACCCTTCTCCCTCTGCCTTGCACCCTTCTCCTCTCTGCCTTGCACTCTTCTCCTCTCTGCCTTGCACCCTTCTCCCCTCTGCCTTGCACCCTTCTCCCCTCTGCCTTGCACCCTTCTCCTCTATGCCTTGCACCCTCCTCCCCTCCCCCTTGCACCGATCTCCTCTTTGCCTTGCACCCATCTCCTCTCTGCCTTGCACCCTTCTCCACGCTACCTTGCACCCTTCTACCCTATGCCTTGCACCCTTCTCTGCCTTCCCCCCCCCCCCTGCGGATGCCCACATGGTACTTCTAATAAGAGTGCTTACCTGAGGGCACCATTTTGCTGCCTCAACACTTCTCATATGAGCTTTGCCCTGGAGAATGCTCTCTCTGAGGGCCCCCACTCCCACCCTTGTCAGGGTCCCGAGCAGTGCTTTGTGCAGCCGCCTGCTCTCTCTCTGGGGCCCCCACCCCCATCCTTGTCAGGGTCCCGAGCAGTGCTCTGTGTTGCCTCCTCTCTCTCTGGGGCCCCCAGCCCCACCCTATCCTTGTCATGGTCCTGAGCAGTGCTCTGTGCTGCCTCCTCTCTCTCTGGGGCCCCCAGCCCCGTCTTTGTCAGGGTCCCGAGCAGTGCTCGGTGCGGCCTCCTGCTCTCTCTCTGGGGCCCCCAGCCCCCGTCCTTGTCAGGGTCCAGAGCAGTGCTCTGTGCTGCCTCCTCTCTCTTTGGGGCCCCCAGCCCCCGTCCTTCTCAGGGTCCCGAGCAGTGCTCTGTGTTGCCTCCTCTCTCTCTGCGGCCCCCAGCCCCTGTCATTGTCAGCGTCCGAGCAGTGCTCGGTGCTGCCTCCTGCTCTCTCTCTGGGTCCCCCAGCCCTCATCCTTTGTCAGGGTCCCGAGCAGTGCTCTGTGCTGCCTCCTCTCTCTTTGGGGCCCCCAGCCCCATCCTTGTCAGGGTCCCGAGCAGTGCTCTGTGCTGCCTCCTCTCTCTCTGGGGCCCCCACCCCCGTCCTTGTCAAGGTCCTGAGCAGTGCTCTGTGATGCCTCCTGCTCTCTCTCTGGGGCCCCCACCCCCGTCCTTGTCAGGGTCCCGAGCAGTGCTCTGTGCTGCCTCCTCTCTCTCTGGGGCCCCCTGCCCCCAGCCCCCATCTTTGTCAGGGTCCCGAGCAGTGCTCGGTGCTGCCTCCTGCTCTCTCTCTGGAGCCCCCAGCCCCCGTCCTTGTCCGGGTCCCGAGCAGTACTCTGTGCTGTCTCCTCTCTCTCTGGGGCCCCCGCCCCCATCCTTGTCATGGCCCCGAGCAGTGCTCTGTGCTGCCCCCTCTCTCTCTTGGGCCCCCAGCCCCTGTCCATGTCAGGGTCCGAGCAGTGTTCAGTGCTGCCTCCTGCTCCCTCTGGGGCCCCCAGCCCCCGTCCTTGTCAGGGTCCCGAGCAGTGCTCTGTGCTGCCTCCTCCCTCTCTGGGGCCCCCACCCCCATCCTTATCAGGGTCCCGAGCAGTGCTCTGTGCTGCCTCCTCTCTCTCTGGGGCCCCCAGCCCCCGTCCTTGTCAGGATCCCGAGCAGTGCTCTGTGCTGCCTCCTCTCTCTCTGGGGCCCTCACCCCATCCTCTTTCGGGCCTGGCACCTCTGACTGAAGAGAAACAATGTATGTTGATACTTTGTTTCTCTTCAGTCAGAGGGAGGGGGAGGGGCTCAGAGCAGGCTGCAGCCTGCACCTGCTTTCGAGGGTTGCTTAAGTGCAAGCCTCTCCCACAGCTCTCACTGAAGAACTGAGGGGGAGGGCGGGCCCCCTTCATTTAATGAAGAGAGTCGGCCCCCGCACCGCGGGGCCTGCGGGGGCGTTTGTTACGTCCCTGCCTCTGCCTGCAGGAGATCCCTGAAGGAGAGACGCAAAGTCCATCTGCACTAGTATTCCTCTTAGGTGGAGCACTGGGAACACAACAGGCCCAGGGCAGGGAAGAGTGCTACCTGATCAAAGCTAATCTCTTAATCTCCCTTTACCTAAACCCTGAAATGTAAATGGTGGAGGCCCGATCCATTTCTGAAACCTTCTTTCTAAGACATAAGTGTTTGGCGGAAATACTGAACATGTGTAACGATATTATTTTATACTTTTTACCCCAATCTATTAATGCTAGTGGTTCTGATGACTTAATCCTAATATACCTGGTGTTTTCTTGTTTTAATGGGAAAATAGTCTTCACAGTATTTTGTATATTTTGACACAGTCTTATTTTTTAATTCCTGGAATTATTACTGATACAATAAGAAATGTAGGGGTCTTGCCCAACATTTCATTATTCAGTGTTTATGTTTATTTATATCACAACCGACCATCCACATATGCAGTCTTCTTGGTTAAATCTTTTTTCTAATAAGAGGAGCACTGTCCTGGTTTATGACTCATATACCATCTTATATGTCTTGTATTAATCAGCTATAACACAATTACGGTGCCTGTGTTCTCTCTTTTTCCCTACTAATTATAGCTCCAATCACACACTGACATTTTATTTTGGTCGCAAACTATATTAAACAACATCAGGTTACCCTACTTAACACAGTAAGATCCATAAATCTTTATCATGTATGTTGTATATTTTTCTCATCGGTTTTTGAGACACATTATTAAATATGGTTTATTTGAATTTCCAGGAATCAGATTTCACATTGCCTTGGGTTTTGCTAAGCAGATAGGTTCAAAGCTACTCCCAGCCCTTATGAAAATATGTAACGCAAAGTGTGTCCCCATGGTGTTATATGGGAGTGAGGTATGGAGCTACACAGATGCTAGTGACATACAAGTAGCGGAAAATATTTTTTTACCAAAATTGCTGTCGCTCCCAGCATCCGCTGCTAATTTTAATATACACGAGGACATCGGTGTTGGCTACATTCAAGATCAGATTGCTGTGGCCCCATTATTAGGCTGGCTAAGAATTTGGGCGCAGCAATCGCCTAACCTAAATCAATATATAATTCAGGATTGTATGTCCCTAGATAGAGCCCTTGATATTCCGTAGCTCAGATATATTAAACCACAAATGGACATCTTGGGCAGTCCCGACCTGTTTACAAACCCGAGGGCACTGAGCAAGGTGGCCATTAAAGCCATTAAATCTCAGTTTCTGAACAGGTCCATGTCAATGAGGGAAGAAGGGGAGCTGGTCAAACCTTCATTCAGGAGCTTTACAATGTTGAGTATAGGAAAAGGAATCCAGCCATACTTGAAATATATAAACAAGCCATTCCATTTGTTTGTATTGACAAGATTCAAGTATAATATGCTCCCATGGCTTTTATCTTTTCCAAAAGGTTTTTCCAAGGAGGGGGTACTTGGGCCCTTCCCCTGTGACAATTTTTCAGAACAGAATACCTTACATATGATTTTCTTTTGCGATTTTTATGTTTCAATACGCAAGATATTCATATTGCCATTGTTAAAGGGCTGTAATTTTGAACAGGTTAAGCCAGCCTTGATACACTTGCAATGCCTGAGGTCCCCGTTGGTATGCTTTGGAGTGGCTAGCTATATCACGGGGGCAATTAGACGAAGAAACAAGATGTAGTTATTGTGATATTAATTTCCCACCTCTGTACATGTAGTAACTTTATGAATAAGAAAATCATTTATTATTCTTGCGGACTAGGTTAATTTAAATGGTCTTTTGCATTCATTACAAAATATGTATATTTGTATATTGGAAAGGCATTCCACAGCCATCATCATATTATGGATGGCGGTCTTTCCGTCCACCGCGGTACCATTGGCCATGCTATTGTGGCGGGGGGTAAAAGGCCGTCCAGCAGGGTGTTTTGGCGGGCGGATCGCCAACGCCGGTCGGTCAGTGGTGATCCGCCCGGCATGCTAATAGGCCAATTAGGGCCATATGTAGGTGGGCAAATACCGGTCGGTAAAGCCGAAATTCTCTATATTTTGGCTTTACAGACCGGTATTTAGCCCTGTGCGATGTACGGTAAGGGCGGTAAGGGGTAGTGGCAGTTCCTCCTGACCCGCTAGCTCGCCAGAGGCTACAGCATTGAGCCTGCGCTCCAACCTAAATATGACTGTGATTTGCCTGAATGTTTTAATCTGTGACTAAAAACGGAATATTTGACATTTTAAATCTGTGACTAAAAACTGAATATTTGAATTTTTAAAACTTGCAACTCGCATTTCTTGCACTCATATTCACCACACTCATCTGATTGGTGTAGAGTAGCCGTAGGAGACGCATTTCGGACTGCTTGATTCGTCTTCCCTCTGATTAGCAAGGGGGAGGACACCACTTCCTGGTTAGAAACTGCTTGGCGGTTAGCGCTCTAGCAGCGGGGTCTCTCGGGGCTATTTAGGCTGAGCCTGACATCTATGCGCTGCGGTAAGGGGTAGTGGCAGTTCCTCCTGACCCGCTAGCTCGCCAGAGGCTACAGCATTGAGCCTGTGCTCCAACCTAAATGTGACTGTGATTTGCCTGAATGTTTTAATCTGTGACTAAAAACGGAATATTTGACATTTTAAATCTGTGACTAAAAACGGAATATTTGAATTTTTAAAACTTGCAACTCGCATTTCTTGCACTCATATTCACCACACCCATCTGATTGGTGTAGAGTAGCAGTAGGAGACGCATTTCGGACTGCTTGATTTGTCTTCCCTCTGAGTAGCAAGGGGGAGGACACCACTTCCTGGTTAGAAACTGCTTGGCGGTTAGCGCTCTAGCAGCTGGGTCTCTCGGGGCTATTTAAGCTGAACCTGACATCTACGCGCTGCGGTAAGGGGTAGTGGCAGTTCCTCCTGACCCGCTAGCTCGCCAGAGGCTACAGCATTGAGCCTGCGCTCCAACCTAAATGGAACTGTGATTTGCCTGAATGTTTTAATCTGTGACTAAAAACGGAATATTTGACATTTTAAATTTGTGACTAAAAACGGAATATTTGAATTTTTAAAACTTGCAACTCGCATTTCTTGCACTCATATTCACCACACTCATCTGATTGGTGTAGAGTAGCCTTAGGAGACGCATTTCGGACTGCTTGATTCGTCTTCCCTCTGATTAGCAAGGGGGAGGACACCACTTCCTGGTTAGAAACTGCTTGGCGGTTAGCGCTCTAGCAGCTGGGTCTCTCTGGGCTATTTAGGCTGAGCCTGACATCTACGCGCTGCGGTAAGGGGTAGTGGCAGTTCCTCCTGACCCGCTAGCTCGCCAGAGGCTACAGCATTGAGCCTGCGCTCCAACCTAAATGTGACTGTGATTTGCCTGAATGTTTTAATCTGTGACTAAAAACGGAATATTTGACATTTTAAATCTGTGACTAAAAACGGAATATTTTAATTTTTAAAACTTGCAACTCCCATTTCTTGCACTCATATTCACCACACTCATCTGATTGGTGTAGAGTAGCCTTAGGAGACGCATTTCGGACTGCTTGATTCGTCTTCCCTCTGATTAGCAAGGGGGAGGACACCACTTCCTGGTTAGAAACTGCTTGGCGGTTAGCGCTCTAGCAGCTGGGTCTCTCGGGGCTATTTAGGCTGAGCCTGACATCTACGCGCTGCGGTAAGGGGTAGTGGCAGTTCCTCCTGACCCGCTAGCTCGCCAGAGGCTACAGCATTGAGCCTGCACTCCAACCTAAATGTGACTGTGATTTGCCTGAATGTTTTAATCTGTGACTAAAAACGGAATATTTGACGTTTTAAATCTGTGACTAAAAACGGAATATTTGAATTTTTAAAACTTGCAACTCGCATTTCTTGCACTCATATTCACCACACTCATCTGATTGGTGTAGAGTAGCCGTAGGAGACGCATTTCGGACTGCTTGATTCGTCTTCCCTCTGATTAGCAAGGGGGAGGACACCACTTCCTGGTTAGAAACTGCTTGGCGGTTAGCGCTCTAGCTGCTGGGTCTCTCGGGGCTATTTAAGCTGAACCTGACATCTACGCGCTGCGGTAAGGGGTAGTGGCAGTTCCTCCTGACCCGCTAGCTCGCCAGAGGCTACAGCATTGAGCCTGCGCTCCAACCTAAATGGAACTGTGATTTGCCTGAATGTTTTAATCTGTGACTAAAAACGGAATATTTGACATTTTAAATTTGTGACTAAAAACAGAATATTTGAATTTTTAAAACTTGCAACTCGCATTTCTTGCACTCATATTCACCACACTCATCTGATTGGTGTAGAGTAGCCTTAGGAGACGCATTTCGGACTGCTTGATTCGTCTTCCCTCTGATTAGCAAGGGGGAGGACACCACTTCCTGGTTAGAAACTGCTTGGCGGTTAGCGCTCTAGCAGCTGGGTCTCTCTGGGCTATTTAGGCTGAGCCTGACATCTACGCGCTGCGGTAAGGGGTAGTGGCAGTTCCTCCTGACCCGCTAGCTCGCCAGAGGCTACAGCATTGAGCCTGCGCTCCAACCTAAATGTGACTGTGATTTGCCTGAATGTTTTAATCTGTGACTAAAAACGGAATATTTGACATTTTAAATCTGTGACTAAAAACGGAATATTTTAATTTTTAAAACTTGCAACTCGCATTTCTTGCACTCATATTCACCACACTCATCTGATTGGTGTAGAGTAGCCTTAGGAGACGCATTTCGGACTGCTTGATTCGTCTTCCCTCTGATTAGCAAGGGGGAGGACACCACTTCCTGGTTAGAAACTGCTTGGCGGTTAGCGCTCTAGCAGCTGGGTCTCTCGGGGCTATTTAGGCTGAGCCTGACATCTACGCGCTGCGGTAAGGGGTAGTGGCAGTTCCTCCTGACCCGCTAGCTCGCCAGAGGCTACAGCATTGAGCCTGCACTCCAACCTAAATGTGACTGTGATTTGCCTGAATGTTTTAATCTGTGACTAAAAATGGAATATTTGACATTTTAAATCTGTGACTAAAAACGGAATATTTGAATTTTTAAAACTTGCAACTCGCATTTCTTGCACTCATATTCACCACACTCATCTGATTGGTGTAGAGTAGCCGTAGGAGACGCATTTTGGACTGCTTGATTCGTCTTCCCTCTGATTAGCAAGGGGGAGGACACCACTTCCTGGTTAGAAACTGCTTGGCGGTTAGCGCTCCAGCAGCTGGGTCTCTCGGGGCTATTTAGGCTGAGCCTGACATCTACACGCTGCGGTAAGGGGTAGTGGCAGTTCCTCCTGACCCGCTAGCTCGCCAGAGGCTACAGCATTGACCCTGCGCTCCAACCTAAATGTGACTGTGATTTGCCTGAATGTTTTAATCTGTGACTAAAAACGGAATATTTAACATTTTAAATCTGTGACTAAAAACGGAATATTTGAATTTTTAAAACTTGCAACTCGCATTTCTTGCACTCATATTCACCACACTCATCTGATTGGTGTAGAGTAGCCGTAGGAGACGCATTTCAGACTGCTTGATTCGTCTTCCCTCTGATTAGCAAGGGGGAGGACACCACTTCCTGGTTAGAAACTGCTTGGCGGTTAGCGCTCTAGCAGCTGGGTCTCTCGGGGCTATTTAGCCCTCTCCCTCTGGTGAGCGCGCAGCGATCGCGCGCAGTGGAGCCGAAGCTACGCCGAAGAGTAGCCAAAGAGTGGCCCGTCTGCGCCCGTCCGCGACAGGACGGGGCCAGGGGCCACCCACCCTGCTCTTTTCCTTGTTTTCTTTTATTCACCATGACCACACCAGAAGACACTCGTATCAGGTACTCCTCACAATCTTTATTAGTTCTCCAACCTCAGGGACTAAAAAGATGTGCCGGTAATAACTGGCCATGTCCAGAAGGTCCCTTTTCCTGTTTACTTTGTAGATTCCAAGCTACTTCCAATACCATAATTACCAGGTTTCTAAAGGATACCAAAATAGAAACGAAAGGCTGGAAAAGCTTTCTATTAAACGTCCGATCACTCCCGCGCCATTGTATTGAAACATGGGATACCATCCTTAGCCTCAAACCGGAAGTATGTTTCCTTACGGAAACTTGGTTAAAGCCACATACTGTTCCAACTGTTACGTTAGGAATTCCTCTAGGATACAAAATTTTGAGACAAGACCGCCCGATAAAAACAGGCGGCGGTACTGCCATTATATACAAAGATAGCCTCCACATTACAGTAATAGAACAAGCCATACTTCCTTCTATGGAAATAATGATTTTTAAAATAAACACTGGAACTAAGGATCACTGGAAAGGAGCTCTAGTGTACCGACCTCCAGGTTCTAACACTGGTTTTCATTAACTTTAACTGAAATACTAGCTCCACACATGAAGGCCAGAGAAAACCTTATTTTACTCGGGGATTTTAATTTTCATGCTGATGTATCAGATGATCCTGATACTAAGCTCCTTCTAGCTGACCTCGCCCTTTTAGGCTTACATCTGCAGAACAGCGGCCCCACCCATAGGGGAGGCCACACTCTAGATCTTATCTTTTCTAATCACCCTTCAATACATTGTCATCCCCCCAGATTCATAAATTGGTCTGACCACAGTATGCTGGAATTCTCCTTTAAACAGCTAACCAAACCCTCTGATCCTCCTGCTACTCTGAGCATCAAACGAAGATCATGGCATAAAATCACCCCAGATGCATTTGCAGAAGCTTGGAGAGAGCCGACTGTCTCTGATTCTGACAATTCTGAGTCGGTTCTAGCCAAACTCAACAATACTCTCCTTGATACCATAAACCTCTTAGCCCCTCAAAAATTAGTTAAACAACCGTCGGCCAACAAAAAAGAGACATGGTACACCGAAACGCTAAAATTAGAGAAACAACAATGCAGAAAGCTGGAAAAACTATGGAGGAAGAATCATTCCAGTGAAAGTAAGGAGCTTTACCAGCAGGCTATCTCCACCTATTACAAAAATATAAAAAAGGCAAGAAAAACCTGCCTCATATCCCAGATAGACGAAGCTGGCAACTCGACTAGAGAACTATACAAAATACTCCGAACCTTCATTAATCCCTCAGCATGTGAAAGCCCCGACACATTCTCTCAAGAGTTGTGCAATAATATCTCCCAATTTTTTGAAGATAAGATCGACACTGTCTACAATAAAATTCTTGCCAAACATCCCAATACTATTGAGACCTCCAGTGCCCCTTGCACAAAGACACATACTGACACTTTCATTGACATCCCTGAAGCCACCGAGGATGACATAAGATCATTACTAAACAATATAAAAACTGGGTCCCCTCTTGGCCTTCTTCCTGCCAGAGTGATGAACATTCTGAGCATAACACTCTGCCCCATCATTCGAAATATCTTGAACCTCTCTTTCAAAGAAGGAAAACTCCCTCAGCAATGGAAAGAGGCAGTAGTGAATCCTATACGAAAAAATTCCATCTCCCCTTGGACGGAACTCTCCAATCTCCGTCCCATCTCTCTTCTGCCCCTCCTGAGCAAACTGGCTGAGAAACATGTCAACACCCACATGTCCAGTTTCATAGAGGCGACAGGGGGCCTGGACCACTCACAATCTGGGTTCAGGCCCAACTACAGCACTGAATCAGCACTCCTCT
Source organism: Lissotriton vulgaris (assembly GCF_964263255.1). NCBI lineage: Eukaryota > Metazoa > Chordata > Amphibia > Caudata > Salamandridae > Lissotriton > Lissotriton vulgaris. The sequence goes on along the minus strand of NC_141695.1, from coordinate 427,055,582 downwards.
CCGTGACTGATAACATCAAGATGTCACAGGATAGAGGAGGCTGAATGATTCTGGTGCTGTTAGACCTGTCGGCCGCTTTTGATGCTGTGTCTCACAAGATTCTTCTGAGCCGTTTGAAGGGAGTGGGCATTGGAGGACAGGCCGTTTCTTGGTTGGAGAGTTTCCTTTCTGGGCACTCACAATCTGTCAGCTTGGGCCCCTATCGTTCCACCTCAAGGGCGCTCACGAAGGGGGTGCCACAGGGCTCGTGCCTAAGCCCCACATTATTCAATGTGTACGTGGCCCCCCTTGCTGAAATTGTGAGGAAGTAAGGATTCACTCCGGTGTCTTACGCCGATGACACCCAACTCCTCTACCCTTTCCATTCCCTTAACTCTAATGTTAGGGAAAATTTTGCTGAAGGCATGAGGGCTATCTCTAATTGGATGGCTTCCAACCGTCTCCAATGTAATGTTGGGAAGACGGAAGTAATGCTCTTTGGGAAAGCAACTATACTATGGTCTCCTGATTGGTGGCCCCTGGACTTAGGACCAGTGCCCTCTCCAAAATTGACTGTTAAAAATCTGGGGGTGAAGTTAGACCAAAATCTAACCTTAAAGGAACATGTGAATGTGATCGCTGGAGCATGTTTCCACACCATTGGCCTGTTAAGGCGAGTCTTCCCTTTTCTGCCGGATAATTACAGAAAGACCCTTGTACAGACCATGGTGATAAGTCAATTAGACTATTGTAATGGGCTCCTGATACTAGCCAACGAGGATGCCATAAATCGCCTACAGGTGGTCCAGAATACAGCGGCAAGACTGATTCTGAACGCCCCTACAAGAACCCCCTCTAGGCCCCTACTGAGAGAACTTCATTGGCTACCGATACGGCAACGTGTCAAATTCAAAATCTGTTGCACTGTTCATAAGTGCCTGTTCGGGAATGGCCCCAACTATCTGACTCAAAAACTACAACTCTACAAACCAGACACATCCCTGCGCTCAAGCAATCAACTGTTAATAAAACCCCCTCTTGTAAAAAAGACCAGACAAGGTGGCCGTGCCTTTTCCCTTGTGGGGCCGACCCAGTGGAACAACTTGCCCTTCAGTCTTAGGCAAATTTCCAACCACTTTTCCTTCAGGAAAAAGCTTAAAACCAACCTGTTCCTAGAGGAATAACTGGCTCTGGTCAGCTTACAAGACTACAGCTCATCTGTAAAGTTCCTCCCTCTTTCCATCTTAGCGAGCAAAGCGAGGAGATACCCCGACCGGGGTCGATTCTTGCGCTATACAAGAAATTAAATAAATAAAATAAATAAATAAATACGTATTACCGAATGCCCTCGGTAATAACGAATCGGTAAATCATTACTGATTCCTTATTTACCAATCGGTGAACACCGAAACAAACATTACCGATTCGGTAAATAACAAATCGGTAATAATTCCGAAATGCGACAAAGCAAAATTCAGTAATACCGATTTTGACCAAAATCGGTATTAACGAATCGGTATTTACCACTGATCCTGAGCAGGTGGTAATCAGGTGCAGTGCATAAAAACAGCCCCAAAATGCAACAGTGTGAACACAATGGCGGGTCTCTACCTCATAGCAAGGCGGCTACGTTTGAGAGCAGCAGGAGTGAGGATTTGGAAACGGGAAGAGCGGGTGTACACACTGTGTGTCACATTGTTCCAATTGACTGAACCTGAAATCCAAGAGAGGTACAGACTGCACCCACACAAGGCAGACATGGCTTGGCAGTTCGGGCTGGACTGTTCCCATGAGGCACAGGGTGAGACTGATTTGCATATAGCCATGTCTGAACTGGGGTGGCAGAGTGGGCTAAGAACGGTGATGGATTAAACCCAGATCTTTTGACTGGGTGTGAGTGTTTGATTGATTCAGATGCTCCGTCCATCACCACCCCCTTTTGTACTGCACCCACACAGCATCCTTGACCTCATAAGGGACCTGAAACCATATCTTGAGCATCAGACACCAAGGGCGCACGCAATACCCACTCATGTACAGGTGCTCTGTTGCCTGCACCTCCTGGCCTCAGGAAGTTACCAGGGTGTGATAGCTGCAGTAGGTGGTGTGTCACAGAGCTGCCTATCAAGATTTTTCAACAACTTCCTGGACGCCATGATGGACCGAATGCATCATTACATAACCTTCCCCAGTACACAGGCGGAGCTGCAGAAGACCAAGCTGTATTTCTACCAAATGGCACAGTTCCCATACGTAATAGGCTGCGTCGATGGGACCCACATACCGATCTGTCCACCTGCAGCAACAGAACACATTTACCGCAAATCCACTCACTCCATAAATCTGCAGGTGATATGTGATGCAAATTTCATCATAACTGACATTGTGGCAAATTCCCAGGGAGTACCCACCACTCGTACATATTCAGGAACAGTGGTATCCATACACGTCTGGCTGCTGGTGAATTTTGGAGAAGGATACCTACTAGGTAAATCAATGTGACACACCCTGATGTATACCTTGGATCAACCTATTGGTGACATGAATTAATGGCACTTTCTTTTGCATTTAGGTGACAGCGCATATGCCCTTTGGTCTTACCTACTCACACCATATCTCAACCCATCCACACCAAGGGAGAGGAGATACAATGTGGCACATAAGAGCACACACAACATGGTGTCGCGAACCTTTGGACTGTTTAAAAGCAGATTCCGTTGCCTCCACAAAAGTGGAGGTGCACGTCAGTACAGCCCCATCAAATGTTGCAAAATAATTGCTACATGTGCAATGCTACATAAACTAGCCACAAAAAAGGAACAGCAGTGGAACTAACTGACTCTGAGGACGAGGGCGAGGACAATCCCCAGCCAGAGCCCTGCGCAGCTGGTGTTGCAGTAGAACAGGATGGGAGACACAGACGGGCTGAGATAACGTGCAACTATTTCTGAGTGAGTAACAAGACAGAGCCAGTTACTGTATTTGTGTAATGGTGTTTAATCAGCACACCACCAGGACCTAAACCAGTGTCCATACAGATATGGGTTACATCACCCATTCAATGAGTCCCTAATAACAGTATGAACTATTTTTTGCGCCCACGCGCAGCAGGTCCACGTTCACTGGCCACACTGTCTGTGCTGCCGCCATGTTCCTGCGCAGTGCTGTGGCGTTCGCTGCGCCTCCTGCCCTCAGTGGGAGAGGGCGTAATGCTATCACGGCTGGTAATCTCCTCACTATCACCCCCCGCTGCCATAGTGGCCGCCTTCACATTCTGCAGCACTTCCAGTGCAGAGGTCATTGACACCATGCCCCTGGCCACGTCCCTGCTACAATGTGCCATCTCCTCCTGCATGGCGATGGACCTTCTACACATTAGGGAGGTAGCAGTGGCCAGCCGGTTCACTGCCTTGGTATAGGCCTGGAGTCTCTGCCCCTCCCTGCGCCTCCCAAGACGGTTGTTAGACCTGTCAGCCCTAGGGTGGTCTTTCCCTATTTTTTTTTCGCCCTTGCCTCATTTTTCTCACCTTCTTTTTGTTGGCCCTTAGGTCTTCGGACACCTTTCCATGGCCAATCCATGTTAGGGTGCAGGTGCTCTCTACTCCAAACATGGCTGCCACTGGCCCCTGCTACTACAGCGTGGTCTTTTAGTGTAGCATAAGCATGGGCGAATTTTGCGAATCTGGCGTTCGCGAATTTTGCGAATTTGTGAACTCGCAATCCGCAAAATCTGCGAATTCTCGCGAATTTGCGGATTTTTTTTTTTGTGTTTGCAAGGGTTTCTACCAGTTCGCGAGGGTTTGGTACTAGTTCGCAATTGCGAACTTACTTGCCGGCTCGCAACGGTCGCGACTATGTTGTTTCTACGTCTGGTTCATCATCACAGCCTCCCAGCACCCTCTGTTTCACCACTGCCACCCTCTCTTTCACCCATGCCACCCTCTGTTACATCAATGCCACCCTCTGGTTCCTCATCACTGTAGATTATGGGGGGGAAAAGCAAGCACACCTGCCCTGCTTCAACTGACATGAATTAATTTGGGGTTAGTTTATTAATGTGTCACTGTTTTAAAATTCCAGGTCTGGCACCTGCTTCCTTATCAGTAATTTGCTTTCTGTTGCAGTGCAATTTTTTTTTCCAGGACCTTTGTGGCCTACTTCTAGCTATTCTATGAGCCTGCTGTGAGGGTCAGCGCAGGGTCATACAATTGTTGCAACTAGCAACTGAACTCTGGAGGGGCCCCAGTCAGGAAGCACTACAGGGAATGGTTACTAATGATGAGTGCTTTCAGTTTTGCAAAACTCGATTTTCTGCAATTTCGCGGGATTCACGGGGCGAGAACACGCGCGAGATCGGATTCGGAAGCCGCGAATTCGGGCGAATATGCGATTTCTTTTTTTGCGACGAGTTAGTTCGCAAGGTTTTGTGCGTTTTCGCGAGCCGCTTGTAGCGCAAGGCGCGAAGTTACCCTCGCGGTCGTTCAAGGGCGTGGCCATCTTGTTTGCATGACGTATTTCCGTTTCCGGGCGCGAAGTGTAATCTCGCAAAGTGTGCGGCTCGCAAGTACAATTTCGCGAGTGTTCGCGAGGAACATCTCACGCGAACTTACCCGCGCGGTCGTGAACGGGCGCGGCCATCTTGTTTCTCATTCATTGCTATGGTTCTGGCATGCTTCTTGTATCCTCTCTAAATCTCTCCCATCCTTTGCTTGTTTGAAGTTTTTTTTGATCTATTTTACTTATTATCTATCCCTCTATTTTTCTAGCCCTGTATTTTTGTGTTTACTGCTACTTTTTGTTAATTTTAAACTACTTTTTTAAACTCTTTTCTTTTCTTCTCTTCCCTATTCTATTTTCTTTATTCCTTTCCGCCCAGACCATGGTGAAGGGAGCCGGGAAGCATCCCGAGAAGGGGAAGGGTCCCGCACCCCGTGCCCGGCTCCCGTGCGGGCGTTTGAGGGGGGAGACAGTCGCACCCCGGGAGATTTTCAGCCCGGAGGAGGTGGGCGCACTAGTGTTCTATGTACAGCGCCACCTCCCCAGGACCATAATGGCAGGTGGCAAGATCGGAGGCGGGTACGGGATGCGGGATCGCCGGAAGCGGTGGGATAAGGTGTGCCGGGCCATGTACCACCACTCTCGGGTCCGGCACACCTACAACCAGGCCACCCACCGCTGGACGGATGTCCTGACCCGTGAACGAGACCTGCTCGACCTGCTTGGCCTCGAGAAACCCGGGCTTGGTGAGTAGTAGTAGTAGCTATTTCTTTACTACTCTGTTTTCTCCTGCTGTGTTATTATATTGCAATTTTTTTTTTTTACCAAGAGCAATAATGCTGCTCATTACATTGTAGGTATATTATATTTCAAAATCTTCTGTGCATTTCAGGTGCACTGCTCTTCTTCTCAGAAGTGTTGCTACTATGCTTATTTGTTTTCGATTTTGTGTTCATTTCATTGGCCTGTGAAATTATGTATGAGTGCAGTTTAAAGAACTGCGTAATGCTACACACTAAGGTTCAGATGTTTAATTACCGGCGCATCCCTGCAAAGTAGCAAGGATGCGCCAGTAATTGTGCGCCACGCCACTATCACCCATGGTGCGCCGTATTTACAATGCGGCGCACCATGGGCCCAAAACGTCACCAAAGCGTTACGCATCTGTGCCGGAAGGGCGGCTCATTGCTGGAGTTGCGTTGCAACGATGGCGCAGCTCCATCAATGCTCTGGGGTGCCCTATCTCCCCAATGCTGCGTCAAGCCGTACGTCTGCTTCAAGCAGGCGCAGGGTTTGAGTCACGCATCATTGTCGTTAAAGTGAGTGATTGAAATCTTGTAGATTTCCCTCAGCCACTTTTAGGATGCGTTCCTGCGCAGGAACGCCCTCCCATGCGCCGGAACGCCCCCTGATGGCGCAGGGCTTTACAACGTGATGCATCTCCCATATGCGTCACGTTGTTAATATACGCCGCACCATTGCGCCTCTTTTGTGCTGCCACTGCGTCACAAAAGTCACGCAACAATGGAACAAAAGAGCAATTCAAATCAGCCCCTACAGACTTAAGTCCAGTCCTTCCTTTGTACACATGGCGATAAGAAGAAATAGTGGTGGTGGATTGATAGTTTGAGTATTTTAATGACTGGTTAATGTAGTAGGAAACTTTAGTGTTGTCGCTGATCTGCAATCACGATGGACTTTGGCTGTCACTTCGCGTGCTGCGGACTGCTGCCTGCCAATCCTAGGCAAACCTTTTTAGTACTTTGTGTAGTGAGTTACATAAGAAGTTTCCAATTCGACGGTCCGCAAATCAAGCAATACTAATAACGTAGTAGACCACATGAGATTGGTCAATAATATATCCCGTTGAATAGTTGTCTATTTGCTATTTCGCCAAAATATTTCCTTAGTTCTTTTGAAATGTTTGATTTGGATGACAAATATCATCCATGTTTTCTGTTTTTCTTTCTTTCATGTTGTACATCAGCTTCCCCCAGGGGCAAGAGGAGGACACAGGAGGAGGAGGAGGGTGCTGTTGAGGATGCAGGCCAGGATCGGGCAGGCGAGGGCTCCTTTGCTGGCCCCAGTAAGTTTTAATTTTAATATAGAGTACTTATTTTTTACCAGCGTTCCTCATTCGATTTTTTCTAAATCGTCTTTGATATTCTTGTAGACTGGATCTAAATTCTTATCCTGCCTCGACTATGACTCCGTGTGGTATTACTAGATTATTCTTATTAGTCTGTCTGTGTAGCTAACTAAGATTGCACATTTGGCAATTCCCTTGGACTCCCATTCTAGTCAGCAATAGCTCTATGCACAGAGTGCAGTCCTCTGGGATTGTCCATAATGTCTTTTCAAGTCTTCTAAATGTTTATGCTTTGACAATTGCCAACAATAAAAAGGTGAATGACCACCAAGAAAGAATAGGATACTACTTTACTTTTGGTTTGTATAGGAGGACAATCCATTCTACTACTGTTGCAGGGACAAATCTGCACAAACAGAACTATGGACACTAAATAATGCATTGCTTAGTTTATCAATTATAATAGGTGCTGTTAGACTTTCCACATACCTCAGTGATAACAGACTTTGTAGTTGAACCCCCAATCTCCTTACTGACTAGATAGTGTGGCAGAGTCATTTAGCTCCCAAAGTCACCGATGATTATTATTATTCCCCAATGATGTCAGAGGCACAGACTCATGCTTGCAAAAATTGCAAAACCTTTAGCTCATCCACTCTAGTCTGGAGGACCAAAAACCACAGAGTCTATTTAAGTTTAAAAGCTTTATTAAAAGTAAACACATTTATTAAAATCAAGTTTGTCATAAAAGTAAACGTTTAACTGAAAATGGAAAAGTGCTTAGTGCTGACGATTAATTGGACACATTTCTTGTGGTCGAGCCGAGCTCTCACCTGGTTTGAACTTGATCCTGCTCGAGTTCTTAGAAGTCAAGCTTCTGTCTGTTAGGAGAAACAGTGGTGCGTGTTAAAAATAAAAAGCAAGCATTCATCAGTTGTGCCAAAAAGTGCAGCAAGACAACAGCCTTCCCTGGAAAAAGGGACATTTTTACTTTAGAGTAGACAGTCACAAATTATTACATTGTATACTGTTTTTTTCACATTTCTTTCTTCCTCCTAGACCAAATATTATATAGTAGTGAGTGGTGTATTCTAACATTATTAAATGTACTTTGTAGGTGGAACATCTGGAGGCGGGGCCAGTGCGGAGGTGGTGGCGGCATTGGACAAGGAGGACAACTCTGGGGAGGAGGCGGTGCAAGTGCCGGAAAAGGACATGCCTGTGCGGGATAACACGGTGGTGGCGGGCAGAGGTAAGCTATATATTCCTTACTCATTGAGATTGAAGACTGCAGAGTGTGCTTTCTGCACGGGTGTATTATAAATAAACCAGGTAGTAGCCTCCTCTAAATGTACTTCGACTTAGCTGTGAAGTTTTTGGCGAGAAGAATCCCAATCAGATCTGAGGTGAACTTGATGGATGGGATGAACGAAAAGCGAAAGAACGGTGTAAGTAAGTGTGGAAGGACGAGAAATGTAATGATGACTGGCAAAGAAGAATGATATGTGTTTGCTTGGTCCCCGAGGTGTCTGGGAAGGAAAGAATATGGTATGGTGCATGGCTGGGTGAATGATGAAGCAAGGATGAAGGATGGGTGGAAGGAGAACAGCCTGGGTGGGTGAAACAGAAACTGTATGTATGCATATACTTTGAATGGATGGATGCCTGGATCATTCATGGTACTATCTGACTCTTAGATAGCATATGTGTATCTAGAGAGAGTAGACGGTCACTGGATGAACTAAGTGTTACTTTGAAGAGCATGTAACACCGCACCCGCACGTCCGTTCCAGTGTAGGAAAGGCAAGGAAAAGAAGTTGTAATTTTGTCCAAATACTACCATGAATAGTAGCAGTAGTTTGTATTGCAACTGCAAGCACAGCATATATCCGGTTATTACGGTGGACACTCCCTACCTCTCTTAATAACTTTAGTTTAGTAGTAGTACGTCATTCATGTGTGGGTGTATCACTGTTCACTCAATAATAAGCAAAGCACCTAAAGTCATCCCATATGTCATCAAATACATCCCATATGAAGTGATAGATAATCAGATTATGTAGCTTCTTCATCTTTCTTTTCTAATACTCTTTTGCACTGTAGGGTGAAAGCTAAATTAATTAAGCAGTAGCCCTTTTAACAGAGTATTCTCAGTGCCACCCGTAATAGAAAAGTAAGAGCTTCACCACCTGCATGTACTGGACCGGTACAGTAACGCAAGTCTGTCTCACTCACCATGGTGTGCGTCTGTTTTTCTCGGGTGCAAGTTCACTGCGCTGGCATTATGCCGGCTTGCATAAGATAACGTACCAATTTTCCTAAACAAGAGAGAAGAAGAAGAATAAGACTGGTGTACTGTCATAGTTGACTGTAATGGAAGTCCATAGTGCTCGTAGAATTTGTTCCTTAAACTCCCACTAATGTTAGAGCAAGGATGAAGATGTCAGAGGTTACATAGATACTGTCCTCAATAGTTATGTACTGTGCTTTCAATTTGCTACTTGTACTGTGACAACTTTCTGCTCAATCATTTTGTGTTAATCTTAAGGAGCATTGGTTACAGACTATGTCTTTCTTTCTTCATGTAGTTGCTCCTTCCAAATCCAAGAGACCATCAAGGAGGAAGGAGCTGGCTCGAATGGCCCGGCAACGGAGGCTGGATGCCACTGTCGCTGAATATTGGCGGCTGGGGGCCCTGGAGGAGGAGGAGACGCAGTCTGGTACTACAACAATGCCCACTGGGACAGCTGCATCCTCCTCCGTGCGGGCTGCCAGCCAGCGCAGTGCTCCAGCGGTACGGAGCCGGGCTACCAAAGTCAAACGCCACCGCCGAGCAGCAAAGACAGCAGCTGCCCCCCACAGGATTTGCAAGGCACACCGGCGCCGCTTATCCCTCAGACGGTCCTACCTGGAGCAGGAGGTCCTGAACTATAAGAACTTGGTGGAGGGCCTCCGCTTCGAACATGCCACCCTCCGCAAGGAGCATGATGCCCTGGCTGCTAAAGTCAACAGCACCCTGCCATAGTGTCCCTTGCCCCTTTTTTAGAGACTTTTGGGGGTTGGGAATTGGGAGTTGGGTTTTTTGGGGACTTTTGAAGGACAATCGTTGGGGTTAGGGAGGGTCTCGCGGGAGATTATTTTGTTAGGGCTATAAAAATATACTTTTTGAAACTTTATCTGACCATACCTGTTTTTTACTGCTTTTGAGTCTGGTGGGTGGGGGTTTAACAGTAAGTTTGTTTTCCTGAATAGTCCTAGGACTTTAGTAGTACTACCGTCAATCTCTCATCTCTCCTAATACTGCATTATACTACCTCCAACCAAACGCTTATCTTACCTGTAATTTCTGTTTGAAAGTAGGGCTAGGCCCAGGGCTGGCTCCACGGGAAATGGCGATTAAGGTTGCAATCCAGGGCGGCTGAAATTTCCTCCTCATTGCGGTGGTACTAGTGGTGTGACACAGTGGCAGTTGCATGGCTATGGAAAAAAAGAAAATGAAACCTGGTTTGTCCTTACTGTAGCATTACAACGGTACGATAGAGAATATAGCAGGTGACAGTACACTAGACTACAACAGTGCCACAATGTAGCCTAACAAATGGTAAAGTATTTATAGTATAACTTGTACTTGTGTAGGATTTCTTTGACATTGGCTAATAGTACAAGAAATAGTACTGAAGCTGAGTAGGTCTAGAATATATCCTCGGACTCCTTCACCAGCCTGTTGCTATGACCTTATCCTCCCCAGCAAGTGTGTGGAATTATTGATGTAATTTATTCACACATCAAGCAAAACCACACAACCCGGGGGAAGAGGGTTAGGGTTTGTAAAATGGATAGGAATGGGGGTTTCTTTTTGGGTAGGTTTTCTTGAGAGAAAAAAAAAAGCACAGCATGGACAAACAATTATTGAACATAAAGAAATTTTTGGGTACAAAGCTAACCATAAATCTTTTATGTGACATAAAGGAAGTGCATGCACTACTGAATGCATTGTTACAGAAAAGTAAGTAGTACTTTCGACAACCGTGAATGACAGAATGCGACAGTACAGGGCTAAATTAAATTAGGTTTAAAAAATAGCCGAAGTAAAACCTATAGAATGGCTGTAGGGATCAATTTAGAAGCAGAGAGAGATCCAAGAAATGCAGTCACACACACTCATTGAATAAAAGAATGGATACTGTATCTGTATTGTTGTAGTTGTCCTGTTGAATTTGGTAAGTAAGTTGCATGCAGCAAACAATTCCTCTTATTAGCGGCATTCCTCCATTCCAGCTGACGCTTCGTCCATCAATGTTGGTGACCAGAAGACACCCTGCCCACTGCCTGCCTGGCGGATGCTGAATTGCGGCTCGCTAATGTGAAGCCTGACTCCATCCTTTTTTCCCCATTGCAGACTGAAACCCGGCCTGTAATTATTGAATGAAAAACAGCACTGATAAATAAATATAAGCTATGTACGCTGTGTAGTGCAAAAAGTCACACTTTGATTTTCCTAATAGACAGTACAACATTTTTGAAAGTGCGTACTCTGTCTGAGTCACCTTTTCAAGGATAAATAAGTATGGGCAAATTAATTTAGCGGATCTTTCCCCTCAAGCTAGGTGTACTGTAAACTGTGTTTCAGAACAAAATTAGACCTTCCCAGCAGTGCTTCCACCCAGACCCTTACTAAAGCCAGTTGCAAAAATGTAGAAGACCCCCAATCAGATCTCAAAAAACGAGGCCTAGAGGGAGGAGCTACGCGGGCATCCAAGATGGTCGCGTGAGCAGAGAGCTCCCGAGACCCGCGCCGTCCTCCTTTATATATCCTTCACCTATCCTGGTCATTTCGACGGGCTTTTGCAGCGCTATCATTGCTGATGCTACTGATCCTTTTCCGGTCGAAATCGGACCCTGGGGACCACTTTTCTGCAACTTGCAACTTTCTGGCCTGCCCACGGGCGCGACCGGGGACTCGGCTGCCCACTGTGGCCGACCCATGATTGAACAACAACGGCTGCCTGGCATCTGGCCCGCCGGAGGTGTATTGCTTTCACTTTCGGTTTCCTTCCCTTTGTTCCTGTCTCCTCCTACTCTGCCTTGCCCGCTGCCCTCTCAGTCTGCACGCTCCTCCGTTGGACTGGCAAAGAGGCCGCGACACCTCCGTCTCAGTGGCGCATCGGAGTTTCGAGACTTTTCTACCTGCCCGCCACTTCCTTTGCTAACCGGCAGTCTCTGATTGCGAGATGGCGACGAAAGTGGAGGCCGAAAGACGTCGGAAGGCTGCGTCCCGGGGGGATCGATCCAGACGAACATGATCGAACGCTACACCCAGCCGAGAGGCTCCCCCGGGGCCGTATGCTTGGGTGCTGAAGGACTTCAAACGGACACATCGTCTACGTCGGAAGTGTCGCTCCAAGACCTTATGGCTGCCATTACTGGGCTCAAGGCTGACATGGGCCAACAGTTCGAAGCCGTAGTGACCAAAATAGACACGGTGGCGGTGGATGTGACTCTGATTCGAGCCGACCTGGCCAAAACGAATGAGCGGGTGAAGGCACTGGATCTTAAAACGTCGAGCCTGGTGAACGATATGGCTGAGGCGCAATCCGAAATTGGCAATCTGCGTGCATCGCACGACATACTGCTCAGGCGGATGGAGGACTATGACAACAGGGCCAGGCGAAACAACATACGCCTTGTCGGAGTGCCGGAAGGCGATGGTGCGGTAGCGACCGACCTTTTGGTCGAGGAACTGATAGTCGCCCAACTGGCTCCGGCAGGACTTAGTAAGTTCTTTGCCGTAGAGCGCGCTTATCGTTTTCCCGGAGGCCAAGTGAAGCCGGGGAACCCGCCGAGGCCTATCATTGCCAGGCTTTTTCACTACCGGGACAGGGATGCTATCCTCCAGGCCGCCCGTAAACATGGTCCCCTAAAGTATGACAATGCCTCTGTCTCAATATATCCCGACTTCACTCCTCAAGTGCAGCGGCAAAGATCAGGTTTCCTCGGAGTGAAGCGTCGCCTAAGGGACCGGGGTCTGAAATATGCCATGCTGTTTCCGGCCCGGCTCCGGATCGAATATCGGGAACGTGCCTATTTCTTTGATCAACCTGAACGTGCAGCCGACTGGTTGGACTCGTTGCCGGCAGATGACTTTGGGAGCGGAGGCCCTGGTGGTGCGGAAGGTGGTGCAGCGGCCCAGGAGTAACAGATGCCCTGGAGGTTTCGATTGAGACTATGCAACGTATTGTACATATTGACTTATTCTCTAATGACTCTGCCCGTGGCGGTGCGGTAACGGGTGATTTCTCCCTTCCTCCTCAGGGGGTTCTTTGTGTAGACGTATGGGGCGACAGGCACACTGCAGTTGGGGGTGGCTTTTTAGTCAGCAGGGGTGCAGGGAGGGGGGTGTTGTAACGGGTTTGGGTTCTGGGGTCGGTGTTTGGGGACTGGGTTGTGTTTCGTTTACTTTGTTCTGTTCTCTGTTTCATGGTATTTCATATCTTGCAATGACTGTTCATAGTGGGTCCTGCTGGGGGGTGGGTGTGGAATGTTTTTGTCGTAATGGGGGGGGGGGTGAAATGCGGATTCTTTCTTGGAACGTAAATGGTCTGGGTGACAGGATTAAGCGGGGCATTGTACTGCAATTCTTGAGGCGCCACGCCCCTGATGTTGTGTTCCTTCAGGAGACCCACTTGATTGGCAATGCTTGCAAGGCCTTAGACCGCCGGGGTTATCGACTGGTTGCACATGCGGGTTTCACCTCGGGTTCCCGGGGTGTGGGTATTATGGTAAAGTCTTCCCTTGCTCTCGCTATTGATGATGTTATCCTGGATGGGCGTGGGCGGTATGATGCTGTCTCGGGGAGGTGGGAGGGTAAACAGGTCGTGTTTGTTGTTGTATATATCCCCCCGGGACTGCAGGCTACCACTTATGCTGATTTAGGCAGGACTCTCCTTGGGCTGCCAGATGGCTTGTTGGTCCTGGGCGGGGACTTCAATTCTGTCATGTCCGGCGACTGTGACCGACTGCCCCCCAGAGTATTGCCACAGTCCCAGATGTGGCTCAGTGAAATGGCTGACACTTTTGGCTTAGTGGATGTCTGGCGCTCACTACATCCCGCACTCCAACAATACACCTTTCACTCTGGTGCGCACGGCAGCCTCTCCCGTATCGATTATTTTCTTATGTTAGCCTCCACTTTGTCCACTGTTCGTGAGATTCGGCATCTTCCCCGGGGTATCTCGGACCACTCCCCCCTGCTGATTACGATTTCTGTGGGTGGTCTGCCTGGTAATAGAGTTCCCCCGATCCCTCCCTGGCATTTTAAAAACCCCCGGCTCCGCTCCGATGTGATTAAGGCAATAGATTGCTATTTTTCTGATAATCTGGGCTCAGTCACCTCCCCCACTGTTCTCTGGGAGGCCTTCAAGACGGTTATTCGGGGTTCCGCCCTGTCACTCATTGCCACTGAGCGTAGGGTCAAGAGGGAGGCTGTTGTGGCTCTTGAAACCGAAATCACTGCGCTTGAAAGTGAGTTGGGTGGGAATGACACGCCTGCACTGTTGCACAAATTGGAGTTGAAACAAGCGGACTATAAGGCCTGTGTCACGGATGCTGCTAAATTGATGCGGTCCAATCAACTTGGTCGACTGTATGATGTGGGTGACAAGGCTAGTAAGCTTCTTGCGTGGCTGGATAAGACTGAGCGTGCGAGTCGTGTCGTTCCCTCCATTGTTCGTGATTCTGGTGTGAATGTCTCTGATCCGGGTGAGGTTGTTGAGTGCTTTGTTGACCACTTCCGTATGGTTTATACGCCTGTTAGTGATCGAGATGAGGCCGACTCCAGGCTACTCCTGCGTGACATTGCCTTGCCTACTGTGTCTGAAGCGGACTGCCTCGCTCTGGAGGCCCCCTTTACTGTCGACGAGATTGCCCTCGCAATTCGTTCCCTTCGCTCGGGTAAGGCAATGGGCCCTAACGGACTCCCCATTGAACTTTACAAACTTTGTCCCGACAAGATGGCCGCCCACCTGCGCCGCATGTTTCTCGAGGCGGTTGAGGCTGGATGCCTCCCCCTTGAGCAGCGCCTCGCTACCATAGTGGTCATTCATAAGGATGGCAAACCTCGTGACCAATGTGCCTCGTACCGCCCCATCTCCCTCCTTAATGCGGAACCCAAAATCCTCGCTAAGGTGCTGGCCAATCGGATGCTTGCCGTGATTTGTGACCTGATCCACCCGGATCAATCCGGTTTCATCCCTCACAGGAACACTGCTCTTAATTTGCGTAGGCTCCACAGTGTTCTCGCGAGAGCTTCTATTCTCGCCGAGCCAGCAGTGATCGCCTCCCTAGACGCCACGATGGCATTTGACACCATTGAATGGCCCTACCTATGGGCAGCCCTCGCCAAATTTGGCTTTGGCCCCAACTTCATCGCATGGGTCAAGCTTCTTTATGAACAGCCGCTAGCTCAGGTCGCGGTGAATGGAAGGTGCTCGGACCCCTTCCCCTTGGGCCGTGGCACACGTCAAGGATGTCCCCTTTCTCCGCTTTTGTTCGCTTTGGCACTCGAACCTCTTGCCGCGTGGCTCCGGTGGGAACCCTCGATCAAAGGGATCCGATGGTCCCCTGACCTCGAGGACCGTGTCTCCTTGTATGCGGATGACATCCTCCTTTATCTTACTTCCCCTCAGAAGTCACTCAATGTTCTCTTCGACGTCCTCACGTCCTTCGGTAAAAACTCGGGACTGGTCATTAATTGGACCAAGTCCTGTGTCTATGCCATAGCTGGTACTCTACCGCCTCTCCCGCGCAGATTTCCCATCCTGGTAGCGACTGACGGTTTTAAATATCTGGGGGTCCATGTATCCATGATCTCTTCGGTCCGCTATGAGCGGAACTTGTATGCCCCGCTCCGCAAACTGAAGCAGGATGTTCGGCGATGGCGCGATCTGCCCTTATCTCCATTGGGCCGGGCGGCGCTCTTCAAAATGATGTCGCTTCCCCGCTTCCTCTATGCCCTGCAAAATTTCTTCGACCCCGTTCCAGCCCGCTATTTCCATGAAGTCGAGAGTTTGCAGCGGCAACTTATCTGGGATGGCCGTGCCCGCATTGCCTTATCTAAGCTCACGCTCTCCTGGTACGACGGAGGTATTGCGCTGCCGGATATTAGACGATACTACTGGGCCTCGCACCTGAGCGCCATCAACCATGCGACATACTCTCCGGAGCCCGCCCGTGCCTTTGCTTTAGATAAACTGCTGTTGCCCGGTGGTAACTTTAATAGGGCGCTATATTCTAAGGCCCCCTTTCGACTCCTTACGGGCCCGACGAAATGTGCAGTGCGGGTGTGGCGAGACGCTACGGTGGCCACGGGCTGGGGTGGTAGACTGACACGGATGACGCCACTGTATGACTCGGAACGACTGGGCAACCTGTGGAAGACGAAAGGGTTTGAGAAATGGGACATGATTGGGATAAGTACTGTGGGGGACCTTTGGACACGTGGCGCGGTTAAGTCCTTTGAATCATTAAAGCTGGAATACCGGCTCGATGATAGGGAGCACTTCCGATATATGCAGGTGAGACATGCCTTGTCTTCTGTCTTCCCCTCCGGTACGGACGTTCTGCAGTCCTCCCCCTTGGAGGATCGAGTTCTGGATGGCCACGTCCCAGACAGTACCATCTCCTTGATTTATAAGAAGCTTATTAACAACAGAGCTGACCAGCTCGAGAAGCTCCGGGCTGCCTGGACTGCTGACGGACTCGAATTGGACGACGAGGACTGGCAGTCCGCTGTGTCCTCCCCTAAGGAGGTGGCTATTCCGGCACGACTTCGCTTTATCCAACTGAAAATCCTCCATCGCGTGTATCTCACTGGAATGCGTCTGGTGCGAATGGGTCTGGTTACAGACGGACGCTGCAAGCGTGGGTGTGGGATGGATGGTACCTTTCTTCATGTTCTGTGGGAATGTCCAATGATTGTAGCGTACTGGTCTAGGGTGCAGGACGTTATGAGTCGTGTCACGGGGGTCCCATTGCTTCCTGAGGCGCGTCGTTGTCTGTTGAATGTGTGGGAACCGACTGACTGCACTGCTGCCCAGACACTTTGGGTCACCCTAGGCAATATGATCGCGAAGAGGGATATTGCGCAGCTCTGGGGCTCCCCTAGACCGCCGGTGCTAAGTGCCTGGAAAGAGAACATGGACTGGTCCATGTTCCGAGAGAAGACGGTATATGAGGCCCGGGGGCGTCCGGGGAAGTGGTCCAGAGTTTGGGCCCCCTGGAATACTTACCGTGGAGACATTTGTTCTCCTCCACTTGACTACGAGGTCCCTCTCCCCTCCTCTCCGTGATTTACGTTCCTCTCCTCTACTCACCACATTCCTTGCTCTCTTGTGCGCGCCACCCCCCCATGCCCTCGTTGTTTCTCCTGCATCCATTCCCCCCTCCCACCTCCAGCAACCCTTGCCACTATGATACCATGTGTTTGTTGTTTGTGTTCTCTTCGACAAAAACATAAAATTAAACCTTTCTTATCCTAATTGTATGATATTACGCTCTTGCCGATAATGTTGATGTGATAGCTTGCTCCAGCAACGTACTGCCTCGTATTGCACTTTTCGCTCAGCCTGTTTTTGTCATAGCGGCCGGCCCTGCGGGGTTGTGGGCAGACGCTGTGTATTGTGCATTTGTAAATAAAGGTTTTAAAAAAAAAAAAAAAAAAAAAAAAAAAACGAGGCCTAGCAGAAAACTGGTGACAAAACGTACTTGGAAAGTAAAAGTAGGCCCAAATACCCCCTTACCCACCGTGGATTGTATTCAAACCACTTGTAAGCAAGCAAAAGTATCCATAGCCAGCATCTCTCCAAGACTCGAAAACCCCCCCACCCAAACACATGCAATAGAAATACTGCTAACCCTAACGAGCCCTAAGTTAAGAATAGTGGCAGAGGCTTTCTTTAACTATGCCAAATCCCCCTTTCCTAACATGGATTTTCTTCAAATGATTTACAACCAAAATTACACATTCTCACGAGTGCTCTAAGACCCCAGAACTCAGTTGCAAAAATCTAGAACACCCCAAAACACTTGCAATCCTGCTGCTAAGGCTAACCCTAACGAACCCTAAGTTACAAAAAGTGCCAAAAGGCTTTTCCTTATGGATTTTGTCCCAACCACTTCTATCCGGTATTAGACCTTCCCAGGAATGCCCCAAGACCCGCCAACCCTCCCGCCAAAAAGCACAACACCCCCAAACAGCCCAAAAGCAAAATCTCATACTTACAATATTTCTCGGCCTTCGGTCCAAACGCGCGGTGTAGCTAGGCCATAACTCCCCTTTACCACCACGGATTTCCTGAAAAGCAAATGCAATCAAGATTAGAGTGTCCCAGCAGTGCTCCCAGGGAGTTACAATGGCACCAGCAGCACTGAAAACACGTTCAGAAGACACACTTGCGAGTGGGCAAGACAAGTAGTTTAAAGCCAGGTTGGAGAGCTGTGGCCACAATTCTTTTTTCCCATGCCAATACGCCAATGGGTCAACATTAACATAGACCTCTGTTGAGTCATTCAGATAGTCCTTCACCATCGACTCAAGGTCCTCCTCCAAGGTTCCTCCACTTTGCTTAGCTGTTGCTGTGACCTTTTGAGAACCAATCCCAAGCCGAGCTAGCCAATCCTCTTCAGCCTCCAATGTTTCTGTTGTGTCTGGTGCAGATGATCCGGTTTCCGGTGTCTTTAACGGCTGAGAGGTCACTTGTGCCACAGGTGCAGAAGTGGATTATTTTGACTGGGGATGGCCTGCTGATGCTGATGTACTGCCTTTTCCTTAAATTTTCTGCCGTTCTCTTTCAAACCTCTTGGCTGACAAGGCTAGCCAACGTTTGTACTTTGGAGCATGTTCATCATCAAAAGGAAAGAATGCTCCGCCTGCCAGCGCCTTTTTGTAGCGTGGATCCAGAATAGTAGCACAAATGTAATGCTGTTTTGAGTGGATCATTTTAAGACGTTCATCACCTTGTAGGCGCTCTAATAATTTCTCCGCCAAAACAAAAGGGTCTTTGTTTTTTTCATCTTTTTGAAACACACAACACACCTCCTTCAGTTGGTGCTCCAGCATGTACAACAATAGGATAGCTTTTCCCAAATTACAGTCCTCCTTGCTGACTGCACGCGTGAAGACCTCAAAAGGACGAAGCATGCGTGTCAGGCTTTTAACTATGTCCCATTGCGCCGCACCCATCCTCAGGTCCTTCTGAGCTGTACCCTGTGTTAAGAAATAGTGATCGAGTACCGTATACTGCTCATACAGACGCTCAAGCATGTAGAAGGTTGAGTTCCAACGTGTTGCCACCTCCTGGATGAGTGCTTTCACTGGCATTCGATGTTCATGTAGCAGGCTCCTCAGATGCTTCCGGGCCTTAAAAGAATGGCTGAAATGGTTGCAATTTTTCGGCAGGTCTCCACTACCTCTTACGCTGGACTGTCTTTATCACTCAAGAAATTTTTGACAACCAGGTTTATACAGTGCTCCAAACACGGCACTCTGAAATACTGACCCAGCTCCATGGCCTTAACTACATTGTGACAACCAGGTTTATACAGTGCGCCAAACACGGCACTCTGAAATACTGACCCAGCTCCATGGCCTTAACTACATTGGCACCATTATCCGTGGAAACATAACCAATCTGGCGTTTTTTTGGGGACAGCCAGTCAAGGACCTTTGTGTTAAACTCATCCAAAATGTTTTGTGCTGTGTGACGTTTCTCCAAACCAAACATGGCTAGTGTTGCATGTTTCCGAGCAGCTTTAAAAACTTGGTCCGGGTCAACACCTGCCCTTAGCTTTGCTGTAACCCCTGAAAAAGAGGCCCAGTGTGCAGTGATGCACATGTAATCAGCGCCTGCGCCACTGGTCCACATGTCTGTTGTCAGATGTATAGTGTGAACAGCACTCTCCTGCAAAGCGGCCCCAATCACCTCCAGCACATCTTCATGTAGTGCTGGAACCGCAACTCTGGCAAAATAGAACCGGCTAGGAACCTTCCATTTAGGACAGAGCGCTGCCACTAATTCTAGAAAACCAACCCCTTCTACAAAAAAAAAAGGGAGAAGGTCCAGAGCTAGCATTTTAGCCAGCTTAGTGTTATACAGACGCGTCAGTGGGTGGTTGCATTCATATTGCGCTTCTGTAAACAACATCTTTTTAATGTTGCCCTGGACCAAGCATTTACGGGATGATGATGATATCTTCGACCCAGTTACGCTCGCTGATGAACTTTTTCGCATTGGTGTTTCACTCTCTCCCACACTCTTAGTGTGGCTCACATGGGGTGTGCTGCTGACAGGGGTACTGGGTGTAAGTGAAGTGTTTGACACGTCTTCTTCCTCCTCGTCATCATCAGATGAAACAGCATTACGTGCAATTCGGGCTTCCTTGATCGCCTGTAGGTGCGCAAACCATTTGACAGCGTGCTTTCTTTCAAGATGACCTCTCTGGCCTCCGGTACCATAGTTTGAACCAAACTTACCACGACTAACTGCCAACTTACAAATGCTACAAATGGCAAAGTTTTCCTTTTTTGGGCAAACACTAAAGAAGTCCCAAACTGCGGACTTGAAATGTCTTTGGGGGCTGGAGGAGGCGGCGATACTGGTGGTGGTGGTCCTGCTGCTAATGCCAGATAAAGTGGAGGATGTGGATTGCCGAACTTCAGTACGTTTTGCACTTTCACCACCACTAATTGAGGTCGAGGTGGATGGAGGTCCCTTCTGGCGACTAAGAAATATGGAAGCAGTAGGTGTTGGTGTACTAGTTAACTCCAATGATTGTGGTGTTTCTTCCATTGCCTCCTCGTCGACAACATCATCATGCTCAGCAGCTTCTCGGGCTAGGGTCAAAATGTCTTTTTGCTGCATGCCCGCTGGGGCTGCAGTGACC
This sequence comes from Lissotriton vulgaris, assembly GCF_964263255.1. Taxonomy (NCBI): domain Eukaryota; kingdom Metazoa; phylum Chordata; class Amphibia; order Caudata; family Salamandridae; genus Lissotriton; species Lissotriton vulgaris. Next base: position 427,035,079 of record NC_141695.1, on the reverse strand, counting down.
TTTATGATGACTGCGTCGTCGTTGTGAGAGTCTTCATCAGCAGGAGTATCCGCCACTTCTTGTTGAGCCTCATCACACTCCATAACGATGAGTTTTTCGACGACCTTCCTTTTACGCTTAAGTACCTTTGTCAGATCATGGTGTGCCTCACTCTCAGACGGCAGTGGTGCTGGTTCCCAATTGGGATCCGTATCATCAGAAGGAGGTGGGCTTGAAGAAGATGTAGACACCAACCTTGATCTTTTCCTTGCTAGGGATGTGGAAGACAATGAATGATCATCAGGAGGAGGAGTGGCTTCCAATGATACCTCGGCTTGATTGTCGATTTCCTGATGTGCCCCTACTTCGGGAGGAACAACTATTGTGGGCACTTGTGACCCTCCATGCACCTCTGCTTGCGCATCTCCTTGCGCTGCCTCTCCTTCCACATGTACTTAGGCTTGTACTTGCACATGTGGTTGTTGTTGCGGCTGTGGTTGTTCAACACTTGTCAGATGAGTTAAAACAACCTGTGTTGATTCAGGGACATTGCTGCTACTTTCTTGCGATGAGCCAACATCACTGGTCGATGGTGATTGAAGAAGTACACTGACTGCCTCTGCAGCACTCAAGGGCTTGGACTTAAGTTGGCGTGGTGGTGGTGGTGGAGGCACTGAGCCCAATGGAACGGGGGTGCTGCTCCCAGCTTGGTCCCCAGCAGATCCCGCTGCTGCTGCAGGCATACTTTTTTTTTTACTCCCAAAAAACGCGGCGGCCGGCACACCAGCCTCCTTGGTAACTTGCTTCTTCTGCTCCTTACTGGCAACTTTCTTGCTAGAGGAGCTACAGAGAACTTTTTTGGGGGCCATCTTCTTCAGAGCAGGTCAGAACAGCAGGCCGCAGTTGCACGAGTTGCAGAGTTGTCTGTGGCCAGACGTGACGTCGCGTGACGTTATGCTGCATACACACACCGCTGCAGGACTTCTTCCTGACACTGGTGGTTCTCTTGAGTCTTGTGCACCTAAAAGCAATGGAAGACAGAGGAACATCAGTTCAGTTATACACCCCAAAAAAATAAAAATAAAAACAGAAAAATCAGCACAATCCCATGCCCTCCATGATGTTTAAATTCAAGACACCCCACAGAAAGACTAGGCCCGTGCAACACTCACTAGTCACTACCCCTGGTGAAAAGGCCACAACAACAGGCCAAAAAAAACGAAAATCACAGAAAAATCAGCACAATCCCAAGCCATCCAGCCCTTCCATGATGTTTAAATTCAAGACAACCCACAGAAAGACTAGGCCCATGCAACACTCACTTCCCCTGGGCATAAAGGTTGAAAACTAGGCAAAATGGTTGCAGGCCTAACAACACTGCCTGCATTCAAAATGGCCCCCTCCCTCCCAGCACATGACCAGGGCCTGTAGCAGCACTCAAAATGGCCCCCACCCACATGTCCTGTCCCCATGAACACCCCAAAAAAATGAAAATCACAGAAAAATCAGGACAATCCCAAGCCATCCAGCCCCTCCATGATGTTTAAATTCAAGACACCCCACAGAAAGACTAACCCATGCAACACTCACTACCCCTGGTGAAAAGGCCACAACAACAGGCCCAAAAAACGAAAATCACAGAAAAATCAGCACAATCCCAAGCCATCCAGCCCTTCCATGATGTTTAAATTCAAGACAACCCACAGAAAGACTAGGCCCATGCAACACTCACTTCCCCTGGGCATAAAGGTTGAAAACTAGGCAAAATGGTTGCAGGCCTAACAACACTGCCTGCATTCAAAATGGCCCCCTCCCTCCCAGCACATGACCAGGGCCTGTAGCAGCACTCAAAATGGCCCCCACCCACATGTCCTGTCCCCATGAACACCCCAAAAAAATGAAAATCACAGAAAAATCAGGACAATCCCAAGCCATCCAGCCCCTCCATGATGTTTAAATTCAAGACACCCCACAGAAAGACTAGGCCCATGCAACACTCACTACCCCTGGGCATGAAGGTTGAAAACTAGGCAAAATGGTTGCAGGCCTAACAACACTGCCTATATTCAAAATGGCCCCCTCCCTCCCAGCACATGGCCATGGCCTGTAGCAGCACTCAAAATGGCCCCCACCCACATGGCCTGTCCCCATGAACACCCCAAAAAAACGAAAATCACAGAAAAATCAGCACAATCCCAAGCCATCAAGCCCCTCCATGATGTTTAAATTCAAGACAACCCACAGAAAGACTAGGCCCATGCAACACTCACTACCCCTGGGCATAAAGGTTGAAAAGTAGGCAAAATGGTTGCAGGCCTAACAACACTGCCTGTATTAAAAATGCCCCCTCCCTCCCAGCACATGGCCAGGGCCTGTAGCAGCACTCAAAATGGCCCCCACCCACATGGCCTGTCCCCATGAACACCCTAAAAAAACGAAAATCACAGAAAAATCAGCACAATCCCAAGCCATCCAGCCCCTCCATGATGTTTAAATTCAAGACAACCCACAGAAAGACTAGGCCCATGCAACACTCACTACCCCTGGGCATAAAATTTGAAAAGTAGGCAAAATGGTTGCAGGCCTAACAACACTGCCTGTATTCAAAATGGCCCCCTCCCTCCCAGCACATGGTCAGGGCCTGTAGCAGCACTCAAAATGGCCCCCACCCACATGGCCTGTCCCCATGAACACCCCAAAAAAACGAAAATCACAGAAAAATCAGCACAATCCAAAGCCATCCAGCCCCTCCATGATGTTTAAATTCAAGACAACCCACAGAAAGACTAACCCATGCAACACTCACTACCCCTGGTGAAAAGGCCACAACAACAGGCCCAAAAAACGAAAATCACAGAAAAATCAGCACAATCCCAAACCATCCAGGCCCTCCATGATGTTTAAATTCAAGACACCCCACAGAAAGACTAGGCCCATGCAACACTCACTACCCCTGGGCATAAAGGTTGAAAAGTAGGCAAAATGGTTGCAGGACTAACAACACTGCCTGCATTCAAAATGGTCCCCTCCCTCCCAGCACATGGCCAGGGCCTGTAGCAGCACTCAAAATGGCCCCCACCCACATGGCCTGTCCACATGAACACCCCAAAAAATTGAAAAACACAGAAAAATCAGCACAATCCCAAGCCATCCAGCCCCTCCATGATGCTTACATTCAAGACAACCCACAGAAAGACTAGGCCCATGCAACACTCACTACCCCTGGTGAAAAGGCCACAACAGGCCAAAAAAACGAAAATCACAGAAAAATCAGCACAATCCCAAGCCATCCAGCACCTCCATGATGTTTAAATTCAAAACACCCCACAGAAAGACTCAGTGCACCCACCACTGAGTACCCCTGGGCAAAAGGCCCCAAAACAGCCCAAAAATCGAAAATTCCAAAATTGTAGTTGCAGCAACTGTAATGCCCCAAACAAACTTCCTTGTGAAATTTCTAATCCAAAAGTGATCCAAAGAAAGTCAAAAAGGCCTCAAATCCAAATATCCAGCAGCATCCACAAAAAGTAATCATTCCAGCTCCAGATCCAAATGAAAAGTGACCAGGAGATGGACAAAGCACTGGGAGGAGCCTGCTGGACAGGAACAGGAAGTTGAAGACTGTGGGGCACTTCCTTCCTCCCACCCCCCCTCCCCAAAATGGACTCCTCGCAAACAAAGTGCAGGCAAATGTCAACCTGAGGAGTTATTCAGATAAAAATCATCATTTCCAGAAGGTTTATGCTGCTTGCTGGTGGATTTCTTGTGCAGAATTGCAAATTTTGTATTTTCGCGAGTGCGAGATTGTTGCTGCTCGCCGTATCTACAAGCTCGCAATTGCGAAGTCCCACGATACGTGATCATGGCGTACTCGCATTGACAAACTCTTGCTGTGCAAGTTGGCAAGCCGCGATGAGGAAATCGCGCTCGCCAAATTCCCGCGGGATCCCGCAGCAAGATCCAAAATGGCGCAGCACTCGCAAAATATCGAGAAAAACAACTCGGCAAACGCTGAATGACGGTAAGTAAACGCTGCGCGCCGCAAAATTGTATCACCAAGAAAAAAAAAATCCGCTGTGTGCGAATTTGCGGATTTTCGGTAAATTCGCGAGCGTTCGCGGATTGCGAATTTACCGAAAATCCGCAAAATCCGCGAGCAGAACGGATTTTCCGCCCATACTTATCAGTAGCACCCTAGTTGCCAGGAGCTGGCTGGGACCCCATACATTGTTGCAATGCCAGCCTGCCATCCCCTGTCCATAGGTAGAGTGGGGAAGCTCCTGGAACCTTCCAGAAGAAAGGCGGAGCCTATTTTTGCCGCCTTAGAGAGTGGTCACCTGACCTGGGTATATATAAGAAAGGGAGGGAACTTTTTTTAGTCAGTTGGGGCATCACTGACCTGGGGGGCCCACGCAGGAGATTTAGGCGGGAGGGCCTAGTCAGGGACTTATGCCACTGGGAGTGACAAGATTTAGGTGCTGCCTCTTAAGTTGAGTGAGGTATCCTAGACTATCCCCCTGATCTGGCCCAGCGGTAGGGGAACCCAGGGACCATCTTCAGTGACCTAAGGGAACTTGTAAGCCTCCAACTCAAGCCCCCCCCCTCTTCAAGAAACCACCTCATAAGGGCGCAGAACCATCCAAGCGCCGAGAAGACTACTTGCCTTTCCTACAGAGACTTCTGGGGATCGACCAGGTACTGGACTGTGCTGCCCCTGCGCACTCCCTGCCTCCATCTGGGCCTATGCTGTCCTGTCTGCCTCCCCCTGACTGAATTGCTCTGCTTCCCATCCTGCCTGCATCCCCTCGAATTGCCTGAGAAGCGCTGTAATCGGCTCCCCTGTCAAGCGCTCCCTCCAACTAGAGCTGGGACACCGACTGCCTGAATTGCTGTACCCCACGCTAGCTTCCTGAATCGACTGAACTGGCTGCAGCGCTGTGGTAATTGCCCCAGAGAAGCGCTGCCAGTTGCGCCCTGCTGACTGGACTGCAAGCGCCGTAAAACCCCCCTCAAGCGCTCACCTGCCTCGACCCGTTAAGCACTGTGCTTTGCCCCCAGTGCCAGGAGAGGGCCGCCGTTACATCCGGAAGAGTGGGGGAGAGAAGGCGCAGTTTTCCGGCGTGTCCAGGGACCGCTATCACCGCCACGGCCCGGCCGGAGAATGAGGGATTCCTGCGGCGGCCTCCGGAGCCTGAGGTAGGCCGCTGCGTCCGAGAGAAGGCCGCGCTAGGCCAGAAGTCAGCCTCCCTGCATCAAGTGATGGGGACGCCAGCCGCGCCATCGGCCGCGCCCTCACCCGAGCCGCGCAGCCATTGGTTACCCACACCGCGCCTTCCACAGTGAGGCCCGGCACCTGGGGAAGCCCAGACTTGTCGCGGAGGGGGTCGTAGAGCATGAGAGCCCCCTTCGATCTGCCCCACACGCTGGGCCTGCCCCTCTACGGGCACCGGTGCCCCACATCTGCCTCCTGAACAGCGCTGGGCCGAGTGAGGCCCCTGGGAGGGCCGGAGCCCCTCCCCAATCTCCAGAACCATCGCAAGAGCCCCGGAGGGCCGAAGATAAAAGGTAACTCCCAGGGGAGGAGGGCGGAAGGCCGGAGAAGGCTCCGGGTTCGCCCCTCCCCCGGGAAAACTGTGACTGGGCCCTGTTGGCCCCCAATGAGTCTCTAGTGACTGCGAGGCCCTGCTGAACATCGAGGTTGCATGGCCTAATTGACTGTTCATGCTGGGTGACAGGCTCACACCTAATTAACTGTTATACCTGGAGCCATAGTTACCCCTGACTAACTGATTAGGGCCTGTTTGATAACGAAATGGTTAAGGGCCTGATTACCTGTTTATACTTGGGGACATGCTGGTACTTAATTAACTGTTGATGCCTGATGACATGTTGATTTACCTAGCAGTGGATTAGCCCTGCGCAAGGGAGTTGTTAGCCTCACTGTACTGATTCACCTGGAAGGAACTGCTTATTCTTATAAGAGGTAGTGCTCATTCTTACTACCTGAAATGCTGGTTCATGAATTAATGGAAGTAACCAATTTATGTGATGAAAAGGTTACGGTGCCAGGCTATGTTATTTACTGAAATGCTACCTTTGCTCCCATGATAACAATGTTTTAATGAAATATCCTAGGAAATGTTGATGAATTGATTGCCCTGATCTTATTCCTATATAAACCTATTGTTTTTAATCAAAAGTACTGGTGTAGTCTCCATTATTGCGCACACTTATTGTCTCAGTGGATGAGTGTGTTGTGTAGCTACTTTACACGTAAGCCCCTGGTTGCCTACCTGCTCGAGCCAAGCTACCCCCGGGGAACTGGTGGTTCCACTTCTTACAACGGTCCTGCTCCAACTGGCTGCAAAGCTTGTCCACAGAGGTCGCAATGTCTCTCATGCCCTCAGACATGTTGTCGCCCATTGCAGTGATGCCCTTCTCAATTCTGTACATGTGTTTGTTTATGTGAGCCACCTCCCTATGCAATGATCGCATCTCTCTCCATTGCAGGCGCTGGACCTTGAGCATGTTGCCTTCCAGTCTAGCAAACACACTTTCATCATGTTCTGAGCCTTGAGGACTGAATGGCCTTTGCCTGCGGCGTCTTGATGATGTGTGGGCGCGCTCAGATGGAGTCCTTGCCCTCACCATGTTGCCCTCCTCCTGGACTGGAAACTCTTGGCCCCCTGTACTCTCCTCCTCCGACTCGTCCATCTGCTGGAGGGTGGCCATGGCATGCCTCCTGCCGGATTGTAATGGTGGTGGTGGTGGTGATTGTGGCACTGGGGATTGAGTTTGAGGAGATGGCGGCGTTCTCTGGTGCTGTGGTGATGTTGGGGAAGGAGAAGTTGTTGGTGGTGGAGGTGCGGAGGTTGTGTGCCCTGCAGGCAAACTCTCTTCCTCCTGTTGCCGCCCCTCTGGCCTGGCTGCCTTTGGTATGCTCCCCTCTGCAGCACTGCAAGATGACTCGTCTGTAATGACAGAATATAGATATACTCACTTCTCTGACTGAATTTGCATTGCATTAAACATGCCTACAGATCACACTGACTGTCCTCAGCTTGCTAATTTCTTTCACATGCTATTGGGTTTGCTAGGGTGACTGTCCGATACATCTGTTACCTAGGACTACATCTCCCACAATGCATAGCAGGTAATGAGTAAGACATGTAGTGGAGTTCGAGCCCCTATGCCTCTATGGGGATTGGGGTTGGGGAGGGGGTAGCACAGCATGCTGGGCATGCATCTTACCTTGTTTCCTGGCAGCTCTGGCAGAGCTGTCTGCGTCTCCCATGCCACTCACACTCTCCGGCTGGAGGGTGGACTCTACCATCAGTTCCAGTGATGTTGGTGCAGGTGCTGTGTTCTTCCCTCCACCAGTTGTGCCGGCCTGCCTCTGCCTCTCAGCCATCCTTGCCTTCGCCGTCTTCCTGAGGTCGTACCACCTTTTTTTGATGTCCTCTAAGGAACGTTGGGTGACCCCAATTGCATTAATTTTACTCTGAATCCTAGTCCAGATCTGTCTCTTCTGAGACTCAGGCACATGGAGGGACTGCTTTCCAAAAAGCTTGTCATGGTCCTGGCTCACATCTTGTATGAGTACCTCCAGCTCCTTCTCGCTGAACTTCAGCTTCCTTTTCCTTTCTGATCCCTCCTTCTCTCTCTCCTGGTTTGCCATTTCCAAGATTTGTTTGGGGTGATTTGTGGATGTGTGGCTCTGTGGCTCCTGGATCCTCAGCTCACTTGCCTACCTCACAGTCAGCTCCAGGTTCAGTGCAGCTGCCTGGGTGTGGCCACTTCCTGTTTTGGAGGTTATTGGGAGGCACATGATTGGCTGATTCATCAAAAACAATTTTTGAATTACCGATTCGGTATTTACCGATTCGGTAATGGATTCGTTATTGGTGTTTTGGTATTTTTTTTTCCCGATTGCTTCCAAATCTGTATTTTTTTACTGATTCGGTATTTTTTTTACCGATTCGGTATTTTTTACCGATTTTTAACAAATCGGTAGATTTTACAGATTTTTTTACATACATCGGCTATACAGATTTCTTAACCACATCGATGCTCATGTTATTTTCCTCCTGTGCTGATATTTCGTGATTCCTATTGTTCATGACGAGCTCAGCTCGTCATGAGTGTATGGAGGTGTACACCATGACGAGCTGAGCTCGTCATGAGCGTCCAAGGAGTTAATACCGAATCGGTAAAATTCGGTAGTAAGGAATCGGTATTTCACGATTACGTACATATGTTATCAAGTTTCAGAGAAATACAAAGAATAAACGATGGGAACGTTTTCAGTAAGCATTTCTTGAACCAGCATCATTCTAGTATAAAATGGATCACTGAAATAATATCTACTACCAAAATATCGAGTTCCCAAAATATCGATGACAAAATATCGAGGGACATAATATCGACTTTCTATCTTCACTAAGGTAAGTACAAAAATATCGACTTTAAAATATCGAGTGTTAAAAATATAGACTGTCAAAATATCGATTTTTTAATGTCTTTAAAATAAGTTAAAACTATTATAATATTACATATATTTAATATAAACATTGTTAAAATTATTAAATAAATGTAACATTATTACATAATTAATGTAAATGTAAAAATTAATAATAATAATACATATATATATATAAATACATGTTATCAATAAAACATATAGAATATATTTACCGTGGCATAGCAAAAGGTTTAAATTTAATGTAACCACTCCAGTGGGTGCTACATTAAAGAGATCGTTGGATAGCGTAGGGGTAAAAATTACTATTCCCACTCCAGTGGCTGCTACAGTAGAGAAAGCGTACGCCTGTACCCCAAAAACCCAAAACTGACCCTGAACCCTAAAAATACCCCTTTACCAAAAAACTCAAAACTGACCCTGAACCCTAAAAATACCCCTTTACCCAAAAACTGAAAACTGACCCTGAACCCTAAAAATACCCCTTTACCCAAAAACTGAAAACTGACCCTAAACCCTAAAAATACCCCTTTACCCAAAAACTGAAAACTGACCCTGAACCCTAAAAATACCCCTTTACCCAAAAACTGAAAACTGACCCTGAACCCTAAAAATACCCCTTTACCCAAGAACTGAAAACTGACCCTGAACTCTAAAAATACCCCTTTACCCAAAAACTGAAAACTGACCCTGAACCCTATAAACACACAACCCGCTACAGAAAATAAATTTAAAAAAATTAATTATTTATCAATTATTTATTTTAAATTAATTACCAATTATATTTTAATTATTTACCAATTATTATTTAATTAACAATTAGATTAAATTTACATAATTAATTAATTATAAATAAATTACTTCCCACCCGATTCCCCTATAAAAACACAACCCGCTACAGAAAATAAATTACTAAAAATCAATTATTTATCAATTAATAATTTTTTATTTAATTAACTATTATATTTTAATTATTTACCAATTATCATTTAATTAACAATTAGATTAAATTTACATAATCAATTAATTATAATTAAATTACTTACCACCCTATTCCCCTATAAACCCACAACCCGCTACAGATTTATATTACTCAAATATTATTAAATATTACTAACTTACCTTATTTTCGATATTCTTGTTGTCTATATTTTTTCTAGTCTATATTATGTCTAGTCTATATTTTTGATTCGATATTTTAGCTATTCTAGTCGATATTAGTCGATATTTTTGTTGTCTATATTTTGTCTAGTCTATATTTTGTCCAGTCTATATTTTTTACTCGATATTTTGTCCAATCGATATTTTGGACTCAATATTATGTCTGTTTACCGTATAAAATATGTGTGTTATGACAACCATTAGACAGAAACAGATCTATAAGATTACAAGCACCAACAGAGTAAATAAAACGTAGAATTCTACCATGGTGCTAAAACAGTGAATATATGCAGGCATTTAGATACATGACAGTAATCAAGTGTACTTCTAAGACGCAAACATTACCTAAGTGCCCCTAGCATGTATGTGGGTGTAAAGGCAAGAATCCCCTAGGAAAGAGCCAAATCCATTACCTGATGGGACAGAACGAAGGACCCCAGCTCGGTCTCGAGTTGGACACCTCATAAGGGATATCAGACCACTGTATGTTGTAGCTTCTGCAGGCTGGAACCTCAGTGTCTAGTGTCAGCGTGAAGCTTCTCCTCTACCTATCTATTCTTGATATGGTTCTTTTTATACCATAAATATAGCCTCAGGGTTCCTTACACAATCAATATGTTGTGAATATGATTATGCAAATGAACCTGGAACAATACTTGCGATTATGCAAAGCAGTTCTTTCCCACTAGGATGAAGATGATCATGACTTTTAGACAGAGCATATTCATGCTGTTATGTACGTCATGTGCAGGAACTTTACTAAGAATCCTCATTCATAATAAATGAGGCTAGTTTCCAAGAAACCAATCGACATTTATTCAGCACATGACTGGGTGAAAGGTCAGTGTTAGAACCATTATGCAGAGCAAGGTAGCACAAATGTAGGTAAACGGTCATGTATCTACCTGGGCCTAGATTGCAGTAAATTGGGGTACATAACAGTTGTGCTGGTACAATCAACAGCAGTGCTGGCAGGGGCAATGTGCAATGCAAGCTGGTTTGGCCTCCTAACAAGGGCCATGGCACTTCATTTTTGTTTTTTACAAATTATGCATTGGATCAGACATACTCTTTCTATCTCTCAGCAAGCAGGCAGGTCTCTATGCTCTTTAGGCGGACTCTCAGTTCTTCCATGGAAAGTTCAGACTTTATCTGATGTCCTCTCAGCTCTGGGAATCAGGCCGTAAAGCCTTTCCTTGTAGCATTGCAGCTGTTTGAGTACTCTTGATAGAGCGTGGTCTAACCTGCTCGTTTTACCTATACTCACCTGGGCCCATATAAAACATACACACTTTGAACAGATAAACCTACGCTAAATCAGAATATTATTTTAACCATTTAAGACCTATACCATTGATCTTACCAATCCTTGTCACCGATACCTAAAGTCCTAAGGGATCAAGGGAGTTAGAATAATAGGTAGTGAATAAACAGTTGAACTCATTAAAAATAACCACAGACTCGGGAAAGATTTGAACACTTTATCTAAGTAAATTCTCAAATGTCAGAGTCCATACTAAATTAGTCACAACCTGTTCAATTGGAAAGATTATAAACAAAAAAGATGATGCAAAAATATTATGAGACTTTCTTTATGCATTGAAAAATAGGAAGGGAAAGAAAAGGGAAACAGTACAATAACATACCCACGCAACTTTATATTTACCTAGAATGGTGTGAAGACCAACCATGGCCACGGGCTGGTATAAAGACAGGACCCCCGATAGTTCAGGTGCCAACAGGACAGGGCAGGTGCAGAACAGAATCAGGATAAATACGGACCAAATTGGATCAGGACAGGACCTCCGCGGGCCAGGGCCGGCACCCACAGCTAAAGTGCAATGCCAGCATTACACTCCTCTCTGTAGCTAACTGTGGGACCCCGATTGGTTTATCGAACCTTCTCCGACAGAACCCCGATTGGACTATCCGGGCGGCGGCAGTGGATTGAGTAGGTTCATGGCGGCGAGTCGTTACGAGCAAATGGCCATAGCGTGAAGAGGGCCTCCCCCGCTAAGCCTTTGATGACAGCACCATAGGATCGTGCTATTTTTGGCCCTTGGAAATACTAGGGTTGCAGACACGGAAAAATTCCGGTATTTTTTAAAAATATATCTTTTCACATACTATATATCCACTGGTTTGGACACGCCTTAGCGAGCGCGGACCACCAGGGATATTCACTTTTTTGGTCCTGAAGAAAGCTGCATTAATAAGTTCAGACAGCTGAAACATGTCGACCTAATTTTCAAAGGATATAAGTGGTCAAGAATATTACCACTATTAATATCCAACACACTGTTTTTAACAATATTAGCTGACCTTTAAATAAAGTCGTTTTTGGTACAGCTGATATTTTTAACCTCACTATCACTTGCACATAACACATACCTAAAAACAAAAAAATGTTTTCACAATAACCTGCTCCGCTGTAAATCAGGCGTTGAAGCACACTGGAGGGACATTCGGTTCCTCCAGTGGGAAACCCATGATGAAGCATGTCACCACTAGGGGGAGTGAGGGTTCTTCTTAACAAAATATAAGTTATTGTCTCTGTCCTTTTGTATGTGTCTCATTTTTTTCCCTATCTTTAGTTCTGATATCGCCTCGTCACTGAAGGTGTGAGGTTGTTTTCTTGGTGTTTTTGGCTTTATTCTCCTGACCACAGCACCGACAAGTCACTCTTTAGTTGTTTTTTTGCATTTGTTTTTTTCCATACTAAATTAGTCACAACTTTTTCAACTAGGAAGATTATAATCAAAGCAAGATGATGCAAAAATATTATGAGACTTTCTTTAAGCATTGAAAAATAGGAAGGGTAAGAAAAGGGAAACAGTACCATAACATACCCACGCAACTTTATGTTTACCTAGAATGGTGTGAAGACCAACCCTGGCCACGGGCTGGGATAAAGACAGTACCCCCATAGTTCAGGTGCCAGCAGGACAGGGCAGGTGCAGACCAGAATCAGGATAAGTACGGACCGAATTGGATCAGGACAGGACCACCGAGGGTCAGGACCGGCACCCACAGCTAAAGTGCAACTCCAGCGTTACACTCCTCTCTGTAGCTAACAGTCGGACCCCGATTGGGTTATCGAACCTTCTCCCACAGAACCCCGATTGGGTTATCGAAACTCCTTCCCAGAACCCTGATTCGGTTATAGAATCTTCTGACAAAGTGCTCCGCCAGCACCTCTGCTCTCGATCGCCTATTGAGTGCGTTGGTTCACTGACAGGTCAGCTATTCGGACAAGTCGGACAAACTAACTAGCTAAGCCTACCTTAGTTACACCATTTTCCAGGGCAGTGTACCACCCCCCAATGTTGCAAATGTGTGTATTCCCTCAATTTGATTGGTCAAAAAGACGAGGAGAGGTCATCACACCATACCAGTTATGAGGTCACTTGATTCACTAATGCAAATTATCTTCCCCCCATAACTTTAATTTTCCCAAGCATTTTATTCCACCCAACAATGAATGTTCTATTAGTAAATACAATGTTAAACAATTTATCAAAGTTTCTTCCTCTCGAGAGGTCACGGGGTGAATTTTCCAGATGCATCTTCAGGCAAGACTGTCTTTGGCATGGATTCAATGCCATGGCTTGTGGACTCTTGAGAACGCAGCACATGCGCAGTCACGGGACCCAAGATCGAGCAACATTGTACTTGATTGGTCCAAACAGGAGCTAATATGTAAGTCAAAAGGAACAGTTTTAGAACAGAGGATAAATGAATGCACTGTATACCACTTATCTCTACTCTATTCCCATTACTTTATTTTAACTACAGCATTAGGAATTAAGCAGAACGAACAATTTAACAAAAGCAGCAATGCAAGCGTTAGCACATGAAAACATTGAGCAGCCATTTTTAGGTCTAGTGTGCAGAAGCAAAGTTTTCCCACCAAGCTAAGAATACGTCACGTCACGTGAGTGTGATGGACGCATGCGCAGAAAAATTCCCGCATTGCGGCGGCCAATTTTAAGACACTCAAGTTACGGTTAGTGAAAAGCTTCCCCTAGATACTAGCAGTGACGTGTGGTGCATTGTTAGTAAGACAAAACATGTTGATTAAAATATTATATATTATTTCGAGAGGGTTGAATCCAAGCAAGTCTCTTTACGAGTGAAACCTTGCTCCGTCAATCCCCTCTTTGATGATATTTTATATCATCACCAATTACAGAAACAGATGCCAACTTTTCAACATTTACTCATTTCTATTCCTTCAAACACTCTTTTAGGTTTTTCACCATTATTCATGTGGAAGTTTTTCATCTTTTTATTAAAATCCCCGTTTAATTCTTCAAGTTCAATTTCACTGAAGTTTCTTTTCTTCCCTTTCTTATTTACTGTATATGTCTTCTTATGTTTGCGACATTTGTAACAAATCATTATCCCTAAAATCAGTAGGACTACTCCCACCATTGGCATCAGTATTTTACCTACAAAGCTCTTTCCTATGTTAGAAAACCATCTACCTATTGAAGAGAGACCACTAATTAGTCTCTTCCATGCACTGTCTACCTCCAGTGGTTTCAATTCTTCTCTCAAAAGTGTAATATTTCTCGCGTACTTCTTAATTTCTAAGCTTTCGTCTGGAATGTAAGTGCAACAATGTTGCGTCTTCTTAATTCTACAGACTCCACCCTCTTTTACCAATAATATATCAAGAGCAAGTCGATTTTGTAGAGCCATTGATCTTACAACAACTAGTTTGGTATTGATCATTAACAATCCACTAGCAGTGTCAGTCGATAAGCGATCCACCACTGTTGACATTTTGCAAATTCTTTGAGTGTTCAGAACTACTTCCACTGAAGGTATTATTGCACTAAACATGTCACCTACAATTTCAGCAAATGATGCTCTTGTACTATGAGTTAATCCATTAGTTTCTTCATTGATTCCAGTGATTTTCTCTACATGGTATACCTTTGGGAATACTATTCCAAAATAGCAACTCCCATACCAATGATCCAGCAATTTAAAATAGGCCTTATTTCCACAAATGTAATAGATTCCAGGATAAACTGGTTCAGTTCCATCTTTGAATCCCGAACCCCCAATAACTTTGAAATTATGTTCGCACTCACTGCAACCAATGAATATATTGTTATAATAATCTGTTTTCCCTCAATGGAGACAGTTTCCCTTTCTTTTCTAAATCCAACAACATAGCAACTTGAATCTTGCCATTACAGGTAAAGTCTTTATTTTCAGCCCATTTAGGAATCTTTTGTTTATGATCAGATGCTTTCTTATGGAAATTCTGTCTCCTTTTCTCTACTAAATCTTTTCTTTCTCCTGTAATGTACATGTTAAATTGTTTTTGTGTGCTTCTGCTATGTCTATTGATCCTGTTGTTAGAAAATAATCTCCCATAAAGTGTGTAGAATCTCTAGTGCTTGAAATACGATTCAAATTTCTGCGTAAAGGAACTTCAGAAAAAACTACATCAAAATTAGAATAATAATACAGTAATTTTCCAGTTCTATAAAATAAACTAGCTAAAATGCTACATGAAATTCCATAGGTCAGAGGTAAGCGATGGTAAGTGACCCCTTCAGCTCCTGATGTGGGCAACTTCATGCACATGTAGCAATCACTGATTTCCATAGCTTCTACATAATGTACTAAATGATTAGCAAATACATTTAAGAGAGTTCTATTTCTAGCTCTTCTATAACGTAAGTCTCTCTCATCTGGTGCTTCTAAACCTATTCCAGGTTGCTTAAGACTAACTGCTTTCTCATGTGTATGTGTATCTACTTTCTTTGGTGAATCTACTTGCTCAAGTATATTAGTGTTAGTCTGCATTTCTTTGTTCGTTAGGTAAGGTATAGCTAATGTCAATCCAAACCATAATATAACCATTATAACAATACTACATGTGCATATTCTACAACATGTCTTTAGACAATTTCTTTTCAGTCTTCCGTTAACATTATAATCAGCCATTTCTTACTAAGGAGACTTTATCCCCTCTTTGTAACTTTTCCATAGACTTTAACCTGTGAAAATGTTCTCAAGTTGGTCCCACTTCTTCGTCTGTCTGATCAACAATCAGTTTGTCATCACTTAGTTCCAGATTTTCACAATCTTCAAGTATGACGTAAGTCCACTCAGGTCCTTTGAACTTGAATTTCAGTCTTTTCAAACGTGGACTTCTTCTTCTTGGTTGCTCTGTGGATGGTCCAACTTGGCTTGATATTTCATTTACTTGCTCTGGTTCTTCATTATTGTTTTAAGGCGAAATTTCAGTCTTTTGACAAATCCAGGCCACTTATCTCCCTTTCTGAGTCTTTTAGCTGGCACTGTGCTTCGACTCTCTTCAGATGCTCTCTTATTTTCGTTCAGTTGTGGCACTACTTGTTCTTCATCAACTTCTGAATTCCTCTCTATCTGACTTGGTCCAGGGCTTAATTTTGTTTCTTCTGCCTGGATACTAACCTGGCCTTGTTCAGGTTTTTGCTGTATTTGACTTTGATTTTGACATTGTTCGCCTTCTTCTTCCTGAACACACTTCTCTACACCTATCTGGTCTTGCTCAGGTCTTTGGATTTCTTGATTGTCTTCTGCCTGAGCTTTCGACCTAATACCTATCTTTCCCTCCTCAGACTCTGGAGTTTTGGCTGGAGTTTCAAAAGTTTGAGTACACCGATCTTTCCTTATCTGGTCCTCCTCAGAATTACTTTTGACTTGGATTTCTGTAATCTGAGTACATTCTTCTATTCCTGACTCATCCTCACTATCACTCTGCCTATCTAAATAGGTTTAATTTCTGGTTCTCACAAATTCTGCAGGTATGTCAAATACTGGAATCCATTCATCCTGACTGGTGCTCGGTTGTTCCTCGTTAACTACTTCGGGATCAACTTCTGGAGACCCCTCAGCTGCACAACCTTCAGCTTCTACTTCATCAGGTTCAGTCACCCTCTTAGCGTGACTGGCACGGATCCAATTCGGAATTCCCCTGCAATTCACAGCTGTGGTGGTAACCAATATCACTTGATGTGGCTCTCCCCACCTTGGTGCTAGGCAAGATTCTCGAGTATGTTCCTTTATCACTACCCAGTCACCTGGATTCAGGTCATGTGCTCGAGTTGATTGTCTATCGACAGCGTCTTCCCCAACCTGGTGAGAGATAGTACGCTCTTGGTCAGCCAGTTCTTTGCAGTACTTTAGTACTAAATCATCAGATATATTTATCAGCTTGTGTCCTTGTACCCATGCCTGCCTCATTGCTCTTACCTTGAGTATTTCATGGGGACTCAAGCCTGTGTTTCTGTCTGGGATGCTTCTGAGTCCCATCAGAACAAGAGGTAAAGCATCAGGCCACTCCAATCGGGTAGATTCATAAATCTTTACCAATCATGCTTTGATTGTGCCATTCAGTTGTTCTACCACTCCAGAAGCCTCTGGGCGGTATGCACAGTGCAGTTTTTGCTCAATTTGGAATGCTTCACAGATCAGACAAATTATTTCATTATTAAAATGAGACCCTCGGTCTGATTCAATTGTTACTGGAAAACCGAAACGAGGTAGGAGTTCCCTCAAAAATAATTTAGCTACAGTGATGCTATCATTCCTGCAGGTAGGGTAGGCTTCCACCCACTTTGAAAACAGGCAGACAATGACAAGGACGTACTTCAGTCCTGGGCATGGGGGCTACTGGATGAAATCAATCTGTAGTCGTATGAAGGGACCTTCAGCCTTTCCAATCTTTCCTGGTAATACTATGATTCTCTTACCAGGATTCATTCTTTGGCATGTTATGCACCTCTGGCAAAGACTCTCTGCTACATTCCTGAATCTCGCATTGAACCAACTCTGACTGAACTGCCTAATCATCGCGTCTCTGCCTATGTGTGAACTTCCATGATACATCCTAGCCATAGGAGCAAGCATACAATCTGGTAACACAGGTCTCCCATCAAGGTAAATAATAACACCATCCTCAACCCTTCTGCAACATCCTATTTTTTTCCACTTTTCCTTTTCCTTCATTTCTGCCTCATTTTGCAAATTTCTCACTTCTTCCCATGTTTTCGCTCTTTCAAGCAACATAAGTTGGTAGCTGTTTCCATGTGCATCGATTTTCTTATTTATTGCCATCTTATGTTTGGCACAATGTTGGGCTAGTTGGTCAGCATATTGGTTACCTGCTGTCACTCTGTCATTTCCAGATTGGTGAGCAGCACACTTGACCACAGCCACTTCTTTTAGTAAATGAATTGATTCCAGCAAGTCTTTTACATAATGCCCATTCTTAATAGGAGTATTCGAAGAAGTCAGAATCTCCCTTTGCATCCATAGTTGGCCAAAGGCATGCACAAACCCGTAACCATACTGACTGTCAGTGTATATGGTTACTTTAAAAATGTTCCCAAATTTGCAGGCTCTTGTCAATGCAACTAATACAGCTACTTGTGCAGACTTGACTCCAGGTAAATAGGATGCTTCCACTGGACCCCACAAAGTACACACAGTATAAGCAGCACTTAATCCTCCTTCCTCATGTCTCATGCATGAGCCATCCACAAACAGCTCATATTCAAATGTTAACAATGGCTCTTCCTTTATGTCTGGATAAGGCTTAGCACTGTATTCTGTGAGGTCGATGCAATCATGCTCGACTTCCCCTTTCACTTCTGCGACGTATGAATCAGGTAACAGTGTTACTGGATTTAAGACAGTGCATCTGGCAATGGTCACATTCCCTGCACCTAGAAGAATATGCTCATTCTTAGTGAGCCGACTAAGAGTCAAATTCTGAGTACGTGTTCTGGTTAACAGAATCACTACTGAGTGTGGGACATACACGGTTACAGGGTGTCCCATAATGATGGATTCACTTTGCTCAAGACTCATGCAGGTTGCAGCTACTGCTTTCAGACATCCTGGCAAAGCAGATTCCACTGGATCCAGTAAGGATGAAAAATATGCCACCGGACGTCTCATTAAGTCATGAGTTTGGGTCAGAACAGACAATGCACAATTGTCGCGTGCATCACAGAACAATGCAAACTCTTTTGTATAGTCAGGCATTCCTAGTGCTGGAGCAGAGCAGAGACAGTCTCGCAGCTTCAAAAAGGCAGTCATGCTTTCGTAATCCCACTCTACTGGGTCTTTTGCTCTTTTCGTTGTCATTTGTATCAGACGTTTAGCTAGGACTGCAAATCCCACAATCCACTGCCTGCAGTAACCTACTACCCCAAGGAACATTCTGATTTCTTTCTGCGTTTGAGGTAGATTCATGTTTCTGAATATTTTGATTCTTTCAGAGGTAACTCCTCTGACACCTCTCTCTATCTGTTACCCCAGATATTTTACCGATGTGGTGCAGAATTGCAACTTCTCAGATGACACTTTATGCCCTCCTTCTGCCAAATGATTCAGCAATGCAATGGTATCAACAACACAGTCATTTCGAGTCTTAGACGCCACCAACAGGTCATCTAAATATTGAACCAGGACAGACTGTCCGGGCATGACCAATGATTCAAGAAAGTTTTTCAATATCTGATTAAAAATCGATGGACTTTATGTGTACCCCTGAGGGACACAGTTCCAAACATAGACATGGTCATCAAATTTGAACGAGAAAAGATATTTGCTATCTGGATGTAATGGAATGGAGAAAAATGCATGGCAAAAATCAATTACCGTGAACCATCCGGCTCCCACGGTACCTGATTCAGGATCACTGCAGGATTTGGCACAACTGGACAACATGGGACGACAATTTTATTAACCTTGCGGAGGTCTTGTACGACCCCATATTTCCTGCTCGGGTTCTTTATGCCAATTATAGGTGAATTACATGGACTGCTCAATATTTCCTGTAAAATGCCTTGTTCAACTAAACGCTTTATTTCTGCTGCAACGCCTGCTTTTGTTTCTGGGCTCATTTTGTATTGTCGAATATTTGGGTAAACTGCAACCATCTTTTACTGTCACTTTTACTGGGTCAACATTTGCCATTAATCCTACCTCTTTCCCAGTGAAATCCCACACTTCAGGATTCCCCGCATGTTGTAATTCGTTTAGGAGATCTTCCACTAGCATCTTTTTATTTTCAGATTCTAGTTTGGCTAACATTAATTTATAAACTCCATCTTCGTCTGGGGTTTGAATTTCAACACCACTTGGGGTACAAAAGATTGTACAATTCATTTTGCACAATAAGTCCCTACCTAATAGGTTTAGGGGTACTAATTTGTTTATTAGAAACGCCCACTACTTGGATCGCTTCTCCCGAGAGGAGTAGGTTTGGAACGTCTGCTGTTCTCACAGTAGAACAGGAAGCGACAGTATCCAAAAAAAGGTAACATTATTTCCCTAAACCTTTCCCTCAATGTATGGACCTGACTGATCTACCGGCAAGGATGCGCCAAACACGCACTCCTCGTCCTCCCCTCTCAGGCACCGTCAGTAATCTTTTCTAGATTGCACTACCGGTGTAGCCAGAACGGGAGGTTTAGGACAGGACTGTTTTTCTCCATATAACGGAACAACGGGACCTCTGGTTACCAGAATGGTAACCAGGACTCAAATTCACTTCTCTGTTTATTTATGGCTTCTCGTTCCCTCTCCTGTAGCACTTTTTCTAACGAAGTTTCATGCACTACTTGCGGAACCAAAGGTGATTTTAAGAATGGGTCGCTAGGGTTAACTCTATTTGCTTCTTCATGGTAAGGTGGCGGACTTTTCATTAACAAATCCTCCAAGTAGTCATCATCTGATTCACCACTAGTCATTAAATTTCTGGTTTTCTCTGTGCACTTGCTTCCTGATGGTTCCTCTAAAGTCAGTACAGGATATAATCCTTCTATTAACATAGACTGTCTCCATTTCTTCATTTGTTTATCTCTTGTCTCTTTAGGAAATCTAGGATAACATTTACTCCAATTTCTATCGCTTCTGGGTCTATCTCGCACAAAAGCCACAGTTTCCCATTCTTCTAAGGCTTCGTATTGAGTTAATCTAGGTCTGGGATCTAATTCATTCATGCGTGTTCTAAAATTGTACAAAATTCTACCATTAAAGGTACCATGCTCTGGAAATACCAAAACACCATCATCTTTTGTGTACTCTGTCCAGTTCTCTAACCACACACAGGTGTGTAACCCCTTTCTACTATCATGTATGTGTGGGAGTATTTAGTAGAGGAATAATAATCCCTTCTTTAGTTTTAGTCGTTCTATCCTTCTTAAAGAAGTTCTTTATTTTCTTAAATAGCGACATTTTTCTCTCTCCTCCATACATGATATGAGGTCTTCCCCTTATGTATTGCTTGTGCGCAAAACCTAAGTACCTCCTATCGGGTCTATTTCCTATAATTGTTGGATCTAAATGCCACATATACTGAGGATTTTTAATATGCTGCTACAATTAATTTGTTTACTAAATGTTTCACCAATACCAGCGCATTTCTTTTTTTTCGAGAACCAATCAGTGATTTGATTTCAAACAACTTTCGACCAATGGTTGCGCTACTTTTCTCGTAAGACAAGTTCTCACACTCCTGCACTCACCCCTCCTTTACAATTATTACCTGAGCTACACACCCGCTGTCTCAACCAATATCAATGCGGCTCTTGGTGACGTCAGCGGGGCACCACAACTGGCTCCCTCCTTTGCAAGGTAATACGAGAATTTATTTCTTTTCACTTTTAAATGCAATATTCATTAATTAACAACGTGAAAACAGTCGCCACTGTGCCTAAGTGACTAAATTCAAAGGAAAGAATAATGTCTCTCACTGCGAGTAAATCCCTTCGGCTTACTCTTCATGTACTGCGAGTAGATCCTGATAGGTTTCACTTTTTCGTTGCCACGCCCATTGCCATTTACATATGTTAAATGTTAAATGTCGTATACTTGTAAAGCGCACAGCTGCCCCAGCAAAGGGGCGTCCCGGCGCTGTATACCGCTGGGGAACCCGTCCTGGCTTTCCCTGTGAGATGGTCCCTACTGGGAATCTCCAAGGCGGAGCCAGGCATCCCCGGCATTGATGGGGCCGTTGTGGAGATGAGGCAAGCTAATGCCCAGAGTTGCCGAGTGTGATCCCTGGTTAGAGTAGGCACCGAGGCGAGAATTGTCGAGTCCGCTGACCCTGGTCCACGACCCTGCCGCGTCGGGAATTGAACCCTGGTCCCGGCCGACTTCTGCTCCCGGGTCTGCCACCTCTAACCAGTGAGCCACACCACTCCACATATGCAAGTTAGCATCATGTGTCTAACTGATGAAGTATACACTTATGCTCTTACGTTACTTTTTCTGCTTATGTGATTATTCATTTATATGTGTGATGATATTTGGTTTCCTTAGCTTAGCTCGTGTGCCTCCATTTTGTATATTCCTCTGTGTCTGCGAGTCGCACTCGCTCATCCACCCCTCCCGTAGGAATAAGAAAATCACTAATGCAGCGGTTTTCGTTTCTCAGCTAACTGTGGCCGAAACTAACAAGTTTGTTATCAGTAGTGTTCTCATGCACCAGAGACGTTGAGGCACGGCTCCGCAGCCTTGGGCACAGATAGCATATGTTGCTTTTGCAGGTGCAGATGCCTCTTGTATGATGCCATTGTTCCTCTCTCTGGGGTTCAGTACTTTTCCAGAAGGGGCGTGTTTTGCTTCACTGTACCATGTTATATTGTATTGCTGTGATGATATGAGTTAGTCCTCTCGTCACACTCTCAGGGGTGAGGTCGGACAGGGCCCTCTCATATGGGAGTTTGTGGCCTAATAAATTTACCTTGTTTATTCTTCTCCACTGTCCGGCTGACTTCTTACTGAGTAACTATAGGTGAGTATGGTAAGCCACGCTTATCAGATGGCGCCCGAATAGGGACCCCGCGATAAGGATCTTTCTCACCCATAGGTGGGTAGCAGAAGACCGTGGACCTACTGGTCGGCACGGTGGGTCTGGGTACCCATTTTGATGCGGAGCTTGGTTCTCGCAGCGCTGCCCCACCCTGCTGATCGGGAGAGGTCCCGGTTCGGATCTTACGCCGGGGTCCAGAAGACAGAACCTGGAGCTGACCGTGTTGGTCTTGGCAGCCGGAGGTGGAGAACGATAGAGGTCGGTACCGCATACGGAAGGTGAGTGGTCTGCCTGTTGTTTGTAGGAGCTGGAGTGCTCCGAGAGACTGGGGTGTCTCTAATGGTTTGAGGAGCCGGTGCGCTCCTGGGGCTGGTGCTCCGGGGAACTCAGAGTGCGAGTGGTGCTCTGACAGACTTAACGGAGGTTGAGAGGACATTTTGTTTGTGGTCCTCCGACCGGGTGGTACTGTGGTGGAGGCGTGGCTCATTGCGGGTAGGCTCCGGAACTCACCCCGAACCCCTAGAGTGGCGGTTCGGCGGGAGTGGGTCCTGGGTCCCCTGTGGTAAAGTGCGCAGCGATCTATAGTGCCACCCGGGTGGCGGATGTGTTCTCCATCCTCAGAACAGTTAGTGTACTGTTCGGTCTGCGGTAGGATCCAGGTTCCCCAGGACTCGGTCGACGGGCCTTGTCCCATTTTGGTAACACGTGTTTGGCAGGATTTTGATGTACAAGATGTGTGTGCGTGTGTTTTGAATTCAATGTATACCATATGTGTGTGAACGTGTTAGGAGCCAGTGAATAGAGGTAACGGAAGTTGTGAAGAGGTGTGTTCACATTGTGGTAAAGATGCCGTGCTTCAGTAAGTTGCGGTGTTTTGGATGCTGTTGTCGTGTATCGGATTCTAGATTGGCCGAAAGCCAACCCGCCCCTCCGGAGGGCACTCCTAATTTTGACATGTACGTAAAGCATGGATTGCCTCCGATTTTGTTTGGTACCTTGTGGCATCGATACACCAGTGACAATGTGGATTTGCAGTGGCCCCTGACAGGTTCTTTTGAGGTGGCTAAATTGGATTATTTGCAAGACAAATTATTTGCTAGGCGCAGTCGTCAGAGCATGTTCGATTCATTAAGGATGTGGCAGAAGGAAGTTAGGGAACGTAAATTGAGAGAGGAGAAGGCGGTACAGAAGAAGGCGGCACAAACAATGGCACAGAAAGCGAGAGAACATACAAAGAATGAGAATGAGCAACGCTTGGAGCGCGCAGATAGGCTTTGCAGGTTGAAAGAAAATAAAAGTTATGTAGTGCGAGAGGATGAGCAGGATGAGATGGAGGACATTTTGAATGCCCGACCCCCTCCCCCTTATGCCCCACAGCCACTGTATCCCACATTGCCAGTCCCGGTCTCCCCCGGTGGGGTCTCGGACCCACAAGCAAATGCCCCACACCCGTCCGGTGCAGCCCTTTCCACCTCCCCGTCATTGCCGGCACCCCTTGTTTCTTTACTCCCGGCAAGCTCACCCGCTCCTTCCCAGTTTCTCCCAGCACTCCCTGCCGTCTCTGCTAGCGCTACCCCTAGTCAGGAGTTGTCGACACCGAGTAGAGGTGCAGGCAGTGGGTTGTTTTCCCAAGTGCGAAAATTGCTTACGCGTTCTACAGTTGGCTTGGACGAAAAAACAGTGGTGGCCAATCAAGCTTGTCAGTGGGCTAGGAATAACATTTATTCGTTTGAAGACATTTGGTCCACAATGAAAGATTTTGAGCCTTTGATGCAGCAGCATGCTTTGTGGCACATGTCAAATACATTGATAGCGCTATGGGAGCAGGGGTACGGAGGAGTGGCTCCCGCGACCCTACGGGATATAAAAAAAGGAGCTTATAGAGCTAACACTGGGGTACGTGAGGTGATGCGCAGCTTACAATCCATATTACAGTATAGGATGAATTACCCTCTGCAGGTTCACCTCACTTTCCTGGGATACATCCAATGCGTGAGGTGCACCCTATTTTTCACCCTGAGGTCCCCGAGGTGGTAGATCCAGTAACGAATGCTGTCACTAGGGCGCGTATAGATGCCCATTTTCAGGAGCAGTGGGTATATACACCGTGGAAAAGGAGTGAGGTGTTAGCTTTAAAGGCTCAGCTACCGGATTCTAGAAAGAATCCGACTGCCTATTATAAGGAATTGACAGAAGCCGCATCCTCAACTGTTATGACTTTAGCTGACATTGAATTATTTTTTGGACTATTAGTCCCGGTGGACGTGTGGAGGCAGGTGAAGGGTACGGATCATGCAGAGGAGTTAGGTGGTACGTGGACGGAATTGCAGGATTGGGACAAGGAACGTAAGCCAGGGGAGAAGCCGAAAGCGGAGATTTTGGCATTGCCGGGGCAGATTATTAAGTATATGCACACTCTCATTCCCCCGAAGAAAGTGGACTGGGATAAGTTGACGGCATGTAGACAGAAGAAGGATGAAGCGGTCTCTGACTTCTTTACCAGGTTTGAGGAGACGTTTATGGACTTCAGTGGGCAGGATATGTCACAGGATGGAGGGTTACGACTTTTCGTTAACAGGTTCGTAATGAACTTGTTACCGGAAATATCGGCACGGTTGCAGGCATCGGAGAGTACGTGGACGACGTCCACTCCCTCTGGCATTCTTAGCATGGCTCAGTATTATGAACATAGAGAAAATGAGAGTAAGGACAAGCAGGAAAAGAAGGCTAAGGATTTGAAGACGAGGGTTTTGTTGCAGCAGGTATCCAGAGGTCGAGGAAGAGGTGCTTCGACTGCGACAGCGGGACGAGGGGGCGGTGGTTACGGTAAGGGTGACAACAGAGAGCGATTGGGACCCAATCAATGTGCCAAATGTAAACAGGAGGGGCATTGGTGGAATTGTCGCGAAATTGCGGATTTTTTTTGTGTTTGCAAGGATTTCTGCCAGTTCGCAAGGATTTCTGCCAGTTCGCAAGGGTTTTGTACCAGTTCGCAATTGCGAACTTACATGTCGGCTCGCAACGGTTACGATTATGTTGTTTCTACGTCTGGTTCATCATCACAGGTTCCCAGAACCCTCTGTTTCACCCCTGCCACCCTCTGTTTCACCCATGCAATCCTCTGGTGCATCAATGCCACCCTCTGGTTCATCATCACTGTAGATTATGGGGGGGGAAAGCAAGCACACCTGCCTGCTTCAACTGACATGAATTAATTTGGGGTTGATTTATTAATGTGTTACTGTTTTAAAATTCCAGTCTGGCACCTGCTTCCTTATCTGTAATTTGCTTTCTGTTGCAGTGCAATTTTTTTTTCCAGGACCTTTGTGGCCTACTTGTAGCTATTCTATGAGCCTGCTGTGAGGGTCAGAGCAGGGTCATATAATTGTTGCAACTAGCAACTGAACTCTGGAGGGGGCCTTGTCAGGAAGCACTACAGGGAATGGTTACTAATGATGAGTTTGAACTTTTGAACCTGCTGAATGCTTTTTTTGTGTTCGCAAGCATTTCTGCCAGTTCGCAAGGATTTCTGCCAGTTCGCGAGGGTTTTGTACCAGTTCGCAATTGCGAACTTACACCACACGCAGCAAAAAATCCGCTGCGTGCGAATTTGCGGATTTTGCGGGAAATTCACGGATCTCGCGGATTGCGAATTTACCGAAAATCCGCAAAATCTGCGAGCGTAACGGATTTTCCGCCCATGCTTAGTGGGGAGTTACTTGTCAAATATCCAGGTTTTAAGTTGCTTTCTGAATGCTAGGTGGTTCTGAGTGAGGCGAAGGTGAATAGGAAGTGAGTTCCAGGTGTTAGCTGCCAGGTAGGAGAAGGATCTTCCTCCCATGGTGGTTTTGTTGATGCGAGGTACGGCAGCAAGGGCTTGGTTGGAGGAGTGTAACTGGCGGGAGGGGGTGTAGAAGGAAAGGCGTGTGTTGAGGCAATCGGGTCCAAGATTGTAAAGTGCTTTGTGTGCGTGGGTTAGGAGGCGGAATGTTATCCTCTTATTGACGGGGAGCCAGTGGAGGTTTTTCAGGTGATCAGAAATGTGGTCTTTACGCAGGATGTCTAGTATGAGTCTGGCTGATGCGTTCAGGATACGTTGGAGTTTTTTCTGAACTTTTGCGGTGGTACCGGCGTAGAGGGTGTTTCCGTAGTCCAGGCGGCTTGTAACCAGTGCGTGGGTGACCGTTTTTCTAGTTTCGGTGGGGATCCAGTGAAATGTTTTTTTGAGCATGCGAAGAATGTTGAAGCAAGATGATGAGACGGCGTTGACTTGTCTGGTCATCGAGAGTGAGGAGTCCAGGATGACGCCCAGGTTCCGTGCGTGGTCCGTCGGGATGGGTGCTTTTCCAAGTGCCTCTGGCCACCAAGAGTCATCCCAGGCGGAGGGGGAGGTACCTAAGATTAGGACTTCTGTTTTGTCTGAATTCAGTTTCAGACGGCTGTGCTTCATCCACTCGGCTACTTCTTTCATTCCTTCATGTAGGTTAGTTTTGGCGGTGTTGGGGTCTTTGGTGAGTGAGAGGATCAGTTGAGTATCATCAGCGTAGGAGATGATGTTGAGGTTGTGTTGGCGTGCGACGGCCGCGAGGGGGCTCATGTATACGTTAAAGAGGGTGGGGCTGAGTGAAGATCCTTGTGGCACGCCGCAAATGACTTCAGTGGCCTCTGACTTGAATGGCGGGAGGTGGACTCTCTGAGTTCTTCCGGCAAGGAACGAGGTGATCCATTCTAGAGCTTTTCCTTGGATTCCGATGTTTCTGAGGCGGTGTATCAGGGTGCTATGGCAAACTGTGTCGAAGGCTGCGGAGAGGTCGAGGAGGATGAGGGCGACTGTTTCTCCATTGTCCAGTAGAGTTCGAATGTCGTCTGTTGCTGCGATGAGTGCGGTCTCAGTGCTGTGTTTTGCTCGTAAGCCGGACTGTGAGGAGTCGAGGGATTTGCTGGTTGTTGACAGCTTTCTCGATGACTTTGGCCGGGAATGGAAGGAGCGAGATGGGGCAGTAGTTTTTGAGTTCGGTGGGGTCAGCTGTGGGTTTCTTCAGAAGGGCGCTGAGTTCGGCGTGTTTCCAGCTTTCCGGGAAGGTGGCGGAGTTGAGGGAGCAGTTGATGACGGCTCGGAGGTGTAGTGCTATGATGGAGTCTGCTTTGTTGAAGATGTGGTGAGGGCATGGGTCTGTGGGAGATCCTGAGTGGATGGAGTTCATCAGGCGGATGGTGTCCTCAGTGGAGATTGGGTTCCAGTCATTAAGGATGTTCAAGGGGGGTGAAGGTACGGCAGAAGGTTGGGTGGGTTGGTCTCCGGGTTGGTTGACGAAGCTGTTGTGGATGTCAGCGATTTTGTTGTGGAAGAACGAAGCTAGGGAGTCACAAAGGGTTTGAGAGGGAGTGATGTCGTTGGAGTTGGCAGTAGGGTTGGTAAACTCTTTGACGATGTTGAATAATTCCTTGCTGTTGTGGGCGTTGTTGTCTAGCCGGTCTTTGAATGCGGCTTTCTTGGCAGTCCGGATCAGTTGGTGGTGTATGCGGGTGGCGTTTTTGAAGGCGTCCCTGGTGCTGGTGTTTGGGTCTTTTTTCCAGGCTTTCTCAAGGGAACAACAGAATTTCTTGGATTTCTGAAGGTCATCGTTGAACCAGGAGGCTTTTTTGCTGGCTAGTTTGATTTGACGTTTTTTCAAAGGTGCTAGGTTGTCGGCGCTGTTGGTTAGCCATTGAGTGAGGTAATGGCTGCTTGGTTGGGGTTCGAAGAGTGGGCCGGGGGTTTTGAAGAAGCGATGAGGATATCTGGTCGAAGGTGATTTTGTTCCAATTTCTTCGCAGAGTAGGTTGAGGATGGTTGTGGGTTGTGGTCTTTTTGTAGACAAAGTGAACGCAGCTGTGGTCCGTCCAGTGGAGAACTGTGGTGTGACTGAAGGAGATATGTTTGCTGGAGGTGAAGATTGGGTCGAGTGTGTGACCTGCGTAGTGAGTGGGGGTATTAACAATTAGTTTGAGTCCGAGGTTGGCGAGATTGTCCAGGAGGGTGGTGGCGTTGCTGTTGTTGCTCTTTTCCAGGTGAAAATTGAGGTCTCCCAATAGAATGTAGTCCTCGGAGGGGAGGGCGTGTGGGGTGATAAAGTCAGTGATGTCTTCACTGAATTGTGTACGGGGTACTGGTGGCCTGTAGAGGAGGGTGCCTCTGAGTGTGGTTTTGGGGTCGGTGTGGATCTGGAAGTGAAGGTGTTCGGCGCTAGCGAGGTTGACGTCTGAGCTGGTTGAGATGCGGATGGAATTCTTATGGACGATAGCGATGCCTCCTCCTGTTTGGTAGGTGCGGTCTTTTCGGATGATCTTGTAGCCTTCCGGAATGGCAAAGGTGATGTCTGGAGCTGAGGAGGCGTTCATCCATGTTTCAGTTAGGAAGGCGACGTCCGGAGAGATGGTGTCTAGTAGATTCCAAAGATCGATGGCGTGTCTGTGGACTGAGCGGGTGTTGAGCAGGATGCATTTTAGGTGGTTGGTATCAGATCTCTGCTTGGTGTTCGTGGATGGGGAGTTGGTTTTGGTGCCGTCAAACTTGCAGGAGTTGCATGTGAAGGGTCCATGGGTTTGTCCTTGGGCGCAGTTGGGGAGTCGGCCGGGGTTTAGGGCTAAGAGGGTGGAGGCGTCGTATGTAATGCGGGTGGGGTGGATGGTACGGGGTCCAGGGGGACAGGCGCTGGGCGCGGGCCAGGCGCGGACGGGCGTAGACGGGCTTACCTTTGGCGCACCTTCGGGCGGCCGCAGCGCTTGGACGCTGCGCGTTGGGACATTGGTCATAAATGGATAGTGGAGGGGCGGAGCGTGGGAGGGTCAGCTGGGAGGCGGGAGCGTGGGGGATGGGCTGGAGGCACAACACAAAATGGCAGCAGACAACAACAACAGGCAAATAGGACGAGATTGGGGCACGATGTTCAATGAACGCTACAGCAGCTGGGCAGGTACAAATATAAGCAGGCAAATAAATACAAAGTCACTGCGAGCAAGCACAGGGTCGATTTTGGCAGCAGTGCTAGCGCTACGATCCCAAGAGGCACTAATTAGGCAGGCAAAATATTTCTGAAAGCGCTACGATAACAGAT
Source organism: Lissotriton vulgaris (assembly GCF_964263255.1). Classification (NCBI taxonomy): domain Eukaryota; kingdom Metazoa; phylum Chordata; class Amphibia; order Caudata; family Salamandridae; genus Lissotriton; species Lissotriton vulgaris. The sequence goes on along the minus strand of NC_141695.1, from coordinate 427,005,528 downwards.
GCACAAATTAAGCAGGTTATTAAGTTCAGAGTCAGTGCGAGCAAAGTGCAGGGACGATTTTGCCAGCATTTCAAGCGCTACGATCACAAGAGGCACTAATTAAGCAGGCAAAATATTTCTGAAAGCGCTACGATAACAGATGCACAAATTAAGCAGGTTATTAAGTTCAGAGTCAGTGCGAGCAAAGTGCAGGGACGATATTGCCAGCAGTGCAAGCGCTACGATACCAAGATGCAGGGAGGCAGGGAGGAGCGACCGCGTCTGCAGGAGTCAGGTAATTGTTTCGATGGCAATATGAACAGGCAACATTTTCAGAGGGGAAATGGACAGTATTACAACGATGATTATGCAATGGATGATTTGACAGGATTCTCTCATAACTAGGACAGCGTAGGACAGAGCGAGGGGCCAGTTTCTGTGGAAGTTGATCAACGGGGACCCTATGTGACTGCGGATTTGTCAGGGTCCCAACAGAAATTCTTAGTAGATACGGGAGCTATGAAAAGTTCAGTGGCTCGTTCTCAGGTCCCAGGGGCGGCTCTGTCTGGCAAGAATATCTCCGTGGGGTTCTCAGGTACTCCGGTGATTAGCCCCATCTCCAAACCACTCACTCTTACGATTGGCCCTGTCACCGTTGATTCACCTTTTCTGTTGATTTCCAATTGTGGCGAAAATTTGTTGGGTTTAGATTTACTGAAGAGGTTGCATGCTACCATCTATTGTTCCCCGGACGGTGTGTACCTTACGTTGGGTCCTACTGTGGCGCATGCACAACAATGTTTTTCCAAAGATGAGCCCCTACCACCTGAATTTGCAGGGGTCCCTGAGAGGTTATGGGCCAACAGTGATACAGATGTGGGAAGGATGGACATTGCCCCCGTGACAATAAAGGTTAAGGTGGGAGCCCAATTGCCCGGAATACCCCAATACAGGATATCTAAGGAGGGAGAAAAGGCCCTATTACAGCTAATACAGGATCTGATTCGGTCAGGAGTCGTGGAGGAGACGGATTCTAACATATGTAACAGCCCTATCCTCGCGATTCTTAAAAGACGGTCACCCGATGCTAAAGATGATACACCTGATGTTTATAGGTTTGTGATCGACTTACGCCACATTAACAAGATAGTGGAGCCTCAATACCCGGTGGTTTCCGATATCACTACGATATTGACTATGATTCCCCCATCAGCTAAATATTTTTCTGTTCTGGATCTGAAGAATGCTTTCTTCAGTATTCCCGTACATGAGGATAGCCGATATCTCTTCGGATTCTCATTGGCTGGCCGACGTTTTAGATTTAAGAGATTCCCCAAGGATATACAGAGAGTCCTAGCATTTATAGTCAAACACTAAAAGCACAATTGGATGATTTGGAACTCCCCGCAGGCAATGTTATGTTACAGTACGTGGACGATATCCTTATTGCATCGGACACTGAGGAGGGTTGTCGGGATGCTACGGTTAAATTATTACATCATTTGGCACACAAGGGCCCCAAGGTGTCCCTTCCAAAATTCCAATATTGTCGAACGGAGGTAACCTACTTAGGTCATCTCCTTTCGAAGGAGGGGAGGAGGTTGACACCGGAGTGCATAAAAGCGATAACTAACATGGCTGTACCTAACACGCAGCGAGAGGTGCGCGCGTTTTTGGGCATAACCTCGTATTGTCGCCAGTGGATACCCAACTATGCCTTACTAACAAAACCCCTACTGTATCTGACTACTAAAGAGGTGCGCGAACCCTTACCCTGGACCCCCGCATGCCAGGAAGCTTTTGAGTCACTAAAAAATGCTTTATGTTCTGCACCTGTTTTGGGAACACCTGATTACCAGAAGCCTTTTGTGCTTTACGTACATGAGGCAGAAGATTGCGCGTTGTCTGTCTTAACACAATGTTTTGGGGGGGAAGCAGAGACCTTGCGCCTACTTCTCTGCGATGCTCGACATTGTGGCAAGAGCGCTGCCGACCTGTCTGCGGGCCACAGCGGCTACTGCGGTCTCTATTAGACAATCGGCAGGGCTCGTCCTGGGTTCAGATCTCACAGTGATGGTACCGCATGCTGTGGACATTCTACTGAATAGAACGCAGACGCAGCATTTAACTAGTGCTCGTCTTACTGGTTATGAAATGACCCTTTTCGCACCTCATGTCACGATAAAGAGGTGTGCCACTCTGAACCCTGCCACGTTGCTACCCATCCCAACAGACACAAAAGACGATGAAATACATGACAGTTTGTTTCGGACAGAAGAGGAGACGAAAGGGAGAATTGACTTGACTGACAAACCTTTAGATGATCCAGATGGGGAGTTATATGTTGATGGGTCTTGTTTTAAACTTGCAGACGGTACATCGATGGCAGCATATGCAATTACGACATTACAGACAGTAGTGGAGACTTCTAGAATCCCTTATCATTCGGCTCAGGCTGCAGAAATAATAGCCTTATTGCGAGCGTGCGAATTGAGTGAAGGACTAGACGTGAACATCTATACTGACAGCCAATACGCCTTCGGCGTGGCTCATAGTTATGGGCGACTGTGGGCAGAACGGGGATTCCTAATATCACACGGACAGAGAATACAACACGGCCCACTGATATTACGACTACTTACAGCATTGACGCTACCCAGACGTGTAAAATGTGGGTCCATACTAGTATCGATGCCCGGATGGCTGGCGCAAGTCGCCTCTTAGTTCCCATTCTGAATAGTTACCAAAATAAAGAGACGGGCGCTGGAAGCCGGAGTCACAAGAACAGGATTTATTTCTCATGAGGAGAGCCTGTCATTTCGGACACGAAACACAGTGTCTTTCGGGAGGTGCTCTAACAAGTGAGCTGCAACGTCGTCTTTTATACTTTACAGAACACTTAGCATTACAATCATGACATTGTGAAACACGGAAAGGACATCCCCATGATCCTCGTGTCAATCCTACCCCACATATGTTCACAATAGGGACCCTTGACCTGCTGATAAGAGGGGAGGGTAATCACGCAGCTGAGTGTTCCGCCAACTTTTAGGATGTGTGCGCCTGATCATAGCCCAGGGGGTGGGGTGCCCAGGATCAATAGTGGGTCCTTTGAAGAGGAGTGATTCCATACAATAAGCAGTAAACAGTATCTCCTGGCTTAGGCGATGACCTCAGACATGTGTGGACAGTCAATCGTGGAGGGAGGGTTTACTAACAGATGGGTTATTCATGAAAGGAGAGGAGGTGCTGGTCAGGCGCGGCCGTGACTCCCAAGGACAGGGTTTTGCAGAAGAAGAAGGTTTATGACTTGCCCGTGTGAGGGAGAGGGGAGGGGGAACCAGGGTGGACACAGGGACAGAGTCGCACAGAGAGAGAGAGAGGTCTTATGACTTATGTGTGAGAGAGCGGGGGCAGTCAGGTGCAGCTGGGGAGGGCTATGTCAGCTAAGGCAAAGGATGCCTCTTCAAGAGGGAATGGGGGGGTTTGCGCGGGTCAAGCAGGAGGGTTGCCTTTCAGGGCAGGGTCGCGCAGAGGGAGAGGGTTTCATAATCCATGCATGTGAGAGAGGGAGGGGGGTTCAGATACGCGCAGAAGGGAAGCCGGTGATTCTAATGAGCAGGAAAAAGGCCAGGGTGCCTAAAAATGGCTGTCATGTACATATGGGTGCGGGCTTTTACTGGCAGAGTGATGCGGTCAATATTTCACGGTATTCATGGTGCTTACAGGGAGAGGAGCGGGAAAAATGGAATAATGAACGCTGTTTATGTACATCAATTTCTCAAATTTCCACAGACGACTGGCTGTGATAAAGTGTAGTGCACACAAAGCAGAGGTGGACGATGTGGGACGGGGTAATGCTTTTGCAGACCAAACAGCAAAAGAGACTGCGAGGACGAAACTCCGACGAATGTTTGTGGCAGGGCCAGCTAGATGGGTACCAGACGTTAACATGTTTGCAGATACTGTACAGAGTGTAAAGAATATACAATAAAAAGCGACTGAGGAAGAATTGAGGACATGGAAAGATGGTGGGGGGCGATTGGATGCTGACGAATGTTGGACAGATGTGACCGATAAGAGACAATGGTTACTCCCAAATGCATATGTTCTCCCAGTGGTGACAATGGCTCATGGGCCGGCACATATTAGTGCCAAAGGTATATGCAAATTACTAGACCCAGTGTGGAGCAATAAAAAGTGGCGACTCACTTGGTCCAACAGTGTATGGTATGTTTGAGGCACAATCCAGGAAAAGGAACACCCGTCCCAGTGGGAAATTTTGCACCCCCTTCTTTCCCTTTTGAGGTAATCCAGATGGATTATATTGAAATGGAAAGGGTTAATAATCTCAAATACGTTCTGGTGGTTTTATGCTCTTTTAGCAGATGGGTGGAGGCATTTCCAACGACAGATTGTACGGCCATTTCTACAGCTAAGATGCTGATTAAAGAGTATTTTTACCGCTTTGGATTGCCTAGGGTGATCTGGAGTGATAATGGCACATCCTTTAATGCTGAATTGATGAAACAGATATGTAAGGGCTTACAGATTTCCCAAAAGTTCCATGCGGCCCAACACCCTCAGGCCGCGGGACTTGTAGAGAGATTTAATGGAACATTGAAATTAAAAATTGCCAAAATACAGGAGAGTTCAAGACTCTGTTGGCCAGATGCCCTTCCTTTAGCCCTGCTTTCTACCAGAGTGACAGTTAATTCCAAAATGGGTGTCTGCCCTTACGAGGTAATATTTGGCCGTCCTGCCAACGTTTGGGGAGTACCCAGACCCAAGTGTTTTTCAGAAATAGAGTATCCTCTGTTGATAGACTACTTGTATGCTTTGACTTAAGATCTTCGTTCTATTCATCAGCAGGTAGCAGACACACTGAAGCTGTTGCCGGAGGGGCCTGGACACTCCATCCTACCCGGGGATTGGGTAGTCGTGAGAAGATATCAGCGGAAATCCTGTTTGGAGCACAGATGGTCGGAGCCGAGGCAAGTGCTCCTGACGACGCGTACCGCACTTCGAGTTGAGGGCAGGAAGGCGTGGACCCATGCGAAGAAGGTCCCCCTGCCGTTACCCTATGACAAATGGGTAAGCGAGGGTGTTGCTGATGAAGAATGCGAGCAAGTGCCCAGTTACATCCCTTTCTCTGATGCCTCACTGAGGGAGGGGAGCCAAGTGCAGCGAAGAGAAAAAAAGGAAAAATTGCAAGCTCCAATACTCCCATTGAGAATAGTGATCAGGCATCGACGGGTGCAACACTTGCCACAGATACACCCATTTTGTTCACAGATCCTGAAGTGCGAGGGAGCACTCGTTATAATCTGCGGCTCAGAAAGGGGAAAGGCATAAGGGACTGAACACTGGAAGAAGGGCTTAGTGGACATTATATCACAAAAGAAGATTAGTGATAGGGATGGACTTGTAAGAGCCCTGGTGTTTGGCCGAAGATTCTGTTTTACGAGACATTAGAGTGGTGTCTGGGCCCAGATTAGTGCTCCTGAGTTGCGGCTGTTGTGCAACTTCGACGAGGGATTAGGGAATGAACAATAGAAGTCTACCTGTGAGGCTTTAACGGACACAGGGACGAAGATCCCTTTCAAGGGTTGAAGAACCCCTCTGGCCGGTTTTAGGACTGTCTGGGACTATTTTTTTTTTTAGTTTAGTTTTTTCTTACCTGTTTTTTTTTATTTTTTGGTTTTTTGATAACTGAAATGTATCCCTTTGGTCGTCCCGTCCCTGATGAGGAGCAGCCTTTTGCGGCTCCTCGTAGACTCGAGCCTGCTTCTCCATGGTTGGCCTTATCACGAAAAGGGAAAATAGTGCTCATCATAATAGTGCTTATTGCTTTCCTTGTGACTCTTGGAATACGGTTCTTCATGGACAAGGCTTATCCTGTACATGTGTTTGCCCCCACACCTTCTGCCATTCCTGAACATAACATGATCACTGTTGACTATGGTGAAAGAAGTTTACGCAAAGGTTACAAAGATAATGTTTTTATTAAGACTTTACATCATGCTCATGCCGTGTACAATGTCACAGATTGTTGGGTGTGTGGGTTGCTACCCTCTGCTGCTTATAAGAAGGACAGATTTCTAGCACTTCCTTTGACACCAGTGAATAGTTGCGTGGGGTGGTACACTTTGATTGGTATGGTCAAATATTTTCAACAGCCAGATTTTCTAACTCCTCGACTACAAGACAGAGGGTCTACTATGACAATGCGAGTTCGTCCTATGCCCCCTTCTTCCCTTGGACGGTTGTATACTGATGGACGTTTCGACCAAACATTTTTGGAGACATGTGAAAAGAAAGTAGGACGATTCTTGACTCCCAATGACACTGACAAAGTTAGAGAGAGTTTCCTACAGTTAAATTGACACCCGCCAAAAGGGAATGGTAGCAATAAGTCTTTGGTGCCGTTAGCAGTTGTAGGACCGTCACCATTCTTTTGTATAGCGGGAAGGGGTCCTATCAAGGTTGGGAACAGTTCCTGTAATGTGACAGCATCACTACGCCTGCCCCTTAGCCCTTCTCTGGTCACGCCTCCCAACATCTACTTCGTGTGCGGGGACAATGGGTACTTGTGGTTGCCTGAAGGTTGGGGTGGGGTCTGTTACCTAGCTTATATGATTCCGCCTGTGTATGTAGCACCTTCTGATTATCATAAAACTCACCGTAGGTTCCCAAGCTCGCCAGAGCAGCATAAAAGGAGGGCACTTCAAGTTGATGACGTAGATCAGACAGATACTTCATTGCAACAATGGACAGATTTTTCTAAGGGCCTCTTGCCTTTCTGGGGTCCGATATTTAACAGTAGAGCCATCCGTCGGTTGTCAAGGGTGATGGAGAAAGTAGTGATTACTGAAGCAGACATTGCTACTAATATGTCTGTTGAGATTCAGGCTATGAGATTATTCACGATCCAAAACAGGATGGTGTTAGACGTCATCCTTGCTGATAGGGGTGGGGCCTGTCGCGTCATCGGGACGTCTTGTTGCGTGTATATTCCTGACTCCGCTCCGACAGTTAACTTAGCAGTACAGAAACTCCATAGGTTAGCTACTGAACTTCATCAGGATAACGGGACATGGTCACTACAAGGGTGGCTCTGGGGTGTTTTCTCCTCATGGGGTTGAAAAATACTGATGGGACTAGTTGGAGTAGTGAGCGTACTCTTGACATGCTGCCTTTGTGTTTACTGCCTTCCCCCATGTTGCTCAATGTGTGCTAGTAATTTGCGACCCTCCAAAAAGGTGACTGGTCAATATCCTGCCTCCACTGCTATTGAACTTCCTGATGTTCGTTGGATGATGCTAATAGACGAAGATATTTTTGATTAAAGTGTGCCCCCGCCCCTAGGATGAAATGTAAAGGCGCTACCTTTTTAGCTAACAAAGGCTACGCTCCAGTTAGCCAAATGATGCTAAAAGGAGGGTCTGATAGGTTTCACTTTTTCGTTTTCCCGCCCATTGCCATTTACATATGCAAGTTAGCATCATGTGTCTAACTGATGAAGTATACACTTATGCTCTTACGTTACTTTTTCTGCTTATGATTATTCATTTATATGTGTGATGATATTTGGTTTCCTTAGCTTAGCTCGTGTGCCTCCATTTTGTATATTCCTCTGTGTCTGCGAGTCGCACTCGCTCATCCACCCCTCCCGTAGGAATAAGAAAATCACTAATGCAGCGGTTTTCGTTTCTCAGCTAACTGTGGCCGAAACTAACAAGTTTCTTATCAGTGGTGTTCTCATGCACCAGAGACGTTGAGGCCCGGCTCCGCGGCCTTGGGCACAGATAGCATATGTTGCTTTTGCAGGTGCAGATGCCTCTTGTATGATGCCATTGTTCCTCTCTCTGGGGTTCAGTACTTTTCCAGAAGGGGCGTGTATTGCTTCACTGTACCATGTTATAATGTATTGCTGTGATGATATGAGTTAGTCCTCTCGGCGCACTCTCAGGGGTGAGGTCGGACAGGGCCCTCTCATATGGGAGTTTGTGGCCTAATAAATTTACCTTGTTTATTCTTCTCCACTGACCGGCTGACTTCTTACTGAGTGACTATAGGTGAGTGTGGTAAGTCACTCGGGTGGATTTGAGCTACGCTTATCAATCCCTTCTGCCTACTCTTCATACAAACATTAGAGAACCTGTTACTCCCTCGGGCTTACCCTTTCTAGGTGATATAAGGTCAAAGTTTCACCAGCGAACTCCTTTGCTATCATTTATTGACACATTTATACCGAAAATCCATAATCAGTGCTTCTAGTTTTACCTAACCATGCACTTACTTCCTTAGGCAAGTGACTTCACTGCAGTGTGGCTTCCATTTACCACCCGCTATTCTGGCCCCAGGAATTTCAAAACAAACACAGAACAATACAAACGGTTTTTGGTTAATATATAAAATCAATACACAATCAAATAATCAATATGCGACTAACTACCTATCTTAACTAAACTCTAACCATCATACTGCTACCAAAAGAATATTGATAGAGCGTGGTCTAACCTGCTAGTTTTACCTATACTCACCTGGGCCCATATAAAACATACACACGTTGAACAGGTAAACCTACGCTAAATCAGAATATTATTTTAACCATTTAGGACCTATACCATTGATCTTACCAATCCTTGTCACCGATACCTGAAGTCCTAAGGGATCAAGTGAGTTAGAATAATAGGTAGTAAATAAACATTTGCACTCATTAAAATTAACCACAGACTCGGGAAAGATTTGAACACTTTATCTAAGTAAATTCTCAAATGTCAGAGTCCATACTAAATTAGTCACAACCTGTTCAATTGGGAAGATTATAATCAAAGAAAGATGATGCAAAAATATTATGAGACTTTCTTTAAGCATTGAACAACATACCCACGCAACTTTATATTTACCTAGAATGGTGTGAAGACCAACCATGGCCACGGGCTGGTATAAAGACAGGACCCCCGATAGTTCAGGTGCCAATAGGACAGGGCAGGTGCAGACCAGAATCAGGATAAGTACGGACCAAATTGGATCAGGACAGGACCACCGCGGGTCAGGACCGGCACCCACAGCTAAAGTGCAATGCCAGCATTACACTCCTCTCTGTAGCTAACTGTGGGACCCCGATTGGGTTATCGAACTTTCTCCCACAGAACCCCGATTGGATTATCGAAACTCCTTCCCAGAACCCCGATTCAGTTATCGAATCTTCTGACAGAGTGCTCCGCCAGCACCTCTTCTCTTGATCGCCTATTGAGTGCGTTGGGTCAGTGACAGGTCAGCTATTCGGACAATTGGACAAACTAACTAGCTAAGCCTACCTTAGTTATACCATTTTCCAGGGCAGTGTACCACCCCCCAATATTGCAAATGTGTGTATTCCCTCAATTTGATTGGTCAAAAAGACGAGGAGAGGTCATCACACAATACCAGTTATGAGGTCACTTGATTCACTAATGCAAATTATCTTCCCGCCCATAACTTTAATTTTCCCATGCATTTTATTCCACCCAACAATGAATGTTCTAATAGTAAATACAATGTTAAACAATTTATCAAAGTTTCTTCCTCTCGAAAGGTCGCGGGTGAGTTTCCTAGGTGCATCTTCAGGCAAGACTGTCGTTGGCATGGATTCAATGCCATGGCTTGTGGACTCTTGAGAATGCAGCTCATGCGTAGTCGCGGGACCCAAGATGGAGCAACATTGTACTTGAGTGGTCCAAACACAAGCTAATAGCAAAGTCAAAAAGAATAATTTTAGAACAAAGTATAAATGACTGCACTGTATACCACTTATCTCTACTCTATTCCCATTACTTTATTTTAACTACAGCATTAGGAATTAAGCAGAACGAACAATTTAACAAAAGCAGCAATGCAAGCGTTAGCAAATGAAAACATTGAGCAGCCATCTTTAGTTCTAGTGTGCAGAAGCAAAGTTTACCCACCAAGCTAAGAATACGTCACCTCACATGAGTGTGACAGACGCATGCGCAGAAAAGTTCCCGCATTGCGGTGGCCATTTTAAGATATTTGTGTTAAGGTTAGTAAAAAGCACATTGAAAAGCTTCCCCTAGATACTAGAAATGTTGTGTGGTGCATTGTTGTAAGACAAAACATGTTTATTAAAATATTATATATTATTTCGAGAGGGTTGAATCCAAGCAAGTCTCTTTATGAGTGAAACCTTGCTCCATCACTCTGAAGAGCATATCCTTCCTTGGTCAAGGAGAAATTGGGGATAGATCCAAGTGGGGTAGTTTAGAACCCTTTTTTAGTTCGTTTTCACATATAATTTTGAGGCTGCTCTTCTGACAGCATGTGCGCAACGTCATGGTCCCACAAGCCAGCAGTATAGGGGCTGGCTCCAAACAGGAGCTCCAAAACAGGTTGAAAATGAATTGTGGGATTGCTGTTGCTAGCTGTCATCAGCCTTCCTGAAGCAGAAACCAGAGGCACACAAAAGGACAGGTCTTCCCTAGAAACCTCTGCACCTTGAACAGCAGGAACAACAGTTCCGCCCATTGTACAGACCCTCCAGCATTTCGCGATTTGCAAAATAATCACAAAATCATCTGAAGAGCACGATTACCGCGATATTGATCTTTTTTGACACGAAAAAGTTCTCGGACAGGCAGCAAAAAAGCTGGTGCCCTCTTATTGGCTGTACGCGCACACGTCACTACGTGCGCCGTACAGCCGTAATAGCCGCCTGTTTACTCCTGCGGCCGGCAATAAGATTCTATCATGATGCACCCTAGCTTCGTGTACCAGCCTGGCGGAATGTTATCAAAGTGCGGAATAGGCATGCTCTCGTTAAATTTTGCAGAATTGTCAAATTCCTTTCTCTTTCCAATTGTTTGTAAATCAATTTGAGCATGTTTCTTGTTTTTTCCTTTGCTGCTTTGGTTGCAACCTTTTTCCTTCACAGAGTGATAATGAAATAACAAGCGACTTATCGCCCCAGTGAGGCACAATTAGACACCACCAGAGGACTTGCAAAGTTGCCTGCAATAACGGGCGATGCGCACTTGTGCCCACACCGCTCCAATACTCACAAAATGGTTGACCAGATTCACCCGAGAGATAAGCATTGGATTTTGTGTGCACATATTACCCCTCTTTCCCAGCTGCACAAGTGGAGAAATCTAAGTATTGAAAGAAAATTCTTCGGGTATTATTGCGGGTTTGATTTCCCATTCTTCTGTAGCAGGATGAGATCGAGTGTTTTTGGCAAGTCATTTTAGTGCAATCAATGGAGAAGGAAATATCTGGCGGGTTGAGCTAGTTTTGTTTTGAGGGCGGGCGATATCTTTCCACTTTATGGGAGAGAATGTTGCTTGTTTGAATGGTAAAGATGAGTTCAAAGGTGACAACCGCTAAATATATAAGGGTGAGTAGAGAGGTTTGATTTAGCAAAAACACATTTCAATTTTCTTTACAAAAGAAAGTCTAGCTTTTCTTTAAAAATACCATTGTTGAACGTCGAAAAATTCTGCTTTGTTCAATCATCATCAGCATCACATTATAAATAGTTTGCAGGTTCTGTTTGAAAAGCAGTAATACCTAACTGAAGTAGCTAGGTGGCCTGTTGACAGTACATAAATCTCTCTTGCCTTTTCTCTCGTTCTATAGCTCTAACTTACACTGGAAACTGACACCGCAGGTAGGTAGGTACAAAATCGCACTCCGTTTATGCTGTTACCACTGTTGTAACACGTTTCGGCAGCGTTGCTGCCTTGCTCACACAACAAGCACCATTAATGCTTGTATTTTTAAGTGAGTTGGCTGATCACATCAAATCAAAGCCAGCGATGACGGACTAGGATCCCTACTTGTGGTGGGAAGCAATAACGGACTATACTAAGAAATTGGTCCGTTTCAGGATAGCAGACAATGAGAGTTTGAATTGCGGTTATTATTATAGTCCGTCATCGCTGTTTTCTGAAATGACCGATCCGGAGTTTTTCGCGCCCTTCTGGGGGCTTTAAATACTAGCCCGAGTCAGAACGCTCATCTCTTTTACCGGCGAAGCGGACTCCTTCCTGCCAGGAACAGCACCATCTTGCTGTACGCTCGGTTTTGATCACAAATAGGTAAGAATTGGTATAGGAGCGACTTTGTTGATCTGTCATCCCCCAGTTCCGCTTGTTGATAATCAGCCTTCTCTATTCCATAAGTCCAAACTTCTGGTTCTTTTTTATCTTCCATTTACTACAGCCCCGCAATATCCAGTCAGAAGAGGCGGCCTCAACCCTTTGTATAGACCACTGTTTTCAAACTGGAAGAGGTTGTCATACGTTATATAAGGTATTATGCTGGCTACACCTTGTCCAACTATTTTTTATGTAGGTATAGCCCCCATAGCCAATTTATCACTAGTAACCAATTGTCTATACATCTTTTGTATATCTTTCCCTCTACAGCAACAAGCTATCGAGCATTTTTAATTATACCGGGTATCTTTGGGGTTACCAGCCTCCCCTTTGAAATTAACACGTCAATCCAGAAACTCAAGGTAATTAAACAGTGTTACATCACAACAACGTAACCATAATATGCCACCTTTCTGGCATCAATTTGGTGTCATAGTCATTGCGATATGGTAGTATTCCAGCTGATCTCTCTCCATTCTCCTTCTTGCTTGTCCCTTAGTGGTGTGAATTTTGACGCCAATCTAAAAGGTGTGTATTTACACATTTAACCGTCTGTGAAAAGCTTATCCGGCTACTCTAAACAACCTTTCCTATGTGTTCATACAAGATTACTACAAAGATTACTACAAAATTTATCAGGTAATGAAGCTATCTAGTTCGTTTCCGCTTATTAAAATCATTCCTATTTATAGTTAGGCAGTAGCTAATATTCGATATGAGCAAGTGATAATGAAACCCAATATATTCTGTCTCCTTAATATCTATGGATCCGGGAACATATACCCGCATGCGCTATTAATCCAATGATTGTGAATTCAATCTACATAGCACTTTTTAGTTGCTCATCTAATAGAAACTGCGACCATGAATTACCCTTACTATAGTGCCATAGACCAGGCTCTAATTTATCATTTATTCATTATCATTAATAGGACTGAGAGAACAACTTCATTTATATATATCTCTATATTTATTCTAGAAATATTGTGGTTGAGAAACTAGTTTTATCTTCAACTATCCTTCAGCTAAGCTAATGTTTTCAGCAATCTATACAATCATGTGTGTTCAAAGTGATTTCACTATATCCATATCTTATATAACTGGATGTTTTTATTAACCAGGAATTAGCCTTTATCAAGTGGCTCCCCTTTTGAATATGAAATTATGAGATGATGCTATCCATTTTCTGATGCACTAAACAAGAACACAATATTTCTGATGTAAGTTGTTCCTGAAATACTCATATACGCCATATCAGGGTTTAAACTATCTGTTACCTCTATCTAAAACGTGTGTATTATATCACCATCAAGAAGAAGACACTTATTTGTTTTCTATATACAAATCAGGATGTTTTGAATGTTATCTAACTGAGCACTGTAAAATTTTCGAATAAATAACTGTCTATCATATGACTTTAGTGTTCAAATTTAGAGTCTAGAACTTTCAGGTTGAGAAGAACTTTGAATTTAATATAAGGAATGTTAAATTGTTTTATCTTTGTAATTGTCTTTTGGCATTTATATATACATTTTGTCTTTCATTAATATTACATAAACATAAATCACTCATTAGTATACTGATATATGTCTTTCTTGTAAAATGTATTTCCAGAGTTATCACCAGTGACTCCTGAGGAAGGCGTTTTGTCAGCCGAAACGCGCATCGAGTTTTTATTGTAATTCTACTATGACAACTGTGTATGAATTGTTTTACCTGTAATGTTTATGATTTATATATGCTGTGCATTTATTTTGAATATAATGTGTTTATGTTTCTTTTATTGTATCATATAGTTTCAACTTGTTGCAGTTACTATATGATTTTTATCTATGCTAATTAAACATATATTTTTAAATAATATATATTCATACTTCATTGTTCTTTTCTCTGTATAGTTTAGACTAATTGTTCACTAACTCTTGCTGACGACCTAGGTTGTTTTTCTCATATTGGTTTTTACCCTGCCCTAGGAGTCTGCGTACCTTACTACCCAGGGGGTCCTTGTTTAATTCTCACAAGGTTTTGAAGGGTTGCAGTGGCAAGCTGGCTACTGAACTTCAAAAAGATTAAAAGGAAGGACGCAACCAGGCCCGGGGCTGTTCACGTGGGTGCCCGTTATCATAAAGGCAACAGTCACCGCTGGGAGATCTGCAGGCTTTCGTGACAAAGCAAATTTGCCATAAACACTGACATTGAGCTAATCCAATAATTGACGATTAGTGCGACATTCAGGGAAGTCTGTCTGCTCTGCTTCCTTCCTCAAAGGGCTGTCATCAAGCCCCTCTGCAAAACAGCTTCTGACGGACCAGTACCAGATTTATGGAACCTTCCACACGGGCCTGACGGAGCTGTGCAGGCTGGTTGGCGACAAAGGTCGACAGGTCATAAAAGCATGGAGACAAAAAAATAAAACAAGAGAGGGAGGGGGGTGGGCTGCCTGCTGGGAGAAGCTGGGCTGGGCTGCCTTGAAGGGACAGGTTCACGAAGTGTGAAGTCACTGAAAGGGAGGGGAGTGGGCTGCCTGCTGGGAGAAGCTGGGCTGGGCTGCCTTTGATGCGAGTCACGGCCTGCAGCGCTGGTTGGGAAGCAAATGGCTAAGGCTTTGAAGGCTCATGCATGAGAGCAGGTCACATGATTGGGCTTCACATGAACTGTGGGGAATCCTCCTTGAGAGCCAATCAGCTGCCTGAAGAGAGCCTTTGGGGAAATAACTGGATCAGCGACATAAGGACTCACCCCTGTTTTCTATTTCTGCGAAATAGAAAAGGTGCGAGACCTAAAACCAAGCAGCTCAAGAGGAGTGGTGGTGGCGGGCACAGGGAGACAAGGAGCGGGGTGCTGGGGAGACAAGGAGGCACTCCAGCTGCCGCCCTGCGCGCAGCTGCTCGCTACCGTGGCAAAACGCCGTGGGAGTGAAACTTTCAGAATCCTGCAAGAATCTCATAGGATCTTTAACTTTTCAAGCAAAAACGCTGACCCTGTGCTATTATGCTTCGCTTAACCTATGCGCCACAAAAGAGCATACAGCAAAAAAAACTCACAAAGGAGCATAGAGAGCAAAAACAACTCTCTCAGACAGTTTATAATGCCTATTTCAAAGTTAAATACTCTCCTAAAGCATTTTCCATTGATTTAAGTCTGAAAAGGAATAATTACGAGTAAAATAAAGTGCAGCAATAATGTCGCAAAATTTCTATTTTTGTGCCTCTAAATTTCAATTTTTGTGCCACTAAATTTGCAAATCTATGCCGCAATATCCTGGGGGGTCTGATTGTGCCTAGCATCTACTGAATTGCATTGTTCAGAAAGAACTACTCAGCAGTCCTTTGCTAACAAGAACTTAATGGAATTTCTAAAGGCATGCCTATCTCCATCATCTTTACTTCAGTGTCTAGTTCTCCTCTATCCAGTCACATGAATATTGCAATTCACTTCCACTGTTTGGGTAAGATATCGTCATCCTCCATCATCTGCCAGGCTAAGCCAGGAGCATATGTGGAAGAATATGCCTTTTTAGGGGATCACTACAGCAGGGCTTCACCCTTATCCGTCCACCGGTCCTTAAACCAAAAAGATAAAGATTGGCACTGAGGCTGGAATATCAAAATAACAAGGTTATTAATCACTCATGAGTGGGACTACATCGGTACAGCACCCTCGGGCCCTGTATAAGATAGTACAAGGAACACAGAAACCATGGGGTTTATATACCTAGTTTGTTGCTGAATGAGCATAGAGACTCAAAGAGGAGGAACAGGCATATATAAGAATAACTATTGACTAACATGGGCAGACAAAAACTACTTACTCAGCAACGTGGGAGGAGACATAGTACAGATAAGTCAGTTGAAACAGCCTGACAGTTACATTCTGAAACAGGTGCATTCTAACAGCTACCGATCTTTTTGAGCATGCGCAGTGCTCTGGCTCAGTACTGACGGAGTTAACTACAGTTGATGACTCAAGCAGAATAGGAAGGCAAGCAGAATAGGAAGGCAAGCAACAGTAAGGACGGCAGAATCATATCGCTAATGCAAATGGATGCTGCTAAAATACTGGCTTCAGCTTATGCTAACAGTAATTCCTGCAATTTCCACACATACAAAATGGTTCACTCTCCTTAGTGCTCAGACTAGCAAAACAGAGTCCTACTACCATCCACGTGTGACACATGCAGTTATTTATTATTATTATTATTATTTATTTTTGTAGAGTGCATAGTCACCCTGAGGTATCCCAGCGCTAGGAACCCTGACTCCTCAGTTCAGCGGGCCAGGGGCAACAGAAGGGGAGGGGGGGGACAGAGAATCAGTGTAAAGGGAGGGCATGAATCATTAGGGAAAAAGACATGCACAAAGAATGTCAGAGCATGGCTCTAGGTTTCACATTAGAGAGGAACTTTACATGGGAGGGGCAGCAGACTGCACTATGACTGACAGAGAGAAAAAGGTCTGGGCATGTATAAGATTTAAAGAAATATGCAACACTGGCACCACTGCTTTGCATGTAGGCAGTCCACTACCTACATGCTCTATTCCTATTCTGAGAGCATGCTCTTCTAAGTGACAGGAATGCTCCTGAACCTCTGTCAGGGGCAGGCCTACACCTCTGCTTACAGGTTAGACTAGCGTGATACCAGGGACAAAATAAAAGTCAGGATACCAGTTTCATATGCAGTCAGGCACTCAGGAGAACATACCTGTTTACCAAGCAGGGGACATTCCCTTCCAAACAGACGTATCGTTTAATATGTTCCTTTAAACGACTAAAGATTATGTGATATCTTTCTAATTATACGATAAAATGTGAACATGTAACCATTACTGCAATGAATACGTTTCACACCAGAATTGTTATACTCTTCATTATTCGGCTAAAGCATGCACAACAATTGATGCTATAGGTATCTTCTCAACTGCCAAATCCTGACTCTTCACAATTTTATAACAGGGAATCTCTGGAGAGGGTTTCATCCACAGAGAAAGGAACATGTTTCTCACATGGTAGCGGATGCTTTGAAACAGCGCTAGAAATATGGTGACCATTTTAAATACAATGAAACTTTGGCTCTGCGATGAGGGAATAAGTTTGTGCACAGTGAGACGTATTGATTGCTTGTTCCTAATTTCATATCACTTATTTCAATAATGGCTGTGACACTACTACTTGGAGTGGTCCACCGCAACCAACCACTTGCAAAAAATCGTAAACAATAAGAACCAAGGAGTGTCCAAGTAAACACATGAATTGTAGCACAATTTTTGCTATTCAAATGTAGAAAAATAATTCTTCAGCAGGCTTGCTTGATGATTTCATCCAACAGTCTTTTTTTATTACTTCATAACATCCACTTGCATTGACGAATCAATTTTCAGTCATTCATAGAAATTGTTCAAAGGCAAAAAAAAAATTCCAACTGCTACAGCCTACGTGTTTTGTCCCCTCAGGGACATCATCAGGGCTGTAAGGAATATTAAAAAAAAACATAACTAATATGATATGATCACAACCAAATCAATCCATAGTAGTAACAACACAAAAACCCAATATTTCATACTCCTGCCTATATACCATTCTAATGCCTTGACCTAATAGGTAGTATTCTGAACACAGCCTGCCTATATGCCATTCTAACAAATCCATCTGTATATATAGAGGAATAACCCAATACTTCCATGGTGGTCACAATTTAATAAAAACATCTTTACATTGCACAACAACAGAATTAATTTTCCATCTTTCTCCCTCTTTAATGTACCCACTTTCGGGATATTCTCCTAGTACCTGAAATCATTATCAATACTGCTTGTATATCTCTATGCATGTCCTCACCTTAGAACAGGGGTACTCATAGTACGGCCCGTGGGCCGCTGGCGGCCCGGCAAGCCTTCTCTGGCGGCCCGTGGACTTTTCAGACATCTACCCGAGTTTTTTTTTTTTTTTTAAAGGCTGTCTGCAACCAGAGCTCGACTTAGAGACTCTGCTGCCTGTGGGGGCCGGGCGATTTCTGCCGTAGTCAGAGTGGGGCTGCAGGGGCGCTGAGAGGTGAAAATAGCCTCATTAACATGCTAATGGTCTGCCCATTAGCATGTTAATGAGGCTATTTTCACCTCTCAGCGCCCCTGCAGCCCCACTCTGACTACGGCGGAAATCGCCCGGCCCCCACAGGCAGCAGAGTCTCTAAGTCGAGCTCTGGTTGCAGACAGCCTTTAAAAAAAAAAAAGGAGGGAGGCAGGGAAAGCGAGGGAGGGAGGGAAAGCGAGGGGGGAAATAGTGCTACATGCGTGGAGATCTTTGGATTTCCGTTCAGCAGAGACCAAGTCCAATGTTCTTAACGAGATTCTCTTGCCATCAGCCACATCAGAACCTTAGCTGTCCTTCAATGAGGCTTTGATGGCACCTGTCGTGACAGCTTGGGAAAAGCCATCATCTATGCCAGCGGTGGATAGACTTGTGGCATAGAGGTACAGTTCGGTACCAGGCAGCAACTCACTTTTTCTCTCCACACACCCATCTCCAGAGAGCCTGGTTATTTAAGCTTCTTTCTCCAGTACACAATTGAGTGGTGCCTTATTTACTGTACATTCAGATAGGGAGTCTAAAAGACTGGAAGTATGGAGCAAGAAAGCCTTCTCAGCAGGGAGTACAGCCCTGAAATCGTTAAAGGACAACTGCCTTCTCGCCTGTTGTACCCATGCTTTATTATGGGATATAACCCAATTGATGTTGCCCCACATCCTGCAAACATAAAGGAGCATTTCAGGAGGTCAATGCAGATTGTCAGAATGCTTCCAGCCATATCATTAAATCTGGACTGGACACAGCTCTACTCCGTTGCCCATACTATGAGGACATCCATTTGTATCTATCTGCATATTTGTCTTCGGATGTCCAAATTCACTGAAGACGTTGAAACCAATCCGATGGACCTTACCTTTGTTAAAGTAGGAGGGAGGCAGGGAAAGGAAGGCAGACAGAGGGAGGGAGACAGAGGGAGGAAAAGGGAGGGAGAGGGAGACAGAGGGAAAGAGAGGGAGAGGGAAAGTGAGGGTGGGAAAGGGAGGGAGAGCGAGGGAGAGGGAGAGAGAGGGAGGGGAAGGGATGGGGAGGGAGGGAGGGAGAGTGAGGGTGAGCGAGGGAGGGAAAGGGAGCGAGGGAGGGATGGAAAGCGAGGGAGGGAGGGAAAGGGAGGCAGACGGAGGGAGAGGGAGGGAGGGAGACAGAGAGGGAGGGAGACAAGGGAGGGAGGGAGACAGAGAGAGGGAGGGAGACAGAGGGAGGGAGGGAGACAGAGGGAGGGAGGGAGTGAGAGGGAGGGAGTGAGTCAGAGTGAGTGAGACAGAGGGAGAGATGGAGAGAGAGAGAGTCAGAGGGAGACAGAGTCAGAGGGAGACAGAGTCAGAGGGAGACAGAGAGACAGAGAGAGGGAGAGGGAGAGGGAAAGAGAGAGGGAGAGGGAGAGGGAAAGGGAGAGGGGGAGGGAGAGGGAGAGTGAGAGGGAGAGGGAGAGAGAGGGAGGGAGACAGAGAGAGTGAGTGAGACAGAGGAAGAGGGAGTGAGAGAGTCAGAGTGAGTGAGACAGAGGGAGAGATGGAGAGATGGCGAGAGATGGAGAGAGAGAGAGTCAGAAGGAGACAGAGAGTCAGAGGGAGACAGAGAGACAGAGAGAGGGAGAGGGCGAGGGAAAGGGAAAGAGGGGGAGAGAGGGGGAGAGAGGGAGAGAGAGGGAGAGGGAGAGAGATGTGTGTCTAGGGTCTGGTGGCTCAGTGGACGAAGGCGTCCGCTGGAGGGACCTATGATCAACCTTATGGTCACAGTTTTTTTTGTTGCTCTAGCCCCGCCCCTTCCCCACTGACCCTGCCCCCACCGGTGCAGCCCTCGGACACAAACCACACTGTAAATTTGGCCCCCGAGAGAAAGTTTGTGAGTACCCATGCCTTAGAACAATATTATGGTGTTCCCAAAATTGAGTCCATATCGAGTTGTGACCCTGTAGAGTCGTATCATCCTCAACCAATCCTTATATGTCACCAATTCGCTTACTCAAACTTCCCCTACAATTAGAGAAATCCATGTTGAGTTTTAATTGTTCATTCGTACAAATTAGCATCACTATGTACATCAATTCTGGCCACTAACACAATTGATATTATAACCCCATACTAAGCACGTAGCTACTACTGACCTTGTCTTTTAAATGTAGGTGAGTTGAGTTAGAGTTTGCTTTAGAGTTAATGACACTAGTTCTGCTAGAACTAGTGTCATTATTATCGCAATTGTATGGGAATTTATCAGCTAGGGTGCCCTATGGGCCTAATGGGGAGTCTCCGTCATTCAAAATTCACAGAGGAGTTAGGCAGGGGTGTGTATTGGTGCCCTTTTTGTTTTGTCTATTCATATATAATGACTGTCCACGAGTGGAAAGAAGGGACTTATTTGTCCTCCTCTATACTTAATGTGCTGTTGTATTGTCAAGCACCGCAAATGGACTGCAAAGAATAACGTTTCGCTACACGGCACAGTATACACTCCCCGGAACGTGTAACAAGAGAGACGATTCGTTCGGAGAGTTCCACCTTAGGTAACAACATAAGGTGGGAAATCTCCGAACGAAGCTTATCTCTTTTTATGCTTAGCTCTTTTTAAGGCTTGGTTTCACACAACTTTAGTTGTCAGCCAGAGCTGGTCATCCACACGCAAAATACACTCAGCCTGGATTTTAGCTCATAACTATCAGCAGTTATTATACGCTGAAAATTCACATTTATTCGCATCTCACAGGTGTTGCTTTCAGTGTGACTGGGAATAAACACAGTTGACTCCACCGATTATCTAAGCATTAAGTTATTCTTTGCACAATTATTTCGATTCTGTACATATCCCCATAACATTTCTATTCCCTTTATATATTTTATGGAGATCAACAACCGCAAAGATTTTTCTCCATTACAGTAAAAATGAACCTGAAGGATTCACGATTGTAGGTCAAAACGGATTGAGGCTACACACATTCCCATACAAAGAATTGTATGTATGGAAATGTACTACACAAGGAAAGTCACTGAGGTGTCCTTTCATTCATGGATCAACAATTGCTTCGTTGTCCAGCATTACCAGCAAAGAACTTCACTAACTCAAAAACTGATGTGCAAAAGTAAAACATCAGTTATTTATCCATTTAAAGGACAGCAAAGTGCACAAAAGAGAACGGGTAGTGGCAAATGTCACTCGTCCATCAATGGTTTATCTATGTTCCTATGGTTTATAGTTACCTATCCAGCCTTCGCTTGTGCCCCTTACATCTGTCGCTCTCTTTCTCTTCAGTAGTCCAGCTTCAGAGTTCCCTCATGCGTTATTACAATTGGGATTGTGATATTCCAGAACGTATTATGCATTTCACGAACCCATATCTGCTTTGACAGGGCCAGTATACTTGCAGGTTTGTTCTCGTAGTGCATCTGCTTGCATGCATGCATTTGTCCATGCACATGCATGCAAAGGGTGCAAGAATGCAAGCTAAAGCAAAGGACATCAAACACAATCCGAGAGACTGAGTTCAGCATCTATAGGGCCATCAGAGTACCTGCCCCAGAATCGCTTGGGGGCTCATTTTACCCTTTCTACCAGTCACTCGAGGCCACAGTAGCTCTATAGCCTGTTCTTACCCCACTGAAGGATTACTTGGTCCTTTGATTAAGTGTTTTTACGAAGGCACGTAGCAAGGCACAATGCACACACAACTTTTATAGTTTGTACAATTAGTTTCTTCTTGCTAAAGTCTTTAAACATTTACAAAATGGGTGTAGCAATAACGCAAATTGTAATTTTTCATGATGTGGTGGTGGCACAGGCACCTGCCTGCACTGGGCACCCAGTAACCCAGTGTATTATTACAGCCTTTGGCTGACTTTAGAGAGACTTCTATTAATGACTCGAGTCACTGCACCCATTCTGCGGGCTTCAGAAGGCCCTCAGTAACAACCTGTGTTACTGCGCATGTTCTGCGACTTTCAGAGGAGCATCTAGTAACAACCTGTGGGATTGCCCCTCATGGAGTTGGCAGTATAAGGAAGATGAAGCAGTTCAAGAAATCACTATTGATTAAGGATGGGTGTAGTGTCATCAGCATAAACTCTACAGGCCTTATGTAGACCTAGGCTTACCAGGGTTCTTCACCAAACGTGGGGTGGACCACCCTGCCCCCAGGGTGTTCACCACCCTGTCACCTGCTCTTGTCATGTGCTTATCTAGGTTCCTGATCGATACTGTGACCTTATGCCCCTATTCGGCTATAAAGCCCTTTTATTCCCTATATTGGCATAACCGTTCAAGTGCGATTTTCTGAAAAGTCATCTCTGGCCTCACACGAGCAGAGCCACAGAGCCACATTCCAGCATGACTCTCTGCTACTTCCTTTGCGACCAATTAGTGCAATGACAGAGCAGCAGTCACTATCTGATATTCCTAGATAACACTCCGAGTTCTTCAACAAGATAAAAACTTAGCAAACCTGGAAATCCCCGCTTGCTATGTTTTGATTAGTAATAGAACTCTAATGAGCAACTGATAGCTGCCACTTCCTAGTGACATCTTTAATTGACGTCTTATGTCCAGCAAACTTGCGTCAAACCCGGCACCTGTCAGGTATAAATATTACCAACGTTGCCTTAAGCAATGTGAGCTGTTGTGAACAGGGAGCGAAGCTAGCTGCTGTTGAGCGTTGCCTGTTGCTGATGCCAGCTGCCTGCATGACCAGTGCTGGTAAAAACTAGCACTCTGTCGCTGCAGCCTGCTATCCCGTGGTGGTGAAGCTACTGATTACCATTATCGCCGCTACAGCGCGAACTGTGGTTCAGTACGCTTGAGGAGCCGTGCAGCCGTCCTCTGCGAAGACATCCAGCCCAGCTGCCCGCGGACGCTGTCACCCCTCCTTCCTCCCGACGCGCTGAGAGAAGCCGCTGCCTTTCTCGTGCAGAGAAATCCAGTCCCGGCGCTTCCAGTTTACCCTCGCAGGTGACTGGGATATCGAGAGAGACCCCTGAAGGAGATACCAATCCTCCATCATTCTATTCAGAGGTATGGTGTTGACTAAACCCTTAGACGAGAATTCTTGAAACAAACCTTGGCAAAACCAACTTAACTTAAGCTACTTACTTACTCCCCTTCTCACGTGTTAGGCCTAGGTCAGGCACACCGGGGTAGGCTTAGTTAGAAGCACCAGTTGAGTATGTTAGCCTAATGTATATATGACTGTATATATGTTTTATTACTTTTAAACCATTGTATGGCTAAGAAACCATATCAATGCTTCTACAGTTCTATTTCGCAATTCTTATCTTACTGTACGTACTTTTTATAATAACAGTTATTGCAATTGTGGCAATACATTTCTCTTGTATGAGAAGAAAGACTGTTCAATAAATGTTACCCTTTATTGATACACGCCCGTCTCTCTATTCTCTACATACTGTGAAAGTAAACTGCACCAGACTGACTGAGTGAAATCTATGTCTATTGTTTCACACGACCCTAGAGATCGACTCTTGATCTGAGGAGCAAAGTTGTCATGTTGCACGGTTGTTGGAAAACTGAATCCCTTCTTGTCTGTGCCAGGGAAGCTGATCACTTCCTATGCAGAGAAGAAAGTTTCCAGTGACCTCTGAGCTAGTTGGTAACACAACCCAATTAAGTTTAGCATAGTCAGTGGAGGCCTGGAATATAGCCAGTTCCACGTCGATACTACTGTTTATGTTATTCCAATGCGCAGGGCCTAGTGGGAAACTAGGAACTACACTACATGGCGCCCAACGTTTGGTAAGGCGATAAACTAACGTAAGACTTGTAGAGTAACTCAGTCGTGCATATTTCACACCCCTTTCACCCGTAAATACTCCAATAGACGTCTGGAGTGGGTGAAAGGTTAAAATCCGCCCGACCTTAGTAGGAAGAGATTCCTATGTAAAGCTCCGGTTTATTCAACGTTGAAGGATACAGTGTTCCAAAATATTGTGCATCTAATCTTTGTCTCCTTGGAGACCTACTCTGCAAAAGCCTGCATTTTTTAAATGACAGACAGTGAAGAAGAAAGGGAAGCAGTTAGACTGGCATCCCAGCTAATGGAGGAAGACACGAGTCTCCTACAAGCAGACCCGGATGCTATCATCATCCCGGTCCAGTTAAGAAGATCTATAACTTTAAAACTTATAGAAAACGGACTGACACCTCAAGGTGGTACAGTAGTTTTCGTGATAGAGGCTCACGAGTATCGGCAGACAGAGGTATTCTATTCATGGATAAACTTTCCAGCGGTAAACGCTATAACACAAGAGTTTCACTATTACAAAATAGAGGAACCTCCGGGAGAGTACGCTCCTTTCGAGGAGATTGAAATCCCACTTAAATTTCAAGAGCACCTGCTCTGGTTTAATGGCGCCCTAAAACACAATGATCACATAACCAGGCTCGGTCCACTAGGTAGACCAGGAGCCACGTGGCCGGTTCTAGCCAGCTACACACCACATCCTGACATTGCAAGAATGTCGAGAGAAGAGCTGTTAGCACAGCTAAACACATTAATAAAAATACATAGGCAATTAGTCCAATATGTAATACGGACTGCAACAGTCCAGCCAGCTGTTAATTCACCACAGCTGACCCCTCATCAGGGGAACACAAATAAAATTACACCACAGAACATACAGTCATGTCTTGGTAAAACACCCGTAAAACGGGAACAAATTCCTTTCTGGTTAGCCCAGAAAATCACTCAAATAGAGGCAGTATTTCCTGATACTACCCCTATTGAGAAACACAGAATCTTGACCATTTGCCTTCCTATGGGAATCGCACCACACGTGGAGGACTGCGACACTTGGGGTACAGTCTTTGCTTCCATTTACACAAAAACACACGGTGTTCCGTCTATGGCGGTAATACCAGACGTGCTAAAACAGATTCAAAATGAATTCGGTCCAGAACCAGCTTTAAATCTAGGTATGAAATTACTGAAAGACTTCAAGCAGGTCACGGCTATATTATTAGCCAATGTAAAGGGAGAAGCAGCATCTGTGGCGATCCGCCAGAAGTTGAGGGAAACAGATATAAAAGATCCTGTTGAGCTTGCAAAAATCATAGAAAAATGCTATGAAAAATTAGGTAGAGACAGCTTGGGTGGAAAACCAGTTAAGCCCCAACTGCTCGAAAATCCTGAAAAATTATTTATTAAAAATAATTCAAATACTCCTAAAAAGAGCTGGGATGGAAATAAACAATCCACTCCCAAGGAAAAAGTTTTCCAGTCCAGAGGAAGGTCTCCTCGACGGAGGGAAAGAACTCCGACTCGAGAACGCCAGTCTCCCCAACGGGAGCCCTCTGAGAAAAGATATAACCTTAGAAATAGGGATAATATAAAAAAACCTGACAGATATCAAAGTATTGATACACGTCCCTCTCGATCTCTTCCACAGAATTCGGAAAGAAGAGGACGGTCAGACCCAGGAGAGCACACCAAGTCCAAAGACAAGGAACCTGCTCAAAATAAGAAATCTCAATTTCAGAAAAAGAAGGTAGCCAGTATTAGAGTAATCAACCATGCCGAGAATACTGAGGACACAGTTGAAAAACGGGGAGTGGGCATTGACAATGTTGGACAGTGCAGCAGAGATCAGTATAGCACGCAAGAACTTGATGAGTCATCTGGAGACAGTGGACACGAATGAATACATTCAGGTTGAAACTGCCGACGCCAGACTTAGCGAGCCCCATAAAATATACGAAATAACATTGCGTATGGAGGGTGATAAGACTAGGAAAATTAAGGGTCTATTTTGGGATAAGCTCTCGAAAGGCTATGATATTCTGTTAGCTGAAAAAGATTGGCCCCCGGAGTTTGTCAGGGAGTGCCCTCGTGGCGAAGAGGTAATTATGCCTGCCTTCTCGAATCACATACCGATTCACAAAAAATACACATATGCAAGGAAATGGGCAGTAGCCCAGGCACCTGCATTGTATAAAAATCATGTAGGATGGGATGAGGATTCAACGCCTCACAAAATCCAGCTAAAAAGTGAACCAACTGCCCAACGGCAGTATCCCATAAAGCAAGAAGCTAAAAAACAGGTCAGGGAGATCTTAGATCAACTTGAGTACCAGGGGGTGATTGAAACATGCACCTCTCAAATGAACAATCCTTTGTTTCCTGTCTCCAAGCCAGACAATTCATATCGTCTAGTTTTGGACTACAGACATCTTAATACATGTTGCAAAACTTTTGCAGTACAAAACTCGCATAGTGCAGCCCTAATGAATAACATAGTTAGGAAAAAATACAAAACGACATTAGACATTTCTAATGGTTTCTTTTGTCAAAACATTGCACCAGAAAGCAGATACTTGACCGCTTTCTCCGCATTTGGGTCGCAGAAAAAATTCTGTCGACTCCCACAGGGGTTCAAGAACAGCCCAGGACTATTCTCAGCTAGGGTAACAGAGTTACTACAAATCTATGATGATGAAGCATTATCTTACGTAGATGATATTTATCTCACAGATGACGACTTGGATACTCACTTGAAAAGAGTGAACACCATTATACTTGGGTTCGCAGCAGAGGGTTACAAATTCAACTTTAAAAAGTCCCGAATTGCCCATCTGACAGTACTGTTTTTAGGGTACGAATTATCAAGTGAAGGGAAAAGCCTAGCGGACAACTTCTTAGAGAAGTGCGCTGTACTCCAAGCTCCAAAAACGCTGAAGAATTTACAATCCATACTAGGTTTTCTGAATTTCGGAAGAACTTACATCCTAAATTACGCAGAGAGGGTTAAACCTCTCTACGAACTAATAAAACCTGATTTAAAACAAATCAATTGGACTCAAAAATACACAGAAATTTTGAGATCACTGCAAACAGACATGTTAGCAAAAACAAAATTAGACACACGTGACAACACACGTGATCTTGTAATCCGAGTCATCCCAGGAAGATGCGGATTCACGTACCTAACCTCTAATGAGGGAGAAAAGGTACCAATAGCTTACAAATCACATTTTGTACACAAGGGCTGAAATAAAATTCAGTTCAACGGAAAAAATTCTAACTGCGGTTCAGACTGCTGTAGCGAAAGAAAGGCCCCTAGCACAAGGTAAACGAATAATAATCGTAACACCCATACCGGCTTTGGAAGCGGTAACTAAAGCAAGCATTCCTAATGCTAAAGCTTTGCATCCGAGATGGATTCAGTGGGTTAATTCTCTTGCTGCAACAGACGTAGTTTACGAATTTGATCCTAACTTAAAAACACAGGAATTTTTACAATATGAATACGAATGTCCTCTGCCAATTGAAATCCTGCCTCTCGAAGAATACGGAAGTATTATATATACTGACGGATCAGCACAACCCGCAGTTGGGGGTAAGCAAGCTTACAGTGCTGCGTGCGCGATTGTTAAAGGTCGCTGGCACAAAGGAAAATTTAGACCATTGGTCACTAAAACACAATCTCTAGGAGATTGCTCGGCTCAACGAGCTGAATTAGTAGCATTTAAGATGGCGCTAGAAAATACAGATCGCGAATTCCCCACACTAATAGTGTGCGATTCATTTTATTGCGTACAATCTTATAATGAATACTTGCAGAATTGGGTGGAAAATGGTTTCAAAGATGCAAAAGGTGGCACAATAAAGCATAAAATGCTTTGGGAACAGGTAGTTCTTTTACAAAAAGAACTACAAAAGACTCACGTGATACATACACTGAGTCATCAACGTGATGGCGTTCACGTTGCAGGGAATTCATTGGCTGATGAAGCCGCGAAGGCAGCTGTGCAAACGGCTTCCGTAGCTGCGATAACTCGGTCACAAACAAAAATAGACAGCGATATTCTACAAGCTGTCAGTACGTCAGTAAAAGATGATAAGAAAACACTCCCAAAAGGCTTTCCTAAAAAGTACTTGTACTTAACGGATACAAATAATGTTCCTTTTGCTCGAATCCCTGGAGTGGGGGATAGAGTAATTCCAAACAGGGAACACAGACTAGAACTAATCAAAGCGGCACACGAAGGGCTTGCTTCTGCACACGCTGGCGTTTCCGCAACAATATCACTATTAAAACAAAGATATTGGTGGCCTCGCTTGAGAATACAAACTAAAAAGTATGTATTAGAATGCGACATATGCCAAAGGATAAAAGTATCAACAGTGAAACGACCAGCGCAGACACCCCTTCTCATCTCGGATAAACCATTTGCATGCGTTTACCTGGACCACTGTGGACCCCTACAAAGGGACGGCAACTATAGATATATCATGGTAGCAGTGGATTCCTGTACGAGGTTCATATGGATGTGGCCCCAGCGCTCGGCTGACGCTAGAACGGTTATAAAAGATTTGCGAGTCTTTATCGGCACATACGCAATTACCACGTTCCATTCTGACCAGGGTCCTGCTTTCAGCTCTCGAGCTTATAGGGAGGCCATGGCCAGCATGGGAATTGGGTTGCGGTATTCTTGTCCGTCGCATCCCGAAGGGAATAGTGTGGTAGAAAGAAAAAACCGGGACATAAAGCAATCTATAACAGCGAAGGTATTAGGTTCAGGCGCTGGGTGGGTCAAACATTTAATAAGTGTCCAGACTAGTCTTAACAACATGCCAAGAAATTCTCTAAAAGGTTTCAGCCCATACGAACTATTGTTCGGAATAAGAATGAACGTTCAGGACCTCGATAGTCAGATGTCAGTGGTACAAAAAGAAACAAAGCAGTTTGAAGTAAAAGACCGTTTGGCTGTTTTACAGGAACTGAATGAAACAAGAAAATCATTAAGCAACATAAAGTTAAAGCAACAGCCAAATACCACTGACGAGGCACCACCCGCAACAGACCCAGCAAGGCCTGTCTGGATTCCAAAGATTGGGGATCTAGTCAGAGAAAAGATCGCGGTTAAGAAGGAATTTGGGCCTTCTTACAGAAAAGCAGTACCTGTCTTAGCAGTCACCGGAACAAGATCAGTTGTGCTACCGCCCCTTGCTGGTAAAAAGGAGAACAGAATCGTGTCCATCGATCTGGTAAAACCACAAGCATGTGGCCTATAATCAACAGTAGGCCCAGTGGACTCCCAAGAAACAACAGAATACCCAAACTTGCAACAATCCAAGAGGTTCAAACTGAAAGACTCATCACATTCGATCAGCCTGCAGTGCACAATGAAGGACTATGCAATAATGCCATGGAACTTGTGCCTCTTGAAACACAGATTGAAACAGTTCGTCAAGAAACACCAGCCTACACTAATGTGGCATCAGAAAGTGCTACCGAGAGACAGATTGAAAGAACAATCCCATCAATTGACAGAACTGCCTCTGGTTATTTCATCAACTTCGACAACTTCTCTGAAGATTTTAACGACCCCGAAGAGATGCCAGAAACAAAAAAGTCTTTTAAAGAAAAAGCAACGGAACTCTTTCATCAACTGAAGGAAATCTACCTTATTTCCCCTTGGCTAGAGTTCTGGTTCGGTCTAGGTGTATTTTTCCTCCTGCTTTGGCTCATCATGGTACTATGTTTGGGAAAATTCATTGAAGGAAAATATATTACAATGGACACAGCAAGTCAGAACATCAACCTAGTCCTGAAACCACACAGATCATCCCACGTGAAGAAAAGAGAACTGTCAACAGTAAATGTCACAGCAATTCCAATACCTGGTGGGGTAGTATGGGAGAAAACAGACTATGAGATCTATGGTCCGGTCGAAATCCTGAAGTATCCTCATCAACTAAAGGTTTCCTTAAGTGACTTTGTTACACCTAGTACATTCTCTGATGATTGGGACTTTAACAGTATTAATGACATGATGTCTGATTTAGTAATGTCAGCTAGATTCACAGATCATGATTATTTACAAGGTTCATCTAGTTATGAGCAGTTATTCTGTTACACCCACTATGGGGATCATTACTTGCATAAATCTGCACAGCCTAGAAATGTTTTTTTGTATAATCAATGGGAACATTGTTCTACACCACCTAAAAGCAGTTCTAAAGCATTCTTTGAGAGATTCAAATACTTCTCAGGGTTTAACACCAGTGATGCAGAAACGTTTTATTATAAACTGTTAGATAAAACAGGAATGAAAACAATGCTGACAAATTCTAAATTGATATATTCAGAAGCATTTTATGACAAAATGATGACATTTGGTTTTGATTATTGGAAAAATAATATTGAAACGAAAACAATTTGGGGTACAAAAGATTGGCAGGTGCAAGGCATAGAAGCACTATTTAGAACCTGCATGATACCAGAACAAATGTTATTTTTAAATGACACTGTACACCAAACATCTTGTCTTGGCCTAGCTAAGAACAAAGAAATGAAAACACCGTCTATACCAAAGCCAATAGCTGAGAATGCAACTGCAGATAATGAGCTAGACGTGTCACACATTTTACATTTCAACAGAACACATCCTGATTGGAAAAAGTGGTTAATCTGGCCTACAGACACAAATAACTGTCAAGATAGGTTCCTGAATAAAACACAGGGTTTAAAAATGACCAGATTAGACTCAAGATATTCCCAGAGACAACATCCAGGAATAATAACAACATACAGTGTAGGTAAACTCTGCCTAGAATGGCTAACTACATCCACACTGGCTGAAATTAAGCAACACTTGTCTTTATTAAAAGATGGTGCTGATTTGCGCGATTTCATTCTTGGACCACGCAAACAGCGCCAAAAGCGTTTCATAGCGACCAGCATCTATGCGGCTTACAACGAGGCTTGGAAAGTAAAGCAAATTGAAACTGCTGAAAAGATACGAGAAATTGATCGTATTAATTTGGAGAAATAACTTTCTGTGGTAGACAATGGGTTAATGACTCTGTCTTCCAGAATATATTCTTTGGACAATATTGTATCATCTGCCTTTGATGTGATAGACAGAGATTTGCTAATGTTACAACATGGCCAGTCTCAATTACGCTCTATTATAGAACTAGGCTGGACGCTGCAAAATCTTCGTTCAGGCTATGTGCCTTGGCGTTTAATCAACACAACGTCATTGTTTTCCATTTTTAACCTTACTGATAAACAGATCAGTTTGGCACAGAAAGGAGCAGACTATACAATTTTGAGCATCGAGAAACTCGAGAGATTACCATTGACAATGTCAGAGAGCCCTGTCATTGAATGGATAACACACGGAATTATCACAATTCCGCTTACAACTTTCCGATTTCATAAGTGCCTTGAGTACATACCTGCTGGCCAATATGAACAATTAGGTAAAGGATACTTAAAATCCGAATGGAAATTACCATACACTCATTCTTGCTATAGTGACAGTGACAAAAATGTATTTCTTAGTGGTGAGAACTGTAAACATTCACTAAGTGGTATACTTTTGTGTCAGGGTATTAATTTACACGGAGCATGTGATGGAAATTCAAAAAACCTTTCATGCCACCAGCTAGTCACACCTGCAACTCAGATAGAGCCCTTCTTTATGCAACTCGCAAACGGGAGTTACATTCTAAGAACGGATCACAGGTGCTGTGGCCTCGCGCCCGGACTAAGTTATCTAGTAGAAGTAACGTCCATGGTCAAATGCTGTATGCAAGCATTGTTCCCGAGCGGGCCTCCAGACATAGTGACTCCCATCTGGCCTCGTCTGAATCTCTATTCTATACGAATTGATACATTAAGCAAAATGAAATCTGTGCTTTTACAGACAACAGTGCCTATAACGTCATCTAAAGAAACGTATGATCTTCTAGTCGCAAGGACGGCTACTGAAGTCCATGACCTTTTATCAACAAATTGCCCCGTGCATTTCGTACAAATGCTCGACCAACTCCTTAACATGTCTAGTGCTACAAGCATCCCAGGCATATTTAAGACAGTCTTTACGGGACTGCTAACACCCTTCCAGGCAATTTTGGGAATCTTTCCTAATTTTGTGCACTCCATTTTTGGTGGTATTCCACTATTTTTGGGACTCATCGCAGGGATTCTATTTTTGACCATCCTGCTACGTTATGGCAAGCCTCGGCTCAGACATAGCTCCCATGGGAATGGAAGAGACAATCCTAGCAATGCGCTACAGGGACAGGATAACTAACGTCCTCGGATTGGCCAGGCTGAGAGATCTAAACATGACCTGGTTCCTTTCATTCAGACCGATATGGCAAAATTGCATTTTACCTGTGCTACGGTGTATGCTTTGCGGCGAGGAATGCGTGTTGGACATCTGTCTTTCACTTCCATCAGCAGTACCAATGGACGTTGATACTTTGCTAAGTCCAATAACGGCTCACGCATTGTGTTGTCCCCAGCGGCTACCAATCCTGATGACGGCATTTGTGGAGACTCCTGTACTACAGCCAAGTGGTAACAGTGGAGCGAGTGACAAAAGCAACATCACCCAGGTACAACGTGCTGTGAACATTGCTGGTCCTGACTTCGATGACAGCAATCATTCTCACACCTGCCAAGTTACAGCGCTATCTAATTTGGTTGAACTATCACCTGATTTTGTAGACCAATTCTTTGCGAGCCTGTCTGATACGATGTTCTCACCCATAGAGAAACAATAACTTTTGAAGAGCTTTCCGACACACAGCGTTCCTATGAACTCTGGATTCGGCCTTCAGTTTTGATCAACAAAAAACTGCCAGGAGCTTTGGTAAACTGATTTTTCTTTGAATTGGACAATTTTTTAAATATTGACCCTCTCTTTTTGGCACGAACAATTCTTTGCTTAACGTAAAAACTATTCCTAGAGAACAGAAGCTTCACACTTCTATTTTCTAAACACATCTAGAGACATAACAACATTACACCAGCCTCTAGCACACATGTTATTACAATGCATTTTTATGTGATGACTTATCTCGCATTTCTTCTGTCAGAGATACTTCATGTGTAATTCTTTATGCATAATCGTTCATTGATTTTATATGCAATACCTTTTGAATGATTACTATGCTTTAAAACTACGTACAGTACCTAAATTCCATGTATTACAAGTACGCCTATTTCGAATGCATTTATGTATTTTGGGGTGGGCTATGTTACACAATGTTACACATGCATCTAATTGCTTAGTTTTAGTAATTTTGATGGACATGAATTCGTGGAGTGGGTGTCATGTGCTTATCTAGGTTCCTGATCGATACTGTGACCTTATGCCCCTATTCGGCTATAAAGCCCTTTTATTCCCTATATTGGCATAACCGTTCAAGTGCGATTTTCTGAAAAGTCATCTCTGGCCTCACACGAGCAGAGCCACAGA
The DNA here is from genome assembly GCF_964263255.1 of Lissotriton vulgaris. Classification (NCBI taxonomy): domain Eukaryota; kingdom Metazoa; phylum Chordata; class Amphibia; order Caudata; family Salamandridae; genus Lissotriton; species Lissotriton vulgaris. Next base: position 426,972,088 of record NC_141695.1, on the reverse strand, counting down.
GCCACATTCCAGCATGACTCTCTGCTACTTCCTTTGCGACCAATTAGTGCAATGACAGAGCAGCAGTCACTATCTGATATTCCTAGATAACACTCCGAGTTCTTCAACAAGATAAAAACTTAGCAAACCTGGAAATCCCCGCTTGCTATGTTTTGATTAGTAATAGAACTCTAATGAGCAACTGATAGCTGCCACTTCCTAGTGACATCTTTAATTGACGTCTTATGTCCAGCAAACTTGCGTCAAACCCGGCACCTGTCAGGTATAAATATTACCAACGTTGCCTTAAGCAATGTGAGCTGTTGTGAACAGGGAGCGAAGCTAGCTGCTGTTGAGCGTTGCCTGTTGCTGATGCCAGCTGCCTGCATGACCAGTGCTGGTAAAAACTAGCACTCTGTCGCTGCAGCCTGCTATCCCGTGGTGGTGAAGCTACTGATTACCATTATCGCCGCTACAGCGCGAACTGTGGTTCAGTACGCTTGAGGAGCCGTGCAGCCGTCCTCTGCGAAGACATCCAGCCCAGCTGCCCGCGGACGCTGTCACCCCTCCTTCCTCCCGACGCGCTGAGAGAAGCCGCTGCCTTTCTCGTGCAGAGAAATCCAGTCCCGGCGCTTCCAGTTTACCCTCGCAGGTGACTGGGATATCGAGAGAGACCCCTGAAGGAGATACCAATCCTCCATCATTCTATTCAGAGGTATGGTGTTGACTAAACCCTTAGACGAGAATTCTTGAAACAAACCTTGGCAAAACCAACTTAACTTAAGCTACTTACTTACTCCCCTTCTCACGTGTTAGGCCTAGGTCAGGCACACCGGGGTAGGCTTAGTTAGAAGCACCAGTTGAGTATGTTAGCCTAATGTATATATGACTGTATATATGTTTTATTACTTTTAAACCATTGTATGGCTAAGAAACCATATCAATGCTTCTACAGTTCTATTTCGCAATTCTTATCTTACTGTACGTACTTTTTATAATAACAGTTATTGCAATTGTGGCAATACATTTCTCTTGTATGAGAAGAAAGACTGTTCAATAAATGTTACCCTTTATTGATACACGCCCGTCTCTCTATTCTCTACATACTGTGAAAGTAAACTGCACCAGACTGACTGAGTGAAATCTATGTCTATTGTTTCACACGACCCTAGAGATCGACTCTTGATCTGAGGAGCAAAGTTGTCATGTTGCACGGTTGTTGGAAAACTGAATCCCTTCTTGTCTGTGCCAGGGAAGCTGATCACTTCCTATGCAGAGAAGAAAGTTTCCAGTGACCTCTGAGCTAGTTGGTAACACAACCCAATTAAGTTTAGCATAGTCAGTGGAGGCCTGGAATATAGCCAGTTCCACGTCGATACTACTGTTTATGTTATTCCAATGCGCAGGGCCTAGTGGGAAACTAGGAACTACACTACACTCTATTTACAGTTGGGAGAACTGACGTATTTCCAGTGGTGGAGCCTAAGTTAGCTCCGCTGGCAGAAACATTTGACAGATGGTCCAACAGGCATTGGCCATCGGCCAATGTAAAAAAAAACTCAGGGGCATTTAAAAGATTTTGGGGAGCCTGTGCCAAACATATTCTGGGGAGACATGTTTGGAACAGCTTTGAATTTATGATCCAATTTCAGTTTGTTCATGCCCTTTGAGGTCAGGCCACTGACACTGCAAGGGCAGACTGCTCCAAACTCAAAATGTGTTTCCATCTAATATTTAGGGATAGTGATGTGTGTTTTCAATATTGTATTATAGCAGTCACTCACTAAAAGTATTGCAAAAACTCTCTGTGACCCACTGCCCTTTCTCATAAAAGGACAATTTTTATGGTTGTTGCATGAAGTTGAAAAACATAAATACAACATTTCTCTGCAAAATGTCCGAAATGGACTCCCACACATTGCAATACCGGGCAATTGTATTTAAAACAATCTGAGTGTAAAATCATTCAAGGGCAACAGGACAGGACTGTGTGATGAACAGAGCCAGTTCTATCACAGGGGCCCCCTGAAAGTCTGGCCCCCTAGGTCAGAGCCGATTTTGCACATGCCTCAAAATGCCTCTGATAGGCCTGTCTGACCTATTGAGCACTGTTGTTCCAATGCCATTTTGTCCAGTTCAGGACCACCAGAGAAAGCATGTATTAATGAACCCAGTGCACTGGGAATAAATCCCAGTGTGTCACAGCAATTTGTGTTTTGTTTTTCACCAAGAAACTACTGCTTTAGGCATTTTTTATAACTACAGAAATGAAAATGGCACCGACACCGCAAAGTTTCAGTGCCTTCGGCAGAGCCACTATACGTATTGTGGGCTCTATCAAAGGAACAAAGATCACTGCCTGGTTTGCCGAGATCTCTATTCCTAACCAGCTGTAGTCCTTCGGGGCAGCGAAATACATCCTCTCGCAAACGCGGTTGGAATGGAGCATATCCACGACTACAAAAAAAGCCACAACACCATTTGCATATGAAAATTGCTTATATTGATATTAACAGAGCTAACTCTTCTAAATAATAGTACAACTCTGGCCTGACACTCAAGATTTTTGACAACGAATCTGAACAGTAATTCAAAATGAATAAGTTATGAAGCACATTTAAACATACTCTTAGGATTACTAAGTGATGGAGCAAATTTAATAAAAATAAGGACTATTGAGTAATGGCATATTGTAAGCACTGGTTTAATTGTAATACTTCTTTATATATTTTTGTTGCATCTTTAGAACTTCATTGCATATCCATGGTGTAATCCTTACATTGGTATATTGTTGGTATTGTTTGGCATATTTAACAATTCTAAGGCTACTGCTATCTGGGGCATTAGCCTGTAAACTTTGTGTAACATGTCTGCACTCATTCATATGTGACTAATTAATGCATTCATGCACTGACCTATTCACTTATTCATCAATTCAGTCATCCATCTATGAACTCACTGACCCAATACTTATTCTTGCATTTAGTCACTTATTCATCTACCCATGCATCCGTTCATCCATCCAACCATGAACTCATTATCACAATCGAACAACCGCACACACAAACTTACCAATCATTGAAGAGTCACATTTGCCTATAAAATTGCACGATCCACAGGCTTTGCCAATGTTTGGTGTATTGACTGAGTGCCTTTCCCATTACACCAATGATAACTGTCAACTTTCATTACTGTGAAGTCACTCCCATTGCTGTTTCTTCCCTGAACTTCTACTGTGTTTATTTCTGCTCCAGCCCCCTTATGATTAATGGTTCTCCTTGGGTAGTGATCGACTTTGGTGTATGCTTGTTACCCATTTGCTTATCTTCTTCATCATGGGTTTATTCATTTTGGGTTAAAAAGTCAGAAAACCATATGCAAAACATCTTCTCACAGAAATATAGTGTCCTAAATATTGCTTTAAAAAATATCATCCTCTTGGTCTGTATTATATATTATTAAGTCCAGTGGGGCAACGTCTTGTAAATCTTATTTAGGATGCAGTACTTATGTCAGAGTGTATTCTGACTATTTGACATTCTCATACTATGTACAGCACTCAGGCGCCTATTTGTCTGTCGGCACTTATAGAGGACAGGGAACTCAAAATAAACCTAAAAAAAACATACACAATGATCTGTGGAAAGGGAGCGTGCAAATCACGTGTTCATTACATCAACAGTACTGTGGTCATGGTACTGGCTAAAAATCCCTAGCTCTGTGGCCTCCACACTGGCCTGCTATGCTGGGAGTGCCTCCATTACCGACTAACAAAGTGTAGAACCTTGGCTTCTGGCTTGACTCCATTCTGTCTATAAAGCCAGGGGTGGTTAAAGAAGCAGCCACATGCTTCGGCGCTATGAATTGGCTTAAAAAGATTCTGTGGATACTGCCTTTCTCTGCTCAAAGAACAGTTATCCAAGCCATGATCTTCTCAAGGTTAGATTACAGCAACATCTTTTATTTGGGTGCAGATAAGGTTTTGATAGGCCACCTTCAGGTGGTTCAGAACTCTGCCGCCAGGCTGTTGTTTCGCCTCCCAAAACACTCCTCTGAATCTGGCCTTAGCCATCGTCACAGGCTCCCAATGGATAAGCAAATACATTTTAAAGCACTCTGCTTTATGAACAAAATCAACTCTCGCTGGGGACCTAGGTACCTGAAGAATTGATGGTTCCCTACCTACCCTTCCCATGGCGCTCAAGAAATCCCTAGAATTAAAAGCACCCAGATAGATGGCCACCCTTTCTCTTTTTTGGGCCCGATGCTACAGAACTCCCTCCTTGAGTCTTTGAGATGCTGTGCTTCTTCATCCACCTTCCTTGAGCAACTGAAGCCGTGGCGATTTTAGCTCTCCACACTAAGCTGTTCTAGCTGTCCTCCAAGCTCCGGGAAACCCCTAGGGGTAGCTATGTGCAATGCAAGAGTTAAATAATAATAATACTGATAACATTACATAACAAAAATGTAACTAAAATAAATAAGTATAACACAATTTATATTATTGCTAATCAATTAACTATTTAATTAACAATTAGTTATTACTTAATTAACTTCCCACCCTATGCCACTACAACCCTAGCATCCTGCAACTAAAATACAGGAAAAATAAATCTGTATTACATAATGTAAGTAAACAATTATCAATTAAATCATTAATAATAAATACATTGTTGCTAGTTAATATTAATTTTTAACATCCCAGCCTATATCCAAAACAATTCAGCAGCCCACACCTAAAATATAACAAAAAAATATGATGACACAATTTACATAATTAATGATCAAGTAAGTAATTAATAATAAATTAATAATTATGGGTAATTATTACTTAAATTCTCACCATGTACCCCTAAAATCCAGCAGCCCTCATCTAAAGTATAACTAAAAAAAAGATTATTATACAATTTCCACAATTAATAATCAATTACATTATTGATAATAAATAAATAATAATTAATTAATTATTACTTAATTAATTACTCCTTAAACCCCTTCAAACCTACAAATTACTATTAGTATTTACATTAAAAAAATTAATTAATAATTATATAAACAATAATAACACATACAATTAATATATGAACTAAAACACATTAAGATAATTAAAAAACAATATGTTCTACAACTATATTATTGAAAACGATATTAAAAACAATATTCTTAACAACAATATTATTTACCTGAAAAAATCAATCTTCTTAAAAATTATTATTTTTGCATGACAATACATTTGTATCCCAATATGTTTTCCAATATTTAAATATCCCAATATTTACAACTCATATTTTATGTCCAAATAGAAAATTTGTTGTGTGTGTTTTTAGGGTTTTACTTCAAAACTGGATAAAGATTTTAAATCAAATTAAAGTTTCTTTGAAATGGAAGTTCTTTTGTTTTGATGTAGACTATCATGCTGATCAATTTGTATTAATTAATTTATTTTCCTGATGAAACATTTCAGTTTTTCTTGTGGTTCAGGAATTTCAACTGAATTCCTCTTCTTCCAGAGCACGTCAGGATCCTCATGCTGTGAACATCACTGCGTATCCTGTGCAAATTGGCGTAGTTTGGGAAAAGGTCCCGGACCGGGTTATGATGCTCACTCAACTCTACAGTTGTCATACATTTTGAAAGTCTCACTAGATGATGTAATAATTTGTGGTTCTTAGTTGTCAGGTTGGCAATGGTGAAAGAATGCTACAGATACCAAATTGAATTAAATGATCCAGAATAATACTTATAATTCGACTGTATTTCAGAATAGGTAGCACTATGGCCAATTGACATTAATGTATGCATGAATTGATTTGTTTCCAAAACACCTCGTCAACTAGCCAATCGCCCAGACTTCAGGTATAATAAATATATACCAGTGACTGTAGCCACATACAGTGTAGGTAATATGTGCCAACAATGGCTAGCAAGAGGTGTGGTGTGGCTCACTGGTTAGAGGAGGCAGACCCGGAAGCAGAGAACGGCCCGGGACCAGGGTTCAATTCCCGACACGGCAGGGTCGTGGACCAGGGTCAGCGGACTCGATAATTCCCGCCTCGGTGCCTACTCTAACCAAGGATCACACTCGGCAACTCTGGGCATTAGCTTGCCTCATCTCTACAACGGCCCCCCACATTCGCCGGGGATGCCTGGTTTCACCTTGGAGATACCCAGTAGGGACCATCTCACAGGGATAGCCAGGACAGGTTCCCCAGCGGTCTACAGCGCCACGACGCCTCAGGGCAGCAGTGCGCTTTACAAGACCACATACATTACATTAGAACATTCCAGCCGTGTTGCTGTGAAGGAGCACCTGTCCACAACTAGTGAAGGATTTGAATTCAATGATTTTCTCCTGGGTCTTCATCCCATCAAGTAATGGTATTTAAAGTTCTAATAAAGATGTGCCAGAAGTGGAGACTTACTCTGAAAGGGAAGCTGCAGGGAGAATTAGAATTAGAGAAATTGACAGAGAAATAAATCTAACTACATTTAAAGTTATAATGGCTTCCAACACACCCAAAACAAATGTACATGATGAGTACTATAAAACCATCAGCCCTTACAATTCTAAACAAATATTTAAGTCTTCTAAAAGATGGAAAGTCTTAGATGCAGGCATTCTACAGCTAAATTGGGGGTTCCCAGCACTAAAACCTGACGGAAGCCTTTCAGCCATACACTCCTAGACGGCAATTAAGATCGGCCAATACCAACCTCCTCACTGTGCCACGCACAAGAACGGCCACCTGGGGAGATAGACGTTTCTTGGTGGCCACCCCAAAACTCTGGAATCTTCTGCCACATTCCATCAAAACTGCCCCGAACCTGATGAGCTTCCGCAGGCTCTTAAAAACGTGGTTATTTAACCAGTGAGAGGATGACTGACCCCAGTAGCTCCACAGCGCCGAGACACCCCAGGGTATTTGTTGCGCTATAAAAATTACGTAAATAAATAAACAAAGTGCCATGGCAACTCTCAATGAAAGCGTGGTATTTGATCCCTATAATTTGACTTTCAACCAAAAAATAATGGCTAAGAAAGAAGCCACATACACACATTTAAGTATTGCAAAAATAGAAAGTACATCAAGCACACAAAAGGAGCTGGAAGGAATGCTTGCAATAAGTCCAACGACTAGCAATCACTCTGGGTAGCGTTCCACCACATTGTCCTTTTTCCCCTCATGGCACCTCAGGTTGGACCTAGCCATGTGTAAATCTGTCTTTACCCTGCTCGAATAGTAACAATCCATCCCAAACTGCCAGACCAGGACCTCCCTGTACCAGAACACAAGCAACCCAAGATTGGTTTCATCCTGATTGAGTCTTGTCAGTTGGGTGTAGCTTGGTTCTAGAGACACAGTTAGCATGGAACCCACGTGCTGTAATACTTACTCTTAGTCATTAGGGAATTACATCAAACACATCCAGTTGTGGATGGGAGTAATGCTTGCCATTTGTCAACCCTCTGACAATTGCTGAGGGTAGCAGTCCATCCAAGTTGTATTGTGGCCACCATCCCACAACAGTTTGGACCAAGCCATACAGAATTCAGTGTTGACCCTTCTCCAGTAGGAACAGTCCAGCCCGAACTGCCAGTCCCGGTCCTCCAAGAAAGTGGACTGTTCCTAATGGGGCAGGGCCATGATTGATTTGCATATGGCTGTGTCTAATCTGAGATGACATGGTGGACAAAATATAGATGGGTTAGAATTCTACCTCAACTGACTATTCTATTTCCTTCATAATATGCATTTAAACTCTTCTATTTCCAATACAGAACGTTTGAACAGTTAGACATGCAGTGCTTAATTTGTAAAAGCATAAGTGCCGGTGCCCAAAGCTCTGCTTGGAAGCCCATGGCTAGTGCTATTTTATGTCAGCACGCCGAATACACAGGCTGAGTAGCCTTGAATCCACCATAGGTGTCTATAATCCACTGTTAGACACTTCCTGTCCCTTTATTTGGCTGTTGTGGGCTGGGGCTTTCTCCTTTATGATGGTTCTTCCGTCTTTCACTTCCTCCTTCTTCTTGTTTTGTAGAATTCCCATTTTTGCATTCAGGAAATGTCTAAAGATGGAAAATAAGTGTGGGTCAACAAAAATGAGTGCCTGTGACCTGTACTGGAACCCCCCGGCTCAAATTAAGCAACGTAGACATGCAGAAAGGTTGCATTATGTGCACCTGCTCTCTAGGATTGTTTGTTATAGGTAAAATGTATCAGATACATGTTATAATCGGGCTGGCACACTTACATCCATGATTGTATGCTTGCTAAGTTAAACATAACTAGGGCTCGCAGTTTTTTGGTATTTCTTTTTTTAACATTTCTGTATGTATTTATCCATATTTATTTTTGGGCCATTTTATCTGTATTTATCGATATGTATTTAGTGCTTTGCGGATAAATGAAGCAATGGACAGATCAACAAAACATAAGTGTACATGACCCGTCTTAGCTCTTGTATATTTTCGTATGAGAAGATCTAAATTAACACACTGCTCTACTGTCCGCAGACCCCTCCTGAACCTCTATTGTGACTCTGTGAGGACCCTATTAACTTCAGCCCATTGTTCTAATCTTTCCAAGATCTCTCTACTTAGAATCTTGGCGGAAAAGGGGCAGTCGCATTTGGGTCACTCTTAGAGACTATTTCAAAAAATTGGAATTACCAGTCACTATGCCCAGGTTATCAGAGTATATCCAATTACACCCGTATTCATTACTTGAGTCAAAAGGGAAGTCCATAAATCTGGCATATGTTTATACATATCAACGGGGACTCCATCTGGTCCTGCTGCTATAAATTTGTCTAGAGTGATTGTTAGTGACTGACACTCACAAAGAATGGGAAATATGTGTATTGGGACCTTACCTGAGTGGATTAAATTATGGGGTGGACTAAAGATGCTGGAAAAATAATCGATCCACATTTGTATTGGTACTTGCTAATCTAAATCAGGAGCTCATCTTTCAGAAAAGGGGTGCTGATTGTCTGTCAAAATAAAATGCTTTTATTCATGGCCGCAGTTTATTGTAGTTTAGACCAGGCCATCTATTGTAGCATTTTTTCCCTGGCAGATAAGGACTCCTGGTACAGGGTCCTAAGTGTTGTGACCAAGGTCTGGTCTCTTGAGGATGCATTTAAGGCAAGCCAAAGTTATTTTGATGCTAACGAGCAGGAATGGTCAGACCAGCCCAACTGACCCATCTTGCTATGCCTCGCACTCTGTGAAAGACAGGCATTAATGGAGGTTGTTATCTTCTCAAAAGCTATTTGAATGTCCCTGTAATTAGCTGTCTCAGATAAAGAGGACTCAATGTCCTGCTTATTAGAATCTATTATTCTTTTGGTGAACTGACTATGTTCAATACCGGTCCATTTAAGGCATATGATGTTATGATAATTGTGCTCCCCACTTTCGAAGCAAATGGCGAGAACCAGCAGAGTATAATCACTTTCGGAGTTAGGTTTAATTCCAAGATTAACCAGGTTAGAAATACCATTTGTGGATAGTATAATATGATCAATGGTGTTTTTTTCTCCCCTGTCAATAAATGTATGGTGTTGTCCAGACTTGGCTTTACTTTTACCTTTCAAAAAGGTTAAATTATGTTAAATTATGTTTGTATAAGATACTATTCAAACGCTCCCATATGCGTTATGCGGGAAGAGTAGCTCACCAACCCCAAGTGCATCTGTTGCACCGGACACTTCTTTTGGGCGGCAGTGAACACTGAAATCTCCAACACAAAGGAGTGTGTATTCTGTCCCCTTAGAAGAAAGATCTTCAATTTGGTAACTACCACCCTTTGTGTAGAATCAAAACCGTTTTATTATACAAATTAATGATGACAAAGTGATAATCTTTCCTTAAGGATAGGAGGCCAAATTGGTAGTGTGGAGACCCAATAAATGTGTTAATAATATCCACTCAAAGCAGTGTAGAGAGTAAAATGGTTAAACTCCCTCTAGCCCTACCAGAAATGGAAGGAGTTGCTGCAGTAACACTTAGGAGAATCCCTCGACGTGAATATCACCCACAACCCAGGTTTCTTGAGCCCAGTCACATTCTATGAAATAATTTGCATATAATTAGCCGTATGGGTCTGATTATCATAATCATTAATTTATTTATTTTATTTTGAAGGTTTTATATAGCGTGAACAAGACTCTTGCGAGTATCAGAGCACTTTACAAGTCATAAGTAGAAGGCAAGATGTAGCATACAGAGATCTATGTGTAGATGTTATACAAAGCGCTTAATCGAAAGAAAAAAATACTAAGCTAGCCAAAAAACAGAAGGACGAATATGGAGCGCAAAAAACACAGCAAATAATAAAATACAGTAAGAAGTCATAGAGTTCACGTGAATTACCCATGAGGATTGCTTTCACTTCTTTTTTGAAGGAGGCAGTGGAAGGGTTAATTCTTATTTCAATGGGCAAAGCGTTCCAGATCCTCGGAGCCATACCAGAGAAGGACCGGTTATAGGTTTTTTCTTGGCAAATCGTTGTGGTTGTAGAAGAAGAGTCTTGGCACTCCTGGAGGCTCTGCTGCCTGCAGAGAGCACCAGTTTCTGTGCGAGGTAGTGTGGGGCATTGTAATGACCTGATAATTCTGCCAATCACCAGGGCATACTTACCTTATAACTTCTCAGGGCCCAAAAAGATACAACACTTCACAATACTTACCTAAGAAAGGAATAATACTAACAAATAACTAAAGATATATGGCATATGCTGGGGAGCTTGCGAACAACAACGCCCATTGGCGACAACAACGCAAGAACAATACCAGTGATGGCAAAACAACAACAACCCGGGAAAAACAACGTCACTCGGTAAAACAACGCAAGAAACCAAGGGCCACAAGGTAACAACGTACCCCAGGGTACGAAAACACAACACAATACCAAGAGCCACAGGGTAACAACAATGTAAACAACAATGCGAAACAAAGCCCACCCTGGTGGAGCTAAAACAACGCGCACTCCTCCTAACAATGCCTCGGGTGGATTACTTACCAGTTTTGGTTTCCCTGGATAAGAACGGAGCCCAACCTTCAACAACTACCTGCAGGAAGGGAAACTTACCATCCTTCCGATGCTACAGCACTTGGACCAGAAAGGCCCCGACCTCCCATCCCAAGGAATACAGGCGAATAATGGTATTTATTCTGGGGTTTCTTTATTACACAATGATGGAAGGACAAAAGAAAGAAATCACTACTATGTCATGATAAGCCTTCTTCACATCAATCCCTAAGAAATTGCTAATGCAATTAGAATACACATATGTAGAACTCATATGTAAATCAGCATAGAACCTGAAAATAGGAGACAATAGTTAAATAAGAACAGTTAGGAAATAAGAGTTAGTGGAAGACCTCACCAAGTTTCTACACATCCCGCTTCCACTTTGCCAGAGGGGAGTCCATTTCTCCAGCCGAATCAGGATTCTCTGCTCCACTGTCACAGCTGCACGTCTGCACAGTGATGAACTACCAGTGGTCGAGACCCGAACGCCCCCTTAAGTACAAGTGAAAATGTTGGTCGAAGCTTCTAGCAAGCCTCACCCCCTTTTCCCATCGGATTCCTGTACCACCCCGCGCCATGGTCACAGCTTCAGCTAGCTAGGCGTCTGTTATGACTTCGAGGTAGAGTGAGCACATTCCTCCGTCAAGAACCGGTTCCTACTAGTATACGAAGTGCGAAAAACAAGTGAGAAGTAAAACATGACTCCTCACCCAGAAAGGCTTGGAAGATGGCAACAGCTTAAAAAATGGAGTCGCTCAAGCATAGGCCACTATTCCAGCAAAGAGCCCAAATTAGTATGCAAGATGGCATTAGAGTATGCCAAAGTCAATAGGTAAGCTCTGCCTTTAAGCAAGATATAGTCAGACACAGAAAGAACATTATTGAGTCCTATTTACAGCCAATCTATATTATGCAGACCTGCATAACACTATATTAGAGCAATTAATTGTACATACTTGCCCTTGAGGCGGAAAGCCGGGGGCTTAGGCAGCTACTATTTTAAAACCTTGTGATTTTTGATTTACGCATTTAAATACTCAATTTGTGATTTTAACTGTAATCTACCTCGGTCCCTCGTTGCACCTCAAACCCCTACTCCACTCGCAGCCAAATAGGTGCTGACACGGTTGGAGACAGGGCGTGCCGCCATCTTGGGTGGGAAAGGAGGGTAGCGCACCAGTTGTTGGCCGCCTTCCACCCTCCTCTTCCTCTATAAAATGAACATGGGTACTCGTCCGCGCAGCGGGCGGGCGCAGCGGGAGCGCCGGCGGCGCGCCAAAGGCAAGCCCGTCTGTGCCCATACGCGCCAAGGCCACGACAGGCGCAGGACTCACTGGACAAACATCCCCGATACTAACATATCAGGCAAGTGGCCTTCTTAGGCTCAATGTTTGCAATAACTGTCCATGTGGTATTTTCATGGATCAAATAAGGGGTCCCTTTTCATGCAGGACTTGCAAATTAACCATACCCTGGTCCGCCTTGTAATCGACGAGGCATTTAGGTAAAATTTCAGTGGGTCACTCTAACTTTAAAGGGGGGCTTATTAATGCGCGCTCTATATGTCGCCACAGCCAAGATATCAGGGACGTCATCCTTGATCTTGACCTAGATATCCTCTTTATAACTGAGACCTGGCTAAATGATAATAGTAATCCAGATCTAGCGATCGCTCTCCCCTCTGGTTTCACTATTCTTAGGCAGGACTGGCCGAAGGGTAGAGGAGGAGGAGTAGCCGTGGTTCTCAGAAGTGCCATGAAGTGTCATACCTTCAATTTAAACCCCTTTAAAGGGGCGGAAGGAATGGGTTTTTCTATTATGCTAAATGTGACCCCTCATTCTCAGGTGGCCTGGTCTACCGCCCCCCAGGCAACGCCACTATGTTTCTAGAATCCCTGAGTGACTCTTTAGGGCAGCTCTTATTACGTTACCCTTACTTTACACTGTTGGGTGATTTTAACCTACAGTTGGAATCCAAAACCGATGCTCAAGCCCTTAATTTCCATCAGACACTCAAAATCTTTGGCTTACACCAAATGGTGAGTGAGCCGACTCACTATGCTGGACTCACACTAGATGGGGTATGTTCCAATTTTCCCTCTTTGGTGATCCGGGTACCCACTCCACAAATTTGGACAGACCATAGTCTTATCCCTTTTAATATTTGCATTTCTCGTTCCTCTAAATCAGCAAAGGCCAGCCAACAACCTCCAACCAATGTAAATTGGAGGGTGGTAGAGGATAGTATCAAGCAGAATCCTATTCACCAGTCACAGATACCCAGCATGTCTGGAGAAGTGGCCCATGACTCTTAACTCTTTAACACCTGGATGCTCTAAGTGATTAAAGAACGGGCTCCACCTAAACGCTCTTCGGGTAAGGAGAGAAGGGGAAAGCTAAATGCCCCCTGGTTCTCCCAGGCTTTGGCAGAAAAACATCTATTGTGTAAGCAAAGTGAACGAAAATGGCGAAAAACGTATGATCATACAGCTAAAACCTTTTATGTCCCACAAAGGAAATCATACCTTTCCTGCATAAAAACAGCTAAAAGGGATTATTATATAAAAGCCATTAAAGAAGCCCAGCAAAAGCAAAAAATGTTTTTTTCCATCGTCAAATCCTTCACTCACCCCAAAACTCTTCAGCCTGAAATCCCGCCCTCTTGCCCTTTTGCAATCAAATCGCGGACCACTTCGAGAAGAAAATCGAACTTATACAGAGAGACTTCTCGCCCCCTCTTGTGCCTCCCTTGTCTAGCTGCCCTGACAAACTGGAGACTAGGGCTCATACTCTTAGTGCATTTAAGCCGGTTTCTTTGCTCCAACGCGGGAAGTTATTTTGGCCTGCAAATTTGGGGCTCCGACTGATTCCTGTCCTCCTCGGATACTCCACCAGATAATCAACTTGGTCAACCCGACTATCAATGAGATCATCAATGCTTCTCTTCGCTCAGGTTTTGTCCCCCCTGACTGGAAGAAAGCAATAGTCAAGCCCCTTATGAAAAAATCTGATAAATCCATCACGGACCTCTCCAATTTACGTCCAATTTCCCTTCTTCCAGTTCTGGGCAAGATAACGGAACAGATAGTTTACCAGGAGTTAAAAAACTTTGTGGAAACAAATAACATCCTTCATTCTCAGCAATCGGGTTTCCGCCCAAGGCATTCAACGGAAACTGCCCTTATTGAGCTTACTGACTCAATTAAATTCCTGCAGGATGAAAGGAAAAACGCCGTTCTGATTTTATTGGATCTCACAGCGGCGTTTGACACCATCTCCCATACAATATTTATCAGTAGGCTAAGAGACATTGGTATTACAGATGTGGCTCTCGCCTGGATAATTTCTTTTCTTTCTGATAGATCTCAAACTACTTCTTTGGGCCCCTTTCTCTCCAAGGAAAGAAGGTGTCATCAGGAGTACCGCAAGGCTCTATTTTGAGTCCTTTATTATTTAATATTTACATGGTCCCCCTTATTTCGTTAATTGAGTCATATGGCATACTTGTAACTTCATACGGTGATGACACTCAATTAATCGTACCTTTAGATAGGAACTCCAATGACGCAGAACAGAACTTAAAGAACTGTCTGACGGATGTCTTCCAATGGATGGAAAATAATCATTTAAAATGCAATGCCAATAAGACAGAGATTTTGCCCTTGGCCATTTTTGCCCAAGTAAATGGTGGCCAGACGCTTCTCCCGCTCTGCCCCATGCAGTGGAATCAGCCAGAAACTTGGGAGTCCTATTCGACTCCACGCTTTCTTTTGACCAGCATGTGAGGAAAGTGGCATGAAACTGTTTTGGCATCATTAAATCCTTAAAGAAGTTATTTGACTTCCTCCCTACTGATTCAAGAAAGGCCGTGGCTGTAGCCCTAATACTCTCCCGGCTAGACTATTGTAATGGCCTGAAGGCGACATTGAAGAAGCTCCAGAGCGTTCAACACGCTGCTTCTAGATTGTTATTGAAATTACCGAGAAGATCTTCGACATCGGCGGCCCTCAAGAACTTGCACTAGTTACCCCTGCACAAGAGGATTTTATTTAAAATCCTGGTGACGACATTCAGAGCCCTAAACCACACAGGTCCGAGGTACCTTGCCAGGAGATACACTCGCTATAATCCCCCCAGAAAGTTGAGGTCATCTGCGGGAAACTTGATTGACATTCCCAGATTTCATTATAAAACCAAGGGAGGGGAGACTCTGACCATCTTGGCCTCGAAGGCCTGGAACGCTATGCCCAAAGACCTCAGACTTCTCGACCAAGAGATCGCCCTTAGGAAGCAATTAAAGACCTGGATGTTCAATCTACCAGATGCCTTTGTAATTGCTGCTATCTAGCTCCCATAATGATAATGGTATTGTACTTTTCTTCAGCACCAGGATGCTCCTTTCGGAGCGACAGCTGCGCTTTATAAATACCGAATACAAATACAAATACAAAATATACTGAGATGATAGTGGGCAATGGTCATAATCGAGCCAATTATCCATAAAAATGGCTCAATCACTACATTCCACCCATGACCATTGTCCAATTCGAGTGAATGTATATAAACATTAAACAGGACGCAAATCATTACTAGAATAATAGGAAACATAACTAACAGATCTTGATAAAGTACCAGGTCGAAACATATTCAAAAGATTGGGTACACATTGGATGCAGCAACATATAGCAATAAGAAAAGAGATTACTAAGAGTGCACCACTCAAAATAGACCGAAGAAAATTAAAATCAGGCAACCACCCAAAAAGCCAATTAAACCACCCTTGATGCAAATTTTATCTTGAATGGTCTGATAGGTTAAAACAACAAAGACCCTCAAAGTCAGAGCACCCATGATCATGCTTCAAAAGAAGATACTCAATGGCAGCTCTATTTTTCAAAATAGCTTGCCGTTCACCCTGTGCATCTAATAAAAATTCTGATAAAGCAGTTGAAGTGTGATTGATAGATTTGACCATGCGACACACTAATTTACTAATAGCTCTAGAATTATAAATAGAGAGCCCTGGAATTCCCACAATCGAAGCAGCTAAACTAACATATTCCATTTTAGAGAGTAAATGCAAATTAGATTCACAATGTTCATCCAATGGAGGTGCCTCACGTACAGTCCGAGTTTGCAAAGATGGTAGCAAAGGAAACATAGCCAGGCTGAGTCTGGCCAAGGCACATTGTCCACCTAAAATGTCAGCAGGAATAAAGGACCAAGACATATTCCCGCTGGAAAATAACCATCCATTTGGCAATAGAACGTGCTTATAGTAACTAACTGAAAGAATTGTCGTTTTACAGAACATAGAATTACGAACCGAAAGACACATATGGGGTTTACGATTATAACACAAAATCTGCATATGTCGGGGAAGCATGGAAACATTCTCTAATTTAGATTGAATACATTTGCCAATTAAAAGTAGATCGCACGTAAATTCGAAGCAACCATCGCCTTCCGTAATGTTATAAGTGGTAACGGTGAAAGTCTGCGGCGGGTCAAGATCAGGTAACACTGTGCAGGAGGCACTATAGTCATATACTGACAGCCGACTCTTAACCGTGTGAATATCATTGTTGCTATCAATATGCGTCATGTTGAAAGTCTTAAATAGGACTGTTGTCGAAGTTGGAACTGAAACAAGGCATGTAGACAAAATATCATGAACGCTTCTCCTGTTAGACATGCAGAAATAGAAGCTGCGAAGAAGTTTGTTGGCCAGATTTTCCCAGATGTTTGTTGTATCAAAAAGGATCGAATCCGTCCTGCGCTCTCTGATGATCGTCTCGCTGTTGATCCTCCATGGCCCATCTCGGCCCCAAACGCACCATGCCGAAAGGAGTCCAGCAACGACACATCCCGTAGCGACAATCCATCCAATGATCTAAAGAAAATAAGTCAAAAACAGGCATTATTCATTTTCGAAGGTAACATTTGTCAGTGGGAACGTAGTCTCACTTTTCCTGTTCAGGTTTCATAACCAATATCGTGTTCTCACTGCCCATGTCAATTATTTCAGCCGGTTTAGGGGGTCGATTAGGCAACTGTACCCACACTCTGGCTCCTGGGTTTTTATCAGTTGAGCCTAAACCTCCTTCTCCACGTACAGTTAGGAGGGTTGGGGCAGTCCCTATTCTCACCACCCCTCCAAGAACTGGCATTATGACCAACTGGGCAACTCTATTACCTGGTTGAACTGTCAAATCCAAATCACCACTGTTCAACAGTATCATTTTGATTTCACCTTGATCAGGATCGATCATACCGCCCAGCACCTGGATGCCTTTCAGCGCTAGTCCAGAGCGTTGAGCGATCAAACCAAAGTGTCCTGTTGGTATTTGGACACCAATTCCAGTTTTGATGAGGACAATATCTCTTTGCTTTAATACATGAGATTTTAAAGTATATAAATCCAGACCAGCAGCTTCAGGAGTTGCTCTGTGTGGAGCCAAGGCTCCAGGAGTCATTTCCCAATAAACAATGGTAGCTACTGCTGTATGGGGTTGCACATTCACTGAAGGGGACAACATTCGCATAATGGGGGTCTCAGAATTATATACAGGTCTATTGTTAAGTATTTGTAAAGCATCAACTAGGTGAATTCTCCAATTATGCAAAGAACCATTAGACAGTTTTTTCAACTGATCTTTTAAAAGGCTGTTCATCCTCTCTATCGTACCTGCGGCCAGTGGGTAATAAGGAATAGGAAATACCCACTCAATAATGCATTGAGCACAATATTCTTACACCATCCTCCCTTTAAAGTGTGTGGCATTGTCCGATTGAATTTGTAAAGGCACCCCATAATAAAGAGCAATCAAATCCAAAGTTTTCAGTGTATTTACCTGAGTAGCGCATTAATAAGGGGATGCAACCAAATATCCGGAGTAGGTGTCTTCAACTGGACATACATATTGACATCCTCTGCACGTTGGCAAGGGACCTATGTAATCTATCTGCCAAATCTGTGCTGGTGCCTTACCTCGATGTAACTGACCTCTCACTATCTGTGGTACCTCACGTTGTTGAGAATGTTGGCAAATAGGACATTGCAAAATTACTGCTTTAACTATGTTGTGAGGAAGATGTATTCCTCTATCTGCTGCCCACCTGCTAGTAACTTTTTCTCAGAAATGTCCACACTTTTGATGAGCCCATCTTGCTAATCCAATCAAGTTAGAATCCTGTGTTTCCACCTCTGCCTCAGAGATCTTAGCATTTTCGTCTGCAATGAGGTTAAACAATCTATCAAGTGAATCAACAACAGAGTGTGCATCAACATCAAAAACAGTTACAGTACTTTGAGGAAGCATGTCCTACATTTCTTTCCACAATTCTTTTGCCCAGAATTCTTTGGTATTTATAAACCAATTGTGAGCATTACATGTGGGAAGCCAAGTTGCCAATCCATTAGCGGTCTACCAGGAGTCAGTGTAAATATGGCAAACACCCAGTAATTCCAAAGCCTGATAAACAGCATAAAGTTCAGCAAACTGGCTGCTCTTTCCTTCATCAGTTGTATTCAATAATTTCTGGGTAGCGGAGTTATAGGGTACCGCCTTCCATTGTCTCTTTGCTCCAACATACCTGGCTGAACCATCCGTAAACCATGCATGCTTCCTCTCCTCCACGGAGAGATCGCTAAACGTCTTACCCCACTAAACAGGGGATTCCAGTACTATTGGTACGTTGTACTCCACATCAGTCTCCTCTATGGGCGCCTGCGCCACCTGCTCATGCAACATCGCGGTGCCCTTAGGACCCACTCGAGCCCTGTCCTGTATGTACCATTTTCACTTAATCACACTAGCTTCCTGTGCGTGTCCAATTCTATGAGTTTTAGGGGAGCTCATAACCCATTGCATGATCGGAATCTCAGGTCTCAAATAACATTGTGTCCCAAAGTTAATTGTTCGGTGTCTTCTAAAGGCCAATAACATGCAAGTAACTATTTCTCAAAAGGTGAATAACGCTCACCAGCGTCGGGCAATTTTTTAGTCCAAAATCCGAGGGGTACTTTTGTCTTACCTTGTTTTTGCCATAAACTCCAATTTGCATAGAAACCTTGTACAGTCACATTTAAATCGACATCACCATCACGCACTGGCCACAAATCCAAAGCATGCTGAATAGCCTCTTTCGCCAGCTCAAATGCAGTCTGCTGTGGCTCACCCCACTCAAACACGTTTTTCTTCCCAGTAATCTTATACAAAGGGGTCAAAATCTGACTCAAATGGGGTATGTGTTGTCTCCAAAACCCAAACAAACCAATAAAGGTCTGAGTCTCTTTCCTGTTTCGGGGTACTGCAAATTCTTTAATTTTCTGTCTTACTTGTGGAATTACCTCTCGATTTCTCTGATGCCACTGAATACCTAGAAATTTCACACTCTGTGCTGGACCTTGCAATTTATCTGGATTAATCTCCCATCCTTTGCTTTGCAAATGAGTTACAATTTGGTCTAATTGTGTCTGAACTTGCTCCTGTGTTTTACCTTGTATCAATATGTCATCAATATAATGACAAATTTGTACACCAGAAGTTATCGGTACCTCATCTAAATGTTCTGCCCCCAGCCGGTGACAAGTTGTCGGACTGTGTAAATAGACTTGTGGCAAATTTTGAAATGTCATTTGTCTGCCACCCCATGAAAAACGGAATTGTTCCTAACATTCAGGAGCTATAGGAATGGAAAAGAAAGCATTGGCAATATCAATAGTCGCGTACAAAGTCCCTGGATCTTTCTGAATTCTCTCAATTAAAGTAACAGTGTCAGGGACAGCAACAGTCCAAGATGGTGTATGTTTGTTCAATTGGGGGTAATCAACTGTCATGCGCCATGAGTTATCACTTTTGCGCACCGGCCACACGGGATTGTTCCATGCAGAAGTAATTGGAACCACAACCCCGCATCCATCAAGTCTTGGATAGTAGCACTGATCTCATCATGCTCACCTGGAATTCTGTACTGTTTCATTGAGATTACCGTAGTCACCTGAGGCACCTTCACAGGAGGAATTTTCAAGCGACCTACTCTCACAGCATTATCTGAGATATAGCATTTCGTTCCAAAGTGGTAATACCCATTGTCTAAACATAGTGTAATTCCTTTTCAAATGTAAATTTCAATAATATATTCAGAAAGGGGCACAACTAGTACACTGTATTCTTTTCTTGGTATTTGTCAGGCATGGGCCGTGCTGGGCGTTACACTGGGGCGGTGATGTCAGGCAGGGGAGGGTCAGAGTGGGGGGATGTAAAATACAGGATAAGGACCATTAGAGGTAAGTATCGAAAAGAAAAAAAACGAATTTTGTTGCCAATTCTGCATCACATTTGGCGATGCAGAGTGGGCAACGAAATTCGTTTTATTTATTTATCCTCCAAGCTATCTAAAGCTATTCCTTGGGGATGTTGTGGACCACCCTGCAACTTTCTCCAATGTATTGGCTGCGCATGCACCTCTCTACGCTTTATTTTTGGTCTCAATCTTAATAGGCTCTGTCTTTCTGCTCTCTTCCTCCCCCGAACCTGAAAACTCTGAAGAATCCCAAATATTTCCATCCCACTTCTCGGGGTCCCAGTCAAGCCCTGCTTTTCCGATGACTAGGTGTACTTTCCTTTTACTGACCCTCCCTCACTTGTTACTGTACTTGTATTTTGCAATACACACTGCAGCCCTTTTCACTACGGTCTGATAAGTCTCTATCTTGTCCAACAGTAATTTATTTTGACATGTTAACAACGTAGTGGCATTCTTTGCTTCAACATACTGTTCTTCCAATTCTTTACACTCATGCTGCAACTTCACATATTTCTCATGTACTACTCTGTAAGCATTTAGCAAAACCCATCCTCTCCGTCCTAATATAGGAAGCTCTTCTCCTCTCGTTACTGGCACTTTCTGCAAACATGAAACCACTTGAGCCTGTTCGGCTTCAAACAAACAGGCATTCCAGTTTTCACTCAAACCAGCAGAATTAGCCCATTCATGAGCCAGCGCTCCATACGGAGTCGATTCCCATCCGGGAATTTCCATTGACAATTGCAAGTCAACCTTTGTTTTCCTAAAAAACATAATTTCCTCTTTTCCCCTATAATCCACATCAGCCATCCTGTGAGTCACAACGTCAAGATGTAATGACCTGATAATTCAGGGCATACTTACCGGATCCCTTCTCAGGACCCAAAAAGATACAACACTTCACAATACTTACCAAAGAAAGGAATAATACTAACAAATAACTAAAGATATATTGCATATGCTGGGGAGCTTGCGAAAAACAACGCCCATTGGCGACAACAACGCAAGAACAATACCAGTGACAACAAAACAACAACCCAGGAAAAACAACGTTACTTGGTAAAACAACGCAAGAAACCAAGGGCCACAAGGTAACAACGTACCCCAGGGTATGAAAACACAACACAATACCACGAGCCACAGGGTAACAACAATGCGAACAACAATGCGAAACAAAGCCCACCCTGGTGGAGCTAAAACAACGCGCACTCCTCCTAACAATGCCTCGGGTGGATTACTTACCAGTTTTGGTTTCCCTTGATAAGAACGGAGCCCAACCTTCAACAACTACCTGCAGGAAGGGAAACTTACCATCCTTCCGATGCTACAGCACTTGGACCAGAAAGGCCCCGACCTCCCATCCCAAGGAATACAGGCGAATAATGGTATTTATTCTGGGGTTTCTTTATTACACAATGATAGAAGGACAAAAGAAAGAATTCACTACTATGTCACGATAAGCCTTCTTCACATCAATCCCTAAGCAATTGCTAATGCAATTAGAATACACATATGTAGAACTCATATGTAAATCAGCATATAACCTGAAAATAGGAGACAATAGTTAGATAAGAACAGTTAGGAAATAAGAGTTAGTGGAACACCTCACCAAGTTTCTACACATCCCGCTTCCACTTTGCCAGAGCGGAGTCCGTTTCTCCAGCCGAATCAGGATTCTCTGCTCCACTGTCACAGCTGCACGTCTGCACTGTGATGAACTACCAGTGGTCGAGACCCGAACGCCCCCTTAAGTACAAGTGAAAACGTTGGTAGAAACTTCTAGCAAGCCTCACCCCCTGTTCCCATCAGGTTCCTGTACAACCCCGCCCAAGGTCACAGCTTCAGCTAGCTAGGCGTCTGTTATGACTTCGAGGCAGAGTGAGCACATTCCTCCGACAAGAACCGGTTCCTACTAGTATACGAAGTGCGAAAAACAATTGAGAAATAAAACATGACTCCTCACCCAGAAAGGCTTAGAAGATGGCGACAGCTTAGAAAATGGAGTCGCTCAAGCATAGGCCACTATTCCCGCAAAGAGCCCGAATTAGTATGCAACATGGCATTAGAGTATGCCAAAGCCAATAGGTAAGCCCTGCCTGTAAGTAAGATATAGTCACACACAGAAAGAACATTATCGAGTCCTATTTACAGCCAATCTATATTATGCAGACCTGCATAGCACTATATTAGAGCAAAATATACTGAGATGGTAGTCGGCAATGGTCATAATCGAGCCAATTATCCATAAAACTGGCACAATCACTACAGGCATTCACAAAGGTTGTGTCTAAAGAGAACTGGGAGTGTATTGTATTGAATAATGGAGTCTAAAAAAGAAGGATCAAGATAACCTGAGATGTACCCTAAATAACTTGCTAGATTTGGTCCTGTGATATTAGCAGCAGAATCCATAGTCAAAAGAATCCTTTAGTGCAGCCAGATGATCCAGAGCAATGTAAGTTTAGGTTTAGTACCCATGTTGACCTTGCCACAGGACATACTTCTCCAGGCAGTGGTGGCAGAATTAGTTATGCAGAACAGATTCTCCATACTTTGCCTTATGGATAGAATGTCATAAATAAGAGAGCTAACCACCAGGGAGGAGTAGGGCTGGCCAAATGATTTACAGTTTCTATAAGAAAGGATCGATAATACTGCATAGTGATTCTTAGTCGGAATTGAGGCATAAGGATGGTGTGCACGAGGGATTAACAGACAATCCTGTGATTATTATGTACAGGCCTGTAAAAGTACCCTAGTAGGAATAACTGGATGAAACCCTGTGGTACACTCATCAATCTGTGTTTGACTAAAAGATCATTAACCACACTCTCATGTCTAAAATTACTTACCACACAGTCAACTTCAAAGTTCTTACTGGACATGCCAACCCATTTGACCCTGCAAACCATCATGATGTTATGGGCCTCAGAAAAGGAAAACCTAATTTTGGAATGTAACCATTGAATTTTCTTGTTTTTTAGTGTTGGTGTTTGGAGAAAGGGATGGAACATTTACCATTACCACCAAATACGAGCTAGCAGCTGGTGGAAGGTTAGGTACAGTGTTATTACTGTCATGGTCCTTGGTATTATGATGAATGGCCACCTAAATAAGTCTCAGATGGAGTATTGGTAATTACCTTCTACAACAACATGTTCTGCTCTAGAGCCCCAAGTATCTTCATGCTTTAGGGTGCTTCATCATCGGCCAGTCCGACCCATCATGTTAAGATGATACCAACATGGTGGTCAGTCAGGATGCATGAGTGACTGACTTTAGGGTTATCTGGGCTGTCCTGATGAAGGCCTCAGACACTCCTATCAGGGATTGAAATGGGGCTGAAGCATGTTGGCAATTATTCTTTGATCTGATAGTTGAGCCATATGCTCTCAGCAGCATCCTCACATTTGAATCCAACCAAGTGAACCCTATAATAAAAGAAATCTTTGGGTGTACACTTAAGTTGTTTCAGGATTAACTGGACCCCATTGACGATCAGAACTGGGATCTTCTGATCCCCCTCCACAATGAGGTTAAGACCACCATGTTGGTATGATCTTAACACAGTGGGTCGGACTGGCCGATGATGAAGCATTCCACAAAAGAGAGGGTGAGACCTTCATGACCAATATCTTCATGCCTGGTCATGGTAACTATCCTACAGCACAGAAGTGTCTATTTATCCCTCATAAAATACAGGGAGACAATTCCTGCCATATAAGTTGCATGATATATAGAAAGCGTTTCATTGTCATCAAGGTAGTGAGAGACCACTGGGGGAACAGCACTAGCAGAAACTTGCAGATTTGGTTTAATAGTAGGAGCAGTAGATTTTGCACATGGAAATAAAGAATATATTTTGCGCTTCACAGGTGCTGCCATATCTGGGGTGACACTACCTGGCAGAACGCTAGGGTTCTGAATTATGGATGAGATGGTGAGTTGTCCAGTGATTCCGTCGCTGCTGCTTCTAATCCAATTCATTCTTCAGGATAAGATGTTCAAGATGGTAAAGGCTCCCTCATAAGGTGTTGTGGTTGTGCAGCAGGCACATAAGTTAAGACTTTTACTGTAGGATGAAGTTGGTCTCATAGATGGAATATCCTCCGCCAATTTTTTGCAAATTGGCTGCTGACTTAAGTGTAACAGACAGACGTTGTTCAACTAGGTCTATTTCTTTGTTGATAACTCCTACTGCACGTTTAATAAAATAGTCCAGAGAGGATATGGACAATGGTTTTGGTGTATTAGATATGGACTTGTATTTCCCCATGATTGCAAGAAGTGCAAACCAAGGGTGAGAGCAATCTAACTTCAAGCTCTCTCTGAGCTCTCTTCGAGGCTCCTTGGGCCTACCTCACTCCCAACGCCTTCCAATGCCTACCTCTAGAGACCCCTGCCTCTTGGTGCTCCCTAATGTGCCTTAATATCTTCTGGCAAAGATTTTATCCGAATCCACTGTGAGCCACACTGTAAGTCATAAACATCTACTGATGGAGAATATGATGCGAAAATTCACAGAAAACCACAGCAAACTGTTCGCACTCTGACTTACCTCCTGCTTTAGGTAACTGCCGCCTCCACCCACAGTCAAGTTTTATTAGTTCAATGGATGTAATGGGTTATAAATGTGGACCAATGAGTGCCAAGCGGTAGGGCCAAACTCTTGGAAAACATGCTGCCCCTCTATCACATATGTTCACCTCCAGAGCAATTCCACGCAAACTCTGTGCTAAGGAGCCACTCTGCCGCCCAACAATGGCAAAAATGGGCCAAAGTGCTGCTTTCTCCTGCTAACCCGGGTAAAAGGAGCTATATTGGCATCGGACCCCACCTGTAGGAAGCAGGGAAGTGGGAACCAGAAGGAACTGTAGCAGAGCCATAGCACACAATTCCATTAGGTCATACAGTCATTAGGAAGGTATTGTGAAACTCAGGTGATCCAGAGCAAGAACAGGTTAGAGTCCCACAGAAAGAAGTGTGGGGGGGGGGGGCTGAGTGCATAGGTAATGGTAGCAAATTGTAATAAAAATCACACCTCTGACACTCCCAGCAAAATGCCATACACACCTGCTGGCTTCAGGAGTAGCACCAAGGGGCCAGCGAGACAAGCATTAATAAAGCGCAGAGACAAAGGACATGAAGTTTGGAGCTACGTGATCCGGAAGTCCAATGCCCTATGCGCTATGTACGGGCACAAGCATGGAAGCACAGGGAGGAGCAACTCAAAAATAGGACCATGGAGGTAAAAAGTATCTGTCACAAAACCAGCAGCAAACAAGAAGCCATTTGTGGTGTTGAACTACTGTGGAGTGTGTTGGTATATTGCTTAATACAAAATCTGCATTAGAATCATTCTCATTCTGCATACAGTACAACTTTTTGTTGTGGCACTATGTCAATCAATGTTGGTTCAGTTGGTAGGTCATAGGTAACCAAAGCAGTAGTTTCAACTATTGGCAATGTTAAAATTGCAGCATAAGGTTCCTTCATGGAATCTAGTACTTGGTGTAAAGCTGGAGAAACAGCAGGCTCTGAAGTGCCCAGAATGAGACTCAGGATTTCAGCATGGCTTTACTCTTCTGGGGCTAGTTCTTGCAGAGTAGGGAAAGGATTTGCAGTTCTACTTTTAAGGCACTTTGGTGTTAAGGAGGTTCTGCTAACAGAATCAGCCACATAATGCTTTTTAATGTGATTGATTGACATTTTGCTGCTTTACTTTGCATGTGCATTCGAGCCCAAGAACTGGAACATATGGTCTGTAAGACGGCCATAAAACGTGTTCATCAGGGATCTTTTCTTGAACTAGCTCTCCCACTCTGGGGAGCCAGTTGCAATTAGCTTTAGAAATCTTATCTTCACCCTAAAATGGACATCAAGTTCAGGTATATACATAAATATTCCGACGAGCATCTCATACGGAGTGCAACCACCTATAACTTGTATACACAAAGGATTTTTTGTTCTCTGTACTGCCTACAGATAATGTAGCCAAATCAGTCCTGTACTGAATACTCTAGGGACCAAGGCTTGTTTAACCATTCTACTGGCTTGTCCTATGCTTTTTTATGGAATGGTGAAAATATAGCAGTCATACTCCCAGAACAGACACAGCATCCATGAACGCCTTGGTGGCGGTTGAAGGATCACTGTCTGCATAGCTTTTAGGCACTGCATGTCATTTAAAACTGCTTGAGTAGTGGCACTTCTTTGTAACAGACCCACAGGAATGTGTTTACATCTGTGATTAGTTGAGGAAAATCCCTCTAAAATGGCAACCAAAGACAGCAGGGAGAGTCTGTGCTACTCTTGTAACTGTAGTATAGAATGTTTAATTTGTTTGACAAATATTGCATTACAATTAATCAACAGGGAGGGATGAGGAATTAGTGTGTCCGTTTCTTTCCCCAGGGTAGTAGATGCTTTTAATCAACAAAAAATGGACACTTGTAACACTGCTCGACCTTTGGTTCAGTGTGAATAAGGAAACCCTCAAAAAAATCAATGTTAGTTGGAATGCGGTATATATGTTTCATCCGCCCCACATTGAGATTAAGGCAGTTATCATAGGGTGTTCCTATTTGTGTTGACTGCCAGCCTCATCCAGAGGCACCTTTAGTCTCGAGTGCAGTGTCCAGAGACAAAAAGGATTTCCCCCCCAAAAAAAGGAAATTAAACAACAAAGTGATGCATATACAAAATCTAATAAAAAATGGAAAAAATGCCTTATGCTTTTATTTCGGGGCAGGTTTCCATTTGTTAAAAATAATTGGTATACTATCTGAGAGCCAGGTTACTGGGCCATATAGTATTGCATGAAAAAAGTTGTCGACATGTTTCAGCTCCCTGGGCCAAAAGGTCTATGGAGCTTTCGTCAGGACTTACAAACACAATATTGACACAGACACAATCTGCTGTGTATGCGTTCAGTATATCAACGGGGACCGCTAATTCAAAGCGCAGAGCCGCGTGTAGGCTACACTTTTGGCCTTGTGCTGACTCTGTCCCCGTTGATATACTGAACGCATACACAGCAGATTGTGAAGAGCGTACTTTCCATAACAAATCATTATGTGAAAAGGATTACCGCACAAGTTGTGTGAGTAGTATTTTGTGTAAAAATCTGTGTCAATATTGTGTTTGTAAGTCCTGACGAAAGCTCCATAGACCTTTTGGCCCAGGGAGCTGAAACATGTCGACAACTTTTTTCATGCAATACTATATGGCCCAGTAACCTGGCTCTCAGATAGTATACCAATTATTTTTAACAAATGGAAACCTGCCCCGAAATAAAAGCATAAGGCATTTTTTCCATTTTTTATTAGATTTTGTATATGCATCACTTTGTTGTTTAATTTCCTTTTTTTGTGGGGAAATCCTTTTTGTCTCTGGACACTGCACTCGAGACTAGAGGTGCCTCTGGATGAGGCTGGCAGTCAACACAAATAGGAATACCCTATGATAACTGCCTTAATCTCCATGTGGGGCGGATGAAACATATATACCGCATTCCAACTAACATTGATTTTTTTGAGGGTTTCCTTATTCACACTGAACCAAAGGTCGAGCAGTGTTACAAGTGTCCATTTTTTGTTGATTAAAAGCAAATATTGCATTACTGCACACATTTCTTAGTTTGTTTTGGTAAATATGTCCACCAGTATTGTTGCTGTAGCACCGATATTGTAGTGCTTATGTCAGCATGTGCAGAAGCTACACCCTCATGAGCTGCCTTGATTAAATCTAATCTAGCTCGCTGTTGGGGAGTTTGTCCCGGTCCCTAGTTAAATGGAGATATGAGTGAGTCTGTGGGTAGGGTTTACCAGCTTTATTGCTCCTTTTTGGTTTCACGTGCTCGGGTTGGCTCATGAACAGTGTAACAACCCTCAGACAAGCACGAAGGGTTCAGTTGTATAGTCACTGAATCAGGGTTTTTAAACCAAAGAAAGTAAACTAATAGTCTATTTACTAAATGGAAGGTCTGGTTCAAAAGAAATAGGTGTCCCAACAAGGTCTTGTCTCTGGGTCCCTTCTTCGGGCTGGGCTTGGCGTCACAGAGTTGAAGATGTGGACTGGCCTCCAGAACCAAGGGGCGGAAGAGAAAAGGAAAGAAAAACACAAGCGTCAGGGTCTCCGTGTTCACTATATACACCCAGGGAAGGGGATTTGTGCACACCATACACCTGTCCCTAACTGTGGGGTATCTAAGTGAGGAAATATCGTGCTAGCGGCGCAGTGAGGTCCTCAGGCGGCCCGTCCACCACCCTTTAAAAGAATGCCCAGTCTCCCCCGTCACTCGCCTGTTGCCACGGTCCCCGGTGACCGTGGTATCGTGAGATCCTGCCTCCTCTGGTTCCCTCAGGGAGCCGGTCTTGCTCACGATCTCTGGGGTCTTTTCGGCACCTCTCCTTGGTCACTCTTCCTCGTGGTGTCCTCGCTGTTCTCCTCTCGCTCGTCGGCGTCTTCTCCTTGGTCACTCTTCCTCGTGGCGTCCTCACTGTTCTCCTCTCGCTTGTCGGTCTCCGGCTCCTGCTCCTCTCTTTTCGTCTCCGCATACTCGGCCATTTGTGTCCACAAACCGGACGTCGTTCGGCTTGGTTGTTTCCAGATGTCTGGAACGCCAACTCCACTTCCAGTTGGGTCCAGCCCGGCGGCCATCTTGGGTTGGGTCACGGTGAATCCCTCACACTGCCTTTCCCCTGCGAATGGACGATCGGGCCATTCGGACAAAGGACATCGGGACAGGAAGTCTACGTTGTTCTGCATACTCCCCGGCAAGTGGAATGTGCTGTAGGAAAAAGGCTAGAGGGCAAGAAACCACCGCAAAACTTTGGGGTTAGTATCTTTATGTAGGGCTATCCAGGTCAAAGGTGCATCATCGGTCAACAATATGAAATGAGGGCCTAAGAGGTAATATTGCAGTGCTTCGACTGCCCATTTAATCGCAAGACATTCTTTTTCAATTGTTGCATATGAAACCTCCCTGGGGAAGAGTTTGCGACTGATATACAAGACCGGGGGGAACAAACCTTTCTCATCGGGCTGGGACAGTATGGCACCTAAACCCCTGTCTGAGGCGTCAGTCTGAAGTACAAATGTTTTTCGAAAATCGGGACAGGACAAAACATGATCTGTACATAGGGCTGTTTTCAGGTCAGTGAAGCTGTGTTCTTGGGTGGAGGTCCAGGGCATTCTATCTCTTGCAAGTGGTTTAGTAAGTAGGTCTGTTAAAGGACTGGCCAAAGAGGAAAAGTGGGGAACGAATCGCCGGTAATAACCCACTAGGCCTAAAAAGGATCGGACCTCTTTTCGGGTTGTGGGGCGAGGAATGTGAGAGATAGCGGCTACTTTGTTTACCAGGGGGCGGATTTGTCCAACACGGATATCATACCCCAAGTATTCTATGTGGTCAGCACCTAGTGTAGTTTTTCGGGGATTGATAGTTAATCCTGCTACTTGAAGGGCTCTAAATACCTGATGTAAATGTAGCATGTGGGCTCCCCAATCTGGGCTACATACTACGATGTTGTCTAGATATGCCCTTGCGTATTCTCTATGGGGCCCCAGAATAATGTCCATTAGACACTGAAACGTCGCTGGAGCTCCATGGAGACCGAAGGGCATCACTTTAAACTGGAAGAGCCCAGGGGTGTCGTAAAGGCCGTCTTGTCTCTACTCTCAGGGTGTAGTGGGATCTGCCAATATCCTTTGGTTAGATCACTACAGGACATGATCCTTGCTTAGCCTAGTGTCTCAACCATTCATCTACCCTTGGCATCGGGTATGCATCAAAATGGGATACTGCGTTTACTTTCCGAAAGTCGATGCAGAAGCCGATGCTTCCATCCGGCTTTGGCACTAAGATGATGGGAGAGGACCATGGGCTTTTTGATGGTTCGATTATCCCTGCCTCCAACATCGTTTTGACTTCTTCTTCTATTGCTATTCGCCTGGCTGCCGGGATACGGTAAGGTGCCTGTTTAATTGTTTGGGACGTGTGGGTGATGATAGAGTGTTCCACTAGCGTTGTTTTCCGTGGTTTTCCAGAGATCCCGGTGGGAAAAAAAGCACCTAGGGTCTCTAGCTGCTTCTTTTGTTCCTTCGTGGTTTGGGAACCCCAGGATGGGTTTTCAGTGCTCTCTTGGGTGTAACGTGACACTTCTAAAGGTTTGTTTGTAACCACCAACATCGTGTTTTGCTTGGAACCAGAAGGGAGCGGGGTTGGGTCTTCCCAGGCCTTCAGGAGATTTATATGGTAAATCTGGGAAGCCTTATGGTGATGTGGAACAGCCACCCTATACGTAACAGGTGTGATTTTGGCTAGCAAGGGAAAAGGACCTTGCCAGGTGGCTAACAGTTTCTTTTCTGAAGACGGAAACAGAATGAGTACCTTATCTCCTACTTCCAGCTCCCTTAATCGGGTATTCCTATCATATAAACGTTTTTGCTGTGTTTGCGCGTTTTCTAAGTGTGTGTGGGCTTCTTCCCACACAGAAGATAGGGTGTCTCTGAGGTTCTCACTGTATTGGAGGAGGGGTTTTCCTTCTTCCTCTGTTTCTACCCACTGTCCAGAAGAGTATGGGGCCTCCTACCAAACACAAGCTTAAAGGGAGAGAACCCCGGCGACCTCTGTTCATGGGTGCGAATTGCGTAGAGGACCAGGGGCAGTTGACGATCCCAATCTCTACCTGTTTTATCAATGTGTTTCCTCAACAAGGTTTTGATGGTCTTATTGTATCGTTCCACCAGACCATCGGTCTGGGGATGATACACAGATGTTCTTAGCTGTTTAATCTGGAGGATGTCACAGACTTGTTTCATAAGCCCCCTGGTCGCTGAGGATTTCGTTGGGAAAGCCCACCCTCGAAAACAGGGTCACCATAGCCTGAGCCACTGCTTTAGAGGTTGCGGTGGTAAGGCGGAAAGCTTCGGGATAGCGAGTGGAATAGTCCACGATGACCAGGATAAAGCGGTGTCCTCTGGCAAAAGGAATCAGGGGTCCCACCAAGTCCATGCCTACTCGGCTAAAGGGAATATCAATAATGGGCAAGGGCTGAAGGGGGGCTCTAGGCAGGGTGGGGTTATTGACAAGTTGACAATGCACACAAGCAGCACAAAACTTGGCAACCTCGTGGTACACCCCTGGCCAATAAAAACGATCCAACAAATAATCTAGGATCTTTTCTTTTCCACAATGACCACCCCCTGCTTGGCTGTGGGCCAGTAACAAGACCTGAGGGCGGAATGGACCGGGAACCAAGAGTTGTTCCCTTTTCCCTCTAGCCAGGGGCGTAACACAGGCCCCTGCAGCCCCTGCAGTGCGGGGGGGCCCCGACGCTCCAGGGCCCCCCCTCACTTCCGGCAGAGGAAGATGGCTGCAAGCAAGGCCGCAAGCATAAATTATACAGTGCGCAACAGCCTGAACCTCTATTTAAACATGAATTTAAATTACAGGGGTGTATTAACACAGGCCCCACCCCCGGCAGGTGGCCCCCATGCTCCAGGGGCCCCATCACGGGGCCTCCATGCTCCAGGGGCCCCCTCACTCTGCAGAGAAAGAGTGGAAGACGACTGCAACACTGCAAGCAAGCCCAGGCCTATAAACAGTCAGTGCGAGCACACGCACACCACGGACTGTGACGTCTCTATTTAACCATTAATTATGGCATATGAACACAGGCCCCCTGCAGGGGGCCCCACGCTCCAGAGGCCCCCTCACTAGTCTGAGCAGAGGCTAGGAAGCATATAAACAGTGCACTGCGCAGCACACGGCGGATGGTGCCTCGGCCTCGATTTAATAAAAGTAATTATGGTGCCATGCGCTGTGCACACGCCCTGCAGGTGTACCGTAGTTATGATCTCCCCATCGGGATAAGCCCTGTAGGGGAGTGCAAAACAGCAATGCACGTTATAGCTGGGGGCGACCAAACCGACAGGGGAGCTCAGCTAGTTAGCTTCAAGCTGTATTTCTAATCTCTCCTTTGACGTAGGGGGAGACCAAACCAATGGGGAAGATCAGCCTGCCTGAGGCTTTTTTACATGAATTAAATAGTTGGTGCCCACTGCGCAGTGTAGGGCTTTCTTCATGATTAAAATGGTCCGTGGGCGTGGCGGCGCGCAGTGGTTGTCTATGAGTCTGCGTGCCGCGGTGCCGCGGTCTTCAGGGTAGGGCGGAGCTAGTGACAGACTTAGAAGAAGGGTGCGGCCGCCGTGGTACCGTACTAAAAGAGTACTACTAGCCCCTGCTTGGCTAGCCTCGCCCAGACCCCAGTCGCCCTGTCTTCTGCTGCCCGCCCCGGCGCTCTCCTTCAAAGCTGTATGCCAGCCAGGCCTAAGGTGAGCAACGAGTATGTGTGAGAATTTAGGAAGCCTGGCGGCTATGCATTCTCAGGGTGGCATTGGTGGTATAGCAGGAGAGGCGCAGAAGGGAGATGGCGGGAACCGTTAAGGAAATATCCCTTAGCACTGTCTGGCAGGGGGGAGAACGAGTACCGGTACTAGTGCTGAGCGGGAGCCTGAAAGCAGTAGAGTAGGTGGACCTGGAGGGGCCAGCAAAGCTTCAATGTTAAGTTCCCCCTCAAGTGCATGCCAAAGAAATGAGAGGCCCCCAGCGCGAGGCCGCGATCGTGGGTAGGAAACAGGGTGGCAACCAGATAGCTGAGGGCTAGTGCTGTCAGCTGCAATGGGTTGGGATCACAGTGGTGGGCGGGGGGCGAGGGGGAGGGGGAGGGGGGGTGTCGGAGCCCATAAATCAGATTCCAAAGGATTGGGTGTACTTCTTGCAGATCCACCAGTATTACAATAAGGACATATGCCTCTATCAGCAACTTCTTCTTGCACACTGCACTTTATCAAATAGCTGGTTACTAATTCAGCACATGTCACCTGTCTCTGATAAGACATGGAATTGGCCCAGGAGGAAATGTATTATGGCTTAAAGTTTTTCAGAATCACGCATTTATTTTGTTACGAGTTTTATGAGGCACATGGGAGGCTGAATTGGAGAGAACACTCCATGACCAGGAATGGGACAAAGCTCTTGAATATCCACACACAGTGACAGTCTCGAGGAATACTTGATTCAAATCAACACAATTCTACTGTCTATATAGAGCTTTCTTTCTCCCTAAAAAATAAACAGTCTTCCCTGATGCCAACCCCTCATGGCTAGATTGTGCTGCCCCAGGAGCAGACTTTTATAACATGAAGTTGAATTGTCCATCCTTTGCGGCATTTTGGCAAGCAGTCAAGGAAACTCAGTAACAGAGAGTGTGGGGGTGCCCTTCCTGGGCACCTGGGATTCCTGCGCTCTAGACCTATTGAGATGAGCGAAGAATACAAAGTAGTGTCTCAGTTCTTAGACCTAGCCCTATTGCTCGCTTGTGATGGAAATCATCCTACCTTCTCATAATCGTGGCCTGATAGCAGACCATATACAAATGTAAAGTCTTGCATAGAGAGATAGCTAGAGACTTGCGGAAGCACGCTCTGCCATGGGAGAGGGACACGATTTAGATTGACAAAGGACATACACCTAGAGACAATAATCTAAATCCATAGTACCCCATGACCCAACGAGGACCGAGATTAATACTCTCATGATACCTCAAAGGGCCCACAGGGATGTCGTTTATATTCTTTGCTTGATCATTTGTTTAATTAGAAGCTAGACTGATCTACATAACCGAGGCTATGAACAAGTCCACTGGACTTATGAGGCAAGGGAGGACCAAGTTATGCAGCATGATTCTGTTATGCAATAGAAAAGACTAATAATGCAACATACCGTGGCACATTTTCTGGCAGTAGTACTTTACTGTTTTGCCATTTTCATACTTAAATACTGCTTGGGAAAAGGATGCACCTCTTTGGCATCAGTTTAATACCTAAATACAGCAATCAGCAACTGAAAGGTGACCAGTTGACCTGAGGAAAGGTGCTGCCAATTCTTGGCTACGCGTGTGGCAGCATTTTCAATCAATTAATCAATCAGGAGGATTTGTAAAGCGCACTACTTACCCGTGAGGGTCTCAAGGCGCTGAGGGAGGGGGGTGGCAACGCTACTGTTCGAAGAGCCAGGTCTTGAGGAGTTTTCTGAAGGCGAGAAGGTCTTCGGTCTGATGTAGGAGGGTAGGAAGGGTGTTCCAGGTTTGGCGGTGAGGTAGGAGAAGGATCTGCCACCGGAGGTAGTTCGTTGGATGCGGGGGCGGTGGCGAGGGTGAGGCTGGCGGAGCGTAGCTGGCGGGTGGGGGTGTGGAAGTTGAGTCGGCTATTCAAGTAGGCTGGTCCGGAGTTGTGGAGTGCTCTGTGTGCGTGGGTGAGGAGTTTGAAGATGATCCTCGTGTCGACGGGGAGCCAGTGAAGGTTCCTCAGGTGGGGGGTGATGTGGCAGCGGCGGGGTGCGTTGACGATCAGTCGGGCGGAAGCATTTTGGATGCGCTGGAGTCGTTGTAGGTGTTTGGCTGGGATTCCGGCGTAGAGTGCGTTGCCGTAGTCCAGCCTGCTGCTGATGAGGGCCTGTGTCACTGTTCTTGTTTCGCCGGGATCCATTTGAAGATCCTGCGAAGGGTGCGGAGGGTGTTGTAGCAGGAGGAGGAGATGGCGTTGACCTGTTTGGACATGGAGAGGGTGGAGTCGAGGATGAATCCCAGGTTGCGTGCGTGGTCGGTGGGTGTCGGTGCTGTCCCCAGAGTGGTAGGCCACCAGGAATCGTCCCAGGCTAAATATGCGGAAAAGCTTCAGCCACCGATTCACATAATTCCAGTGACCAGCCTATAGGTGAGAGAGACAGTGCAAGAGGGAGGAGAGAAGAAGAGATAATGGCAGGAGGGGAAATTTCATAATGAAACAGAACTAGCTGCCACTGCCCACTTGTGTTAGTATCGCACTGCTGAGGGTTTCATGGGAGTGTATTATTTTATCTTACTTCGGCACTTAGCGCACCGACACCCAGCGGACGCCGCAGTACAATTGTGCTTACCAGGTTTGGAAATGTGGAGATATGCAAGTTGCACATTTCTTTTTCACAGATCAAAAAATAAAGATGGATAAATGTTAGTAAGATGAGAAACATGTGAAAATGTACAGTTATAAATGTCAAAATAATAAATACCAAAAAATTGGAAGGCCTGAGAAGCAAAACAAGCATTTGATGCAGACATCTCGTAATTCGAGTGACTGCATGGTTCCTTGTTAAATGTTTCTATCCATTATATTTTAATGTTATTTGTTTGTGTGTACAATATCCTCGCTCTGGGAGCATTGCTTAGAATGAAACCCCGTCTGGAACATAGCACATGTGAAATAAACACATCTAATGAAACATAATCTGAATTTTAGAGGCTTGAGTGGATGCCAGGCCCTGTCCGGCCGATAGTGGAGTCCGCAAGGGTGAGAGAACGAGTACCAGTAGTAGTGCTGAGTGGGAGCCTGAAAGCAGTAGAGTAGGTGGACCTGGAGGGGCCAGCAAAGCTTCAATGTTCCCCCTCAAGCACCAAAGAGATGAGAGGCCCCCAGCGTGAGGCCGCGAGCGTGGGAAGGAAACGGGGTGGGACCCAGATAGCTGAGGGCTGGTGCTGTCAGCTGCAATGGGTTGTGATCAGTTGAGACAGCCTTAGACCAGCAGGGGCATCGGGAGACACCCACGCCATTAGGGAGCAGCCTTATATTACGTTGGGTCAGGGTGCCAGAAGGTAATACTATTGTATTATTAAACTCTTTACAATTGTATAAAAAAAGAACACTGGTGAGCATAAGACCGATAAAAACCCATTATACATAAAACCAATAATAACATAATTCATTAGAGATTTAAAAATACTTAACTGAGGTGATAAGCCAGGAGAGCAGGGAATGTAGAGATAGCTTAGGATCATGAAACATAACAAAAAAGGGCGGGGTCACCATCAAACTCATCATTAAAGTACATTATCCCAGACGGGTATCAGGAGTGCCATGGTGCTGTCCTAACAAATCTGTGCCATGCTGCTAGCCTAGTCGAAACAGTAAACGCCGGGTAACCTCTTTCTTACCCTGAAATGTCCTTTGTTACTAATAATGAAAGTAGGAGTTGTTCTGGGAGGACATTCCAAAAGGCCAGGAGGATGCTAGAAAGAGCAGGGGTATGTGGGATCTATGAAATGTTTTGTGTGGCATGGAGGGGTGAGGATGGAAGGGTGAGATGAGGCAAGCCGATTCGCTTTTGCGTTGTCAGGCAGGAACCTACTAAGGCTTTGTCTCTCCCGCTGTCATGTGCAGGGTACCAGTCTGGGTCAGATCTGAGCAACGAGCTGGTGGGCCGCGCCGCCGGGGGCCCCCTCCATGTGCTTTGCAGGGGGGCCCCCTCAAGTTTCGTTACGCCACTGCCTCTAGCCGTATGAGTCAGACGATACAACAAACCCCTTTTTATCGCAAAATAGGGACCTACCTTTCCCTCTTGCTCGTCCTCAGCCTTTGTCCATGCATTCTGTAGAGAGCTATCTTCTCGTTGGTCTGCCCTAAAGTTGCAATAGTTGCTCGGAGTCTGTTCTGAGGAGAAAAAGAACATGCACTGTGGGGTTATACATTTGTTGGGAATAAAGTAACCTTTCCTCCCTTTTCTCCTTTTTGCTTTTTATCTTTCGCTCTGCGGGTTGTACTATGGAAGTGTTGGCAAAAGGGGCATTCGTCAACCACTCGGTTGTTGAGGGAGACCCTGTAAACGACTGTAGGTAATCTGAGAAACGAGGTAAGTCTGTTCCTAGGAGGACACATTCGGGCAGCTCAGGAATCACCTCTACTTTACGCAGCTGGACCTCTTTTTGGATCTCTAATGCCACCTCTGCAAGAGGGTGAACACAGGTAACCTTAACCTGGGTGTTTGGTATCAAAAGGGACTTGGGCACTAAGTCAGCGGCTACTACGGTTTACTGGCAGCCTATGTCAAGTACGGCTATCACTGGTTTACTGTTCACATGTATCTTCATGTTGTATGGATTAGTGGCATCCCCTGTACTATAGAACTTCCCCTTGGCATACCCCACATCCATAGGTTCGGGCACAGGGGATCTAGCTGGACAATTGCGTGCAATGTGGCCCCACTCGGAGCAATGAAAGCACTGGGGACCCTGGTGTGGCGAAACGGGGGACTGAAACCTAAGGGTTGGTTTGACTGAGAGAGGGGTACTTCGGGGCTCGGGTAAAGGGGTAGTTGGCGTAAAGGAGGGCGGACCGGTGTGAGGGGAGTGTGTTGTCCCAGGGGACGGAAGTCAGGGGAACGATGAAAAGCACAGGCTAGGTCCACTGCTGAGGCTACTGAAAGATTGGGATGTTGTCGTATCCAGGCCCGGGTGTTGCCGGGCAGAGTCTCAAGATATTGTTCTAATACAACTTTCTCTGTTATGTTCTCTACAGATGCGGTAGAGGGCTAAAGCCAACGACACGCAAGATCGCAAATGCGATAGTACAGAGTTCTCGGGTTGTCGCCCGTTGACCACTTTTCTATCTGTCATATCCTAATCTTTCCAGGATTGTTCTTTTGATATCCGAATAGGGCGTGCTTCCATCAGGATTAGTAGCCTGGTAGGCCGCCTGCAGTTCCCCTGATAATAAGGGAGCAACATACTGTCCCCATCGCTCGGGAGGCCAGGCAGCAGTGGTGGCCGCCCTTTCAAAGTTTACAAAAGAAAATCGGGGTCATCGCCTGCTTGATATTTTTGTAGTACAGCACTGGGCACATTGGGATGGACCCTTGCATTGGCCACAACATCCGATAAACGTAGTATGGCCGTATCCTGTACTTGTTGTTTATTAACCAGTAAGGCAGCCTGATCCATGAGAGCTGTGTGTAGCTCCTGTCGGTCCTTCTGGGCTTGTTTCCCCTGCTCTTACACCATCAATTGTAGGTGGCGCTGCCCCTCCGCCAATCGGTTGATTATGGTCTCCATGTTGTTGGGGTCCGACAGCGATATCGCGGTCGAGATCCCACTTCTGACACCACTGTGGGGGAGTTCGTCCTGGTCCATAGTTAAATGGAGATATTAGCGAGTCTGTGGGTAGGGTTCACCAGCTTTATTACTTCTTTTTGGTTTCACGTGC
Organism: Lissotriton vulgaris; assembly: GCF_964263255.1. Taxonomy (NCBI): domain Eukaryota; kingdom Metazoa; phylum Chordata; class Amphibia; order Caudata; family Salamandridae; genus Lissotriton; species Lissotriton vulgaris. Next base: position 426,933,678 of record NC_141695.1, on the reverse strand, counting down.
TCGGGTTGGCTCATGAACACTGTAACAACCCTCAGACAAGCACGAAGGGTTCAGTTGTATAGTCACTGAATCAGGGTTTTTACACCAAAAAAAGTAAACTAATAGTCTATTTACTAAATGGAAGGTCAGGTTCAAAAGAAACAGGTGTCCCAAACAAGGTCTTGTCTCTGGGTCCCTTCTTCGGGCTGGACTTGGCGTCACGGAGTTGAAGATGTGGACCGGCCTCCAGAACCAAGGGGGGAAGAGAAAAGGAAAGAAAAATACAAGCGTCAGGGTCTCTGTGTTCACTATATACACTCAGGGAAGGGGATTTGTGCACACCATACACCTGTCCCTAACTGTGGGGTGTCTAAGTGAGGTAATATCGTGCTAGCGGCGCAGTGAGGTGCTCAGGCGGCCCGTCCACCACCCTTTAAAAGAATACCCAGTCTCCCCCGTCACTCGCCTGTTGCCAGGGTCCCCCGTGATCGTGGTATCGTGAGATCCTGACTCCTCTGGTTCCCTCAGGGGGCCGGTCTCACTCGCGTTCTCTGGGGTCTTTTCGGCATCTTCTCCTTGGTCACTCTTCCTCGTGGTGTCCTCGCTGTTCTCCTCTCGCTCATCGGGTCTTCTCCTTGGTCACTCTTCCTCGTGGCGTCCTTGCTGTTCGCCTCTCACTCGTCGGTCTCCGGCTCCTGCTCCTCTCTTTTCGTCTGCGCATACTCGGCTATTTGTGTCCACAAACTGGACGTCGTTTGGCCTGGTTGTTTCCGGATGTCTGGAACGCCCAGCCCGGCGGCCATCTTGGGTTGGGTCGCAGTGAATCCCAGACACTATCGCTTAGTTAGGAATATATCTATCTCCCACTCCAGGTATGAACACCATTGAGGTGCTGTCTAAATTAAGGGTGTGGCGTATTTACAGGTAAAGCCGACAAGGGGCTTTCTCTTTCTTTAATGTTGCCTATTTCGCTGCCAACATTTTTGTGTCCGTATTTGTTTGAGACTACGGGCTAGATGTAGGTAATTCAATTTTACCGACTCTTAAATACCGAATTTTACCGATTCTGTATTTATGAGTCGGTAAATGTAATGTAGGTTAAAAAAACTGTACTTTTTACCGAATCGGTAAAATTCGGAATTGGCCAATCGGTATTTACCGAATCGGCATTCTCCATTTGTTCCAATGCCATAGGAATGAATAGGAAATACTGATTCGGTAAATACCGATTTGGTAAATACCGAATCGGAAAGCAAATAAAAGTGAAACTGAATCAGGCAGCCAATCTGGTGCTACCACCCTCCCCCTCCCTACCAGGAAGTGGCTACACAGGCAGCTGCAACTAATTAGAAGCTTCTGGAGAGGCAGTTGGAGCTGATCTGCGTCCCTGAGCAGCAGAAAAAGTGTGGTGCACTTTTGAATCTGAAAAATGGCAAGCAGCACAAACAAAGACCAGCCAGAGAGGAAGAGGAAGCTGAAATTCAGCAGCATGGAGCTGCAGGTGCCTGTAGAGGAGGTGGTTAAGGAGCACCAAAAAATATTTGGCAGGCAGTCCCTCATAGTGGCAGAATCTTGCAAAAGAAAAATTTGGCTACAGATTCAAGAAAAAGTTAATGCAGTTGGAGTGACTCCCAGAGATATAGAGGACCTTAAAAAGAGGTGGTACGGCCTCAGGAGCCAGACAAAAAAGAAAATTGCAGAACACCACAAGCAGGCAAGCAAAACTGGTGGAGGGAAGAACCCAGCACCCCCCTTACTGACCTAGAGGAGATGGTGGGCTCAACCATAGAATCTGAAAGCGTCTGCAGACTGGGCGATGTAGACAGCTCAGCCAGAGCTGCCAGCAGAAAAGGTAAGATGCATGCACAGCAATCCCCCCAACTCCATCATCCTTCCCTTTACCCTATGTTGGTAATTGAACCCCAGTCCAGTACAGCAAGCACTATACAGTAGCAATGCATCATGGGACATGTAGTCATTAAATGAAAGACCATCTCATACAGCACAGCAACCACCAAGTTAGGGAAATATTTTCAGACATAATGAAGCACAGGCAACATGTACATATTTCAAGTGAAAATCATTTAATTGTAGTGGCTGTGAGGCAGTAGCGGTTAGCTAATGTACGCTCATATATCCAGAGGTGAGACATCTCGCAGGCGTTCCCGTGAGACTCAAGGCACAGCCCCAGGGAGGAATGAGAGCCAGGAGGCAGGTCCTAGCGCACAGACTGAATCAGAGGACACAGGTGCATTAAGTACACAGGCACCATCCCAAGATAAGGAAATGGCTCCAGAGTTGCAGGCGTCCCCAGAACGTTCACAATCACCACTGTTATTGTCATCCCCAGAAATGCCTGCATCACTGCCTGTTACTACACCTGCATCACAACAGAGCAGGAGGCATGTTGTTGCCCCACTATTGGAAATGGAGTCATCAGCAGGTGACATTGAGGGGAAAAACACACACACCTTGTCTTGTAGCTCTGCCACACTGCACTCCAGTGCAGAGGTTGCCCATACTGGTACAAGACGCCGCAGGCTCCGAGAAAGTAGTGTAGCAGCACATGTGGAGGCTCCCAGTGTGTTCCGTGGCCTAGAGGGTAGCATGGTCAGAATCCAACTGATGCAAGGAAAGGCCATCATGTCTGTCCATCGCCAAATGAGGAGCCTAAACAACAACATGGAAGACATAGGGAAGGGCATAAGAGAACTAGTTGATGTCAACAAGGAGATGGCTGCAGGGATGCATGATATGTCACAATCTGTGCAGCTTCTGTGCACAAAACTAGATCAAGAAATGACATCAAGGCGCAAGGAGAAGCAGAGTGCACAACAACAAAATAAGGCCATCAACCGCCTGGCCACAGCCACTTCCCTGCTATGCAGGAGATGCATAAACATGCAGGAGGGACTCACTCAAAATAGCAATGAGGTGTCAAGGGGCATAGCTAGAATGACCAGTGCTGTTGAGGTGCTCATAAATGCACAAACAGCACAATCTGCTGCTCTGGATGTGCCAGAGAGTGAAGGTAGCACAAGTAGCAGCAGCATGGCCAGCCCCCTTGTCATAGAGACACGGAGGAGCAGCAGGTGCCACGGTGAGGCAACAGCTCAAATGCCTAGGGAAGACAGCCAGCCACAAACATCTGGCAGTGCTAAGCGTGGACGCAAACGAATACTTCACTTAATGGGATAGTGACCCAGGACTGACATCATTAAATGTATATAATTTGTGTTGCACAATTGTGCTTAAGAAACCTGCGTAGTGCCAAAATTAAACTACGTTGGATGCATACTCCACCTGTCTTTGTCTCTTTACTTACTTAAAAGCAGTTGTGTGTGATCTCTTCCCGTCTGTGTCTGCCATCTGTTGGTGTTGCTACTCTAGCAGTGTTGGGTTCAGGCAGTGCTTGTTCGTCATCTTGGTCCTCATAAACAGATAATTCCACCTCGGTGCCCTTCTTTATGGCAAGGTTGTGCAACATTGCACAGGTTGCAATCATCTTGCAGTAGGTCACTGGTGTATACTGGCGTGCCCCTCCACCTTTGTGGAGGCAGTGGAACCTGCTTTTCCACAGCCCAAAGGTGCGCTCCACAATGTTCCTGGTAAATTTGTGTGCCCTGTTGTATCTCCTCTGGCTGGGGGTTGAAGGGTTGAGGTAGGGAGTAAGGATGAAAGACCGTACCCCATATGCACTATCCCCTATAAGTAACAGAAAAAGACATTACTCATCCACACATACACATACATCAGCAATATGTATCAAGGGAGTGCCACCATTGATTTACCTAGCAGGTATCCTTCGCCAAATTCCCCCGCTGTCAGGCATGTGTATATTCCACAGTTTTGAAAGATGTATGAGTGGTGGGTACTTCCAGGAAACTTGGCAACTATGTCCGTGATGATGTACTTTGCATCACAGATTAACTGTACATTTATGGTGTAGGTAGACTTCCTGTTCCTATAAATGAACTCTATGGCCGCAGGTGGACATATTGGTATGTGGGTGCCATCAATATAGCCAATGACGTTGGGGAAATGTGCCATTTGATAAAACTCTGTCTTGGTCCTTAGCTGTTCTGCATGCGTTGCAGGGAAGCTGATGTAGTACAGCATTCTCTGCATCATGGCCTCTAGGAATTTCCTAAAAAAACGTGACAGGCAGCTCTGGGACACCCCACCTACTGCTACCACCACACTCTGGTAACTCCCAGAGGCAAGCAGGTGTAGGCTACACAGCACCTGCACATGGGGTGGGATGGCGTGCGCCCTTGGAGTTGGGTGCTCCAAAAGTGGGTGGAGGTCCCTAATCAGCTCCAGGATGGTTTGGGGGTGTAGCCTGTACCTTTGTATGAACTCTGGCTCAGTCAGTTGGAATAGGGTGATTCTCTGCCTGTAGACCTGCTCTCCCTTCTCCAAACCCTCTCTGCTTCTGCCTGGAGCCGTAGCCGCCTCGCAATACCATAGAATGCCGCCATTCTGGTCAAACAGTTGTGTTTTAGGCCCTTTTTTATAGCCTGCACCTGGTTACCACCTGATTTGAATCCATGTAAATACAGACTCTTAAATACCGAATTTCATGTAAATTCGGAATTTTAGAGGTTACCTACATCTCAAAAGTCATTTTTACCATTTCTTATTTACCGATTCGGTAATTTTCCGATTCGATATATTTTCCGATTCGGTATATTTACCGATTCAGTAAATTTACCGAATAGTACGGTTTTGTGGCCCCTACATCTCAAACACCAAATACCGGTCGGTAACGGACGAAATTCAGTATTTTTGGCCATTACCGACCATTATTTGGTTACCTACATCTGGCCCTAGATTCCCACAGCTATCTTAGAGGTATGCAATGCTGCTTTTATAGCTTGGTCCACCGCATAGTTCCCTTGAGCATGAATTACTTCACTTTTATGGGCCGTGGTATGCTGCACATGGACCAAATGAAGCTTATTTTGAAGGACAGACACCTTTCTACAGAGTTGCTTATTTTTTTTATTGATTTCTCTTGATTTCTCTTTTGCATCTCTGAATCTGATTAATCGCCAATGTGGTACATCTACATTGTACCCTTGCACACAAAAGGCTGCAATTTACATAATTAGTGTGGGGACAGTAGGATCACCTTTTTGTAATGAAGGTAATGGGGCATGTACCTCTGTGAGTTATGCTGTGGAGTAACCTAAAATGTTAGTGTGAGTGTGTAGCAGCTTGTAGCCATCCCCTTCAAGAATTCCACTACAGTATAAGTCACGAGTATTTCTGTTTAGTACCAACTGTGCAAAGCCGTCCTTGAGGAACCCATTATTGTATGTTTGTAAAGGTAAAACATTAGGAGTTTGTGTATCATTTTGTGCGTATTGTAGGAATTCTCAATTTTCGTTTTTAATCGCTGATTCAACTGAACTTAACGAAGCAGCCAACTGCACCCAACACAGGTGTAGAGTGAGTTGTTATTAGTTATACTCGCTTTTGTCTCTGCCTCCAGGGTAGAAATAGGAGAAACTAGAATGGTTAGTTTTCCCTAGACGAAGGACCCTCTTTTAATATGGCAGTCAGCACTGGAGCAAGCATTTTCTCTGTGGTTGTGAAGCATGATTCAGGTGTAGAATATAAATGTGGATAGTATGCAGTATGCTGGGTGGAGCTTTCAAATGTACCTTTTTCACATTAAAAGTTGGAGACTTGGGGACGTGGCCAAGATGGCGAGCGGGTCTCCCAATGCCTGTTTGCCGGCCTGGGCGCTTCCAGGCACCGTTCCTGCACTGCGGCTCTCCGGAGGTGTGGGGGACAATGGCCGGAGTACAGGGGCAAGCTTTTCGACTGACTTTGGGCGTGGTACATCTCAGAAACGACATCCTAAGTACATCGAGCGCTGGGACCCAAGATGGAGGCCCAGACCTAGCAGGGCCTGGAGAGACGACTGGCACCTTGGGAGTGTTCCACGGTGATCCCGGGAGTCCAGACTCCTGCTTTCGGCGGCCAGATTTCCCTGGGGCGGAACTACAGGCTTGCATCCTGGGCCAAAGTGTGAGAAGGAACCGGAGGAGGTGGAGCGGAGTGGCCAGCCAGGGGTGCCTCAGGCCGCTGCAACAGTGAGTGAAGGCCACAACAACGAGGTTCGAGGTAAGTGACCTGGAGACCCCCCTTGGTCCCACCGACCCAGCGAGAGCCCGTGCTCCCCGGGGTGATCTCTCACATTAACACCTCTAGGAGGGGCCAGAGGACCTAGACTTTCTACTGCAGGGCCGCATGGACTCGGCCCTGCTTGGCTGACCCGAGGCCTCCAGAGACGCAGTGGGGGGGGTTCCCAGCATTGATCCCGGTGGCACGCTAAGAAAGAAGGACACGTGCACTACCGGGGGAGCAACTGTGGGCCAGCTTGAGGCCTTTTGCAAGGACGACTGCCGCTCCATGCTCTGCCAGGCCATCGGGGGACGGGTCGGTGCCTCGGCAGCTGGGGGACTCACAGCGCTTCAGCACTACACATGGGAGGATGCATTGCCACAGGCCCCAGCGGGGCTATCCCGCAGTCTATTTTTGACCCAACCCTGGCCACACGAGGTTGGAGTCTTGATGCCAATGGAGCCCATCAGTCAGAGATGGTCTGCCACGCTGGCGGCGTCCTTGATGCTAAACGATCCATGCAGCTGTGCGAGCTGAGGGCCCACTCTGCAGTATCTGTGCACTAGCAAGAGATGTACCACAGTCACCGGCCGCTGTGACACGCACCACTTTGCCTTTGTTTCTTGGTGGTGGAGGGAGCCGGCCCCAGACTGTTCGCCTGGATGCAGCCTCGCAGCACACCCAGAGTAGAGGCGGTGCGGACGCTGGGAGATTGGTAGATGAACATCCGCTGTTTCACACACCACGAGCAGACAGTGTGCGATCCAGGCCTCTTCTGCCTTTCCTGAGGGGAGACCCCACTTCCAGACGGCTGCTTTGCCCCTACAGCCACAGTCCTGACATGTCCACCATGCGGGGAAAGAAAGAAAAAGACAAGGGGAAGGAGGACAGGACTGTGAAGGATTTGTTCTCCAAGATGTCGGGAGCGACCAGAGGAGGAGGCTGCACCTCTCGAGCTCCCTCCGGGGGGCAGGAGACAGAGAATGTAGATGAACCGGTCACAAGGGCCTTTTTGTCCCAACTGTTCTCAGCCCTGAGGGATGACCTACATGCTCTTAAAAAGGATTTTGCTGATGATATGAAGGAAGTGCGTAGAAACCTAGATGCAGTGGGTGAAACAGTGGCGACAATGGAAGACCGCGAACAATCCCGTGACGTGGAAGTTGAGAAATTGGAGAAAGAAGTGATCCGCCTGCAGGCAAAACAAATAGATCTCCAGGCCCACGCCGAAGACTTGGAAAATCGCTCCTGCAGAAACAACATACAGGTGATGGGCGTTCCCTCCAACGAAGAAGGCAAGGACATAACTGGGTATTTCCAAGATATTTTTCGCCATGTACTGCAGAAATCTTCGGACTTTGCTATCAAAATTGATAGGGCTCACAGAGTTGGACTCCAGGGAAGGGCCACGGCTCCTCCCCCTGACATCCTGGCCTTCTTACCAGACTTCCAGCTTAAGGAGCTCATCCTACGCCGAGCAAGAGACAACCACCCCTTAGTTTTTCGGGTCACACTGTAACCTTGTACCAGGCCTTGGTGGCCATGCCTCTCCAGAAACGGAGAGATTTTTGGCCAGTTACGGCACACCTATGCAGCCAGAGAGTCTCCTACTCATAGGGACACCCCTTCCACATCATCTTTAAATGGGATGGCAAACTACAGCAAGTTCGCTCACTACAGGAGGCGTGCCAGGTCCTGTGCATCGACCAGCCCTCATCAGAGGAGTCCCCAAGCATCTCCAAGAAAGGGTCCCTCTACCAGGATATGCGCCACCCATCTATACACAGCCGCCCAACCAGGCTGGGAGTCATGCCACCATTTAGGGGCCAGCTTAGATTCTTCTGTCCACCCCTACTTTATCCATGGCAATGGTGAATATAATTACGATTAATGTAAAGGGGCTTAACAACCCGGTGAAGAGGCGCGCAATCCTATCCTGTTTGGAGAGCTCGGAGGCTGATGTGTCTCTTACAAGAGACACACCTCCTCCCCAAAGACCATCACTGGATACGCTCGAAGGCCTTTCCTCACCAATACTTCTCATCACTGGGGGAGAAAAAGGTGGGTGTGGCCCTTCTCATATCTAGGCGCTGCAAGGGGAAGGTAAAGGAGAAGGTGGCAGAACTCAAGGCGATGTTATTGGTGTATACACTTCAATTCGGCAACCAGCTCTTAGTGGTCGGATCCGTTAACGCCCATAACACCAGTCAAGAGACATTCCTCCAAGCTGCCCTGGTGGATGTAGTGGCCCCACAGAATTGCATGACACTGTTGGGGGGGGACCTATACATTGTCATGGACTCAAATATGGACAAATCACATGCGTCCTATTCCGGGGTGGGGGGAGCTATCGAGAGACGGGAAGGAATGGTTGAGGGAGATGGGTTTGATAGACATCTGGAGGGCAGCTCACCCCACTTCGAAACAATACACATTTTATTCCCATGCACACAAGTCTTATGTCTGCCTAGACTACTTCCTAGGAACTGGGCAAGTAAACAGTGTGGTTACGGCAACATGCATTGAACCTATGGCACTGTCAGATCACGACGCATTGACGGTACAGATACTGATGACCCCGCGGGCCTACTGACAAGGGAGCTGGAGAGTTAACGAGCACATGCTTCATAATAAGGAGGTGGAACAGTAACTTCTTAAATGCATTAAGGACTACATCACCCTAAATGACACCCCAGACATTGCAGTTACGACCCTATGGGAGGCGTTGAAAATTGTGGTAAGGGGGGAGCTTATAGCGATTGCGGCAGCCCACAACAGTGAGCGTAAGGAGGTGAGATCCAACCTATCTGCTCAGGTGCAGGAGCTTGAACGAGTGCATATCAGGACAGAGGCCCCTATGGTCTGGAGACAACTGAAGGCGGCCAGGGCTCAGCTTATCGCCTTAGACTTGGACAGAGTGGAATACGCTGCAGTGCGTCTAAAGCATTCCTAATATATTGGGGGAGACCACACAGGCCGGTTCCTGGCGAACCGGTTAAGAGCCCAAAGACAACGAGCGCCGGTTTCCTCGCTACAAGGGGATTGTGGGGGAAATTAAAGGGGACGAAGAGATAGCCCACGCATTCTGTGATTTTTATGAGAAGCTTTACATGGCGGACACCCAGTCCGACCGCGACCCTGCAGCCTATCTGCATTCCGTTACTAAGTCCACACTGTCATCGAACCAATCAAAGTCCTTTGATGCCCCTATTTGCATAGAGGAGGTCGTCGCAGCGATCTCTCACGTGAAAGTGCTTAAATCACCGGGCCCAGGCGGGCTCCCTTTCCTCTTCTATAAAAAATTCGGTCCCATCATAGCACCAATCTTAACCAGGCTCTTTAACGCCTTTGGAGGCTCTACCTAGATACCTGACACCATGCTTGCACCCGCAATAGTGGTCTTGCCCGAAAAAGGGGAGAGATAAACCACAATGCGGTTCGTACCGTCCAATTTCTCTACTCAATGTAGATTTTAAGGTCTTCACTGAAATCCTCGTGGAGCACCTGAGCCCCCATATGCCAAACCTGATTGAACCCGATCAAGCGGGGCTCATTCAGTCCCGACAATGCAGTGATAATACGAAAAGAATACTCTGTCTTGTGGATAAGGCTCACCAAACGTGAATGGATGCCCTTCCTGTTGACGATCAATGCTCAAAAAACATTTGATCGGGTAAACTGGGGGTTCCTGGGACACACTATGGTGAAATTTGGCTTGGGCGAGAGGTTCCAGGGATGGGTGGACTGTTGCTATACCAAACCCACGGCTTGCATTAGAGTTAACGGCGTCTCCTCTGTACCCTTTACTATCCAAAGAGGGACCAAACAGGGGTGCCCGTTGTCTCAGTTACTGTTACTTCTCTACATAGAGCCTCTGGCACAAAGGGTTAGAGATAACCCTAGAATCAAAGGGATGCCCTTTGGGGGGGAAATGCACCCCATTAGCCTCTACGCAGATGATGTTCTAGCGGCTTTGGTGGAACCCCGGCTCTCTCTTCCTGCCTTCCTTGATGAGTTGGATGCATTCAGCCGGGTATTCGGCTTCCGGGTTAATGTGGGTGAAACACTGGCATTGAATCTTGGCATATACAGTGTTTATTGTATATGTTGTCTATTAAGTATAGTTCTTTTGAACTATTTTTATTAAAATTCTGATTCATTGAAACTATCTTGAACCATTTTTATGAATTTTTGATGTTTTGCCAATAAAATTTGTTTTAACCACATTTCTGTGAATGGTCCCTTGCCCATGTTATATCTAATTGACAAGTTTTATGTCTGCCTAGGTTGTTGTTTACACATATTGAATCTTGGCTCTGCAATGCGTTCATCGTATCCCACGGGCGGCATAAAAGTTGCAGACAGTATCCCCTACTTAGGCCTGAACTTGGCCGCAACAGTTCAACAAACGGCTCAGTTGAATTATACTAGGCTGGCACAACAGGCTGTGAAGGACTTGGTTGCTTCGAGCAAGCACCATCTCTCCCTACTCGGGTGGGTAGCGGTTGTCAAAATGTACCTACTTCCTAGGGCACTTTACCTGTTCCAGACCTTGCCAGTTCTGCCCCCCCCGCGGGAGTGCTTGCCTCAATGCAACGCAGTATCAATCAGTTTGTCTGGGCAGGGACAAGACCAAGGATGAGTAAGGCTCTAGGATACATGCGTCCAGACCGGCCTTGGAATCCCGGATCTTCTTAGCTACTATTAAGAGGCTCAGCTGAGGTACCTGGTGGAATGGGCAAGACAGGAGTTTGAAAAACGGTGCCTGTTTCAGGACAGAGCGTTGGCGGGCATCCCATTATGGAAGGTCCCCTCCTTACGGATTACGGAAGTCACACCAGCCGTAAGGCCTGATGGGCTCGCCGGTCACTAAATCAGTGTTGGTAGTCTGGGACTGGGTGACGACAACCAATAAACTTACGACCTTTCCATCCCCACTGGGTCCTTCAACCGGGGATGAGAGAACAGGGGGGTTGTAAATCGATCAAATATGAAAAATGGTTAATCACCAAGCTCACTCACAAAGGGTTGATATCTGAAATGTATGACATGATTAGAAAGTTTTAAAGCGCGGGGACACACTGTACCTAGTGTAACCAGGCGCTATATAAAAGGCGTTTATTATTATTATTATTATTAAATGGTCCACACTCACAAGCAACTCCGAGTCAGAAGCAATGGGGCGAGAATTAGGAGGTGACCTCTCACAGAAGGACTGGGACGGAATTTATTACAGAGCACAGAACACTGCCCGAAATGTAGCCAGTATCGAAACTGCTATGAAAATAGCGACCTATTGGTATCTAACACCTGCTCGCCTCCACATAGGCAACCCACAGAGGAGCCCCATATGCTGGAGGGGCTGTGACGATGAGGGAACCCTGCTCAATATACTATGGTACTGCCCAATACTGTCCTCCTATTTGTCTAAAATACTAGATGAGATAGATGAACTCTTCAATACTGAAATTCAGAGGCTACCGTTATACGTGAAGTGAGCCTACCTAATCCCATTACATTTCCCCTAAAGAGTATGAAAGTGTGCCAGATGAGGCTAGAATTACGTGCAGCGTTACAGAACATCTTGATGCACTGGGGACAACTACTCCTACATATGTGGGGTGGCTACGGAGATTATGGCAGTGTTTCCCAAACTGGGGTCTGCGGACCCCCAAGGGTCCGTGAGACATTCCCAGGGGGTCCGTAGACAGCAGTTTTAAAAGCACAGCAAAGTTTCTTGTATAATTAGCAGCTTTCGAGCAACAATAAAAGTGTCAAGATTATGCCAGTGATTAATGTACCTGCTGGAGAGAGATGAGAGTTTTGTCCAGTGGCAGCTATGACTTAACTAATGTAGCACAGAGGGTTAATATTCCTACTGCAAGGAACGTGTAACATGCATTTTAAAAAGCAGTATTTCATGTGCATAGGTCCGTGGGTTACTGCTTTTAACACAGCGATTATTTCGTTACTGTGCACTTCATAAGTGACAATCGTAATCTAGCAGAGGGACCTATAAACTGTCATCAAAGAGCTGCTTGCAAACTGCATGGAACCAGTTAGTTACTTATGTTTTTTCCCAGTCATTCATTATCCTGATGCTGCTAAAAAAGTTTAGTTGGCTGAAAATACATTTTTATGTTAAAGCCAGTGCTAGCCACTGTGTTATGTTCTGAATCCTGAGTTTGTGCTTTTCCAGACCAAGCACTCTTTAAAAATGCCTACCAGTATGAATGACGTGAATACTACACCTTGTAGTCCCCTTTACCTTATGTAACATTTTCTATACACTGATTTACATGTATGATTCATTGTCTCGATATGTGTGTGATGTAAAGTGCACTGACATCTTACAATGGTATGAGAGATGCTATAAACAAATGAAATACATGTGACAGAGGGGCTATGGAGCGATGAGAGGCACTGTTGAAGTGTGATAATAAGGGAATCATTGAAGAACCTTAATAAAGATTGTCACATCCTGGTTGCCAGTAAGGTCCTCATTTGCTATTCTTTAAAAGCTAATACAATTCAATATATAATGAAAAATGTGTTGTAGAATGCACCATTATTTCCTAAATATTTTGAGGAGGAGAGCCTCCCAAAGCCCCCTTTGTAGTGGTCAGGCACACTCCCTGCACTTGGGTGCACCGTGTGGGGACTGGTCTCAAAATATTTGCCAGGGCTGCTTTGGGTTTCTAGTCTGGCCCTGGCAGGAGCAGGAGCCTCGTACTGCGAAATAAAACCAACAATTTAAAAGTTAGTTACAGAGATGCAGCACCAACTTTCCCATTGATTTTTTCCTTTTTTTTTAAATTCCTTCGATATAAAATACTAAGGGCCAGATGAACAACCCGTTTCTATATGCTAGCGATTAAGATAGCTTGCCACTTTCCGAATTATTTGAATTGAGTAGTAAGGTATACTCATTTAGGCGCAGCACACGGATCGATATATAGAATCCCCCTTAAAAAGGTTAATATCCAGTAAAAAATAGGTGTGCTCAGAACACTTTCATTTTGCTTAAATAATTACCTACTCTTGCTCTTGAGCACCCAAACTAAAAATGTCCTTTGAATCAATAGCTTCATTAACTGACAATAGAGCTACCACAAAAGCATATACACCAGAACAAGCAGCAGAAGTTTATGGTTTAATTAATGAAGTCAGTAATTTACAGGCACATGGCGGATCCATCAGCCATCAACTCAAACAATTAGAATTTACAGCGAAAAGAGAACTGAATCAACGTTTACACGCGTCCACTCTTATCCAATATCATAAGGCCAAACGGATCCCCAGGGGCCTCAGATTATCCATTAAACCAATGCTTTATCGTCTTCAAAATAATCCCCAATTCATGGAGAAGTGGTACCAGATTTTAAATAAGTGCTCACTGGACCTGATACTTTTAATCATAGAGGAATTGGCTAAAACAATTGATGAACTTAAATTGGAGATCACAAGTATACGTTCAGATCTATCAGAAAGGATGCCAGAAAATGAAATGAGAGCATTTTTGGAAGACCTGAATTTAAAATTAGAAGAGTATGAAAAAGAACTTCAAGAGACCAAACTACGGAAGTTTAAAAGAGATACAATTGATTATGAATTGAATGAGGCATATACCTGGGCAGAGGTATATGCCCAAAGACGTTTCACCAGGCGTCCAACAGCATCTTCTGAGGAAAGTTTGGCCACGGATAAAGACATTGATGTAACAAGAGCTCCCATAAAAACAATGCAACCTCCTCTAATTGAAAAAGCAGTGGATAAACCAGGTACATCAGGTCAGCAAGTATCTTTTTTGTTACAGGCCATGGAATCAGACCATCCACTGGATTCAGAACCTCAAAGAAAACAAGGAGAGGAAAAAGAAAAGGAGAAAGAGAAAAGCAAAAAAGGTCTGAGGAGCCAGGGGAAACCCTTGTGATTAACATTTCTAAATACAAACTTACAAAAAAGGAAGAAATTATCCTAAACAAAGGAATCTCTTTTGTTCCCACGTATATGGGGTCTAACTTCGAAAATGATATCTCATTTTACAAATTCATGAGGAACCTAAGATTACGAAATTTATTTGAGAACATCATCACTACTCAATAGGAAACAACTAAAAAAGAAACTTTTAGACCAAAAAGCACCTTTGAAGCACCTACTTCACATAAAACACTAGATTTATTTGAAACTTTGGTCTTAAAAGATTTGAAGAAATTAACTACAAAAGACAAAAACAAATTTCCAAAAATCTCAGTGGGGTGGAAAAAAGTATTTTAACTCAACTTGGCAATAAATCTGAATTGACTTTCCAAAAAGCTGATAAGGGTAGAGCCTTAGTGCTAAGGGACACTGAATTCTACAAGCTCAACGTTCAAAGGCATGTGGATGATGAAAACACTTATGTACTATTAGAACAAGATCTAACAATGGAAATTATGAAGACACTTCAGCAACTGACAGAGAAAGCCCTTGATATGGGCTGGATATCTGACAACATGGCTAAATTTTTGTTGATAAAATTTCCAAGAAGACCTAAGATGTATATGCTGCCAAAAGTGCACAAATCATTGGAAACCCCCCCCATTCCGGCCTATAGTGTCGGGGTGTGGGTCACTCTTTGAACCAGCAGGAAAGATCATAGACCACTTTTTTCAACCTTTTATTCAACAATGGCACACTTATATACAAGATACCTCCGACTTTATACTGAAATTGGAACAAATCAAGATGTCATCTGAAGTCAGTTACATCTTATGTACAATAGATGTGGTATCTTTAAATACGTCAATTGGACATGCAGAGGGTTTGGAAGCACAGGAATGGATGTTACTACGACACTCTGAAGTGGAGTTAAATCCGATGTTTCTATTAGAATTAACCCATTTCTGCTTACACCACAGTCACTTTAATTGGGCTAACACATTTACATGCAACTGAATGGCACATCGATGGGCTTTGCCGGGGCTCGGCTCATGCAAATACTTATATGGCTAAGTACGAGGATGAACATATATTTGGAACTAACGAGTGGACCAATCATTTGAAATTCTACTGTCGGTACATCGACGATATTTTCCTAGTATGGTCAGGAACTGAAGTACAACTGTTTGACAATATCGCTACTTTGAACCCCAGAAATCCAAGGATTCAAGTCACCTATGCAATGAGCACATCAAGAACAGCATATTTGGATGTTTGGGTGGAAATACATGGTCAACAACTAGTAACAATGCTATATCAGAAAACAACAGATAAAAACAGTGTGTTACATTATCAGAGCTTTCACCCCCAAAGCTTGCTGGACAATTTACCATACTCACAATTTCTAAGACTGAGCCGGATCGTAACAAGCAAAGAGAAAAGCATTGAATGTATTTCCGAGTTTAAAGGAAAATATCTAAGAAGAGGATATCCCTGTAAACTGTTAAATGAAGCGGAACACAAAGCCACCAATCAGGAATGTTGTTCCTTACTAACCAAAAAAGACAAGGTGTCAACAAGACGGAATGTGTTTGTGTCAACATTTTCAGTTAATTCTCCCAAAATTTGAAGCATCATCAATAAGAGATGGGAACTCTTACAACTAGAGACAGACTTTCACAACATTTATGCAGAAAGACCTCTGTTCGCCTTTACTCGCTCAAAGAACATTAAGGAATTACTGAATCAGAGAAAGGATAAATTCAAATTGAAAGAAAATAAAGGCATGCGCAGATGTACTAACTGGTACATTGCAATAATGTGATTTCTGGCAACTCTATTTCCCATCCATATACAGGTCAAACAATTAAATTACAGTTTGAAGGAGATTGCAATACTAGTCATGTGATATATGTCATCAAATGCCTGTGTGGCCTGCTATACGTTGGAAAAACTGAACGAAAAATTAAAATACGTATATCTGAACATAGGAGCAGAAACAGGAATAAGTCCACGACCTCAGCACTAGCATTACATTGGTCAGAGAAACACCACACTATAGCACAGGTCAGTTTTCAGATTATTGAGGTAGTGTTGACAGAAGAAGGTTCTGATTTAAATAAAAAACTATGCAGCGAGAGACATTTTGGATTAAGAGGCTTAATACACTGACCCGGGTGGTGTCAATGACCGAATTGAACTGAGTTGCTTTTTGTAAATAGAATATAAAATTGTAATTGGACAGTCAAGCACAAAACAAACTATGTCCTACATAGCATTTTTGTTTGATTACTTGTCTATTATGGCAATTTCAGGATGTATTCATGGTTATGTAAATTGGCTAGCAGGAATTGATTGAGGTGTAACACTTTTTCTTATCTTTCTTTTTTTCTCTGTTTATTTATACTTATTTTTGTTCTATTTTTTCTTTGTGCACGTTTTTTCCAAAGGGTGTACTTGAGATGTGGGAGTGGTGAGGCTAAGGCGTACTGTCGGTCTTTGTTTACTGTTTGTGCGTTCTATAAAGTTTTTTGAGAGATCGAGAATGTTTTGATGAACTCCGTTGTCAAGACAACGATGCGGTGATACGAGGTTTCTCCTACGTGTTGACGTACGTCAGCTAGTGGGCTGGCGGTAGCGATTGGTTGACTCCTGTTGACATCAGTGATGATAGGTTGAATTCTTGTCCACGTCTTTTGGTCCAATAGAATGCATTTGAGGGGTGGGTACTTCCCTTCTTATCTACACGCTGAACCCGCCATTAGACTACCTTAGTCCGACGAGTTCTCAGCCTACGTTGAATAGTTGGAAGCGTATCTTTCTGGTAAGCACGGTAGTGATAGCAATATTTGTTGAATGACTGTCAGTTGAGGTTCGAGCTGATTGGTCTTTTGTGTACAGGAACGAATACACGGTCGGCTTTCAAGATTGGAGACTTTACCTGGAGGAAATGTCAGCCTAGGAGACATTCATTTTCGGCAAACATTCATTTTTGGTAAGCGTGGTTGGTTGACTATGAGTATTCCTGGTAACAGAATTTGCGTGGACTCTGTTTGAAAGTACTTTCTTCTCATACACAGAGTGCGAAGGGAGATACTGGAGCACGGAAGCTACTTAAATGTTTACATTGTCCCATCGCATACGAGGTACTTGGACGTTTTTTGCACAGTATCATTTTTGACGATATTCTTTAAGATATTGAAGCAAACTAGGTCAAATTATCGTTCTTTTCAGAGCTTATATTCAGTTTGTAGAACGACAGAGTACGTTGTGGATTGAATCACCTCTACACCCAGAGGGATTTCTCTTTTTTGTGAGTGTTGCTTTCTGAATATTCACTAGAATCTGGCACTTCAGGGTGCTCACATTGGTGACGGTTTACTCCATTTATATAAATTTATGTAGGCATACTACTAGTTTTGATTATGTTTGGATTGTACTTGTTACAGTAAGTGGACCGTTATTTATGTGCTTGTAATATATTTTCTGTTACAGTGTTGCCCCTGACGAAGGGACTTCCAATATGTCCTGAAATGCATTGGGCTATCAACATCTTCATTTGAAGAGAAGAGAATTTTGTTTCTTCAATAGTCTTCATAGTTGTTTTATTGTATATGTATGGTAAAGAATGAATGTTTATTGAAAATGCAATCGTAACTATCAGGAGAAAAAATGAATAAATTGCACATTTAAGTTGTTCAAAATTGTATTTAATCTTGGAAAATATTGTTAAAATGATATTGTAGTGCGCACCTAAGTCTAAGCTAGCGATTCAGCTAGCTAGCCACTTTCCGAAATATCATTGGGATGGAACACATTTCAGCCACACTGAGTGGCTCGGCTGCAACATTCCAGAAAATATGGAGCCCATTTTAAAACTACTCTTAGACTAATTCAACAAAGTTACCCAGCCCAAATACATGAGGGTGCTGAGACTTTCGGATCTGGGGACAGATCTGCAACCTCCCCCAACTGTGTAAGAGGTGCTGTCTATGTGGTGAGACAACCTTTGGACAGCCAGGGACTGCCAGGGATATCGGATGGGGTAGGGTGGGGGACTGTTCATGGTTTTTTTTTTGTTCTCACAAAAGGCGGCATCTTTCACAATGCAATGTTTTCCCTGCTTTGATAGTGCTCCAATTGTATAATTTTATTTGTAAGTAATACGCCTTTCTGGACCTGCGAACTTGGACGTACGATTTGCTCTTTTGCACCTCACTGCCTATACCTTTGAAATGTTTTCTGCTATCAAAAATGCCAATAAAAACATTTAATCAAAAGTTGGAGACTTTAGTACTAGGAGGAAATTGTGACCAAACTGAGTGCCACTGGACATTCCCTTTTTTGAACCCTGTTCCTTTACCAGGATTGATAGTACTTCTAATGTAGCTAAAATAGGCTAGAAAGTGTGTGCTACGAAAACTGGCCTGGATACCAATGCTCATTGAACTTAACCTCAAGCGAGGCTGAGTCCAGTCTCACTGTCTACTCACCAAATATTAGCTAGAAAAGGAAAGTTATAGCATTGATTCTAGTCGTTCTGCGCTGCATGTTCTGCGCTTTGAGTTAGCAAACTAGTTGATCTTAGCCCAATCATGTTCTCCCTATTCCTCTCTCCACTTATGTGTCATCAGGTGTGAACTTCCAAAAAGACGTAAGGGCCATATGTATGAAATTTTGGTTTTGCGATTATCAAATAGCGATTTTTAGGGGATTGCTATTTGAGAATCGCAAAACGCTATGTGTGTAGGATTTGCAAATAATTTTGCGAATCCTACATTCCTTAATTGCGAATCGCAAATTGCAATTCGCAATTAAGGAATACCCCCCCCCCCCATGCATTCCTATGGGCCCGGAGGCCCATAGGAATGAATAGGAAGACATTCTCAATTTGTGATTCTCAATTAGAGAATCGCAAATTGAGAATGCAATTTCAAGGGTGCCAGGGTATCAAAAGGACACCCTGTTGCACCCCTCAAATGTACATGTGTGCACATGTGGCAAACATACATGCCCTAAGGGCAAGTATGTGCGCCACGTGGCACTTTGAAAAATGCAAAAAAGTGAATTTTTCAAAGAAATCGCAAATTACCACTAACTTGAAGTTGGTGGTAATTTGCGATTCCCTAGGGCCAAATTGCACTTTTTTGTGCTTCTTACATTGCATTTAAGGAATTGCAATTTGTGATTCCTTAAATGCAATCGCAAAATAAGGAATTGCAAATTTTACGATTCCTTATTTTGCAAGGCAGTTTTGCTTTCATACATACCACTGAGCCAAATTGCGATCGCAAACGCCTAAATTCTGCGAATTTCGGTGTTTGAGATCGCAATTTGGAATGATACATATGGCCCTTAATATGGGAAATTAACACCAAGTACTTATTCCCAAAATAGGACTCCTAGCATAGGATTCATTAACAAATGATGATTTTATCATAAATTATTGGCTAAACAACAGTAACTAACAGATAATGACAAACCGGACCACTGCTTTTCCAGTGTGATAAAATACTATAACACACAATTTAATCTCAAATTCAGTCTTTGCTATTGCATTACAAGTAAAGAGGTGTGAAAATATATTGTCTCCAATATATTGGTTAGTGCATGACATGGATTTCAAATATTCCTATACTCACAAGGTTTTACTTTCATTTTCTAATTGCAGAAAACGGTTTGAGACTGATTTCTACCCCTAATGAGGCGGACATTCTCAATCATTTCTATCCTGGGGTGTAGCAGTAACAATCAATTAGGCTAATGCAGCACTGTAACTCTATTAGTGGCCTGTGGTAGGGGATGATCCCCTACCACAGGTCTTTCAATTGTTTTGCATCCTAAATGTGCTTCTAAAGGTGCCATGTGCAAGATACTTTCTACGGTGCTGACCCTCCCTTTCTGGCCATCAAATGCACCAAAGCACAAATCGGGGTGAAAGCAGGAGGACAGATTCCCATCACTAATTAAGGGAACAGGCACTATCCCCTTTAGCCCCAGGCCAAGGGAGGCTCGGGAGTGTTTCATAGAACATGCTCACACGTTCGGTGCCAGCATGTTGATTTTGTTTTCTACTGTCTCTTCTTTCAGCTCAAAAAATGAGTTTATTAAGAGAAAGATAAGGCAAAGTACAAAATACAATATAACAAGAAATAGTCACATAAATCAATGAAAAACCAAAAAGGAAACATAAGAGTTGGGTGTGTAAAGCAGTATAACAAGATAAAAGAGGAGAAAAGCAAGGAAATACAAATTGTGATAAAAAAAATTAAAGGTGGCACATTATGTATAAAAATAAAACATGATACAAAATGCAAAATGAGCATGTATTCATAAGAACAACAAAAGGAATGTCAAGGAGGTTTGGAGACTTCTGGTTGCAAAGGAAGCAAAGCATGGGCGCGTTGAGCTCTGGAATCGAGAAATAATGTAACAGGTAACCATAAGTTCAAGCGTTTCACTGTCAGAGTGACAGGATACACAAAAGCTGTGTCTAATCTGTGATTATAACACACAGCATACCACAAAGTTTGATAAGATAATTTGCGAAAATCTTTCCAGTTCTTGGTAATTTGCTGAAAGGCAACTGCTAACAGTAAATCAATTATCTTTCTGTTGGAAGTACATTGTGTCCATACGGGAAACAGGCTGCCTAAAAATATATTGGAAATAGAAACAGGATGATTGGAACCACAAATTAAGTTAATTTGGGACCATACCCTTTCCCAAAATGTGTGAATGAGGGGCAAGTGAAGAGTAAGTGCTGAAAATCTGCATGCAGTGAGGAACATGTCCAGCCAACATCTGAAAGGTTGGCATGGCATGTAAGTAAAGTATCTGGGGTCAGTAACAATCGATTGTAAACAAAAAAAAAAGTTTGCGTAGTACTCGCTGATCTAGAAGATTTTAAAAATAAAGGAATTCGCAATTAGCTAATCGCAATTTGAGAATTACTTCAAGGGTGCAGGGGTGTCTCAAAGACACCCTGCTGCCCCCCTGAAATTTACATGTGTGTGCATGTGGCACACATACATGCCCTATGGGCATGTATGCCCTATGGGCATGTATGTGTGTCACATGCCACCCTCACAAATGCCAAATAGGGCATTTTTAAAAGAAATCGCAAATTACCACCAAGTACAAGTTAGTGGTAATTTGCGATTTCTTAACACAAAATCGCAATTTCAAAATGTGTCATACATATCATTTAAGGAATTGCAAAATTTGTGATTCCTTAAATGCTATGGCAAAATAAGGAATCGCAATTAATTGCGATTCCTTAAATTGCCATTTTTTCATACATATGAAAAAATGCAAATAGGCCATTTGCGAGTCGCAAAGGCCGAAATTCTGCGAATTTCGGCTTTTGCGAGTCGCAAAAGCCTTGATACATCTGGCCCTTAGTCTATAACTTGGCCCATGTAGGTGTAGACCAGTTAACATCCAGGTCAGTTTTCCCAGGCGAGTTCCACCATAGTTTTTTCTCAGGGAATGCATGAGGCTTGTAAATGGGTATAAAGAGTAGAGGCTTTGGGATTTGTACGTAAAAGAGTGTATAAATGGTCAACAGAGGGAGGTGCGTGGGCATTAAAAGGGCCTGGAAGTAGGTATTGGGTGCGAGCTGCTAGAATAACTTGCTATAGCAGGGAGTATTTAGAACAAAATGTTGGGGGAATGTCAAAAAGTTCACTAATTTGCGAAAATTACATAAGCTTGTCCTGTGCGTATAGTTGATGTACTCAGATTAGACCTCTCTGCCGCCAAGATTTCCAGTAAAAGGGCTTGCCATGTATTAAAATTGTATTGTTGTGCCAGTCTTTAGAGTCAGAAAAAGAAGTCCAGTCCAGAGGCGGGTTTGGTGAAGTGGACTTCAAAAGCGTAGTTGTGTGTATAATGATGGGAGTGGAAAGGGATTGCGGTTTAGGGGAGAAAGAAAGATCTTCTTTAAATGAGAAAGGAGAAAGATAAGGAATTTCGAGTTGGGCCCAAAGAGGAGAAACCTTGGAAGGTATAGAGAGCCACTTTGCAGCAAAAAGGATTTATGATAGGAACGGAAGTGAGGGAAATTAACACCACCCTCTGATTTGGGGCGTATTAGTTTTGATAGAAACATATGGGATTTCTTGTTGCACCACAGAAAAGAAGACAATAAAGAATTAATTTTCTTTAAAAAAAAATTGGGGGATTGATACAGGGATGTTGGGGATAGTAAATAAAGCTATAGGGGAAAGCATAATTTTTATGGTGGCAAGACGACCCCACCATGATATGCACAATGATGCCATTTGGTGATTAAGGAGGAGAATTTCTGTATGCAATTTTCCATACATCTTGAAACTGTGCCTGAAACAGAGGGGGTATTATATTTGAGATGCTGGGAACTCCAAGTAAAGTTAGAAATAGCGAAGTCCTCTATAAAAGTATATTCTGTTAGGGGTAATATTTCACATTTATCTGTGTTGAGTTTATATCCAGAAACAGCAATGAAAGAGGCTACTTCGTGGAGAAATGCGGGGAGAGAAGACTTAGGTTGGGACAGAAATAAGAGGACATCATCAGTGTATGCTGCTAATTTAATATGAGTTTTGGAATTGAAATCCATGGATATCCTCATTTTGACAAATCCTGGAGTGGAAGGGCTCCAAGGCAAAGTTAAAAAGAAAAGGGGACAAAGGACAGCCCTGACGAACCCCTCTGCCTAAGTAAGACGATGCTTTGGCATTTGCACGCAGTGCAGCTCTCGGATTTGAGCATAAAATTGAGATTAAGGAGATTATTTTGGGACCAAATCGAAACCACTTGAGAGTCTGGAAAAGGGCGTGGGAGGATATGGATAGAATGTCGAAGAATTAACAAGTGTTATCAGTGATAAAATGATTATGAACAAAACCAGATTGTTCCAATCCCAAGAGATCAGGCAAATGGGAATCCAAACGCAGAGCCAAATCTTTTGAGAATATTTTATAATCGACATTAACCAAAGAAATAGGTCGATCATTTTTACAATATTGTAAATCTTTCCCTTCCTTAGGAATTAGACAGATTAGGGCATCTGAAAAAACGCCTGAGGATTCACCATTTTGTAAAAAAAAAAGTCAGAAGAGTATATAATTTGGGAAGTAGTGAAGACTGAAAATGTGCAAAAAAACTCAACAGTAAATCCGACTCGTCCCGGTGCCTTGTCTTTTTTAAGGGTCTGAAGGGAGGTAAGAAGTTCCTTTTGTGATATGTCATTTTCTAGGTGAGTGAGGTCTGGTTGGGTGTGGGACGGTCGTTGGGTACTAGATAAAAAGTGGGATATATGGTGAGGTGTGGGGGGAATTTCTGAGGTGTACAATTTTTGATAAAAACTGAGAAATTCGTCTAAAATTTCATCATCTTTGAATTTTAAGTTTTGATGTTCATTCATTATGGAGTCAATGTTAAGTTTGTTATGTTTAACTTTCAGATAGTTAGCTAACACCTTGCCAGCTTTGTTCTGGCCCAATACAATTTTGCACTGGATGTTATAGAAATCATTTGTGGACTGTTTATTGAACTGAAATGTAATGTTGATAAGTTCCGCCAAACAATCTTTAGATTTTGAGGAATAAAAAGAATGTTCTAGTCTCTTTATCTTGTCTAAGAGGATTTTGGTAAGATCTTTTGACTGTTTACGTCACTTGGAGACAATGCCAAGAATGAAATTCCGGGCTACGGCTTTAAAAGCATCCCACACTACAGAAAAAGGCATAGTGTCATTCTGATTTACAGAAAGAATTCATTGGAAAATGAAGTAAAGGAGGAAGTGAATACGGATTCGGAGAGGAGATTGTTATTAAAACGTCGGGTACAAGAGGAGGTGGGCTTCTGGAAAACATCCAATGGAATGGTGAGAGGAGCATGATCAGATATTAGAATGGAGCCAATATCTGCTGCTATTAGGGATTGGGAAATGTTATGAGATACAAAAAAATAATCAATGCGTGATTGAGTTTGATGGGGTGGAGAATCAAAAGTATATTCCCTAGTGGTAGGATGGCAAAGCCAATAGGCATCTAAAATTTTATATTGTTTAATAGTTTGAACAAAAAGTTTATTAGATCTAAGGGAGATAAAAGAGACTTTGGAGTGGCGACCTAAAAAAGGGTCAAAAACTTGGTTGCAGTCCCCAGCTAGAATAAAATTCTCATCAATGCAATGCGCAAGTGGTTGAGCTAGGGAAGTCCAAAAGAAGGGATGTCCTGTGGTGGGGGCATATAGATTAAGTAAAGAGACTGGAGAATTACCAATTAACAATTTAGTAAATAGCCATCTGCCAACATCATAAGCATGTTGTGAGATCAATTTAACAGAAAGAGGTTTCCGAACAAGAGTCAACACCCCAATGTGTTTACCATCTTCTGGGGAATAGAATACTTTCCCGACCCAAGCACTCTTTAGTTTAATGGATTCCTCTGCTGTAAGGTGAGATTCCTGGAAACATGCTACATCAGCCCCCAATTTAGCTAAGTGGGTAAGCACCAGTTGTCGTTTAATAGGTGAATGCAGACCTTTGACACACTCCTAAGGAAGAGTTGTTGTCCCCATGACCCAGCTCAAGGGTTACACTGTCATTAATGATGTAATGTATATTGTTTTGATGTTTGTTGCCACTGTGATTATTGCATTTGATTTGTCATATCTGTCAATCATCTGTCAAGCCGGCCGAACTGTTTGGTTCTGGTTTTTACTGACTGCCTAAAACAATAAAAAGATATTTAAAAAAAATATATATAAATATATAGTTTAGGAGGAAGAGGGGCCAGAAAGATCCATTGCTTCCAACTTGCAAGAGTTAATACAAAATGTCAGTCTGATCGGACCCTTATAAGTGTTGGTTCTATTCTTGTAGGTGACCTTAAATAGACACGGGTGGAATAGGTCAAAACGAGCACCAAGGGATCTGAGATCAGGTCTCAAGTTGAGAAAGTCAGCTGTATTTTTGGTATAATGTTGAGAGAGGTTAAGTGTAGTATAGACCAAATAACAGGTTTCAGTGCTATAGCAGCTGCTAGGACCTTGAGTAGATCAGTATATTCCACAAAATATAGGATAACACCTCGATGCCGTTGTGAACTGGTGGAAGAAGCTGGCAGACGTCCAAGGCGATGAGCACGTTGGATATTGAGAGAGGTTTCTGGTGGCATATTTAAAACCTTCAGAAGGAAGAACTTAAAAAATGTAAGTGGATTGTTGGTCTCAGTGCCTTCCGCCAGGCCGTAAAAGCATGAATTATTACGCCTGTTTTTGTTTTCCAAGTCCTCCACCTGTTTTTGGAGTGAGTTGACTTGAGATTGCAGAGAAGTAAACTTACTCTTAGTGATTTCAAGCAAGGATACATTGCGCTCTACCACAGTAAGTCTTTCCTTCGTTGCTGACCAATGTTCAGTGTGAAATTGCAACTTGGTAGATGCATCTTCCATGAATGGTCGCAGCGATCGGATTTCTTCCATTAACATGTCCATTGAAACTGGGGAGGAAGGCTTCTGCGGTGAGGATGAGTCCTTTTTTACAAGTTTTGTGGAAGCCTTCCCTGCAACAACAGGGGAGAGTATCGAAGAAGAAGAGCCTTTTGAAACAGATGCCAATGAACCCTCCATCGCAGAGCATTTTGAAAATATCATAGAATTCTTGATAAATACTTGTGTGGGACGAGCTAAGGAGCTGCCTCTCCGGAGCCGCCTCTCCGTAACCTTCCCATATAAATTAGAGAAAAAATTACACAAATTGCGTCAGGGCAATCAGGTGTACACAGTAGTGCGGAGGTGTTTCAAGTCACAATCGCGATGGTGAAACATGAGCGCAAAAAATGGTTATAATGAAAGCTCATTTTAGCCTCTCTCATTGTTTCTCTGCATTGTAAATGTTTTCCCGCTAGGTATGGGTGCGAGTATTTGCACTTCAAAGGCCATTGCTGCACTCTGGCTTACTTGAATGCTATATACCTAATTGTTCTCCTGTTCATACTGATAAAAGTACATCAAGTACAGCTGAAGATCATGACCATTTTTTGAGGGTGGCCAAATGGTGCTTAAATCGCTAAAAGTTTTCTTTTTAAACCCCCAAAAATTCAAAAAAATGACTACATTTTATCTTGCTATTTATACCCCTGTCAAGATGTCCCAAGTCATGTTTTTTACAATCAGCTAGGCATTACCTTTTAGCAAACAGCATTCTGCACTCTTGTTCTGTAGTTTCACTTTTAACATTGCTAGAAAAAAGAAAGTCAGGACAGGCTACTGGAGTCTTATCCACCCATCTGTATATGGTGCCCTCAGCTATGTTGCCCACCTCAATACGGGTCTAGTCCCATGCAGTTTCATACCATGTGCAGATAATCTTTTCACAACTGGGAGATACCGCTATGCTGCCCCTATTGTACCTAATAAATTTCTACGGGTAACGTACGCCCTGCATATAAAATTAAACTTTGTCCAGACCTGCTTCATTGAAAGGTATGTGTATTTCTGTCTACCTTTTCTCTCTTAGATTGTCGACCTCCCAATACAGTAGTGACATGCCTCTCATACTCTTACCTAGTGTGCAGATCCTTTGTAGCCCCTTTGTAAGTGGTGGGGGTTTAGCATCCCTAGATTTCCATATTGACTTTATACTTGCCTTCAAAGACTCACATAGTATGAACAAGACTTCGGGTAGCCGGTAGTCTCTAAAGGTACCTCCTTCATATGGATAGCCTAACCTTGCTATTCACCTGGCCTCCCAACTCTGTAAATGTGTCAAGTCTCCGGCTTGCCACCAGTGCAGTGGCTCTCAATGATATTTCTGGAACATAAGGTATGTGTATGTGTATTTTCTAGAGGCATCTGTCTGGCAATTCTTGAAGGCCTCCAGTAACTGGGGTTGATCTTGTACCCCTCTTCAGTTTGTCACTTTTGGCACTGCACTTCACCTCTTTTCGCCTCTTTCACCTCTACACTTTTGGCACTGCATTTCACCTCTCTCGCCCCTTTTGCGCCTATTATAGCCTCTCTCTGAGGCCTGTTTTTCACCCATCTCTCTTGTCCTTCCGCATTTCTTTCCCCTTCCCGCCGTTGCGTCCCTTTCAGGCCCGCCCCCTCCCCTGCCATTCGCTCCTACCACCCGCCTCCCAGCAGCTGCTCCCCCCCACCTCTCCTTCATAATGGCGGCTGCTGCACGGTGAGGAGAGTGACCCTTGACCCTGTCCACAGGTAGGTCGCTCCCCACGCGGCACAGCTTCACCAATTGGTGCCCGTGCTCTCACCCTTCTGGTCCCGCGAGTTCGCGCCAGCCCTTGATCTGCTTCTCCCCTCCCGCCTGCCAGCTTTTCTCTTCATTTTGTCACTTTTGGCACTGCACTTCACTTCTTTTTGCCTCTTTCACCTTTACACTTTTGGCACTGCATTTCACCTCTTTCACCCCTTTTGTGCCTATTTAGCCTCTCTCTGCCGCCTGTTTTTCACCCATCTCTCTTGTCCTATCACATTTCTTTCCCCTTCCTGCCGCTGCGTCCGTTGCGGCCTGCCCCCCTCGCCTGCCATTTGCTCCCCCCGCCCGCCTCCCAGCAGTTCCTCCGTCTCACCTCTCCTTCTTAATGGTGGCCGCTATGCGGCTGCGCCACTGGCGCACCAAAGGCGGGCCTAAGGCAAGCCTGTCTGCGTCCGTCCACACCTGGACCACGCCCAACGCTAGACCCACTGGCCCCGAAGCAAGCCACGACTCCCGCTGCCACCACGACGCCAGCACCTACATGCACTCAACGCCGGCCAATCATATACCTGCTTCCTGACCACCCCAAAGCGCACCCAAGGTCCCTTCTCCTGCCAGAGCTGCAGCTTCACCAGCCTCCAGACCGCCACCTCACCCACTGGGGTACGACGCAACCACCTCAGATCCATACTACTCAACACCCGTCCCACCCGCAAGTACACCATCAAACTCTGGGACCTACTCGACTCTTCCTCCCTGGACGTCCCCTTCCTGACGGAGACCTGGATGAACCCCACCTCGGCACCTGACATCGCCATAGCCATCCCAGGCGGGTACAAGATCATCCGCAGAGAACGCAACAACTGAGTCAGAGGAGGAATCGCCTTCGTCCACAGGAACACCCTCAGAATCTCGACCAGCACCGACGACACCCTCAGCACCACTGAACACATGCACTTCCAGATCCACATCCACCCCAACACCACCCTCAGAGGAACCCTCATCTACAGACCCACTGGAAATCAGCCACAGCACAACGACTCCATTACCGACTTCATCAGCACCCACTCCCTCACATCCACAGACTACATCCTCCTCGGAGACCTGAACTTCCACCGTGAGAACACCAACAACAGCAACTCCACCACCCTGCGCGACAACCTCACCAACCTCTGTCTCAAACAGCTCGTCACGACTCCCACCCGCGCTGCAAGACACATCTTCTCTGCCAGCAACCACGTCACCTTCAGCCACACCACCGAACACCACTGGACCGACCATCGCTGCATCCACTTCACCTACGAGAAACCCACTACGCACCACCACATACAACTGGCCCCCCGCTGCAGCTGGAGCAAAATCACAGAGGACCAGCTTATCACCATCCTCGCCCGAAACCCACCAACTGACACCGCCGACACAGCCGCCCATAACCTCAGGCAATGGATTGACGACTGCGCCAACACTCTTGCCCCGATCAAGAAACCCTCTAACAGACGCACCAACAAAAAAGCCCTCTGGTTCACCGCCGACCTCCAGGCATCCAAGCAGACCTGCCGAAGGCTCGAGAAAACGTGGCACCGCGAACAGATGCTGGACAGCAATGCAGCCCACAAGAGCGCCATCCGCAGACACCACCAACTAATCCGTACCACCAAAAGGACCTCCTTTAATGAACGCATCGACAACAACACACACAACAGAAAAGAGCTCTTCAACATTGTAAAGGCACTCTCCAACCCCAGCTCCAACTCCAATGACATCCTGCCATCACAAGACCTTTGCGACTCCCTAGCCACCTTCTTCCACTGCAAGATCACAGACATCCACGACAGCTTCAACAACAAGGCCCCTCGACAGCCACCGACGCCTCAGACCAACTGCCCCCCAGCCACACTGACCCCCTGCTCTCATGGACCCACGTCAACGATGACGACACCATCAAAATCATGTAAACCATCCACTCCGGCTCTCCGTCAGACCCATGCCCACACCACATCTTCAACAAAGCAGGCTCCACCATCACACCCCATCTCCGCACGATCATCAACAACTCCTTCAAGACCGCCACCTTCCCGGAGAGCTGGAAGCACGCCGAGATCAACGCCTTACTCAAGAAACCCAAGGCGGACCCAAAGGACTTTAAGATCTTTCGGCCCATCTCCCTACTCCCGTTCCTGGCGAAAGTCATCTATAAGATTGTTAACAAGCAATGACCTCCTTCCTCGAAGAAAACAACACCCTGGACCCATCCCAATCCGGATCCCGCAGCAACCACAGCACAGAAACAGCCCTCGTTGCCGCCACCGATGACATCAGGACCCTGTAGGACAACGGAGAAACCGCGGCCCTCATCCTCCTGGACCTTTCGGCCGCCTTTGACACCATCACTACACCCTTCACAAACGCCATCACAACACAGGGATCCACGATGAAGCTCTGGACTGGACCTCCTTCTTCCTAACAGGCAGTACCCAGAGTGTCCGCCTCCGTCCATTCCAATCTAAAGACACCAAGATCATCTGCGGCGTACCCAAGGATCGTCCCTCAACCCGACACTCTCCAACGTCTACATGGCACCACTCGCCAAAATCGTCCAACCTCACGAACTCAACGTCATCTCATACACCGACGACACACAGCTGATCCTATCCCTCACCAAAGCCCCCACCACCGCCAAAACCAACCTCCACAAAGGAATGAAAGCCATCGCTGAATGGATAAAGAACAGCTGCCTGAAACTGAACTCAGACAAGAAGGAGGTCCTCATCCTCAGCTCCACCCCCTCCTCCTGGGAGGACTCCTGGTGGCCGGCCGTGCTGGGAGCTGCACCGACACTGACCGACCATGCACGCAATTTGGGGTTGATCACAGTCAATGAACCAACAAGTCAACGCCGTCTCCTCCTCCTGCTTCAACACCCTCTGCATGCTCTACAGACAAATCCCTAACGAAACCAGAAGGACGGTTACAGAGGCCCTCGTCAGCAGCAGACTGGACTACGGCAACGTCCTCTGCGCGGGAACCTCTGCCAAACTCCAGAAACGATTACAACGCATAAAGAACCCCTCTGAATGCCTCATCCGCGACATCCCCCGCCACAGCCACATCACATACCACCTGAGAGACCTGCATTGGCTCCCCGTCAACAAGAGGATCACCTTCAAGCTCCTCACCCACTCTCACAAAGCACTCCACAAAACCGGACCAGCATATCTCAACGAGCGACTCACTTTCTACACCCCGAACCACCAGCTGCGCTCTGCTCACCTCGCCACGGTCCCCTGCATCCGACGAGCGACCGGCGACCGCCGGCAACAGATCCTTCTCCTACCTCGCCCCCAAGACATGGAACCCCCTCCCCATCCACCTGTGGCAGACCCAGGACCTGCTGACCTTCAGGAGACTCCTCAAGACCTTGCTGTTCGAGCAGTAGCAGCACTCCCCCCCCCCCCCCCCCCCAGCGCCTTGAGACCCTCAAGGGTGAGTAGTGCGCTCTACAAATGCATTGATTGAATGATTGTGGGTTTGCAGAGGGTGTATATCAAGTCTCTGATATTGGGGAGGTCAGCTCCCTCCCATTTGCCAACTTCCATGTAATTGCCATTCATCTCGCCATACCATGCAATTGGCCTTACAGGTAGTACACCTCAGAATCCGAGATCGCCAGCCCCCCTTCTGTTGTCTGTAATTGGAGTTTGCCAGTGCATCCTTAGGTCCTCCAGTATCTCAGACTAAGTCTAGCAATGGGCTCTCTAATTCCTGGAAGATCACCCAAGGGATCATTATTGGTAGTAAAGTTATAGAGTAGTTGAGGCATGGTCACCATCTTTGTTATGGCTATTCTTTCTGTGGAGGATGGAGCAGTGTCCTCAAAAATGTCAATGAGCCTCTCAATGCACCAATCCATGCCTGATATTCCTGTTTATACAGCTTTATACTGTCAAATGGTGAACAATGAATGGCTCCCACCTCAGTAGTCTGCTTATTTCTGTTTGTAGAGAGTTTAACAGGAATATGCTAGATTTACTTCTATTCACTTTGAGGACGGCCTGTCAGCCGAACTACCCCAGGCTTGCTACTGCTTGGTCAATGTCATCATTTGTATCATGTAGAAAAAGCTTATCCTCTGCGTACAGTGAGATGTTAAGGATTCTGCCCTAGGGTGTTACACCAGTGTGGTGTCCCTGTCACAGTAGGTTTACAAGTGGATCAAAGACTAGCAGAGACAAGCCTGTTTACTTATCCTACGGTGGCCAGAAACAATTTGTCTTTAATGAACTCCTACTGAGTGATCTGTATATAGCAGCTGGACCCATTTAAGGAGCACAGTCCCTAGTCCCATATTTCTTATTGAGGAAAACGGTAATCTCTATCTCAGGGTATCAAATGCTTTTTAGCTATATATAATACTACTAAATATTGTGGCAGGTCAATTTATTTTCTCATTATCTGTAGCAGCTGCCTAATGTTCATGTATGTGTTGTGACCAGGAATTAACCGCATCCTGGTCAGCTGGTTTATACATGGCATTAATGGGAGGAGTCAGTTGCCCAGAACCATACTCAGAACTTTGTAGTTGGTATTAAGTATTGAGAGGGGCCTATATGATGTCATGTTAGTAGTAGCTCTTCTGCGTTTGGATACTAGCAAAGTGTTCTTTGTTGTGAATGGAAAGGGTATTCTTGGAGACAGTCTTGTACAGGTAATCAAGGAGAGATACCACCTGTTCCAGGTATGTAACATAGCATTCAATGAGGCGCTCATTGGTTCCCAACATCTTATGTAATAGACGTTATTACTTCATCAAGCAATTACTAAGAGAAGCAGGCATCTCTCTAAATTTATGCATTTTATATAGCTATACAGGTGAAATATTTTGTTACATGGAAGTTACAGATGGATTAAGATTGACAATACAACTATAAGTTAGTACAAAGGTTGAAAACATAAGGTAAATCATTACATAAAACAGAATGTACAAAAGCCGTAAAAAGTTTGAGGTTGTATACAAAGTTTACGAAGGTATATATGGCTGCAAAAAGGGTGAGGAAGAATATACAACCGTAAAAAGGTTTATATGGCTGCAAAAAGGGTGAGGAAGAATATAAAACCGTAAAAAGGTTGAGGTAGTATAATGGCCTGAGCCAAGAGTTGATTACAATGTATTTGCTAAAGTACTGTTGGAAGAGAAGGTCTTTCAGGTCTGTTTTGAAAGTCGTCAGCGAGGTAGTTGTGTACAGATTTGGAGGCAGTAAATTCTAGATTCTGGTTGCGCTTCCTGAGAAGGAAACAGCTTGTGGTTTCATCATAAATGATGTATCACACTAAAAGGAACTTAGGAAAACCCAAATGAAATAATCGTTTCGATAGAATATAAAAGGTAAATACACATTTTATCATTCAAAAAAGGAAATCTCATTACAGGATCCAGTTGAGGCCAAGTTAAAATGTAATAGCCTTTCCACTAATGCTGCTTTTACCTATTTATTAAAAAGCAGCACCTGCTACTATGGAGGCCAGAATAAGATGGGGAATCTACTTACCAACTACTTGAATATTAGAAAAGAACACTAAAAAACGATTCTTTAATTAATAGCACTGGAGATGTAATTCTTAGGGATATAGATATTCCAAATAAATTTCTTTAGTATTATAAACATTTATGTACCCCAGACAAAAATCCCTCTCCATCAGACAGATCTACTTTCTTCCAAAATATTGACTCTCCACAAGCTCCTAATGTTGATTTTAAATCTTTAGGGAGGGATATCACTTTAACTGACATCATTAATGATGTAGTGCTTATAAAAAAAACAAAAAGGAAAAACCCCTGGACTAGACGGTTCTCCTCGTTGAATTCTATCTCACTTTTGAGAAGATAAATGCTGTACAATTGTTCCCCCAGTTGGCACAATCTTTAGCACCCTCTGTAAGTCCCTAATAAATCGTACCCCAGTACCCAGGGCCTGAGGTACTAAAGAGGGTCCCTAGGGCTGCAGCACGAATTGTGCTACCATAAGGGAACCCTCACCAAGCACATGCAAGACCGTCATTGCAGGCTGCATGTCTTGGTGCAGACAAAAGAGAAAACATGACATATCACACATCTATGTGTGCCATGTCTCTAACACTGCGTGTACATTTTTGTAAGTTACCTCTAGAGCAGGGCCTAACAGCCCTTAGGCAGGGTGTTGAATATTACATGTGAGGGCATACCTGCATGACCAGATATAACCCTGTGCTGGTCAGTCCTATTACTGCCAGTACAAGTAGAAGAAGTAATTTCAGAACATGTGCTGGACACTGATGAAAACGAGTTCCCCAGCTACATGATGGCTTCACTGAAAATAGGGGTGTTTGGTATCAAACATCTTTAATTGGTAAACCAACTAATGCCAGTGGTGGATTTACTAATACGTTCACCCAGAGGTGCCCCCTGAAAATCTACCCGCCTCTGGTGTACTTGCTAAATGGTTTCTGCCAGCCTGCCACCTGAGAAACTGTTCTGACCTCCTAGGGTGAGAGCCTTTGCTCTTAGGAGGCCCACAACAAAATGTTGTCCGGAAACAGGTTGTAACACCCCCTCCCACAGGATGACCTGCTGATTAGGCTCCTTGGGCCGACAAGCTTCAAAGAAGCTG
Source organism: Lissotriton vulgaris (assembly GCF_964263255.1). Classification (NCBI taxonomy): domain Eukaryota; kingdom Metazoa; phylum Chordata; class Amphibia; order Caudata; family Salamandridae; genus Lissotriton; species Lissotriton vulgaris. The sequence continues at coordinate 426,899,791 of NC_141695.1, read as the reverse complement.
CCGTCTTTGGAATGTGAATCTCGTGTCCCTCACAGGAGGGGAAGCCACCTCGCCCTATCCAGAGCCACTTTGTCACCTGGACAGGAGTGAAAATGAGCTAGTCAGGTAGGCATGCCACCTCCAGGTTAGCAACACCCCTAAGGTGGGCTACTGTGAGGTAGACATGATTTCTCAGATGTAGTCTTTTTTGTGATGGCATTCTTAGGAATTCTGCAACAGGGTTATGCCCACTTCTAACAGGAAGTGATCAAAATAGGGGCGTTGTGACCCAAAGGGTCAGTAGCCCCTTGGCTACTACCCTACACTCCCCTAATGCCCCTACCCTAAATTCAGTACACAGGGGGAGCCGCTGGCACCAGAGAAGCAGATCCTGATGACCTAAGATGAGAGAGGACACCGAAGAGCCACAAAAGCCGAGAAGAGAGAAGAAGCAGCTGACCTGGTACCAACCCAGCTGGCCTGTCTGCATTCCATGTCAAAAACGGCACCAAAGTCGACTTGTCCTGCAGCTGTGACTCCAGAAACTTGGATGGACTGCCTGTCTTGGTAAAAGATTCAAGACCTCCAGTGAAAAGCGGACCTGTTCTGAAGAAAGTCCAAAAGCGAAGACTCGAGGCCTCCAGAACCAGCAAAATCCGACACCCAAATCCACCACTGCACCCATCACCTCCAGCCCGAGTTGAAATGGGCAACCAGTGCCAGCAAGGTTCTCCAGCCCTCCAGAGCTTGAGCTTCTGTACGCAGGCCCCGTCGACTGCGGCTGCTACCGTGAGAAAAAGCCAATGCCTAAAGACACATCCGCATGTGTCAGCACCGGGCCGTGGAGAAGAGGACCTCAGGTGTCCCTATAGCACCCAAGCCTTGCCCCGACTGTTGGTTCATCCAGACTGGCTTCCTAGCCAGAGCCTGCCGCCTCTTTTTACAGTGACCGAGCCCCATTGAAACATATTGGGCTCCTGATGCTGATTTTCACCCTGCACCCTGCCGCCCTTATGCCGCTGGAGGTGTAATGTTGGTGCTGCCTTAGACCTTGCCCACCACTCAACCTAACTACAGGAGATTGGCACGATAAGTCTATGTACTGTGCCTGTTTGCAGAATTTGTTCTTCCTTCGTTAGGATAACATTGCAGAACTCAGAAATTGTACTGTGTCTACTTTTTAATTTTAATTGAAGGTGTTTTTATTGGTATTTTCAGAAGAAAACATTACATGTGCTTAGAACTCACGGATATCAATAATACATAGTGGCGTAGATGTATAATAGTAGCACATATATCTGTGTCATCAAGCAGGAATATACAGCAATCGTTTATCTGTTGTTAGCTACACGTGAAGGCGATGCAAAGAAATAAAAAGAAGAAGAAACAACTTAAACTACCCTCCCCACCTCCACCCCCTCCCAGTCTGGCAGACTGAAGGCGTGTTAGTTCCTCACAATGCGTTGTATGGAGGGGTGTACTCTATTCTGTGGACTCTTAGGGAGTCCTAAGATCGCGTACACTGGGAGTCGAGGGATTTGTGTGTCAAATAGTTTATGGATTGTGTTCAAGATTGTGGTCCAGTAAGTGGTCAATGTTTGGCACCCCCACAATATATGTAGCAAAGTACCTTCTTGGTCAAATCCTCGCCAGCATGTTGGGCTCCTTGTGGGTTGAATCTGCTCAAACGTGCGGGGTTAAAATACCAATAAGTGGCAATCTTTATGGCAGTTTCTTTGCTAGCTACATTATACGCTGTATATCTGGCTCTGAAATATATCCCTTCCCAGTCTTTTGAAGTTAGGTCCACTCCCAACTCTCTATGCCATTTTTCTGGCTCGGTGATGGCTGTTTTGATGGGCCCTGTCTAAGCATATCGTAGAGGTCGGATATCAGTCCCTTATCAGATTGTCAGGTGAGGAGCCATTTCTCATATTTGGTAAGTCGCCGGCTCCCTTGTTTCTTCATGCCCGGCTGTAGGACCCAATGTCTTAACTGCAGGCATCCCAGCCTTTCAGAGTCTGGAATATTATAGTCCCTTTTAATTTGTGGGAATGGGATGATGCCAGACAAGTTAAATAAATGACCCACTGAGGTACAGGATGTGTCATGCCATGCTCCAAAAGTTTTTGCGTGCATGCCAGGTGTAAAGTCGCTATTACCCAAGAGAGGAGTTAAGGGGGAAGGAAATGTGGTTAGGGCTCTGACCGTAGCTACTCTGTCCCAAACCGACATAACCGATTTCGTAATAGGAGAACCGAGCAGTCCTTGTGGTCGCTGTGCCCTCTTCAGAAATGGGAACTTCCATAGTGACATTCCCGCAAGCGCCCTATCTTGGAAAAGCCAATGTTTCTCTGATTCGGGTCTAGACCATTCCACTAGATAATGTAGTTGAGACGCCCTGTAGTAGGTCAAGAGGTCGGGTATGCTCAGTCCCCCCTGTTCGGGGTGCATATACCCTAGTGTTTTGCACATCCGTGGCCTTGCATCTGCCCAAATGAAGTGTATATCACGTTGTAGGGTAGCCAATACCCCAGAAGGAGGACACCGTTAGGGTCTGAAAAAGAAAAAGGGCTTTTGGCAAGAGGGACATTTTGACTGCAGCCGTCCTCCCTAGCAATGAGAGATGATGTTTATTTCAGGCATTTAAATCTTTTTTGTCTCTGCGAAGCAGCCAATCGTAGTTGAGCTGGGTGGTCTGCTGTATTGTGGCTGCAAGGACGAGTCCCAGATAGGGTATGGAATCCACCACCTGTATGCCGTGCCCACTGAAGTTAGGTGTATTAGAGGCTTGTGCGGTTGGGTTTAGATTTAAAATCAGTGAATTGGTCACATTCATACGGAAGCCAGAGACGCGACCAAAGGAGTCTAGCTCCGATATAAAGGCAGGGCGTGAAGTCTGCTGTTCCGTCAGTGACGACATAACATCATCCGCATATAGACTAATGGGATGTGGCTCGCCTCGGAATGGTATCCCTTTGATAATGGGGTTGTCATGGACTCGTTGGGCTACCGGTTCAATGTACAGCACAAAGAGCATTGCGACAACCTGCCAAGTCCCTCTCTGAATCGTTAATGGTCGAGAGGTGAGGCCGTTGACTCTTATAGAGGCTGCTGGTTTGTCATAGCAGCACCCTACCCACTCACGAAATCTCTCTCCCAGCCCAAATTTAGACATGGTATGACTGTGTCTACTTTTTAAAGTGAAAATAATTTATATTTCAAAACGTGCTTACCTGAACAATTTTCCTCTGATGCCTAAACATATATAAAGGTACTTGGTATTTTTATTAATTACTGTCGATCTCCTTCTTGAGTCATGTTGTCATGTATTAATCATTGTGTGTATTTGCAAATCTCTTACACTCCTTTGTGTGAAGCCTAAGGCTGCTCAACCACACTACCCCCTAATTGAGCACTTTGAGATTACATAGCAAACCCCTGTCCACTCATAAGGGAACTACTGGACTCTATACATGGTATATCAACTTCTTGATATATCACATAAAAAGCCTGCTTCCTACACGTGTGTCTTCTTTAATGTCCTTGGTCATGCTTCTACACTAGATTATCCTTTGGCCACTATTAATTTGGACACCGAGAAAGCATTCAAGGAGATTAGATGGGACTTCATATTTGCAGCACTAAAATGGATTGGTACCCTACCAAAAAAATGTGTTGCTTAATTTCCTTGCTCTACACTGGCCCTAAAACTGCCATTTTTGTTAATGGTATCATATCTGACTATTTCCACTTATTTAGAGGAGTAGGTCAAGGTTGCCCCTTATCCCCTCTCTTATTCATCTTTACACTGGAACCTTTCCTGACCAAAATTCGATACGGTCCCAACATTTTCTCCCTTCAATTCAGTAAATGACACATTCAATTTTGTGTTTATGGAGACCACATTTTTTGCATTGCTCCAACCCATCTTCATCCATTCCATCCTTCATGGAACAGGTTTCAGCTTTGTCTCACTTGTCAGGTTCTAAGCTAAATACTGATAAATCGGAAATACTCCTTTTAAAAATCAACTGTAACAAATACCAATTCAATTCTGTTATTTCATGTGGCAGTCTTCTAAAATAAAGTATTTTGGATTGTGATTCACAAGTAACATTTAAGACACTATTAAATTACATTTTGATAGTATCACTAAAACTTTAAACTGCACAATTATCCGATGGAAGCCATTATTTTCCTCTAGGTGGGGTAGATTGGACTCGATTACACTTATGTTATCCTAGTGCTTAATTTGCAAAACAATAAGTGCCAGGGCTCTCATCAGGAGGCCACTGCAGCTTGCACCACACATTGCCCCTGCCATGCTGCCAGTGATAGTCATAGCACAACTTCTAAACATCACACTCCTACATGTGAGGCAATTCGGTATATTCTAGTCCCTCAAAGCTAAAAGAATGGCTTGGGAGTCAGGTAAGTCATTTTTAATGTATATTGAATTAATAATTGACTGCTGTTGTGGTCACCTCTAAATCAGCCAGACACCGCCACCTTGTTGCAGACTGTTACATGCGCCAATGTTAACAATTAAGTGCAGGTGCCGAGCACCGGAAACCACCGGCTCGAATTAAGCACTGTGTTATCCCCATTATTTTATGCACCATTTCAATGATCCAAACTCAAATTCATATTTTAATAAAATAGACTCTCCAAATTCTTATGGAAGGGAATGAAATCTCAGATAGCATTATCAACTTTGAGAAAAATCAAATCTGAAGGAGGCCTCAATTTCCCTAATTTCACACACTATCATTACACCTTTTCCTTAAAAAAAAAAAAAAAAATCCTCAAAAAATTGAGAAGGGGTTTAAAAATTGGAGGTTTAGCCCTTCCAGACCTACTATCATACTGTCATGCATTTCATTTTAAAAACTTTAGGCTACTTGCGAATACGTTAGACGCATCATCACAGGGCCGCTTGTTTCAGGCTTTATTATATGATTTACCTTATGACCATGATTACTTTTTATTCAAGTTCGGAGACCAGAATTTTTTTTTTAAAATTCGGCTTAAGATACTTCAGACTGCACTTAAAAACTGGGGGTTTATCCGGAAGGTGTTTAATATTCCTTATTACCATACACACACTCCAACCTGGGATTCCCCGGGTACGCCCCTATGTCTCCAAGATCAGCTTTCACAACCCTTGAAAATAGCTGGACTACAAAAGTGGGGAGATCTATGGGGAGATTCAGTCCTTATGGATTGGAACTCTTTAACACAACTCACAAACGGACACCTGACTAGGTTCAAATATTATCAATTATCAGCTTGGTGGTCAAGTCAGAATCTGCAGCGGGAAAAAGACCCAGCTATTCTTGATGCAGTTTGTAGAGGGGGGGAAATGGATAAAAGAAGTATCGTTCTGGTATAAGTTGATAATCAAGGATGAGGAGAACAATCTATACTTGGAGGTGATAAAATTATGGGAAAATAGTATAGCTGAACTTCCCGAAGAAGTTAGCAATATATGGCTAGATTCCTTTTCCCTTTCCCAGAGGTTAATTAAACCAGCCAATTTAAGACGTAACCATCTATTCACAGCTTATAGAGTATATTGGACCCCGGCCAAATTGCACAAGATAACACAAAATAACTATTACTGTCCCCGATGTAACCACAGTGCAGCTGACGATATCCATATTTTTTTGGACTGTCCAGCAATTCAGGATTACTGGAGAGCGATTATTGATTTTTTAGGTGAGGTATTGTCAACAACTATTATATGTTCACCTAGATTTGTTTTCTTTGGTTTATTGAAAGACTATAACATTAATAGTTTTGATACTCAGTTTATTTTCTATGTAGTAGTCATTGCTAGGAGACAAATTTGCATGGAGTGGAAGTCAACAGTTCCCCCCAGATTTGCAGTATGTTTAAAATATATAATGGAAGTATGCAAGATGGACATGGTTGGACGTAATGAGAATACTGAGAATATCTGGTCTAAACTGGTGGTCTGGTTAAACAAGTAAATGGTCCGATGATTATGCCAGAGGTTGTGTCGGCCCTGTCCTCCCCCTGGTTTAGGGCTCCCAACATAGGCTGGGGGGAGTAGGATAAGGAAAACAACCTACCTCTGGGACATCCCTGTTTGCTATGATACCGTCTCCAGGGCGAACTCGAAAATATCAGTATAAGAGGCAACAGCGAGACCCATCTAGAGCATACGAATTTTGGTGGCATATATGAGGACAAAAAAAAAAAATCCTCATAGGCTTGCTCCCTCCTACTCCTCCCATACTCCATTATGGCTTCTGCTGGAAGAATGCCTTATAGCACCTTTTAATTTTCAAGAAATATTGTCATTTACAACTTGGATTACTCGATTGCACACACCTGTCATCCCCCACTCACACCATATTCTGCCCTTCCTACATTATTTTACTCACACATCTGTTCCCAATCTTCTTTAACAATCTATCTGGCACAATCATAGCATCCAAATAAATAACCATTCCATCTATTGGAAATCTTGAAGTGGTGAATGACATTTTTGCTAATGGTAAAATTCTATCCTTGTCAGAACTTAGAAATATTTTCTCCCTACCCTTGTTTAAGAAACAATATAAGCCTTCATAAACCTTTCAATACATCTCAAGTCTAATATCTCTCAACAACCTTCTTACCCCACAGATTAAGTCTCACTACTTCCTTTACTAACTACTAATCTCAAAGCATCCTCAATCTATGAGTTATGTATCAATGGTCTGCTAGAGGTCTTGAACCTTAGTGGTTCACATAAAGTTAGTTGGATTCATAATATTAAAAAGCTTCTGAGTGAGGTTGGCTTCCCAACTGGATGGGAGCGTGGGACTTCTGTACCCAAGTCTGAACTTAAGCGAGTCTATTGGAACTGGGTGGATGAGCAAGATCTAAGGGACCCTAACCAGGGTAGGCTGACTGAGGAGTTTAAACAGCATAAAATTGAGCCTCGTTGGGAGCCCTACCTGGATTTTATTGCAAAACCAAGGGATAGATCTCTGTTCATCCAGTTCAGGTTGGGAAACTTACCTCTGCATGATTACACCTGCAAATGGAAGCCCCCGTATCAAACCCCATCTGAGTGCCCTACCTGTAAAGGTGTTAACGAAACCATTGCCCATGTCTTTTTTGTGTGCCCGGCATATGCAAAGCCTAGGCAGAGATGGCTAAAACCCACATGTCTATTGCTCGGCACCAGGAGCCATTCCGTAGCCCTGAGAATTCTTAAAACGGACACCAGCACACGCCTAGTCTGTGGGGTTGCTAAATTCCTGAGCTGGGCCTGGGTAATAAGAGCAAAAACATTGTGATGTATCACTTTTTAACTTAAAATTTTTAACTTTTATTCTTACAAAGCTTTCACTATTTAATACGCCTCTTAATCTATTTATTGTATCATGGATGTTTTTCTATTGTCATTAACTTTGTAAATCGCAGTAATCTATGAATTATGGTTCCTTGTTTTTATCTTGTGTATGTGCTTTTATGATATCATATGTGTATCGAAATAAAGCTTTGATGTATCAATGGGGTGACCCGATAGACCACTGGACTCGGGTAAATGGTGGTACAAAAAAGATAGTCACAGTGAAAAATATTCACAATGCATCAACAACTAAAACATGGTCTATGAAATATGACAACACCGGATAGCTCATACAATAAATGATTGTGATGTAATAAATATCACATGGATTGTCAGTAGATCAAAGTCCATAAATATAGAATATATATCACATTTGGCCTTTAATAAAACCAGGTGCATATAATGTGAAGTGATGGGTGCGCAGTTGGGATCAGTGCAAATGGTGTGCAGAGGGAAGGTTGTGCATATATATATACATCAACAATCAGTGGTGACAACCTATCCTGCCAGATTTCTGGCAAACACAAAAATGCAAAATCATAAACGAAAGATGCAGATATAAATTCTCTGTCATCCAGGTTTGATATACACGAAAGGACAATGTCGACGTTACGACCCCTAGGGGGACCAGCAGATTTAACGTCTTGGAAGTGGGTTCTTCATCAGGACTACGAGGGAGAAGGGCACCGGTGACAGCAAGAAATCTTCGAGCAGGGATGTGATGATGTGGGCCTTAGAGGCTCTCACAGTTGGCATAATAGTTTGTGTTGCGTAAGCCAAGGTTTCGCAGTAACCTATGGTCATAAGTAGTGGATGAATCCGTAATAATGGAGCAAAGGTTCATAAGTAACCTATAGCTTGAGGCAGCGTCAAGACTTGTGACAGCTTTCGTGTATATCAAACCTGGATGACAGAGAATTTATATCTGTATCTTTCGTTTATGATTTCACATTTTTGTGTTTGCCAGTAATCTGGCAGGATAGGTTGTCACCACTGATTGTTGATGTATATATATGCACCACCTTCCCACTACACACCACTTGCACTTATCCCAACTGCGCACTCATAACTTCCCATTGCATGAACCTGGTTTTATTAAATGCCAAATGTGATATATATTCTATCTTTATAGCCTTTGATCTACTGGTAATCCATGTGATATTTATTAAATCACAATCATTTATTGTATGAGCTATCTGGTGTTGTCATATTTCATAGACCATGTTTTGGTTGTTGATGCATTGTTAATATTTTCCACTGTGACTATCTCTTTTGTACCTCCACAATCTATGAAGCAATAATTCCCTCTACTGTTAGATATAAGTCAATAGTTGAAGGAACATGCGAGGCTGATTTACTGGAATGCTGGCCTATTGGTTTATGGGACAAAATTAGGACTAAGATTCATAAATCTACCAGAGCAGTTAACCCCTTAAGTGCTGCTGACGGCCAATGGTCGTCAGCAGAGCTACCTCCCCAGTGCTGCGCACGACCATTGAACGTCCATTCAGCACTAGTTCTAATGGACAGCGCAGCACTGGGGAGAAATGTTTACCCGCAGCTAAGGTGTTAATACTTTACAATCCTTTTTTTTTCATTTACCATTGTTTATTGCCCACTCCTGCTAACCTACACTGATTCTCTTCAGACTCAAGCCCATCTTGTTGGTCTTGCAGTTACTCGTACGCGGATTTAAAACACGTGCTCTTTGACTGCCCTAATATCCATCTGTTTTGGAGAAGAGTTTGGAATCAAAGGAATACGATTTTTTAAATCAACATTCCATTTTGTTTGTTTTCCTAGGTAGCGTTGCTCCAGCTTGGTCTGAGTTCACTCAAGGTTATAAACTGATAGACCTACTATTAACTGTTCACAAGGGGGGTGGGAGCACACTGCTTGTTGTCCCAGCACAGTTCTCCCCATTGCGTCCTGGGAAATGCAGAACGCTTACTTTCAAACCTGCTGTAATTCTTCACCAAAGTTAGTACAGGCAGTGCTGTTATCTAGACACATGTTTCTGGATTTAGCCCTTCGTCGGTAGAGAGCAAAAGTAATGTAGAGCAGAGAAAAGTCACCTACTATTAACTGTTGCCTTCCATGATATTACTTCTAACTGGAAAAACGTGCACGCTGTCACTTTTCAATCTTGGTCCTTTTCAATCTTGGTCGTACTCTTCATGTTTCAATCATAAACTTGATACTGTGTTACACCTATACCACGAGATTCACTATGACTTCCAATTACTACGTTTTTTATCTAAATCTAGTTTACTCGCTAGTAGGACTATATTAACTCATGATAAGACCCAGAAACCTGCTTAGGTTAATTACCCATTACCTTTCTGTGTTTTAATTACATGCTTATTATACTAAAGTTAGAACCAGGAAATGTCTACACGCTTTTAAGCTAAATCATTCATTATATGATTTTTCATCCAGTTAATATGTATGCATTGCTTTTTCCCTCCTTCCCTTTCCCTCTCTCATATTTCAGCCATCAAAATAGTAATTGTTAATATTTCTTCATTTTATCATATCTGTAAACAGTGTCCCCACTATAGTATTGTCCCCCTTCATCTTTTGCTGTTTACCTATTTTAAATCAGATCAAACTTAAAACATTTTTTTTAAGAAGTTGGAGGCGTGGTTAAGTGGAGCCTCAGAGGAATGACATAGGCCAGGGGTTGGAGCTCCCGTCTGGTATGGGCACTGGGCAGCTAGATTCACACTCTGCCCATGACGGCCAGTCAGAAGCTGACTAAGGAAGAGGTAGGTAAGTGTATAAGGTGGCACAATGTGTTCATTAATGTGGCCAAAGAAAAGGGTTAACGGGGGAGGAGACAGAGGCGTGCTAGGAAGGGAAGAGAAACCTAAGACTATCAAGTCTACGAGGTCAGGAGGGAAGGAAGCTACACCCAGAGTTTGACAGGGCGAGGAATGTAACAGGCGGGAAGCTATTTGTGAACGTTGATTCAACTGGTACTACACCCCGGCAGGCAATGGAGAGAAAATAATTTTAAAAAGAGGAAGGCAGACCCCAGAGAAGACCCCACCGCACCGGACGGAAACTCTGAAACTGATTGCTTCAAGATGAGAGATTCGTAACCAGGGAGGAAACTGCTGACATGGGCGAATTTAGGAGGAAGTTTCTGCATTGAAACTGAGATAGCAGCAATGAAAGGACTCGCATGCCAGATGGCAGGGAGAAAACGCAGAGACCTTTAAACGAAGCAGCGGTGAAGTGCGTGTTCAAGTATGTAAGAAAATGTTTGCCAACAATAGACATTTTCCTGTTCTCTGCTGTTATATGTTTAAGGTTTATTGGCTGTAAAGGAAAGGAGAAAACACTGAGCTTAGAGTTGTAGGTCAACCTGTTGACGGGCGGTGTTTTGTGTTTGGTAAAGGAGGAAGGCAGTGTTTGGATCATCGTTTTAAGTTGGGGTGGAAAAGTGGATTTACGATTGGGGAGTCTCGTTTGTCGGCTTTGGGTGTTGACGTTCTAATAATTGGTAAGAGGCTGCAGTGTTTATCTTATAATTTAGCAATGATGCTGTGAACATAGTCAGTTGATGGCAATGTAGCAAATAGGGTCTCTGTGCCTTTATCGACTTGGGTACACTGCGGGACGACGTTCCACAGCTGAGGTGCTTTAAAGTAAGACGAAAGGACGACCTTTTAAAAAGTAAAAAGGTCAAATCAATTTCACTGATTTAAGCACTTTCTTAAGAGCAGCAAAACGAAATCGAACGAACGACAGAGGGTGGCAGGAGATAGACTCGGGATAGAAAGACAGACAACAGGAGAGTAAGGGGACTGAAAAAGACAGACCCGGTATGAACGGGAAAACCAGAAATCGGTCAGCCGCATCGATCACCCTGGAGCTCTACTCGCCCCCGAACCCTTGACCTCCCTTCCCACCACAGCAGGACGGCACGTGCCACTGCCAACACGGCCAAACACAAGCTGTCATTGCCTGGCTCGTGACTAACTCCTCAGGTGATCCACACCAAGCAGGCTCAGTCCGCCCCAACCGGGCAAGCTGCACCCTCCCACTGGTGTAGAGAGGCCCAGACAGAAGCAAGTGTGGATTCCATAGCCAATCGGCACTTTGGAATTCTGTGCGAGGGACTAGGATTGGCTAAAGTCGTTCCAGTGCTCCAATCCGAGGTAACCTAACGCTATGGTATCACCGCCCACTCCCAGACGACTCGGAAGTGCTACAATTGCAGGCAAATGACATCGGTTTGAAGATCAACAACGGGCGGCGGGCAGGAGACCGAATGCCCGGACGGTCCAAGTAAGTAGCGGGCAGCTACTCGCATTCATGTAGCTCTCATGGAAAGCTGTCAAAACAAACCGTCCCAATGCAACGTGTCATGTTTCACTATGATATATTTAGAATGGCTTTGCTGTAAGGCATAGTACAGAAAGCACAGCGTAGAGTTGGCGGTGCAGGCGGTGTTGGGCAGAGGCGGGTGCCGTGCTGGGATCATTTTAAGTGGAGATGGGGAAGTGTCTTTTCTTGTGGTTAGTTTCGTTTGTCGTTGTTTGGGATAGTGTGTGTATTAATGTCTCAATACGTGCTGCACATTGTGGCCATTCCATCTGGGCTGGATTGAGGCACAGCGTTTTTACCTGATGCTATGTGCTTTTGAGGTGAAGTACCGGCAGTCTGTCGTCTTTGGTATTTTGCATTCGGGTTGTACAGTTAGTGGATGAAAGCGGCACTATGCCTTAAATTGTGGGGCATATTTGTGAATGACAGCAAACGAAGAGGAAGGTCCACAGTTCGTGGTGCTTTTAAGGCAGGACGTCCTGCGAATATATGAAAGAAGTACGTGTGAGAGACAGGCGTCAGAGAGTCGGGGAGAAAGAGACATGGTACTAAGGGACTGGGAGAACTCCAATAGACAGCAAAAGGAACAAGAGAACAACCAAATTGCGCAAGCACCCTCTTCAAAGTCCATTCTAAGAGAACATTACTGTAGGATAGTAGTATTTTTTCCAAGGTTATTACACCAACATCAACCAATGGTTCAATAGGAGTTTCAAAGTATGGATCCAAAACCAAATCTTGTGCTTCAAGTTCTTTATTGATCAAACATGTTAAAAGTTTCCCAGCTTTACACTGCCGACACGTGTTTCGCCCTCTCCAGGGCTTTTTCAAGGCTATCTTAGTTGGTCTATACTTGTCTGGCGTCGGAAAGGTCTATTGGGTGTCTTGATCACAGCGAGCTATTCCAGATGTGGGTTCCATCTATATTTCATGATATCCCCTCGTTGAGTATTGTAAGAATATGTGGACATTAGTGGAACTATGTCTTGGTAAGGTGGTGCGACTCGCTGGGTGGAGAATAGTCTTATCTTACTAGAGTAGAGATGCTTGAAGACCTTGATATGTCTTCTGTTCGTTTTCCTCGGCGTCGAGTCTCCACTGCAGTTGGTTGATGTTGGTGTAATAACCTTGGAAAAAATACTACTATCCTACAGTAATGTTCTCTTAGAATGGACTTTGAAGAGGGTGCTTGCGCAATTTGGTTGTTCTCTTGATTCTTGGTACTTGCATTAAGTTGCATTGCTCAAACACCCCTGGTGGTGGGTGTATTATCAAGTTCTCAGTGCACCTCTTTTGATACCTTACGTATAACGTACCCAGTGAGAATAACTTTAACATTAGGTGCGGACGTTTTCTCTGATGAGAAACACTACCACCAAGTTTGTTGTATAAGACAGCAAAAGGAAAATCGCCTTTAATGTGGTGGATAGAGTGCGGAGACTGAATGAACCCTAAATCAGTAAGAATCAGGAGGAGCAGAAAGTTTGCATTGTCGGGAAACTTGTGGGCTCCAATAGACTGTAGGAAACAGAATTGCAATCTGGAATGGTAAAAAGTACGTGTCGGATACAGATTTATTTTCTGGGCTATTAAGATTTTCCTGGCCAATGGCCAGTGGTCATTGGTTAGGCATGATCTTGTTCTTCAGGGATGATTATGTTTGCCAGTGTGGAACCATGGCCACATTGAGAGGATGCCATTTGTAATGTTTCTTCTCGTTATTGCAGGATTGCTGCTAGCTACCCTCCTCGTTGAAACGGTCAGCATTCAAGAAACACATCTCGGTTGACTTTCCTGGTGTTTTACTTAAACACCCGCCTATGTCGCAGGTGCCAATCTGCGATGCATGAATTCATGGGTGTTGCCGCTGAACAGGGAGCAGCGCAGTAAGAGACCACATCTGGTAAAAAGGCTATTGTTATCCGCTCTTGCAACACACGCTGAGTACAGTTGTTTAATGAATCAACTAAAAGCCTGCGGATTAACTTGGATATATGGGCATCAACGTGAACCCTCAGTTGGAATTTCACTGGAATATATTTTTTTAGGATCATATTTTTAGTAACATTTTAATGTTTCTTTACTTCTTTTTTCACAAAATTTGTAAATCTATCTCAACTGTTCTGTGTAGACACCCTCGATTTGCTTGTTTGCAAACTTGAAATACACATTTGTCATTTCTTCAGGGAAGCAGGAAGAAGCAAAAGATTTTCTAATTATCTAATATTCTTTAGACTGTACATTTAAGCAGATCGAATATATAGAGAAGGCACATGCGAGTTATCTGATACTGGAGACTCACTTCAGGTGTGAGTGGAGTGAACTGGAGCCCACATGGAACGCTCTTCGATTCTTGCCCGGCCATCGATGGAGAACTTGGAGGAGATCTTTGGTGAGGACTCTGGGGATGACCGGTCCCTGGAGGTGTATGATGAGATGGTGACTGCCCTGGCAGGCAGCATCTACTCTGAGCTGGAGAAGCTTATCTCCACCTATGGACAAGGGGCTGTGACAGGCCTCATGCCCTTGCTTGTGTCAGTGCTGGAGAGCACGGAGGCAGCTTGTACTCAAGCCCGGGAGAGAGAAGAACAGCTGGAACTTGTAGAGGAGGAGAAGCAGCAGCTTGTCTCCCAGTTTGAGCGGGAGCGGCAATTTCGCAAGCGCGTAGAGGAGGTAAGGCTCATCTTGTCACTTTTAACCAGTTTTATTGTTTTGATCTTACTTCTAGCTTTGTAACCCCTTCATAAACACAAAGGCACATTTAATTAATAGTGAAACAGTACAGTTCTCATCTTTAACGTAGCAATCTGTGCTTCATGAGGATTTATTAAATGCATCTGTATATTTTATTGTGAACAGTTAAACAACAATGATCATTTATTTTATAACTTTGCATGTATTATATTAATCTGACTACAATAATGTAGAATACTCTTAGAGAAGAAGGCCCTTTCCCCTATATTCCCGTCAAGATGTTCTCTTTGTATTCTACCGTTTGTATAGCACCTCAACCATGGCGAGGCCCAAAGTGGTTCCGTGTGGATGAGTTAGAGACTGCTTCATTTATTGTGCTCTTGGAAGAATGCTGGTTTATAGGGTTTCCTATGTGTGAAGTGCTGGATGAGCTTCTGAGGAGTGTCCGGTTTTGTTGTGATTTCTTTGGAATCAGTGGTTTGGAGAGGCCTGGCTTCTAATTATAGTTTTCCCATTGGATTAAATTAGTTGACCCTTGATAGACCTTTTTACCTCTCAGTGACCTTGTTACTTTGCACAATGTGGGTACAGGCAGAATCAGTCTAACTCCAGGAAGAAACAGTATTTAACAAAAACTGGACATTTACTAAGTAAGCTGACCGGTATAGAATGAAATATTCCTTTGAGATCCAATTAAACTGAATTGATGTTTGAACGTAGAAATTTTCCTATTACTTCTATGTTGAAAGTCTTCATTAAAATATTTTTGTCAAGTGTTCTGTATTTTGGTTTTAGGCATGCTGATAAAAACACAATCAGTGCTGACAAAATGAATAGTCCTACATTTGTCAGTGAAAAATACAAGTTCTTTACATGTATATCCAAATATATGTTGCCTGTCTGCAGCCATTAGTTAAAGTATTCTTCAAGATAGTTGCTTGTGACACTTTCCATATCCATTTTTAGGTCGAAGCCTACCAGACAGCGCAGCTGTCTAGTCTGCTGAAGACATCTTGGGACATTCAAAAAGCTTCTCAGGAAATGCATTCTGTCCATTGATTACCATTGGCTTTGTAAATCACATTTCCTTGCTTTCTGCGGGCTCTATTTTTGTTTTAGGCTGTTGAGCTTGAGCTTGTCTATTTCCTTGCCCAAATCTAGTTTACTGTATCCTTCAGAGAACTAATTTTATGTAAACAGGCCTTTAATTCATGTTCTTTTGTCAAATTTGCTTAATGTTTACTTTTCTTTCTGTCACTTAAAAGTGAACGTTTTTAAAAAAGCCAGAGGAATGCAGATTGCTCTCCCCTTGGATCCCGCTCGAGCCACCCCTACGCTTCTGTTTGAGTCTGCAACTTAACTCTTAAACAGGACTTCAGCGAGGAGGTGCACGTTTGTCGCTGTGTTAAACATACATTAATGTCGCGGTGCTTCTGTCCAAGCTTTGTTGGCTTTTGTTTAATGTTACGTTCTAGTCAATGTCTAATGATCTTTATGTTTACAGTCAGCGAGTCAAACTCTTTTAATAATAACACACACTGTCAAGCCAAAATGTGTAGCCCTTATAACTGTACTTAATGAGTAATATCCTCCTAATGTGCAACACGTGTAGTAGCACCATGCTAAAAAACCTACACAACACAGATTACTGCTTTCCGGAGCCTGTAAACGAACTACATTATTTACACTTGAGCCTTAAACATCCAGCCAATGTAAAAACAGTGTTTATTAAGTCTGGGCAAAGTTTGCGTAGTTTTACTCTGCGGAACTCCGCGGAGTGACAGAAAAACTGCGGCAGTGGCAGATTTTAAGTTGCGCTGCTCGTACTGATTTTTAGCTCCAGGAGTTTGTTTTGTAATGTAAAATCAGTACAAAGGGCACTAGGAGTCGAACAAGAGGGCGCTGCTGCTTTCTGCCACTTGAGCAGTCATTTACTTGAGCAGCTACTTCCTCCACGCTAATGACAGATTTCTAAACGCGAGCAGTCTCAACCACCCACAATGAGAAATTTTGTCAGGAGGTAGTCTAGTGCGTTATTTTTTTCTAGCAAGCGCTCGCCAACCTACCATAGGCAAGCCACTCAAGGAAAAACTAACTCTGCTCTGCGTCACTTCGTGGAGGTTTTCATAACTCCGCTCAGAGTGGGCAAAACTCTGCCAACTCCGCCAGCGGAGTGGAATTCTTCGCCCCCCCCCTTAGTGTTTGTACTATTTGGAGGATGCTTGTTTTTTCCACAATGAAATAGGTGAACCTGTTCCACTGAAACAACCACGGCCTACCTCCTGTGCAGAATTTGGCACTGCTGGCTTGTGGTGCGACTTCACTCTATGCCTCTTTACTCTGCACACCTCTACTCTGTCCCAATGCACTCCAGCCCACTCTACCATGAACCGTTTCACTCTTCTCCACTGACCTGTACTCCAGCCCAGTCTGGGCCACTGCTCAGATACTGTACTCTATCCTGCAAAACTCCACTTTACCCTGCACCACTTCACTCTATGCCACCCTACTCCACTGCACTCTACACCACTTCTCACTCTACAGCACTGCATGCTACGCTACTCTACACCTTTGCGCTCTACGTCACTGCACTCTACGCCACTCATCTACGCTGCACCACTGTACTGTACTCTGCATCACTTTACGACACTACACTCTGCTCTGCATTACTCAACTCTACACCACACTACTGCACTCTACTGCGCTACACTATGCATCACTCCATGCTTCTCTAATCTCCTCTACACCGCAGTACTCTATGCCACTTTACTCTACACCTCTGCATTCTACTCTGTACCACTCTGCTCTATTCCAATGCACTCGACTCACTCTACTATGCACCACTGCACTCTTTGCCACTTTACTATACTCCAGCCTAGGCCACACCTCTCAACTCTTCTCTGCACCCACCAACTCTTCTTTGCACCACTCAACTCTTCTCTGCACCACTCCACTCTGCACCATTTCACTCTACAATGCGCCACTTCACTGTACTGTGCACCACTCCACTGTGCACAACTCTACTCTAATCTGTATTAGTCGACGCCGCTACACTCTGCATTACTCAATCCAGTCTAATTTGTTCTGCACCCCTGTACTCTACAAAACTGCACTCTACTCTGCACCATTCCAGTGTTCCCTGCACTACTCCACTCCACTCAAACAATCTAAGTTACAACACTGCACTCTGCTCTGCATCACTCTACACCAGTGCACTCTACACCGCTCTACTCAAAACCAATACACTCTACGACACTGCCCTCTATGCCAATCTACTCTGCACCACTGTACTTATGCCACTTCTCTCTAGGCCACTCTGCGACACTACACCGTACCATACTCCACTATTTGATGCTCTACTCTATTCGGCTCTATTCTACTGTATGACACTCTACTCTACAATACTGTAATCCACTCGATGCCACCGGAAGTGACGTCACAACAGGAAGTGACGTCACATAAGGTGCGCTCCACCAGAGAGGCCAAAGAGTGAAGTCCAGCTGTTTGGCAGGGGGGACGGCGTCCACCCGGTAAAACAAGTGGGGGGACGCCTTCCACCCGCGTGGTACCCCGACTCGAGCCCTGCGTAACTTCTTCTATGCCACTCCACTCTAATCCACTATGCATAGGCAAGACCTATTGGCTTTGCTAATGCTTGTTTATAGTAAAGCATGCATGCTTCTAGTGCTCTTTCCAGGGGATGAAGACCTAACATACCAAACACTAATGAAGTTCCGAGAGAACTCTTCGCATTGTTAATAGAAAACTTCTTAAAACCAATCTTTTTACACAGTCTGGCTAGCTCCCCCTCTCTACATCTCTCAGTACCACCCAGCGCCAGGAAACCTATGGTGACAGAGCGCTATACAAGTCCCTCTTAAGATAAGATAATAACAAAAGTCATGGCTATCGGAGAGTTAAAACGCTTTTCACTGGGACTGACTGTTTCTACACTCCCCCTTAGCATTTCTCAGTCTGATTCTTTACTCCTGTTAGAATCATAAGTAATCCGTAAATAAACTGGTGGGTTTGTTCAGGATACCAGACACACTATTTCACAGACTGTTCAGTAGTGCCCATCTTTGTTAGTTTATGTAGCACAGCGCCTTGGTAACACCTTGATGTGTATGCCATCCAACCCCTAGTGGTACAGCGTGCTCTTGTAATTAAACTATCAAGCACTTGAAACTTCGAGCAGTGATGTAAAAGAGCAGGTGATCAGGAGTGTACTGTTATCCTATGTTTCTTATAGGAGTCAACATACCGCCTCAAAATCCTTGAAGAAGAATGCTAAAGTAACCATGCCCTTTCCTTGCTTACAATTTGTGTATTTAGGAGTGTAGCCGAGCAGATTTCTTGCAATTTCTGTTTGACACCATATATTCAACTACCAATGACCGCAAGAAGGTATCTGTGTATGCTACTCGATCATTCCTACCATCAAATGTATATTAAACTTTCACAATGCATAAAAACCGTAAAAATTCTGAAAGTTGCTTCTCTCTGTTAATATCACCTGGGGCAAAATTATTTATGTTTTGTAAATATCTTCCTTTTTAGAATTCCATGTAATTTTCATGTCAAAATATTTGAATGCTTACCTGTATAAAGTATACCTAAATAATTTTCAAAAGTACATTCACACTTGAAAACATTTTTTTCACCTTTGGCAAAGCCCTGTGCTCTATACTTCCACCAGTTTTGGGGGACATTCTCTTTCACTTTCCATACCGGTAAGGGATTTACATCAGCCCTTAACATGAAACACTCTCCAACCATATCCAGGTTGGAGTCTGCCTGCCAAAGCGTTGAGAATACCCACACTTATTTTTTAATCTATGTATTTATGTGTTTATCTGTGTGTTTAATTGCTACTTCTCAGCCAATTGGTGACCTCGAACCACACAAGGACTATAGGGAATTGGTGAACTGGAGACATTAGATACAGTAATGCTTCCCAAATATACTTTCCATATGATGTATTATAATAGTCTGAGTACAGGGTTCACACGGTTGTAAAAGTCCTGGAAGGTTCTAGGCCCCGGTGTAAAAAGCAGACCAGTCTTATGCGTCTAATCGATAGGACTTGGAGGAGGAAAGCAACACTATCCTGGAATGTTCACAATACTCCCTTTGGAGTAAATAAGCTCTAACCTAAATATTTACAAAGCAAAATAAGAGTTCACACTTGTAAATGGAGATATTTCAGCAGCTAAGTACAACTCACATATGCAAATGCTTTTCACTATAGGACTCTAGAATACTGTTGGTCTCATTCAGCATGCCTTGACACAGACCAGAGCTTTTGCCAGACTCCACTTGCGGTATTAGTCTCTTTGGGACAGTATAGACATTACAACTCTGTATTCCATTCTGCTTATTGCCAGATATCCAACTTGAAGTGGGATTTTAGTTGGTCACTGCTCCTTGTCCAGTAATGTGTACCTGATTGTGTGCAACACTCCGTCTCCTGTAGTGCTCCCACTTCAATGCCTTGGGCATTTTGCAACTTTTTACATAGGACATCTTCCTAGGTCTCCAGCACCAGAATGTAGTCACTGTCTGCTCTCATTAAGAGGTCCCAGGCAGAAAACTAACAATAACATTGCTTTGGCCATCCATGCTCTTCCTTAAAATGTTTTGGCATAAGTTGGATCAACATTGTAGCTTCTACATGCTTGTACTCAGAGCCTTATGCTTCTTGGGAAACCCAGCCCCTTATCCGGCATTTTGTGTCAGACTTGCATACTTCTTCTTTATCTTTTTTTGGTCTTTTATTTTTTTACAACGATTCCATTGAAGCTTTCTCTTTCTCCAAGTATTCAAGTCCACTGATGCAGTTGGACTGTTATGATGGAGATTACAAACCCTTCTCCACCTGTCCTGCTAAGTCGCACTGTTCGTTTTCGGTATGGTATTAGCAAAGACATTTAGATTTTACTACAATTATGTATGTGGATGCTATACATTTTTAGAGGCTTTCAGGCTCCTCTCTTCATCCATTGGTCTGTTATGGCATTCACATTTTTCTCCCGCCCACTACAGTATACAGAATTGGAGAGTTGGCCATTGCACTTCAACCATGGACTAGCTTCATTAGTGATGGTGTTATGCCCTTTCAGAAGGTGTACATCTACTTCCAAAGTTATTCCTTTCAATGCCAGGGTTACTATAGCAATGTGTGCTTCTTCAGACCAAAAACTATGTATGCTTTTATCCAATTTTTTAAATTTATTTTTGTTTTTAGATTGGACGAGGGCCCATACAATTCCTCAACAATAAAGTTTTGCAAAAACAAAGACAAAGTATTGATGGTTTAGACAAGCGCAAACGGACAATGCAGTTATAACATTTTTGTGGGTTTATACAGCACAAACAAACCCAAAGAGCCCTTCAGTGATCTTTACAAGTTAATGGAAGTGACGAAAGTAATTTGTTACTAGGTTATCACAATAACCAATATACAAGAGCAATATTATTTTTGGAACATCTAGTAGCTTGTTACAATATATGAACTAATATTTACTTATTTCTACAACGAGATGTTAGAGCAATGCAAGAGTGTGAAAAAGCCCCTCCAGGTTGCAAGCACTCAAGCCCATTGATAATCTTTGCCCAGTTTTTGTGGACTTTGGCAACTGATCATCTGTGTTGTATAATGAAGAATCGCATCACATGAATCATTACTCGCTTGTTCAAAAGGTAGCTCGGTACACATTTTCCTTTACATTTCAACTGTTATGATCTGCCACATTTTCTTACAATAGGCACAGCTGTAGATTGCGTCATCACCAATTTAAGAAATTGATCTTGCCATCTGGGACTGTGTCATGCTTTTGTTGATTTGACAGTTTTTCATTGACCTTCTGCTAAAAATACTAATACTACTAGTAAAATACAAAAGAAGTGGCAGCATCACATGTAAGACAAATAGAATATTAACAGAAGGCCACAGCACTCTTTGCTTTTAATTTCACAACTTGACTTAAACATGACATTGTGAGACACGCTTGTTTCGGGAGAAGAAAGTGAATTGCCTCACTGAAGGAAGACAAAGTGACTTTGTATACAAACCCCATGGCCTACCAACCCATGTATTCCATATACTCCCAGAAAGCACCAGTTGTTAGATCTAGATGCATATGAACCCATATCTACCTAATAACTCATGTAGCCTCTTTGATGCAGCTTACATGTTCACTTAAGCCATAAAGAGATTTTTGCGCGTTGACAAACTAAAATGATTTCCCAGCTAGTTCACATGGTGCCAGAGGGAGACCGAGGGTGAATTTATGTACTTATGCTCATTCATACAGTTTAGACCATGCCTGTTCTGCATTCGCTCCGCACAAGCTTTGGATGTATGCTACAGTACAAGGCAACTGTAAATACGTAGACCAAACCGAAGCTTATGTGTTTAGGACTCTTACACCACAGAGCATTTACAGGAAACTAAAACCAATGTTCTCGAGAGACATATAATCAGAGGGGTAGCTGCTCTTATGTTCACCTGGAACAAGAGAGCTAGAGATCTGGTTTGGCTACAAGTGACTGGTTGGAAAATGGGGCAAAGACTAATGTGAAGGAGTACATGAATTTACATGTTCAGGAGAGAGGATTTCAGAATGTGTAGAATGTTTAATAACACGTTAGTATCTTCATACAATTTTTTAATAGACACAGTAAAGAGAACTTGGGATGTGTGGAGAACTGTAGGATTTGTGTGTCACAAGAAATATACAAGTATCGTTGATATGGAAAGAGTTTATATGCTGCATCCTGCTAATGTTTGATCTAATTAAGAAAGTCAGTTTTTCCAAGAAGCACACAAATTTTCTGTACTACATTATATGCAAGTCACTGCACTGCCTGTGTGAAATAAGTTATTTATTTCAAAATAATTATCTTTATCTTGTTTTGCACCAGTAAATTAATTTATTCTACGGAATCTTTGTGTCTGAGGTGAAATGTAAACATGGAGCAGTGACACTTTGGATAAAGCAAAATAAAAGAACTGTATTGTACCGAAATTTCATTTTTTCGCACATGCCATTGCTAGACCCTATCTTAGGAAGCATGTTAAATTTTAATTTAAAAAAAAATCGAAATAAAAGATAATTTATCAAAATTGCGGACATCAAATAGGTTTTTGGGAGAAAACGAAACCTGGAAAGTTAATGAATTGCTACATGTCTGTCAAGCGGCAAGATTCTAGTTGCAGGTTTTATTTGAGCAGATCTCTGCATTCTGTATTTGCATTAGTTGATTGGATTAGCCAATTGGTCGCAGCAATTTGTGAAAAGAAAAAGCTCTGGATTGGATGCATGGATCAATCTAGCAACTTGTGAGTTTACTTTTTAGGTTTTGCCTGGCGAAAGCTGCGCTTTCTGCGCAGCTTTTTCGCGCAGGCGAAAACCTGATGAGAACAGTAGTGTGGCTTTGGTTCGGCCCTCGTCATTCATTGGCTGGCTCCGTAAACGGAGCCTTGCCATTGGACGAGGGGCCTGTCCGTCAATGCCGGACCAGACACGGGGGCGTTCCCGAGATTCTTTGGCTTTTGCCGACGTCACGGGACGCCGGGAACGCCCCCGTGTCTGGTCCGGCATTGCCGGCACTTCTGCGTCTCTCCTGCCCCGTGACTGGCCGGCCGGCCAATCCTAGCGCGGCCGGCCGGAAGTGCCCGCCCCCGCAGCCCGGGGGAAGAAGGAGAGCAAGACGGCAAGCAGTATGGCGGCGCCCGCGGGGTCCCGTGGCCTGGAGGGAACCCCGGGAGATGCGGAGGACGTTGCCGGTCTCCCATGCCGAAGAGGGAGACCGGAGAAGTGCCAGAGAGATTGTCGACGTTGCCGGTCTCCCATGCCGAAGAGGGAGACCGGAGAAGTGCCGCCGTCGCAAGGTGCAGGTGAGTCGATTTATTATTTTTTTTTTTTCCCTCCTCTCTTCCCCTGCCTTCCTGCCCCAACCTCTCTCCCCCTGTCTCCTACCTTCACGCGTCGTCGCTACGGGCCGCCGCTTAAGCGAGGTCGCTGCCGCCTTGTTACTAAAGAAACGCCTAAGTTGGCTGAGCCTGTGGTGCAGCAAGGAGCTCAGATGGTACTACGTGACTTCCTGTCCTGTCCACTTCTGCGGGTGCTAATGAGAGAGGTGCGTGCACTGCCCGTCTTTCAAAAGTGCGTGCTCAGGTTCACTTGCTGCCTGCCAAAAAAAAGTATTATGATTGCTACCTGGTCTTGCTTGACCCACGCCTGCTCGCGGTTCTACTCCTGCCTACTCTGTTCTTCCTGCTGCCTCCCAGGAAATTCGTGCTGCCTGCTCGGGTGCCTTGCTGCCTTCATAGCTATCTCTTCTAATTGATTGAAATATTTCGGTTGCCTTCTCTGTTAAACGTCACAAACTTCTCTCAGGTGTATCCAGGGATTCTTCTGGAATTGTTGCTGCCTGCTCTGGTTTCCAGTCTGCCTGTAAGGGTATCCTTGTTTGGACATTCGTGCTCTGCTACCCTTTGTGCCCGCTGTCTGCCATCTCTACTGCCCTCCCTGGTAGAGTGCCCTACTATCACAGCTCCCTGCTGTGGCACCCCCACTGCCTGCCCTGCTATTACTGTGGTCCCCCCTGTTACACCCCTTACATAATCAAGGACGCTGTCTTGGTCTATTGTCGCTGCTGCCTGCTCTGGTATACCTAACGGGACAACTTTGCTGCCTGCTATGAATCATACATAGCCTATGATACGCCCGCCCGTCCTTCTGACACCCCTCCTAGCTGTTCCGGTACTGGCTGCCTTTACTATGATGCCATCTGCCTGCCCCAGCATCCTCATGATGGTACTACGTGACTTCCTGTCCTGAAGGGCGCAAGACTCCAGTCCTGGATTTATATTTAACAGCGCAGTGCATTCTGCTACTTGTAGTTTTTGAGTCAAACAGAGCTAACGGGCTGAGCTGTCACATTACAAAGGGCTGCAGGAAGAAAGCCAAGACTGGTGACATCGACTGTATGCAATCTGGCGCATTGATGCGCCTGCTAGGGTTTCCCTGCTGCTGACTGCAAGGTTACCCCGTGGACTGTCCTGGCATCACCGAGGCCTGCTCAGGAGTCCCTGAAGTGCTGACTGTGCAGCCTGCCGCAAACCGCACCTGCCAGGCACCTCTTGAAAGAACAGTTCTGGAGGTAGCCCATGCTCAGGAAAGGTGGGGCGAAGCCCATGGCCGCCCCCTCCCCCCTCATTACAATGCACCAGCCCCACACGCTGCACCTGCGGATAACAGAGCACCTTACCTGCAAAGCCTGAAGTCCGTGCCAGGTCTTCCCGTGACTGCTGCTCCTCCCTGTGCCCTGTGGTTCCTGCACCTCCCGTGCCTGCTCCCTGTACCTCCTGTGATTTTTGCGCCTCTCTGTGCCTGGTCCTGGCGCCTCTGGGATCCCGAGGCTGCTACTTCACCTCCAGGCGCCTGGTCGCTGCACCCACTGAGGATGCTGCACGTCCTGTGCCCGCTCCTTGCACCCCTCGCGGTGGTTTCATCCACCCCTGCCTGCTCCCTGCACCCCGTGGCTGCTGCAGGTCCTTCCCGTCCTCCTCGTGCCTTCCCTGCTCGTGCTTGCTGCGCCCGTGCCTGCTGCTCCTCACTCCCCGGGTCGCCTTTGTTTACAGCGCTGCCTGCTGCAGGTTAACCTTTTTAAAACAGCCCTCTCTTAACAGTTTCATTTGTTTTCAGTGCACATCTGCTATGAACCCTAAAGCAACTCCAACTGGAAACTGTATTGGTGTAAGCAAATAAAATTAAATTAAAAGCTTTTTATCATCTCTCTCCACGCCTTCTTAGTTGTTAGGCCAATGAGTCATCAGCAATATTATTCCTGGTGCAAGATTCTGAAACAACCCATCAGTCATCTACCATAAGTAACCAATGAAATATCGTTAACACATATGGTCACGGGATGCAGAGTGAGGGGTGACACAGGGGTGACCAATGGAAAAATGCAAACATGAGCACTGTTAAATGCTCGTTGTTTGTCACAGTAATGGAATCATGCATTGGTTCTGGCTTAGGGCCACGCATTCTCTCCTTGAGTCCCTCCCGCCGCGCTCTCTCAATCACATGCACGGCCTGGGTGTATATTATATGAAGATGGAGAGAAATATGAGCTGACACGTTTTATAACGTACCATCATAGAGTTTCACCATTGTGAGCCACAATAAATGTTGCAGGGAGCTCTCCAACTTGCAGAGGTATCTGCCATTTTGCTTGGCTGCCAGGAGGAGATTTGGCAGCTGCACTTTTTTGGATTAGTGTTTTAGCCTCTGGCACCAAGGCTTACTCAGGTTTTCCTTCTTCCAGTCGACCTGGCCTGAGATGAGGACTTAAGCTGCATAGATCAAAAAGCAAGATTTCTTTTTAAAGTAAGAAGTATAAATATCCATCTATGTGGTATTTATGTAGTGTGAACCTAGCCGAAAGACAGCAGAACTTAGATGGGAACATTCAGTGACGTAGTAGTTCAGGCATTCTCAAATGAATTCTCTCCACTGTAAAGTAAGTTTTGGTGAGGTCGACAAATTTCCCTTTCAACAGTTGCACATACAGTGGCGTCATTAAACAAATGCCCCAGGTGCCCCCGGCCCAGGAGATTAGATGCGGACCACTGATTATGCTTTCAAGGCTGGTGACAATATCAAATAGTGCAATAAACCATTACTCATTGACAAAACACTTGGGGCCTGATTTACTAACATTGCACGTCATGGTTGCACCTTTTTATGCCCCATCAATGACGCAAAATGCTTGTAGATATTTACAAAGCTGCGCAAGGGGCAATTGGCGCTGCTGTACGTGGCTTTGTAAAATAAAAGTAACGCAATGCAGTGTCTTGCGTAGTACTGCGTCACATTTCATTCTGAGAGGCGTTCCGTGGGTGGAATACAGGCGTTCTCATGCATCCACTCATGGATTCCACGCAATCCTAGATTTAAAAGGTTTGTAAACCTGGAACTGCGTGAAATCTCTGTGCCGCCCAGAGGATGGTGTAACGAGAGAAAAAATGCTTTTCTCCTCGCTCGTTTCTCTTTCTATGTGCACCTCAAGCAATTGTTTTTCTCCTTATAACGCAGGCCTCAGTGTTGAGCTTTCATGTATCAACCTGTTGTATTGTGGGAGATGTAGTCTTGGCCAGTTTCAATTAAACAAACGGGACCAAGATACCGGTTAACAGGAAACGTACAGGGCATAACATTCATTAGTCATGAAGACAGCTTGTACCTCTAAAAATCCGGAAACCCTGCATGCGAATATGATGTTACGTTAAATGCACTTGAATCGCACAATCCCAACCTTTCAGGATCCGCGTGCCCTGTCCGGCTCGCCCATTCACTGGCGTGAATGCGGTTGTGTGTAGAAATGTGTCCCTCAGAGAGGCGGGCAGGCTGGGAGCAGACTGGTATGTGCATTGCTTGGTGGTGGGTTATAGTCAGGGAACAAATCCTAAAAAAATAAGTGGGGATACAGAGTGCAGAGTGCAGAGTGCAGAGTGCAGAGTGCAGAGTGCAGAGTGCAGAGTGCAGAGTGCAGAGTGCAGAGTGTCAAAAGCAATGCCAATAGCTCTAACTTTAACAAAGGCAAAACCATTGCATTGTAAATGCTTGTTTGTTTTGTGAGTATTAGATGGGTGTTGGTTCTGAATGCTATACACATTTAATTATACCAAAGAGTTGGGAATGGGCATGATGAGTGCTGTTTATTATTACATAAGGGTTGCCTTTTCAATTGTCTACAGATTGGATGGCCATGAAGACTGAAATGTTTACTATCCAGTCGAGATTTGCTTTGAAAACGTATGCCAAGCATTGAATGGGCTTAGACACTCCATTGCTTTATCCACCTTAATTGTGAATGTGATGGAGCTAAGAATGAAAGCTGTTATCCTATGCCTGCCCGTGTATGCCTTCTATGTGTTATGTGCATCATGCCTGTATACCTTCTGGTTTTTCTACATGGATCAAGAGACACAAAGGCACTTATGTGCATGGATGTCTGTTCTTGTGAGTGCATGGGTGTCTGTATGTTTGTTGATCTGTTTGCATGTGTATGCTGGTTTTTGATCAGTGGGCAAATTAGGGTGTTAAGTTGAAATCCAGGTATCATAACTTCTTTTAGAGACCCACAGGACAATTAGGAGTTACTGGGCACAACAATGAGAGTTGTGGCCTTTCCCTTCTGCTGTTCCAGGGCCTCAATTAATATGGGCCCTGAGTTGTTTGGCCAAGTATTACCCTTTCAGTGCTTGACTCCCAGTGGTAGCACGGGTCAAGCAGTCCAAGTCTCTACAAGGACTCAAGACTCAAAATATCCATAGTGAGACCTAATAATGTGATTGTCCAATACTTACTTTTGGTAAGAAAAGTAGTGTGTGTTTATACCGGCAAAGCACCCGTGCGCTGGTCTGGGCAGTGTATTTCCTGGGGGTTTTCTTCCTCCCTCTACGCCATGCTAAGTAATATCTCTCTTACAGATCTGTGGAGTTGACCCCACAGGTACTGCCCGTGTTAGCGGTGCTCATCCAAGTCTAGGTTGGACCTTGAAAGTTGATCTATTCTGGCACTAACCTGCAGAGCCCTTGCAATTCTTAACAGGGCTTGCAGCCCTGCTCCAGCCTTATCATCCACTGCCTTCAGAAGGCCTTCCAACATTGGTGTTTATTTCCCCATCCGTGTCCTCCTTCTCTCCTTCCCTTTTGCTTCTTCTCCACACCCAGGCCTGTTGCTTGTCTAGGTGCTTCTCCCCGCCCGTTCCATTTTGCACTCTTAACCATTGCTTCTCCTCCCCACCCTCTATGTTTCTTCCCCCCACGTGCCCACCTTCTCTCATCTAATTCTTCTCCTCGCCACCCTGCCCTCTGTATAGCTCCTGCCACTCCCCCCCCCTAACCCCCCCTACCACAGGCACTTCAATATAAAAATGCTTATGTCAGTTTGCTGGCACACAAATGTGTGGTGCGAGTGGCAACAAAATTACAAGACTACTGCTTATTTCTTTCAGTCATGCTGTACAGCATTAATGTTGTTGGGCATTAAGTCACACTTGATAAGTTGTTCATTTAACGCCTTCTTTTACACTTCATTGCTTCTGGAGTGTAATGGAGTGAAGTGAACTGTAGCCCAGATGTCTTCTTATCATGTGGGTGTGTTATAGTTTCACACGGCTTGAAGTGTGGCTTCTGGTCACATCAGCATTCTTCATCGGCTCTAATTTAGAGTCTGGTCATTTTCTTAGAATTTTGCATCTGTCTTCATTGTCTCAAAGCCACATGAAGATGGATCGTCTTTCTCCTGTGTTCTTTTTAATGCTGTATTTGTGATGTCTTCTGGAATGTCAGGTTTTTAGGTTTGTAGAAGGCAACCTTTTTTCTTTTTGTTTAGTTCTTCAAAAGTGTGCTTTTGTGTCCGCCCCTTTCAACCCATTGAAGTTCAGTGAAAGACCCACTATTCACTTTATAGCAAAACAAATTAATTGTTCTGGATGGCAACAGGCGGTTCCTCTAAAGATTTGGTTTAAAGACCAACCTTTTGGCGTCACTAGCCAGCAAACGTGGCTGCGGATAAAAATCAGTTAGCTGGTAGCTTCCCTACTCCTGCTGCCGGACCATTGAATAAATCCAAATTCATTAGGACCAGGGGCGTGGGCAAGACCTGTATGTTAGACTTAGCACTGAAAATGCAAGCCAGATCTACGGATTATGTTTTGTCAATTTCTGAAAGTTGGGTCCGCTATTACTCTAGTTGCAGATAGCAGTAAAGAGGATTTGAAAACTGCCTTTTTGCTTGATCGTCTGTGGACACACACTTCGATGAAATACATGCAGTTTGGACAGGAGGAAAAGTCGACATGTCTTTGCAAAGCAATAAGAGATGCAGGGAACGCATTCTGGGGCAATGATCCAGGTGGAACTTGACCTAGCATGGAAAGGGGATACCAGATGTGCTTAAGATACTGCATTGAGAAGAAGTGCATGAGTTGCATTGTGCAGCTGAAAGGGAAGTGGGAATCCGGGAGGATGACCATGGAAAAGCTGGCTTTGTGTAGAAATAATAAATCTATCCCAACCTTACCCCTACGTGACGCACAGCACAATTGGCTCTCAAGGGGATGCAGTTTTCCAGTGTTGCAAATAAGAGGACTTTTTGTGTGTGCAAAATTCATGGCACGGATTGCAATTAATTAATAAAAAAAAACACAAAAAACGACCTTACTACAGTTAGTTTTACCAGAAAAATACAGATTTATCGCGTTAAGGCATTTAGAGCTGCTCTTTGTGCATGTGTTATCCAAGAACTCCGGGGGATGCAGACACTTTGTGTTTGCATTGTTTATTATAATTATTAAAAATGGCTGCAAATGATTCCAGTTGCTTCTTTTGTGCAACTGCTTTGTAGATGAGGTATGTGGCATAGGACGAGGTGCATGTGACATGAATTATGTATCGGGTGTTCTGCCCCTGTGTGATTGGTTGATGAGTCCAGTTTATTTGCTGACTGCATGGATTAGTTGGTGCAGCTAATTGGTCACGAGGATCAGTAGTTAGTGCTTGCGTTGTTGAAAGAGTAGTAAGATTTTGTCAAGTTAGGTTTCGATGATGGAGGTAGTTTAGAGAGGCCATCTTAGAGTTGCCAAACGGATGTGCGCTCGTACCACATGCTTGGGTCCAAAGTATCATGCTCAGTGGCTGACTGCGCTTTATAGAACTGCTGACTCTTAGCAATGTGCGCAGTATTGTAAAGGGTATTGTTGATACGTACCTGGGCATGGGAGACGCACATCTTGCAATAAATCAAGGCACTGTAGAGTAGACGGCTTCCCTTGCTTTCCTCTACCACATCTTGTTAAGCTTTCTCTTTCTTGCTTTATAGCTAGAATTGTGCCTTCCAGGCACACGTACTAATGCAAAACACATTTGGACCTCCAGGTAACTTAAGTTTGTGTGTAGCATAAATATTTATAGTGGTTGGTGTTTCTCTTTTACCCTTTTACCCGCTTTTACCCTCCAATAACAAGTAGCGAAATAAAAAAAAAAAGCAATCTTTCACCTGTTCAGTCCAGTTCTTACTGAACCTGACGTACAGACTGAAGTAAAGAGGCTGTCCTGCATAAACACTTGATGTAAGGTAGGACTGCGTCTCCTCTCCAGCACGAGAAGCCACATTTATTGGAAACTGTAAGAGTAAACAAGAAGGGAGCACCACAACAAACGGCATGATCTCCCCTTAAGTTCATTATCATAAAGTGAGAAATGTTTATTTGGAATGGAATGGAATTCTGCCTGAATGTTTACTTTGTAAAATAAACAGTGATGTTTGCAGGCCCTTGAAAGCACACAAGACTCTGTTTTCAGGTACGAAGAATGTAAAACATCCAACATTCTCTTCAAGAGAAAATCACCTTAGCAACAATTCTGTTGGATGCGGGAAGCCTTTTTTCTGGATCCTTGCAAAATTAGTGGACATGTACTGTATTTGTGGTGGGGACTGTTTTTCATCACTGTTGCACAGTAGTTGTCTTTGTATGCTTGACTCTTTAAAAGTAGACTGTTCAATCAGTGAAGGCATCCTTCAATCGATGGTAGAGTGGTTTGCAACATAAGGTACTATATGACTGTGGTGTTTGCACAGAAGAGACCAAGGTAGAGCGTTAGATTTTATAGCAAGGTGTTTATTTGGTACTTTTTTCCTTCTTGCTTCAGGATGAACAAGCACAATGTTGTATAAGATA
The DNA here is from genome assembly GCF_964263255.1 of Lissotriton vulgaris. NCBI lineage: Eukaryota > Metazoa > Chordata > Amphibia > Caudata > Salamandridae > Lissotriton > Lissotriton vulgaris. The sequence continues at coordinate 426,868,650 of NC_141695.1, read as the reverse complement.
ACAGATATGCAGTCTTGCAAAGCACTGTTTACATCAAGTGGTCCACAATTTAGGCTTTATGTTATGTTACCAGAGCTTATATAGCGCACAGCTGCCCCAGCAAAGGGGCATCCTGGCGCTTCCAGCATCAGAAAACGGGCCTAACCACTACAGAAGGATAGCTCTAGCGAAGTGAAGACCAGAGAGCTAAACTAAGGGAAAGAGAAAGGCTTTGATGGCTTTTCTAAAATCCAACAGACCCTCCAAACCACGTATTTGAACTGGCAGGGAGTTCCATAGCTTGGCCGCCAGGCAACGGAAGGACCGTCCTCCCGCTCGACAGCGTTCTACACGGGGAACAATGACCAAATGCTGCCCTAAAGAACGCAGCGAGCTGGGGCGGGGGAGTTGGGGGGGGATGGGGGGAGGGGGGGTGCAGTATACGGAGTAAGCAAGTTACAGAGCAGGCTAGGCGTAGCGAGCTTCAGTATCTTGAAAGACAGACCTAGCGTCTTAAACTTAATCCGCTCCGCCGTGGGAAGCCAATGAAGTTTCCGGATGGTGTCAGCAATAGGACCGAACCGAGGGAGCCCCAACAAGGTTCTGGTAGCAGTGTTTTGGATTCGCTGCATCCAAATAATTTCAGCCTCAGGGCTCAAATTCCACTCGACAGCTCGCATAGTAGAGCTAAATTTAACAAGGTCGAGCTGTTTTTAGGTCCTACTCGCGAAAACAAACCAACTTTTGTCCTCTGTCTTTGAAAACGGAGCAAATGTGACAAGATAACAAGATTTAAAGGCATTTTTATTGCTCGCAAAGTTAATGAGCAAAAAAGATGCCGTTAAATCTTGTTCTCTTGTCACATTTGCTCCGCTTTCTGCAGGACTAGTACAATTTTTTGGGATTTTTCGAGCCCTGAGCCCGATTGGCCCCCAACAGCAGAGAACTGGCATAGTCCTGTCGCAATCGAATAGTCGACTGGAATATCAGTTGGCGTGTCGGTGGTTCGAAAAACTTCAAGAGGGGTTTAAGACCTCGCAAGCGGCCGAAGCACGTGCTGGCCACTATTTTGGTATGGATTTGAAAACTAAGAGAGGAATCCATCCACACCCCCAGGTTCTTAACCACCTCCTTTGGTTCAGGAGTCTTACCCATGGCACTCGGCCACCAGTGCTCACCCTACAAGCTTGCGTCCTTTCTGACTAGCAAAACCTCAGTTTTATTCGCATTTAGCTGCAAATAGTTAGTGGTCACGCATTCAGCTACGGCCGTCAGGCCATCTCTAAACCTGGAGGCATTCAAAGTAGAACCACCAGTAGCTGCGTATCGTCTGCATATGAGACCACAGTAAGGCCCCGCTGCCTGGCGACCTCTGCCAGTGGCTGAACGTACAGATTAAATAATGTGGGACTCCAATCAGAGCCCTGAGGCACCCCCTGATCGATGAGATAGAAATGGGGGGGACAGAGACTCGGAACAATCTTCCGGACAGAAAAGATCTGAACCATTCCAGAGCCGAACCCGTTACACCTGCCTCCTCCAGTCGTTGTAGCAGAACACTGTGCGAGACTGTGTCAAAGGTGGCACTAAGATCCAACAGGATCAGTGCCGGAATTGAGGATGGTCCGCAGATGCTCAGTCATGGCCAGGAGAGCAGTCCCTGTACTATGGCCAGAGCGGAAGCCATTTTGCGATACATCCAGAATGTTGTTGGAGTGCAAAAAATTGGTTAATGTGATGTTCACATGCGCCTCCTCTATCTTAGCCACCAAGGGAAGGAGAGATATGGGCCTAAAGTTCTCAGGTTTAGCCGGGTCAAGCGATGGTTTCTTAAGAATGGGGGACACCCATGCCTGTTTCCACCACACCGGCACCGTTGTGAGGAGACGGAGGAATTAATTATCTGGCAAAGAGGAGCCAGAAAGAACGAAAAGGACTCCTTAAACTGAGCTTGCTTTAAAGGGTGAGCTGGGGAGCCAGATTTAATTTTCGCGCTCAGCTGTGAAAGCTCATCTTGTGAAATCTCGGTGATAACCGCAAAACTGGAGCGTGGCAAAGGTCTTGGAGAAATAGAAATAGGGGGGAAGGTCGTAGGAGGGAAGGACCTATAGGTAGCACACACTTTCTCCACAAAGAAGGACGCCAAATCTTCACATTGCTGTTCGGATGAGATTGCGGGCACCAAGTTTTTCCTAGCTCTAAGATCTTTAAAATACATTTGGCAGGGTTGGAACTGAGCTTGATCTCGTTGGCATAATAGGCCGCCCGAACCTTACAAACCGCTCTGTTAGGATTTAATCTCGACCAAATAACATGCTTATTTCCGGGGATCATAATCTTTTCTCTACTCACGCTCTGTTCTTTTACAGTCCTTCCTTAATCTGGTAAAAGAGTCGTTATACCAGGGACTGGTGTCTTGAGTACGTCCCTTAAGCCAACTTGCCAGGATGAGGGAATCCAGTCCCTGTGTAATCCAATAACAAAATACATCATAGCCTGACTCTGCGCTATTAAGAGGACCCAGAGGATCAGCACTAAGAAGTGCAGGAAAATCCTCTGGTCTCCATTTCCGCTAAGGATGTTTAAAGACAGGTCGCTGAATGGCCTTATTAAACGGCTCTAAGATTGGGAAGGACATTTCCACCAACAGATGGTTGGACCAGCCCATAGGAGTAGGCACTGCCACAGTAGCAGACTCAATATTAGATTAGAAAATTGGAGTTCTGGGTGTTTGCAGAAGACTGCAACGGTCCGTAGGTCAGGGGAAGGGTACAAAAATACGTCCAGAATTACTATTGTGCTCTTCCTGTTTTGTAAATCGTGCTACCATCACCAGACGTCGCCCGGGTAGTTAGGGGGAAGGGGATCGTGAGGGAGAAAGAACAGACGTGGTGTGCTAAAGAAAAGAAAACATGTGTGCCTTAATCCCCAGTGCTTCCCCATCACCCCCACCAAACGACCCCCGCAAAGGAACTTTCCTTGAGCCACGACCCGTGTCCAGGGTTGTGGTGAAGGGACCCGGGGCGTCCTTCTTCCCTTGCTGGCCGGCGGGCTTAATGACGCTGTATAACACTATTTCTCCAGTCTCCTCTTCCTTGTCCTAGTCTTCCTTCGTCTTTTCTTTGCTCCTCTCCACTCACCATCTCTCCGCTCGCCGCCTTCCTCCGCACTTTCTCCTCCTCCGGTGTCGCCTATCACAGCTTCTGCCCCTTTTCACTTTCTCCTTTGATGACATCAGGTGTTCCTTCCGGCTGTACCTGGCTGCAGCTAGACCGCTAACCTCTTCTGTTCGACGCCGTCTGCTGGGTGTTTCCAGTCTGTCCCGTCCCCGTCCTTTTCACAATGACACAGGTGGCTGCACACAAGAAACTAATTGTGAAATCCAAGATATGTCATCAAAAAAATAGTTCTTATATTTTACACACAGTAAAGTGGGACAGCGATAGTCAGAAAATTAATGTATCCTAGAACATAGAACCGCATTTCTGTGTCGAGCTACTACCCAAATCGCAGTCCTAACTGTGACTCATTGTGGTATTCGAATGCACGTAATGTTGGGCACTAGGACCAATGATATTGTAAGGAAAAAAGCAATCTTGTTTACCTTTTTAGAACACTCTGGTATTGTTTCTCTAACTATGTTTAGGAAATCTACATCATTAAGGCAATGGTGCCAACCACAGTGCTTCAAAAATACAAAGTGTGCTATGATTGATGAACTCTTTCTCCTCTTTTCTCAGTAGCCTCTGGAGCCAGACGTGGAGTTTGCGCCCAGGTGATCAAAGATCTAAAAAATATAAATATCTATAGCGAAGTCACCAGAAGAGAAAATACAGAATTAGGGATAATGTTTGATACCACCAGGGATCTTGTTCTTGTTAACCGTTTCGATGCTCATGACTGAACGGTTCCGTCATGAGCATCGGTTGGGCTGTGCTCATGATGGAACCGTTCCGTCATGACCACAACCATTAACATTGGGCCCCAGCACCGGCGGTAAATCGTGGCAGCACGGATGAGGTTAACCAATTACCAGCGCTAACCGAGAGCTATAGTTGTTGTCTGGGGAGTTCAGAGGAGGCCAACTACAAACCAGCTGATATCATAATTAGAGTTCAATGCAGGGGCTGGCGCATCAACCCATTCATGGTCGGAATGTTTGATGGCAAGGCACCCAATGGTGTTGGGCAGTCACTGGACCCAGTAATGACCAATTGCGATTAGGCAACTGCACTTGATGGTTAGGGTATAAATCTTACTTCAAGCCATGATATAAATATATAACATTACAACATTGTTTTTTAATAAGTGTGACCATCCTTTGCTAATGGGACAGTTTCCTTTTAGTGTCAAAGGGAAAAACCTGTGTGCCTTTTGGGTTGGAAAATAGCCTTGTGCATCGTCTGAGGTTATACAGGACGGCAAGAGACCTTAAAATAGGCATCCGTGTGCTTAGCCTTTGCTTGACTTCTCATGTCAGGGCAGATTTCTCGTTCTATCATTGTACAGTTTTCTTATTTTCTTGGCACCGATCACATCAGCACAGCTTATTCTAGAACACTAGGCTTGGTCTTGGCTTTCAGAAAACGTCATCACACAAAGTCCTGTTTCAGGCACAAGTCTCACTGGGCTAGTTCACAGAACGTCTTCCAAATCCAGCATTTATCTTTCTTTTTGTTGTTAGTTGGAAAATAAGCCTAACAAAAGCTGGAACTTTCCTTAAATTTCGAACTCTAACCCAATCTAGTGCATTTCCCTGGTCTTTCATCCTTTGCCTTTGTAGTGCAGGGCTGGGACTGGCACACCATACTGAAGCTATGTGTACTGTAAGGCCACACTCCCTGAGCAGGGGTAGCTCGAACTGCTAGGTGACCGCTAACTGCCAGGAAGGGCAGAGGTCAAGTTCTGTAGCATGGCAAACATTCTTGGCTGACAGCCCACCTAGCATCCATATGGTCTCTGTGGCAGAGTATCAGAGTTGTCAGAAGAAAATCTGCCATGTGCAGAAGATGGGGAAAAAACAATATGAAGACGATCCACCATTCTGTGCCATATTCGCTGTCTCCTCTAAAAATCACAATTGACTCTGATACTTGTCGGCTCAGGAATGGCCACATGTGAAAGCTGTCTCTCATACATACTGCCATCAGACTTCTCCATGGTCTGGTGAATTTAAGACAACTAAAGGACTGATTCACAAAGGTAAACATAAACGTTTGTGCAAGCTTATGATGTTTAACTATTCACAAAGGGATTTACAACTAGTATCTTTACAAGTTCAGAGTCTCCACGCAAAAGACCGATCTTCTATTTTCTGTGCAGAGACTCCGTGCACCTGAAGATACTACTCGTAAATCCTTTTGTGAATAGCAATCGACCGTCAACTTACACAAAGTGTAAGTTTACCTTTTGGGAATCACACCCAATGCAATTATTGTGTCAATTAAGTCTGTTTTCCTGAGAGCCACGGTAGCCAGTTGCTACTGGAAGCTCAATAAATTATTGAGTACTTTCTCTTCCCTTTAATTTTTAGTGGGTAGCGAGGTCAAACCGTCAAAGGCTTATTGCCTAAGTTTGTTAATGGAGTGGAAAGTTTGTTTCAGTTAGCACATATAAAAGCCCAGTATAATGGCCAGGCAGTTTTAATTCTTACAATATAATAAATGGAAGGAACTCTTATTTGGTGTGCCTCTCTGAACCTTAGTAATCTATTGGGGCCAGAGGGAGACCCAATTGATTTATAAAAGGGCATGCAGTGTTGAAAGGACGCGTGTAGGTCTACCGGCTGTACATGAACCCTTAACGAATGTTTGACTACAGGTTAGTCCCACCTCTCTGATCCTATGCGGTGTAGACATACTGTCGAAATATACAATGATAAAATTCACTACATACGGTTTGGGTTTGCATAGGCATGCATTTGAATCCGAGGTGCAAAAATCACGAACGAGGGGACCACACAAATAGTTTTTGGTCTTGATGATTAGATTCGGCAGGGATTTTAGTATTTGGTCCTGAAGTAAGCCACACTACCTGTCTAGGTGTTCACTACTGGCCAAATCATGTCAACCGTAGATGCCCGAGTACATTGTATACTGTAATGTTATGTTATGTTAGTTTTCTAACGCGTGCAGCTACTCCAATGAGTGTCCCGGCGCGAGCACAGAGGGACTGAGAGCACGTCCATACTAAACAAAAAGATTCGTTTCTAGCACATTTTTTTTCTTTAAGCCACAGGATCTTCAATATTGCGAAGCGCATGCTGCAAAGCGTTCCAGGCCTGGGCTGCCAGAACGGCGAGGTAACAGCCACCCAGCCTGTGCCGATGAAAGCGGGGAACCTTTGCCAAGCGAGAAGCGCAGCAGTCTCCCTGGAACATAAAAAGAAAACCGTTTCTGCAAGTAGGTTGGCCCAAAGCCATGCAGGGCATGATAGGCAATGGTGATCGAATTTAAATTTTACCCGGTCTGCCATAGGAAGCTAATGAAGAGAGCGGAGCTCGCAAGCTACTTATTAAAGGAATCTCTCCCAAAAGCAGCGCCGCTGCATTTTGCACCACCTGAAGTTTGTTAAGGGAGTATTCCGGAATCCCCACATAAAGCGCATTAGCGTAATCCAGGCGGAAGAGAATGAGCGCCCGGACCACTATCTCTTTCGCCGCTTGTTTGAGAAGTGGGAGAAATCTTCTCAAGATTTTGAGGAGGCCAAAGCAGCACCCTGAGAGTCTCTTTACTTGTGTGGTAAAGGATAAATTATTCTCAAACCAAACTCCCAAGTTCTTAGCAGCGCTACTGCTAGAAGATGGTGGCAGAAACTCAGACGGCCAGATCAGATCTCTAAAACCAGGGGAAAAATTGCCATACATGAGTATCTCTGACTTGTCTTCATTGCATTGTAATTGGGCGCCCGCAAGCCACTTAAAACCGGAGACCGGCAGAATTAAACGGACGCCACAGATTCCTCATCCTTTTTCCAGGTGAAAAGTAACTGGGTATCGTCAGCATAGGCGATCACTTTAGCCCCCAGATCCTCAGCCAATATGACTAGAGGAGTGAGATAGATGTTAAACAGGAGGGGGCTAAGGGACGACCCCTGTGGTACCCCAGTAGTAACCGGCAGAGATGCAGACGCTGCCCGTGGTAGCCAGACTTGTTGTACCCGACCCTCCAAAAAGGACTTCATCCAGCCCCAGGCTGACACTGAAACAGCAATCTCTGCAAGTCGGTCAAGCAATAAAGAATGATGAACCATATCAAAAGCAGCCGAGAGGTCGAGCAGCACTAAGGCTGCTCTCCTGCCGGCATCAAGGCACTCTCGAATAGCCTCGGACACTTCCACCAACGCCAATTCGGTACTGTAAGAGGACCGAAAGCCCGACTGAGCTGGGTGCAGGATGTCCGCTCTCTCCTCAAACTCAGTCAGCTGTCTATTCACTACCTTCTTACAGACCTTTACGAGACTGGGAAGAATAGAAATGGGCCTATAACTCCCAGGAATCAAGGGATTGAGGGCAGGCTTTTTTGATAAAAGGAGGAATTTTAGCCTGTTTCCAGTCATCAGGGACTCTGGCTTCTTGCAGAGAATAGTTTATAATGCTGTTTACCTCCGGATTAACAGCTTCCGCTACGGCCAACATTAATATGGCTGGACAGGTGAGCCAGATTTTAGTCCCTTCAAAATTTTCAAAAAGTACTAGGCAAATGAACCGGGGAAAAATTACCTAGGAGTGGTAGGAGCAGAGGAAGGCGGTAGAGAATTAGGTGGACACTGTATAAAGCTTGCTTGAATCACTCGAATTTTGTCCATAAAAAAATTAGACAACATGTCACACCAGGCATCTGTGGCTGGCAGAGTGCTTGATTGTGCTATAGGTGACAGAAACCTCTGTACAATTGCAAAGATTTCCTTTTGAATTGTTTTGAGCTTGATCAATATGGACAGCATAATAGTCCCTTTTAGCTTGAGAGATGGAACCGTTATACATTTTCATTCTCTGTCTAAGCATACCCTTTGCCTCCGGGCACTACTCGCTGAGCCGCCAAGAGCGTTCCAGTTTTTTACAGTCTTGTTTCAATAGCGTCAGCTCAGCTGTATACCACGGTTTAGAAGGAGTCTCCCTGGTGTGCCTCGCCGAAGTAGGAATAGCAATGGAAGATAGTAGACCGAACCCAGTTGGTAAAAGCCAAGAGGCTCCCTTCCAAATCCTGTGAAAGTGCCGGCCTACAAACTGTCAAAGCCATTGCAAATTTGGAGGGCTCAATTCTTTTAAATGCTGATTTGCGGGAGGCAGTCATAGGCAGACTAGCTGAGGGCACCTCCTAGAAAAAAGGTCAGATGAAGATCAGACCAGGAAACTGGAAGGGGTTCATCAGCTGTGATGGAAAAATTAGAGCAGATTGGGTCAAGAATATGGCCTCCTTGATGGGTTGGCCTAGTGACCCATTGAGGAAAAATGTGCGAGCTGAAGAGTATCAAAGAACTGATGAATCCGTAGAGTCCATCTGATCGAGATGTTATGTTAAGATCGCCAATATCATGCAGTGGGAAAAGCGCAGAGCCAATGCGGTCACTTCCTTGCTCCAAGATTGAAGAAAGGCCTTTGCATGGCAAGGGGGTCGATAAATCAAAGAACCGCCCCCCCCCCCTGTTGTGAAATAGGCCGAAAATCGACTGCTAAAGTCGAGCTTCACATTCGCCCCAGGCGCTGAAATCACGCTTAAGAAGATCCCACTTTTCTTTAAATATACTAACCACACCCCCCTTCCCTCAGTGCGGTCCAATCTACATATCTTATAATCCCCAGCAGTGGCCAATGCATTAATAGGATTGGAGGAACTGTCCAACCAGGTCTCCATAATAAACAAAAGATCCAATGAATTGTTGGACAGCAACTCAAACCCATCCAGGTAGTGGTTTTTCAATGAGCGAGCATTTATCAGGGACGCCGAGATGGTATACTCCCCAGTGGACCAGCAGATGGAAGCAGAATCCAAATGTCAAATGTCAGATACTTTTATATAGCGCACTTATCACCAAAAGAGGTCTCAAGGTGCTTTGCAGAAGAGAGGCATTGACCAACCCGAGTGGAGATGCATCACAGGGAGACTTTATTTGGGGAAGAGCCACGCCTTTAAACCCCTTCGAAACTCCAAATGATTGGAGAGGGACAGGAGATAAGTAGGTAACTTATTCCATAGTTTGGGGGCCACATATGAGAAGGATCAGCATCCATTCCTAGACGTCTGGACTCTAGGCTGAGACAGCAAGAACTTAGAGCTAGAGCGAAGGGCTCTGGACGGGGTATACCAGGCTAATTTTTTTGTTAGGTAAGAAGGGCCGATGCCATGAAGGAGTTTATGAGTTAAACTCAAGATTTTAAAATGGCATCTTTGGCGCACGGGTAGCCAGTGCAGTTTTTTAAGAGAAGGTTTAGAAGCGGACCTGGGAGGCAGACCCAGCATTGTTCTTTCCAGCCGCGTTCTGAATGGTTTGTAATTTGGTCAGCAGATTCTCATTTATGGAAGCGAACATGGCATTTCCATAATCGAGCCTACTGACAATCAGTCCCTGGACCAGGGGCTTTCTGGCTATGAATGGGAGCCATTTGAAGATTTTACGCAGTTGCCGAAGTATGCCGAAACAAGTCCCAGCAACCTGGTTAACGTGAACCTTCATGGAAAGATTCCCGTCGAGCATGATCCCTAGGTCTCTTACAGCTTCTTTAGGCTCAGGACAAGGCCCTAGGTCATAAGGCCACCAGTCCTGAGACCAGAAGGTCTTGGCCTTGCCGAATAGTAAGATTTCGGTCTTGCTGCAGTTGAGTTGAAGTTTATCACTCATCCAGTTCTTAATGTGAATCATACATTGTTTAAAACTGGTGCAGGTTTCCTGGGAATTGGATCTACAGGTAATAAGTACCTGCGTATCGTCTGCATAAGACACTGTAGAGAAGCCATAGGATTTTATGATATGGGCCAGAGGGTAGAGATAAAGATTAAATAATAAGGGACTAAGGATCGATCCCTGTGGGACCCCCACAGAAAGATGGATAGTGGCGGATGCATGAGAGTTCATCCTGATATAGTCCACAAACCAAGCCAAAGCATTGCCTCTGACACCAACCTCCCACAACCGATGTTTCAAAATGCTGTGGGAGATGGTGTCAAAGGCAGCGGAAAGATCCAATAATACCAGAATGGCTGCTTCGCCCCTATCCAAGGAGAGTCGGATGTTGTCCACTATTTCTATTACTGCGGTTTCAGTGCCATGAGCGGCACGGAAACCTGACTGTGACGAGTCAAGAAGTGCATGGGTTTCAATGTAGGAGGACACACGTTTGTTTACCAAATATTCAAGAACCATGCCAAAGTAAGGTAATGGGGATATTGGTCTGTAGTTGGACAAAATAGAAGGGTCACTATTGGTTTTTTTTAAGGATTGGCCTGACTTGCGCCAGTTTCCAACTACTGGGGAAAGAGGCACTCTCAAAGGAAGCGTTAAAAAATACTGGTCAGGCCGTCAGCAGCAATGGGAATAACTCATTGCACTTACGGGGGAGCAGGGGATCATTGGGAGATCCTGACTTAATTTTTTTGAGTGCCAAAAGCACTTCTGCTGGGGAAGTGGGCTCCAATTCTATCATAGATGGAGGATCCGTAGTTTCAAGAGAGGGCTCAGAATTAGAAGAAGCCTCCCCGCTTGAAACCACTTTTTGAGGTGAGGAAGGAAATGAGGAATATATTAGTTGGATCTTACTGTGGAAATAGGAGGCCAGTGAGCTCACCCACTCCGAGGAGGGGTCAAATTCAGATTGCTCGACCTGCGGAGTGGTTAACTCCCTAACTATTTTGTACAATTCTTTACTAGATTGAGAGGCCTTATTTATTCTTTGCGTAATGTAGAGATATTTGGCTGCCTTTATATTTTTCATATAATCAAAATGAATTGATTTATACTTCTTGAGGTTTTCAGGCGTTCTGAACTTGCGCCATAGTCTCTCCACCGATCTACAATCCGTTTTCTCTTGTTTCAGGGTCTCGGTAAACCAAGGTGAGGCGATTCTTTTCAAATTTACTTTTGTTTCCGGGATAATTTCGTTAAGCGTTTTTCTAATAGACGTTTCTAATTGCATGGCCATTGTTCCAACATTAGGATTGTTGTCCGGGGTCTTAAAATGCATCTTAAACGACTCGGGAGTCCGTTTATGCCAACGTCGGATAACATGGATTCTTTATGGGTAGCAGTCTGTGACCTGGAAGGTATAGGGAGTTTAAAATGTATTAAATAATGATCCGTCCAGATCATCTGCAGAGGGGGGTCACAATATAAATCAGTCATATTAGAAAATACTAGATCCAATAAATGACCAGCATGATGGGTGGAGCCTTGAACCCGCTGAGTTAGTTCCAGGGTTTCCAAGGTTGAAATTAGATGACTAGAATCCACGTCATGCGATAGCTCAACATGATGATTAAAATCGCTTAGTAAGATAAAAGTATCTGTGGCCAACACATGGGAGGCTAAAAGATCCAACAGATTGTTCGCGAATTCAGATTTGCCTCCCGGGGGTCTATATACCAGAGCTGCTCTGCCTACCACTGCCATGTTGTATTTTATGTTAATTATCAGAATTTCAAGCGTATCGCTGGAAAGCGAATCAAGGCGTGTAATCTCCAAGGGGGCCTTAGCGGCTACTGCGATGCCTCCCCCTCGTTTTCCAACTCTATCGTGCCTAATCAGGTGGTATTCACTGGGGAATGCCATGGCAATATCAGGGGAAGCCTGATTGTGGAGCCACGTTTCCGTAAAGAAACATATGTCTGGTTTCTGATTGTGCAGTAGGCACCAAAGCTCTAAGGCATGTTTAGGGATAGATCTTGTATTAAGATAGAGAGCGGTGAGTACATTAAGGTCTGTATTCATACTAATATTGCTTGGTTCTCGCAGACTCTTGGGCCTGATTTCCTCCGAGCCCCTACGCAATAGGGAGGAGACAGCCCTCCTGGCCGAGTCATTCCTAAAAGGGGTAGCAGTAGAACAAACTACCTGGGGTTATACTAAAATATTTTGGTTTAATGAGAGCAATTCCTGACGGTTGTAACAGATCATGGTTAATATACACAGATCACTCCGGCACCACACAGATTAAAAATCAACCAGAGGTTTGGGCGGCGGGCGGCGTCCTGGCGCGGACGGGCTTGCCTTTGGCACGCCGCTTCGCGCGTCCGCGCTGTGTGGTGGTTTAAGTAGGGAAGGGGCGGGCAGCTCTGATGACGCTGCTAGAGTGCCGGGTGCTTCCTGTCCCTCCGTGCAAGCGGCACAAGCCGTGGCGGAACGGGGACCAGCACAAAGAAGGTCAACAGGTAGAGATTATGTGACATCGTAGTCACCGCAACACATTTAAAATGCACAAGATAAGATATTAACGCAGTCGTAGTCACCGCAAACAATGTTTAAAATATTTCACGTATAGCAGCTTATTGGCCTTCACAGTCTAAACACACATGCAGCACAGAGAAAATCATTTTTCAAAGCTAGATCAGGATAAACATAGTGACTACAAATTGCTGATCTTAAAAGCTTTAAAGACTCACTGGTGAAACACCGGCGGTCCGAAGAGGCGATAAGCCGACAGGCAGCATCACTGGCCCTGGCTGCTACCGGGACGCTGATTGGTGCAGACAGGCTTGCCTTAGGGGTATCTTCAGCTCAAACGCGCAGCGTGCATTTTTATAGCTCCGGTAGCCAGAACAACTAGAGAGCGCCCAATCGAAAACATTTTTGGTCTCTCACTGGCTTGCCGGAACACAGGAAGTGAGGAAGCCCCCCGGACATCCCCTTTTGTCTTTAATATTGCCTTAGATACCTTAAATAAAAAAGCACATAATAATTATAGGGTATACCTGAAGGTAATTTGAATCTCAGATCCCGTTGCAGCCTCCATAAAAAGAGCTCTGCTAATCAACAGCGTTGAGATCACCCAAACACATTAAGGGTATTGGGTGAAGACACAAGGCCAAGGATGAAACATGCCACCAGTGGTACAGGGAGTCCTTTTATAAACCAATTCGTCCACTGCCTCTCAGCTGATGGATTAATAAGAAGTTTCAGAAAGGCACATCAAATTAGATTTCATTCCCTTTATGGGATTGTTTGTTGATTTTATTAAAAGCTTAGTAAAGTCTTTCATTGTGCTTCTGACCCTCCAATTTTCTCTGATATGGGATAGTCTTGGTTCTTGTACAAAAAAGAGATAAAACATAATTTATGTTTTGCACAGAAATGTTTGCTAATCAAGGAAATTCTGATTGCACTAAAGTCACTCTGCATTAGGGTCTGTGTATACTGTGCATTTTTGCTTATCGCTAATAACCACTGTGCACATTTCTGGAGTAGTTTACAATGCTTTCGGGTAAAAAAACACATCATCGTATTAGCCAAGTTGTTGTGTTCAGTTTAGTGTGGCAGTTCACTTTTACTCTGTACTGCAGGGTGTGCATGGTGTGGAACTGTCACAGACAAAGTATTGCAGCTTCAGGGATATCCTTCACGAGAAATGGGAATTCACTTGTACAGTCCTTGCATGGGAGGTTGATTTGGAGGCACCAGGCAGGCGCAGAATTGTCAACCTCACAGGCATCTGGTGGAATTCTAGGTGGGATGCTGGTCCGAAGGGCACATCTCTCCAAAACTAGGCGGAACCACCAGTGTTCTGCTGTAGCCATACAAAGTTTTTGGAGTAGTGCTGGCACAAGAGGTCACCGGCATTCAGTATAAAGATCACTATAAGCACACACTTGGTACAGCCCATTGGTGCAGAAGACACTGTAAAGTGAGAGATGCTTTAGTCACCTTTTGCTTCCTTAGTGGTGTGCATTGATGAATGCATTTATTCTGTCTACTCCCACCAGTGGTTGTGCGAAGTCATAATTTGGGCTGATAAGCAGTGACCAGCTTCCCTTAAGTCTTTGCTGCTGAACAAAGTTGCCCCTTATGCATCATAGGGAACACCTAAGCTCAGGCAATGGACTTAATCCGTCTCTCTACAAGGTGAAATAACAGCAGCAGAGTCTTTTCCTAAATCCTGGAGACTATCTGACTTATTCAGCAGTGACTGCCAATGTATTCTACACATGTTAACCGCTTTTCTTTATACACCTCTATGATAATAAAACTCTTCAGAGCTAGATGACGAACTCTGAACTTACCAAAAGAGCTAGCTTATTTTTCAGAAACCACGGGAGTTGATCTCAAGGCAGTTGGCCACCCAGATGTAAAGTTGTCCCCAACTGTTTGGAGGGAGCCAATCACTCCAAAGTATATTTTTCTAATAGGTCTGTCATTTTAGTTTTCTTTCATATGGCAGACATCTCATGACATCCACTTGGATTTCGATGAAAATGTGGAGAAAAAGGCAGAGAAGCGGCTCCAAACAGGGCCCCAGGGCGATATTGCCCAATATCGACTGTGCATGGGGGCACATGTTGTGCCCCCTCCTCTTTTCGCACTGTTGTGCGTGCCCTGTGGGCCATGCACAACATGGTACAAGGTATATAGTGCACCCTACGTGCAAGTGGCACTTCACTGTGGCAGCATGTGTGTCAGGCTCTCTTTATGAGCCGAAGCATGCCGCAGTCGTTAAACTGCCACACTGCCAGGCTGGCGGTAGTGTCATAATACGGTGGTCAGCATGCTGCAAGCTTGGTGCGTTCTCCTGACTGCCGACTGCGACGCTGCGGCCTGGAGTCCCGACCACGTATATCGTAATCGGGCCCTTAGCTACATCTTAAAGTCCGTTTTTTTTATAGTGCTTTACAAATAATGCAAAAAAAATTCACCCTCTTTACCACCCCGCCCCCTTTCATGTCTGCATAATTAGCGGACCATTGAGGCAGATAAGGTTGGATCTGCAACGGCCGTATCCCAGGGAACAAAGACAAAACACTTGCTGACACACACCATATAGCAGAGGTCTTCAACCTATGGGGCGTGACACACAGGGGGGGCCATGGAGTCCTGGGAAGGGGGTCCCCCATTTCCAGGCCTCAATTCTGCCTGGAATCTAAAACATTTGCTTTTTCTTGTCGAAACAGAAACGCTTCATTCCGCTAGTTAACCCCTTCGGTGCTCATGACGTAATGGTTCCGTCATGAGCGCCGGTTGAGCTGTGCTGATGACGGAACCACTCTGTCATGGCCCCGCCCACTAATTAGAACCTTCAGCACAGCGCAAAATTCGTGCCGCGCTGCAGAGGTTAAAATGCTTCAGCTGAAGCTAAATGTGTCTCCTGTGCTGTAAAAGGAAGAGGCTGGGCAAACGGGTAAAACAATCCTTCAAGCTAGGTTGCCTGAATGAAATGCAATTGTGTGTTATGAGTTATTCTGCAAATGGAAAGGGTGCTAGGGAGCGATTCTGGCCTGAATTGCTTTGTGATGGCCAAGATTTGGTTTTCTTTTGAGTGAATTGAATTAAGCACTTATATAGCGCGACTGCCACCCTCCGGGTATCCTGGCGCTTGGATTATCGGGTAGACACCACACAGCAGAATCAATTGTCAATAAGACAGTCTAAAGACCGCCTTTGGGAAATAGCCACGTTTTCAGGCTCTTCCTGAAACAAGTCAGGGAGTAGGAAGAGCTAACAGCTGGGCTGTGAAGTGCATGCTTTTAATCCTAATTTACACAGCGCTTCGTACCGTTGAGGAGGTGTTGAAGGGAAAGTTATGCAAAAAAGAAAATGCATCACTTATGCTCCGGTATTACTAAAATTACATTTTTAGAAGTTGCATTTTATCCTAAAACTATTTGCAGTTTGTAGCAGTCTATCTTATAATGTGTGTAATGCAAAAATAAAATGACACACATTCACAGGGCTTTCTGTCATAGGCTGTGACCTTGTAGCACTAAACATACATGTCACTATTTTTCACTGAGCCAACCAAATTTAATTCTGTGGCTCTCTGGATGCACACAGACCTCTGCAGTGCATTAACTAATAAAGGTGTCATGATGTACTACAGTGCATTTCCCACTGAGTAACAACTTTTTAAATGCTATGTTTCATTTAAGTTATCCATTATTTTATATGTACCTATCTCATGGTGAAAGACCTAAATAAAACGTGCAAAATATTTTGGGGCTGATTTATGAGAGGCTTGCGCTGCTAGAGCGTCTTTGTTTTTTTGTTTTTTAAAGCTCCGGTGGCACAAGCGTCTCAATCATATCTGTGAGGCAACAAAAAGTCACCCTGCGTGGCTTTGCATAGCCTCATAAATATGGAGTAAGACAAAGCAGCGCAAGTCGCTGCCTTGCCTTAGTCTGTCAAGTAGGTGTTGCTTGGGAACACCCACCACAATGCCCATGTAACACCCATGGATTTTGACGCTGCCCCAGATTTACAAAACCATGTAAACCTGGAGGAGCGCCAAAAACTTACACCTTCCCCACAGGAGGCGAAACAAGGAGAAATTTTTTAATTTCTCCTAGTGTTTTCCTCTTTCTATGTGCGTTGTATTCTGCATCTCACATAAAAAGAGGAAAATACCTCTTGGGATTGTGTTTGTGCAGGAAGGTGTCCCTTCCTGAGCAAAAACAGTCCTGCCTACATTGGCGCTAGGCAGCAATGTGTGCGTCAACACAAAGGGAAAGGACAGGAATGCACCCTATTTCATAAATAAGGTGCATTCCTGCCCTTTCACATTGGCGTTGGCCAGCGCAGCAAGAAGACTTGCGGCGTTGGCCTATGCCAATTCTTCATAAATGAGGCCCTTTGTTTTAAGCCACACATTTTACAGTGCTTCCATGCTCACTGACCTTTGCTGTGATAAACACCGTTTATTATTATTTTCCCACTGTAAAAATGATTTGCTATGGGAATTGGGGGCGTTTACGGTTGTCGTTAGTTTTCAATGATGAGGAGTACCAAGTTCTAGAAATGTTTGTCAGTAGGGGGTCCTACACCTAAACAAACTTGACAGGGGTGGGGGGGGGTTCGACATCAAAAAGTTTGAACACCTCTGCCCTACAAGGTGAAGCATGCTACTCATGTAGGGAAACGCTCCAGAACCCCACATCGGGGTGGTAAGCGTTGTATTACTGAGCAATACAACACAATACGAAATGTTCTCTGTCACAGATGGATGGTTTTTTAAATCTAAAATCCGGCAGAAATAAACATAAGTCTGAGGAACATTGCAAAAGACCTTAAAACGTTGGGGTTTTGTTACAAAACACGTTATTTAAAGAGGGAAACCTGAAAATAAATCTTAAAAGGCCATAGCGCCGCTGTTAGAGTGTTACACTGTGTTAATAAACAACAACGACCACTCCAGTTCTTAGGTTACATTGGCTGTAAGCCTTGACTAGAAGCCTGGAATTGCCTGTACGCTCCTCACCACAAACCACACAAACGTACGTCGCAAATTCTGCACCATTTTAGACCTCAAAAGTCCACCCTCTTCACAGAAACCTGTATTATTTCTATAAAAATAAGGAGACCCAAAAAATGGCAGGAAATAACTTGCATTCCTCAGTGTAATCTTAACATCGCCCACCTTACAGTTCATAACAAAAAGGGAATTTGAAAGTCCTGTGTAACCACCTGGGCCTTATCATACTGGCTTTTTCTGGCGCCGGTTTTGTGCGCCTGCAGTGCATAAAGTTAATTTAACCCGACAAGTCTCAGAGTTGGTGCTTATTTTCAGGTAATACAGCTCGGATACAAAGATCAAGGTTTGCCTGGGTCTGAGCTGTGATGGTCGAAAGTAAAGCACTAAGAAAAGTATTGTGTTGATGAACTCGCTTTACGCATTGCAGGCACATAAAACAACCACTTGCTCTTCACTTCGTCTACAAAGTTCATCATGCTACTGCCCCAAAATGCTCCTTCGCAGAGGCCTCTCCCACTAGCTCCTCCACTGCAGGTCTCTCCTCGGTGGTCCATGTGCTTGAATTCCTAATAGCGCTACATGAACGTTCTAAGCAAAGAAATGATAAAGTATGTTCCTCTGCAATCAATTATACATTTGAAATAACAGACTGACGTTTCTCCGCTTAAACACTGAAAGCACACTCCCTGACTTAAACAGCACAGTCACCAGCATGTCTGCTACAGTAACTGAATATGCTTCGGTGCAGTGATGACCCCTGTGTGTTCCCTCACTGGATTGCAATGCCGAATAAGCAGGGTCCTCGTAGACTTTGTTATGCATCGCAAAAAAGAACAATTGATGAACAGAATGTTGCACAATGTCAAACATTCACCACAGAACAGATATCTGCTCCCCCTGCCTTACCAGTTCAGACCTAGCCATATTCAAATCAGTCTTGACATTGCTCCTCATGGGAACAGTCCAGTTCGAACTGCCAGGCCAGGTCCTCCCTGGACTGGAAACGAGAATCCTGGGACCGGTTTCGGGGAATCGCCCCTCATCAGTCAGGCTAGCTTGACTCAAGTGACCTGGAGAGCAAGGGACCCACGTCTGGGCATACCCGTCCCACTCGGGGTGACAAATACAAGTAAGGATATAAAGTAAATTTATTAACTGTTCATTTAGTTAAAATCTGTCAAATTAGCTTAAAAATCGGCACCCCTCTGCCTGTCCCCTTGACCCCCCGAGTCTCATAGCAGCGTAAGTCCCGCTATTCATGCAGTTTCACATTTTGGTAATAATTCCTTCCTTTCCAGTGAGCAGGCATTTTTCGCATCAGAAAAATAAAATAAAAATCTAGGAGTTCAAAGGTCTTAAAGTTAAACGCATTGGACCAGAGAATAAATCATTGATGATCACCATTGGATGCATTGACGCTCTGCTCTGGTTCGCAGCCTTCGGCACAGGCTCTGCAATATTCAAGTGTCAGAAGGCAGGAATAAAGCAGTGCTTCCTCATACCTCGTTGCTGTTATGATGTCTCGGCTGCCTACTGTGGTTACCCTGGGGGCTGGAATTTAAAGGTGTGAACTTTTCTGCTGCTAGGCCCAGCTACGGCACTCATTGATGGTTCTTTGTTGCCGAAATCCGTCTGTTTGATTTTGGATTCTGACTGCAATGCATCCAAGCTATTTCCTTGTTTGACTTTATAGCCTGCCTCGGGTTATGGGGACTGTGGCACGGCTTCAAGTTCCTGTCTAATTAAGTGTGTGAACTTCGCCAATCTCGCAAGGATGAAGGGTAATTTTTTTCCAGAAAAGCACCAGTCCGAAGCCTCCTTGCAGGTCTTTGTGCGCTTGTCCCTAAAGATGGGGCATAGCAGCCTCTGACGCGCACTGGCCAATTTAGGGCAGCAGCACTAGATGTAACCAGGATTCCTTATAATACCAACATAGCCGGCAAAAGGTTGCACCATCCTTTCGGGCTCAAGCTGAGTTGAAATTAGACATCCTGAATTTGATGAACAGCATGAACCAAATTTTCCTGCGTGCCCGGGCTGAGAGTGCCTCTCATAGGTATTGTTGGGCTTTCCCCGGGATGTAGGACTAATCCAGGGCCATTATGTTAAGGTTGTAGCGGACTGTGGCCCAATCCTGCTGCTTCACTGCATTTGTCCAGGTAGATAGCGGAATCTCGAGAAGGGGCAGGCTCTCCTCTTCGATCTCCACATTCCCAATTGCTTGGTTCAGCTTGAAATGCCAGGAGGAGTCCATTTCCCTGATATCTATCCCAATCAATGTTTGAGGGTGTTATCTGAGGTTTTAGGCACCCTGAGGTTTTACTTAAGTCCTCCTGTAGTTTCAGACCGGGTCTGAAAGGCCTTGTTCCAGCCGTAGCCTTGCATTCCTGGCTTGTCTGGGGCCCTGCATCACTGCTTTTTAGGCTGCTGCTATAACTTGATCCAGAGTTCCTGGAAAAGCCAGGTGGCCATAGTTGATGGTCGGAATTAATTTTGCCTAGAAGACTGTCAGCATTGGCTCTTCTGTTGGACTTGTCAGGCGTTGTCTTAATTGCCTCAGTGTGAAAATTATTCGGTTGGTTATTGCGCTTAAATGTTTTAAATGCATCACTGGAGTGACCCTCTCTGGTGGCCAGACCCCAAGAAAGCTTTAGGCTGATGTTGTCCCTATTCGCTATTTGATGGTCTCCCAGTTGCCAGGTAACTTGCCTTTTGTGAGGGTGTTTTCCAAATACAACTATCTTGGTTTGCTCTGATTGACTATCAGACTGTTTTCCTTATTGTACTTATGAAGTTTGTTTAGGGCTCTCTGAAGACCCACTCTAGTGTGATCCACATTACGACTGTGTCATCGGCGTACTGGAGGGTTGGGAGACTCACCATGCCCAGTCTCTGGGCCACTAAGCTGGCTTCTTTCAGAGTATTCCCCATGTCCACGGTATAAAGATTGAATAGGTGGGGTGGGGGGACAAAACACAGCCCTGCTTGAGCCCATTGTTGGTTTTGACTCTTGATGTAACTTCAGTAGGGCAAATTTTAACCTGAACCCTTCTCCCCTCTTAAAGAGCTAAGATCGCTTTCAAAAGCTCAGGGGGGAACCCCAGGCTGTCAGTTTTCCCCAAAGCCTTCCTAGGTCTACCCTGTGGAAGGCCGTGCCATAATCTATGAAGGAGCAAAACCGAGGTGGGTGCTTTTCTTTAACCGTTTGTTTGGAGAGAGGCCAGCGCAATGATGTTGTCAATTTATGAGCTGTTTCCCTTAATCCTGACTGATGAGTGGGAGGATTCCATTTTTATTTGCCCATTCCTCCAAGTCCTTCAGTAGTATTCGGGCAAAGGCCTTGGCTTCTAGTTCAAGCAGTGCGACAAGCCTGTAGTTGTCCGGGTTAGAGTGGTTGCCTTTCTTATGGTGACAAATGCAAAAAGAACAGTTGATGGACAGAATGCTACACAATGTCAGACATGTTCAGCATTTTGTCCATCATTTGTTCCTTTTGCTTTTGTTGCCCAAATGGGAAGGGTATTTCTGGACGTGGGTCCAGTGCTCGCTGTGCCAATGGATTTAGGCAAGCCTGGCTGATGAGGGGTGATGCCCCAAAACCAGTCCCAGGATGCTTGTTTCCGGTCCAGGAAGGATCTGACTTGGCAGTTCGGGCTGGACTTTTCCCTTGAAGAACAGGGTCAAGGCAGATGTGCATATGGCTTGTCCAAACTGAGGTGGGTCTCTTCACCAGTAAAGTATATGTTTTTGTAATAAACGTAGGATGGACAGAGAAGAGTGGCTGGAAAATGTCAAATGAAAAATTGGAATTGCTTTTATATAGCAAGGTACTCCTGAACTAAACAAGCATTTGCAATGCAATAGGTCTCGTATTCGGAAAGTTAGAGCTATTGGTATTGTAAATGACACATTTTTTATTTAGGTTTTGTTTTTGAAAACAGCGAAATTAATAGCTTTATCATTTACAATGCCACTAGTTATAACTCTCGCAAATGTGACACCTATAGCATTAATTTTAATTTGAGACACTACAATATCCAACAACCAACAAACATTTAAAGCACTTCCTACTGTATGGGAGACTAGAGCCTTAAAGCTAATGGACTGAGCGCATTATACTAATTTGCTCAGGGAAATCGGATCGCCTCAAAGCTTTGCTTCCCTATACGTTCAATAATTCTTCTACAAAAGTTTCTGAAAGAACTGAAATGAAATTACAGAGGAACAGGTACTTTAAAAGAGGGAAGCTCAGATTAATAAGGCTACACAGGTCCACTATTCAGCCAATGTACATGCCCACAAAAAACTATGAAAGCCATGCCACAGCTGGCTTTTAACCTTGCACGGCTGACCAATGACTGCCCTTTGTTTTAGAAATCTTCAAGTAGCTGTACTGTGGTGCTGTTTTTCCACTAAACTTACTCCAACCAATGTAATGCAATATCTACCCATCCTTAAAGTTGCTCCACTCTGCCCTAAAACGGTTTGGTCTAGCACGACTTCATGAACCAGTCATCTCCCCCGCTCAGTACCAAAGCACACAAACTTGCACATACTTGTATTCACCCGTAAGCGTTTTTAATTCCAGAGTCAAGGGAGAAGCTGTGAATATGCACCCTGGCACTGCAATAGCCGCTTTTATTCGAAACAGTGTCATCTTAGGCACTGGCGACCCTTGTGGAACAGCATCTACATTACTTGCTGAACCTTTTCAAAGCAGGGCCCAACATGGTAGTGTTGCAGGCGCTCTACTTTAATTAAACCAACCCTTAGGCAAAGGATGGGCCCTGGGGTGTCAGCTCATTGTTTTCCTTTCTCAGTTTCTTTTTTGGCACAGCTACTGCTTTCATTGTTGTCCAAGTTAACGACCTTTTGCATGCAATTTGTTTACCCAAGGAGTGCTAATATTGCCCATTAGCAATGGCATGTCCACATCTGCATTTAAAAGGGAATCTGCCCTCTCTCCCATGTATTGTTTAACCCTTGATTGCCAACAAGAAAAGGGCAGAAGGTCGGGAACAAAAATGTATTTAGCATTTCACAAATCTTCCATGGGGCACTGTGACATGATGCCATCAGCTATTCATGGCTTATCAGTTCAGCAAACTGCGTGTTGCATTGCGGAGCTTACGGTTTTGCTTTAACATGGTCTTTATGGACTGAAAACCCTGGCTGTTAAGTACTATTGGCAAAAAGGCCAGAATTAGCCAAAGGCATTGTACCTTACATGGAGCCATTTGTCAACCTTGTTTCAAGATTTTACAGAGTAATCTAGTCCATGTGAAAAACGGCTTGCTTTAAATGGAGATTCAAAAGTAAACAGACTCTGCTCATGTATTTGTGAGTGTTAAGTCTTTCATTCACACCATGCATTAAAAAATGTGACACCTACAGCATTATTTAACATTTTTTTGTGTCATTTGTAATAAAGCTTGAAACCTTGAGTGAACATATTTGAACAAGTGATGCTGTGGTGGTGCTGAGTGATGCTGTGGTGGTGCTGAGTGATGCTGTGGTGGTGCTGAGTGGTGCTGTGGTGTTGCTGCGTGATAATGTGGTGGTGCTGCGTGATAATGTGGTGGTGCTGCGTGATAATGTGGTGGTGCTGCGTGATAATGTGGTGGTGCTGAGTGATAATGTGGTGGTGCTAAGTGATAATGTGGTGGTGCTGAGTGATAATGTAGTGGTGCTGAGTGGTGCTGTGGTGGTGTTGAGTGGTGCTGCTGAGTGATGCTGTGGTGGTGCAGGGGGCAGAAAGGCACAAAAAACGAGTCTAACAGAGGGCAGAAGGGCACAAAAAAACGAGTCTAACAGGGGGCAGAAAGGCACAAAAAACGGGTCTAACAGAGGGCAGAAGGGCGGAAAAAACAAGTGAGCAAGGGCCAATACAAATGTGGGAGAAGGACATGGTGGGCTAAAAGCAGCCGGGGGTGTTATATGTAAACAAAAACTTGCAGTTGCTTGGGAGCAGGGACCTAGCTATATAAATACTATAAAAATAGCCACACTGTCTTGATTGTGCTCATGGCATTGCCAGTATTGTGTAAACATTTCGATATACGAACTGGCATAATTAACCTCTTAGCAGCTATGGAACGTCCAGCTCCAGTGCTGAACGTTCCATTGCGCAGGTGAGGTTCCAACGGCCGACGGCAGCACTCCTGAGGTAGTGGTGCCGTCGGCCGTTGGAATAGGCGCAGCACCTAAGAGGTTAATGTTGGGTAGAGTTTGGTTACAGGATTTATATTTGTTTATGTTCTGCAACCACAACACGAGTACAAAACATGGTCTGGGCTGGCAAAAGATAGCAAGTACTTCAAAGCTGAAATAACGAGACCTAAAAAAAAAAACAAGTCGGATGGGGTGGGGGAAGGGGAGTGAGTGAGGGAGTGGGAGGGAAGCCCTGGCGCGAAGCGTCGCGCCATGTGGAAGGAAGAGCTGCCGCCTTTAGAACGGGGGAACCGGGTTCAAGTCCCAGCGTCAACTCAACATCCTGTGATCTTGGGCAAACCAGTTAATCTTCATGTGTGTCTAATAGCAAGTTAATCCTCATGTGTGTCTAATAGCAAAAAGAAAACCAAAATGAAAGTGTCTATGTGTAATGTGAACAGTGCTCATGTAAAGAACTCCAGGACCTCCGGGGGCACGCCGGGTTCAAGTCTCAGCGGCAACTCAACATCCTGTGATCTTGGGCAAACCAGTTAATCTTCATGTGTGTCTAATAGCAAAAAGAAAACCAAAATGAAAGTGTCTGTGTAATGTTAACGGTGCTCATGTAAAGAACTCCGGGGGCACGAGTGAGGGTACGGATGACGGCTGAAGCTGTAGAGATGGGTCGAACAAGTGAGCAAGGGCCAATACAAATGTGGGAGGAGAACATGATGGGCTAAAAGCAGCCGGGGGTTTTATATGTAAACAAAAGCGTGCAGTTGCTTGGGAGCAGGGACCTAGCTATATAAATACTATAAAAATAGCCACACTGTCCTGATTGTGCTGATGGCTTTGACAGTATTGTGTAAACATTTCGATATACGAACTGGCATAATTAATGTTGGGTAGAGTTTGGATACAGGATTTATATTTGTTTATGTTCTGCAACCACAACACGAGTACAAAACATGGTCAGGGCTGGCAAAAGATAGCAAGTACTTCAAAGCTGAAATAACGAGACCTCGGAGAGCGAGGGATAGAGAGGAGGCGGGGCTGGGAGCAGAGCCAGAAGTACATGCGAGTCATGTCCTGCGGCCGTGAATAAGTGACGGCGGGGGGCGGGGCAGCGGAAGCCTTTGATGTGGCAAATGCTGCTGGCAGGGGGAAGTTCGTGCTCGAGGAGCTTGTCACGTGATTCGCTTCTCGTGAACTGTTGAAAATCCGGATCGTAAAAAGTCCGCTTTGTGGATGGACAGCATTAGGTCTCTCTACGAGACCTAAAAAGGATTTGTGGTGAATTAGTATAGAGAGATAAGAAATTAATTTGAGCCGCGGATGTGAGTTTATTTGGATTGATAAAAGATATTGGAGGGATAGAAGAGGGAAGGGTTGCGTTTATATAGCTCTTGCTACCCCTAATGAGGTGTCGAAGCACTTCTCAGCAGGTAGCACGCTACTCCGGAACTCAAGCAGTATTAGTGGGGAATTAGTATGGGGAAATATGAAATACAATTGAGCGGGGGACATATTAGTCTGTTGTTTGGATTGAAAAGGATAGTGGAGTGATAGAAATGGGTAGGGTCTAGAAAGTGCTTTTTGGAGATCTAAGGAGTAGGAGGAGGTTTGGGATGAGTAAAGGAGAGGTGGGGAGGAGGAAGAGTCGGAGGGTTTAGAAAGGCTTGTGTGGAAGAACAGAATAGTAAAAGAGGTTTGAGATGATGCAAGGAGGGGTAGAGGAGGGAAGAGTCTAGAAAGGGTTATTTTGGGTATCATAGTAGTAGGATGGGGTTTAGGGTGAGTCCGAGAGTGGAGGTAGAGGGTATATTGAGAGAGGTATAGGGTGAGATAGAGGGTAGTGCATTGGAGATGCTGAATTTAAAGTAAAGTATTATAAAGATACATAAGTAAATGGAAGGTTTTATATGTCTAAGGAAGATGATATGTATACATCAAAGCATAAAAGTACTTTTCTAAAGTGGTCTGAGCAGAGATCGAAGGACTTCCTTCACAAACAACATGCAACACAAATCTGAGGGATGGTGTATTTTGCAGGGTCTTGTTTTTAATGTGCTAGAACAAGAATGACTGAAGTTTGGGTAATTTTTAATAATGTGAGCAGGCTATTCAGGTGACAGTTTAAAATTCCATGAGCTATGCTTAACATAAGATAGCTAGACTAAAGGCACACTGGGACTCCTAGCTCGATGACTGGGAAAATTCAAGCATCAAATCACATAAAATATGATAGGAGGAAAGCTCACAACAAGTCCAACCACTGGCAACTGCCTGGGGCAGCAATCCAACACACCATTCTTCCACCCACCAAGCCACCCAGCTATGGACTCCCGACATATGCAAATCAGTTTTTACCCTGCTTCAGTAGGAACAATCCAGCCTGTACTGCCAGGCCAGGTCCTCCCTGAACAGGTACACAAGCAACTGAAGACCTGTTTCGCCTTGGTTTATGCTTGTTGGTCTGGTACAGATTGGTTTTAGTGGCACAGCGATGAAAGCTCCTGCATCTGGGCATACCCCATGGCCACTTGGAGCGTTACATAAAACTGGGGCGTAATGGTGGGCAAAAGAATAATAGGTTGGAATGCCACCCAACTGCCAGTAGCTGGACTCACCGCAAGCACTCCACCCACTCCTCTTCATATGGTCGATGATTCAAGCATTTACATAAAAATCCAATCCTGGAGAATCTGGCATACAGTGGCAGAAGAGGCATGCTAAGGAAGCATCATATAATTAATGTATTATTTTCTGTGGCATGGAAATGCTGCCTCATCAATACCAATGAAACCCTGTGTTATGGATGCAAATCATGTCAGTGTGCCTAGCAACAGATCAATCTCGTATCAGTGTTTGCTTTGGCAGTACCCTCCTAGCTTCCATATTTTACTGGATATCTACTGCAATACGTCCAGCAATTTTTTTAAAAAAACTATATTTTTATAGAACACGGGGAAGAAAAGTTGGTATATTGATTACCATCTCCTGACAATCGCCAGAACACCACAAAAAGACAGAACAGTTCCGTCTACACAGTGCAAACACCCCAAAACATTTTTTTTAATGAAAGTGTGTCAAAGCAAATTCTCAGAGAAAAAAATCATCAGACCGGAAAATGTGTAGCGAAAATAATGACACCTCACGGGAACACCACCCTCGGGGTAACTGGCAAATTCTCACCAGACTGGGCCCCTTTTCTCATCATTGGTTGTCATTCAATTCAAAAGAAGAAAAAATGTGTCGGAACAGAACCCGAAGGAAAAATGTAAGTGCGCTAAAGCAGAACCGTTGGAACTGCTAGTGACCATATAGTGTGATTAAAATCAACAGGCACACCTATTTACAACCTTTTTATTCCTAATTTGTAGGTGTGAACTGTCGAATTAAAAAGGCTGGTAGCTAACCGCGCATACCATTACCTATCGCCAACATGTTTCTCTGCCTCAAAAGTAACGGCAGATTCGTCAGGGCAACACACCTTGTCACCACACCACTGTTGTACACTTTGTTCTGTAGCGACTGTCAGGGAGAATGGGACAATACAACACACGTTATTTAAAAAGAAATGCTGCCAACAGTTTAGTAGTGGCCTTGCTCCCAGATGTGTTGAAAAATAAGACCAATAGGTACTTATTGTTGGGCATCTTCAAGTAAGAAGAGAGAAAATGCACTCCTTTTGACGATTTGGGAAAATCAAAATGTTTGAAAATTCATTCCAGAAGTGAAAGAAAATGAGTGATGCCATTCACGGATGTACGAACAAGGGGTGGTTTAGTTTGATAAATCTATATATCCAAAAAAACTGACCGCAATGTGTAAAAAACAATGCATGCATTCTTGTAAAATCTAACTTGACGCCTCATCACAGCACTAATATAAAAGGTCTGTTAGGAACCCCATCTGGGCATATCTCAGGCTTCCCCCCCTCACTCATTCCACCAGTTACAGTCCCTCAATCCATAAAGTCCCAGAGAAAGCTCCCACGGCCAGCATAGAAGATCAGATTGAGAACATAAAAGATAATTTACCAATACAATAAAGGAAAATCTAGAGTTAAAAAGAGCTGCTTGCATGCAACAAACAGTCTAAGTGCTCTACTGCTGCCGCAAACCCAGAGTTTCATTCTGGTAACATTAGAAGGCCTCCCACATCCGAATTTATCCAAGCAAGGAAATTGTCCTCTTGTGGCAGTTTTTTGATATTTTGTTGGTCTGTATTTTCCTGTTCAGTGTTATAGTAGCCACTTTACCGCTTGAATGTATGGAGGAGCCCTTACAGAGCTATTGTGCATAAAAGATGTAAATATTAACGGAGCCAATACCGAAGACTTCCATTTCTGTAACTCCTGCCCCACGTAGCAAGTTTGAAAGAGCTTAAAAAATCCAAAGACTCTGCTCTCTGTAATGATGGCAATTATCTAGTTAATTCAGAAGGTTTGAGATGCTGTCCAAGACCTCAGGTCAGTCAACAGCAACACACACTCACTGCTACAGTAATACTGACATTAATATAGTACTGAGTGGAGATTTAATTACACTTTCTCTTACACTTAGTGAGATATCCGCACTTGTCACAGGAACATTTCTGGAGATGGTACGCCTTTGATCCACAATGACGCCACAGAGTGTGCGTCTTGGTTCGGCCTTTGCCAAATGATGACGTTTTGCCTGTAAAGTATCTGCTCTCCTTACATGAGGCAGACCTAATGTCATTATCTCTTAAATGCCTATGCACACAGCTCAAGAGTTCCTTTAAATGGAGCTACCCATTCAACATCGCAGTACTTTCAAATAAAGGGGAAGGGCCAAGGGAGAAGTAAAGAGGTATTTAGGGAGGGCTTTAAAGAGGGATGTGCACCACCTGGCAGAAGTCAACCCAGTGCGATTCACAAACTGCACTTTTAAAGTTACTATAGCCAAAGGTACCGAAAACAGTATAACGGTACTCCAGCTGAGAGCTGCACTACTAATGGCGAACCACTGATAATTGCAACACCCTCCCATAGTAGTCCGTTGAGGCACAGACTTAAAATAGAACCCCATAGCAAATAATGTTAAATTAAAAAATATATATTTATACTTATACATATATAAATATATATATATTCAATTGAATGTTAAACTATTAAAAAAAATAATTTAAAACATTTCTTAATTAGTGTGAATTTTTAAATTAATGTAACATAATTTTTTTTCAATAACATTTCCTCAAATCCTATACATCAGTTTTAATAAGAATTAATACATAATAAAAAACTATTTTTTTTTTAAACTTTAGTTGGGAATTTATTTTAATTACATTTTAGATTAATCATGTTATGCAATATAATATATTTATGATAATTACATATTTCAAATTGACTAGTGTAGCATTATTCTGCATCTAAAATAAAGATAAATGAAATTTACATTAATATTTAATATAAATGTTTACTCTATATATTTTTTCAAATGGAATAAACATTTAACTTTTTTTTTTATACTCCAATCTGATTGGTTTTAAAAACAAACAAGGCAGAGACACAACATTACAAAGACATAGTGTATGTAAAACCCGGATCACTTGGGGGTGCCATTCAAACCCCCCACAACAATAGTTTAACACTAGTATGAGGTTAAGCTAATGGCTCATTCTGGCTGAACCGCCACCCCGCCCGCCCCTGTCCTCAGCCCAGTTGACCCAGCCACTTGCCCCACACTCTTTTATGCTTCTTTTGGGCATCCCCTGGCCAGATAGACCTGCTGCTCCTGCGAGGCGCACCAGCCCACTCACTTTCTCCATTGGGTAATCGTGTGGGAGGGGTAGGGCGTGGGGGGAGGGGATGCAGGACTCTTCGACCTGGCAGGAATGTCTCTTTTGGCCACCGGCCCTGTTGGATCCGGGGTCACCGGTCCACCTAAGGTAGCCTGGCACAAAGTGGGAAGGCCTACCTTCAAGGCAGATTGTCGTACTTGCGCCACACTCAACACAGCATCCCAGCGTACCTCCACCAAAAATGACACCACATCGTCTTTAGAAAAAGTAGAAAAGCTTTATCTTTCCTTTAAATTTGATTTTCAGTTGCGACCTAAATAGCCAATCATAATTTTAAATGCTTCACGATTAAAGTTCCTGACTTCTGAAACACAGATTATTGCATTAGTTCATGTCACACTAGTGAACCTTACTCATCTACATCGTTAACAGCAGGGTAAAGTATATATTCAATTCAGGCCAACACTCATTTAAATACTAGGAGCGATTAGAGGAAGGCCTAGAAGCAAATCAGCAGAAAGTCTCATTAGTTTGATTCAAGCATTTAGTTGTATCAATTGTCAAGCAAAGCCTTGCCTAAAAATGGACAAGGCAGGTGAATACATTAAGCCATTCATGCATAAAATCAATAACAAAAGGTTTTCATTTAGTACAGTCAGAGCATATATTAGTTTTAGCAGAGCAAAAGAGTTCATGCATTAAATCAGGCAAGAGTACACATTAATCTGGGGAAGTAACCCTGCCACCTGTAGGTTAATCGGCAATGCCCTGGTTCCTGGACAGCTGCAGATCTCATGGGAAAAGTACACCTCTAATGTGTTTCAGCTGTTCTTTGCTCCCGGGACCCACCACACTGTCTTAGTGGACCGTAGAACCGAACCACAATAGGCCCAGCAATTATCTCTGGAGTCGCGCCTTCCCCCCCCCCCCCGTTTCCCCTTGGCTTGGCTCCCTGCTTACTTCTGCCTGGGAAGTTCGTGCGCACTGTCCAATAGATGGCGTTGTGCCCCCCCAACACTAAAAGCAAGCCCCCGGTGGCGGAACCCCCACCGGAGACAGGGCGCGCCTCTGCAGCAATTCCTCCTCCTGTCTCCGTGCGACTCTCTCTTCCCCCTCACAAAAGTAAAGTATTTACCGGAGACCGGGCGCGCCTCTGCGGCGGCTCCTCCTGTCAATGCCAGGGCAGGAATTTATTCAGGCCTCCGCTGCCTGGCAACTGCCTCTCCAATGCCGCGCACACCCTGTCCGCGCCGGACCTCCCCCACACTCTCATCAGCGAGGAAGTCCGCGTTTCTCAAGGGCCCGGACTCTCCTCTGACCCCTCCGCCAATCTATGCGGGACCAGATGCCAGGGGCGCCGCCGGCCCCAATCCGCCGGAACCAGGCTCCCACCACAGGAGATCCACTAGTGCAGCGGCAGAGAGGCCACACAAGCGCGGGGAGCTCAGGTCAGTCCGGAGGCACGATAGGACAGGCTCAAGTGGGTCACAGCAGGGCTGCTAGGTGATGGGTCATGCCGGGCGCTGGGTGATAGTTAGCATAAGGGACTATTCCACCAAGGTTTCAGCCCCTCACGGAAGGCAACCCCACTCACCCTCACCAGCCTGGTCAAGTTCCCTCAGTCCACGACCTGGCCTTGCACTAGGGGTACTGGTGGTATCATAGTTTCAAATGAAAATTACCTCGCAGGGTCAGATCAATGGGCTGGGGGTAGCATCACATATAGGAGTAGCAGCCCCTGAAGGTAGTCAACCCCCCCACAGTGCCCCAACCTCCTCACTCCACAGCCTGTACTCCAGCTTGGCCTCACTCTTCACATACAATCCCCAAAATGGCCGCCCAACATTCCACCTTATATAGCCTGGGCCCAGATTGACTAGAGTGGACCAGAAGGTTCTGGAACCCCTCATGTCACCCTATGGACCAAGGCTGTGAGGTAAATCTAGACAGGCCACCATTTTGTGAGAGTGCCTACTCTCCCCCATTTTGAAAGGAGCACCTGCGCCCCATTTTGAAAGGAGCACCTGTGCCCCACCATTAATCAGTAATGATGGTGCGCCCGGAGTTTTTAAGCCAACACACAAAAAAACATAGTGGACGCAAAAATGGGAGGCAGAAAGGGAGAGAAAAAATAAGGAAGGACCACCCAAAGGACTGACAACTCTAACGGGCCCCACCTAGGAAAGCTCTATCCGCCCTTGAATCCCCAACAACCCCCACCATCCCCAGGAGCACCGCCCGAGGGGTACAGGGAACCTCCCATCCTACTGTCTCACTCAGCTCCCCAACCACGCCTGCCTAAGTATCTTGAAATGGGGCGAGTGACAGGACCAGGTCATATGATAAAAGTCTGCAGGTTCCTCTGCGCATCTGGGACATTTCAGGCAGGCCGGCATCCTGCCCGCTGCAGCCTGACAGGGGTCCGGTATGCACAGTGGGAGTAATGGAGTTGGATTAGTCTTAGTCTGGCAGCCAAGATGATCACCCTTGGGGGTATAAGGGCATCTCTCCAATCTGCGTCTTCCAGCGGGCCCAGCCAGCCTTCCCATCGGGTCCTTAAGTGATCCAGCGTGGTGGTAGAGTTATCTGTCTGTTTTGCAAACCTACAAAAAATGCATTCTGGAAGCAAAAGCCGAATACTACACCAACAGGATAATGATCGCTGAGTCTCAATCAAAGGAAATTTTCTCCACTGTCCATGAACTTGCCTCATCCACTAGAGCCACGGTTACCATCCCCCCTTCCCAGTCCCTCTGTGACTCACTTAACAAGTTTTTTATAGACAAAGGTGTCAAAATTAAACACAACATTCCTCCGCCCTCCTCCACTTTTGTTAACCCTTCCCCTCCCCCCCCCATTGTTAAACTGACTAACTTCCCATTACTAACCATTGACACCCTCCTTCCTCTGCTTCATCGGGTCAAATCAGGCTCTCCCCTGGACTTTGCCCCTGCTTGTATACTCAGGGAAGTTTACTCAGCCTGTTCCATTCTCCCTTTGACCATCCTTAATGATTCACTTGCACACTGTTTTGTCCCCAGTTCACACAAATCGGCGGTTGTCATCCCAATCTTAAAAAAACTGGACGCCGATTCTTCCTCCCCCTCCAACTACCGCCCCATTTCACTCCTCCCTTACCTTGCAAAAGTTCTCGAAACTCATATCACCTCCACTTTGAGCACTCATATTGAGGCAAATCATTGCCTCTCCCCCTGCCAAGCCGGCTTCCGTCCCCTGCATTCTACAGAGAAAGTGGTCATTTCAGTCATGGACAAACTGCGTGAAGGTATTGACATCAACCTTCTGCAAGCCTTGATTCTCCTAGACCTATCCGCTTTTGACACAGTGGACCACTCCATCCTCCTTAACCGTGTCAGGGCGGCGGGCATAGAAGGCTTAGCCTTCTCTTGGCCGGAGTCCTTTCTCGCTGGGAGAACTCAAGCGGTCCGTTTGACTGGCTTTGCTGCGGCCTCTCGCAAGGTAGAGTGCGGGGTCCCTCAGGGATCATCACTTTCCCCTCTTCTGTTCAACCTCTATATTTTTCCCCTCATCTTTATGTTACAGCAACTGGAGGTCACCGTGTTCAATTACGCGGATGACCTCCAGTTAATCTTCAATCTTCAATCTTCAATGAGCCTATTGGCTAGTGGCTGTGCAAACTTTTCTATCTTGGGCGACCTAAATCTCCACTTTGATAGGTTAGAGTCTCTGGCCATCAGTGGTTTTTTGGCCGACTTAGAGGCTTTGCAGTTGACCCAGCTTATTTCTCAGCCTACACACGTGGCCGGCCACACTCTTGATCCGTTTTTTACGACTCTCTCTGATGTTCGGATTGTGGCGGTTGATCCTGTGATATGGTCTGACCACTATCTGGTGTCTGCTTGGCTTCCCCTCCCTGCCAATCCCACTATACCACCTCCTTTGCGGATACCCCGGCGCCACTGGAACAAACTCAGGTTAGAGGACCTTCACCGCATTATGGGTGCTGAGCCATTAGGTCCCCTGCTGAATGCCACCTCGGGCTATGACCGGTTCTGTAACTGGATTACCAGGGCGCTGGACGTCCTGGTACCTATCATCTCCAGCAAATCCAGTCCCCGGCAGGCTAGCCCCTGGTATGACAGCGCGCTGCGTGCAATGAAGTCCTCTTGTAGACGGGCGGAAAGGGTGTGGCGTAAGTCGTACGATGCCGACAAGAAATCCATCTACCTGGCCTTAGTTAAGCTTTACCATCGAGCTATATGCAGGGCCCAGGGGGCGTTTTACGCAGCCGAATTCCGAAATAGCCTTAACCCGACTAAAACCATCTTTAAAACCATAAAAGACTTGATGGCAAAGAGAGTTCCCCCACAGTTGGACAGTTCCACCGCCCACTGTGAAGCCCTAGCCACCTTCTTTCTGGACAAAGTCAGGAAAATCTATCTGGCGTTTCCAAGCACACTGTCTCCTGTGATTCCCTGGAGCGGCTCTAGCAGCTGTCCATCGCTGCACTCCCTTCCTACCATCTCTAATGAGGAGTTCGCAAAGTGGGCCCTGCGAGTCAAGTCTGGATCGCCTGCAGACCCGGTAAGATCTGCTCTTTTCAGGGACGTTGCTTTTCAGGGACGCACAGCAGTGTGCTCCCTGATTAACCTCTCCCTGACCTCTGGCCTGGTCCCTGCCAAATGGAAGCAAGCGGTGGTTTCCCCGATCCTAAAAAAACCATCTTTGGATCCGTCGAGACCTGAAAACTACCGCCCAATATCTTTGCTCCCTTGGCCGGCCAAGGTTATGGAGGCCCATGTAAATCTGGCCCTCACGGAGCATATGACCCTTGTGAATGTCCTGGATCCCACGCAGAATGGGTTTCGTGCTGGCCACAGCACTGAGACGGCCCTTCTGGCAATGGTTGAGCATTTGCGGAGTGTGCTTGATGCAGGTCAAACGGCAGCGCTTATTTTACTAGACCTGAGCGCTGCCTTTGACACTGTTTCCCATCGCATCTTGCTACACCGCCTGCAGGACATTGGCATTTGTGGTCCAGCTCTGCAGTGGTTCCACTCCTTCCTCAGTGATCGCTCCTTCTGCGTTGCCACCCCTCCTTTTCAGTCCAAGTACCATCCTTTGGACCTGGGGGTCCCTCAGGGCTCCTCGCTGAGTCCCACGCTTTTTAATCTGTACGTGCAGCCGCTGGCTGAGGTCGTCAGGCAATGGGGCCTTACCATGGTCTCCTATGCTGACGACACTCAGTTGGCGGTTACGATCAGCGGGGATGCCAAGCAGGATGCCCTCAGGTTCCGAAGTGGGCTGAGAGAGGTGGCCAGCTGGATGAATAACAACTGTCTCCAGCTGAACGCGACAAAAACAGAGGTGATGATCGTTGGAAGGGAAGCGGACCACTGGGGGGACGAATGGTGGCCTCCAGAGCTGGGATCAGCGCCGGCCCCTGTCCTGGAACTCAGGAATCTGGGAGTATGGCTTGACCACACGCTAAGTTTTGTGACTCACACAAAGAGAGTGGCGGCCTGCTGTTTTGGAGTACTACGCGGGCTAAGACCTCTGCTGCGATTCTTCGATGCTCCTACAAGACAGCTGGTCATTCAAGCAATGATCATCTCGCGGCTGGATTACGCTAGTTCACTCCTTTTAGGAGCGAACCAAGCCGAGATTCTTCGTTTACAGCGAGTCCAGAACGCGGCGGCTAGGGCGGTGGTTGGTCTGCCTCGAACCTGCTCTACCTCTAACACCCTGCGGTCCTTGCACTGGCTCCCGATATGCAAGCGTATCCAATTCAAGGCTCTCTGCCTGGTTTTTAAAATTCTGAGAGAGTCGGCACCCGGGATACTCAATACACTGATCTCTCCCTATGTTCCTACCCGCTCACTACGATCCCTTGGACAGTCCTTGGTGGTCGTCCCCCGTTTTAGACTTAGTCGGATGGGGGGGTCGCTCCTTCCGCGTGAAAGCCGCAACCCTCTGGAATGCGCTCCCCTTGGAAATCCGCCTTTCGAATGACCTAATGTCTTTCCGTAGGGCCCTGAAAACCTTCCTGTTTTAAATGTTCCTTGCTTTTAATGTTTGCTTTTGTTACTGGACCCAGTGTTGTGTTGTGTTTACCTTTCCCTGCGCCAGGACGCT
Source organism: Lissotriton vulgaris (assembly GCF_964263255.1). Lineage (NCBI taxonomy): Eukaryota > Metazoa > Chordata > Amphibia > Caudata > Salamandridae > Lissotriton > Lissotriton vulgaris. The sequence goes on along the minus strand of NC_141695.1, from coordinate 426,833,249 downwards.
CCTTCGCTGGAGCAGCTGTGCGCATTAAAATGCAAATAACATAACACATAACATCTGTCTCACTCGCCCTCATCCGCCCTGAACGTCCAAACAGTAATGACGTTCATTCAAGATTGGATGAACTGCAGCCACCTCAAACTTAACCTGGACAAGACCGAGCTGGTCCTGACCGGAGGTGGTTGCAGTCCATGGTCCCCTTCCTTTTGGCCCCCTTCCCTTGGTGTCCCTCCACTTCCTGTGTCCAAAGTAAAAACCCTGGGAATCCTTCTTAATCCCCAGCTCACTGTCCACTCACAAGTCAGTTCCGTGGTTTCTTCATGTTTCTTTTCCCTTAGAGTAATTAGGAAAGTTTACCGTTTCTTTTCTCCCTCAGCTTTAAAAATTATCATGCTGGCCATGGTACTGTCCCGTATAGACTATGGCAACATAGTCTATAATGGGGCCCCTGCATACGTGATCCATCGATTACAACTGGTGCAGAACCAGGCGGCCCGCCTGATCCACGGCCTACCTGAATATCATCGGGTCACTCCACTACTCAAAACACTGCACTGGCTCCCTGTGAGAGAGCGCGCCCTGTTTAAACTCGGCTGCCTCACGTATCAGGCTAGATCGGGCACTGCACCCGATTTCATCTGCTCTCTCATTAAGCCATACTGTCCAGGCAGAGAACTTCGCTCGGCTCATTTGGCCCTCCTTACCATCCCTCGCTTTAAAAAGCAGAAGGCGGGCGGAGCGAGATTCGCTGTCCTGGCTCCAACCTTTTGGAATTCCCTTCCGGTTACCCTACGCACCTCACCTTCTTACCTTCTGTTTCGGAAGAATCTTAAAACCTTCCTTTTTACACAAGCCTACCTGACCTAATCTTTTAGCTGCTGCCGCCCACTGTTCACCACTAGCGCCGTGAAACCGCTGGGTATACGAGCGCTGTACAAATGTTTTCAAATTCAAATTTGTATATCTGGTAGACCCCCCCCCCCCGACCCGATTCCCCCATGAGTATTTTAGCTTCAAGGGGGCTGAATTCGGGAAGCGTGGTGTTGCTGGGTATATGTGCTGCAAGCACATGCCGAAGCTGCAGGTACTTATGGAACAGGGTGGTGGTGAGTGAATAGGTGTGTTGTAGGTCTTGGAATGGTATGATATGAATCCCCTTCCAGACATCTCCAATATGAATGATCCCTATGAGATCCCATTTCTGGAAACTGTCTAGCAGAGCCACTTCGCCCAACCATGTCCCCCTGCCATAGGGGGGTTTGTAGCGTAAATTTATGTTCCCACTGGGTGTGGCGGAGCGCTATGCTAAGAGGGTGGATCTGATGACTTCTGGCATGGATTGAAGGATTGGTAAAACGTAAAGCATAGTGTGGATCTGGGAGAGTCCCAAACGTTCCAGTTCTAACTGGTATGCCGGATCGCCCCAGCCCCCTGACATCCACTCATTGATCACCAGTAGGCGTGTAGCCATATAGTAAAGATATGTTTACCATTCCCATACCCCACATCGTATGGAGCCAGTTGGCAATGGGTCAGTGCCATACAGGGGTCTCGAGTTCCCCTTCCCATAGGAACGAGGTTGAGGCTCTGTCTAGAGCGCGGAACCATTGCTTTGGAAGGTGTAAAGGTATGTTTTATAGTATGTAGAGGAAGTGGGGGAGGAACATTATCATATACAGAGCAATCCTCCCCATCGGATTTAGGGGAAGAATATGCCAATTCCGCGGGTCCTCCCTAGTCCTCTTGATCAGCGGGGCCAGATTCAGGGTCCACGTAAGTTCTGGATGTAGTGCTACCCAGATCTCCAGGTATTTTAAACTCAAAACGCTAGATTGAAATATTAATTTGCCAGTCCATGCACTCAGGTGAGGGATGAAGTGGGACCAATGTGGATTTAGCAGGACTGATTTTTAAACCTGAGGCTTCTCCGAAACAGTTGAGGAGTTGTAGGCAGCGGGGGCCAGAGCGTGCAGGGTCTGCCAAGTAGAGGAAGTAAATCGTCTGCATACATGACAATCCAGTCTTTGAGAGATGTAGTCCATTGCCACCCCTGGACTAACGACGTTGCTTCTAATGAGACTGGCCAGGGGTACGATGGCTAGAGGGAGAGTAGGGGGGGAAGAGGGGACAGTCGTGCCTCGACCAATGCGGAATTCCTCCAACAACACCCCGTTAGTCATGACCCGGGTCGAAGGGTTGGAATATAGCACTTTCACTAATCCTCTGAAGTAAGACCCGAAGCCTGTATCGGTCAATACAGCCTCCAGGTAACCCCAGTCCACCGTGTCAAAGGCCTTTTCGAAGCCTGTAAGTAAGAGGGCCAGATATGGCGAAAGGCAGTGACTGTGAGCTAGGGCCACCTGCAGGCACCTCAGACAGTGTCTTGTACCTCTGCATGGCATAAAGCCACACTGGTAGGGGTGCACTAGAGTCTAGATGACCCTCTTGAGTCGAATAGCAAGTATAGAGGCAAATCATTTAACTTCAGTGTTAATGAGCGAAATTGGGTGGTAGGCTGAGCATTTAATGGAGGGGGAGGGGTCTGTTTTTGGGGTGACCACGATCGTAGCGGTATCTATATCTCGCGGGAAGCCTCTCCTCTCCACTGCCTCTGTATATAGGGTTTGGAGGTGTGGCATTAGGAGGTCCCTGAAAGCCAAGTAGTAATCCACTTGGTACCCATTGGGCCCGGAGTTTTATTCGTGGTTAGAAAAGAGATTGCCTGACCAATCTCCTCTGCTGTAAGGGGTTGCTCCAGTGATTAAGAGTTCGTCTCAGGTAGTCTTGGGAGTGGGATGTCCTGCAGGAAGTCCCTGCTAGCATGTGTGTGTGTGTGTGTGTGGAGCCTGGGTGCTGGAGTAGAGTTGTTTATAGTAAGATGCGAAAGTTTGAGCTATCGCCTATGGTGCCTGATATATGTTGCCAGCAGCGTCTTCAATTTCTGGGATGATCCTATTGGCAAGGAGGCGGGCGGCCAGCCAGGTACAGAAGCTTACTGTTTTTGTCTCCCCGTCTGTATACCTGCCCCATAGAAGATCTCCACATCTACCTGGCGGAATCCAGGGAGATGTGTTGGATTTCATCTGGAATGAGAGCCAGCTGACGGACCAGCCTGTCCCCTGTATCTACACCCTATGCCCATTCCAGGAGTGCTGCACGGGCCTCCAATTGAGCGAGGAATTCGTTCTGGGCTTGATGAGTCTTTTTTTATTTAACTCTTCGTGAAACCTCCTGAGTATCTCCTTACCAGCGGCCCACAGCGTGCCTGGGGAGGCTACTGACCCCTTGTTCTGGAGAAAATAATGCTTGAGTTCTCCTTAGATTGCTTTCTTGCAGACCCTATCTTGTAAAAAACAGGCATTAAAGCGCCAAATGGGACAAATGGAATCAGTGCGGCACCCTATGTCTAGGAGTATTGGGGAATGGTCTGAAAGGCCTCTGGCCAGCATTTGGACGTTTGTGATCTGTCTGCAATCAGGAGTGGGCGTAAACAACATGTCAATACGTGAGTGGGTGTGTTGGGCACAGATGTGTGTGTGTGTGTGTGTGTGTGTGTGTGTAGGCGTGTGTGTGTGTAGGCGTGTGTGTGTGTAGGCGTGTGTAGGCGTGTGTGTGTGTGTAGGCGTGTGTGTGTGTGGAGGCGTGTGTGTGTGTGTGTAGCCGTGTGTGTGTGTGGAGGCGTGTGTGTGTGTGGAGGCGTGTGTGTGGAGGCGAGGGTACCACATTTTCCATACATCACACAACCCCAATTGAGAGGCCTAAGATGTGAGTTAGTTCGCGAACCAAGTTCGATGAAGGGAGGGAGTACCAGATGCATCCCATTAACGGCATTGAGGTTGAGAGGGAGCCCACCCACTGTGCCCACAAGGGCCAAGAAACATCCCTGGGGATTACAGACAGTTATGTTTAGAACAAAGTGGCGACTAAGGAGGATTGTCACTCCCTGGGACCTCATGTGTAACCTGCGTGATGTACCCAGTTGAAACGAACCAAGTGGACGGACCCTCTTGCAATAGTGACTCTCTCGTTTTTTAATTTGAGTGCCAGGAAACCATTAGGTGTATTAAAAAACCCTCACCCACCAATCTAGTTGGTGGCATGCTACATCATTTGGGTCCGAGCTGGGTAGCCGAATGCCATCCAGTTGTGTTACGACGCCTGATTACAGCAGAGCTGGTTTGTGTATTTGTGAAGGAAGTGGTGCAAATTAAAATTATCTCTGGGAATCCTTACTAAATAAACTTTATTCTTAGTGGCCAGGGTAAGGTTACAAAAGAGGGAAGGACAACTTTGAAGATATAATTATCTGGGCTGTCACAGTTTACATGTTTACAGTTTACATGTCTACATGTTTCAGCCATATAAAAAAGTGGGAGCCTTTCGTCAGGACCAGGTGAATGAAGTGGGGTGTGGCAAAAATCAGCCATGTGTATCGTGGTTATCAACACACACGCTGAGGTGTGTTGTGAGATGAGTGGTGTCTGTATACTTACGCACCCACTGGTAAAATTACTAGCTACGTGTTACTTATAGCTTTTAGCGGGACCCGGGAGGGGTCCCATCTGTAGTCACACATTCGTCAAGATGGAGCGTCCGCGGGCAGCACCTATAGCGGTCTCCTCGCGACTGTGTACATGTATGAATTTCAAACTGTATTAAAAATCCTAAGTATAAACGCACTATTTACATATAGTGGTTGCTCCAAAAGAATTTGGGACAGGTGTGCAAAAAGAGTGCTTGTGCGTGAAAAGTAACCCGAGAAAGAAAAGATAAGTAGGCCCATTACACATGATCATTTCTTACAAAATAGCAGGTCTGTAATAATTATTATAGTTGCACAAGTATGAGCTCATTGAACAGGAGACACTGGATTCAATCACAATTGCCCCTCTGGGGACCAGAATGTGCAAACTGTCGACGTTTCGACTCTGCAAGTGGGGGAGAAGGCCAATATGAGCCTCAACAGTGGGTCTTCTTCAGGACTGGTTGAATGAATGAAAGGGGAGCAACTTGGAAACAAACATCATCCAGTGAGGGAGCTCTGGAATCAATCCTATTAGTAACAAAGGCCAGACGGCTCCTCATCTGCGGGGAATTAATCAAGTCCTTAAAGTTGGGTAGAAACGACCAGCATGGGGGTAAAAATTCAATATAGGTCCATGTGAATAGACAGAATCGATCTATGTAGTTTAATGATGTGGAGCCAGGACAGAGGTCTCTTTAATCATTTAATCACTTTAGGCTCTCTGTTAGTTACAAAGTATCCCTCTGAATGACTTGGCCACAGCTCCTGGCTCATATTTGTTTCCAGATTGGTGGCTAGGATTTCTATTGGACTTTGTGTTTTGGTTCTAATTGGCTGATGGGGCTAAGGCTCTTACTGTTTCCTAGGGCTAGGTTTTCTATTTGACCTAAGGCATAAGGTTTAAGTTTTGATTGGCTGATAGGGTTAGAATTCTGATTGGTTGCAATGGTTAGGGCTTCCATTGGTTTTAGGCTTTAGAGCAAGGGTTCTGATTGGCTAGGGTTCCTATTAGCCTATGGTTACCTGAATTAGGGATATTTAATTTTAGGGCTCAGGGTATTGAGGCTAAGGGTAGAGGGGGCAAGGGCAGTTGCCTGTCTGAGTCAGGCATAGCGAACGAAATGCTGCTTTTTTTTCCCTTTACCAACCGCCAACTTAAGCTATCCACAGCCTCAAACATAACACAATCTCAGCAAATGCACACTTCTCATTTACGACACACTCTAACCACATTGCAATGTCTCAACAACCACTACAAAACCCCACAAACCACATCTGTACACCCTTCTACACATACTGCCACACAATGGCACCATCATTTGGAAAACTGTGACCCTGTCCTACACCACTGTCATATTCTCACATCATCAACACAACACAAACCCACATTACACATAACCTTACTCCCTTCATATACATCCTACCTGTTCATACAAGCCACCAGCTCTACCCTCTCCTTACTCCTAACGGACTCCTGTCCATCTCCATAAAACCTATACTCAACTATCTTATCATATCACCAATCAGACCTCTAGCCCTATCAGCCAACCAGAGCTCAAACCCCAAGTCCAATAGAAACCCTAGCCACCATTCAGAACCCTAGCCCTAAGTAGGTCCAATAGAAGCTCTAGCCCTAGGAACCAATCAGAACACAGGTGTAACAGCCAATTAAAAAATCTATTTAAAGGGCATGCAACCTTAAACCTAAGCTGCTGTTCAGGTGTTGTGGAGGGCAGAGGGCTGGTCAGGTGCCTTGTGGGCCTATCAGTGAAGCAGAAACGGGTGTGCTGTGGACCTGTGAGCTGCTCCTAAGCACATAATCTTGTTGGATACAGACAGGTCCAATATATACTTAATATTCCACCCTGCAGATAAGGACTAAATTTAAAAGACTAAATACTGCTTTTCGTGCACGAAAATGGGTGCTACATGCACGAAAACAGGTGCTACATACACTTTAGAAACATAATTTCTAACCACAAAGCAGGTTAAGCAGGCTCTTAACGCCTTAACCGCGGCGTTTTTTCCGCCGCGGTGCGGGCGTTCTAAAGGGTGTGCGGGGCTGCGTCGGCAGCACTGGGGAGGGAGTGGGCCGACGGGAGCACAGAAGGGGTTAAAGTCTCAGTTTGGGTTGCTTTTGTCTTTTTAGATTCGAAGTGGGAGGCTGGAAGGGGGTGTGCCATTTAGTAGCTTTATCGCAGTTAGGGAAAACAAGGAATTGAATTTAGGCAAAGCCATAGTTTAAAATAGCAATTTGAAAGTGAAATTGTTACATTAAAGTTAAAATTATTACATTAACTTAGTGATATCTTTTGATGGGGAGCAAATAGTAAAGTCCTTTTTGTCTGGGGAATTGGAATTTAAATCCGTCTTGATGGTAAAGTCGGATTTTAAATCACAACTTTGAAAATGCTACTTTTTGTCCTAACCACTTGGTGTCTGCACTCTGTCCCGCAACTCATTTCTCGCACTTTGGAACAAAACATCCTACCACAACTAATCTAAATAGAACTGGAAGAAAAAAAAAACTATTCTACAAAGGGTCAGAGTGCCAAGGTGAAATTTAACTCCCAGTTAGAAAGTAACTAATTCCTTAAAAACACTATGGTAACAAATTTAGTAGGAAGAAACCTAAAGTAACCAAACCTATAAACTTAAGGGGAAAGGCTGGCTCCATGCAGGAGAGAACTGTGCTCACAATAATATTGCACAGCACACGAAGCCATCACTCTCCGTAGAAGGGAACGGAAGTCCGTGCATCTCAGTTGAGGCGAGGTAGGATGCTCTTGCACACCCTGAAGTGTGTAATAATTGGAAAAGCCTGTGTAAATGCCACTTTGGTTTCACAGGGAGAAAATAATTAACAGTGCTACTAAACAAGGCAATGTTAAACATTAAAAATAGCAGAAATACAGTAACTAATTCAAATTTAGTTAAATGCGCACAATACAAATTATAATTTAGATTAAGAGAAAACAAAAACTTATGCTTATCTCAGCTAGAATAGTAAAGAAGAGAAAGCGAGCGAATGCTGCTCTGCAGAGATTGGTTGTACTAATGAGGTCCTAGTAGTGCTACAGCACTCACCTCAATAACATGTTAATTTGTTGTTTTCCATTTCATCCATGTTGGGTGATAAATTATTATTATACTTTGCTGCTAGAGTTAAAGTAAAGAAGATTTCAATTCAATCTTCGCCTCTGCTCTTGTAATCAATCGTCCTCAACAGTTCCAGTACTGTTGCTTCGTGCTGTGCTTGTTTTTGCTTTTCAAAAGTATTCTAGCACCATTACTGTTAATATACTGTATTTTGCTCAAGGAGCATCAAAATATTTCCGGACTTGAAAGCCGAGTATATAATTATTTTTTCTCACTGTAAAATTCTCTGCTCTGTCATTTGATTCCGGCTCATTCCCTCTCCAGCATTCTGTGAATGTTACTGCTCCAATAAGTCATGACACATTAGGGCGTCACCTTCATATACTAAATCCAGCCCTATACCCAGATTCCTGTCTGGCAGGTGAAGTGCACTTCAGTCTCGGCTGAAACTTCTGCCCAATCCGGTTCAGCTAGCTGGACAACTATTATTATTATTATTAGCACTAGCCAGAACAGGACGAGAAACCACAGCACGGTACGACACTTGCAAATACCATGCTTAGCAATGAGGACATGCTGATGTCTGCTTTACAAAAGTGAACTATTTGACTTGGATTAATAGTAATTGGTTATTTTAGGTGGAGAAGGTGGCGAGTTGCAGGGCACGGGAATTAACGCAGACGTTGAGCAAACACTGCGGGCTGAGTAACTGCTAAATGTGCTAGGGTTTACCTAGATGTTTAAAAAAAATGATTTTATTGAGCAGAAACACATATCGGATAAATATAGAACATATACAATACAGGTGAAATAAAATTCCTAATAATATAACAGGGAAGCAAATCTCAAGATGCCATACACGTGTAAAAGAAATGTAAACAGTCAATCACAATTTTTTTTTTTTTAGGGCAGTTGAACCATTAAAAACAACAATAATGAAATGCATAGTTGCAATCATGCAATAGTGGTTCCCAAACTTTTTTGACCTGTGGCTCCCCTGACCTAATCAACAGTTGGCCGTGGCTCCCCACCATTTTTTTTACCGGTGGGTGGGTGGGTGGTGTGTACCTCCTGTTATCTTCCTTAAAGTATTTGGGACGCAATGAAGGTATTATATTGGTTGGAATGCTTGAATTATTAATCTCATCCACTCGCTGCATCCCAATCCATAGTTTTATTCCCCAACAGAGTACCTGGTCCCAAACCCTTATTTATGCCAGCTGCTGCTTTCAGTACCTTTTGGTACTGAAACCCGGTCTGAGAAAATGGAACATTGAGTTTGGTCTGTCGTAATCAGTATCCCCAGCCTTTTATTTACACTAAAAAGGTCTGTCCTTCCATCTGTGTGCCCATCTATATCCAAACATATTCAACCATTTGCACACCTATCCACCATATATCCTTCCGTCCAACATTTCACTCATCCGTCCCTCCATCCACCCTTTCACCCCATCCATCTGTACAATCATCCATGCATCCACTCTTCCACACAGCCATCTATTCACTTACTCATCCATCCACCCATTCACTTACTCATCCATTCACCCAGTCATTTATCCTTCCACCCATTCACCCTTTCAGTCATTCATCCTCCCTTTCTCTCTCCATCCCCCTTTCACTTATCCATCCATATACCCACCCATTTACTCCACCCATTCATGAATCCATCCATTGATCCTATTACTCATCCATTCTTTCACTCATCCAACCATCCGTTCACTCATCCAGCCATCTGTTCTCTCATCCATCCACCCTTTCACTCCACTCATCTATCCATCCTTTTGTCCATCTACCCCCTTTCACTAACTCATCAATCCTTACATCCACACTTTCACCCATCCATCCATTCACCATTTCACTTATCAATTCATCCATCCACCCATTCACTTGCCCATCATCTACCCTTTCATTCATCCACCCATCCAACCTTTCACACACCCATCCAACCTTTCACACACCCATCCACCAATTCACTCACCCATCAGCTGCCCTTTCACTCATCCATCCATCCTTTCACACACCCATCCACACTTTTACCCATCCATCTACCCTTCCACCCATCCATCTACCTTTCCACCCATACATCCATCTATTTACCTTTTCTCTCATCCATACTTCCACTCATTCACTCATCCATCCATCCATCCTTTCTTTCATTATCTATCCATTCCCCTTTCAGTCATGCATTCATCCTTTCAGTAATCCATCCAGCCATTCACCTTTTCCTTCACTTATTTACTCACCCACCTTTTCACATTATGAGCTGAGCCTTTGTCTGCAGAGTTGCAGGCAGAAGAGTCCCATCAAGAACGAACTACAGCAAGGTGTGTGGTGCGGTGGGGGAGTGTTCCCTATGCCCCTGCACATAGGCAGACTGAAAACGTAGAAGTCATGCATGATGCACAGTGCCAGGATGTGAGGTTACTGTAACATGGTGTTGTTTCCAGGGCTTTAAGCGGTGTAAAAAAACTGGGGGGTCTCTTCAAAGGGGGTGTTTGACGTAATTAAGAGCGCAGCTTAAAACACCTAGGCTAAAAATATGCGCTTAGCATAGTGTTCTGCCTCACTGGTATTATGTTGTCTCTGTCATTGCATCCAGATATATAATACAGCAAGTATCATTACACCCCAACAAAACAGGACTATTGGCTTTGTCAATGGTTGCTAGTTCCTTAAAAAAAAAAAAAAAGGAGCAACCATGGCTTTGTTAAATACACTATTGAAAATACTTCAGTTCTAAAATGACAGGACAGTGAGAGAACGAAAACCTGTTCTTTTAAACTTATTTTACCGTCTTCTTTGAATAAAGTGTTTTCTAACGTTGCAGCGTGGGCGTGGGCGTTTTACTTTTTATCGTACAGAATGCCCTTCGGTACCCTGAGGCAGGAGGAGGCCGCCACATGGTGTCACACCCCCATACTGCCCCATTGTCATTCAGTAAGTGGCAATCAGCGGCATACTGAATGACAATGGGCGGGAGGGGCTGCTCTCGTGCTCCTGAAGGAGTGCAAGGCGCCTCCAGCAGCAGGGGTGAGGCCTCTCACAGGGAGCAGCGCTGCTCCCTGTGATGGCCAGAATTACAGATAAAAGGCCCGTGGTCACCCTAGTGTGCGCGGCGCCCCTGGCACCTCATTACGGCGCACTGGGGCGCCGCGGCGCACAGTTTGGGAACCACAGCCGTATTGAATCTCCACAACGTGTACTATTACTTTGTTCTTTCAATGGTTACGAAAACATATACATTACACAAATAATAGCAGCAGTGAACACTTAAAGCAAGCTGCTCATGCCAGCTTGGTCATAAATACCACTATTAAGAGCAAGAGTAGCCTTACGCCCCCTGACTCCTAATCGACAACATAGAGAAATGACAGTACCATAAAACCGCATAATCCACTATACATGTCATGTTTGATTAGTAACCTGGAGATCACCATCATCTTAACCTTTGCCCTTATGGAATCGCCAGTTCCACTGCTACCGAGTCAGGACCCACCATTTCTAGTGTATCCAAAAACTGCCATAAAGCATTAAATCTCTTTAAGACCCCCATTTTCTTAAAAATGCCTCCTACATTTTTTTTATCATAAGCATTTTATCTTACCGCTCTTGGTATGTTGGAACCCTAGATGTTTTCCACTTCTGTAGAATCAAAGAGCAAGCAATTAAAAAAGCTGTTGATATAAGCACCTGTCACCACTCTCCAATACCAGAACTCTGTCTCTTACTAAAGAACCCAAAGAGTGGCACACAACATTCCAGGTCTATATTGACCTGGAGACCGAGACTAAGAGCAAAGAAGACCTTTTCCCAAAACCGTCCCAATATGTGGCAAGTATAAAAAACAAGCATTTGCAATGCAATGGTCTCGGCATCATTACAGGTAGAGCTATTGGCATTGCTCATGACATTTTTTTTTCTTTAAATCAAAAATAAATGGCATTGTCATTAACATTGCCAATACACAGCACTCTGCACTCAACAGCACACAATGCTCTGCACACTCACTCTGCACTCACTGCTCTGCACACTCACTCTGCACTCACTGCTCTGCACACTCACTCTGCACTCACTGCTCTGCACACTCACTCTGCACTCACTACTCTGCACACTCACTCTGCACTCACTACTCTGCACTCACTACTCACTACTCTGCACTCACTACTCACTACTCTGCACTCACTACTCACTACTCTGCACTCACTACTCACTAATCTGCACTCACTACTCTGCACTCACTACTCACTACTCTGCACTCACTACTCACTACTCTGCACTCACTACTCTGCACACTCACTACTCACTACTCTGCACACTCACTCTGCACACTCTCTCTGTACTCACTACTCTGCACACTCACTACTCACTACTCTGCACTCACTACTCACTACTCTGCATTACCACTCTGCACTCACTACTCTGCATTACCACTCTGCACTCACTATGCACTCTCTACTCTGCACTCACTACTCTGCACACTCTCTCTGCACTCACTACTCTGCACACTCACTACTCACTACTCTGCACTCACTACTCTGCACTCACTACTCACTACTCTGCACTCACTACTCAATACTCTGCACTCACTACTCACTACTCTGCACTCACTACTCACTACTCACTACTCTGCACTCACTACTCACTACTCACTACTCTGCACTCACTACTCTGCACACTCTCTCTGCACTCACTACTCTGCACACTCACTACTCACTACTCACTACTCTGCACTCACTACTCTGCACTCACTACTCTGCACTCACTACTCTGCACTCACTACTCTGCACTCACTACTCTGCACTCACTACTCACTACTCTGCACTCACTACTCTGCACACTCTCTCTGCACTCACTACTCTGCACACTCACTACTCTGCACTCACTACTCACTACTCTGCATTACCACTCTGCACTCACTACTCACTACTCTGCATTACCACTCTGCACTCACTATGCACTCACTACTCTGCACTCACTACTCTGCACACTCTCTCTGCACTCACTACTCTGCACACTCACTACTCACTACTCTGCACTCACTACTCTGCACTCACTACTCACTACTCTGCACTCACTACTCTGCACTCACTACTCACTACTCTGCACTCACTACTCACTACTCTGCACTCACTACTCACTACTCACTACTCTGCACTCACTACTCTGCACTCACTACTCACTACTCACTACTCACCACTCTGCACTCAGCACTCACTACTCACTACTCACTACTCTGCACTCACTACTCACTACTCACTACTCACTACTCACTACTCACTACTCAGCACTCAGCACTCACTACTCACTACTCACTACTCACTACTCACTACTCACTACTCACTACTCACTACTCACTACTCACTACTCACTACTCACTACTCACTACTCACTACTCACTACTCACTACTCACTACTCACTACTCACTACTCACTACTCTGCACTCACTACTCACTACTCACTACTCACTACTCACTACTCACTACTCACTACTCTGCACTCACTACTCACTACTCTGCACTCACTACTCACTACTCTGCACTCACTACTCACTACTCTGCACTCACTACTCACTACTCACCACTCTGCACTCAGCACTCACTACTCACTACTCACTACTCTGCACTCACTACTCACTACTCACTACTCACTACTCACTACTCACTACTCACTACTCACTACTCACTACTCACTACTCACTACTCACTACTCACTACTCACTACTCACTACTCTGCACTCACTACTCACTACTCACTACTCTGCACTCACTACTCACTACTCTGCACTCTGCACTCACTACTCTGCACTCACTACTCTGCACTCACTACTCTGCACTCACTACTCTGCACTCACTACTCTGCACTCAGCACTTAGTACTCTGCACTCACTACTCTGCACTCAGCACTTATTACTCTGCACTCACTACTCTGCACTCACTACTCTGCACTCACTACTCTGCACTCACTACTCTGCACTCTGTACTCTGTACTCTGCACTCTGTACTCTGCACTCTGTACTCTGCACTCTGTACTCTGCACTCACTGCACTCTGCACTCACTACTCTGCACTCACTACTCTGCACTCACTACTCTGCACTCACTACTCTGCACTCACTACTCTGCACTCACTACTCTGCACTCAGCACTCACTACTCTGCACTCACTACTCTGCACTCACTACTCTGCACTCACTACTCTGCATTACCACTCTGCACTCACTACTCACTACTCTGCATTACCACTCTGCACTCACTCTGCACTCATTTAATAGGTCTCACCGTTTTCTGCATACTTTTGTGAGAGACTGTTCTATTTCCTTGTCACTATTTCGTTCCATTCTTCGTCTTTTGTTTGTAAAAGTCTGGTACATTTCCTGTTTGTCTCCAATGCCGTCGTTTTGTTTAGTCTGCAAATTCTTCTTTCAAAGAGATCTTTTAAAAGTTTACATCATAAAAACGTCTCGCAAAACATAATTTCAGGCCGCCTGTCACATTACACAGTAGGAGGCACTTTAAATATAGAATTGAGTATGCCCCCGGAATGCCGCCGCGGCTGCCCCGGAAGTCAGGCACGGTCGCCTGTGACGGGGGCGGGGCCACGTCCAGACCGGAAGAGGAGGCAGGCGGAGTGAAATGCGTCTCGCGCCCGGGGCTCCTGTGAGCGGTGTGGAACCCGGGGCCGCGCCAGCAGGAGGTTGGGCGCCGCGTGCTGAGCAAAGTCCCCGACATTGGCCAGGTAAGTTCAAAAAAAGGCTGGGGGGGCTTGGTGCACTTGTGTGTGTGTGTGCGTGTATGCTCGTGTGTGTATGTATGCGTGCGACGGTGACGGCGGGGGAGGGAGGGAGGGAGGGAGGGGGGCCTCGGTGCACTTGTGTGTGTGCGCGCGCGTGTGTGTATGTGTCAGGGGGGTGTCTCTATGTATGTATGTGCGTGCGTGCATGGGCGCTTGTGTGTGTGTATGCGCATGCGTGTGTGGTGCTTGCGCTTCCCAGGAGACAGCGCCTGGCCACAGCGCGCGTTCCAGTTACAAATCGCCTCGAAGGATGCGCGTGGCCGACACTGTCTCCTGGGAAGCATAGTCGCTGACAAAAGATCTCGGCGGAGACGCGCTTCTGCGCGTTGAGCCGAGACCTAAAAATATGAAGCCAAGCCCCAATCCGATGTTGCTGACATCAAAAGCAGCAATCCTCCACCACCGAATATATTCTGCGGAGGGCTGCAGGGATATAATAAGCCATCCAACAAGATAGGAAACACATCCTCCTTAAAATGTGCCACTCTTAAATCCTTATGACCTGTTGGCGAAATAGACTGCCAATCCGACTCCGAGAGGATGCATTCTGTGGATAGGCTAATTTTTTCTAAAAAACTTTGCACATGTTGCCTGAACCTCTGATAGTGTAATAACCTATACCAATTTCCAATTCTCTTAGGTTTAGACCTTCAGACGGAGCCTGTGGCGGGGTGGGTATTTTGTCTAATTTTAGGCAGTGTTTCTTCAAACAAAGGGTAATCTGCTGAAACCCCAAGAAAAAAACTGCTTACAATGCTCACCACACCGAGTATGCAATTCTTGTCATGTAACCATCAACAAAAAGTGCCCCGACTCTTTAAAACCACAAGCTTTCCAAAATCTTAACTATGCACATGGTATTGTCAGGCCAACATGTTTACACTCCTGTAATGTAAGATATCCATAACCCAAGCAAAGCTTTCCAAACTTTTCATGTTGGGGACACAGTTTTTGGAGATGCATCATTTTGTGACAAAGTAAGGCAGTGTAGCGAGGGAGCGTAGCGAGCCCTAACCACCTAAGTGGGGTTTGGGTGGGTTCTCACTCACTCGGTCTGTCTCCCTCTCTCTCTCTCTCAAACTATCTCCCTCTCTGTCTCTATTCCTCTCCCTCCTTCTGTCTGTCTCCCTCCCTCTGTCTGTCTACCTCCCTCTGTCTGTCTACCTCCCTCTGTCTGTCTCGTTCCCTCTGTTTCCCTCCCTCTGTCGCCCTCCTCCCTCTCTCTGATTCCCTCTGTCTGTCTCACTCCCTCTCTGTCTCACTCCCTCTGTCTGTCTCCCTCTATCTCCCGCTCTGTCTCCCTATGTTTCCGTCCCTTTGTCTCCCTCCCTTTATCTCCCACCCTCTCTCTCTTTCTCCCTCTCTCACTGTCTCCCTCTCTCTCTGTCTCCCTCTGTCTCAGTCTCCCTCCCTCTGTCACATTCTGTCTCCCTCTCTCTCCCTCCCTCTGTCTTCCTCTCCGTCTCTGTCAGTCTGACTGTCTGCCCCTGTCTCTGCGTCTATTTGTCTCTGTCTGTCCCTGTCTCTGTCTGCCTCTGTCTCCCTCTCTCGCTGTCTCCCTCCCTCTCTCTATCCCTCCCTCTCTCTATCATTCTCCCTCTCTCTCTGTCTCCCTCCCTCTTCTCTCCCTCCCTCTTCTCTCCCTCTCTCTTCTCTCCCTCTCTCTTCTCTACCTCTCTCTTCTCTCCCTCCCTCTCTCTACCTCTTGTCTGTCTCCCTCTTATTTGTCTCCCTCTTGTTTGTCTCCCTCCTTGTCTGTCTCCTTCCCTCCATCTGTCTCTAAGTGCCCTTAATACTGGTGTCATCCAGCGACACACCCACCATTTGCAGGCGACACAGTACGGTGTCAGGACACACAGTTTGGAAAGCTCCGGCCTAATGGAATGTGTTTTGATAGATTAGGTGATTAGAGTCAGGCATCCATCTCCTGTAAAACCTTGTATCTTGTTTTCTTTGGGAGTTTTGCTATGGTAATAACCTCTTAAGTGCTGCGTCGGGGCGTTGGCCGACGGCAGCACTACCTCCCCTGTGCTGCGCACGACCATTGGACGTCCATTCAGCACTAGTTCCAATGGACAGCGCAGCACTGGGGAGGGATATTTGTGCCGCATCTAAGGTGATAAAAGCCGGCAACTGGCTTTCAGCTTCCTGGATCCTTTTGTTTAAGAAAAATAGATTGACTGTCGCCTTTCTATCTATTGATCTTTCTAGAGCCTCTAAAAATGACGATTTATAATATGTCTGTCTATGGGGTAACACCAACCCACCGTGGCTGATATATCTAATTGAAGTACAGGCAATTTTAACTTGGAGACTTCTGATTTCAAACGAAGTGCCTGAAGAATGCTTCCAGTTCAGTGAAATAGCTCTTATGAACTTTTATACGGACATAAAAATAAAAAATAGCAGTAGAGATATAATAGACATTTTAGTAAGGGCTACGCTGCCAACTAATGTAAGGGGAAGTAGCTCCCATCTATCCAGCAAGCTCTTGTTCTTCAGCATTGCAACATAGTTTAATTGATAAAGCTGGGAGTAAGTATTCATTACAAAGATCCCCAGATAACGTATCGGACTTTGGGAGCATGCCTGCTGCTGTAGGGAAGCAGGAAGAGTGTTAACTAAAGTATTGAAAAGGAGCAGCTCAGTTTTATTCTGGTTAATTTTATATCCCTCAATCCTTTTAAATTGCCCAAACTCATCCAACACCATTTGAATGACCTGCTTTTCTGGCCTGAAATATAGGATAATATAATTTGCAAACATTATTAATTTATCCTTCTCCAATACGGAGTCCTCAATCCCCTCATTTTCCCGATTCCTAACAGCCAAGGGCTCTATAAAAAGGTAAACAAAAGTGGGAACAGAAGACAACCCTGTTTATATCTAATAACACCGCAAGATTGGAATTCACAAGAACCTTTGCTTGTGCCCCTTGATATGAATTCTGCAACATTAAGATGAATTGTGCAAGAAAGCCAATCCTCGCCAAGCCATAAAAAAAGCACATACCAGTTAACCAGGTCGAAAGCTTTCCCTGTATCAACAATTAATACTGCTGTACGAGTACGGTTTACAGCGAAGTAGTTCAACGCATGAATTAAGAAGCCCATGTTAGCCGACATCACACGACTAGCCACAACACCCATCTGATCATTTTGTATTTAATGCCTGAGCAGCTGGAGTGATACAAATAGCTCACATTTTCATTAAAAGCTTATAATCAGCATTCAATAAGCTAATCAGTCTGTATGAGTTGAGATCACTTGGGTTTTAATCTTTCTTTAAAAAAAACTAACCATGGACTCCTTAAAAGACGAGGGAACACCCTCTTCCTCTTTAATATAATTGAACAACTCTGTGAAAGAGGGTACAAGTTCACTCGCAAATGCTCTAAAAACACTCTACTGGAAACCCATAATTGCCACATGCATTCCCTCTAGACATTGTGGCAACAGTTTCCTGAACCTCTGCCGCTGATATATTAGAGGCCATTCTTTTCTACCAGAGAATTTGCCAACTGAGGGAGCCTGATGGTCTAAAAATATTGGGATGCATTGGACTGCGTAATAGAATATTTACTTTCATACAAGATCTTATAATGCTGCAGGAAAATGTGGGACACTTCAGTTTTGTCTAATACTAATTCTCCAGTACCTAGCTTCTGTAGCTCTCTATTGAACGCAGCGTCGCGCTTTACCATTGTTGACCGTACAAGGAATTTCCCAAACATCTGGATCTCCTATACCCAGCTGCTAAAAAGCCATCAAGCTATTAATTTCCTCCATAATGAAGAATTCCCTTCAGTCAAGCTTAGCTTTTACAAGTTGGTTCTCTATTGGGGGCTGTCAATCCAGAGGCTTGTTCTTACCCTGAAGGGCTAAATCAACTGCCGATTGGAGCTCAACTATCCACTTTGCACGCACTTTAGATTGTCGAGCCATTCTAAGCAATTATCTGCCCCCAAGCTGAAGCCTTAAAGGCTTTCCATACTGCAAACGATTATGCCGTACTCCCTATTCATACTAAATAAATCTTGAATAAATGTTCATTTCTTTAAGCCATTCTTGGTTGGTATGAAGGTTCCAGTCTAGCTGCAACGTGGGCCTTTCCCCTCTAGTTGTATCAAGCTCTACTAGAATGGTGGCCACAGAATGGTCGGAAAAAGTTAGCCCAAATATCTGCGCTCACCCGTTTAAGCGAGTGGGAAATTGAAAATCAATTAGAAAGACCGAATGAAGTGGCGTGAGAAGCAAGTGTATTGTGACATACCAAGATGATCACTGCGCCATGGAGCGATTAATTAAGTCTTGCTTCAGCGCGTCCACCACTTTTTTTTATTGTGGGTTTAATTGTATTTTAGGTGTATTCAGTGTATCCAGTACCAAATCCTGAATATAGTTAAATCTCCCTCTAAAATTATCAGGCCCACTGCTCCCATAGCAATGTTATAGATTCGTCTTAATGAATCTGGGTCGTTAAAAACTGGGGCATATTAATAAATTAAATATAGAGGATTTTCATTTGCACTGACTTTCAGCCAAATCCATATTCCCTGAGGCTCTCTAATAACGTAAGAAACTAGCCAATCCAGCCCTCTGCTTAGACAAACTGCAACCCCCCTTACTGCCAGGCAGGCAGAAGCAAAATATGCATATGAATAATATCTTGCAATAAAAAGATCCAGGTAGTTGTTTTTAAGACGCGTCTCCTGTAAAAATAGAGCTTCTGTAGTAAAAGAGGTCAACCATCTACTCAACCCCCCGTGGTTCCTCTTATTAGACAAGCCATTGACATTACATGAAATAAATGAAGGTTTAAGTCCCATTACATAAATACCTTGTTCTCATAAATGACTTTCCTACATGACATGTCACTGAAAATTCATATTCTGTTAAAATTCTGTTTCTTTTCAATATAAATGCTCCTCACGGGCCCTGCAAGCCTCCTCTGGGACCCTCCCACCCCTACGTCCCCACATGCCCCAAAAAAACCTGAGCCCTATTGGGGGGAATCACCCTCACTACCTCTCTCGCTGGAGCACCAACCCTATGGGTTGCCATGTAATTGCATTCTGTGAACACGTGGCCCTCCCTCTACTTCTTCCAGCGCCCTCATCAGTATCACTTAGGCCGCAAGGGTAACCTAATATCTTCTGCATTCTCAAACTCCTAGCAGAGCATCCCCTGACAACATCAAGATCATTGGCCTAATCTGGATCCTCAGAATATCAATATATACACAAATAATGCTACCCATCAATTAGAAAGTTTCTGCAGGAGCTTCTGTGCCTCTGTTAAACTAGTGAACATATTGAATTGCCCCTTGACGAAGACCTTTAACATAGACTGTTGTGCAATAGTAGCTTGAGCACTCTGGGCATTAAATATAGCATTTTTTACTAAATATTTTCGCGACTGGCTGCAGAGGCTGACATATCTGCAAATATACAACAATGAGATATTTCTGGTGTTGAAAACTGTTTTTTTCTCAATAGCCTTGGCCAAAATGCCCTCTTGAACAAGACAGTCGGCAAAGTTTAGTAAGATATTATGTGGAAATTTCGAGTTTGTAAAAGTTTGTACCAATGAGGAAATATAAATTTTATGGTCAAGTTGTGTTCCCTAGCGAGTACCCCACCGTCTCCATGTACGAGTTAAAGTGCATGTAACTTCCCTCCTGTGCCAGCTATGAAGACGCAAATACATTTGCGTCCAACGTTAACATGTCCTCTTTCAGACCCACCATGAATGGGTTGAGTGGTCCGTTCCTAAGTATGCTATGCCAACGTCTTTTTGTAGTGTACTCCTACGTTTTTCAGCTCTGGCTGAAGTAGGCCCTGAATCTCTGCCACCGAGAATCTCTGCCCAGGCAGCCCCTGTACTCGTGAACTCTGACTTACTTTCAGCGCGGCCCCTCGCGCTCGGCTCAGCCTGCTGCCTGCCAAGATTGACTATAACCTTCGAGTTATCTGTTTCCCTCCCCGAAAATACATTCCTGCCTGCTAGCTCCAGTAAACATCCTTCCTCAGCTACAGGGCCAAAGGGCCGACCTGTCTCTATGCAACTAATTCAAGTAATTCATAGCTTCTGTTGCCATGCTCCCCTGGAAGGCCCCGTGCCCCCACGCTTCTCATACAGACATTCAGGCGCTTATGCATGCACTCACAGTCAGTATAGAATAGCTTCTGCCCCAGAGACCTTTCCGCCCAGATAGCTTAGTTCCTAAAACATCAGATATCAGATATGATAGAAGCACAAGTTGATCTGACATGCCAGACTTCTGTCTCTTTCCGTCAGTGCAAATGTCAAGTCCCCAGCACCCTCCGACTCCATGTCATGCACACGTCATGCAGCTGCGCGCGCATCCAAGTTTCCGATTTCTGCTGACATTGCAACATTTTCTGTTAGCGCCACCCCTTTGGTGACACCTACCTGTGACGTTTCTAGAACACACCTCTAGTTCACGCCTCTTGATTACGCACATGTACCACGTGTATACTGTTATCTTGTCTTCTCTCTGCTGTTACGCCTTCTATACTGTTTCCAATGATGCAAAATAAGTATATAAGCTATGTACTGTTAATAAAATGTAGCGCGCTCTATCCCTTCTGACACCCTGTGTGGTGTTCGGAACATGATAATTTGGTCTTGACCATTCCTTCTTAAGGAATAAACCCCTAAGAACTCTAACACCACGGACTCTGTTTTCTTTCATTTCCGATTGAGTTATTATTGATTAAGTACTTACCTGCATAGAAATTAAGAGTAAATTATTTATTTACATCACCGGGACATGATTGGCTTGTGTAATGATCAAATCACTTGAATTATTTAAATACTCTGTTAACTCCATTGGTAAATGTCCCCAGATCTGGGTGGTACCTGGAACTTCCTTGGAGTGACCAGATTCTGGAAACCAAAAACCAGGACATTCCACAAACATTGAAGTAGGACTAAAATGTTGCCTCAATTGGGGCACGAAGTGACCTTAATTCAGTGATCACTACCCTAGAAAACCCAGACAATGAGGCACTAGAGAGAGTTAAATGCAGCGTATACAGACAAATATCCACCACTCAAATTACTTTCATATTCCACCATACTAATTCACCACTAATCCTTAATGGGTTTCCGAAGTAGCGTGCTACTCGCCAAAAAAAGCGCTTCAACACCCCATCAGGGGTTAGAAGCACTATATAAATACAAACCTTCTTTCCTCTTCTATCCTCCTGCTATCCTTCCGAATACAAATAACTGACTAACATATCCACCACTTAAAATGTACTTGCATGTTTCACTATACTAATTCAACACTAATCCTCTGAGTCCCTGAGTAGTGTGCTTCTCGCCGAAAAAGCTCTTTGATGCCTCGTCAGGGGTAGTAAGCGCTATAAAAATGTAATTACAATCCAATCCAAATACAATTTTAATTGCTAGTTAGAAAAGCAAAATGCGGCTGACCACGGTTCAGCACCTCAGTTACTAAGTAGATAAATTATTAAAGTGTCTGTGCAACCACTTCCGGAGTTCACCGCACTTCCACTCCACTGTAAACCAGATAAGTAAGTTCATAAAGAAAAGGAAGGTGCACCAGAATGAAGTCAGTGCGCTTCAAATGTATTCCAAAAAATATCCTTTCTTGTAGTTTCAGTTTAAGATTGAACATCAGCCAACGCGTTTCGTTCCGAATGGAGCTTCGTCAGGGCGCAAATCGCAAATCAGTTGCAGAGTCCCACCGTCTTTCAAACCGATCCAGATAGTCCAAAGAACGTTAACCCAGGTCCTCCGTATCCACAGGGAGGCTAAGTCACAAACATTAGTCACTCTGAATATTACAGGGTCCAAGGGCCAAGGTAGTGGCAAACAATCCTGGTCAGTGGCGACGCTCTCAGTAGGAGTCCCTCATCCGGACTTTTAAAAAAAAATGTGCTTCCTGTTTTGTAAGCTAATTTATACAGGAGCACTTCAAAATGTGCTTCTCGAAGTGTTCAACTTACACTCCCTAAAAATGGTGATATGTGCTAAATTCATAGTGACCCTAACCATCTTCCTAACAGGCAGTAGGCAGGCATGCTCACAGTGGAGGATACGCCATGTATTGCCACACCATAGCCAGCGCCCGTGATCACAAGAACTACAGTCTGGTATATGTATTTACTTGTACCGTCTGATTTAACACCCTCCTTCCTGCATGTTGGTGTATATTACCAGGCCTTGAATTAGACTGCCTTCTTTCCTTATTTATTCTGCTGGCATTTCAAGCTGATGTGTGCTACAGCGATTTCAAGGACAGTATGAAGACTATCTAATAAGCTGCCTGTTTCACTCCCTATTATCAAGGGAATGCTCCCCCCAAAAAACACAATTTGCCGTAGCCAATAGTTCTAATCGTGGCAGGCAGATGCAATGGTTATTTTTTTCTATGTATGTATCCATAAGGACTAGCTAAGGTTAAGAGAAGTGGGAGACTCAGAGCAGTACGTCAAATAAGGAGAAACGTTGTTTTCGTTATAAAGCCCTCACCCACCGACCTAGTCGGTGGCATGCTTAATCATCGGGCCCACCGCAGTGGCACCGAATGTGCCCCGGGTGTGCTTCAAGGCCAGGTGACTGCGGAGCTGGTATGTTGCTGAGTGTGCAGTGAGTTGGGTGAGAAGGGTGAAGTTTAAAAGCTATACAGCTGGTCCCAGTACCCGAGGGTAAAATATTTTAATGAACTGGGCCTCTGTTAGCGGATAAAAGGCAAGTAGACGTTAATTGGAGTGCTAATTATGATCTCCAGCGTCTACTGTGGTCTACATGTTTCAGCCAGTGCCTTATAGATTTTATACTGGCTTTCCTCAGGACCGTTTTAATATGTGCAAAACGTGCAGATTAAATTATAAAAATTAAATTATAGTGGTTGTGTTATCTTTAGGCTAAGTGAAGCGCACACTAAGGCGCTATAACAGTTAGAGGGGGATTCCCTCAAGCTTGACTACATATAACACATAGGACAAAGACAAGACGTACATGGTAGAGTCATATTAGAATGATATTTGATATACCACATCATGTGCTGGCTTATAAGGTGGTGTGCGACCTATAATCGGCTACTGTGGGTTCATGCCATGGGCATGAAGCTGGTGAGGGTTTTTAAAATGAAACTGATAGTGGTGGTGGTGGGCT
This sequence comes from Lissotriton vulgaris, assembly GCF_964263255.1. Taxonomy (NCBI): domain Eukaryota; kingdom Metazoa; phylum Chordata; class Amphibia; order Caudata; family Salamandridae; genus Lissotriton; species Lissotriton vulgaris. The sequence goes on along the minus strand of NC_141695.1, from coordinate 426,809,668 downwards.
AGAGAGCGTATTTACAAGGTGAGGTACAGGTAATTATAGTGCTAAGTCCTCACTCAGTTTTGTCTTGTAAAAAGCTTCATGGGTCGCCTGGCAGAGAAAGAGACCCTGTAAGAATAGTAACTTGGTCACAATATGTCCAACCTGTAGGGAGAAAAAGTAGTGGCTTACCCCATTCGTGGCTGTGGTTCTATTTTACTCACAAGTGTTGCAGTCTGGTTCCTCCTTGGACCTATTCGTCCTTCCGCGGCGCCCGTTATGAGAGAGGAGGGCCGCCCGGTCTCTTTTTCTCCCTACAGGTTGGACATATTGTGACCAAGTTACTATTCTTACAGGGTCTCTTTCTCGGCCAGGCGACCCATGAAGCTTTTTACAAGACAAAACTGAGTGAGGACTGCCACTGTGGTGTAATTTAGATTAAAAGCTTCATTAAACCACTCAAGAACCTTACTAGAGAACGTTGATTGACATAAACTAGAATAAAAGCGATCCTATTGCAGTAGATTTCAGCCTTCTGATTGTACTTTAAAAAATTTTTTTTACCATTGGATCCCATGAGATAATAAGCTAGTGTACCCTGAAATTTGGTGTCAGTCAAAGAGTCTAAGAATCACCTGTTTGAAGTGGCGATAGAGATGAGTTTAGGCAGCCTTTGTAATTTCATTTCAGTTTCTACATTATTGGACGTTTGACTGGTGCCATATTTTATATAATGATAACCCAAGGAGGCTCTGTATAATGTGTGGAAATAGTGATTCCTAAACATATATTCTATCTCACTAGAGCTCTAAAATTGGTTTTATTGATTACATGTTAATATATAAAAATGTGGAATTGATCAGATATCTAAATACTGCCCCTGGTGTTGCAGACTCCGTACGACCGATAATGGACACTGCTCTAATGGTTCCTTTGAAAAATACATCGTTTCTAAACTTTGTAGAAAAATGAGTGGGACTCACTTTATTTTGATATAAATTAACTCTGAATGAAAACAACTACGAAATGATGTGCTGTTTCATAATGAAATGGTGGTAATCACTAATGGGTACCACTTGATGGGTGTAGTGCCCAATAAAAAGGATGGCGCGGCCAGGATCTGATCAGATACCATCATGATTTAGTAGATAAATAGCTTTGCCACCGTGTTTTTTTTTTTATTATTAAAAACACGGAGGCACTGAAAGGCTGAGTTGGTGTTTTCGCTGTTTCTTTTTGTATATAAAAGACCGGTGGCGTTTAAGGCAGTGCATCGAGTTACGCATCTTGTCCAGTTTCCTTTTCTCTTAGAGTCCCCATTGGCAATAAACAGGGAGAGCATTATGAGATTCCTTGATGTCACGTGATACCTCATTATGACATACCCCGGTGTCATTTAACAAAAGGCAGTAGCACAAGTCCTCCAGCCTCTTTAATTTAGCTAAGTGTGGCGGGAAACGGGCTCCAGCGAGCTGGCACGTGATGTGAAAGGACAGGAAATAAAGCGAAATGAAGAACCGGGCCAGAGCTGTCGCACCGGTGTGAGCTAGGGGCCTGCTGGAAAGGAAGAGGGCGACGGTGAATACCTGACGGGGCTATAGACGGAACACTGCACACAGAAAGGGAAACAGGTAACCCGCTGAGCAGTATTGCCAACCTATGAGGCACCCCGTGAGAGATGAGAGTCGGGCGTGGGTAAAAACATCCGCATCCATGTTTTCAATAAAATCTTACATTTTCTGTGCACAAAGCTTTAGATGCCATTTTTGATAAATCGAGAAGTAGAATTGATGACCCTCGAGCCCGTTTCATCTCTTGTTCTTTGCATCTGATATCCTGTTCTGACCTGAGTTGTGGCTGCCCTGGGCTTCCTTTCACGTGACCTAGTGTTCTTCTGCGGGTAACATTATTAATCTTTCCATGGAGCAAGAACTCCTATCTAGCCCTGTATGGTGGCCACAGCTTTTGTGACCTTAAGCCGTTCCTAAAAAATCTGAGGCCCGCCCTCTGCATAACACGTGACCACTCATTAGCTGAGACTGTATCGATGACAAGTTTCAGGGTACACGTCTATTAAATGTAAACCTGTTTTACGTTCAAAATATTTCGTGAACGTGTGGGATTCCGAATTGGGACCAACAAAATCGGGAACACATGTGGTGCCCTATATGTGTTTAACGTATTGTGGTCACGAGTTAAATGATGCTTAAGTGCAGGCATCAGCGATTTAAAATAAGGCACCTTAACCTACCAGGTAGGTAAACTAAGAGCGATCAAAAGCAAAACCAATGCAGACGCATAACTGAAAATTGGATCTGTCCCCGGAACGGAAGACCCTGTCGCTGACCTAGACCCCTGCTGCTACAAGCCGTGACTGGCGGTGGGAGAGCCGAGGCCAGCTGAGCCAGGCTCTGGTTTGCCGAAAAGAGCTTTAGCAGGGGTGCAGACATTCACATAGGTGGCAAATTAATCGTGCAGCAAACTGCATGTAAAAATATGCTTGAGACTCCACGTTCGTAAAACGTTTATTTCTGGAAGATGAAGGAGCGTTTCACTTTAGTATATTAGACTGTATCCTTGCATTGAGTGACATCTATCACTGCATACATGAGTTTTCAACACAGCATTCAACGAGAATTGGTGTATTTTAAGGTGCTTTCAAACAGTGGCGTCACTAGGGTTGGTGTCACCCGGTGCGGGTAACTCATGGTGTCACCCCCTCACAACTTATCACATGGACCTCCTCCGCTCCGAGTCTGCCAGTGGACACAGTTGGCAAATAACGGGACCCTACAGAATCCTTAGTAACGTTTGTACATTTAATTTGTCAACCCCTATTCTGCTGGGGTTATCTCACAGGGGAATACCAGGACGGGTTTCCAAGGCAAGCGCCTTGATGCCTTCGGGTGATACGTGCGCTATATAAATAGCAATACATACATTTACATTTACATTTGAGGGGATAGCGAAGTCTATAATCATTGCTCCTGAGGAGAGAGCAGCCCTGCTAGCCCCGAGGAGACGGCTTCCCCCTCATTTCATGGCGAACCTGGTGGTTTAACCAGATTTAACTAGTGGATGCGTTTCTGCCAGGCAGCTCTCCACCATGGTGGAGTCGTGTGACAATCACACAGTAGTTGAGCCTCCCACTCAGGCTTGGACATCGGAGGGAGCTGCTCCTACAAGCTATTCCAAATAAAGGTCTCAGTTCAATAGAACATAAATGCCCAATAAAGGACAGCCAAATATAGGCCCTGCCCCCTTACTGTACTGTGATGGGAATGACAGAAGTAAATGGGCTGAAAAATGATAGAGCTACAGATTCACCCCTTGTGTCGTCTTCACATTTCAAATTACAGATGGCTGCCAGTGCCAGGTCCCATGATAGTGAATTTTACAGCACATTTTTCATTACGTAATAAAATTGTATCAACTTTCAAAGCACAGCAAATAGTAGATGATGACCTTAAAGAGCATCAGGTAACCCACCAGTCATATGTACCCATAGACATTGTTTCAGAGAGCATCAAAAATAGACACAAGTAGTGAATCAGAGAGATAACAAAGTAAAAGTGAGACCAGCCCCCACATGGTGTGTTGCAAGCAAGCACAGTGAGCAACCACTACTAGGGGGAGTTTGGGGGGTTGAACTTCTCCCCTCCCAAGAAAATTTGGGAAACAGAAAGGTAAAAAACAAAGCATTTTTCAACACATATTAGATTGATTTAAGGTTATAATGAGTTATTGACAGTAAAATGTATTCAGAAAGTGGCCATGGGATATGCTTCTAATAGCAGAATTTCCCCAAATACGATAAAATGTAGAAGCACAAGCTAATTTTTCTCCGAGCCATGGAGTTTCTGTCATCATTCAGCACTTCTCCCTTTTCCACAACAGCAGTTCAAACATGAATGGCTAAATATCCTAGTTTGCAAAAGTTTTCTAAATAATAATGGCTCAGCCATATTTGCCTCATAATGCAAGATCTGCAGCAAAGAAATACACTCCCCTAACACCTTTATGAAATGCCCCCACGGTGTCTGTTGTCGGACCTGACCATATAATAATGCTCTCATGGCCTAATGTATCTTTTGAAACAGTTTGATTGCCACTGCCCCACCTGCTTGATGCCCCCCGCTGTCAAGCCTTCTGTAAATGCTGTGGTGCCTGCGCCTATGCGAAAGGAATGGGTGCAAAAGCGCTTGCCCGGGGCGTTCCCCCCCCATATCCCCCTCCCCAGACACCGCCAGACATGCGTGCATGACGTGTTCCACTTGATATTTGGTGAGGGGGGTGCTGTCTGCATGGATGAGGAGATCGCCGTCCCCTGCTGGGCGTGCTGCCAGGTAAGCGACCACTAAACTGACTGGGCAATATTTGCTAACTCCTAGGCTGTGCAACCAAAACACTTCCTCCCCCCCCCCCCCCCCCCCCCCGGCTGATCAGTCTTAGATTGTTGCAGCGTGAGTTTTAGCGCCTCGCCAGAGAGTAACACATCCTGCAACTTCAGTGCAACCTCTGACGTGTCGTTCTTAGATCTAGCAACCAATCCGCAAATCCTGAACGCACCAAAGAACACCATGCTAAAAGTGGCTGCAAACAGCGCCGCCTCAAAATCGGAGCTGGTGGCCTGGGGCAGCCAATCATTCCTTGTAGAGTCTGGAAATCTATGGGTGATCTACTGTCTGGTGCCTTAGGTACGCTCCTAGCCCAACCTCTTAACGCTGCCCTAATCACGAAGGCCTTGGTAGGGTCAGCTTGCCCCCTCAGCTTGGAATGGTGGCTGATGGCCGCTAGGTGGCCAGTTATCTAGGAGTGGCTCTTCTTGCTGTCCTTAGCCCACAGGATAAATGACTGCACTCTCACTTCTAAGGATGCCCCGCAGTCCTCCCAGGCCCCCACTGTGGCACCATTTTTTTTAATGCTTGTCCTGTATCTACTGACGGTCTTAGGTGCTAATGACAGCTCCCCCAGTCCCCTCATTCGCTTTTCCACTTCAACAGGTACTAGAGATCTGCCGGGAAGGTGGTCGCTTCCTCTCTCGCTCTCGGCCATGCTTCCCGGAACCGGTGCCACTGAAAACGAGTGAGAGCGGCAGCCGCAATGTTTTGTGTACCTTGAATGTGACGCGCCCTGCATTCTACATTGTTGAAAAGACACACTTGCACCACCTCACGTAGGAGGCACAAACCAGTGGGCAACTAGCGGAATGGGAGTTTATGGCTTGCACTACCACCAGGTTATCCGACCATAACAGGACCCTTTTGGCTGATAACACTGCAGGCCACAAGTGAAAAGCCACAACAATGGGGAATAACTCAAGCACTGTAATCTTAGCTGTAACCTTTTTCTTATGCCAAGCGTTGGGCCATTTCTCTGCACCCCAGTCCCTGTCCAAAATGGCACCAAAACCTTGCCTATCAGAAGCATCAGTGTAAAGCGCAAGGTCGGGGCTGCCAGCCCAGGGTGTCCTCCAGATCACTGCCTCGTTGAAATTGGCCAGGAACTCTGCCAGGTCATGTTGCATGCCTTTACTCAGCTTCACCATGTAGTGCTTCTTGGTGACATTGGCGGTGGCCCTAGCGAGTCTACTGGCTAACACCCTCCCCGCTGGAATGATTCTAGCCGCAAAGTTGAGTTTACCTAAGATGCCTTGAATGCACTCCAGGGAGGCCCTGTCTAGCCCAGCTAAAGATTGGATTTGACTCGCCAAGTCCCGTATTTTGTCTGCCGGTAATCTGGACTCCCCCGCAATGGTATCAATCTCAATTCCCAGGAACGTTCACACCTGCGCTGGCACTACTGTCTTTCCAGGGGCGTGAAGGACCCCCAAATGCCCCATTATTTGTACAAAATCGGCCAGGGCCTGCGAGCAGTGCTGTGTCCCATCGCTCCCAATGAACAGGAAGTCGTCAAGGTAATGAGTTACCCCTTCCACCCCGTAGGTGTCTTGGAGGGCCCATTGCAAGAAACAACTGAACGCTTCGAAATAGTCACAGGACACAGCGCAACCCATGGGCATGCATTTGTCATAATAGTACTGTCCGTCTAGCTCGAAGCCCAGTAGGTGAAAGCTGCCCGGGTGGACTGGTAATAGGCAAAAAGCAGATTCAATGTCTGCCTTGGCTAACCAGGCCCCTCTGCCCGCCTGCCTGACTAGGTCCAAAGCAACGTCCAGCGTACAATTTGACACAGAGCTCCCTCTGGGTATGAAAGGTGATGGATTAATCTGAAGGCACCAGGTTCTTTCTTGGGTACCACCCCCAGGGGCGAGACAACAAAGTTTTCCATAGGGGGAAGCGGGAAGGGTCCCCCCACCCGGCCCAACGCTCTCTCCTTCTCCACTTTTTCCCGAACTACCTCTGGTTGGTCTTTCACAGATCTGAGGTTGTCTGCTTCTCTGCTGCCGAGGGCACCAACGTAGGGGATCCTGAAACCTTCATGGAACCCAAACAACAGACGGCTGTCCGTCCCCAGGGGATAACGCCTAAGCAAAGGGGTAATGCTGTCCAGGATAACAGGAGAAAAACCTAAAGCAGCATGCCCTGGAGAAGGAGCAGGAACAACTGGTGGCAAGACAGCAGGGAAAATATCGAATCCGCCCCGACCAGGTGCTGAGCATGGACGGGAAAAGGTGGCGGGGGGAACCTGAGCTGGGGGCGTGTTAACTGAATCAACTGTGCTGCCCCCCTCTTCCTGTTGATTGCGAGCTTTGTTTGGGTTGGCACGATGCCGCGGGGTGAGGTCCCCCACAGGTGTGACATGCGTGCAGGAATTTGCACGTCTTACCCCAGGAGCATGACCTGTTGTTAAACAGGCGGCATTTTCCTGGAGGGAATCTCTTGAAGCCCCCTCTGTGTCCGCCCCCTGTGCGGGCTCCTCGAAAATTACTTTTTCCCCTTGGCCCTGACTGAAAGGACCCCCCTTGGAGGAGGCTGCCCCCCGGGGGGATTACCTTGGGAGCCACTGGCCTGGTGAGTGCGGGCACCCATGTGCTCCATCCAGAGTTGAACCTCTTTCTGATCCCAGCTCATCTCTGGGCACTGGAACATCTTTCTCCTAAATTCTCTGTCGTTGTTGACCCACCCATTACCTCCCCATTTCATGGCCTCGTTGTGAATGATCTTGGAGTACTGAACCAACTCCGGGCCCTGCTCTGGGAATTTCTTCATCGGGACGGAGGCTGGAATGGAGAAGGCTTCAAGCCAGTTTGCAATGTTCTTTTCCGGCCAGGGTTGGTACTTAACCTTTTCCTTGTCCTCCTTGGCCCCTATCTTTCTGGCGTCTAAGCCCTCCTGGCCCAGCATGAGCAGCGTGAAGATATCTATGAAATCCCGCCTCCATATCCCCTCTTTGGCGGCCTGCGGCACTTGCCAGGCCAAAGAGCAACGTCTGGACAAGAGCGGGGCGCTGGTGACTGATGGTACCATGGAGGTGGGGTGAAGGAGTGCTGAGATAACTGCAGGAGGGACCCCTGTGCTACTGTGTGCTACGGGCGAGACCGGGCTGGACACCAGAGGAGGAGCGACCGGAGGAGGCACTGCACTCGACACCCCATCACTGTTGACAACCGGAATGCTCACCGCCGGCACGGCCTGCCCAGACTAGCTGGCTGACCTGTGGACCACACATTAGACGCTACAGGTGGAGCACTCACTTTATCATTGACAATGGATCCCACCTGTGTCGGGCTTGCAACTACTGACCCTGCTTGAAAACGTACCATGAAAAAGTTTAATGTGCCCATCATTTTGGCCAGGTCATCCCTAGTTGCAAAATTACCTTGGCCTTCGTGTTAGCAGGCACTGGTGGCAGGGGGGCAGCCACCTGGGATATGACCTCCCGGGGGGTCGGCACAGTTCTGCTTCTGGGTGGCAGCAAAGGGTCTTGAGGGAAGTCCCTGATGGTGGGCTTGCGAACCCGCTTGGGTCTGGATGGGGCCGCATCAGCGCTGGGCTGAAGTTCCGACGGGGGCGAATCGCCTGCAATTCAGGAGTCTTCTGGCTCGGGGGCATGCAGGACGCGGTTTGCCCATGCTAGGCCTTTAAGCTTGGCCATCTCGATAAAGTCTGCCCAATGTGCATCCTGGGAGTTACCTGGCAATGAGTCCTCCACCTGAGAAATCTCCGGGAAAGGGGGGAGGGGGAGCCCAGGCTGTCCATGCTCACTTCTGTTGGCACACGGCACGTCAATCTGCGGATAAAAAGCTGGATCAGCCACAAGGAACAAAGTGCAAAATAGCGACCTGTCAACCGCCCCCCGCTCCCATGAGGATGCGTGCCCTCACTCCCCTACATACTTACATATCGAAAGGCGTTGTATGTGACGAAAAGAGAGAAATGCGGGCGATCCTCTGCGAGCGAGGATGAGAGGGGGCTAGGAGGAAAATGACTATATTAGTGGTAAACTTGGCATGTGCACGCTCCTCCTGGCATAGCCTCTGCGGGTTCCAAGACCCCGGGCGGGCCTGCGCACACCCTGCTCTCCTCGTGTCACCGTACCCTTCCTTATACCTGCTATCAATATTCTATTCTCTGTTCAACTGGGAAAGTCGGCCGTTCGTTTTCCACACATGGTGTTGTGTCTGACACCTGAAACAAAAAGGAAAAACTTTAACAACTTATTTCTTCCCTTCTGCTTGGCCCTGTGTCTCCGTGCCATGTTCCTTCATTTTTTTGTGTCGTAGGCCCCCTGTCCGGCTTCGCTTTGGCCCGTCCTCCATTGTAACAATGCACGGAACACCTCCTGTAAATACACACGTTAGCCCAGCGTCTTTCCAATACAACGTACATTAAGCCTCGCACATGATGACAAAATCCAATGAATGTCTATTCACCGTAATTGTAGTATGTCTATTGCGTTGTTACTGGCATTACAAACGAAAATTGACACCAAGGGAACTACCGAGTTCAGAAAAGACACGCATGGGAAAACACACACCGAACTAACAGCACCGTGAGGCAACGGGCATGCTGAACCCCCAGCCACCTCCGAGAAAGGGAACTTCCGGTAGGCCTGGCGGACACGAGTTGCACCCTAGCCTTGCTCTTCCCCCCCCCTCCTACAAACTGCGCGTGAACGCCAGGAGGACGGAACTCCCCCGAGTCGGGCACCCGAGAGCGGGAGCCTCTAAAAGCGTCAAATGCCCAGAGCCCCCGACCCGGGTGGAGACGCAGGAGTACCAGGCCCCGTGGCTCAACATGACCACCGCGTGGGGTGGCATTGGGGGAAGATGACCGCTGGGCGTGGGCGCCATTTCCCAAAACTGATTAGTTCGCACAGCGCAACAAGCCGGACTAACCGGCTAATAAGGCCCGCAGAGCTAAACCTTGAAGAGACGCCGCCACGGGAAAGCTGCTGCAACTGCGCCGGGAGATGGCGCCACGATCCTGCGAATTCCCCGGCGGCCTGGAACCATGCGCGTACGCTGTGGCTACACCCGTTCCCGGGAAAATGGCCGCTGGGCGTGGGTGCCATTTCCCCCAGGCCAAGCCCGCACACGAGCCAAGCCAACCAGGCGCTGTCCGCTCCGGCCCACCGGACACCCAACGGGCGTAGCACTATAGGCATGGACCAGAGCAACAAAAGGTCCAGTGGAGGAAGGAGACCCATGCGTGGCCCCAATTCCCCCAACCCCAGGCGTGGCCGAGCCCTCCACGTGCGTGGCACCGCACCGAGCGATACAGACGAAGGGGGCCCGCCTGTCCAAGAACAACAGAAGGGGGGGGAGGAGGAGAGCACACGTCCGCTACCTCCCAGCCCAATGCGGCACGCCGCCAAGCAAAGAGGGCCAGCAGGGAGCGGGAGGTCAACAACCAGTGACCCCCATGGCAGGCGTGCCTGGGGAACACCAGCACGAGGCAGCGGGCCGAGAGGAAGGCCGGCGCCGCGAGGGAACACCCGCCCTTGTGAGCGGGAGAGCAGCACTCCGTCCAACAAAGCTGCCCCCCAAGGCCCTCCAAAAAAGGAAACCCGGCACCGAGGAGGTAGTCGCCCCCCCCGTTACTCGAAGCAGACCATGCGAACGACCACACGAGAAACCCCTACACCCCGACCAGCTTGCCAACAGGTATGCTCCAGCCTCAGCGGCCCGCAGCAGCAGGCCGCCTGGCCCAGCTGCGACTCCCAGAAGGGGGGGGAGCGGGCACGAGGGTGGTAAAATTCACGATCACCGGTGGCCCCTGCAAGCTTGCCTGCAGGCCTGCCCCAGCCTCAGCCTGCAGGCCGCCCGGCCAAGCTGCGACCCCCAAAGGGGGGGAGCGGGCACGAGGGGGGTAAAATTCACAGATCACCGGTGGCCCCTGTAATCTGGCCCGCAGGCATGCCCCATCCAGCTGCGACCCCCAGAAAGGGGCGGGGGTGGGGGGCGGGCTGTCACGAGGGGGGTAAAATTCACAGATCACCGGTGGCCCCTGTAATCTTGCCCGCAGGCATGCCCCAGCGGCCCGCTAAGCAGGCCACCTGGCCCAGCTGGCACACCCAGAAGGGGGGAGCGGGCACGAGGGGGGGTGCGAATCATGCACTCAGCGAGTTGAGCATCGCTCCTGGGCACGTCAAACATCGAAGAGGCCAAAGAGGCCGCCAGTAAGGGGGGGAGCCTTAAATACTACCACCCCAAACCCCACCCAGCCGGAAGTGACGCACCTTCACGGAAGGGGCGACCTAGACCCTGGGCTGTATTGCGTGCCATCTTGTGGCACTAAGGGGGCCGCCCTCTTATGAGGGTCGCCTGCGGGGACAAGTCAGTCAGCCCGCATGGTCTGGAATTACACATTTTCGTCACATTGGGAACCCGAGGCTGTGTCAGTGTTTCTTGATTTCACCTTATGTATTTAGCCACCAAGTTGTTATCCATTGTGTTAAATAAGTTGACGCTGTGACATGTTAACTCAAATTGAAACAAGCGCCCTCCCAGAAAAGCATTCAAAGTTATGGCAATGCAAGGTTCTTTAGACGTAGATTTCACCTGCCCATGTCTTGATTTAGGCTTTGCAAGCAAAACGTCGCCCTGCTGTTTTTCCCGGAAACGGTATGCCTCCCACATTCCCAGTTAAACTGTACCTTTTTAGGTTTTGACTGGCGATGCGTACGAAGTACGCATGCGCCAAAAAACCTTATGAGTTGTGTGTGGGATCGGGTCTACGCCCCCTCCTCCCATTGGCTAGCTCCATAAATGGAGGCTAGCCATTGGGAGAGGGCTCCGTCCGTCAATCTCGGACCAGATTCGGGGGCGTTCCCGAGAATTTTTGGCTTTTGGCTACGTCAGCCGAAAGCCTCTTCTCGGGAACGCCCCCGAATCTGCTCCGGCATTGAAGGCACCCGGAAGAAGTCCAGGTGAGTGCTTGCTTTTTTTTTGTGCTTTTTTTTGTGCCCGTTCCCACCCCCTCTCCCGCTCTCCGTGTCACCGGACCCGTTCCCGCCCCCCTGCCTCTGCTCCCGTTCCCGCCCCCCTACCGCTGCCTCGCTCTCGGTCTCCCCGGCCCCGTTCCCGCCTCCCTAGCGCTGCCTCGGCTCCCGTTCCGCCCCCTACCGCTGCCTCGCTCTCTGTGTCTCCCCGGCCCCGTTCCCGCCCCCCTACCGCTGCCTCGGCTCCCGTTCCCGCCCCCCTACTGCTGCCTCGGCTGCCGGAGTTGCAGGAGAGCCCCACTGGCTGAAAGAAGATGCTAGGTTTAGCTTTTTTTCTCGTGTCTTTTCTTTTATTGAGCCATGGGGAGGGGTAGGTGGAGAGGGTAAAGGAATAAGCCCTTTCAGTGCAATGCAGTTCTCTCCAGTCATCCATCATATCTACGCTATCCATCAAGTCAGCCAACTACATTCGAAAATATGTGCTCTGTCCCTGTTCATTGAGGATATCCATTTTACCCGTCATTACACAGTTACCATTGCTTGTCCGTTTCATAGGGCTCTTGCTTATGAAACATCTATCAGAAGTAATCTTCCTGGTCCATGTTTATCACTTCTAGAACAAATAGATAGCCACCCCTCTGTTGACGGTAGAAGACAAAGAATAATATCACTGTCCACCCCATTTCTCTGCTAGCTTGGAATACTCCATGTGCATTTTAATGTGCAGGAACTCGATTCCTACCCTGTTCTGTTTAAGGAAAGCAAAACAAGTGATGGGTCGACTTCATGAAATAATGTCAGCCACCAGTAATCGTGTGCCCCTGTTGCCTGCGTGTGCCTCCGTGTGCCCCTGTTGCCTGCTTGTACCTCCGTGTGCCCCTGTTGCCTGCTTGTACCTCCGTGTGCCCCTGTTGCCTGCTTGTGCCTCTGTGTGCCCCTGTTGCCTGCTTGTGCCTCTGTGTGCCCCTGTTGCCTGCTTGTGCCTCCGTGTGCCCCTGTTGCCTGCTTGTGCCTCCGTTTTCGTGCTCCTGTTGCCTGCTTGTGCCTCCGTGTGCCCCTGTTGCCTGCTTGTGCCTCCGTGTGCCCCTGTTGCCTGCTTGTGCCTCCGTGTGCCTCTGTTGCCTGCTTGTGCCTCCGTGTGCCCCGTTGCCTGCTTGTGCCTCCGTGTGCCCCCGTTGCCTGCTTGTGCCTCCGTGTGCCCCGTTGCCTGCTTGTGCCTCCGTGTGCCCCTGTTGCCTGCTTGTGCTGTGTGGGTGTGTGTAGAGGGCTCTGTGTGGCTGTGTGTGTGGGAAGCTTTGTGTGGCTGTGTGTGTGGGAAGCTTTGTGTGGCTGTGTGTGTGGGAAGCTTTGTGTGGCTGTGTGTGTGGGAAGCTTTGTGTGGCTGTGTGTGTGGGAAGCTTTGTGTGGCTGTGTGTGTAGGAAGCTTTGTGTGGCTGTGTGTGGGGGGGGCTTTGTGTGGCTGTGTGTGTGGGGGGCTCTGTGTGGCTGTGTGTGTGGGGGGCTCTGTGTGTGTGTGGGGGGGGCTCTGTGTGTTTGTGTGTGTCATTTGCGAGAGATAAAGCTAGTGGCATTGTAAATGACAATGCCATTTATTTATGTTAAAAAAACATAAATAAAAATAATGTCAAGAGCAATGCCAATAGCTCTAACTTTAACAAAGGCAAAACTATTGCATTGTAAATGCTTGTTTGTGGATTGTGGCGTGCTGCGAAGAGTCTCCTCATGAGAGGGCGAGTCTTTTAAGACACTATGAGTCACGGAGCCACATGAAAGTGGATTAAAGGCTTAGCCAGGACATGCCCCATGGACGATAGGTGCCCTTTCATTTCTCCTTCCGGTATGAGCTGATCAGCTGCCTGCCTTGTCACCTGGAGCTTGGCTCAGTAGGCGCTCCAAAATCTGTCACAAGTTCAGCTCCGTTTCGTGTTCCCAGCCACATCTAGAGACAAAGGTCATGGTGTAGCTCCCTGTGAAGCGGCGAATGCCTCTGCTATGACGTAATTGTGTTTATATAGAACTTTCTACCCCAAGAGGCGTCGACGTACTGCTTGTGCCTTCGCAGAGAACGGAAGGTCCAGTGGCCATTTAGCTATACTGGGAAATCCACAGCATTGTTGATATTGGCTGGAAGTAAGACCGCATATATATATTGGCGGCACCAATAGGTTCAAATTGTTTTAGGTGCATGTTCATTGCTGTATGATATCAGTATAAAGAGACTGAAAACTCACAGGGAGACAATCAAATACTGGTCATTGTTTGTATATTCTCAAGAGAAATTGGCACTTGGAGTGCCACACATTTGACCTTGGAAATGTCACTCCTAGATCGACTGAAACCATAGAAATGTCACATGTAAGTTATTTGAAAATGGATTTCTGATGTGCAAGGAATGATGAGATACGAGTTCAGTTGCTGTGGATGTGCATTAGTGAGCATGTATACTGCAGTCTGGTTTCTCAAGGCATGCCTAGTATTTCCAAATAACCTAATATTTGTAAATGACCATTGAGGTAGCATTAAATGCTTGGAAGAAGGAAGCCGAGATGAAATGGCTGTGTGCATGGCCTGTATGTGAGAGTCAGTCTTACCACTATTAAAAATAGCAAGCCTGATTTTTAGGTGGAGCCTGTGACGGCGCATGCGATAAATGCGCTCTCACATGCAAGACTGTATTGCTTACAGTAAAGGACTTGGAGCCTGCCAATTGCCTACCATTTGTTGGCTTCAATATCACTCTTCTTTGTGGCCTCCAAATTGGCTATCACAGGCCAAATGTCACTTCATTTCTTTTCTGTGGAGCATGGACTAAGCACAGACAGATTGAGCTTAATCCGTGCCTGTCCGCTGCTCATGCTGTGATTGAATTACTATTTCTTTTTCCCTTCCATCCATCCCGTCTCCATGTTGCTGCCCTCATCTGATGCTCCCTCCGTCTTTCTTTTTCCGTGTCTCTGTTGCTGCTGCTCTCACCCTCCTCATCCACGCCTCCCTTATGTTGATTCCCCCACCCTGTTATCGTAGCATTTTGCACAGCAGCACTGTCTGCTGAGCAACATGGATTTAAACAACAGGGAATGTGACATGCTCAAAGCTTGCCGCTCATAGCGCTTTTTAGGTCTCGCCTGAGACGCTGTCTCTTCAAGACATTTAGTAAGTGGCTTTTAAAAGTGCCACCATAGGCTTTTGCTGGCCAACAGCTTGCGTTCACGAGCTCGTGCATGTGCCCAGCTGCCATCTGTGTTTTTATTGCTGTAATTGGGCTCCTCTGCTTGCACTACCCCACTTCCTTTTCTCCCCTTCCTCTTCGTTAGTTTAATTTGTGTCTTCCATCACTGTGAATGCTCCTGCCTCCACCAGGCACACACACCATCAGTTGTCAGTGCACGTTCACCAGGCACACACACCACCAGCCGTCGGTGCACGCTTCCACCAGTCACACACACCACCAGCCGTCAGTGCACGCTTCCACCAGGCACACACACACACACACACACCACCAGCCGCCAGTGCACACTTTCACCAGGAACACACACTACTAGCCATCACACACTACCAGCCGTCGGTGCATGCTTCCACCAGGCTTACACCACCAGCCGTCCGTGCACGCTTTCACTGAGCACACACACCACCAGCCGTCAGTGCACGCTTTCACCGGGCACACACACCACAAGCCATCAGTGCATGCTTCCACCAGGCACACGCACCACCAGCCGCAGTGCACGCTTCCACCAGGCACACACACCACCAGTCTTCATTGCACACTTTCACCAGGCACACACACTACCAGCCATCACACACTACCAGCCGTCGGTGTACGCTTCCACCAGGCACACACCACCAGCCGTCCGTGCATGCTTCTACCAGACACACACCACCAGCCGTCAGTGCACGCTTCCACCAGGCACACACACACCACCAGCCATCAGTGCAGCAGGCAGGCTCTTCTCAGAGTTTCTTGGTAAATATGTGTTCGATGCCTGGGAGGGTGTGGGTCGAGTTTCCTTAAACCATGCTGAGTATGCAGGTGCAGTGCATGAACTCCTGTGTGAGCGAGTGATGCTGCCTGGGGCTCACTCACTCCACACTTGTAAATTGCGCCTGCACCAGGCTTTTTCTCATTTGCAAAGTTTTGCGCATGTGCACAGCTAGGCAGCCCCCACACTGACTGCTTCCTACAACCAGAATGGAAACAACATTCAGAGCAATGGAAACGAGTTCATTTGATGCATAGAACTGTTAACAAAAACCATGTCCAGCTATTATAGATCTGACAACTTAAACAAAACTGCAAAACCAAAGAAAACGAGCATTGGCATAGCCAATAGGTCTCACCTTTTGGACCCTGTAAGTATTTAGTTATGCAGCAGAATATCCTTGGTGCAACAACAACAACTGTTGCATGGATAAACACTTATAAGGTCCCAAATGCGAGACCTAATGGATTTGCCAATGCTTGTTTGACTGCAAACTGTGTTGCACAATAGCTAGCCCTGCTGTACAACATGTCAGAAAAATTGAAGAATACATCTTGTATTGAGACTTATGTGCTTTCCCAATGCTTGTTTTGTGATGACACCTTTGGACTTAGGGGTGCATTGTTCAACGCTGTTGACTGATGTATCCTTCTAAGTCGCGTTGCTTCGGTCAGTGTAGTTGTCAGCAATACAGAGATTTGTTTTCTGACAAGCCAATATCTTTGGGTTTGTGTTTATAGTGAAAATTATTTTTGTTTTAAGCCCAAAGCTCTAGTTGTCCTTAGCTTCTCTAGCATTCATTTTTAAGGGCATTTGTTTCAAATTATTTTTATATGTGTTTGCTACTTGTCTTGTGTAGTTAGTAGCAGGGCTGCTTGCGAAAGACTATTGGATAAGTTTTACACCAGGCAGTGACTAAACAAGTGTTGGACCCGGCCTCGTGGCGTGGTCCTCGCGGATCTCCGCTACCCCAGAACTACGGGTGGAACTGATCCCCATCCAACCAGTACTGTACATGACACCCCTACACCGGACCTGAGATGATCTCCAGACCGCGTGCCTGCACCTGCGCACGTGACCATCAGACGCCATGTTTGGCCATCCCGGCCGGCCGGCCGCCTTCTTCCCTTTCGGCAGCCCCTGGCCGCTCCTGGCTACAGCTAGGCGTGCGCGTCCGGCGCGCCCAGACCCGCCCGGGGGGGTTCAGGTCTTACTCTTCGAGAGGGAGCCCCGACAGCCAAGTACCCGAATCTAAGACTTCCATCACACCTCCTGCCCCCTTCCGAGGAACTGGTTTCCCTCACACCTGTAAACTCTCCCTGGGGGCTGGTTTCGATCGCACCTTTGGCCTCCTAGCGAGCTGGCTCCAGACCTTGATGGGCGTCTGGGATCCCCTGGACGCACGGTCCAAAGCATCAAAGAACCAGCCGCCCAGACAATCGGGCGCCTGGCCATCGGACCTCCGGCCTCCTGCCTCTGGGGGTCCGGACATCAAAGAGCTCCTGGACTATAAGACAGCCTGCCTTCCATCTAGCCGGAGTTGTATCTTTGACAAGAAAGCCCTGCTGATCTGATCGTGGCTGACCTTGAGGAGAACAGACTCTGACCCACCGAGCCCTGCTGACGTCGTCGCGGCTCATCTTCGAAGCTACGGAACTGAACTACCGAGCCCTGCTGACGCTGTCGCGGCTCCCTCTCGAAGAGTAAGACCTGAACCATCGGAGCCCTGCTGACCTCGTCGCGGCCCACTCTTGAGAACGAGAGACACTTGCTACCATCTAGAGCCCTGTGGACGCTGTCGCGGCTCTCCCTGCCTACGAGTACTACGGAGTACTCCTAACCAAGCCCTGCTGACCTCGTCGCGGCTTGAAGAACTCTCTGGGCCAGCTGGACCATCGACGCTACCCTCACGACCATCTTGAACAGAAGTGAGTAGGACAGCAAGTACCATCGCCAGCCCCTGTACCCCCCAGTTCGAGGATTGAGAACTGTGCGCAGGGTGCGTGGCGTGCCGACTGGCCCTCTCTAAGACTGTCCCGCTTCCCCGTTCCCTTGTTACGAGACTTTCCCGATCCCTCGATTGCTCTGTATTGCTCCTTACTTTTATTCTGATAAAGTTCATACTTGATAAAGATTCACAGTGTGGTGTCCGTTCGTAAGTGTGGTGTGTCGACAGTGTGTACGATCAGTCCTCCCCGGCGGGGACTTCCCCTCAATAAGACTCAGCAGGAATTGTGGGAGAGGAGGTCTCGGGTGGTTAGGAGAGTCATCTTGACCCCTGGGGTTACCGCCTTCCAACATTGGTGGCAGCGACGCGATACGAACCTACGTCTGAAGATCGTACCACTGACACACTACCTGAACACACACGCAGCAAACGCACGAGAAAGGAAGAGCAATAATGACGTCCACAGGATCTGGTGTGAAGACGACATTCGATAAAGACCTCTTGGAAGACTACACCCATAGAGAGCTAAAGCAGTTCTGCAGAGAACTGAGTATCACGAGTACCGGACTAAGTACTAAGGAAGATTTCCAGAAAGCGCTAACCGCTTGGGTAGAGTCCGGAGCATCCCTCCCCCCAACCGAAGACAACGAGGGAGGGAGGCCACAGACCGAACCCAGTACACCGGCCGGTGAAAGAAACCAGCAACCGACCCGGAGCCCAGCAACCAGGAGAGATCGGTCATCGGAAGAGATGGCCGACCGAGAACGTGACCGAAGCCATGAACTAGAACTGGCGCGCCTCAAATTGGAGGGCGAACTCAAACTTGCAGAGAAGAAGTTGGCAGTCGAGCAGTTGCGGCTCCAGGGAGAGCTAGAGGAGAAGAAGCTCCAGAGGGAGCATGAAGGCCGGAAACTCCAGCTCGAGCACAAGCGTAGCCTCAAAGAACTAGAGTTGAAAGCCAGAGCAGAAGCAACCGGACCACCGGGACTCGGAGAGCAGGTGGTCCCCAGAGAAACAAAGGTGCACATCCCCAAAGACGTTGTGAAGGAGTTTTACAAAGGGGACGACATCCAGCAGTGGTTCAAGGCCTACAAGGTCGCCATGTCCGCCCACCGGGTCCCCGAGAAGGACTGGGGGCCGGCCTGTGGAGCCGCTTCCTCAGCGAGGGAAGAGACACCCTGCTGGACCTACCGACCGCACACATGAACGCCTACCCCCACATGAAAGACGCTCTCCTATTCCGCTACGGCCTAACGCCAGAAATGTATCGCCAGCGGTTTAGGGAGTGCAAGAAGATTCCTGGCACCACATGGGTGGACTATGTGAACTACTACACCCGGGCCTTAGATGGGTGGATCAAGGGCAGCAATGTGACCAGCTTCGAAGGCCTAGTCGACCTAGTCGCTTATGAGCACCTGTCCGCAAATTGCTTTGTGGAATTGAGACATCATATCCTGGACAGCAAGCTCGCCAATCCACGAAAACTGGCTATTGAAGCCGATCGTTGGGTGGCCACCCGAGTCCAGAAGGGACCCGGGGGAGACTCCCCACGGAACGACCAAGGATCTTCCCGCCAGCGGGGTGGGGGAGGTCGAGGATAACAGCAAGGATCTCAGTCAGGGCCCCAGCGTAGCCCCCCCAGAAACCAGGCCCCGCGCTCTCCTCCCGCGACGAGAGCCGCCCCGAGCGCAGGACCCCCGGGGCTCCGCCCCAGCACAACGTGCTACAAGTGTCAGCAACCTGGGCACTATGCCGGTGATCCCCGATGTCCCATGGCCCGGAAATCCACTCCCACTGGCCCCTCCAGACAGATATCCTCCGTAGCCCTAGAAGAGGAAGAGATAGAAGAGCAGGGGGAGTGGGAGCCCGCAGCCATGGTCTTAGCCTCCCTGGGGAATAGCGAGATGATCCCAGGAGATTACCTGCCCGACAACACAGAAAAGTATCGTCAGACAGTTAAGGTTAACGGGCGCTGCATAGGAGCCCTTAGAGACACTGGAGCCAGCATCACGTCTGTTAGATACACGCTAGTCCCTGAGTCCATGATCATGCCCCACACCTCCTGTAGAGTGATAGCAGCTGACAATTCCGTCCGCACCTGCAGGATAGCACAGGTCCCGTTTGAGTGGGAGGGAGTTTCGGGCGATCTACGGGTAGCGGACCGCACGGACATGCCTGTAGACTGCCTCCTGGGGAATGACCTAGAGAGTTCAAAGTGGAAAGAGGTAGAAAGAAGGACCCATCTCGAGATGTTGGGTCTGCCCCAATGGGCCTGTGTGAGCACCCAAGCCATGACCGCCAGAATGTCCAACCCCGGGAACGAAGAGTCCGAGTTCCCCAGTGCAGCCCCTGATGTCCCCGAGGGAAGCGAGCACCCCACGGTCCTCGACCAGCCCTCCACCGAAGGAAGCGAATCCGACGAAGGTCCCCTCGGACCCGCCGTCGAGCCGGTCCCCACCCTAACAGATATCCCCGAGTTGGCCCAGTGGCGCAAAGAAGGAGGACCGCCCCGAGAGGAGTTCTGCCAAGAGCAGACCTCCTGCCCTGCCCTTGAGGGGGCAGACCTCCTGCCCTGCCCTTGAGGGGCTCCGGCAACAGGCCGCAGCCCAGGCCGCTGGAGACCAGTCCGGCTCCCATTACCTTTACTGGGAAAACGGCCTACTTTACAGTGAACAGAAGACCGCCGAACTAGGGTAAGCCCGCGTGCTGGTGGTACCCCTACGTTTCCGCGGCCTCCTCCTCAACCTGGCCCACGATGTGCCCCTGGCGGGACACTTGGGCCAAGATAAAACATTCCATCGGTTAGTGACCCATTTCTACTGGCCCCGCATGCGGGCCGATGTGGAACACCACTGTAAGTCCTGCCCCAAGTGTCAGGCTAGCGGCAAAAGCGGAGGCAAGCGCAAGGCTCCCCTCCAGCCCTTTCCAGTTGTCAGTACCCCCTTTGAGAGGGTGGGGATCGACATTGTCGGACCTCTGGACCCCCGGACCTCCTTAGGTCACCGGTTCATTTTGGTTCTGGTCGATCACGCCACCCGATACCCCGAAGCCATCCCCCTCCGGACTGTGACGGCCTCGGTCGTGGGCCGGGCCCTCATGGGGATCTTCTCCCGGGTGGGATTCCCGCTGGGAAGTGGTGAGCGACCGAGGCACAAACTTTATTTCCCGGTACATGAAGTCCCTTTGGCAACAGTGTGGGGTGTCGTACAGGTTCACCACCCCATACCATCCCCAGGGTAACGGCCTGGTTGAGCGGTTCAACCGCACCCTGAAAGGGATGATCATGGCTCTCGAGGAGCCCTTGCGACGCAAGTGGGTCGTCGTCCTGCCCTGCCTCCTGTTCGCATACCGAGAGGTTCCCCAGAAATCCTTGGGGTTCAGCCCTTTCGAGCTGCTCTATGGGCACCCCGTCCGGGGTCCCCTCAGCCTGGTCAAGGAAGGCTGGGAGACAGCCCCCCCGAGCACACCCCCCGATATGTTCTCCTACGTCCTGGCCCTCCGGAACCAGACGTGGAATTTTCGCGAGCTGGCCGAGGCCAACCTGGAGGCCAGCCAAGAGGAGATGAAACGCTGGTACGACCAGAATGCCACTCTGGTCGAGTTTCAACCCGGCCAACAGGTTTGGGTCATGTCCCCAGTGGAACCTTGTGCCCTGCAGGACAAGTGGACTGGACCCTTTAAGGTGATCGAGCGCAAGAGCCAGGTAACCTACCTCGTTGATACGAAATCAGCCAGGAATGCCCTGAAAGTCTTACATGTGAACCGGCTCAAACCCCACTTTGTGCGTTCTGAGTTGGGATTACTCCTTGCCACCGACGACGGAGAAGATGGCTCCGTAGAGGGAGTGAGTCTCTCCTCCTCCCTCACCCCTTTGCAGCGTGAAGAATGTCGCCAATTGTTGGGACAATTCTCAGACCTCTTCTCCCTCACCCCCGGCATCACCAGTTGGTGCGTCCACGACGTGGACGCTGGGGACAGCCCTCCGGTACGACACAGAGCCTACCGAGTCCCTGACCGAGTTCGAGCCTGCATCAAGGCCGAAGTCGACAAAATGTTGGACCTGGGAGTGGTAGAAGCCTCCGACAGCCCATGGGCTAGCCCCGTGGTCCTGGTTCCGAAGGCGGCTGCCCCCGGCACCGATCCTGAGCTGAGGTTCTGCGTAGACTACCGCGGACTCAACGCAGTCACCCGAACCGACGCACACCCCATCCCCCAAGCCGACGAACTCATTGATCGCCTAGGGTCGGCTCAGTACCTTCCATCTCACCAGTGGCTACTGGCAGATCGGCCTCACGGAGAGGGCCCAAGAAAGGTCTGCTTTCTCCACTCCGGATGGCCACTTCCACTTCAGAGTGATGCCCTTCGGCATGAAAAACGCCCCCGCCACCTTCCAGCGACTGGTCAACCAGGTCCTGGCCGGGTTGGAAAGTTTCAGCGCAGCGTATCTCGACGACATTGCTGTGTTCAGTGCCCACTGGCCCGAGCACCTGCACCACCTCTGGGAGGTGTTGGACGCCCTGCGCCGGGCTCACCATTAAAGCTAGCAAGTGCCAGATAGGACAAAGCTCCGTGGTATACCTCGGGCACCAGGTCGGAAGCGGCCTCGTAGCCCCCCTCCAACCCAAGATAGACGCTATCAATGCCTGAGAGACCCCCACGACCCAGACCGAGGTGCGGGCCTTCCTAGGACTCAAAGGGTACTACCTTAGATTCATCAAGGGTTACAGGAGTATTGTAGGCCCCCTCAAAGAGTTGACAGCCAAGGCCAACCCCAAGAAGGTTAGTTTGACCCCCGCTTGCCAGAAGGCGTTCGAGGAATTGAAACAGGCCATGTGCACCGCTCCAGTACTACAGGCCCCTGATTACTCCAGAGAGTTCGTGGTCCAGACCGACGCCTCCTAGCATGGCATCGGAGTCTTGCTCTCCCAGGTGGATGACCAGGGGATTGATCACCCAGTAGCCTTTATCAGCCAGAGGCTACTACCCCGGGAGCAGAGATGGAGCACCATTGAGCGAGAGGCCTTCGCAGTAGTCTGGGCCTTGAGGAAGCTGAGGCCCTACCTGTTCGGTACCCATTTCCTGGTCCAGACCGATCACCGTCCTCTCCGGTGGCTCATGCAGATGAGGAGAGAACCCTAAACTGCTAGGCTGGTCCATCTCCCTCCAAGGGATCGATTTTACTGTGGAACACAGGCCTGGTGCCGACCACGCCAACGCCGAAGGCCTGTCCCGCTTCTTCCGCCTCAGCAAAGAGAACCCCCAAGAGGATGGGTAGTTCTCCTCGTCTTTCAGCTGGAGGGGACGCATGTTGAACCCGGCCTCGTGGCGTGGTCCTCGCGGATCTCCGCAACCCCAGAACTACGGGTGGAACTGATCCCCATCCAACCAGTACTGTACATGACACCCCTACACCGGACCTGAGACGATCTCCAGACCGCGTGCCTGCACCCGTGCACGTGACCATCAGACGCCATGTTTGGCCACCCCGGCCGGCTGGCCGCCTTCTTCCCTTTCTGCAGCCCCTGGCCGCTCCTGGCTACAGCTAGGCGTGCGCGTCCGGTGCGCCCAGACCCGCCCGGGGGGTGAACGACTCTCCAAGTACCCGAAACCAAGACTTCCATCACACCTCCGGCCCCCTTCAGAGGAACTGGTTTCCCTCACACCTCTAAACTCTCCCTGGGGGCTGGTTTCGATCGCACCTTTGGCCTCCTAGCGAGCTGGCTCCAGACCTTGATGGGCGTCTGGGATCCCCTGGACGCACGGTCCAAAGCATCAAAGAACCAGCAGCCCAGACAATCGGGCGCCTGGCCCTCGGACCTCCGGCCTCCTGCTTCTGAGGGTCCGGACATCAAAGAGCTCCTGGACTATAAGACAGCCTGCCTTCCATCTAGCCGGAGTTGTATCTTGGACAAGAAAGCCCTGCTGATCTGATCGCGACTGACCTTGAGGAGAACAGACTCTGACCCACCGAGCCCTGCTGACGTCTTCGCGGCTCATCCTCGAAGCTACGGAACTGAACCACCGAGCCCTGCTGACGCTGTTGCGGCTCCCTCTCGAAGAGTAAGACCTGAACCATCGGAGCCCTGCTGACCTCGTCGCGGCCATCTCTTGAGAACGAGAGACACTTGCTACCATCTAGAGCCCTGCGGACGCTGTCGCGGCTCTCCCTGCCTACGAGTACTACGGAGTACTCCTGACCAAGCCCTGCTGACCTCGTTGCGGCTTGAAGAACTCTCTGGTCCATCTGGACCATCGACGCTACCCTCACGACCATCTTGAACAGAAGTGAGTAGGACTGCAATTACCATCGCCAGCCCCGTACCCCCCAGTTCGAGGATTGAGAACTGTGCGCAGGGTGCGTGGCGTGCCAACTGGCCCTCTAAGACTGTCCTGCTTCCCCGTTCCCTTGTTATGAGACTTTCGCGATCCCTCGATCGCTGTGTATTGTTCCTTACTTTTATTCTGATAAAGTTCATACTTGATAAAGATTCACAGTGTGGTGTCCGTTCGTAAGTGTGGTGTGTCGACAGTGTTACGATCAGTCCTCCCCGGCGGGGACTTCCCCTCGATCAGACTCGGCAGGAATTGTGGGAGAGGAGGTCTCGGGTGGTTAGGAGAGTCATCTTGACCCCCGGGGTCACCGCCGTCCAACAAACAGACTACCGCTTATGATGGACCTCTGAAAGCCTGGCGCCAATCTCAGTTCAGATGCGTATTAGACTGACAAGTGACCAGCTAGGGAAACAGAGAAAATGTGCAAGCAGTGATGAGCACTGTGGGGAGATTTCTGCATAGTGAGCAGGCGCAATCCCAGGAGCACATTACTTATGAGCAGTAAAACGCCGTGCAGGTACCTTCACCAGAATCGGAACCATGATGGTGCTCACTGAGGCACAGACATCAAGAGCTGGTCCTGAAGTACACCACGTGCAGGTACAATAGCAAAGAGAAGTGCGTTGCCCTTATATGGATAGCAAACTTGATGGAGAGCTAGGCAAACAGGGGAGCAGTATCATGAACGAGCAGCACTAAGAACAAAGTCATCACAGCAGGAGGTATTGCAATGAGGGCTGAGACATGTTTGATCCTAGATCGTTTGCGTGCTTCAGAGTGGGATGTAAGGTGTGGTTCTGGGTCCGGAAATGGTGAAAC
The DNA here is from genome assembly GCF_964263255.1 of Lissotriton vulgaris. Taxonomy (NCBI): domain Eukaryota; kingdom Metazoa; phylum Chordata; class Amphibia; order Caudata; family Salamandridae; genus Lissotriton; species Lissotriton vulgaris. The sequence goes on along the minus strand of NC_141695.1, from coordinate 426,785,269 downwards.
CCACATGTCCAGAAGTGTGGCTGTGTCACAATATTTTACTGTAACATAGGTAATACATGGGACCGTTTTATTGACAGTTACTCCTTAAGGCTAATCCGGGAGTGTGATACTGCTGGCGGAGTCTAACCTGCTAGAGATACTTGTGTGCTTAATAGGTGTTTAGGGTCGCCACTGCTGATTCAGATCTGGATAGTGGCCGCTGATTATCGCAGCATTTATGTGGTGCGTTGAATGAGGCATTCAAACTGAGAGACTAGGCTTCTGATGCTCCTTGTGTACTGCTATAATCTGAACAGATACGCATCATCATATGCATAGAACTTCATTCTTGTAGACTTACCATCATGAGTGATCTTGGAAACTGTCTGGCAGGTTATTAACAATGGTGCCATTCTTGATGCATCCTACTGGTCATGCACTACCTATTTAGTGTATTCTCCTTCATCTTAAACTGATCTTTTGTTTTATCTGGAGTTCTCGCATGCCACGGAGAGAGCGGCGAGGCAAGTGTAGTTGGCAAGCTCGGAGTCTGCACAGGAAGCTTTCTCTTTGGTGTCCTCTCCTATATCTTGGATAGTTCTTGGCTGTCTGCCACAATCCTGATGTGTCTCCAATATGACAGAAAATGTGGCTTTGGCCAAATGATTCTTACTTGGACTACACCGGTGGAAAAGAAGGCTTTTTCTGTCTGTCCCAGAATAAATGCCTGTGTGGCTAGTATATCTCCTGAATTGCCTGCATCATTGTTAAAACAGCCTGTACGGATTTCAGTCTTTGAGGTGGGGGAGTCCACTCTTAACCCCAGCTGTGTGTGGGCAGCCCTCCACTTTATCCTTTTAATTCTTTAGGCCTGGCTCAGCCTCATTGGACTTCAAACCCTTGTCTCAAATTAAATACATTTAGTCATCAATGTTTAACAGTTTGGTTCGTGACTTTTGCCCCGGGAATTCAAGATGCTATCATTAGCATTATGTTTTGCCAAAGATATATGACAAGGCCTGATCTATGTTGGCACTGATATCTAGGCCCTTTCCACACTTGAGTCTCAGGGTAGCGAGTCTGAGCAATTGGAGGCATCTTAGGGAGCTAGTGTTTGGGTAAAGATGCCCAACTGAAACTGTCAAACAGCCATAATAAGCACTGTCCATCCCAGTACCTTTGTTTATGAAAAGAGAAGAACTTTACTTCGACACCATAAGGTAATACTAAACATAGGAAATGTTAAGAAGCTACATGGGCCTAAAACTAGTGCTACAGGATTCTAAACTGTGACATTTTCAGTTGTAAATCTGGCACTACTGCATGCTCACTATAATATGGTGATAGCACTTTCCCTGGTTCTGTGGCCCATAGGCTAGTAGCAATATATGTCACGCTAATAAGGTTCTTTAGAGCTATTCAGTCTCTTTGGTTTAAATAAACTGCTGGAGTTTTAGTAGATGGAAGGCTGTCAGGTTCATGGGACTCATGTTACCAGGTGGATCGAGTGCTTGGAACAATCGAATCAGCTGGAAAAGGTTACTCAGCGAAGCGGTTTTGCCCACAATCCCCAATAGAGCTTGCCTCCTTTTTTTTTTTTTTTTTAATATTGTTTTTAACATTTTTTATTAGGGTTTCTCCAACTCAGCAGCTCACATCCAGAACAACATGTATACATTTCGTCGCCCTCAGCCGAGGAGGGGAACATCACAATTCAAATACATGCTAGCAGTAATGTCTGGGTTCACAACCATAGAGCGTCTGCTATCTTCCACAGCATCTTTTGCTGTACCTTTTTGTATGCATAAACAACCCAACTATAGGAAACTTCCCCCCTCCCCGCCTCCCATCCCCTCTCCCCATCCTAACAAACACCCCCCCCCCCCCCCCCCCCCCAGAACCCACCCCCCTGCCGGGTCTATGTAACTCAAGGTCCATGTATCGAAGTAATCATGTGGGGCCATCCTGAGTCTCCCCTCCCCCTGTCTTGGGGGCTCTCCCTCCACGGAGGCCGTCGCATCTATGCTGTCTATGGTTGCCTGGGAGGTCTGTTCCGCAATCTCCTGCATCATCGCATAGAGCTTGCCTCTTATGACCCTCGACATTGGTACTTGACTATGATGGCTCCAGGTGGGAGCACTGCAGGGCAAGCAACAGCACAACATCCCTTGCCAAAAAAAACCCTTTCCTCCCCTAAACCCCCTCCCCCCTCCCGACTACCCTAAGACGGTCTTGATCAAAAGGCACAATGTCATGGGAAAGCCAGCATCAATTCTCCTGCCTCTGGCAAGCTGCAAAATCACGGTCACATTGGATAACCCATTCTGAGGTTGCAGGCCTCGAAAATCATAAAATTGTTACTAGACCTTCAGGTCTAGTAACTTAAATAATCTACTCGACCTAATTGTAATGCTCTTGACCCCTAAACTGGTTTCAAATTATGTGATCCTAGCAAATATTTGTATTCACTGAGCTGCCATTTTCTTCATTATCACATATGAGAGCACCTTAAAATATTTGAGTTCATCATGCCTGCTGTACAAAAAACTCTTTGATTTAATAAACTAAACTTTTGCTCCATATCGAATACAAATCTAGTCACATATAGGATGCACATGCCCTCTGACTTGACTCTTAGTTCATTAACAACATTGTCATCAGGGCGGGGCAGGCATGTTTTTCAAATAGAGTTTAAAACCTATGACTTTTAATGAATACATAACTAAATCATGAAGTGGTAGCACACTGTCATTTGCAATCGGCTGATTTTACATTGAAACGCCCACAAAATGTCCCACTGTAGTGGTTTTACTGATACAATTATATAATGTGCAAACAATAATGATGGAAATTTAGTTTCTGTAAATATTTGCCATTTACACACCACCAATAAAGTGTTCTGATTTGTTTGCATCAAACTTCTCAATAAAAAAGAAGTGTTTTCGTAATTCCTGATATATTTTGAAATATTTGTACTATTTATTAACAAGCTATTTAACCCCTTCGCTGCGGCGGCAATTCCGCCGCAGCGCTAGGGGAGCGGGGGGGGCCGAGCGGCGCTCGCATGCTTGTGACGGACCTGCTCCGTCACGAGCCGCGGTTGAGCTGTGCTCATGACGGAGCGGTTCCGTCATGGCCCCACCCGCTCAATGGAACGTCCAGCGCAGGCGCGCCGAGCGGGCAATGACGGAACCGCTCCGTCATGAGCACAGCTCAACCAATGCTCATGATGTTGCGTTAGGAAAAAAACGAATCTCTTACAGCCTTTTGTTTCACAATGATTGTCAGGCAGCTCACTTGACAAAAACCTCTAACTGCAGTAAGAGAGAGATAATTAAACTAAATTTCCCCAGACTCAAATAGTGAGTGAGATTTCTTTTTCCAAAACTACGGACCTACTGCTCCATTGTCCAGGAGGGAGCTGAGGGCGGTCGTTGCTGCCTGCGCTGCCTGTTGCCTGCTCCCGCCGCTGCCTCTCGCCGGACCCGCTTTGCGGGTCCCGCTTCGCGGCAAGGAGCAGCCTGTAAGGCTTTCAGGTGTGCAAGCTTTCTGTCCGGCAGGGCTGCGAGCCACAGCGGGGGACTCCAAGTTCCAGGAGCCCCCGCGCGCCCGTGGTCATCTGGGCTGCTCTCCCTGCCGGCTCCTCCCCCACCAGGACGAATAAAGCGGCGTCCCTTTTCAGACCCAGCGGATTTCTTTTTCCAAAACTACGGACCTACTGCTCCATTGTCCAGGAGGGAGCTGAGGGCGGTCGTTGCTGCCTGCGCTGCCTGTTGCCTGCTCCCGCCGCTGCCTCTCGCCGGACCCGCTTTGCGGGTCCCGCTTCGCGGCAAGGAGCAGCCTGTAAGGCTTTCAGGTGTGCAAGCTTTCTGTCCGGCAGGGCTGCGAGCCACAGCGGGGGACTCCAAGTTCCAGGAGCCCCCGCGCGCCCGTGGTCATCTGGGCTGCTCTCCCTGCCGGCTCCGCCCCCACCAGGACGAATAAAGCGGCGTCCCTTTTCAGACCCAGCGGATTTCTTTTTCCAAAACTACGGACCTACTGCTCCATTGTCCAGGAGGGAGCTGAGGGCGGTCGTTGCTGCCTGCGCTGCCTGTTGCCTGCTCCCGCCGCTGCCTCTCGCCGGACCCGCTTTGCGGGTCCCGCTTCGCGGCAAGGAGCAGCCTGTATGGCTTTCAGGTGTGCAAGCTTTCTGTCCGGCAGGGCTGCGAGCCACAGCGGGGGACTCCAAGTTCCAGGAGCCCCCGCGCGCCCGTGGTCATCTGGGCTGCTCTCCCTGCCGGCTCCGCCCCCACCAGGACGAATAAAGCGGCGTCCCTTTTCAGACCCAGCGGATTTCTTTTTCCAAAACTACAGACCTACTGCTCCATTGTCCAGGAGGGAGCTGAGGGCGGTCGTTGCTGCCTGCGCTGCCTGTTGCCTGCTCCCGCCGCTGCCTCTCGCCGGACCCGCTTTGCGGGTCCCGCTTCGCGGCAAGGAGCAGCCTGTAAGGCTTTCAGGTGTGCAAGCTTTCTGTCCGGCAGGGCTGCGAGCCACAGCGGGGGACTCCAAGTTCCAGGAGCCCCCGCGCGCCCGTGGTCATCTGGGCTGCTCTCCCTGCCGGCTCCGCCCCCACCAGGACAAATAAAGCGGCGTCCCTTTTCAGACCCAGCGGATTTCTTTTTCCAAAACTACGGACCTACTGCTCCATTGTCCAGGAGGGAGCTGAGGGCGGTCGTTGCTGCCTGCGCTGCCTGTTGCCTGCTCCCGCCGCTGCCTCTCGCCGGACCCGCTTTGCGGGTCCCGCTTCGCGGCAAGGAGCAGCCTGTAAGGCTTTCAGGTGTGCAAGCTTTCTGTCCAGGGGCTGCTCTCCCTGCCGGCTCCGCCCCCAGTGTCCTATCAGCTAGCAACAAAAGAAGAGCGTCATCCCCGCTGCGCGGGAGCGCGCGGGAGCGCGCGGGTGGGCGCCGGGAGAAGCCCGGGACAAGGGCGGGACCGTCTGTGGCCGTCCGGGGCCGCAGGAGGCCGGGCTGGGCCAGGACATTTCTATTTTACTTCTAGTAAGCAGTGTCACTGCTCTTGTTTTCTGGGATTGTTATCACTGTATCTGTGTTGTTTTTAATCCTCTAACTCTGATATTCCACTGTTAACATGAGCCATTCTGCTCCACCAGGTGTAAGTGTCTCTGTCTTGGGTCCCCTTGATAAATTCTTCAAGAAATCCGCCAAGGAGGTCGATATGGACCTGATATTGGCGGAAAGGAGAGCCGAGCGTAGACGCTCAATTGAGCAGCTAAAGAGTATTCCACTGCCTGTCCTTAATTCTACCAAGGATCTCCCAGCCCATGGTCTGAGCGTTATTGACGCTGACATGACTGATCTTAATCTTACCCCTAGCATATTTAGGTTCCCCGATATTTCTCCGCCGTGTAGTGGCGCTATCAGTGGAGGCCAGTTGATCTGTCCTCCTATAAACCACTCGAGCGTAATAGAATTAAATATCCCTGAGTCACATAGTAGGAATGTAGATCCTTCCCCTATGCGGTCCACCTTGACTCTGGGTAATCTAGTCTCAGGAGAGACTGTGCCGGAGGCGAACGGCCTACCACCAGGTCGATCGCCCAACTTAGTTTTAGGGGTGGTTCACTCCCCTCCAAGGAAGAAGAGGCGTAAAGGGGGGGTTAAAAGGAAAGGACGTAGTCACCACATCCCGCCTCCACCGAAACCTACTATTAATCCTCCCCCCACAGCAGAGTCCCACCCCACTATCACCGATGAGCATACAGCCCCTGTCGTAGTTCCTTCTGCGTCAGTGTCTACAGGGGTGGATGAAGCGACTGTAGACATCATGGGGAAACTTATTAAATCATACATGCTTCCCCTGTTGGAACGTGTAAGGGTTATGGGGGAAAAATTGGACCGCCTTGTGGCGTCCTTTGAATCGTCTCATTCCTCAGGCTTGGTTAAGATCAATAACCCCCCCAGTATCCCTGCTAGCTTATCTCATACTGCAGGTGTATCATCCAAAGCCACTGGTCTGTCTTCGTCCACTTCCACTAAAACACTCACCTCTAACTCTTCTAAAACTGTTTCCATATCTAGCAAAGCACCGTTAGTGGTTGCAAATTCTACATCATCTCAACCTCCTGCGGCAGCTACCCCCAGTGTTGTAATTCCCAAACCATTGGCCAAGAGGGTAGTATCAGCAAAAAAGAATGGGATGGGCAAACCTGCTGACACAAATAGTAAACAGAAGAAATCCCTACCCTCGAAAAGATTTGTTGACCTGCCGCCTGATTCCTTAAACTTTGTTATTGTTATGACAGGTGTGCCACCTTTACAGGAAGGGGACAGGGAAAATGACGATAGTCTAAAAAACAAAAAAAAAAAACAAAGTCATCTTCTGGTTAAAAACAAATAGACCCCTTCCTCCGAACCTTAACGGGGACATTGTAACGGTTAGAAGATGTAAGTGGTTTGGGGTGCGTCCTAAGGACATTGAAGGGGATATTATTATTATCAACTTTAGAGACCACAGGGTAGTATCCCACCTCACCGACTGGTATGTGGGGAACAACGAGGGTGGGATTTCCACAAGGAATTTAGGATACTTTTACCCTGAAACCCTGACTAATCCACACAAAAGTCAGCTAGGTGGAGTTAGTAAAGCCAAAAACCCACCCAAATGGTCCAACTTTACGTCAAGCTTCCATGTTCCCCACTTCAACCCGGAAGCTTTGTATCGCTCATACATTGAATCCACCTACAACTGCCCTCCCCAAACACCGGGCTGGGCTAAGCCATATATTCAGCCGTCTGGCCCCTCTGCACCAATGGGATTGCCTTTTATTAATAATCCTCCGTATCCCTTGTTCCCCCCCACACCAGCTTTTAGACAGGCTCTGCAGCCTTCCAGCTTATTTCCAGCTTTTTCTAATCCCAACAGGCCCCCCCACCCCAAGGATTTGTGGAATATTCCACTAAGAAACTTATATGATCCACTTTCTGGGCTGTCGTCGAATGATTGACAAACTAGGGGGAACAGAACAGACGCCCAGCCTATATCTCCGGTAGGATTGTTTTCATGTCTCCTCCCATGTAAGACTGTATGTGTTAAAGTTCCTGTTGGTTGTGAGGAAGGTGTCCCTGCCCTACCAACTGGGTGGGCTACCTCCCCCCCGTCTCAGGACATTCTGACCTCCTGTGTGGCTTCTGCTACAGGTCCACTCCCAGCACAGGCATTGCGGGGTGGGGTTTGTAGGATGTCTAATGTTGGGGTTCCTGCTGAGGTCGCCGCTTCCATTGTAGGTTCCCAACATTCCTGCAGATCCTCCCCCGCTGATGTTACAGTTTCGGGTGTACAAGCCCGTCCCAAGAGTACCTTATTGGGTTGCTGGAATGTTGCGGGTATAGATTCCTGTATATGTATACCTGATTGGGCTGACTTCATCAGTCAAGGTGATGTCTGGTCCTTTCAGGAGACTTGGTCAATTCATCCGGTATACTTCCCAGGTTATCTGAGCTTTAACAAACCTGCAGTTAGAGGGCAAAGAGGCAGGGCTATGGGGGGTCTTACTGTTTGGGTGCGCCAATCAGCAGGAGTCTCTGTTAAAGAAATCCACATTGACTGCCCTGATATCCTCATTGTTAGCCTGAAGCTTAATAGTGGACTGGTTATACTGTTGTTTAATGTGTATGCCAGAGGAACTCTGGGTGGTCGTGTTTCATCTACCCTACTACTTTTAGATGAATTCCTTGGCTCTGCACACCAAAAGGGTCATGTGGTGGTTACGGGTGATTTTAATACCTGTTTCGAACCACTAAGTGTGGATGATGGGATGTTAACGGTGGATGAGGACTCGACTTGGGGTATTCCACAACTGGAGCTACCTCCGATTACTAAATGGTCTCAAAGTGCCACTTTCATTAAAGGCCTATGCCTGAATTGGGGACTGCGTGCCCTAAACGGCCGTACCAGATCGGACAGATCGGGCAACCCAACATTCTTTAATGGAAAATTTAGTAGTCGCATTGACTACATTTTAGTTGATGTAACCCTGTGGCCCTTAGTTTCGGGTATGGAAATCAGACCTCGGCCTGAAAGTGACCACGAACCTCTCCTTGCGGAACTAAAGGATCTTAGTTTTTCCAAGCCCTCTGTGCACCTCCCTAATGTTGTACAAGAGGCCATGGTATTAACTAATGACTTGAGGAGGGTCCGGTGGCCAAAGGTTGCTGTAGATATGGATGCTCGCACTAAAATAAGATCCCTGGTCTCAGATTCCCTAAAATTAATTGAGCAATGTGATGACCTGAACCAAATATCTATTAAAATCTCAGATATTCATGCCAGCTTGTTCACATCTCTTAAGTCCTTATTCATTAAAATAGTTGCTAAAAAGGGCATTGGGAAACCGAGGAAGCCAGCGAACTGGTTTAATGATGAGTGTGGTACATCTCATCTAAACCTGTTCAAAGCTCTACAATCTAGAAACACAGCTCTTATTAAATCCTCCAGGAAGGCCTACAATATAGCCAAGAGGCGGGCCAAAGCCGCCTGGGATGAAGAACGCTGGGCTCTCCTAGTTGAGGCATGCGGTTCTAGGAATCTTACGCATTTTTGGCACCTCCTCAAATGGGGTAAGTCCTTGGATGATCGACCGAGCCCTGCTTTTGTCGACCAAGAAAAATGGGTGTCCCATTTCGAGGATCAGTTCAGGTGCCTCAGTGAACGGGAAACTCCCATTGGTTGGCCGCTGTCCTTTGACATCCTTGTGTTTTCAGCCAAAGAGGTTGAAAACGTTTTGAACTCTATTCCCAGGGGCAAAGCTCCCGGCCCGGATTGTATTCCTGCGGATATGTTCCAGCAGGATCAAGACCTATGGGTACCCTATCTACTGTTCCTGGCAAACACGCTGGCCAGTGGTGCAAAGGTGCCTGTTTCATGGGCGGGTGCTGAGATTTTGCCCATCTTCAAGAAGGGTGATCGGTCGGTTCCTTCTAATTACCGGCCGATCAGCCTTATTGACGCGGTTCAAAAGATAGTGTCACGTCTTGTCCTATCCCGGGTTCAGGCCTGGATTGAGGAATTTAATATTCTTACTCCTCTCCAAGCAGGGTTTAGACCACATGTTAGTACCCTGGATCAGGCCTTTCGGTTTATGCTTCTACACTGGAAGACGGTCACTCTGGGCAAAGGTAACCTCTATGCGGCCTTCGTAGACCTTAGGTCTGCGTTCGATCTTGTGCCAAGGGTTGGGCTTTGGAACAGTCTTTTGGAAATGGGTATGCCTTCCTCTTTAGTTCGCATCATTGTTAACCTTTATGCAGAGACTTACGCCTATGTACGGTGGGGAAAACCTGGTGAGGTGACCAAACAGTTTCCTGTGCTGAAAGGGGTCAGACAGGGATGTGTTTTGGCTCCAACTCTGTTCTCCCTATATATAAACAGAGTCACCAAGTACTTTGAGGGCTGCCCCACAGATGCGCCAAGTTTGGCTGGCATGAAAATCCCTCTGCTCATGTTCGCTGACGACACTCTTTTGATTTCAAGAACCAGGCAGGGATTACAGCTTGCACTGTCGAGGTTTGAGAGTTTCTGCAGCGAGCATGAGCTAGAGGTGAACGTTGCCAAGACCAAATTCATGGTCATGAGGGGTCACAAGCAGGTCAAGGCTAGGGTACTTATGGGGAATACCCCCCTAGAGCAGACCAAGCACTTTACCTATTTGGGTGTTTCATTCAGCGACACACTTAACTGGTCCCATCAGATCGAGCTCCTGACCCTGAAACATCAACAGTTGGGTGGAGCTTTGATTAAAGAACATAAAAGCTCTTTTACTAAACCCATGTCCCCGCTGATGAAGATCTATGGTGGGAAGGTTTTGTCAGCAGTGCTATATGGTGCTGAGTTATGGGGAGGTAGCAACCTGGACTCCTTGAAACATTCCCAAAACAAATTTCTAAGGATGGCAATTGGTCTGCCACAATCGACACCTTTAATCCCCCTACTATACGATCTGGGGTGTCACTCGGTGGTCGATTGTGCACGATTTCGACCAATTTCATTCTGGAGGCGTCTGTGGACAACCCCTGACCTACACCACTATGCTGAAGCCTGTCTTGAGTTAAAAAACTCTCCGGGAGCACTAAAAATAGGATGGTTTAGAGATCTCAAGGCTACTCTCCTATCTTTGGGCCTCTCTGAGCTGTGGTTGTCGCCTGAGACAGCCTCTTTTCCATCTAAAAATGAGCTCAAAGAGTGCTATTGGGCCTGGGTGATGCACAATACTTTTATAAAAACAAGCCCAAGTAGTCTCTCAGGTTTATTTTTGGTGCACAAAGATCTTCCCAGGTTAGAAAACTACTGGGAGATCATTACCAAACCCCTGGATCGAAAACTTTTTTTCCAATTCAGATGTGGCACACTCCCTATTGGGGACTTTACCACTAAGTGGGGAAAAGCTAGTCAGGGGTTTTGTGCAAAATGTCAAGGGCTAGGGGAAAGTCTATCTCACATGTTGTTTGTGTGTCCCCAATACTCAGCCCCCAGATCTAAGTGTCTCAAACCTGTCTGTAGTCAACTAGGCACACGCTCGTCTGCAGAGGCCCTGAGACTGTTAAAAACTAATCTGGATCCGATCATTGTGGTGGGGGTAGCAAAGTTCCTAGGCTGGGCCTGGATTATTAGAAGTAGGTTTATTAATTTAAATTAGCTGAGATCGTTTTATCCTATATTACTGTGGTAACCAGTATCTGTATTCTTTTAAATTTTGTATACTTCTGCAAGAAGTTATTCGATGCCAACGATTTAATACTGATTTTACATATGTTATTGTGTTTTTTGTATTTATGTCTTTTATGATGAATTAATCGAATAAAGACTTCTTGAACTGAAAGAAAAGACAAACTGACATTTGACCTCTCTCCTTGAACAGACCGCAAATGTGTCGAGATAAAAACAATAGTTAAAGGCATCTTTATTGCTCATTCACTTTTTGAATGAACAGAACGTTACTTTCCAGATTATGTAGGCTTTCAAGAAAAGACCAGTAGGTGCTAAAAATAGTTCGACCTAATTGCAAGTAAGTGGGCGAGTACAGTTTTCAAGGCCTGGGTTGTAGATTGATTCTACTTATTTGATTTGCTATGTAAGTGTATAGGGTGGCTTGAAGACCCTCATCAGACTTAGGTCGGCACAAGCTACATTCCTCAGTTCAGCCTACTTCTTCTGAGCTTCCCCACCTGGACTGCCTCCACTATGGGCACAGCGGCTGAGTATCTCTTTCTCTGGCAGTCAATTCCCACGTTCCTTCCTCTCTCAAAGCCGGCCAGGCCACAGTCAAACCAACAGCTCTCCATCGAAATGAGCAGACCTCAGGTGATGTCCCCTTACCTATGGGAAATGTCCTATCAAAGTTACCAGACCTATATCTCAACAGTTCTATGAATACTGTGTGGAGCACACCCTCCCTTGGTCAGTGAAGAACTTGGAACCAGAACCAAGTGGGATAGTTTAGGTCCCACTTTTATAAACATTCCTTGACTCAGGATGTTTATCCCACCGTCGGTGCCTAGCAATCTGTTTGAAGTGGTTCCTTTTCATAGTTAATTTTTCTTTCTGTAGACTAGAGACAGTCTTTACCAAAGGTTATGTGTCTCGCATCAGGTAGTAATGCTGGCTTCAACAGAAGCACTCAAAACAAAAGCACAATGAAGTGTTAAAATTGCACAGGACAGCCTGGATATACATACTTGGGAGATGTAAAGGGGGAAAGCCCTATCTAGAAGATTTGCTCTCCTTGACAGCAGACAGAATCTGCCGAATTTCCTCCTCTTCACCACTGTCAACCAAAATGGCAAGATGTGGGAAGAGATAATTAACAGGCTATTGCTAAAATGGTAGCGTATTTAAGGCCATTTCTAAAGTATCCCTCTTGCCATCTTCTCATGCTTCACTGTCTAATGCTGCACTCAGTACCTCAGCGATGCAAGCAGTACACCTCCACTGTCTAGGGATGCAGTACTTCAACCTCCGTCTTGTCTTTTGTTTTAACAATGTTCTTAACAATGAATACAACTGCTCTCTAACGTCGCCCACTTACAAACAATATGGAATGGGGCTACCAGTGACTTGCCATACAACATCCATACTACATTACACACACATGGATGTCTATGCCGAATTTGGGCATTATACTCAAGTTGAACTTTACATATGTGGGTCGTGTAAGCACCACACTCGCCCTTCAACAGAAAAAAGGTCTGGTATTTTCAATAATTAAAACGGTAGTCTTCCACCATGGCTTAATGCACATGACCCAGGAAATGGACAGTAGCTCCAGCTCCACTAGATAGCTTGGTTCTCTTCTCCAAACTACAGAGCTAGCCTTTAGTTCTTGTAACTATGATGACAGGCCTAGGCTTCCGTATGCATGGTTGTTGTGTGTGCTGGGCCAAAAAAAAATCAGGATACCAGATAAATTATAACTGGGATCAGGGACAGGGGTGCAAGACTGTAGTACCATGCAGGAGACAGTCCCTTTCCAACTGCGACTCAATGTTTCAGGACTTTGTCATTAATACTCTGGCTGATTGGGCAAGCTCTATTTCCCGACCAGTCACTTTAACTTTCAGAATCCACAGTGCTTAGTAAAGATTCAGGTGGAAACATGGATTGTTACTGCCTTCTCTAATACTTCTTCTGCTGTTTTTTTTTGGGCTCGGCCTACGTCACCACTGCGTAGCAGTGGGGCAGAGCTTCAAGCCGTATGGTTCTGGGGCTCAGAATCGTGTAGCAAAAATTCTTCAGTGCGCGAGATTGTTGGTAGTTATTTTTGGCAGCTGCATTGTAATTGGTGTTCGCGGTGCTGTCTTTCTAGTAGGCTTAACGCGATAGGTCCTATATAATTTTCGTGAGCCATTTCCTGCATTTTCTGTGCGGGTATGCGCACGGCAGTCCATTAATTTCAATTAGGAGCTGTCAGGGAGCCGGTGTAATGGAATGCAGATGCTGTGGGCACGTTCACCATTCTACAGTGCGTTTGGTGGGCGTTCGTCTGCATCGCAGTTCCGCCACAATCACACTTTCCAGCATTTCAGCAAAATGTGGTTGTTTTGTTAACTTTCAGGACGGTTTGTGATTGTGGTTTCTTTATAGATATTTGGGATTGCGCTGGGCAAGTTGTTAGAGAAACTCCTCAAGTAGTGTGAAAGGAGGAGTAAGCAACTCGTTGGAAAATCCGAATATGTAAAATAATACCAAGCCCAGACTTCATGAAGCATTGTACTTTGTTTTGGGATCAAGGGAAAGCAAACATAAGCGAATTCTGAACAAGAGCAACAAGAATAGTTAAAGTGAATTTAAACACAAATCCTATCTTTTTAATCATTGGTGATCTATAGGAGATCCTGGTGAGGTTTAAAGTACCTCGGTGTGACTCCTGCGGCGAGGCAGCCTTCTCCCTGAGCGGCTGCATGGTGCTGTCACCAGTGTTTCTGCCTTCCCCTCACTCGCATTTTTTGATGTAAATCCGTGATCTACAGAGCATTACTTCAGTAAAAGTATCTCCGACGATCCAAGCGGGTTTCTGGGCACCAGGTACAATAATAATTTGCTATTTGAGTGCCCCCTCTCCCTAAGCAACAAGGTAGTCGTATAGGCAATTTATAGGAATCTGGTGCCCTCGTGTGGCCATTTGTAGTGGCGCTGTGAACCAGACATCTACACAGGCCTTAATGGAGCCAACAGCAAGCCCTTCATATCAGCTGCTGCCTCTACAGAGTGACAGTGAGTGCAGAGTGACAGTGAGTGCAGAGTGACAGTGAGTGCAGAGTGACAGTGAGTGCAGAGTGACAGTGAGTGCAGAGTGACAGTGAGTGCAGAGTGACAGTGAGTGCAGAGTGACAGTGAGTGCAGAGTGACAGTGAGTGCAGAGTGACAGTGAGTGCAGAGTGACAGTGAGTGCAGAGTGACAGTGAGTGCAGAGTGACAGTGAGTGCAGAGTGACAGTGAGTGCAGAGTGACAGTGAGTGCAGAGTGAGAGCGAGTGCAGAGTGAGAGCGAGTGCAGAGTGAGAGCGAGTGCAGAGTGAGAGCGAGTGCAGAGTGAGAGCGAGTGCAGAGTGAGAGCGAGTGCAGAGTGAGAGCGAGTGCAGAGTGAGAGCGAGTGCAGAGTGAGAGCGAGTGCAGAGTGAGAGCGAGTGCAGAGTGAGAGCGAGTGCAGAGTGAGAGCGAGTGCAGAGTGAGAGCGAGTGCAGAGTGAGAGCGAGTGCAGAGTGAGAGCGAGTGCAGAGTGAGAGCGAGTGCAGAGTGAGAGCGAGTGCAGAGTGAGAGCGAGTGCAGAGTGAGAGCGAGTGCAGAGTGAGAGCGAGTGCAGAGTGAGAGCGAGTGCAGAGTGAGAGCGAGTGCAGAGTGAGAGCGAGTGCAGAGTGAGAGCGAGTGCAGAGTGAGAGCGAGTGCAGAGTGAGAGCGAGTGCAGAGTGAGAGCGAGTGCAGAGTGAGAGCGAGTGCAGAGTGAGAGCGAGTGCAGAGTGAGAGCGAGTGCAGAGTGAGAGCGAGTGCAGAGTGAGAGCGAGTGCAGAGTGAGAGCGAGTGCAGAGTGAGAGCGAGTGCAGAGTGAGAGCGAGTGCAGAGTGAGAGCGAGTGCAGAGTGAGAGCGAGTGCAGAGTGAGAGCGAGTGCAGAGTGAGAGCGAGTGCAGAGTGAGAGCGAGTGCAGAGTGAGAGCGAGTGCAGAGTGAGAGCGAGTGCAGAGTGAGAGCGAGTGCAGAGTGAGAGCGAGTGCAGAGTGAGAGCGAGTGCAGAGTGAGAGCGAGTGCAGAGTGAGAGCGAGTGCAGAGTGAGAGCGAGTGCAGAGTGAGAGCGAGTGCAGAGTGAGAGCGAGTGCAGAGTGAGAGCGAGTGCAGAGTGAGAGCGAGTGCAGAGTGAGAGCGAGTGCAGAGAGAGCGCGAGTGCAGAGAGAGCGCGAGTGCAGAGTGAGAGCGAGTGCAGAGTGAGAGCGAGTGCAGAGTGAGAGCGAGTGCAGAGTGAGAGCGAGTGCAGAGTGAGAGCAGAGTGCAGAGTGCGAGCAGAGTGCAGAGTGCGAGCAGAGTGCAGAGTGCGAGCAGAGTGCAGAGTGCGAGCGAGTGCAGAGTGCGAGCAGAGTGCGAGCAGAGTGCAGAGTGCGAGCAGAGTGCAGAGTGCGAGCAGAGTGCGAGCAGAGTGCGAGCAGAGTGCGAGCAGAGTGCAGAGTGCGAGCAGAGTGCGAGCAGAGTGCAGAGTGCGAGCAGAGTGCGAGCAGAGTGCAGAGTGCGAGCAGAGTGCGAGCAGAGTGCGAGCAGAGTGCGAGCAGAGTGCGAGCAGAGTGCAGAGTGCGAGCAGAGTGCGAGCAGAGTGCAGAGTGCGAGCAGAGTGCGAGCAGAGTGCGAGCAGAGTGCAGAGTGCGAGCAGAGTGCAGAGTGCGAGCGAGTGCAGAGTGCGAGCAGAGTGCGAGCAGAGTGCAGAGTGCGAGCAGAGTGCGAGCAGAGTGCAGAGTGCGAGCAGAGTGCAGAGTGCGAGCAGAGTGCGAGCAGAGTGCGAGCAGAGTGCAGAGTGCGAGCAGAGTGCGAGCAGAGTGCAGAGTGCGAGCAGAGTGCGAGCAGAGTGCAGAGTGCGAGCAGAGTGCGAGCAGAGTGCAGAGTGCGAGCAGAGTGCGAGCAGAGTGCGAGCAGAGTGCGAGCAGAGTGCGAGCAGAGTGCGAGCAGAGTGCGAGCAGAGTGCAGAGTGCGAGCAGAGTGCGAGCAGAGTGCGAGCAGAGTGCGAGCAGAGTGCGAGCAGAGTGCAGAGTGCGAGCAGAGTGCGAGCAGAGTGCGAGCAGAGTGCAGAGTGCGAGCAGAGTGCAGAGTGCGAGCGAGTGCAGAGTGCGAGCAGAGTGCGAGCAGAGTGCAGAGTGCGAGCAGAGTGCAGAGTGCGAGCAGAGTGCAGAGTGCGAGCGAGTGCAGAGTGCGAGCAGAGTGCGAGCAGAGTGCAGAGTGCGAGCAGAGTGCGAGCAGAGTGCAGAGTGCGAGCAGAGTGCGAGCAGAGTGCGAGCAGAGTGCAGAGTGCGAGCAGAGTGCGAGCAGAGTGCAGAGTGCGAGCAGAGTGCGAGCAGAGTGCAGAGTGCGAGCAGAGTGCGAGCAGAGTGCAGAGTGCGAGCAGAGTGCGAGCAGAGTGCGAGCAGAGTGCAGAGTGCGAGCAGAGTGCGAGCAGAGTGCAGAGTGCGAGCAGAGTGCGAGCAGAGTGCAGAGTGCGAGCAGAGTGCGAGCAGAGTGCAGAGTGCGAGCAGAGTGCGAGCAGAGTGCGAGCAGAGTGCGAGCAGAGTGCGAGCAGAGTGCGAGCAGAGTGCGAGCAGAGTGCAGAGTGCGAGCAGAGTGCAGAGTGCGAGCAGAGTGCAGAGTGCGAGCGAGTGCAGAGTGCGAGCAGAGTGCGAGCAGAGTGCGAGCAGAGTGCGAGCAGAGTGCAGAGTGCGAGCAGAGTGCGAGCAGAGTGCAGAGTGCGAGCAGAGTGCGAGCAGAGTGCGAGCAGAGTGCAGAGTGCGAGCAGAGTGCAGAGTGCGAGCGAGTGCAGAGTGCGAGCAGAGTGCGAGCAGAGTGCAGAGTGCGAGCAGAGTGCAGAGTGCGAGCAGAGTGCAGAGTGCAGAGTGCGAGCAGAGTGCAGAGTGCGAGCAGAGTGCAGAGTGCGAGCAGAGTGCAGAGTGCGAGCAGAGTGCAGAGTGCGAGCAGAGTGCGAGCAGAGTGCGAGCAGAGTGCGAGCAGAGTGCAGAGTGCGAGCAGAGTGCGAGCAGAGTGCAGAGTGCGAGCAGAGTGCAGAGTGCGAGCAGAGTGCAGAGTGCGAGCAGAGTGCGAGCAGAGTGCAGAGTGCGAGCGAGTGCAGAGTGCGAGCGAGTGCAGAGTGCGAGCAGAGTGCAGAGTGCGAGCAGAGTGCAGAGTGCGAGCAGAGTGCAGAGTGCGAGCAGAGTGCGAGCAGAGTGCGAGCAGAGTGCGAGCAGAGTGCGAGCAGAGTGCAAGCAGAGTGCGAGCAGAGTGCAGAGTGCGAGCAGAGTGCAGAGTGCGAGCAGAGTGCAGAGTGCGAGCAGAGTGCAGAGTGCGAGCAGAGTGCGAGCAGAGTGCGAGCAGAGTGCGAGCAGAGTGCGAGCAGAGTGCAGAGTGCAGAGTGAGAGCAGAGTGCAGAGTGCGAGCAGAGTGCGAGCAGAGTGCGAGCAGAGTGCAGAGTGCGAGCGAGTGCAGAGTGCGAGCAGAGTGCGAGCAGAGTGCAGAGTGCGAGCAGAGTGCGAGCAGAGTGCAGAGTGCGAGCAGAGTGCGAGCAGAGTGCAGAGTGCGAGCAGAGTGCAGAGTGCGAGCAGAGTGCAGAGTGCGAGCAGAGTGCAGAGTGCGAGCAGAGTGCAGAGTGCGAGCAGAGTGCAGAGTGCGAGCAGAGTGCAAGCAGAGTGCGAGCAGAGTGCAGAGTGCGAGCAGAGTGCAAGCAGAGTGCGAGCAGAGTGCGAGCAGAGTGCGAGCAGAGTGCGAGCAGAGTGCGAGCAGAGTGCGAGCAGAGTGCGAGCAGAGTGCGAGCAGAGTGCGAGCGAGAGCAGAGTGCAGAGTGCGAGCAGAGTGCGAGCAGAGTGCAGAGTGCGAGCGAGTGCAGAGTGCGAGCAGAGTGCGAGCAGAGTGCAGAGTGCGAGCAGAGTGCGAGCAGAGTGCAGAGTGCGAGCAGAGTGCAGAGTGCGAGCAGAGTGCGAGCAGAGTGCGAGCAGAGTGCGAGCAGAGTGCGAGCAGAGTGCAGAGTGCGAGCAGAGTGCAGAGTGCGAGCAGAGTGCAGAGTGCGAGCGCGAGCAGAGTGCGAGCAGAGTGCAGAGTGCGAGCAGAGTGCGAGCAGAGTGCGAGCAGAGTGCAGAGTGCGAGCAGAGTGCAGAGTGCGAGCAGAGTGCAGAGTGCGAGCAGAGTGCGAGCAGAGTGCAGAGTGCGAGCAGAGTGCAGAGTGCGAGCAGAGTGCGAGCAGAGTGCGAGCAGAGTGCAGAGTGCGAGCAGAGTGCAGAGTGCGAGCAGAGTGCAGAGTGCGAGCAGAGTGCAGAGTGCGAGCAGAGTGCAGAGTGCGAGCAGAGTGCAGAGTGCGAGCGAGTGCAGAGTGCGAGCGAGTGCAGAGTGCGAGCAGAGTGCAGAGTGCGAGCAGAGTGCGAGCAGAGTGCAGAGTGCGAGCAGAGTGCGAGCAGAGTGCAGAGTGCGAGCAGAGTGCGAGCAGAGTGCGAGCAGAGTGCGAGCAGAGTGCAGAGTGCGAGCAGAGTGCGAGCAGAGTGCAGAGTGCGAGCAGAGTGCGAGCAGAGTGCGAGCAGAGTGCAGAGTGCGAGCAGAGTGCGAGCAGAGTGCAGAGTGCGAGCAGAGTGCGAGCAGAGTGCGAGCAGAGTGCGAGCAGAGTGCAGAGTGCGAGCAGAGTGCGAGCAGAGTGCGAGCAGAGTGCGAGCAGAGTGCAGAGTGCGAGCAGAGTGCGAGCAGAGTGCAGAGTGCGAGCAGAGTGCGAGCAGAGTGCAGAGTGCGAGCAGAGTGCGAGCAGAGTGCAGAGTGCGAGCAGAGTGCGAGCAGAGTGCAGAGTGCGAGCAGAGTGCGAGCAGAGTGCAGAGTGCGAGCAGAGTGCGAGCAGAGTGCAGAGTGCGAGCAGAGTGCGAGCAGAGTGCAGAGTGCGAGCAGAGTGCGAGCAGAGTGCGAGCAGAGTGCGAGCAGAGTGCAGAGTGCGAGCAGAGTGCGAGCAGAGTGCAGAGTGCGAGCAGAGTGCGAGCAGAGTGCAGAGTGCGAGCAGAGTGCGAGCAGAGTGCAGAGTGCGAGCAGAGTGCGAGCAGAGTGCAGAGTGCGAGCAGAGTGCGAGCAGAGTGCAGAGTGCGAGCAGAGTGCGAGCAGAGTGCAGAGTGCGAGCAGAGTGCGAGCAGAGTGCAGAGTGCGAGCAGAGTGCGAGCAGAGTGCAGAGTGCGAGCAGAGTGCGAGCAGAGTGCAGAGTGCGAGCAGAGTGCGAGCAGAGTGCAGAGTGCGAGCAGAGTGCGAGCAGAGTGCGAGCAGAGTGCGAGCAGAGTGCGAGCAGAGTGCGAGCAGAGTGCGAGCAGAGTGCGAGCAGAGTGCGAGCAGAGTGCAGAGTGAGAGCAGAGTGAGAGCAGAGTGAGAGCAGAGTGCAGAGTGCGAGCAGAGTGAGAGCAGAGTGAGAGCAGAGTGCAGAGTGCGAGCAGAGTGAGAGCAGAGTGCAGAGTGAGAGCAGAGTGAGAGCAGAGTGCAGAGTGCGAGCAGAGTGCGAGCAGAGTGAGAGCAGAGTGCAGAGTGCGAGCAGAGTGAGAGCAGAGTGCAGAGTGCGAGCAGAGTGAGAGCAGAGTGAGAGCAGAGTGCAGAGTGCGAGCAGAGTGAGAGCAGAGTGCAGAGTGCGAGCAGAGTGAGAGCAGAGTGAGAGCAGAGTGCAGAGTGCGAGCAGAGTGAGAGCAGAGTGCGAGCAGAGTGCGAGCAGAGTGCAGAGTGCGAGCAGAGTGCGAGCAGAGTGCAGAGTGCGAGCAGAGTGCGAGCAGAGTGCAGAGTGCGAGCAGAGTGCGAGCAGAGTGCAGAGTGCGAGCAGAGTGCGAGCAGAGTGCAGAGTGCGAGCAGAGTGCGAGCAGAGTGCAGAGTGCGAGCAGAGTGCGAGCAGAGTGCAGAGTGCGAGCAGAGTGCGAGCAGAGTGCAGAGTGCGAGCAGAGTGCGAGCAGAGTGCAGAGTGCGAGCAGAGTGCGAGCAGAGTGCAGAGTGCGAGCAGAGTGCGAGCAGAGTGCGAGCAGAGTGCGAGCAGAGTGCGAGCAGAGTGCGAGCAGAGTGCGAGCAGAGTGCGAGCAGAGTGAGAGCAGAGTGCAGAGTGCGAGCAGAGTGCGAGCAGAGTGCGAGCAGAGTGCGAGCAGAGTGCGAGCAGAGTGCGAGCAGAGTGCAGAGTGCGAGCAGAGTGAGAGCAGAGTGCGAGCAGAGTGAGAGCAGAGTGAGAGCAGAGTGCAGAGTGCGAGCAGAGTGAGAGCAGAGTGCAGAGTGAGAGCAGAGTGAGAGCAGAGTGCAGAGTGCGAGCAGAGTGCGAGCAGAGTGAGAGCAGAGTGCAGAGTGCGAGCAGAGTGAGAGCAGAGTGCAGAGTGCGAGCAGAGTGAGAGCAGAGTGAGAGCAGAGTGCAGAGTGCGAGCAGAGTGAGAGCAGAGTGAGAGCAGAGTGCAGAGTGCGAGCAGAGTGCGAGCAGAGTGCGAGCAGAGTGAGAGCAGAGTGCAGAGTGCGAGCAGAGTGAGAGCAGAGTGCAGAGTGCGAGCAGAGTGAGAGCAGAGTGCAGAGTGCGAGCAGAGTGAGAGCAGAGTGAGAGCAGAGTGAGAGCAGAGTGCAGAGTGCGAGCAGAGTGCGAGCAGAGTGAGAGAGAGCGACAGTGACAGTGAGAGAGAGCGACAGTGACAGTGAGAGAGAGCGACAGTGACAGTGAGAGAGAGCGACAGTGACAGTGAGAGAGAGCGACAGTGACAGTGAGAGAGAGCGACAGTGACAGCGAGAGCGACAGCGACAAGGCAGTGTAGAGTGACAGTGACAGCGAGAG
Organism: Lissotriton vulgaris; assembly: GCF_964263255.1. Taxonomy (NCBI): domain Eukaryota; kingdom Metazoa; phylum Chordata; class Amphibia; order Caudata; family Salamandridae; genus Lissotriton; species Lissotriton vulgaris. The sequence continues at coordinate 426,764,785 of NC_141695.1, read as the reverse complement.
CGACAGCGACAAGGCAGTGTAGAGTGACAGTGACAGCGAGAGCGACAGCGACAAGGCAGTGTAGAGTGACAGTGACAGCGACAAGGCAGTGTAGAGTGACAGTGACAGCGAGAGCGACAGCGACAAGGCAGTGTAGAGTGACAGTGACAGCGAGAGCGACAGCGACAAGGCAGTGTAGAGTGACAGCGAGTGCAGAGCGACAGCGACAGTGACAGCGAGTGCAGAGTGTTAGACGGACCGGGAGGGTCGGCCGAGATTACGGGGAGAGGTCTCCAGGGAGAGCCGTCTCCAACGACTGTACAGATAAGTAACTTCCCCCCCACAGACGGACACCACACAAGATTGAAGGTTAACGAGACTTTATATGCACTTCTTAGGTTACGTTGATATAATACAAGGAGGTCTGGACTCAGGGGTCCCCTCGGTTCTGATCTCTGGTTGAGGAAAAGGGTAGCGGGACAGTCTTAGTTACCAATGAGTTCAATAGCTCTCAATCCTCGAGCTCGGTGTGGTTGCTGGTCGGGCCGTGGAGGAGCCAAGCAGGTCCCGAGATGGATGAAGGGTGGTCGGCGGGCCGTGGAGAAGCCAAGCAGGTCCCGATATGGATGAAGGATGGTCGACGGGCCGTGGAGAAGCCAAGCAGGTCCCGATGCAGATGACAGTTACAACGGTCCGCGGCCTCGCCAGCAGATCCGGACGACGGTGAAGGATGAAGGTTACGACGGCTGTGGCAGCGCCAACAGGCAGGATGATGGTGCACAGGACAGAGCTACGGCAGCGCCAGTAGTCCGTCCAGGATGAGTTCTTCTTTCGTCTCTCGACTCCAAGATACAACTCCTTCCTGTTCTGGAGCTGCCCCAGTTATAGGGCTGGCGTGCTTTGATGTCCGGACCCTCGCACTTGGAGGTCGGGAGGTCCGGGATGAGGGAGTCCAGACACCCAGCAGGGGGGTGGAGCCAGCGCCCGGGGAGGCGATGGGCGAGCGGCACTTGGCGGGGGAGAGCCATCGGCACCTCTTTCTCCCATTGACTTGCCAAGTAGCCCGCTCACCTCCTGGGTGGAGGGTGGTGCCGGAATGTCTGAGGCCGGGCTAGGCCCGGGGTTGAGGTCGATCGGGGGCCAGGCGGCCTCGTGGCGAAGTGTCCAAGATGGCGGCCCGGGCTGGGCGCGTGGGTCGGCCGTGGATCGGACCCACGAGGTTATCATGCTCGAGGGCAGGTGTCCCTGAGGGGACGTAGGACGTGCAATGGTGGTGTGTGGTGCTTGTATGACTGGCTCGGGCTTGGTCGAGCCGGGGGAGAGTGGCCCGTCATGTGGCCTGTCCAACATGCGTCCCCCCCAGCTGAAGGCGGGGAGAGTTACCCATCCTCTTGGGGACTCTCTTCGTCGAGGCGGAAAAACCGGGACAGGCCATCCGCGTTGGCGTGGTCAGACCCAGGCCGGTGTTCAACGGTAAAGTCCATACCTTGCAAGGAGATGGACCAGCGTAGCAGTTTTGGGTTTTCCCCCCGCATATGCATCAACCACTGCAGGGGTCGGTGGTCAGTCTGCACCCGGAAGTGGGTGCCAAAAAGGTAGGGTCGGAGCTTCTTGAGGGCCCATACCACAGCGAAGGCTTCCCTCTCTATGGTGCTCCAGCGTTGCTCCCGTGGTAGGAGTCTCCGGCTGATGAAGGCCACCGGTTGATCAAGGCCTTCGGTGTTCACCTGGGACAGGACCGCCCCAATGCCCTGGTCGGAGGCATCCGTCTGGACGACGAACTCCCGGCTGTAGTCTGGGGCCTGGAGTACAGGAGCGGAACACATGGCGGCCTTTAGCTGTTCGAAGGCCGCTTGACACTCTGGGGTCCAGTTCACCTTCTTGGGCTGATTTTTCGACGTGAGTTCGGTGAGAGGCCCCACGATGGTACCATAGTCTTTCACGAACCTTCGGTAGTAGCCCGTGAGGCCCAGGAAGGCTCGCACCTCAGTTTGAGTGTTAGGGGGTTGCCAGTTCTGGATGGCAGCAATTTTCAGTTGAAGAGGGGCCACTAGACCGCTTCCCACTTGGTGTCCGAGGTAGGTTACTGACCCTTGTCCAATTTGACATTTGCTGGCCTTGATCGTGAGGCCAGCTCGCTGAAGGGCTTGCAACACTGCTTGGAGGTGGTGGAGGTGCTCGGTCCAGTGGTGGCTGTACACAGCGATGTCGTCCAGGTAGGCGGCGCTGAACTCTTCGAGCCCCGCCAGGACCTGATTGACGAGCCGTTGGAACGTCGCTGGGGCATTTTTCATGCCGAAGGGCATGACCGTGAAGTGATAGTGGCCATCGGGGGTGGAGAAGGCAGAACGTTCTTGTGCTCGGGGTGTGAGGCCGATCTGCCAATATCCTGCCGTTAGATCGAAGATGCTGAGGTAGCGGGCAGCGCCCATTCGGTCGACCAGTTCATCTGCCCGGGGGATGGGGTGTGCGTCCGTTCTGGTGACTTCATTCAGGCCCCGGTAGTCGACACAGAACCGGAGTTCGGGTGTGGTTCCGGGGGCGGCTGCTTTGGGGACCAGTACGACCGGGCTGGCCCATGGACTGTCGGAGGGCTCGATGACCCCGAGCGTGAGCATCTTAGTTACTTCCGCCTGGATGCAGGCCCGTACCCGATCAGGTACGCGGTAGGCCCGGTGGCGGATAGGAGGGCTGTCTCCGGTGTCCACATCGTGCACACACCAGGAAGTGACACCTGGGGTGAGGGAGAACAGGCTGGCAAACCGTGATAGGAGGGCTTGGCACTCTTGGCGTTGTTCCTGGGAGAGGGTCTCCGAGAGTCGGACCCCATCCACGGAGCCGTCTTGCTCCTGGGTCCGCAAGAGGTCAGGGAGAGGCTCGGAGTCGTCCTCAACCCCGTTGTCTGTGGCCATCAAGAGGCTGAGTTCTGTTCGTGCAAAGTGGGGTTTCAGTCTGTTGGTGTGGAGGACTCGGAGCGGATTCCGGGCGGACTCCATATCGATCAGATAGGTGGCGGGTCCCTTGCGCTCGATTACTTTGAAGGGTCCCGTCCATTTGTCTTGGAGAGCGCACGGTTCTGTGGGGGACATTACCCAGACCTGTTGCCCCGGCTCGAATTCAATAGATGAGGCGTTCTGGTCATACCATCTCTTCATGTCCTCTTGACTGGCCTCTAGGTTGGCTTTCGCTAGGTCTCTGAACCGCTGGGACTGGTTGCGGAGGGTGAGGAGGTATCGGAAGACATCTGGAGGACTCTTGGCCGGAGGCAACTCCCAGCCTTCTTTGATCAGGCTGAGTGGCCCCCGTACTGGGTGCCCATAGAGCAGCTCGAATGGGCTGAAGCCTAGGGACTTCTGTGGGACCTCCCGGTAGGCGAAGAGGAGGCACGGCAGCAGCACGTCCCACTGGCGACGGAGGGGTTCTTCCAATCCCCCGATCATCCCTTTTAGAGTGCGATTGAACCGCTCAACAAGTCCGTTTCCTTGGGGGTGATAGGGGGTCGTGAAGCGGTAGGTGACCCCACACTGTTGCCAGAGGGACTTCATGTATTTGGAAATAAAGTTCGTGCCTCTGTCACTGACGACTTCTCGGGGGAACCCCACACGGGAGAAGATCCCCATCAGGGCCCTGCCGACCACTGGGGCTGTGACGGTCCGGAGAGGAATAGCCTCAGGGTAGCGGGTGGCGTGGTCCACTAGTACTAGGATGAAGCGATGGCCTTGTCTTGTACGTGGGTCTAGGGGTCCCACAATGTCTATTCCGACCCTCTCAAATGGGGTCGTGACTACGGGAAAGGGTTGCAGGGGGGCCTTTAATTTGCGGCCGCTCTTCCCACTGGCTTGGCACGTGGGGCAAGATCGGCAATGCTGGTGCACATCGTTTCTCATTTTTGGCCAGAAGAAGTGGGTCACTAGGCGGCTGTAGGTTTTATCTTGTCCCAGGTGCCCTGCCAGGGGGACATCGTGGGCCAGATTTAGCAGGAAGTCTCTAAAGCGGAGTGGCACCACTAGTACTCGGTTGGCCCCCAGCTCGGCGATTCGTTGCTCGCTGTACAGTAGGTCATTGTCCCAGTAGACCCAATGAGTTCCGGAGGTATCCCCTGCGCTTTGGGCGAGCGCTTGTTGTCGGAGTCCCTCAAGGGAGGGACAGGTCTTCTGCTCCTGACGAAATTGTTCTTGTGTGGGCCCCCCTTCTTGAGCCCACTGGTCGAGATTAGCAAGGTCGGAAGGTTGAGCAGGTTCGAGGGGGATGCCCTGGTCGGGGGTCTCGGCGGGGGCGACCGGAGGCGGAGGCGCCGGCCATTCTGGTTCTTCCGGGTGATGGTTGGCACGGGCGGCCATAGACCGGGTGGTGACGCACGCCCAGTCTGGGACGCCCAACATCCCCAAGTGTTCTTTTCGCTCCACGGCTGCCCACGGGGAGCTTTCCAGGTCATTTCCGAGGAGGCAGTCCACGGGGGCGTCGTCTCGGACCGTTACTTTCAACATGCCGGAGACCCCTCCCCACTCAAAGAGGACGCAGGCCATCCGACACAGACTCTCCGAGTTGTCGGCTGATCGTACAGGGCAGAGAATGTTCGGTAGATATTGTTCTGGGGTCACCAGATGACAGCGGACGGCTGTCACACTGGCCCCGGTGTCTCGAAGGGCTTCGGCCCGTTGTCCATTGATGCTCACCCATTGGCTGTACTTCTGGGTGTTAGCGGGTAGGGGGACCCGCGGGACCATGTCTCTTCCCCCTAAGCACGCGAGAGTCATGGCGGCTGGCTCCCACCCTTGATACTCTTGCTCGTCTGTTTCTGGTTCCTCGGAGATCTGTTCTTCCCCTAGTGCCGCGGCGGCCACCTGGCGGGGTCTTGGGCTCGGATACTGCGGGCAGCTTGGGTCATTTGCATAGTGGCCTACTCGTTGGCATCGGTGACATGTAACATTGGCTCTGTATCCCGGTCGCGCCGGGGTGCTGCCCCGGTTGGCCGGGGGGGTGGTGCTGGTAGTGGGGGCGGCCGGAGTGTTGTCTCTTCCTCGTCCTTGGCCCCCTCCTCCTCCTCTGGATCGGTGGTGACCATTGTTGTTCCTGTTCTGCTCGTAGGACCCAATCCGGCCCACTCGGGTGATCTCCCACCGGTCAGCTTCGGCTGCGAGCTGCCGGGGATCGGTTAACTTGCTGTCGAGGAGGTGTTGGCGTAGTTCAATGAAGCAGTTGTTGGACAGATGCTCCCATACCATCAGATTGAACAACTGCTCGTAGGTCGTGACGTTGTTCCCTCTGATCCAGCCTTCGAAGGCTCGGCTGAAGTACGTTACATAGTCCACCCAAGTTGTACCTGGAATGCGTGTGCAGTCTCGGAACCTCTGACGGTACATCTCGGGCGTGAGGCCATAGCGAGTGAGGAGGGCCGCTTTCATATGGTCGTAGGAGGTCATCTGGTGGTCTGGGAGCTGTAACAGAGTATCGCGGCCCTCATTGAGGAATTTGCCCCATAGGCCGGCTCCCCAGTCGGCTCTATCGATCCGGTGCGCAGTCATCGCGATTTCATATGCCTTAAACCATTGCTGGATGTCGTCTTCTCGAAAATATTCTCGGACCACATCCTTGGGGATGTGCACTTTTTTGTCCGTGGTCCCGGGGGTGGACGGTCTGTCGGGCACCCCTAATTCTTTATTCTGTTTGCGCAGGTTGATCTCGGCTAGGTTCCGCTCGTGCTCGTACGTTAGCCTTTTTTCCTCGAGCTCCCTTTGCCTCTGTTTCTCCTCTCTTTCTTCTCGGAGGCGAAGGTGCTCTAAGTTTATTTTTTGCTCGGCCAATTTGAGTTCTATGTCCATCTTGAGTCGGGCCATTTCAAGTTCGTGTAGTCGGGCTTTTTCTCTTTCTTGGATCTCGTCTTGCGAGAGACCCGTTCTTTGCTCTTCAGGGGCCGTGTTGGTCTTTTTCGCGGTGCTTTGCTCCGGGGCTTCGACATCCCCGGTCTCTGCCCAAGATTCTAGGGCATGCTTAAAATCGTCCTTGGTACTTAGTCCGGTGGTAGCGATACCTAGTTCGATGCAGAACTGCTTTAGTTCACGATGGCTGTATTCCTCTAGCTTTTCCATTTGGAACTTCTCAGTTGATCCGCTCTCTTTAGTCGACATTGTTGTTCGTTGTGGGGTGAGCTACTCTCTGTACGTTATGCGGTGATTCGGATCGCGCCGCTGGCCACCAATGTTAGACGGACCGGGAGGGTCGGCCGAGATTACGGGGAGAGGTCTCCAGGGAGAGCCGTCTCCAACGACTGTACAGATAAGTAACTTCCCCCCCACAGACGGACACCACACAAGATTGAAGGTTAACGAGACTTTATATGCACTTCTTAGGTTACGTTGATATAATACAAGGAGGTCTGGACTCAGGGGTCCCCTCGGTTCTGATCTCTGGTTGAGGAAAAGGGTAGCGGGACAGTCTTAGTTACCAATGAGTTCAATAGCTCTCAATCCTCGAGCTCGGTGTGGTTGCTGGTCGGGCCGTGGAGGAGCCAAGCAGGTCCCGAGATGGATGAAGGGTGGTCGGCGGGCCGTGGAGAAGCCAAGCAGGTCCCGATATGGATGAAGGATGGTCGACGGGCCGTGGAGAAGCCAAGCAGGTCCCGATGCAGATGACAGTTACAACGGTCCGCGGCCTCGCCAGCAGATCCGGACGACGGTGAAGGATGAAGGTTACGACGGCTGTGGCAGCGCCAACAGGCAGGATGATGGTGCACAGGACAGAGCTACGGCAGCGCCAGTAGTCCGTCCAGGATGAGTTCTTCTTTCGTCTCTCGACTCCAAGATACAACTCCTTCCTGTTCTGGAGCTGCCCCAGTTATAGGGCTGGCGTGCTTTGATGTCCGGACCCTCGCACTTGGAGGTCGGGAGGTCCGGGATGAGGGAGTCCAGACACCCAGCAGGGGGGTGGAGCCAGCGCCCGGGGAGGCGATGGGCGAGCGGCACTTGGCGGGGGAGAGCCATCGGCACCTCTTTCTCCCATTGACTTGCCAAGTAGCCCGCTCACCTCCTGGGTGGAGGGTGGTGCCGGAATGTCTGAGGCCGGGCTAGGCCCGGGGTTGAGGTCGATCGGGGGCCAGGCGGCCTCGTGGCGAAGTGTCCAAGATGGCGGCCCGGGCTGGGCGCGTGGGTCGGCCGTGGATCGGACCCACGAGGTTATCATGCTCGAGGGCAGGTGTCCCTGAGGGGACGTAGGACGTGCAATGGTGGTGTGTGGTGCTTGTATGACTGGCTCGGGCTTGGTCGAGCCGGGGGAGAGTGGCCCGTCATGTGGCCTGTCCAACACAGAGGCAGTGTAGAGTGACAGCGAGTGCAGAGGCAGTGTAGAGTGACAGCGAGTGCAGAATGACTGCAGAGACATTGTGTAAGGGTGCAGGGTGCACATTGTGTGAGTGTGCAGAATGAGTGTGCAGGATAAACAGTGTGTGACTATGCAGGTTGACATTCGGAGTGTGCGGGTGAGCAGTGTTTGAATGTGTAGGGGCAGTGTGTGAGTGTGCAGAAAACACCACACTCACATACACCACACACACATACCTCACACACATAACACACACACAAACCACACACCTCACTCTCTCAACACTACACACTCTTCACCATTCACCACAACACAGTCAGCACCACACTCACTCCCCAGGCTCACCCCCACAGACTCACCACTACACAGAAAACAACACAGAAAACAACACACACAACAACACACCCCCAGCGGTCAATGAATGCTTTCACCATGCACAAACACCAACAACCATCAATGTACGCTTTCACCAAAACAAACACCAAAACAAACACGACCATGCATCAGTGCCGCTAAACACATACGCGCACAACAAACAATGTCAGTGCAACTTACACTAAACACACACACACACACCAACAGCTGACAGTACACCAGCCACTCTTTCAATTGGCACAATCATCAGCAGCTGTCAGTGCACATTACCATTACAATGCCATTATCTCAAACTCAAACAAACCCGACCCCTAATGCATTCCTAATGCTTGTTTAAATTGTCATGACTTTTATAAAGTCTGCACTTTTTTGTGAAAATATGAACCACTTTGCATTTATGGCCAAGGCTGGCGTGAAATGTAGTTCCTTATAGTGGTTTGGTGTGAGAAGGTGCCCTGGTATATGCTGTTCACTAATTAAAGTGGGCACCCAGTACCAGTCCAAACAGCCCTTATTGATGATTAGGTTAAGGACAACCAGCATAGAAAGCTATCCTAGTTGTAGCTGTGGAGAGCAGTCTTCAGGTTAAGTCTCGAAGGGATATAAAGCAGCTTGTTTTACCAGATCAGAACTTCTTGAATAACCAAATGAAAAAAGAACCACACAAGAGAAATATAAAATATATGTATTTATTACTAAACACTCTCTACTAACCTCTTTATGAGATTAGGGCACAAGGCACACAGTACTTAATATAACAACAGAAAGTAGCACAATACACAGTGGGCTACTTGGGGAAACCGAACCATATACTAAAAAAGTGGTATAATAACGACTACTTCACTAGACAGTGCCTCCAGCACGTAGAATCGCTGGGACACCAGGGAACCACCTAAAGGAGTGACACAGGGAGCCCACGGAGGACGGGTGCAGTGTGTGAACACGTACACGTGTTCCGTACAACTCAATGGGAAAGTCGCAGTTGGAAAATGACAGTTTAAAAACACTACTGAGAGGACTTCAAGCAAACCCTTTGGAACATAGAAGGTTCTAAGGCTAGCACCCTTGTGAGTGCCGAGGTACCCGTGTTAACTATCCCTGGGGAGCTGGGTGCATTCGGGTCAAGAGGTGCCGGAAACCTTCGTCGTTTTCAACGGCGTGGCTCAAAGAAGTGCTGCTGCTGGGAGAATGAAAAGTGTGCGGTGGGATCCAAGCCTCAATCCGAGGTGAGAAGAACCTGAAAGCAGAAGGGACCGAGACTTGATCACTTCAGGGTGACCAGGGGCTCGGTAGACCAATGCCCACCGATGTCTGGTGCTTCAAGTGTGAAGATTGGATGCTTGACTCTGCAGCCACGGGGTCCAGGAGATGTCGACGATGACAAGAGTCTGAAGGTGAGCTGTCCTACGAAGGATGTCAAGTGCTGAGGGGGGTCAGTGTCTGGATTGAGCACCAACAAGCCTTGGCAAATGCAATCCACGCGGGCAGGGGAAACAAGTCACAGGGAGGACCAGCAAGGTCCTGGAGACTCTCCAAGCTATGGGGAGTCAGGGCACCTCTGGAACAACCAGGAAAGCCCAAGGGAAATCAAAGTTACCTTCACAGGGACCCAGAGGCCAACGGACCAAAGATGGCGAAGGGACCTCGAGCTGAATCACGAAGTACAGGCCCACGGAGCACTCATGGAGTGGAGGCCGGAAATTTTCGGTGGAAATACTGCTCGGGGTCAGGACTACACGTAGCCCAAAGCACATCCTCGGAATCGCCAAAAAGCATATGCTGTTCTAAAAGTACACAGTGCATAGGAGTTCGGGTTGCAAGGTCCCCACGAGGAAAACTGGTCTCAGAATTGCTGAGAGCAGATAGATCTCAGAGACGCTCTGGAACCCACCTCCTGTGTTACAGAAATCTTCTGAGTCCTCTGGAGCTCGGGAGATGCAAACCGGTCAGATGCGTTAAGGTGCCTGCTTCAGCAGGGAAGTAACTCCTTCAGTCCAAGGGAGATTCTTCTGTCATCCAGCGACGTGTAGACCGTCTAAGTACTTGGTTTCTGCTTGCAGAGTTTAGTCCAGGTAAAATCTATAGTACTATAGTCATGGTTCCTACTTTATACCCAAGGAAGGGGTTGGACAAGCTCTGGGGACCCACCTATGGGAGGGTCAGGGCAGATGGGGTGGCTACACCCATGTCTTTTGTCCAGTTTCGCTCTAGAGCAGGTGGCTCCTGCAACCAGTTTGAGCTGGATTATGCACAGGGACACCAAATGTGCGCCCATTGCAGACTTTCAGGCTCTCTCAGAGTGCACCCACCCAGCCCCAATACACTAAATCCTGTCTGGGAGGTGGTCACACCTTCCTGTTACAGTAAACCTCTTGTCAGGCCTTCCCCTGCTCGAGCTCAGCTCAGCAGCAGGAGGGTAGACTCGTGGCTGGCAGCATTCATTTTGTGATGCCCAGGTCGAGAAAGCTGGCACAGGGTGTACTTGTGTTTCACATAAGTCTCTCTAGAAGGGGGGAATTGTACCTCCCCGCCAGTGACTGGCAGGGAGGTATGATTCCAAGATGTTTAACACCAACCATGATGTGTTTCTAACCAGCCGTTTTAAAGTTAGCATTTACCGCAAAGTTATAATACACTTCAGTATATATGGTGTGGCTGCATCACAGACCACCCGGAGAATAGATCTCGAAGGCTGCAGTGTTGCATGGATTCTGCACATACACAGACCTATGCACAGGAAACCAGGACCTTGGTGTGTAGTGGTGTACCAGAAAACCCACCTTGGTGCCCTGAACCCCAATCCGACTAGCTATAGTGTCTCATTTGTTCTCCGTACTACAGCAAAGCTACCAATGATCAGACAACCTAGAACATGTCACTCTGTCCCTCTCCGGAATCGCGGGACGAACACTCTTTCGTTCATACACTCATACTTGTCCACAACGTGAGTAAACAGAGACACAGTATAGTTTAAAATGTTTATTTTAACTAACATGCTCTATAATGCAGAACACGAGCCAATACTAGCCGCAAAATGCATATGAACAATATAATCAGCATGGTTACAATTCCATAAAGCACAAAAGTGGAAACCATATTATGACAGTGGAAACAGAGCTACAGCGCCTTACCACCCTCCCCGTGCTATAAGCTAGTTTATTATAATCATAGAAGACCTCTGGCTTTGTTAGGGGGACCCCATACCTCCAAGTTTAGATGCAATGAATTACATCTCAGGACAAGCACAGCTCTTCTTTGTTAGAATGAATCTTTCCAAGTGCCCTTTCATGCATGCAATGCCATATTAAAAGCACCCGACTTTCAGTAGTGCAGCTGTGTTCTATGTTTTGTCTATGGGCGTGGGACTGACCAAAGTGAATCAACAGCATACATTGTTTTTCGACCTTGAACACGCTGTGCAGACGAGGAGCACAGTGTACATCTAAATGTGTGAAAGGAAGACTGTTCTCATGCGAAAATGCACCAGCAGTCTATCCACAAGAATAAAGCCATATAGTAACTCGTGCAAAAGTGGCAAAATGGCTGCCAAGCATATACCAACTAATGCTAACTTAGCAATGACCTCACTACAGCAGAAGGGCTCTGCTCATGCAGGGGCACCCTCACCACAAAACCCAGCACCCTGCCTTCAGGATTGATAAGGCCTGCCATAGGGGTGACTGATGGGTTTATATGTGCAGTGATTTAGAATAGATATAGGTAACCTATATCTAAGTAAGGGGTGCATGCACCACCTTACACAGGCTGCAGTAGCAGACCTGTGGTGTCAGTTTGAATGGTCTCTCAGGGTTGGCATAATACATGCTGCAGCCTGTGCCCTGGGTACCTGGTGTACCATATACTAGGGACTGATAAGTGTACCCCAGTATCCAATCTGGAGTGTACCTAAAGTACACACAATCAATCAATTTAGAGGAGAAAGCAGCTAGACTGGGGTCCTGGATAGCAGGATCCCAGTCAAAGTTGAAAACAGTGATACATCAGCAAAAAGTGGGGGGTAACTATAAGAAGCAGATCCTACTCTCCTACATTTGGTTACAGGTGCAGTTTCCTTCATATGTGTATTCCATTGGTTGCAGAGTCAAAGTGGGCTTTTTTTGCTTAGCAAGGTGCGCTGAGACCTCCATGGGAGATTATGGCAGGGACAGGGCGAGTTTCAGGGAGTGGGTGTTATGGTTGCAGGAAAACCAGAGTTGCCTTATAGCTTTTTTAGGACCCAAGTCTGCTAGTTTTTTAGGTCTCGCCTGACGATGCGCATGTGCATCGAGCTTGCGAGACTATGGGGGCTTAAACACTCTTTAACTAACTTGCAAGGAATCGTGGCGATTCCTTGCAGTGCCCGTGAAATTCAAGCTCAATGCACATGCGCATTGAGCTTGAAAGCGCGTGCACATGCCCCCAGCCGCCTGCCTTGCATGGATTTTCCCTCAGGCGCTCTCCTCCCACACCCCCGCTCCGCCCCCTCCCCTGCCTGCCGTGTCGCATTTCGTCACTTCCCTCAGCCGCACTCCAGGCCCCTGCTCTCCTCCCCCCTCCTCCTCCTACTCTCCTCCCCACTCTCTCTCTCACAGCCTCCACCACGCTGTAAATAATTCTTTAGAAAGCTTCCTTTTAATTTGCGGGTCTTGCTTTATCTCCCCCAGCTCTGCCCCCTCACTTCTTGGTTGCACGGCCGCTAGGCCGTGCCTCCCCTACTCTCCTCCCCCCTCCTCCTCCTACTCTCCTCCCCCCTCCTCCTCCTCCTCTCCTCCCCACTCTCTCTCTCCCAGCACAACCTTGCCGCAACTTTAAGTATGTGAGACAGCATAAACAACCAGAAAGGGTGCAGACGCTTTGCCCAGCAGATGAGATGTTAACTACAGAAAGTGAGAAGTCATCAGTTTTAAAATGTCAACACACCAAGAGCCTATTTACTGTTTTTTTAAAGTCTATATTTACAGACCCTCAAATCTTACTACATAGCAGCCTGCATTTTTTGAGGCAACTGTCAGTGCTCACAAAGTTCCCCGCCAAGATTATGTGGGTGCAAACAGCCCACCTGGGCCCATATTGCCCCCCTCATGCTGCACAATGAAATCCATTAACTTCAAAAGAACTGGCACTTTATCCAACGCGTGTTAGTGTCTACAGCGTGCCGCTTCACCGGGCAAACAGGCAGTACAATTAGTGAAAGGTCACACCTAGCATCTGTCGAGGGTTCACGCCGGGCGCCTTCCACGCTGTAAATAATTCTTTAGAAAGCTTCCTTTTAATTTGCGGGTCTTGCTTTATCGGAAACGGAGGAGCTTTCGCAAACTGAATACTTTGCTTTCTGTGCGCAAGTTAATCGTGTAAAAAGGGTTGTTCTTTGTTAAATCCACCTTTATGTTTAAGCTGATCGAATTTCTTAGAGGTGAAAGTAATCTGGATACGCTAAGTCTAGAAGTCATGATTACAAGGCTATCTGTGTGCCACTTATGGGGGCGCCTTGTCACTGCCAGGTTGGAGCCTGTACCACGGCCTTGCAGCTGGCAGCCTTATCACAACTCCCGGAGGCAGTAGCATCTCTACCACAGCGTTCACCCCCCACCCCCGCTACTGTCACATAACATCCACCACCCCATCCACCACCACCACCACCGCATCCACCACCACCACATCCACCACCACATCCACCATCACCACCTCATCCACCACCACATCCACCACCACATCCACCACCACACCCACCACCACCACCACTTCCACCACCACATCCAACACATCCACCACCACACCCACCACCACACCCACCACCACTACATCCACCACCCCATCCACCACCACCCCATCCACCACCACCACCGCATCCACCATCACCACATCCACCACCACATCCACCACCACCACATCCACCATCAACTCCAAATCCACCTCCATATCCACCATCACATCCACCATCACATCCACCATCACATCCACCATCACATCCACTGCCACATCCACTGCCACATCCACCGCCACATCCACAGCCACATCCACCGCCACCAGATCCACCACACCCACCACCACTACATCCACCACCCCATCCACCACCACCACCACCGCATCCACCACCACCACTACATCCACCACCCCATCCACCACCACCACTGTATCCACCACCACCACCGCATCCACCATCACCACATCCACCACCACATCCACCACCACCACCACATCCACCATCAACTCCAAATCCACCACCACATCCACCACCACATCCACCACCACATCCACCACCACATCCACCACCACATCCACCACCACATCCACCACCACATCCACCACCACATCCACCACCACATCCACCACCACATCCACCACCACATCCACCACCACATCCACCGCCACATCCACCGCCACATCCACTGCCACATCCACTGCCACATCCACCGCCACATCCACTGCCACCAGATCCACCACACCCACCACCACTACATCCATCACCATACCCACCACCACTACATCCATCACCCCATCCACCACCGCATCCACCACCGCATCCACCACCACATCCACCACCACATCCACCACCACCACATCCACCACCACCACATCCACCATCACCACCACATCCACCGCCACATCCACCGCCACCAGATCCACCACACCCACCACCACTACATCCATCACCACACCCACCACCACTACATCCATCACCCCATCCACCACTACATCCATCACCCCATCCACCACCACATCCACCACCACCACATCCACCACCACCACCACATCCACCACCACATCCACCACATCCACCACCACCACCACATCCACCACCACCACATCCACCACCACCACATCCACCACCACCACATCCACCACCACATCCACCACCACCACATCCACCACCACCACATCGACCACCACATCCACCACCACATCCACCACCACATCCACCACCACATCCACCACCATATCCACCAAAATAAAAGCCATTGTTATTTGTAATATCAATACATCTAAGTCACGTAAATACAACACACATTGCATTACAAATGCTATAGGTGTCACATTTGCGAAAGTTAAAACTATTGACATTGTAACTGACAAAGCTATTAATTTTGCTATTTTCAAAACCAACACATAAATAAAAAAGTGTCATTTACAATAACAATCGCTCAAACTTTCCTAATGCGAGACCTATTGCATTTCCAATGCTTGTTTTCTTTGCTTTCTACAGTATACAGCCTGCCTCTGTGACAGAAAACATTTTAGGGCTACTCAATGAAAGCCACTAGTGTTCTTTAGTGATAGATGGCCGTCTTTACAGATCCTTACTTACTGCTGTATACACCTGCCAGCAAGTACAGCAGCAACTAAGGGCTTCTATCTGTCTTGAGCAAGTTTCTGTATGGTGCCCCAGTTGTGGTTCAGGGTCTTAATTTTGGTTTCTGCTGTTTGCCTTCAGATGTTCTTTGTGCTGCCTCACTTCCTTTTCCCTTCTGGGGTCCAATGGTAATCTGTTTTTTGATGGAGTCTTGTTCTCTTCTGATGTCTCAGATCCATCTTTGTATTTTTCTCATAAGGATGGTTTTAATGCTCTCTTGCTTGCATGTATAAGCAGTTACTGGTTGGAGATGGTTTGCGGCCAGAAAAAAGGCAAGATGCTTTTCAGGTTACTGATGTGGAAGGCTGACAGTTGGATGATGGCGCTTTTTGTCATATGCCCGCATTCTGATCCTTTCAAGAGTGTGGACAGAAAGAAGCTCTGGTAAAGCCTCAGCTTGGTGTTGGTGCTGTACTAAGATGACCCCACACATTGTTCAGCGTTCTGAGTACATCCCTAGTATTGTTTAATCTGCTGTTAATGTCACTGCCTGCCCCCCTCATCTTGTCTGATAGTAATGCCTAGGTAGATTAACTCTTCTGCCATGGCTAGATCCTCTATTTCTATTGCTGGTCATTCCGGCCAACTTGCTGTACTTAGATGTTGAGGTCAGGTGTCTTTTTCTTGATACACTGGCATGAGTGTGAGAGCAAGCTAGGTTATCCACATGGTCAGTGTCATCCAGTGTAGGTAATACGTTCCATCTGATGCCGCTGACTTGGTTGTCAGTTGTACGTAGCATCACCCAGTGGATGACTAGGTTGAAGAGTAACACTGACATCAAGCATCCCGTCGCACACTGGCCTTGACTTTAAAGCTAGGTTTACTATCTTCAACCTTGCTGGTAAAATTATCATAGATGCTCTTCATGAGGAGAACTGTATTCTGTGGTATGCCATAGGCTCTCCGTATATGTCAGAGGCTGTCACAATGGATTCTGTCGAAGGCTTTCTCGAAGTCGATGTATAGTTGTCTTTGCCATTCTGTTCACTACTTTATGATACTGTGTAGACTAAGGGTCTGATCAACAAACCCTCTACCTTTGCACAACTCGGCATGTTCTTTTCTTAACTGCTTGTCCACTACATCAGAAATACGCTGTGTAATGATTTTCACCAGGACTTTACTCTGGATTGACTGCAGGTGATTCCACTCCAGTGTTTTACAGTTTGTTAATGCTCTCTTCTTTTGGTATCTTGAGGATGATGCCTTGATGTCAGACATCTGATGCTTTAATTCCCACCCAAATCCATGTAAACAGTGGTTGGAGGATCCTGACTTATGTTTCAGGATCTGCCTTGAACATTTCTGCAATCCGTTTTCTTGGCCAGGAGATTTTCCGTTCTTGAGGGATCGAATGGCCCTGACTATTTCTTCTTTCTGTGGTGAGGAGGTGTCCATGTCCAAGTCTGTCTCTGCTTCTTGGATGTACACTTTTCTTGTTGGTACTGGGCTGTTCAAGACTTTTTTGAAGTGCTAGCCCCGCGTGCCTTCTGCTCTTTCTCTGTTGGGAATAAGCTTCCTTGTAAGGGGTGTTGTAAGTTGCATGAGATTTACCACTGACTATCTTCGTGATCTTGAAAACCTTCCCCCGTTCTCCTCTACCGGCTGCCTCCTCTGCATGGCAAGGTTATCCATGTACTCCCCTTTGTCTGCTCTTAACTGTTCTTTTGACCACTCTGTTTGCTTCTGCGTATCGTTTCTTGTACTCCTCCTGCAGCCTTTCAGATTTGGTATCTAGGAGTTTTTGTGCTGCCAGCATGTCTTCAATAGCTTGCCATTTGTCTTGTCATCCATTCTTTCCTCTTTCGTGTCCTGTCCCCAGGCATATTTCACTTCTCTTCACGTAGATTAAGAGACCTTTTCCCATTTCTTGTTGAGTGCATCTGCAACCTGCTCAGATTGATTGGGTCTTCCACAAAGTGGAACCTATTTATGATTTTCAAGATGAATGCCTTCTTGGGATCCTATAATTTTGCCACATTGAAGTGCTGTGATCCTGATTTTTTGTGTTCTGTTTTTCTGAGCTTCAGTTTCACAAGAGAGGTCACTAGAAAGTGATAATTGTCGAAGTCCTCTCCCTTCTTCTTCACTCTGATATCTTGCAATGAGCGTCTCTAGGTGCCGCTTATCATCAGTTAGCCAATCTGGCTTCTGTTTTTCCATTGGGTGAGCACCAAGTACGTTTATGAATATTACAGAGGGGGAAGAAAGACGCTTCTTTGTGCAAATTATTTGTGGCTCAAAATTCCAACACTTTGTCCATTGTTTGAGAACCTTCCTTTCCCATGGAGCCGTCATGGTACATGTTTTCATTTCCAACTTTAGTATTCAAGTGTGCCATCACAATCTTCAGTTCGTGGTTTGGCACAGCGTCAAGCTCTACTTGCATCTGTTGGTAGAATGTGTCCTTGAATGTTTCCTCTGCAATATTTGTTGGAGTGTAGCACTGGATAATGGTGATGTTGATGTGTCTGCCTTTTAACGTGGCTGTCATGGGTCTGCTGTTGACAGGCTTCCACTCAACCGAGCATTTCTCTGCCCCCGTTGTCAAGATGATGGCTATTGCTTTGTGATGTTGGTCATCCTCCCTTCCCGAGTGTAGTGCCATCTCACCTGTGGTAGTTTTAATCCTGCCAGATCCAGATACTTTTGCTGACCCCGTGATATTTAAGTTGTGGCACCTTATTTCAAATGTTACTTGAGCAAGTTTTCAGTTGTCATTCATAGTCTTTATGTTCCAGAATCTAGATCTTGCACTTGGCACTCGCAACTTCCATTATCGTTTGAGTGGTTTCCTTGTGGCTTTGACTAATGTCAATCAGTCAGTCCCATGTAGAAACTCTGGAAGTCCCTTGTGCCCATAAGATATAAGGGGCCTTGCTGTTGTTTCTGTAACAACTGCATTTGTTAGCCTTGTGTCTACTCCCCAACCTGGAGGACTAGTGGATTGCAACTTTTCTGGTCTCTACCCTTTGACCTGTGTGGCTTGGGTGCCATTCCAGGAGACTAATCTCTCCAGGGGTCAGCAAAAGTAGCTGAATCTGGATCTGGCAGAATTAAGGTCACCAAGAAACTCAAGTCCCTTGCCCACTTCTAGGTGGTGGCCCTATGAAAGATAGTCCGTAAAAGCCCCACTTTTTTTGTGATAGGTCGCTGGCACAGATCCTGGCCAGGCGTATGGATTCTTAATTCGGGTTCCTGTATGGAGGATCCAACTTCGTTGCTCTGTTAAGGACCCCATTGATGTCCTTGTGAAAAGCAATTGGTGCCTGCCTGGGCTGGTTGATGATCAAACCAGAGTGTTAGAAATGGACTGGGTTCAGTGGTCTCATCTTCACGGTGTATGCACCAAGATGAATCGGTTGTGTATGAGAGAGAAATTATTTGGCTTTATGTTGCAGCCAGCAGAAACCTATCTCGTTATCCAACCTGGGCAAACAGACGTGGAGAAATTAGATGAGGGCAATTGAGAGTGACTGGCAGCTCAGAACAGTAAAGTTAGATCTGTTATTAGGAGAAACTGAAGGGGCGTGTTGTAGTGTTCCAGTCAGAATGGGGGGTCCTGAGGAAAGAAGAGTGGCGAAGGTGAAAAAACCTTGGCTGTAGAAGGTACATGGACAATGAGAATCTTGTGGCATAGCTGTGTGTTGAAGTCTTCCCTCTGCCCACCTTCCTGAAGACTTGAAGGAGGAAAGGCGACTATGTGCACTTATGACGCCTTTCATTTCAGTTTTTTGGTCACTTGTTACAGGTAGTTTTCCTGCCATTTTCGTGGTTGCCGTACTATTATCATTTATTGGACCGGCCTCTGCCTCAAACATGCCTGCTGTGTAAAACGCGTATGCTAGTGTGAAATGTCTGTGGTGGTTGGGGTCACTGAGTGATCCCTGTCTGCAGAAGTCAGACGTGATATCGATCAAGTTTGACCGAATTCTGACATTTTGTTGAACTAATTGACCCTGGAATTGGGTGTTCTTATTTTTAAATGTGAGTACTTGCATCTGCGTGTGTTTATATTTCGGGATGAAGCAGTTTAGGATGTCCATTAACACGATTTTTCTCTTTATGTTCCGCATTACAGTGGGATAGCAGAGGCGATAACTCTGATTTTTATTTGAGGCTAATTAAATTTGAATTATTGATTGTACCAGTATTTCTTAACCTGCCAGTCACCGGGGGCATTACAGAGGCTGCCTGCCGTCTTGTTTTTGCTTGCGGCGTCCTTACGCAGACAAAGCTTGCGTCAGGGCACATGATAAACACCAAAGCAATAGGGATTGTCACATTGGTTTAACAGTGACTATTGTATTCGGGTCTATGATAACCGAGGCAAGAATCGGTACCTATAGGCGAAGGAGGAGCACGAATTTAGAAGGATGGCGATTGATAATCCAGGTAGAAGCCGGTTCTGTTCGAGCAAGCTGTTTGCGTATTTTTTCACACTTGGACATCAGTGCTGGAGGCAACGACATGCACCAACATGTATTTTTAGAGGCGTGCGTTCTTGAAACGCCGCCACGGCTACAGCTGAAGGCTTCAAAAACAGCCTGGTTGAACCTACGTTAATAGTTTGAGGACAGCACAGTGAATTTTGTCTAAGCGCTTTCGGGCTGATGTTTATTTACGCACATGTGCCTGTGCCCGAGGTACCATACCCAATTGGAGGTACCATACCCAATTGGCCGGTCCCAAGCAGGTGCTCTGCGTCCTTCGTGGCCACTGATCGTGGGGGTAGGTTCTAACGGCCTGGACCGCGCGCCGCCGGAGGTACCATACCCACTTGGCCGGTCCCACGGGAGCAGTCTGCGGGGCACCTTTAGTAATTTCCAAGGGTCACATTATTTAGGTAGGACCAATTGGCCTGCCCACCCACAGACCTACAAACTAAGGTTGTATCTTACACTGTGTGTTTATCATAAATTGTGTAGTACTGAATAATTAGGTCCTGAAGAATTGCCATTAAGGCATGAAACATGTTGACCTGACCTGAGGGTTGTAGGTATTCTGCTTCGACTCTTCCAAGCATTTATCTCCCCTCTCACCCTTTTAACCAAGGGAGTCAACCACGCTAATAAAGTTCCTTGTGGACTGACCCACTTTTTTTAATTCACTTTTCACTCCACGACTACACTTACCCTGCCCTCACACGCATGCACCATATGGCTGGAACAAAAGATCTCCGATAAAGAGCCCCGGTTTCGGGAGCCCGTCAGACATTGCTGCGCCAGTCTGACGTGGAGCAGAACCCATGTGATGAAGCATGACACCTAGTTTACTGGCTGTGTGAGGGTTTTAGTTCCAACAAGGGAATTCCCCCCCTTGCTTGCTCTCCCTAGTACACTCACCTAGCTTTCTCTTCTCCCGGGGAACTTTGTACCTTTCTTGTGTTATCATCTTCAGATGCTGTCAAAGCCTGTATATAGTTTACCGGTTCAAAAGAAATATTAAAATCACCGGCGACCATCAAATAGTAATCCCCTGTGGAAGCATCTAAATGATCTAACAGCGTGGTTATTGTGTTTGAGAGTCTATGGGGGCTGCTAAAACGATTATAAATGTTAAAGATAGACTGATAGTTGATAGACTGATACTCCTGAGGCGGAAAGCCGGGAGCAGGATTCTTGTTGTGTTTTAAAATTTGAGTGTCACATTATTCTCTGTGCATTTTTAATTCACTCACCCTCTGCTCCCTTCAAAGCTGCTGCTTGCAGACTTTCACTCGCCCAGACTACGCCGCGCAGCGGATTTAGCGTTGCTACGGTTGCTAGTACCGGGACACTCTTGGCGCCATTTCCGGCGCTTGCCGTGACCACGCCCCTTTTCGAGGCCACGCCCCCCCCCTCCCAGCCCCCTCCCACAGATCCATAAATCATGTGCAGATTTCGGACGTGCAGCGGACGAGCGCAGCGGGAGCGCCGTTTGCGCGCTGAAGGCGCGCCTAAGGCAAGCCCGTCTGCGCCTCGGCAGCGCCCAGCGCCAGCTATGCCGCTTGTCTTGCCCTCACTGACATGAATACTCCCCCCTCTGGCCCTCCTTACTCCAGAGAGATGCTCTTACAACTTGGTAAGTTGCACGCTGACAAAGGAACCCTCACTCTGCTTGACACGGCTCTACCTCGAGCTGACTTCCTGGATAACAAACTGTTGAAATGTGGACTTCTGAATGTTAGGTCCCTGCCCAAACACAGCACTGAAATCCAACTTCTCATTGAATTTCACGAACTTGACGTCCTCTTTATGACCGAAACATGGACGCGCCCTGACTGCATGGTCGACCCGGGTTTCACCTGTCCTCCTGGGTTCAAATTCTTACATACCCCTAGACCTAATGGTAGAGGAGGGGGGGTTGGTGTGATTTTCACTGCAGCCTGTAACATTAAGCCTTGTGCTCTAGACTTAATCGAAGGAACTGAACTTCTAGGACTATCTATTTAGACTCCGTCCGGATACATTGTCACCGGGGTTGTCTGCTATCGCCCACCGGGCGCGTTCAGCCTTCAACATCAACAGGCGCTCTGTAACTTTGTAACTAATTTTGCACTCTCGCATCACAAACTGTTCATTCTGGGTGACTTCAATCTGTGGCAGAACGGCTCCCTCGACTCCGGTCTACGTAACCTCCTCAAATCCTGTGAAAGCCTGGGACTCTCCCAGCTGGTCACAGGACCTACTCACAGGGGCGTACACCTCTTAGATCTACTGCTCGCAGGCCCCCAGTTAATAACAATGGGAGAAACCCTAGCCATGAACTGGACAGACCATTCACTCATCAAGTTCTTCTTAGACCTTAAGAGTGACTACTCCAAAGCTCCTGGGCCGCCCAATAAAACCAAGTGCAGAGATTGGAAAGCCCTTACTCGTCTACACTCCACAGGGGAAGTGTTTCACTTACATCCACCCCTTGACGAGAATAAACCTATCGATGACAACTACTCCTCTCTTTGCTCAAAGATTACCACTATCCTTGATGTTCATGCCCCTTTAAAAACCCGCAAATGCAGGAGCGTCAACTCTGCGCCCTGGTTTAATGACAGCCTAAAAGACCTGAAGCAAAATTGTAAACAGGCTGAGAGAAGGTGGAGACGAAACTACACTGAAACCACCAAAGAACTTTGGAAAAATAAAGTGCGGGAATACAAGAACTCAATTAAAAAATCCAAAGCTGACTACTATTCCTCTATGATCTGCAATTCCCCGAACAGCTCTAGAAACATCTTCAATATATTGAATAGTATCACCAACCCGGAATGTGCCAAAAACACCATTATCCCGTCTCAAGATCTTTGTGACAATCTCGCTGCGTTTTTCAAAAATAAAATTGATCTCATCATTAAGGACCTTGATGCCTCCCCGGACCCCACCCATCACCCTGATCTCAATCCGAGCTCTCCCGCTCACCAGCCAGTAGCGCCACCACTGGCCTCTACTGACCTCGTACTTGAGTTCCCTCCTATCCCGTACGAGGCCTTCGTTAAATTAGCCAGCAAGATTTCCTCTGGGTCACCTTTAGACCCTGTCCCTCACAAAGTTTGGAAAGAATTTGGGCTGGAACTCTTTCCCTCACTGCACGCCATCTGTAATCAATCTCTCGCAACCGGAACAGTTCCTGCTCAGTGGAAGCGGGCATTAGTCTCCCCTCTGCTAAAAAAAACCCTCTCTTGACCCAGACTGCTCTAAAAACTATCGTCCCATATCGCTGCTGCCCTTCCCAGCCAAAATTGTTGAAAGCTGGGTCAGTAACACTCTCTCTACCCATCTGGAACGACATCAGCTCCTTGACGCTGATCAATTTGGCTTCAGGCCCACTCACGGAACTGAGACCGCCTTGATCACAGCGATGGACGAACTTCAGAGGCGTGCAGACAGAAGACAGGCAGCGTTCCTTATCCTGCTTGACATGTCTGCCGCCTTTGACACTGTGAATCATGATATCCTGCTGAAACGACTGTCGGAGGCAGGAATAAGAGGCTCGGCACTACAATGGTTCCACTCGTTCCTCCAGGATAGACAACAAGCGGTATCCATCCCCCCTTTTCAATCGGCGTTCACTCTGGTCCCACATGGAGTCCCCCAGGGCTCTGCAATCAGTCCTATTCTTTTTAATCTTTATCTAAGACCTCTGATCACGCTTATCAAAAGCTTTAACATCAAAACCATCAACTACGCTGATGATACACAGTTGATACTCTCCCTGGAGGGAGAGACTCCATCTCTATTGAGACTTTTCACAATTGTCTACGTGACACCTCTCATTGGCTAAAAATCAACTCCCTCCAATTCAACGCAGGGAAAACGGAAGTACTTTTCAGCACTAGCACTAAGATTCCTCGACCCTTCCCAGACAATTTCTGGCCACCTGAATCTGGGACCACTGTGCGCTCAGTGGCCACGATCCGCAACCTCGGGGTCATGCTGAATCAGGACCGCAGTATGGAGACGCACATCCAAAAGACCTCCGCATGTTGCTTCGCTATCCTCCGCTCCCTTAGAAAGATATTGCCTCTCCTCCCTACTCTTGCACGGGCCCAAGTGGTACGCTGTACCATACTTAGTCGTCTTGACTACTGCAACGCCTTGCTGCTGGAATCCCCTGGATTCTTGATGGACAGACTCCAAAGAGTCCAGTCTGCTGCGGCTAAACTGGCACTGGGGCTTCCCAGAAGAGCAAGCGCAACCTCCTCACTGAGCAAACTCCACTGGCTCCCAGTGAGGCAGAGGGTCCAATTTAAAGCCCTCTGTATAGTGTTTAGAGCATTGCATGCAATAGGCCCTGCCTCCCTCCAATCCAAATTTGCGTGGTATACCCCAGCCAGGCAGCTTCGCTCTTCTGAAGGCAAGCTGGCACTGGTTCCTAAATTCAAAAGGATCAGATCCTTCAACGTGGCAGCTGCCAAGCTTTGGAACTCGCTCCCACCAGACATTAGACACATTTCTGAATTTCTACCCTTTAGGAAAAAAATCAAAACCTGGCTTTTCCCCAAGACTTCTGTCCACTAACTTCCTGTTCCCTCTGCTCTCCTGACCTTTCCCCACCCCATTAGTCCCAGTCAGCGCCAGGATGCCTGCCATGGTGACAGCGCGCTCTACAAATGATTTAAATAAATAAATAAGATCTTCAGTGGAGTTTTCCCATTAGGGAAACCAACTTCCAGGACTAATAATGCATCTGATATAAGGTTAAGAACCTGAAATCTGCTAACCAAGGAGTTCTTAACCCAAATCAAAAGGCCACCAGCAGCTCGACCTAACGCTCCCTTTTTTGCCTCCACGCTATAAGTCGTATAACCTACTCTATGAAGTTTTTCCACTGCCCAAGTTTCCTCTAGAATGCATATATGAAATTTCTCCATGAAGGTGTACCAGTCCAAATCTTTTAGTTTGGATTGAATACCTGCCACATTCCATGAGAGAATTTCCAAAGTTTGCAAAGGACATGCCACCTCCTTAATAATATCCCTCACCTTTGGATCCTCTCTATCGTTAGCATGATCTGCCTGATATTCATCTGGAAGAATAGTGTCAGTTAAAAACAAGGAAAAATCGACAGGTGGCACTGCGCCCCCAAGTAGAACCACACCATTTGATGCCCCAGGGGAGTCTAAGATTATACCAGGTACAGATAGGAGTCAATCCTGGGCATCCAAGCCTAATGGCGAGTAAGCGCCGCCAGCCCCTGCTAACGATGGTTCAACTCCCCAAGAACAGGCCTCCGGCTCCAAGTCCCACCTCTATTGATATCTTCATTGTTTATATCTAAATGCTTGTAAAATTCACTAAGTGGTAGAATACTAATCCCACCTGCCCCACACTGGTTATTCCAGAATCTTTCTTCCTCTATCAGTCATTTTGCAAGTAAGTAGAAGAGAAATTTATGGATTTAGAAAGCCAATGGCATACCTTATTCTTGAGCTCAGGGTATGACTCTTTTCGATGATTGTCTAAAGAAGGAACATTTTTAAGGATCACCACATACTGTGAGCATTCTGGTGGAAGGTGAAGAGTTATTGCTTCGATCCCGAATAGTAGCCCCTGGACTTTGTGGATAGACTTTGTTCATCATGGAAGAGCCTGTGGGCACTCCTGCCGGAACGGTTTTACATGTAGGAGAGCTGTTTATCAAGCCAGGCCCCGGGTCAATACGCCCTTGAGCCCGATTTTTCGAAGGATGATGCATCCGTGGCTCTATTTGGAAATTTTTGGCTGTTGGGAGAAGGCCCAGAAAAGTAGGGTTTTTTTCTGGTATTTGGACCACCCTTGATGAAACGAGGGACTACCTTCTTGTGCAGGTTTACTTTTAGTACGGAAAACCAATTGGCCATCTACATTTAAAGCTGTTATAGGAACCTCTGATTTATTGGGAGGGGTACTAGGCACTATTTTTTTAATTACAACCGCTAAATCTAATATCATCCTTTTTAAATCCGCGATTTCTAAACGAAGGGAGCCTACCACCTGTACCACATCTATAAGGGTCATAGGAGCAATATCACCTGGTTCTACAGAAATCTGTGACCTCAGGGGTGGTACATGGGCCTCCAGAGTGAAGATGTTCAGCAGCCCTGCTTGGTGTATCTGTAAGATCAGCAAGGCCGGCGAAGCGGTTTGAACACACAACCGCTGATGGCTCCAGATGACCCACTTCTGCCCCTTGGGAAATATCAACAGAACTCCTCACCCTTATGCCCCTTTCACCCGGCTGAACAGGGTCTGCAGAAAACACAGAACCCGAGGCCTGTGAATTAGAAAGTCATTTGGGGTATAATACGAATATGAGCTAGGCTTCTATTCTTGGTTGCAGGAGATGTAATATTAGTTGCCAAGGTAGATTCATTGGGTGAAAGAATTCCCTCACACTCAGTAATAATATTGTCAATTCTATCCATGACACAATTATTTAGGGGAATCTTGGTAACTTTTCCCACCTTCTTCCTCTTCTGGGCCCCTCCCGCACCATCCACAGCCTTTCTTTTCCCCAAAATTAAACTCCAGGCTAAGCAATTTCCTAGCACACTGTACTCGCCCACTGTCTATAAGAGGGGACCGCAGGTCCTCAGAAGTCCCTTTGCACAGATTCCCCAATGCGCACTGCGCACTGTTCCTGCCGGATACAAATTCTGGATCACAGGGGGGTGGCCCAGCCCAGCCTCTTCCGGCCACTGACGGGCAAGGACGAGCCTGCCCCTGGCCTGTGCTTCGCCCGCGCACGTCCCGCGCTGCAGGGCACCATTTGTGCTTAAATGCAGCCCTGGTGCAGCCTGATGACGCTATTGGCAGGCACCTGGGCTGGGCCTGCTGGGAGATGTAGTTCGCTGGCCGTTCCCCTCACGGCGGGCCGTCAGGGCGGATTCCAGCACTTGCAGGATTTGGCAGGGTTGAAACAAGATGAAGCGTGTCCCGCGCTGCGGGGCACCGTTTGTGCTTAAATGCAGCCCTGGCGCAGCCTGATGACGCTAGTGGCAGGCCCCTGGGCTAGGATTTGGCAGGGTTGAAACAAGAAGAAGCTGAAGCATGAAGCATTTTAACGATCGGAATTAACCACTGCAGGACAGTTGTCTTTTTCCAAAATGAAGAGCAAACGTTTTGGATTGCAGGCAGAAGTGCGGCTGGGTAATGCGCGCCACCCTCTTCAAGTCTCCATGGACCCCCGGGGGTCGCGCCCCACAGATTAAAGTTCTCTGGATTCGAGGATAAGAGAGACATAGGAGAGATGGAGAGACACAGAATGGATGGATGGAAAGAAAGGGGGTTGGTAAGGAGGGAGCAGAAGTGGTTTGAACAAAATTATTTTTCCAGGGCCGCTTTTATTTCCCAGGCTGGCCCTAGTATCTGTCTACCAAATCGCACCACACCGTAACAGTCCATTTCTCTGGAACTCACCTGCCGTCCCTCTCTGTGCACCGATCATCCTCGGTCTTTGTGTCTGTCTGCTACTCTCACAGAACTGCTCTGCCTCCCTTTCTTACGCTTTCCCTTCCTGTTACCTCAGTAGAAACGCTTTGGCTCAAAGTCTACTCTTGCACCTTATGGGGGGTGTTCTGATGAATACATCTGCCTGTGGATTCTTCACCTTTTGAATTACCCCTGAGCCAGCATTCCCCAGAAATGTTTTTCTTAGCTCTCCCACGCTGACAAGGACGTCTCAATAACATGGCTCCGCTCGCGACTCCCTATGATGTAATCTGAGCCATAAGAAGACCTTGTCTGCGTGCTGACGTTCTCTCTTTTTTTCCATGCTGTTGAAGCATAACGATTTTGTTTTTGGGACTCCCCATTTTACATGTGATACCATTGTTTTTATTTTCTACTTCGTGTTGCAGTGAGAATGGTTACTTAAAAGAAGTCTTGTTTCAAACCCTGTAAGGAATGTGGGGGCCATATGTCCATCACAGACCCCACAACTACTGTCTCTGGTGTCTTTCTTCAGACCACTATGTTGAAGGGTGTTCCTGTTGTCAGAAGATGAACCCGAAGGCTCCGAACGAACGTGAGGCGAAACTCTTCATGCCGCGGGTGAAAAAAGAGAAGAGGCTTCTCAAGAGATCGGAGTCGTCCACCTTGCAGAAGTCAAAGAAGCATAAGAAGAAAAGGCATGGGTCTCGACTTCAATCTTCGAGGTCATTTCCCCCGTACAGCGGCGACGTGACAAGGATACCTTCTCGCTGTCGCCTTCACCGCATGCGACTCCGGCCCTCTCTCTGGCGTTGAGGGATTCGACGGCGCCCAGGGATTCTCCAACACAGAGGGAGGCTTCTCCTGCGGCTTCCCCTCTACCGGCTCTGATTCTCCGGCACCGCAGCCTCAGCTCCCTGTAAGGCCTTTGATAAATCCAGACCAAGGGGCTTTGGATCCTTATCCTCCTTTTCCAGGAACGAATCTGTCGCATTTCCTAAATGCGTATTTGGCATGTTTGCCAAGGCATCTTACCCTACAGGTGCGCTGTCGGGCCCCGTGGTTCCGCTTGACTTTTATCTGGACATCTCCCAGCAGTAAGCTCCGGCACCTTTTGTGCCTTCATGCTGACTGCTCCGTCATGGCAGTCTCCTGCTGCCTAGGTTTTCGACTCCAACACCTCAATCTCCAGTGCCATGTGGTGTTGGGCCTACGTCTTCCCGGATTCGAGCAGCTCCGTTGCCCAGTTCGGAAGGGCCTCCTTTGGCGCCGTTGTCGCCAACGCTGGTCCAAAACAGCATTCCAGGAGGGAAGGGCAAAGACTGCTGGAGGAAGAGGAGTACCAGCAAGAACATGAGGAAGCGGAGAACCTCACCTCCGTGGATAACTTCGAGGGCCTACAGGAGGCCAGTGGCCTGGATACTTTCCTAGTGTGGGAGCTTTCTTCTCCGAAGACCTTGCCTTCACAGGAAGTTGCTCCTTACCACTCAGTTATCAGGAAAGTCGCTGAACTGTTGGACCTTCAGTTGCCTTCAGCTGAGGTGAGGTCAAATATCTTGTCTCAAGTGTTGCATTCTCCCTCCTCTTCTGTTGAGCCTCTGCTGTCTTTCAACGAGTCATTGACCGAGCCAATAATGGAGGTGTGGCAGAAGTCCTTGCCTGCCCCTGCAGTTTCTAGCTCAGTGGCGATGATAAGCCTGTTCCTGATGATCCATCTTTTCTGTCTGCTCATCCTTAGCATGAAAGCTTGGTGGTTCAACCTTCTTGTTCCAAGCAGTCAACTGGTTCCTTCCTCACTAGCCCGGAGGTTAGAGACTCGAAAAAACTGGAACAGTCTACCAAAAAGGTGTTCTCCTCAGCAAGTATTGTCCTGCAGTCGACCAATGCCATATGTTTGGTAGGACGGTGCATTCTTGCACTAATGGACTCTGTCAAGCAAGTAGCTCTTAAGTTGCCTGTAGATGACTGTGATAATTTTTGGGAAGTGCTAGCAGGCACACAAGCTGTAGCCCGTCAGGTCATTCAGTCAGGTCTGGACATGGCGGACTCGATCGCCAGAGTGATGGGCTCCTCTGTGGCTACCAAGAGGCATGCTTAGCTTAGGTCTTCAGGGTTCTCGCCAGATGAACAGGCTACTTTAATTGATCTACCCTTCGATGGTTCTAGGTTGTTTGGAATGAAGGCGGATTCTGCGCTGTAGTGCTTCACGGACAGTAGGCTACAGCAAGATCCTTGGGCCTGCAGTCCCAGCCAGGGGCTATGGATACAAAAGTTATCGAGGGGTGGGGGAGGCGGTTTCCATTTGTGGCCCTCTGCAGCCACAGCAGCAGCAGAACCCTCTGTACAGGTCATCCAGAGGAAAAGGTAGAGCCTGTCTACGGGGAGCATCTCATCCAGTCTTCCTCCTCTGCTCCTGTCCCCACCACCGGTACCATGGGAAGGCAGCTCTATATCCCCCATGTTGGAGCATGCTGGTCTTGCATGGGGCCGGGTGTCCCGTTTTCTACAAGATTGAAAATCGGTTACTGAGGACCGTTGGGTTTTGAATCTTGTGGAAAATGGGTACGCCGTACCTTTTCAAGAGTTTCCTCCTCCCAAACCTCCTCACCAGGGCTAGTGTTCAGAGGACCATTTGCTGCTTTTGCCTAAATCTCAGGGTTATGAATTTGTACCTCCAGCAGGAAAAGTTCAAGATGTTGCCCCTAGATCTGTACAAGTGAGATATCTTATCTGTCTCACTTGTGCAGGGACACCCCTTGTCTACGGGCTCATAAATGAGGATCAACACTGGAGTGGAATAAATCACAAGTTTATTTTATCTAATGAGATGGCTCCGTGACACAGACACTACAAGTGCCTGAGAGGGAACAAACTAGAACAGTTCCAAACCTGGCTTTTATACATTTTGGGTACCATAGGAATTCACCAAAAACCCCTTTGTCATGGTTACATCACACTTTACATAACCCTCTTTAGCATTTTTACATTATGCTTACACAACCTCTTACGCAATGCTTATACAATGCTTACATGCTGAACTGCGGAATCCTGATAAACTGCTACACACGTCATCTTTGTAGATAGGAAAGGGATGTTAAGGCGTTGGTGGGCAAACAGATTAGACATCTGTGCACGTAGGCCCTTCGGCAGGGCAGGGATTCTTAATCTGACACACAAGCATTATCAGTACAACCAGCTTTCAGTGAACACGTAACTTCTGACTTTCATAAAGTCCCCGCAGAAACACAAAATGGGGGCTGGTCGACAAAATGGAAGAGGAGTGGAGGCTAACTTAACAGAATACATTTGTAACCGTTCAACAGTCCCTCCTTTTCTTCTCTTCTAAACACATTTTGTCTAATTAAATAATAACAAATATATATTCCAGATACATAAAACTTGATGAGTACAGAAAGCACCAAAGAGAACAAATTAACATACTTAGTGATATAATTACCATGACCACCATATTCCTCCACTTCTAAATCTGATCCTTTTGCCTGTGGGTTACCATCATCATCATCATCTGGGTTACATGCTATATTTAGCTCTTTATTAAAACCTCCTGTGTCAAAGGTAAAAATCTTACTAACGTGCTGCCCTATAAAACTCCAAACTAAGCCGTGCAAGAGCCACTGTGGGAGAATGGGAGTGATATGAGAGGCATTCCCCCTTTTTCCTGGTGTTCAGACAACAATCCACAAACCCAGCAATCAAAAATATTCAGCAATACTATGCATTTTAATGCGTAGGTATAGGTGTTGGGCATACAAGTGTATGCATAGGAAATTTCACAGTCAAGCTATTTCACAAATACTCATTACGCTAGATAAACTTGCTACCAAATAAATGAATGTCCATTTATATTTAGTCTCTCTCGACGTAGGGTGTTGAATATCCGGGCGTTCTTCCTCCATGTTTGGCATCCAAAAATCAACAATGTATTTAACTGTATTTTCTCTTAAAAACGCTGCACAAAATGTTCTTTTTCAAAAATGTGTATAGTTTGTCTATTGCATATATCAGTCAATGGGGAATTTTAGAAAGAAAGCCAACATTTGAAACAATCAAACAGCATTTTCACCTCAATCAAAGCCCAAACTAAAAAAAAAAAAATCGTTGACGACTTACAGTTCACTAAAACCATAGTAATGAAAAAGAAAGTCAATATAGCAAGTATTCAAGAAAGATCATCCATAAGTTCATCCCCTACAGCCTGAAGGATTGTTAAATAGATTGCTTTTTTTCAAGAAATATTTCTGGGCCAAATGGTGGAAAGTTCAGATTCTATTTTCAACCCTGGGCAGAGCAAAGTAATGTACACAAGGTTAGTATCAACAGTTTTCTGCACCATAAATCTTCTTTCCATTCAAAGATTCTTTTTTCTTCAGCTCTTGACAGTTCTCAGTTATTTCAGCATTTCTTGACTTTTTGTTATCAGCTTGCCATCAGGGTGGCTCATACATTTCAAACTTTGCATTACACAGTTCATTCAA
This sequence comes from Lissotriton vulgaris, assembly GCF_964263255.1. Taxonomy (NCBI): domain Eukaryota; kingdom Metazoa; phylum Chordata; class Amphibia; order Caudata; family Salamandridae; genus Lissotriton; species Lissotriton vulgaris. The sequence continues at coordinate 426,733,376 of NC_141695.1, read as the reverse complement.
TGTGGCATTCTGTATTTTTTCCATGCAATTCGACCACTCAGGTGCTGAGAAACACTGACCGAGCACCATCAATCGTTTGCACAGCTTCAATCCAAGCTTTTCACTTTTATTTTCACTTTGATCAGTTTCAGACGTTTCAGCTATGGGTGCAAATATTTTTTCAAGAGACCACTGCAAACATTGTCGATACCCTTTCAGCCATCTTCTTTCTTCCTCCACTGGTAGGGCCACAGCGCTAATTTTTCCTTCAGAGGCTGAACCCGACTCATTCACCTCTTTGACACCGTCTTCATCTGAGTCAGTTTCCACTTTTTGTTTTAGTGCTGCTTCAGACTGTGTGTTCCCTTACAGCTTGTCTGACCCTCTTCTTGTTGGCGTTTGACAACTCCTGGCATCTTTTCTTGAAGAAGAGTTGTTTTATCAGGGGGATACAGGACGATAGTGTGTGAGAGGCATACACCCAATTTAGAAATCCACCACATTTCACAACAGTCTATGCCAGGATCATTTAGAACAGGCCTTTCTATTTCACAGCATCTCTCAAATCAAAGTTTTGGCAGCAACCATTATGCAGATCGTGTGGAGCCGCTGCAATCTGGTGAGGAACTGCACGCTCCACATCAGCCAGACCTTCACAGCAATAGCTAGTCTTTTCATCAGTGTTTTTCACAAGTGCATTTGCATGTACATAATCAAGCCACTTCAGTGATGCTGAAACAGTCTTTTGCAAAGTGTAACTGTGCTGTCTTTGTGCTGCTTTACTGTGCTTGAAACTTCAGGCAGATAGCTACAATCCTATCTGTGGTTTTGCACACATCATCTTTGAGACATCATTATGATCTGATTTCAGAGAAACTGGAAATCTATACCTGGGCATTAGTTTTGCAAGAACACATTTGCTACTATACAGTTGTCATTTTTCTCATATTCTGTTCTGATACAACCTTGTTGTTCTGCTTATAAAATATTTTCTGGTACCTCATTTAGTTCTTTACAAGTGTCAGCATTAAGTAATCCTTTTCAAATGTACCTGTAAAAATTCAATTGAATGTATATACTAACCGGACACAATATTGTACAACTAAATTAGCATTTGTCTCTCCCATGACAATAATGACTCCCATTTGAGCAGTTATACTGCATGTTATGGTAAGGGCAATCAATTTCGAATGTTTGGCTGAAGTAACTACTGAAAGCCATAAAGCTTTGACAACATAATATATAGGGAGCACAGCCTGTGCTGCTCCTAATCGGTCATTGTCACCTTTCAAACCTGGGCAGTCTACAAAATGGACATTGTTGGGTTCAATCAAACGTTCATCCTTAAATCTAACCTTGACTTTACACATAGATTAATGACCCCTAGACATTTAGATTCACTTTCATCACAAACAATTCCATTTGTTGGCTGTTGAATACATTTGAATTCAGACATTTCATGTGACTGACATTTACCATAGCTACTAAATTAAGGCAGCTGGGCATTTCTGTGACGTTTGGGTCAAGGTTCTTTGGGAAATACGTCACAGATCTTTGAACACATTCATGTTTCTGAACAGGCACTGAGAGAGCGCAGCCCTCCCTCTCGCTGCAAATTGGTGTATTTTCTTTTAAATAAACGTGCACCCCTAATGCCGGGGCGCAACACTTTTTCTCTTTCAACTCTAGGAATGCTTTTGTGTAATTATTATCCAATGGAAGTGGATCAGACACATCCTTGTGTGTCAGCCTCAGTAAAGGCTCAGCCACTAGGGAAAGGTTTGGTAACCACTCACTAGAGCAGCCAACCATTTCCCCAAAAACATCCTGACTTCTGTCTGAATTTGAAGTGGATTAATCTGGTGAATTATTTCAACTCTCTCTGGTGTCACCTTTCTAGCTCTTTTTCTAATTATGTGCCCCAGACATTACTCTTCTTTTTGACAGTATTCCTGACTATTCTCATGCAACAGCACTGTGACATGAACTTGACAAAAATCAATAACAGTAAGCCATTTTTCAGCACATGGAATGTGAAAAAATATATTGGCTGGATTCAGTACCATAATACAACATAGATAAGTTATACTTCTACTTTCCTGCATTATTCTGTTCTTTTCATTTAGTTTCTGTGAAGCTGTGATCAGAAAGTAACAAACTTCCAATCAATTCCATCAAAAATCCTTTACTGAGTTTATCTCCATTAGTAAAATTTCTGCAACTGATGGTGTTCTTGGACACGTCATCTAGTTCTAATTTAAATGACATGTTCTGCGTGTTTTATTAATCTGACATCTTTCTCTGTGAACTCTTCTACATTTATGTTTATTACTTCTTTCAAATCATAATGTAATTTTTCAACTGTCATTTCTGCTATAGCTGTGTCTTGTTGGGCCATTTTAAAACGTACATCCTCATCAGAAATCTGATAATTGACATCAGCTACTATTTTTTGGTGTGCACTACACTTGACTATAGCCACTCGCTTTGGTAGTGTTAATGCAGTCAGCAAATTTTGAGCTAACTCTCCATGCTGTCTCCACAATTGTATGCAGTGTGGTAATAGCCTAAGTTTCAGCCGTGGTGCCATTGGATAGCTTGAAACAAGATCCACCTACATACAGTTCAACCTGAGCACCAGGCAGGGGCATGTCAGTCAGGTCCACTCATAGTGGTATAAATACATTAATTTATATCACTAGGCTGGCAATGGCTACAAAGTAGCTGGATTCAAGGTCAGGCAGTGTTTAAGTGTAATGTGTGGTGCTAAGTAAGTGAGTTTGTACCCGGTAAGATAAGCACTCATTAAATGTTGTGTCTTAGTTTGATTCAATAATACATCAAATGAATGAGGAACAAAAACCGTTAATTTATGATCCAGTACAAGTCCTGCTGATTGTCTGATTGAAGTGGCAGTTGCTGCCACGGCCTTCAGGTAACCAGGGAGTGCCCTAGTCACATATACTTTTTGCATTTAAAGTCTAACCCTTCTCATCACTTTCTACACTCTCTTCTTGTGCTTTTAATTATAATTCTTTAGTTTTCTGTACAATAGTCTGTTCTTCAAATTTCTTCCTATCCTTGTCTTCTTTAATCTGTTTGTTTAATTTGTTTTTACCCATAACCCTACGGCAACAAACATACTCTGCCTGCTTTTTCCTCTTAAAGAGCTGCTCTTCTACACATTGCAGTTTATTTAAATCAAAGGTACCATTTAAGTGGCGACTGTACACTGGCATCTGCCTTTGTATATTTGTTCCACAATGTGCTAAACAGTATTGAAGAAATACCATATTTAATGTACATGTCAAAATTCAGAGTGCCTTCTAGAGGCGCTGGCTGTCTTTCTTCAAGAATACTGTTTGTCTTGCAACAACAACATAATGCACGAAGTGTGCTCAAAACCGGCATGTTTACCAAATACCTCTTAACAATAGCGTTAAGAGACTCTTATACCAAAACCAAAAGATGAGAAAAAATTCTCACATTACCTGTCTAAGACATTTGCAAATAACTTTTTACTGACAAAAGACCCAAAAATGACAACCAATTCGATCCTACCTGATCGCATTACAACAACTCTCACCTGCAGATCCTCTGATAAATAGATCACCTCCAAAAATGCCCACCAAAGAGCCCCAGTTGAGACACACAGCCGACACAAAGGTCAGGTCGATAAGCTGAAAACCACCTTGGCCGCGAGAGCAAGTCTCAGTCTGCGGGCGCCCCTTAGTGTTTCTGTCCTGCCGAAATTACCTCCTTCTGGTCCAGCTGTGTCCTTCAATGGGGTCCCACTTTGGAAGGTCTCACGTTGGGCACCAATTGTAGAAGTGAGCTATCTTATCTGTCTCACTGGTGCAGGGACACCGAATGTCTACGTATTCATAAATGAGGATCGACACTGGAGTGGAATAAAACATATATTTATTATAGCTCATGAGATGGCTCCATCATGCAGACACTGCATGATGGAGCCATCTCATGAGATATAATACGAACGAATTAGAATAGTTCCAAACCTGACTTTTATACATTTTGGGTACCATAGGAATTCCCCAAAAACCCTTAGTCATGGTTACGTCACACTTTATATAACCCTCTTTAGCATTTTTACATAACACTTAAACAACCCCTTACGCAATGCTTACACAATGCTTACATGCTGAACTGTGGAATCCTTCTAAACCCCTACCCACGTCATCTTTGTAGATAGGCAAGGGAAGTTACAGGATTTTGGTGGGCAAACAGATTAGACATCTATGCACGTAGGCCCTTCGGCAGGGCAGGACTGCTTACTCTTGACACACAAGCATTATCAGTACAGCCAGCTTTCAGTGAACATGTAACTTCTGACTTTACGAAAGTCCCTGCAGAAACACAAAAATAGAGGCAGGTAGAAAAACTGGAAGAGGAGTAGAGGCTAACTTAACAGAATACATTTTTTTACTGTTCAACAGATCAGGTTCTTTTGGTGCTGAAGCAGGAACACTGGATAGTGTCGATCAACTTGCAGGATGCGTTTTTCCACATCCCTATTCTGAAGTCGCATCGGAAGTATCTCCGGTTTACGGAAGGGTCTCAACACTACCAGTTTGCGGTCCTTATGTTTGGTCTTACTTCCGCCCCACAGTATTCACAAAGGTGATGGCGGTGGTGGCAGTACTTCTCAGAAGTTCATGGATTCCGGTTTTCTCCTATCTGGAAAACTGGCTGCTCAAAGCAAAGTCGCCAGAGATGGTTCTGCATCACTTGCAAGTAACAATGCAACTGTTGTTTAACTTGGTTTTTCGATAAATGTACCCAAATCTCACCTGTGCCTTCACAGCGCAGCCTGTTCATAGGGGCAGTACTGGACACTACTGTGTGTCAAGCTTTCCCGTCCCCACAGAGGATTCTCAACAT